>NC_133825.1:5002500-6252500 GCF_047830755.1 Zonotrichia albicollis
TACGCCAAGTCTGGAGGCTGGGAGCCATGGGATGCCCGGGAAAAGGGGAGCAGAGGGTCCTGATGTCCAGAACAGGGGGATTCAGGGGTTCCCAGTGCTGGCAGTGGCGGTTCAGGGTCCCGGTGCCGGGGGTGCCACTCCCCACTGGCCCCCCAGGAGCGCCCTCAGCCCCAGCGCTGGAGCCATCGCGCTGCTCCTCCTCACTGCCAGTGTGATCCCAGGATGATCCCAGTAGAACTGAGTCACCCAGGAGCTGCTCCCAGGATGATCCCAGTACAGCCCAGTCACTCCCAGTCCTGGCATCCCTCCAGGCCTCTCTGCCTTCCGACCTGTCCCGGCTCCATCCCCGCCCCTCCCGGGGGCTGCGAGGGCTGCGGAGGAGGAGGAGGAGGGAGGGAGGAAGAGGCGGAGCAGGGGAGGAGAGGGGGAGCCACGCGGCTGCGGCGCTGCCTGAACTTGCAGCAGCCTCTCGTCCCCTCCTGTCAGGGAGTTGTGCAGAGCCAGAAGGTCCCCCCTGAGCCTCCTTTTCTCCAGGCTGAGCCCCCTTCCGTGCTGCCTCAGCCCCTCCTGCTGTTCCAGCCAGGGTCGGATACCAGTGCTGCAAAGAGCACTGTACAGACCTGGCCTAGGTGCTTTTGTCACCACATTTTAACTTTTCATTAGTTCCAGAAAGACTCTGGGGAAGCCCCAAACTGCAGTCAGTCGCTGCAGTGCCAATCTCCTTTGCAAATCCCTGCGGCCCGGCCCGGCCCCGCCCGGCCCCGCACTCGGTGCCGCGGTTGCCCGGTAACCGCGCCCGGGCCCTCAGCGTCTGTGACAGCGGCGCGGCCTCAGTTGCCTGAGAGCGCGGCCCTGGCTGGGTGTGCGCAGCCTGGGCTCCTGCAGGCGGCTGCCCCTGGCCATTGGCCAGGGCAATTGTCGGCGTAGAGAATTGCTGAAGGTGCAGAGCATTGGCCTCTGCGAAAAGCTCTGCAGCGTGCAGAACACTGGTGTCTGCTAGGGAGTCCTGAATTTCATTTGAAGGTAAAGACCGACTAAAGTTGAACTTTTTGGTTTTGTTTCATCTGTGCTCTGAAAGAGAATGCCAAAGGGAAATAGAGGATGTGATCATGCCAGTCTTCTGGCGCAGTAGTTCAGTGACATGTACACCTGAGAGGATGAACAATAACTGGACTACTGATTGTGCTTTTTTTACTGAAGAAAAGCAGCATTTTCTAAAGATAGTAGTCTATACATTTTTTTCCTCTAGTAACTGCTTAAACTGCTTAAAGGTGAATGAGTTCTGTTTAAGATTCAGTGGGTTTTTATCATCTGGGTTTTAATATTTTTAGGGATATGCCTCTGTATTGAGGTGCAAATGAGACCATATGCCAAAGTCAATGGTCTGGATTTGATGGAACAGTAAATGTGAGGGAGAAAGAGAGAGAAAGAAAAGAAAAAGTGGGAGGGGGATGGAGGTTGGGAAGGGGGGTAGGAGAAAGAGAGTGACAGAGAGAGATTTAGTAGAAAATATCACCATTCCATGGATCCCATTGGCCTACCATTAAATCCTCTTCTGGTCTTTTCTGTGGTGAGGTCTGGCAAAATGTAAGACTCCAATGGATTAATGCAGATTTGGGCAAGGTGATATCTTGCCCAGGTACCTCCCAGGAGTGGGGCAAGTTGGCCTCTGTCTCTTGCTACTTTCAAACAATATAAAATCTTTAGCACCCGTATGTCCTTTGCGTCTGCCATGAGTTGGGTTCTGGATTTTCAGATTTGTTGTGTTACTTTGCATGCCCTGCAGTCGTCTGGTCTCGAGGCCTCAGGAATGGGTCTGGAGGCACTGTGGAGGTCTTTGCTGGGAGGTTTGTGTGCAAACCTGGCCTCGGCAGAAGAGTCTGTGGCTATGACTTCCCCAGCCTGAACGGAGACAGAGCTGATTTTCAGGAGAGCTGCTGGGTTTGGCTTTGTTGTGGATAGGTTTTTCTCCTCAGCCTTGTTTACTTCTCCCCAGACCTGAGCTAATGGGACAATAGTGTCACCTTGATCTTGTCTCAAGTTCCCTTAGGCAGCTTAACTCCCAGTGCCAAGTTCCAGTCAGGAGGCATTTTCAGGGAAGGGTGGGCTTGGGTGGTCGCAGCTTCTTTATACAGTTTTGTCACAATGGGCAGAAAGTCCTTTAGAATGATATTTAAGCCATTAGCCATAACATTCCAGTCTCTCACTAGTCTCTCAGCTGTGAGGAGCAGCTGAGAGAGCAAGGGTGCTTTAGCCTAAAGAAGAGGAGGCCCACTCTTGCTAGTTTTGAGTAATATTTAAGCTACAGCTTTGTCTGTTCAAACTGTTATTAATGTTCAGATTTTTAGCTCCAGGTTTCAGTATGATCTAACTTTGAATTGCACACGGTAGTCCTATAGTTCAAATGAAGTCCAACTAGAGGCCTAACTATACTAGCTACTTACACCAAACGAGCACTTAGCTACTTTCAAGTAATGTAACATTTTTAGCACCAGAATATGCCTTGAATCTGCCATGAATTGGGTTGTGGATTTTCAGAGTTCTATTGTTGCTCCTTCCAGTTCTGTTGAGGCATTGTCGCTCACCTGCGACACCGTCCCTTGGAAATGGCATCTGGATTGCCAAAGAAGACACCAACACCTCGTCTTTTGTCCAGGGAAGGGCTGAAGCCTAATGCTGTGAGTACCCACTGGGCTGTGTTAGGGCTGGCACTGCCCTGGTGTCCCTGCTCTCCCTGCCCGTGTTTTCCAGCAGTGCTGTGAAGCTGCAGAGCCCCTGCCCAGCCCTTTGTGCTGTGCTGCTGTGTCTGGGGCTGTCCTGGTGCAATAGGGAACACTGTGGGATGCTTCAGCTGTGTCTTGCCTGGCTGTGCCAGCGGAGCCGAGTGAAACCAATGTACAGCTGAAGCCCTGAGCATGTGTTCTGTCCCTTCCCCTTTGCCACAGGAATTCCTTCTGTCAGGCTGGGCACTCACCTGTGCTGCTCTGACCATCCTGCCCTTGGGCACCTGGGCATGTGGGCGGGGAACCTCAAACTCTGCCCAAAGCCTTGAGAGCCACGGCTGGTCCCAGCTGGAAGAGCTTCCAAAGCAGCTGTTCTCTCCCAGCTCCTGTGTGGGCACAGATGCAGCCCTGGAGGCAGCGCTGGAGCCAGGGCCACAAAGGTCCCTTGCTGTCTGCAGCTCACTTGGCTGAAGATGCCCCACTGCTGAGGCTCTGTCAAGGAGATGCCTCTGATTTCTTCTGTGGAGGGCTCTGTCAGCCCAGACAGAGAAAACAATGAACAGGGAGAACTAAAACCTGGACACATTCCTGTGCACCTCACTCTTGGTAAAGTGTTCCTTTCTTGCATCTCTTGGACTCATCCAGCAGTGATATCTCCTTGCTGTGAGTTCTGAGCGTTGTGCAGGGATGGAGTTCAGGCACTTCTGAGAGCTCCTCCCCATTCTCTGGAAAGGTCACTGCCTCAATCCAATGAAACGTGAGAGGAAACAAATGCCCAAAGAGCAGAAATCCCCAACCATGTCCCATCCAATCATGGAGAAGCCAATGGGACAGAGCCATATGGCTGGAGTATGTGTGTTCCACTCTGTATTATTAATTCACTGATGCTAAGTATTTCAGCAGAAACTCCCAGGGCTTCCAGGACTGTCCTAGTGGCTGTGATCACAAGTTATTCACCAGTGCCACTTGTTCAAGAAAAGCCTTTCTGAACAAGCACAACTCTGAGGCTGTAGCTGGTTTACTTTTGCCTTTCAGCTGCTTCCCTCTAAGTTCCAGAGGGAGAAGTTTCTCAGCAGGAAGAAGGAGGCCAGCACTGGGGGGAGTATTCTGCCCAGAATTGGCCCATTTCTAGACAGGAGTGAGACTCGCCCAAAGGTAGCCTTTTCCTGCTCTTTTCCTTTCTGTTTCACATGAAGTTTGAAGAGGGTGTGTGTTTGTGACAGGCTTGCCTCCAGCAAAATACCTCAGTGTCCAGGTCGTGCTGTCATTGCAAGGTGCTGGGAGTGGTGGACTGGGAGTCCTGATGTGCACTAAGCCAACACAAATACCCTCTGCTGAAGCTGCTGGGGTGTGCTGGAGTGCAGCTGCCATTGCTAAAACCATGGGAGGAAGGCTGGGGACACAGAGGCCCAAAATTGCCCTTTGCCATTCTCCTGCTGAAGGAGCCACCTCTTGCTTTGGTGTGGTCAACATCAAATGCTCGGGGCCACAGGATTCCCTGCAGAGTGGCAGCGTTGGCCTTTGAAGGCCAAGGATCTGCAGGAATTCCTTCAGATTGAACAAAACAAATTGCATTACTGCTTTGGGCTGGAACAATGTGTTGGACCCTGATGGGGCGTTAGATTTTGCAGGCTGCCAGATGTCCAGGAGACTGGCCCTGGGCAGAGGGGAATGGATGTGCTTTATCTGGATCAGTGCCTACTCAGAGGTGTGTTTAAAGGTGCTTTTCTGGCAGGACTAGCTCGGTATAAAGCACAGTCCAAAGGGGTAGGTGACTGAGGTGGGCTGTTGAGCAGGAAATTGGCAGCAAGAGACATGGAACACAATCCAGGTAAAGGATTGTCCTGGAGAGGAGCCTTGGGAACGCCTCAGGGAAGGGCACAGCTAAGGGCCAGTGTGCTGCAGCCACTCCCTTCAGCAGAATGTGTCAGCTGTGAAGTCACAGAGGAGACCTGCTTGCGTCTCTGCAGTGACAGCAGTGTGGCTGGAGAAGGCAGACAAAGCAGGGCAGAGTTTTCTCCAAGCAATGTCTCTGCTGCAGAAGCATTTGCTGTTGTTGTGTCATTCCAGAAATGCCTCTACAATGGCATGAAATAAGATCGCGGTAATGACAAGAAAGCACCCATTTAAAGGCCATTGAAAAAGGAGATACCAAGTCTACTTTTACCCAAGTTGCTGAGAAAATAACTGAAACTTATCCTCATTCAGCATTCACCTCACTTGTCTTTTTATTTTCAGCTCATTTGTCTTTTTATTTTTCCCTTTTCCTCTCTTTGGAACACACTAACTTTTAAGTACAATGAAAAGGAACAAAATCATCAAAGCAAAAGAAAAGTGTTTCTTAGTAAGGATTCAGCTGAGCTGGGGATGTCTCCCTCCCTGAGAGCCAAGCACACACACACACCCTCTGAGAAAATGGCAATCTGTGTATCCCCTTGGTACCCGGCTGGGGCGGTCCCTGTGCCCTTTGCCATTGGATGGGAACTCAGGAGCTTCCATTCTTTACTTAGCACCAACTTTTCTGTGCCTTCCCTTCTCATCCTCCTTCCTTTTGGTCAGGTCTTCAACCCTGTCCCTCTCATTGTGACACTCAACAAACCAGCCTGAACAAATCCAAACCACAAACAACACAGAGAACCAACAAATTCCATTCTTTTGCTTCATAACCTTTTGGCTTCAGCCAAATGTCACCTCATCTCTCACACCTCCTCTGGTCCTGCTTCTTACTGATGTCTAAGTTCTAGAGCAAAAAAGATATTTGCAGTTGTGTGGGCCTCGGTTTCCCTGTCTCAGAGTAAAAGACATCCCAAATCCTTTCCCATGGAGTCTGCTGTAAATTCATGGGTTTTACTTACTCCATGAGTACTCAGTCACTGCCCCAGAGCTCTGTGACCACATGGGCACAGGGCTGTGTTTTAGGAAAGTGCTGCCTGGCATTCTGGAGAAAGAAACCTGGAGAAATCCATGCCAAAAGAGCAGCTTGGCTTGAGCCTGCTCTGTGTGGCCCAGCAGCTGTGGATCAGCCCAGAGCAGAGGTGGGGGAGCCACTGTTTGCCCAGTGTGGGCTGGGCAGACGTGCTCCCTCAGAGTCCGTACTTCACTGGGATCAGTGGAAGATTCTCCTGCATGAACCTTCCTCCCAGCAGCTGAAGCTCTCCCTGCTCTCTCTCCTCTCCAGCTGCCGTCAGCTGCCCCAAAACAGAGCTGGTTTGGGGTTTCCCCACCAGAGCTGGTATTTCAGAACTTCGTCGCTCGGGAGGTCTCTGAAATGGTGCTGTCTCTCATGAATAAGGACAAGGTAAGTGCTGGCACCCAGAGCTTTGACACTGTGCTGGAAGAGGAGAGTGCTGTCATTCCCTCAGTGTACAGCAAAGCAAGTTATCTGCTGCAGCACATGCAGAAGAAAATGTCTCAGCACCTTCTTCTGCAAGATGGTGGAAATCTTCCTGTGCTGGGAATTGTCCCCTGGTTTTGGCCAGGCATTGATGGTGTCTATTCCAAAGTAGTTTCCTTCTCTTGAAAGCTCTGGATTGACAGGAATTTTGAGGGCTGTACAGTTCCTACCTGCTCTCAGTCTTTGCCTTGGGTCTTTAGCACACCCTGTGTGTCCTTGGTTAATCTTGGCTCCTGGTAGGAATCTCTGCCTCTCTCAGCCAGTTTGGCTCCCTTTGTGCAGCTCACAGGCAAAGCTCAGGGGCTGAGCCTTCTGCACTTTATGCTGGAATCACTTCTCATTAATGGCATTGGCCCTGCAGGAACCGTGTTCTGCAAGAGCCCTGCAATCAGAGTGATGGAGCAGAGGCTCCTGCTCAGCTTCATCCAGCTCTGCTCAGCTTTTCCAAAAGCAACACGGTGCTCTGCTTTCCCTTTGCAGAAGCACAGCACATCCAAAGCCATGTGCTCCTGGAGGTTTCCACCTTCACCTGAAGAAATTGGGATTGTTTTGCAGTTTCCCAAGAGAGCTGAGAGGGAAAAAGTGGAAAAATGTCAATTGTGTTCCACTGTAAAGAGGAAAACTTGAGACCATTTGAATTTCAGTCAGGGAAACATTTTCTCAAGTGAGGCTTGTGCCAAGAGTGGGCTGGTGGGAGGAGACAGGAGGGAGTCCAAATCATGTGGTTTAGACTTTTGGAGAGCATTTTGGTGCTCAGGGGTTGATGATATCAGTGTGCTAGAAAATGCATGTGTGCTGTGCATGTGTACCGCAGAGGGCAGAACCTGGCCTGCTGGCTGCAGGCAGGAATGCCCGGCAGCCCAGCTTGCCTGCAGGGGCAGCAGGAAGCCCTGGAGAGCCAAGATTGGCTTTGCATACTGGAACCACACTATCAGTCAGTGCTGGTCGTGTTTCTCCAGGCAGAAAATGCCTCTGAAGCCCCATGGTCAATAGACACAGCATGTCTGTGTTTCTGTCACTTTTGGCAAGCTGATTGTTCTCATGGTCTTATGATTCTTCCTTGCTGCTTTACTGCCCATTTAAATTCTCTTTGCCATCTCCTTGTTTTAGGGATTGTCTTGCTGTGTTCATTCCTTCTTTTGCTTTTCAGGTTTGCTTTTATTCCCAGTAAGACCACAGTGTTTGGTCTCCTGTCTTGCTGCTCTGCCTGCCTGACTGTATCCCCAGAAGGTCCCTACCCAAACCTGATCTGCTAGAAGGGAGTTTCTTCCTTCCCCCACAGTAATGTGCTGGTTTGCTTTTAGGTAGCACATTCCCCCTCTGGAACATGACAACTTCATGGCTGTTTGCAGGCAGAAGCCAGCAGGTTTTTTGGCCTTGTTGAATATGCAGGTGACTTGGTTCAGGTGCTCTGTCTCCATCCTGCTGGTGCTGACCTGCTCGGCCCTTCCTTCCCAGCAGGCGCTGCCCTACTGCCCCTGGCCAAAATGCTGGAGCCAGAGAGAAGGGATTCAAGTTCAGCCTTGTGAATGATGTGCCTGTGCCTGCACAGCTGAAAGTGCTTTGGAAAAGGGGCAAGGGAGGGATGTTAGCAGGGCATGGACAGGTCTCCTCTCATCCTGTTTCCACAAGTGGCAAAATCATAATTTCATGTCTTTGCTGCAGTTTCTTCACGTGGTGAAGGTCTCCATGAAGAGCTCACCTTACTTCCAGCTGGTGAGCTCCAGCGATGCGTACCGTGCCGTGCCGCCGGGCGCCTCTGTCCCTGTGCGCATCCGCTTCACCCCCAGCAAGAACAAGGTGAGGCTGGAGGAGCCAAAGCACACAATGATCTCCACAGCCATTGTTTGCCCTGCACTCTGGCTCCAGCCCATTGCATGCTGTGAGCTGGGCTCCAGGCGTGGGCAGGCAGCCTGCAGCCAGTCACACCTTGGCACTGCTGGCAGGCACTGCAGCCAGGCCTGACAGGCTCTGCTTCCCCTCCCTGCACATTGCTGAGCATTGCCAAGGGAAGATGCACAGGAAACAGGATGAAAATGACAGAGGGCTGTTGATAGATGTTGGGCCATCTCTAGGTCCAGTGGAAGGGGTTTCATTCTGATGGAAAACACCAGAGGAACAAAGAGGTCAGAGAGCTTTCCTCCTTCCTGGACTGCCAACAGCTTCCCTGCCTGCCCCTGGGCTGGAGCAAAGCCGGTGCTTTTTCACCCCCTGTGTTGTACAGCCTTGCAGCTGTGCTGTCCCAGAGCACAAGTGAGCATGGCACAGCTGCAGGGCCAGGGCAGAGGATGTGCTGTGCCTGTGAGCCCGGCCTGGCACAGGCACACTGGGCTCTGGGTGCCCTCGGTCAGCAGGAGGTTGCTGAGCTGCAGGGCACTTGGACACCTGCCTGCAGGAGCTGGTGCAGGGCAGGCACAAGCTGCAGGCAGAGCTGTGAGCCCAGAGCCCATGGCAGTGACACTGCTGGGGCTCTGTCTTCATGCCTGTCCCTGTGCTTGCTCTGTCAGCTGGCACCCATTCCGTGCCAAAGGTGCTTTTGTGGGGAGGTTTGCACAGCAGTGCTGAGGCCCTGGCAAGTCTGATCTCAGTGCTGGGATCTGGAGGGTTCATGTTCTGATCTGGAGGCTTGTTCATACAGAAGGGTTGAGGGCATGGCATGGAAGGGAGGAAGCCTTGCAGGGAAACAAAGAGAGGCCCTTTCCAACAGCATCCTGCTACCTCTTAGCACTGCTCTTCTCCTGACTTGGTTGGACAGGCAAAGTTAGAGGGGAGTTGTGAGCCAACTGATGTTTCTGCACCAGGCAGATGGTGCAGGATGTCTTTGGGTGCAGCTGTTTTCTCCTCTTCCTTTTGCTGCTTAGAGTCAGTGGAACACTTTGTCCTATTGTCAGACAGTGAGAATATAGAAGCCTAAAGAGGAATGTCCTGTGTTCCCCAGCTCCATGTTGCTTAGAAGAGGCTTAGGAATTATTTAACATCATTAAAGTTTAGAGTAAAAATGATGGTGGCCTAGGGCTGTTATCTGTATGACCCAAGTGACACAAGAGCTGAATGCCACTGAGACAGATTTTGCAAAGTGCACTGGTGCCTTTAAAATGTGACATAGTAGTAGAACTTAGTGTTCATTTGAGGGTGCAATAGGTAAATTGATGCCCTTGAAGGGGTATAGGAAATGGTTTTTCTTCTGCCATGGGGATGGCACTAAATGTCCTGTGCTGAGCCAGTTTCTTTTCCTGCAGGATTATTGCCACGAGCTGGTGTGCCTCACTGCCAGGGAAAGGATCGTTGTGCCAATTCGGGCCATTGGTGCCCGAGCTGTGCTGGACTTCCCTGCCCAGCTGGACTTCTCCAAGTGTCCAGTCAAGGTCAGCACCCAGCAGACTCTGCTGGTGCGCAATGTCGGTGCCCGGGCAGCTCGGTACCAGCTGAGCACCCAGAGGTGAGGCAGCTCATCTGTCCCTGTGCCAACACCTTTGGGTGAGAGCGGAGTTGGGAAAGAGCTACAGAAGGAACCAAGCATCGGATCTGCTGCCCTGCAGCCTGGCTGCAAGTGAGCAGGATGGAAGGCATCTGCTCTTGCTTTCATTGGCCTTGGAGCTTTCTGTGTCCCAGATTTCCTGGAAGGCACTGGAACATGCTGGGAGCTGGCTTGCACCCTGCTGAGCACAAGCAGCTTCTTAAATGCTTCCTCAGCACTGTCAGCCAAGCAGAGCCATTCTCTGGGAGGCCACAGGCACGTGGCTTTGCAGTGGTCCTGGAGGGGGCCTGTGGAAATCATCTGAGCAAACACACTGCTCAAAGCAAGAGCAGCTTCTGGGGGTTGCAAGGTTCCATTGGGAGACATGGACCTGTCTTTAGATGCCATACAAGGAAATAAACATGTCAATGGACTAGTTATAAAAGCAGAAGAAAACAACCTTTTAAAACCCCCTCCATACCTTATCTTTTCTGCCTGTCAGGTGCAGTAGTGATTCATTGAGAGGATGGATCTAACAGGATGAGAAGTGTCTTAAGGAGCAGCTCACAATTAACACAGAAAAGCCCAAAATTTAGCTTTCCAGGCCCATCTCTTGGCAGTGATTTTCCCTTGGTTATTACAGTGTCAGGGATGTCTCCTTCTAGCTGTGGGCTCAGGGAATAGTTTAGTGGTGTTGGCTGAGATTCATAGGAGTTAAGTTTAGCTGTGGAGCTTGTGTCTTTGGGTCTTGGGGAGCCAGGTGTGTGTGAGAGATGACTGCTCCAGCAGGAACAGAGGAGTCTGGTGGGTACAGCCCAGGGACGGAGGAGATGCGGGGGCTGATTTGCACTCAGTTTTTCAGTCCTGACAGCTGAGTCCTGACCTTGGCTAGATACTCTTCTCTTAGTAATTTGAAAAGAAGAAGACACCTTCTTTCTCAGGCAAGCCCTGAAGTCATCCGTGGAATGTTATTCCCATCCTGCCACCTGAAGGCAGGAGCATGTAACATGGGGCAGGAGTGGGAAGGGAATGGAATGGAACGTAGCGCTGAAGCCTGGCCAGGGATTCCCGTAACTGGCAGCTTCTCTATTGCGGTGAAATTTCTGGCCAAAGCCTAAGAACAGAATGCTGTGCCTTGCCCCCAGCAGGCCCTGATCCCCCCAGCCCCAGCAGAGCTGCAGCAGTGCTGGCATCAGCCCCGGGGCAGATGCAGGAGCACGAGCACTGATCTGTCTCTGGGGCTGCTGGGGCCTTGTCCTTCCTCCCCTCCCTCCAAAGTCTCACGTCCAGCACATGAACATTGCTGGCCCAAGGCTTCTCCATCAGCCAGCAGTGATGTTCTCACCAGTGGCAATGGGAACAGGTCAGCCCATAATTACAGCAAGAGGTCCTGAATGAGCAGAACCTGAAGTGAGTTCATCAGCTGTTACTACTGACGTGAACAAAGTTCAGCTTGCCAGATGTTCTCTTTGTTTTTGTGTGTGATGCATTCATTAGCAAAGTCCCCAGGACACATCTGAAGTGACAGATTGACCAGCAACAAAGCACCAAGGCCAGGAACTTTTGTTTCCTCACTGCGGCTGTAGAAGGGCACAAAGCCCAGCAGCTGCTGGGCAGAAGCACATTTCCCCTGAGCTGTCCCTGAGCATCAAAGCACAGAGTCTTGTGTTTGTCAGGCAAGAGCTGTTTACCTGGTGACTAAATCCTGATTGCTCCTGTTAAATCCAAAGTGCAGCAATGCATTTGCATCAATATTTCCAACACATTGCACAGAGTTTCTCTGCTGAGCCAAGCAAACTGTTACCAGCCTGCATGACAGCCCAGAGTCCCAGACTGCAGTGCTGGTAAACACACAGAAACCTCCGGTTCTGCTTCCTTGATGTGCTCCTGCTCATGGTGCTTCATTTAGCTGGGATTGGACCCTTCAGACTGTAAATGGCATCGTCCTTTTGGGTTTCCATGTCACTGTATTGCTCTAATCTGTATTTGCACTCTTTCAGAGTTTTGATTGCTCCTTTTCTTAGAGCAGCTTTCATTGAAATGCTTAGAAAAGTTGCCCTTTTTAGGCTAAATCACGATGTTTCCAAGGTAAAATAAAGCAAAGAAGCACACTGCAAATTCAACAGGAACTATTCCTTGGTCTTCCGGGAAAAGTTCCTTCTCCCTGTCTGATTCCTAGGCTGTAATCTCCCGGGACAGGGAGTGCCCTAACCTTTGCATCTCTTGAGATGAGGTTTATAGACAGCAGGAAAAGAGAAATTCCTGAGGCAATCAGTGTCAAGCTGTGCATGCAAATAGCTCTGAAGCCTCTCTGTGCTTTTCACAAAGCATTCTCTGATGGGATTGCTGGCAGTGGGAGCCTTGAGCCTCATTGCAGAGAGCTGGATGCAGAGTATGGGGAGCTGAGGTCATTTTACCCCCAGGATCTTGTGAGAGCTGGATCTCCTCAGCAGTGGCTCAGTGGCTGTTTGTGATCCTGTCTGTTCTGTCTCTTGTGCTGCCTGTGCTTGGATTGCTCCCTGCTTGGCCAAGATTGCCAATGAGATAAGGGAGATGGGTAAAGAAGAACAAGGAAGTTATTCCTTAGCAAGAGAAAAGTGGTGTGCAGGTGTGCCCATAGTGGAGAAACAATGACGCTGCCTTTGTTTTGGGAGAAAAAGTGCTGCTTTTTTCATTTGGAAATCAAGAGGGAACCTTTCACCATCAAATAATTGATTCTCCTCTGTCCCTCCCCCAAAGTGGCCATGGGCTGTTTCTGCATCAGCAGCTTTCTCCTTGAGCAAGGGCAGATGTCTCTTGTTGAGATGTGCAGAGCAGAGCCAGGGTCAGTCCTGTGAATACAATAGAGGACACAGTTCACTGGTTCTTGATTTTGAACCAAAAGGCAGAGTGGACACTGATTGGCATCAACCATGAAATCAACTGGTGAATGTTGTGCAGCTTCAAGTGCTGATTTCAGTGGATTTTGGTGGCTTTTGGAGTGTGTCTGCTGAGTTCAAGGACAGGTGAGGTGCTGTGCTTGATTCAGGACAGCCAAGTTTGGTTGTTGAAACTCTTGCTCTTGGCTGTGCCAGCTGGTGCACTGCTGACCAGCTGGTCCTTTCCTTCAGGATTCATCTGTGCCCTGGATAGAATTGTTGCTGCTCTTTTCAGAGGATGTTTGGGAATGCCCTGGATTTGTGTCTCAGAAAAGTGTCTGTAATGATTGTGTGGGTCAAACTCTCTTGAGAAAGCTCCTCCATGGGAACAGCAGTTGCTGCTCAGAAGGAGCAAAGCAGGGAAGCTGTGGCTGGAAGGGCTGCTTACAGGAGTTTGTGGGGACACCTTGATGTCCATGCCATTGCAGATGGGGAAACTGAGGCACGGAGCCATGTCTGGGTGTGTGTTCAGGATCCTTCATGGGACCCCCAGCAACCCGGTGGCTTCTCCTGCCTGCCCTGTGCCCAGAGCCCATCAGGGGCTGTTGGCTGCTGCCCCTTGGCTTGAGCTGCCTCCTGTGCCCAGGGCCCTGTGCTGAGCACACGGGGCTGTGTTGGTTGGAAACCCAGGGTGCCCTGAGCCCAGGTTTTGTGCCCCCGAGCCACGACAGCCGGACCTTTGCAATGCCTTTAACCGAGCCATTGCCTGCTCTGTCCTCGGCCTGCAGGGGCAGCGTCACTGCACCGAGTTTACACTTCGACCTCGCTGAGCTCGACTTCGGGGACATCTCCTTTGGTGAGTGTTCCCTGGGCTGGGACACAGCCTCAGGGATCTGTGCCTTCCAACACAAAAGCATCCCTCGCTCCTGCTCTGCCCCAGCAGCCTCTTCAGGCTGTGAACTGCAGGGCTGCTGCTGCTGCTGCCTCAGGGGGCATTTTGCCATTGTGAGATCCAATGGAAGCAAGGAATAGAAAGGCAGTATTTTCTGGTGTCTCTGTGCTGCTTTAAAAGACAGATGTCTGCCAAGGAAAGTGGGAATCTTGCTGCAATGGAAAGATGATCCCCTCCCTCCAAATGCTTATCCCTTTGAAATGACAGGGGTCCCAGGCAAAACTGTGGGAAAAGAAATAACAGTTCTTTGCTAGACTATCTCAGGAGAGCACAGACAAGAAGGCAAGAACAGACATTTCCCAGATGCCAAGTCCTGTTTTTCCCCTTTGGTGGAGTTCTGGTCACAGCAGGAGGAGCTGTGGGCTCTGGCAGGGCAATGATCCCCCCCAGCCGGTGCGGGAAGGGAAGGAGGAAATGCTCCTTTTGCAGAGCCCCAGAGGGCAGAGGGATGTGGGCAGTGCCCAGCAGCAGCAGCAGCAGCAGCGGGGCAGGCAGGGTCGGTGCCAGCGCTGAGCTGCAGCCAGGGCAGCCCCGGCCGAGCACAAACCTCCCGCAGCTGCAGCGGCCGAGCTGCGATCCCCGAGCGGGAGGAAGGGAAGCTCCGCTCCCTGCCCAACCTCAGCTCCCACTGCACAGCCGCCCACGGCATCAAGCCACAACTCCCAAAAACCCCCAAGGAAAAAGCCCAGCCCAGGGCCAAAACCCCCCAGAACCCCTATCCCCCTTCCCAGACCGAGGGCAACATTCACGGCCAAGCCTAAACCCAGAACAATGAAGTTCATGAACTTCTGATGGAAATTCATTGCCTTTTTTGAGCTGCTTCTTCCCCAGCCTGCATCACCACGGAGGCACATGTCAAGTTGACTTTGGAAGGAATGAAACAAGAAAGGCAAGAGATGGAAATATGGTTCTGAAGCAGGAGATTGAACCTACTGAATCCAATTTCATTCCTAAGGGCTCTTAGGCTGAAGGCAGCTGTTGTATCTTTGCTTCTTTGTAACTGTTGACTGTTGTCTGCATGTGCTGGCCTCAGTCTCGTTGGAGGTTTTGACATCTGGGTTTGTCCTTTCTGTGCCTCTCTTGCCTCCCTGCTGGAGTCCCTGCTGGAGCTGGCAGTGGTCACTTGGATGGGTACAGAGAAGCTCTGGGCTGCAGCTGCAGTTGTTTTCTCTCCCCATCTGTGTCCCAGATGCTCTTGGTGAGCAGGCCTGGGGAGAAGTCTCCTCCCCACAGAGCTGGCCAGCCCAGCCAGATGTGCAGTGCAGAGCAGGCTGTGGCTGCTCTGTGCGCTCTGCAGGACATCCCCACCATGAGTGGCTGTATCTGTGGCTTTGCAGGATGGAAAGCAAATCTCAGAGCCAAAGTGGGGTAAACCCTTGCAGGCAGCACTCTCAGTGAGCAGCATGGCTGTGATGTCCCTGTTTGTTGGGTGAGGTGGGACCTGGTTCCTAATTGCTAATCTCAAAGCAAGGCTTGGCTGTGCCCCAGTTGAGGGGGCTCTGAGCTGTCACGTGCTCAGTCTGTTTGGCCCAAAGCAAGAGATGCCTTAAGGATCCTGCAGAGAGAAGCTGCATTAGGGTGCTTTGCCTCACGTTCTAGTTCCTGATTCCATCCTCACTTTCTTTTGCTGTAGCTTCTTCTCACTGACAGCTCACTCTTTATATGTCTTGAAAAAGGTGGGAGTGTTGGCAGGCTGAGCAGGGAATTGGACAGCTTGAATTCTCAGAGTAAATGCTGGGTCTGGGTGCACACTCATCACTGAGAGAGACCTGGTGCTGGTTTGGGGCAGGTGAGGGAACTCGTCCCCATCACGAAGAGAGAATCTAGCAGTGTTCAGCAGGGCTAGGAGTGGGCGTTTTCAAGGCTGCAGTCAATCTGTGTCAAAGGGAACTAAGTGACGATTAATTCCTCATGCAGCTTCTGGGTGAGCTGTAGTTCAGATAATAAAGAGCTCAACTCCAATCTCACTTTGATCCTGCTAGGATCTTGCCCCCAGGATCATGTCCTGCTGGGTGCCTGAATGGATGTTTGTGTCCTTGCCCAGGCTTTCCCTACACGCAGCGCTGCCGCCTCACCAACAGCTCCGCGGTGCCCCTGACGTTCCAGCTCCGCATGTCGGACGATGGCACGCAGCCGGCTGTGGACAGCGTGGATCAGATCCGCAGGGACACCGACCCGGCCTGGAGCAAGGGAATCCATTTCCATGTGGAGCCCAGGGAGTTCACCATCAATCCCAGCCAAGGCACCATCCTCCCCCAGGGACACCAGGACATCGAGGTACAGCAAGAGCCCGGCCACAGCCGCTGCAGCACCAGGGCTGGAGCTGCACTGCAGGGTGGGAGGGCTTTGGCTCTGGTGCCAGCTTGGAGCATCCTGGCACTGAGAGATATGCACTGCTGGGAGGCCTCTGCTAGCTGGCTTACTCGGGATGTTCCTCAAGGAGCGCTGTTTGCTTTCCAAAATCATATGCTGAGCTCACAGACCTTATGGTCAAGGCCTGAAGCCATTCTTGTGTTTTTGAGAGTGATTGATTTGATTCCAACGGGGCAGAGCAAGGATGAGGGCAGAAGGTGGCTGTTAGAGAGATGTCATTGTATCAAGCAGTGAGCTTTTCTTCTTGGTCTCATTTCCCCTGTCCTGGGGAGCAGAATGATTTGTGTTCACTGCAGGAAGCTCCAGTGGAGCAAAAAAAAAATCTGTAGCCATGTGTAGCGGTTCAAATTTATTGTATTGATTCCTTTTTAAGTGGTTTGTTCTGTGGTACCCCGTGTTCTCCCCGAGTTGGTTTACCCCTGGGGAGGGTTTTACCCTCCCTCAAAGCTGTCCCTCATGCCATTCCCTCCCCTTGTTCCAGCTCTTTCCCTGCTGTCAAACCCAGCCCCTTTTGTTCCCCAACCTTCTTTGCCAATTTAACCTGGAGCCAATCCCTGTCTGCAACACCCCTTTGGAATTCCCCTATTCCTGGAGGCCCCATTGGCCCATGTGAGCCATCCTCCCCACCCTCCTACCCAAAGTGGCTCCAGACACTTGATGTAATCCCCTCAGTGCTCCCCTGAGGATTCCCTTTTGGTTTGCTGTTTGTATCCACCCCCTGCTTTGTGTCTGTACAAAATTCCTTGCACAGGAGTGTGCAGGGCTCTTTTGGCTCTGATCCTTTTGCTTGGAATAAACCCTTTCTTGTGGAACTTCAAGACAGAGATCCTTCTCCTTTCTCCTCTGCCTGGTCCCTGTGGTGGCTTGTCTCTTGCAGTGTAGAGCAAGAGGCTCTGAGGGTTCTGCCTCTGGTCAGTGTCCACCCTGGGGCAGTTCTGAGGGTTCTGCCTCTGGTCAATGCCCACCCTGGGGCAGTTCTGAGGGTTCTGCCTCTGGTCAGTGCCCACCCTGGGGCAGTTCTGAGGGTTCTGCCTGTGGTCATTGCCCACCCTGGGGCAGTTCTGGCTCTGAGGGTTCTGCCTGTGGTCAATGCCCACCCTGGGGCAGTTCCCCACTCCTGATGTGGGGCTGGAGTTCTCAGAGCCAGCCCGGGCTTGGTGTCCCAGGGCAGCCATGAACTGCCCAGCACCTGCTGGGCCACACTTTGCCGTCAGCCTCCTGCTGTAAAGCTGAACTCATTGTGGTCAAGTCAGATTTCCTCTGCATGGATGTCTTTGTAGTCAGATGAGAAATTGGCCCCTTAATTTGAATGCAGTGGTGCATGGAGCTGTAGTCTAATGTTTTAATGTAGCTGACCTGTGCCCTGATAGCAAGGTGTGTTTAACAAATCTGGTATTGGCAGAAGGCTTTTGTTACACTGAGACTGTGCTCTACACATGGAGCAGCAGAAGAATTAAGGGCAAATCCTCCCTCAGGAACTGGAAGATATCACCCATGGGTAATGAGCTTTTGTAAGGAAGAATTGACTGTTCTTCTCTTCCACCAGGTGACCCTGTGCTCCAACACGGTGATGGATTTCTACCGGAGATTGCTGGTGGACCTGGAGGGTATTGGCAAGGGAGTGGCAGCCCTGATCATCACAGCCAGGTACCAGCCCTTGCCTGGCCTCCCCCAGGCACTGCCTTGCCCAGGCTGTGCTGGCTGCAGCTGCCAAGGAGAAGTGCTGCTGAATGCCCTCATGTTGTGCCAGCTGGACACGAGAACAGCAGTGCCTGGGCAGCAGCCCGTGGTGAAAAGCACGTTTGCTCACAGCCCAGCACGGTCCTGGGCCCTCTTCTAAAGGCACCAGGAAAGATATCATTGATTGGCCTTGTTTTTGGTGCTTGAGGTGGAACAAATTTCCCGAGGGCCTCCTCTCCTTCTGGCTGCAAGAGGTGGAGTTGTGCTGGTTGTGAGCACCATGCACTGGTTTGGGCCACACCAAGCAGCTGCTGAGAGTCAGGCTCTGGCTCTGTCCATGAGGGCACATGGCAGGGGGGAAGTGGCTCCCAGCAAGAGTGGGGAGGGCAAGGGAAAGCAGCCTTTGATGTGGCAGGTCAGCTCCAGTTTTTGTCCTTCCCTGTGCATCCCATTTTGAGCTTTAATGTTGTCAGAGTTGAGAGCAAAAGTGGTTGTTGCTGCAGCAGAATTCCATGGTGCTGTGCTGCTGTGGGTGTCAGTGCGATGCCCAGAGGGATGCAGCTCCCTGGTGCTGTTCCCTGTGCCAGGCAGAGCCATCCAGGCAGTGCCTGGGCTGCCATTGTGTACAGCAGGTGGAGCTGGGGCCAGGCAGTGCCTGGAGCTGTGCAGTGAAGGAGCCAGGGAGCTGCAGGGCCTGGCAGGGGCTGATCAGCCCCTCTGTGGGGCAGCTGCTGTCTTGTGCCCTCCAGGGCTGGGGCAAAGAGCTGAGTTCCCAGGCAGGGCAACAGCACCATGGCAGAGAGGGGAGTCATTTTTACTGAGACCCTGGAGCTGTGTGTTCCTTGAGCCTTAGGGAGAACTGATCCTTGTTGAGTCATTTTTACTGAGACACGGGAGCTGTGTGTTCCTTGAGCCTTAGCGAGCACTGATCCTTGTTGAGTCAGTTTTACTGAGACACTGGAGCTGTGTGTTCCTTGAGCCTTAGTGAGCACTGATCCTTGTTGGGAAGGCTCCCCCAGAGCTCGTGGGTCACTGGGACTGTTCCAGGAGTCCTTGCAAGCCTTCTTGGGCAAAGGAGGGGCTGAGGCAGCTGTGGGGCAAAGTGCTCTGCCTGGGGCCCTTGGCAGCCTCTGGGTGCTGCCTCTCAGGGTTTGCCCCTCCTTGACAAGACATACTGGAGTGGGAAGAGGTAGAAGGCAATTTATCCCTGTAGGGCACTTCAATGTGAATTTGACAGTGACCAATGTGTTCTGCTCCATTTCACAATTTTGGGGGTAGGCATTCTCCATTCTCTCAGTATCTCTGATTGCTCTGGGGTCATCTCTTTGCCCAGATGTCTCGTTCCTGAGCTCCAAGTGTCCTCCCCAGTGCTGCTGTGTGATGAGTGCCACCTGAAGGTGCCTTATGAGAGGAAGATCCTCATTAGGAATCCCAGCCACCTTCCTGGCTGCTACGGGCTTATTCCCCAGGTTTGGCATCACATCCACCTCTTCCTGTCAAATATTCCTGAGGAGATTATTAGGGGAACAAAGGGTTTGGATAAGACCTTGCTGCTTTCTATTTAGTCTTAAAGATCTGCTGAGAACAGGATCCTACCCAACTGTAAACTTTAGGAGGCAATTGAAGCTCCTGAGGAAACAGCTGATGTTCTAGTCCTCAGGGTGTTTTCCTGTGGGAGATCTTAGAGGGTTGTGAAAAGCTGCTGCACCCACAGACACCACTGCCTGTGCTGGCAGCCTCCTTGCAGGATCCCCTGGGAGTGCTAAACCTACAATTCTTGCATCTTGTTTGTGCCTTTGACCTTTGTCCTGGGGAGTTTTAAAGGTGTGTGTAAGTTGCTGTTGTGGTGGATGTTAAGGAGCCTAAAGTTTCTTGAGAGGTCCCTCTGAAGCTGCATTTCATTGTGTCCCTTCCAGAAATGCACGGAGGACTCTGCTGTGCTCTACTCCAGCCCCAAGCCCTGTGGGATTGTGCAGCCCCAGAGCACAGCAGAGATCCCAGTTGTGGTGGCAGTGCAGGCCCTGGGCACTCATCGCACCGACGTTCTCATCGGCGTGTTTGGGGATGAGAGAAACCCCCTGGTGAGGGCAAGGGGAGATGTGAGCCTGTGTGCAGCTGCTCCTGGCAGGGTGCACAGGGACAGGGATTCTGCCGGGGACAACAGGCACAGGCTGCTGGGGAGAAGGACAGGAGGGATGGGGGGCACAAACAGCTCCTGCCTTAGAGGTGGGAATCTCAGTGTCTGACACAGAATGGAGCTGGGCTAAGCTGGAATCCAGGGGCATTTGAGTTCATTATTCTTTCAAATGCTGTTAACTTTGGAAACATCTGTTTGAAAATGTCATCTCTCTGAGCACAAAAGAGGATGTCAGAAGTCTTCTAGGAACCTTGAGCTTTCTGTAAAAGAAGGGAAAGCTGGCATTTGAAGAGTGTTTGCAAGGATTGAAACTTCGATTAAAACATGGAAATGGCAATGCCAAATTCCTTGGATGGCACCAAACATCTGAACCCAGGCCATCGTGGCACTGCCTGTAAATCAGTGAACAGGAAGGAAAGGCAATGCAGGCTGTGCCAGGGAGCCTGAAGTTTGACCAAACAGTTGCTTTTAACTATCAGGCTGCTTCCCTTAAAGAGGAGGGTTTCTCCCCACCAGAAGAACCAGTTGTTTAACTGTCAGGCTGGTCTTACCTAGAGATTTCTTGCAAAGATAAAAGCTTTGGGCCAATAATTTTTAGTTTGAAAGGTTCTCTTACCTTAATCCTTTTCAATTTGGAGGTGAACATGTAATTTTCTTTTTCCCCAAAAGCCCAGCATTTCAGCTGGAGAGTGGTAGCTGTCCCTAAAGCAATAACTTGAGCAGGGTTGAGCTGTTGAAGGTTTTTTAGGTTTGTCTGTTGTGGTTTGTTTTGGGGATTTTAAAATCTTTCTTGCTTGCTTCCTGGAACAGAGAGCACAATTACGGAGCTCAGGACGGCTGGCAGAAATCTCCCCAAGCCCAAGGCCGGCAGAGCTTGGCAGGATCCCAGCACCACAGCCTGTGTATGTATGGATGGAAGGATGGATGGATGGGGAATGCGACCTGAGTCACCTGGGAGTGTTGGAAAATGTCAACCAACCCCCCAGCAGTGTCAGGGGAACATTCCTGATAAATCCCTGGTGGAGCTGCAGAGTTTCTGGCCTTGGGCACTGGCTGGGCTGTGCTGGCTGGGCACTGTCTGGGTCTGCCCCTCGGTGTCTGAAATCTCACCTTTTTGCTGCCTTCTCTGTCTTTTCCTCTCCCACTGTGCTTTTTGTATCCCCACTGGGTGTTAATGCCTGTCCTCTGTAGTTGCTCAATGCAAGCAGTTGCAGCTGCTGCAGCACCTCAGTGTCATCCCTGGGCTGCCTTTAGAACAGACCTGCCCCAGCCTGGATTGGGAAGGGTAGGATCAAACCATTTCTCAGTTCAACGTGCCAGCACTCAGCCAGGGGCTGCATCCTGGCCAGGAGCTGCTCGTGCAGGTGTCCCTCCCTCCCTCCCTCCCACTGCAGGTCCCTGTTCATAGTTATTTATTTTCCAGAGATGAGCTCCACCCACCTAAATTCAAACCCCAGCCACCGAAGGAGAGGAGAACCAGTCTGGAATCCCCGGCATCTCGATGGAGGCACTTCAGGACTGGAAAGGTGGAGGCAACCAGAGCCCTGATAGAAGTGCAGGATTTTACCCACTCTTGAGGAGCAGAGATAGATTTTCTTGTACACCTACTGCTTGCTTTGCCTCCCCAGCCTGCCAGCACCAAGTCCTGCTCATGCTGAGCTCCCTTTTTGCTGCCCTGCTGTGCTGTGCCCTGACAGTGGGCTGGGCAGCAGGGCCAGTGGCTGGACATGGGCTGTGTGGGAGGGAGAAATAGGAGAGTTTTCCTGGGAGAAGCTGACTCAGATCCTACAGGCCTGTGCTGAGTGTGGGATTTTTTGCCTTGTTTCCTTCCCCATGTAAGATGAGGCTTTTCTCTGCATCATAATGGTAACACCTCCAGCTTCCCTCCCAGAGCAAGCTGGGATGATCCTGATCTCCATGGAGCCTCTTCCCAAGGCAGCCAGACTCCCTGCTTGCAGGGCTCTGCTTTCACCCAGAGCTGCTATTGCACTGCTGGCCCTGGAGCTGTCTGACAAAGGGAGACTTTGCAGGGGGCTGTCTCTTCTTCCCAGCATAGAAAATGGCTTGTTTTTTGGGTGCCAGCACCAACTCCTGAGCACCCTCACCTCCCTCGAGGCTTCGAGGGATTCAGATGCCCCCTGGATATGGCGCACACTCCCCTGGGAGCGGAGAAGGAGAGAGGGAATCTGTCCCCCTTGCCCACTGTCAGTGTGGCAAGCAGGGCTGGAGCTGCCAGTGCCACTGGGGGCCCTCAGCATTGGCCACAGAGGGGCCTCCCATCCCTGCAGGCCCATCACAAAGTGCTGCTGGAGCAGCTGCTTGTTGGAGAGGCCGTGCAGGACACGTTGTGGGGCTGCCCAAGGATGCTGTGCGGCACCTGTGGAGGGCACTGCTCCTCATGCAACTACTCAGGTGCTCCGCAGGAAATTTTTGCAGGAGTTTTTGCTGTAGCACCTTGAGAAAGAAGCATTTAAATCAGAGAGAGAGGGGAAGAGCCTCAGGAGTCAGATGAGCTGGGCTGGACTCCTTCCCTCAGCTCCAAGAGCTCTCACTCTGAGTCTCCTCCTTTTCTAAAAGCGGGAAGTTTTGAAACATTTTAAAGGCAAGTTGTGCATCAGAGAGAATTTCTACTGCCAGGAGCCATCCCAGTTCACTTTCATGTCATGTACTAATTAATGCATTGACCCGTGAGTATGGGAGAAGATTTTCCCCATGGTCCCTGCACTGGTCAATGGCATGGATGCAGGATGAGGTGAGGGTGATTCTGGCAGTGTTTGGGGAATAGGCCCCCTGGCTACAGCTGCACTTTGCTCCAAGATGCTCTTCTGCCTCCATTTCCATGCTCAACACCTCAATCTCTCCTCTCTTCCGTCCAGGCTTTCAGTATCCTGCCACTGCCAGGTGTGCTGCAGCCAGGACAGAGCCAGCAGGTCTCCTCCACCTTCTCTGGCCAGCTCACCACCACCTGCAATGTCCCGGAGCTGTGCCACATAGAGGGAGGCTCCACCTCCGAGGTGCTGGTGCCCAGGGCAGCCTCACATGTCAGCTCCTCCCTGAGCCCCCAGGAGATCAACTGTGGCTCTCAGGCCCCTCTCAGGGACAGGTGAGTCAGCCTTCCGTGGGTTCCTGCTCTGCCATGGGTTATTGTCCCTGCAGGGCTTCCCTGCTCCAAGGCCTCTGAGCTCAGAGGAGCTGCAGAGCAAAGGCCAGCAGCAACACAGGGATGGCCACTCTGAGCTCCCTGGCTGCCAAGAGAGGAAGGACCTTCTTCTGTTGAGACAGAACCTCTTCTTCTCTATTTGAGTGCTGAGCTCTGCTGGCTTAGCTGCTGCCTGCAGGGAGCTGGGCTCTGGGCTTGCCTTGACACCACCTCTAGAGGTGTCTTAAAGTCCGTGGTGTTGAGTGGCATCTTCTTCATCATCTGCCTTCTTCACCAGAACAGTGGGATTGTGGTATGGGCAGGCGTGGGGCACAGAGCAAACCTTGCTTTGGGTCCTGCTCCTGCCACAGATGAAGTCCTTGCAATGCTGATCTGCCAGGGTTCTCCTTATGGTGGCACAGCAGCCAGAAAGGCTCCTGTCCTTCAGGCTCCCCTGCAGCTGCAGCCGTAGGCAAGCACAGGAGAAGCTCAGCTCCAGCAAGGCAGCCAGCTCAGGACACACAGGCCAAGTGTGGAGCTGGGAGTGGAGGCTGCTTAAAGCAAGCCTGTGCAGCAGGACTTCTTCAGGCCAGGCTGAAGTTGGTTTCATGGGGAGGAGATGGAGGAGGCTGCTTCCAATGGTTTCCATGGCAGCCAGCACTGGTTTGCTTGGTCCCAGCTGGGTTCCAGCAGGAAATCTGCGTGACAAGAGCCTGTCTTACAGGAGAGGAGTTCCTGCAGCCTTTGCTTTCTGACTGATATGATTGTTCTCATGAAGGAGCAGGCTAGGAGTCGTTAAAACTGAAGATCACGGACAGAGACTCTCTAACTAATTAAAGTTAGATTGTGGGATGTTTATTAACACCGGTGGGCAGCACCAGAGCCATCCCTAAAAGGCGTGACCACTCTGTCCAAGGTTCTTTGCCCTCTCTTTATTTCCCAAGATCTTACATACAATACATCTGCACAACCCCAGCACCTCCCATCCCTGCTCTGTATTCAAATGAGGCCATTGGTCCTTCACTCCTGTGCAATTCTTCCCTTGAACTGGGTCAATGGTCTCGAAGTGGGTCAGTGGTCTTTATCAGGTCTCTGTGACCCTCTGGCACCATCCAAGGTCCCCAACTTAGTGATTGATTGACATCAAGCCCAGGTGCTAACCATTGTTCTACTGGTTTCAAGATGTTCTTATACCAGTTCACTTCCTCCACTTCCCTCTAGAAAGATGCTCCTAATGGTAAACAATAGAACAATCAGCTCCAGCTTAAGCATCTCATAATCATTAACCTATGGTCTGCCTATCTAACCTACATCCTGATCAATGGGAATTGCTTCTAACCCTCAGCTGAAATCTGAACTCTTTAAAATCATGCCTCAGCTATGCCCAGGGAGAAGGGGGCTGAATGAGCTGAGTAAGAACTGTAGGAGAGCTAAGCAATCTGTGCTCTGCTTTTAACTGGGAAGCCAAGAGACAAAGGGCGTTTCCAGGCACCAGCGCAGAGAGCTGCTGGATCAGCCTTTGGCAGGGGCTGGAGAGGTCTGGCTGTGCCTTCAGAGGGAGCTTGCACAGTCAACACCTTATGATGGCAAAGCTCAGGTTTGGCTGGTCCTGGAGGTCCCCTTGAACCAATGCCCTCACTTGGGGTGTTCCCAGCCATTGTGGGTTGAGGAGAATTCACGGGAATGGCCTCGGGGTCAAGGAATGAAGTGCAGGGCCAGCCAGGACTAGGGAGCCGAAGGTTCTGGTTGGACTCTCAGCCATGTTTCCTATTTTGTCTGCAGAAGGGAGCTGAAAGAGCCAGCTCAAAAGGTCGATGAGGAGCCAAAAGCCCTAGAGGAGGAGGAGAAGAGGAAGGAGGAAGAGAGGCAGAAGAAGGGAAAGAAGAGTGTCTCTGTTGGGAAGCAACCTCCAATACCAGCAAAGGGGAAAACCAAGACCCGAGAGAATAAGGAAACCAAAATCCCAAAAAAGGAAACCAAAATCCCAGAGAAGAAGGAAAGCAAAGCATCAGAAGGGAAGAAAATGAAAGCATCAGAGAAGAAGGACACCAAAGCATCAGAGAGGAAAGAAACCAAAATCCCAGAGAAGAAGGAAGCCAAAATCTCACAGAAGAAGGAAGCCAAAGACCCAAAGCAGGGGGAACCCAAAGCTGTCAAGAAGGGGGGAACTGAAATCCCAAAGGACTAAGCTAAGATGGAGAAGAACTCTTTATTCTTTATTCATACAACTCATTTTACACAGTTTAACACACCTTGTGTGCACCTTTAGTTTGTTCATAGATTTCTTATCAGTTAGTCGATTATTGGTTAATAAAATAGATTTTACTTGTGCATCAAATCTCTCTATTGTATTGTTTACCTCTTCACTGATTCTCATGGGACAAATCCCTTGTTATTGCAGGTGCATTTGTTTTTCACCCTCAGAATAGAATGGTCACAAAGTCTCATTCTCAAAATAGCTTCACATGGGAACTTGTAACTGCTTAGCTGCACTCAGAAGAGATGATAGGCCAGCTATTGATATGGCCGAACAAGGCTTCATGTCAAAAGGCCTTTCTTTTATCATTATTCTACCTGTCTATGACATCTCCCGTGGTGTCCTTGGACCCAAATTGTCACAACTGACCCATGGTTCCATGAGGTTCCCCAGTGTCACCGTGATGTCCTTGGACCCACATTGTCACAACTGACCCAAGGTTCCCTGAGGTTCCCCTGTATCACCATGGTCACTGTCAGAGGCTGGATGAGATCAATGTCCTGAGACACCATGGGATGAGCTGTCACTCAGTCACACAGTGGGGACAGCACTAACCCAGCCCTGATTGCCTGTGCAATCAGAAATCCCACCTGAGGGAGGCTCGCAAGGGCCCGGGGGCTTAAAAACATAGAGCACAAGGTGAGCCCCTGGTATGGACTCTGCCTTCTCCTGGGGTTTGTGTCTCACCCACACTGGAACCCTAGGAGCTGTTAGTCATATGTGTGTCTTTCTATAGAGCTTCTGTCTTTCTGTCTCTCTCCTTCTTCTCCTTCTAATGCTCTTTATATGGAACATTTTTGGATACCCTAACAGCTTATGTGTTTTAATGTTTCCAGGATAAATGGGCTAAGTAAATGAAGTTACTGCTATGATAAGTGTTTTATGTGTAATTTGATGTTGCATTAAATCCTCTTCCAAAGTTCTTGATTTTTTGCACTTTGCCAGTAGAATTTTGTATCATTTTGACCTCTTACGAATATCTGGCTGGTGTTTTTCCTGTGCACCAAACTCGAGTAAAGGTGGCAGATGAATTGGTGAGTTGACACACAAACCCCGAACGGAGCTCCGGGTGCATGGAGGATCGGGGCGGTGTGAGTCGCGCAGAATCCCTGCAGTGGGGGGACACGGGTCCCTAGCAGGGTTTAGGGTGACCCGAGTACAGCAGCAGCACTGAGTACACCCAAGATGGCCCCAGTGCCCAGGGTGGGATGGCGGTGCTGGGGGTTCGGTGTGCCATGGGTCAGGTAGAAACCATAAACCCACAGGAGGCCCCTGGGGGGACTGGGGTCACAGGGCAGGGCAGGGCTGGGCTCACAGGGCAGGGCAAGGCTGGACCTGCCCCTTCCTCCCCCACACAAAAAATGTTTAGAGCCAACAATCTCATCTGGTTTGTCACAACAGGCAATGCTGGAGGTGAAATCCCAATTGTGGCCATGGGCACCTGGCTGAGAAGGACAGTTCTTTTCCATGGGAAGGAAAGCACAGAGCATCAAGGTTTGGAAGGCAGGTAGGTGAGAGCCTCACTAGGCCAAGGTCAGCTAGACATGTCAGTAATAGCAGATTTTGGATTGAGGGAATTTTGGAGGTGGAAACGCAATCTCGGCCATGGGCACTTGGAGAAGCAGGACAGTTCTTTCCCATGAGAAGGAGAGCATGGAGCCTCCCCCAGTGTTTTGGGGACAGATGAGAGGTGACCCTTGTGAAACTACTGCCAGCCAGACTTGTCCTGGCAATATTCTGATGGGAAGAATTCCTGGATATAAGGAACTTTGGAGGTGAAATCCCAATTCTGGCCATAGGTCCTGGAGTAGAAGGACAGTGCTTTTCCATTGGGAAGGAAAGCACAGAGCCCCAGTGTTTCAGCAGCACATGAGAAGTGAACCTCAAGGTGCAATGGTCACCTGGACCAGTCAGGCAGTCCATGGGAAGCCAAACCAGTCAGAGGTGTTCTGTGTTCCCTTGGTTTTATGGGGCTCCATAGTGTCACACTGATGCACTGGATCCATGGGGTCCCACAGTGTCACAGTGCCCCCAGGTGTCAGATGGTCCTACAGTGTCACAATGGTCCCAAGGATTCCATGAGCCCTTGCAGTGTCACAATGGTCTCTGTGGCTCCCCAGGCCCCACAATGTCACGGGACTCCTCTGTTCCATGAGGTCTGCAATGTCACAATGGACCTTTGGACCCTGGGGCTTTGCTGTGTCACAATGGTCTCCTTTGGCTCCACAGTGCCACAATGGACCATTGATGACAGGCCTGCAAGTGAGGACTCCTGGGATGTCACCGTGGAGCCCCCATGAGTGCCTGTGACAGATCGGTGCCTTTGCAGCCCAAGGTCCCCCGGGATGTCACCATGGAATGGCTGTGACTGCCTCTGTCCACACAGCTCTTTACCATCCTCAGAAAGCCCTGGGAGGTCTCCATGGAGCCCCTGTCTGTGCCTGTGACATTCCAGCTCTGGAACAGCCTGGAGACTTCTGGAAAGTCACCATGGAACCTCTCTGAGGGCCTGTGAAAAATCTGATCCTTAGCAGGCAACCATCACCAGCCTCCTGTTGTTCTGTTCAGTTTCCACGGCAACCATTACCAGGAACCTGTTGCTATGGTCATTTTCCCTGGCAACCATCACTGGTCCCCTGTTGCTATGGTCAGTTCCCATGGCATCCATCACCAGCCCCCTGTTGCTATGGTCAGTTTCCATAGCACCACCGACTCAGCTGCAGCCGTTCCCTCCACTCCTGTCCCTGGGCACCAGAGGGAAGAGGTTCCCACAGCCCCAGCCAAGGACCTGCTCCCAAGGCTGTTGCCATGGCCACCAGGGCTGGGACCAGCTGGGATGCTCGGTTTCCACAGGCCAGGGTTCAGGAATGGGATTCCCCAATTTCCTGCTCCCGTTAAAACTGTGATGTTCTCGTGCCCTCCCACCTCTTATGGAAAGAACAAAAGGCAAAGATCCCAGGCTGGGATAAGAACAATTTATTGGGAACAGCAACGAGAAAAAGAAAAAATGGAACAGAAACAATTTGGATAACAGAAGGGACTGTTTACAGGGAAAACTCAACAAAAGTCACTGGGTCTTCCTGGCCACAATTTCCCCTTCCTGGAAATTTCACCCTTCTCCTCAGGGAGAGAGAGAGAGTCCATTTCCTGCCCCTGGCCATGACCTGAGGTGGGAGTGAATGTAATGACAGGACCATGGCCGGACCTTCATGTTTTTCCATCCCACATCATGTCATTGGCAGGGACAGGAAAAGGTAATGGTGTCTTGCCAGCATGGATCATGGGAACATAGATCATCAGGGCTCTTTCACAATGTGGATACTCTAATGATTGGAGTTGGGGCAGTGCACAAAATCCTCCTGCACTTGGGGCATTGGAGGCCTCCCCTTACCAGTGCCTCCATTGGTTACTGGTGAAGGCAGAGTTCTGGGTGAAGCTCTTCCCACACTGGGGACACTCGTAGGGCCTCTCCCCGGTGTGGATGTGCCTGTGCCTGATGAGGGTGGACTTGTGCTTGAAGCCCTTCCCACACTCAGGGCAGCGGAAGGGCCTCTCCTCTGTGTGAAACTGCTGGTGCTGGAGGAAACTGGAGCTGGTCTGAAACCTCTTCTGACACTGGGGACACTCGTAGGGCCTCTCCCCAGTGTGGATGCGTTGGTGGGTGACGAGTTCTGACCTGTAGCTGAAGCCCTTCCCACACTCCCCACACTCGTAGGGCCATTCCCTGGTGTGGATAATCTGGTGCAGGATCAGGATGCTCCTCTGCCTGAATCTCTTCCCACACTCCACGCACTTGTAGCGCTTCTCTCCATCATGAAGCTGCCCATGGACCACCAGCTCGGAACTCTGGCTGAAGCTCTGTCCACCTTCCTGACTAAACGAGGGTCTTTCCTCCTCAGAGCACCCTGGGCTGGGTTTGCAGCCCCTCTTCCTGTGGAATCTCTGGGGATTTTCCTCCCCGTTGGATTCCTGTGCTCTGGAGTCACTCATAACAGCCTCTTCCTACAGGTTCTTCCGCAGGGATTTTTCCTCCCTTGTCTCCATCCTCTGCTTCTTGTCTGGAGAAATAAGACAAGGAGAGGATGGGATTTGCCTCCGTGCCAGAGGGAAGGGGAAGGAGATCCCCCCAGTGCATCCCCGGTAGGACGGCATTGGCACCTAGATTGTCCTGCAGCCGGGGGCCATGTTGGCCTGGGAGATGGAGCAGGAGAGAGGGGGAAATGGGCACTGACTTCCTCCTCACCTGCCCGAGTGTCCTGGGGATCCTTCCTGTTCCTCACAGCCTCCTTTTCCATCTGGCAAATGTTTGGGGATGGGAAATCCTGTTTTGAGAGAATAACAAGGGATGGGTACCATGAGATTTGTACTGGTTTGAAGGCAAACATGGGGAGGGTCTAAACCAGAATTACAATTTAAAAGGAAATGAAGATGAAGGCAACGATATAGAAACACTGCCTTAAACTCACAGAGTCAGGATATAACCTGACGCCCTGTTGGTCAGGGTGGTGGCAGCAGTCCCAGTAAAGGGTGACTGCAGTCCTGTGGGAAAGGTGAACGTAGTTCTGTCAGAGCAGTGATCCTGCAGAAAGGTCTGGTCTTCCTCTGAAGGTCCAGTGGTGGTTTTGGAGCTCTTATCCTCTGGGAATCCAGTAGGCAAGCTGCTCCTGGTGTTGCAAGCTTCAGCTTATTTCCAGGTAAGAATGCTTGGATCCTCCCCCTGGGCGGAGCATCCCACAATGGGATGATGGAATTTTATCAGTCCTGCAGTGACACTCAATGGCCCATTAGCAGAAGATATCTCCCCTGGAGGGCGTTATCAGGGCTGAGTCATGGAAGAGATAAAGAACACTGCCCTGCCTTTTTATAGCAGTTGGTGAAGGTGGGGATTGAAAACATGCATTTGGTTACATCTTGCATGGCAACCTGAAACAGTGGGGTAATCCCTGCTCAGGGGGTGAACACCACCCCCCTTACCCAAACTGGCTCAGATGTAAAACCCCCACCCTGAGAAGGGCACACACACAGGGGACAATGTCACACTTGACCCACTCCAGGGGAGGTCTCTGTCCCTTGTCACTCCCTTGCCATGCCCCGCTTTCTTCTTTCTTTTAACTCTCTCTACCTCACATTTACTGTTCAATAAAATCCACATTAGATTTGGTCTCCTTAGCACCTTAATTGGGGCAGAGGCATCTCTCTAGTAAGTTTTTTAACCAGATTGAGACATTATTTTGGCGCAGTGAGTTCAGGGCACTGTTCCCTGACCCCAAGTGCCTTTGACAACAGCACGGTTCCCATCCTCTGAGGAGGTTGTGGTTCTCTCTGGAAGAACTCTTGGAACTTGGATGCAGCTTCCTCTGAGTCACTTATGGAAGAACTGATGAGGAAAATGGCTTTTTTGGGTCTGGATTGTAAAAAAAAAATATTTTGTTGTCCTTCCTTGAAAAGTTTGTTAAAATCACTGGAGGGGAGGGAGCAAATTATACCAGCAAGATTGAAAAGCTTCGTTCACTCCAACGTGAAAAACACAAGGCTGTTGAATGTCCCAGAAGAAGCCCAGCTCAAGTAGCTAAATTCCCAAATAACACCAGCCAGGGGTCTCCCGTAGGATGTTTTGGAGAGTGTTCGGAGCCGGCAGATCCCGGACTCGAGCCCCAGATATCTCCAGGTTCCCTAAGAGGAGCTTTTTCGGGGGGAGAGGAGCCGCGATCGCCCCTCGGTAGGGTCCCGGGGGGTCCACGTGGGGATGGCTCGGTACCGACGGGGCGGGACATTGGTTTTGGGGATCCCTGTGAGAGCCGGGGCTGTGGAACAGGGGACCCCCGGGGCGGGGAGAGGGGAAGGGGCAATACCAAAGCTGGGGGACCCCTGGCAGCCCGGAGATGAGGCGGGGACGGGACCCCCTGACCCTGACAGGGGCGTCCTGGGGTGACTTCATGATGCTCGTACCCCCCTCGGTCTGTTTAGCCCAGAAATGAGTTCTGCACATTTAAGGCTGGTTCTGAGAGAGAAGGGGAGGAGGAAGAAGCTGCAGTTTGTTTTCAGAAGCTGCACTCACTCCTCCACATTCCAGCTGCTAGATGGACAGACAGCAGGACAGAGCTCTCCTTTGCTTTTAGTCAGTTTTTAGGTCTCTGAGGCACAGAAATTCCCTGGACTTTGATTTTTCTTTTTCTTTGGAGCTGTTTAAACCTGCTCTGGACTGAACAACCAGAACACCGCAGGCAGCTCCCACCTGAGGCCCACTGCGATGGACCTGGGCCAAGGCATTTCCAGCACTGGATGGATTGATAAGAGACTGATAATAAATGGATAAGAGACTGATAAGCCACTGATAAGGCACTGATAAGACGCTGAGTGGGCAAAGCTACAACCCAAGGAGGGACTTTTGGAGTTTGCGATCTATTTTGGAGAAGCAGGAAGTTTTATTGCTTAATATTGTTCAATTTTTGTGCTGGTGAATGCTTTGCCTGTAAAATAAAGCTTTTTTAGACTTTTCTTCCTAGAAATATTTTCCCGGACTGGCTGAGGGTGGGGCTGCTGAATCGGCATTCTAGAGGAAACTCCTTTTGGAGGGTTTCAACCAAATTTGCCCTAAACCAGGACAGGGTGGTGGAAAGAAGGGGGAACCCCAAGTGACTGGATTGATGGGAGGCTGGAGAGGGGGACCTTGGGACCCCAGAATCTCCCAGAATCCAAAAGCAGGACCCTGGAGAGGAGGGATCCCCAGGACCGATGGAATCCCCACCGGCCGTGAGATGAGGGACCAACCATAACCCAAGAGGGATGAGACTGGAAATGGGAAACTCCTGGTGGCTTTTTTTGATTCACTCTCGATTTTTGGACATCAGGTGACTTCTAGAAATGGACGTGGGTTGGAGGAGTCAACAACCCAAGGCATTCACACCTTGTTTTTCTCCAAAAAAGGATTTTCCCCAAACCTTCCCACCGTGACATCCTCCCTGTCCCACTCTGGGTGAGCTCAGTCCCAAACCTGACCCTGATCCTGGTCTCAATTTCACTCCACATTTAGACACACTCACAGTTCTGTATTTTATCTCATCCCAGTCCCATACTCATCTATCCCAACACCAGCCCTAAAGTTAATCCCATGTCTAGCCTTAACCTCAATCCCAGCTTGAATCCCAATCTCAGCCCCAACTCCAACCCAGCCCCAATTCCAGCCGCTTCCTAAATCCTCAGCCCCAAACCAAATTCCAGGTTCAGCTCTTCTGGGGGTTTGGGGGTGTCTCTGTCCCTCTGACCCCGATGATGTTTGGGTGGGGTCACAGCAGGGCTGAGAGGGACAGAGACCCCCCCGGCCTCCCCCCACTTGGAAAGGACACCCTTCTTCTCAGGGAGAGAGAGAGTCCCTGTCCTGCCCCTGGCAATAACTTGAGGTGAGAGTGAATGTATGACAGGGCCATGGAAAAACCCTCATGTTCTTCAGTTCTATACCATGTGATTGACAGGGGAAGGTATTGGGGCAGTTGTCTTCCCAGCATGGATCATAGGGAACATGGATAAACCCGCACTCTTCCCATCTTCATCAACTGCTATAAACAGGTGGGGCAGGGTTCTTTATCTCTTCCATGACTCAGCCCTGATAACGCCCTCCAGGGGAGATATCTTCTGCTAATGGGCCATTGAGTGTCTCTGCAGGACTGATAAAATTCCATCATCCCATTGTGGGATGCTCCGCCCAGGGGGAGGATCCAAGCATTCCTGCCTGGATATAAGCTGAGCCTTGCTATAACCAGGAGCAGCTTGCCTACTGGATTGCCAGAGGACAAGAGCTCCAAAACCACCACTGGACCTCCAGAGGAAGACCAGACCCTTCTACAGGATCACTGCTTTGACAGAATCACGTTGATCACTCCAACAGGACTGCAGCCACCCTTTAATGGGACGGCTGTCACCACCCTGAACAACAGGGTGTCAGGTTATATCCCGACTCTGTCAGTTTAAGGCCGTGTTTCTATATCGTTGCCTTGATCATCATTTTCTTTTAAATTGTAATTCTGATTTAGACCCTCCCCAGGTTTGCCTTCAAACCAGTACAAAAAAACTCGATGTACTCATTCCTTGTTTTTGTCATGGTTTGAGCCTGGCACAGAGCCAGTGCCCCCATGAAAATGCCCTCACCCTGGTGTCTGCTGTGAGATGTGACCAGGAATAAGCAAAACAGGCTCCAGCTTAAACATAAAGAACACTTTATTACCTAAACTACAGGAAAATAGGGAAAAACTATAAGGAAAAGAAAAAAAATTGAAAACCTTACAAAAAAACCACTTTCCTCCTCCCCACTACCTGAATTTCCCAATCCAATACATTCTCCCAACTCACCAACTGCCCAGCCTGGCACCACACTTTAGCATACTCAAACTTCAGTTCATGAAGAGGAGAGGAGTCCTTCTTGTTCCATAGGCTTCCCCTGGAAACACACTGAAACCTCGTGTGCTTCCTTGTCACTTCGGCACCGCCCGGAAAAAAAGTCCTTTTGCCGCTTGTGACATCTTCCTTCCATGCCCAGTGCTCTCACCACCGTGCATGGATCAGAGCTGCTTTTAGGGTTGTCTTTTAAGGATGCCTTGTCTCACTCCAAAAAGGCACAGTCTCTGCTTTTGGACATCTGTCCCCCCCATATTTTTCCAACCCCCTGGGGCCGGGGGGTCCTCACGATGAACCCTCCTGGTTCTGAGGCACTGCCTCCCCCTAAGTGCAGTCTCTGTGTCACAGGAACAACTGAGTCCATGGCCACAAGAAAAGTCCAGCCACAAGGCCACTCCAAGCATCTCTCTCTTCACTCAGCCAGTCTTCTCTACGTCCTTCAGGCCAGGTCCTTGTCTCATCTCATCTCCTATCTCCCTTCTTATTCAGCTTCGAGGAGGATTAGCATTTTTGCAAGGCCCCAATCATGAAAGAAAGGGGTTAAAACTTTCAGTCTCTGTCTGTCCCGGAGCTGCGGAACTCCCACACACGCTGCCGCTCCGGCCAGGCACTCTTCCCCCCCTCCTTCTCCTCCTGGGCCGGCTGCTATCACATTCAGACGCCAACTCTCCCTGTCTCTCCCTCCTGGGGGGGGGGAAATGTCTGCCCGATGTCTCTTGGGGCTGCTCCTCCACCCTTCCATTCTCGAGGGCTTTCTCACCCCCATCTCTGTCCAGGCCCCGGGCCTACCGCATGGCTGCCCCTCCCCCGCCCAGCAGCAGCGGCTGGACAGGGGAGGGAGATCCGACTTCTTCTCCTCGACGTCCCAAGAGAGCCTGCCAGGGCCAGAGCTCTGCTTTTTAACCCCTGTGTATTCTCGGAGGTGTGTCCAAACCCCACTGGCTACACCAGGTGCCAGTATCAAACTCTCGAACATCCATTGGTTTGACCACAGCATCCCAGAATTCCCACTTCTTCCTGGTCAAACCACCACAGTTTTCCTCCCAAAACAGAATTTCCCAGTCCCAAACCTTTGCCAGATGGAAAAGGAGGCTGTGAGGAACAGGAAGGTTCCCCGGGACACCCAGGCAAGTGAGGAGGAAGTCAGTGCCCCTTTCCCCCTCTCTCCTGCTCCATCTCCCAGCCCATTACAGCCCCTGGCTGCAGGACAACCCTGCTGCCAACCCCGTCCTGCTGGGGATGCACTGGGGGGATCTCCTTCCCCTTTCCTGTGGCACGAAGGCAAATCCCATCCTCTCCTTGTCTTTCCTCCCCCAGACAATAAGCTGAGGATTGGAACCAGGGAGGACAAATCCGCACAGCAGAACCTTGTGGAAGAGGCCATTATGAGTGAGTTTAGGGCACAGGAATCCAACAGGGATGAAAATCCCCAGAGATTCCATAGGAAGAGGCGCTCCAAACCCAGCCCAGTGTGCTCTGAGGAGGAAAGACCCTCCCTTAGCTAGGAAGGTGAACAGAGCTTTAGCCAGAGTTCAGAGCTGGTGGTCCATGAGCAGCTTCATGATGGAGAGAAGCCCCACAAGTGCTTGGAGTGTGGGAAGAGCTTCAGGCAGAGACACCACCTGATCAGCCATCAGATGATCCACACCGGGGAATGGCCCTACAAGTGTGGGGAGTGTGGGAAGGGCTTCAGCTACAGATCCGCCCTTGTGACCCACCAACGCATCCACACTGGGGAGAGGCCCTATGAGTGTCCCCAGTGTCAGAAGAGGTTTCAGACCAGCTCCAATCTCCTCCAGCACCAGCGGATTCACACCGAGGAGCGGCCCTTCAGCTGCCCCGACTGCGGGAAGGGCTTCAAGCACAACTCCACCCTCATCATCCACCGGCGCATCCACACTGGAGAGAGGCCCTATGAGTGTCCCCAGTGTGGGAAAAGCTTCACCACCAGCTCTCACTTGACCAGACACCAACGGAGGCACCGGTAAGGGAAGCCCTGCAAATGCCACAAATGCAGGAACAGCTTCATGCACCACTCCAGCTTCATCCCGCATTAGAGGGCCCACATTGGGAAGATCCCTGGTGATCCAGTTTCTCTGCGGTCTATGCTGGGAAGACACCTGTCCCTTTTCCTGCCCATACCAGTGTCATGATGTGGCATTGAAAAACATGAGGGTCTTGCCATGGCTGTGTCATTACATTCACTCCCACGTCAGAGAATTTTCAGGTGCAGAAAAGGGACACACTCTCTCTCTCCCTGAGAAGAAGTGTGTCCTTTCCAGATAGGGGAAATTGTGGCCAGGAAGACCCAGTGAGTTGTGTTTTAGTTTTCCCAGTAAACTTCTTCATTTATCCCTTCTGTTATCAATATTGTTTCAGTTCTGTTTGTCCCTTATCTTGTTCCTGTTCCTAATAAATTGTTCTTATCCCAGACTGGACCTTTGCCTTTGTGCTTTCCATGGGAGGTGAGAGGGCAGCGAGGGCTGCGCAGTTTTAGCAGGGGCGGGAAACTGAGGAATCCCATCCCTGAACCCTAGCCCCTGGAAACCGAGCATCCCAGCTGGTGCCAGCCCTGGTGGCCATGGCAACAGCCTTGGGAGCGGGTCCTTGGCTGGGGCTGTGGGAACCTCTTCCCTCTGGTGCCCAGGAACAGGAGTGGAGGGAATGGCTGCAGCTGAGTCGAGGCAGGCTCAGGTTGGATGTCAGGAAAAGGTTTTTGCCCAGAGGCTGCTGGGGCCCTGCCCAGGCTCCCCAGGGAAGGGTCCCAGCTCCAGGGCTCTCTGAGCTCCAGCAGCGTTTGGACAGCGCTGCCAGGCCCAGGCTGGCATTGTTGAGGTGTCCCGTGCAGGGCCAGCAGTTGGACTGGAGGATCCTGATGGGTCCCTCCCAGCTCAGCCAATTCTGTGGCTCTGGGATCCCATGAGCCTGGGGATGGGGCTGCCAATGGTTGCCATGGCAACAGGCTGTGGCTGCAGGTCTGAGCTGGTGTCCATGGCAACCACCCCTGGCATGGGGTCTCCATGGAGCTGCCAAGGGACTGACCATAGCAACAGGGGGCTGGTGATGGTTGCCATGGTAACTGACCACAGCAACAGGGGGCTGGCGATGGTTGCCTGCTAAGGATCAGATTTGTCACAGGCCATCAGAGGGGTTCCTTGGGGACTTTCCAAGAGTCTCTAGGCTGTTCCATAGCTGGAATGTCACAGGCACAGACAGGGACTCCATGGAGACCTCCCAGGGGTTTCTGGGGATGGTAAAGAGCCCTGTGGTCAGAGGCAGTCTCAGCCATTCCATGGTGACATCCCAGGGGACCTTGTGCTGCAAAGGCACCGATCTGTCACAGGCACTCACGGGGGTTCCACGGTGACATCCCAGGAGTCCCCAGGCTGCCAAAGAGCTGGGATGTCCCAGACATTCACAGAGTTTCTTGTCATGGGCAGATATATTTATATAAATATGAATTCTCTATTATGGTAATGATTAGACAAAATTGCCTTAATCAGAAATATTTATGCCAGGATGTAAGAGATGTAAAATATATTATACAGAGCACTCGGAAATTTTTTCACAGCAACTGTGCTAAGCAAAACCTGTAATTAAGCAGAGATTGATGTCACTCCCCCAGACCAATGACCATGGGCAATTCACTTTGGCTCAGCCTGGAGCAGTGACCTTGAGGGTGTCCCCACCGCAGGGAGGAATCCCCACACCCCCAATAAGGGAAATGTCAGGAGATGCTGCCATTAAAATTTGGGATGGGGCTTTTCTAGTCTGAGGTGTTGCCCTGTCAGTCAGATGTGCCCAGGCTGGGCCAGCTCAGCAACTCTGCAGAACCTCTCAGTGGTGTCACTTGCTTGTTCCTTTCTCTGGGGATTTTTCCAGCTCTGCCACAGCTTCAGCTCCCACTGAGGATGTTGAACTTTGGGATGGAGGTGTCAGGCTGGTTTCCGCATTATTCATCCCCAAAGCAGTGTGTCTCCCCTCCTTCATTTCACTGGCGGCTTTGCAAACAGGGCCTTGCCGGAGTTGTTGGAGCCCATTGCAGGCAGAGCCTCCTGCTCCAGCAGGAACTGCCTTTCCTGTGCCATCAGCCGGACAGGTCCCGCTGCAGGAAAAGCCCCAGGCCAGCCCCAGCACAGGGAAGGGCTTGGGCACAAGGGCAGAGTGCCGTGCTGGGAGCTGGGCCAGGGAGAGCCTGAGGCACCAAAGGCACCTTGGCAGCAGCAGCTGCTTGCAGGCCATGGCCAGAAGCCTCCCTTGGCAGCCTGGCCTGGTGGCCACCACTGCAGAGCTGCTGCCTCAGGGCTCATTCCTGGCTGGGCTCTGAAAAGCCACTTCTGCTCCAGAAGCCTGACTGGGAAGCCATTGGCCTCAGCACCTTGGGGACAAGATATTAATGACAAAACTCTTCATGGCAGCAGAGCCAAGGCAGGGGCAGAGGAAAGGGCAGAGCTAGGCCCAGGGGACAGGGCTGCCATGGTGATGGCTGTGAGGTCACTGCCCCTGCAGCAGCCTGGCTGCCCTCAGCAGACATTCTGGAAGAAGCCTTGTGAGGGCACTCAGCACATCAGAGAACCCACACTACAGGAATTCTGTCACTGGGGATGAGAGGGTTTCAATGGGAAAGGCTACACAAATCTCCTGCTCTTGGACAATTCCTGGGATGGGGAATCCACTTCTCTGGAAAAATAGCTGCAGTTTCCTGCCACTTTTATAATTGTAAAATATTTCCTTCTTCTAACAAATGTTAATTTGTCCCCGTTCTGTTTAAAGATACTGACCTGTTTTCTGTCACTGTAGGATTTATTTTAAAATAACTTCGAATGCTATTTTTCCCTTTTCACAGACCTTGGATAGGACTCAAAAATCTCCAAGAATGGGGTTTGGAGGCCTCAACACATAACCAGCAGGGAGAGTCTGCGGCCTCTGTGGTCAGTGGAGTAGAGACTGAGGACTGAAAGGGAATAGCCTGGGAGGGACTGAATGGTGATGTCAGGCTGGAGCTTTTCTTCCTGGAGGAGATAAGCATGAGAAGGAAATAATGGCACCAAGGGCAGCTGGAGAGGCCCACACTCAACACCAGGAGAAAGGAATTTCCCTGGCAGGGCAGGGCTGTGGTGCAGCACGTCCCCAGCAGGAGCCTGGAGCAGCCCAAGGCTCTGTGTGGGCAGGCAGAGGCAGGCAGGAGGCAGAGCTGTCAGCAAAGGAAGGGCCCAGCCGGGTGGGGCAGCCGGGGGATGCCGACAGCCTGCAGGGACAGAGACTCAGGTTTGCTCAGCACCAGAGACACCTTTCCCTTGCTTGTCCCTACCTGTCATCACTGCCACCAGTGTTCTGCTCTACCTGGAACCTGCAGACACTTTCTCGGTCCTGTCCTTCAATGGGACCCATTAACCCTTCAAGAAAACTTCTGTATTTCAATTTATTTTTGAGTTTTTGAGAAGTTTTTGGGCACACTGTGAGGGACTGAGTCTGATGCAAAGAGCACCAAAGCCCCAGAGGGTGATTAAAGTCCCTGTGCTGTGTCTGTGCTGCTGAGCTGGGCCGGGCTTCTGGCCCAGAGGCAGCTCCTGGCAAGGGCAGCGCTGCAGAGAGACAGCTCTGGCCAGGAGCAGCTCCTGTGCACAGCCCAGCAGGGCTGGGGCACTGCCAGGGCCCTTCAGGGACACCAGCAGGGCACACACAGAGCTTACAGGGGCTCAGCACTGGCAGGGGCTGTGGCATGTCCCAGAGGGGGCTGTGTCACAGCAGCTCCTCTGTGGGTGTGTCATAGAGCCACAGAGCAGCTGTGATGTCAGTAAGGACCTGTGTGACAGCACAGAGTGGGTTGTGTGAGGTCACAGATTGGACTATGACATCACAGAGTTTGTTGTGTGAGGTCATTGAGCAGCTACACCATCATAGAGGGGATTCTCTGACAGGTCAGTGCAGGCTGTGTGACATCATAGAGCTGGCTGTAGGGTCAAAGTGTGTGCTGTGACATTACAGAATGGCAGTATGACATCACAGAGAGGATTTGGTGACATCACTGAGGGGGTTGTGACATCACAGAGCTGGCTGTGCGTAGTGGTTTGAGAGGAAGTAGGCTTTCAGGGATATGCTGTGGTCACCAATAGGTGTTCGGATTTTACTATTGGCAACTGGTGTGGCCACTGGGGACAATGCCTACACCTCTGCAAACACAGGGGTTAAAAACCAGAAAACTCCCATGGGAAGTTCTCTTGGTTTTCATCCGGGAAAGAGTTCGGATTTCTCCTCTGTCCAGCTGCTGCTGTTGGGTGGGAGAGGGGCAGCCATATGGCCGGGTGAGGTAGGCTGGGCTTTGGACAGAGGTGGGAGGTGAAGAGGCCCTGGCATGGAAGGATGGGAGAAGCACCAGGAAGCATCCCCCCCCCAACAGAAAGAGAGAGTGCGAGCTTATGCCACCTTGAAATTTGACATCATGTGCTGGCAGCACAGCCCGGCAGCAGAGAAGGAGGCGTGCAGCAATAAGGTGTCCGGCCCTGTTGTGAGAATCTTCGGGTGGTCGGAGCCCGAGTTTTTAACCCTTTTTTGGACAATGAAAACGTTGCAGAACATTAACCTTTCCTAAAAGAGAGATAGAGATTAAATGGAAGAAGGAAATGTGCAAGTGTGAAGGTCTGGGCAAGTGAAAGATGCAGAAGAGAGAAAAATCTGAAGTGGGAAGAGATGATGGAGTGGCTTAGCTGAACTCTTCTTGTTATAGCCATAGACAGAACCAAGTTGCTTGTGACACAGAGACTGCATCCAGGGGGAGGCAATGGCTCAGAGCCAAGAGGGTTCAGTGTTGGTACCCCTCGGCCCCAGGGGGTGAAATTTTGGGGAGACAGGTGTCCCAAAGGTGAGACTGTGCTCTTTTTGGAGCGAGACAAAGCATCCTTGAAAAGACAACCCTAGATGCAATTCTAGTCCATGTGCAGTGGTGGGAGCGCTAAGCATAGTAAGAGGAAGTCACGACAGCAGATGTACTCCAAGCGGTGCCACGAGTGACATGAGAACACACGAAGTTTCAACAGTGTTTCCAAAAGAAACCTATAGCACAAGAAAGACTCCTCTCCTCTTGATGAATTGAGAATTTATTATCTAAAAAGTGGTGATAGACTAAGAGTTGCTGATCTGGGAGATAGATGTATTGGAATTTAGCGGGGAGAGGAGGAAAAGTTTTTAGAAAGTTTTCATTTTCCCTGTGTGTTTCTTGTTATTTAGAGTTGTAGTTTAGTTAATAAAGTTTTCTTTATTTCTAAGTGAGAGCCTGCTTTGCTTATTCCTAGTCACATCTCACAGAAGAAAGGTATTTTCATGACGGCACTGCCATTGCGCCAGTGTCAAACCATGACACTGTGGCATTGATAAGTGCTCTACAAACATCTACAAAACTTCAGCCAAGCCAGCATTCATCCTGGCACCACTCATCAACTCAGTGAAGAAGAACCCTAACCCTCAACCCTAACCCTGACCTTAAATGCTAACCCAAACCCAAAGCTTAACCCTAACCCTAGGAGACAAGAACATAACAATCATGTCAAGATGTTATCTCTGTTACCAATTTAGAGTAGGATTGTAGAGTAGGGTTGATGGAAGAGTTTTGTACCATAGGATTATAGATTAGGGCTGTAATTAAATAAAGTTTCTGAAACATCCACTCATTTGGAAGATTCTTCTCCTTCTGACCCCTTCAGAAAATTCGACATTTCCTTCTGAATTACCAGCTGTTTTTTATTGGTGCTAAGTCACACCTATGGCTTCTTTTGTATGGTTTCACAAGTGAGGAAGGCTCTTTTTCATTCATCCTCTCCAGACCACACTGCCTTTGGAACACCACCCACTGGCTGGTTTTGGCACAGCTGTGGTATTTCTAGTTGAGGCAGAAAGGGCAATGGCATTTGCGGGAAAACCAAAGGAGGAGTGAGGCAGCCAAGACATCCTGTGCAGGTTCAGGCATTGAGCTGTGATTCAAGAACATTGGGGTTCCTGCTACTTGGATTTCTATCCCTAAATGCAATAATCTCTTTGGCTGGAGGAGAGCCTTGCTCAAGTGAGAAAGCAGAAAGGTCAGAGAGGGTGCTCGGGAAGGTCTCCTGTGGTGCAGAGCTGTCAGTGCCTGTGAGGTGAGAGCGGGCCCGGCCTTGCCCGGGCTGGAGCCCCAGCAGAGCCCCGGCAGAGGCCGGAGCAGCCTGAGCCCCAGCAGAGGAGGGCTGGAAGGAGGCCCTTGGAGCTGCAAGAGACAGCAGCCGGGCCCTGGGTGCCTCTTGCTGGGAGCGGGCGAATCCTCCGCTCTCAGAGCCCAGGTGGCAGCTGGCTGCTGCCGAGGGGAAGCGCAGCTGTGCTGGGCACAGCCCGGCCTGGAGGCATTGGCTGTCTGGAGTGTGCCCAGGAGCAGAGAAAGGCCAAGGGCAGCCGCGGGCCGCTGGGCTGGCTGAGGATTCCTCCTCTTCTGCCGGCTGCCCTGCAGTTCCTGGCAAAGGCCAGCAGTGTGTGCAGCACTCTGGGCACCGGGGCAGGGAGCCGGGCTGCTCGGCAGGCTGGAGCACAGGGCAGCTCCTTCAGGCCCGGCACTTGTGCCAGGGGCAGCGAGGCCAGCGTGAGGCAGGGACAGCTTGGCAGGGCCCATCTGCAGGAGCCAGCGCCTCACGCAGCTCTGGGAGGAAGCGCCTGCAACCCTGCAGTTCTGCACTGAGCCAGAGCAAAGGTGTGAGATGCAGAGTGTTTGGCAGAAATATTCAGGCCCACCAGGCCAGCCTGCTTTGTGCTCTCTGGTGCACAGCAAGCGCTGTGCAATGCAACTCTGAGCTGCTGGGAGAGAGGCACATCGGGGATGTGCTTGAGGGGTGAACTGATTTGGAAGGGGGCAGAAGGGTTTCAGTAGGCAATTTGTGTTTTCTTCATTAGCTTCTGAAAGAAAGTCATAATGTGTTGCACACAGGTAGGTTTATTAGAAAAGAAAGGCCTTATAAAATCAGGCTTTGCTATGGTAAATTCCCAGCTAGCCTGTTGCGCCTTCTACATGCAGCCAACTAACTTCCCATGGGAATAGTCATGAGTGCAGTTAGCACAACAAGCTATTGTGCTAAGAAAACAGTTTGCATCTCTAATAAACAAGAAATCTGTCCCATGAGCATCCATGAAAGTAAAATGTAATCACCCGAGTAAGAGTGTGTCTTAAAAAGAGAGAGTCTTAACATGTACACACTAATAAATCTTCTAAGCAATAAATTGTGTGGCAAGGAAAGTACCAGCCAGCTGAAGTTGAACACGAGTCTGTGAAAACAGTATAAAAATGAGTTATGTGAATAAAGAATTGGCTTTCCCTGCATGAAGAAACTGAGTCCCAGCTGCTTTATTGACACAGCAATGTGGCTTCACTCACCAAGAGCACCTGCAGGGTGTATTGATGAAACACTTGTGTTTGATTCTCAGAATAGGAAGGAGAGGCATTAAGTCTAACAAACAGGGCATAGTCTTTTGAATTCCTTTAGCTTTAACAGGAGTGCTGAAGCCTGTATTCTCCCACTGCAGTGCTTACTGTGTGCAAGTGGCTATCTTGGCCTTGAGAATAAGGAGAGTGCTCCTGCTAAGAAGGTAGCTGGAATGCATTCAAAGGGAAGAAAGCATTTTTACGAGGCTCATGAACACCAAAGAAGAATTTGAGGAATGGGAGTATTTCCCAAATGACTGAGTCAGGAACCAGAGTCGTGCCAGAAGCCCTGCCGTATTTGATCCATGTTTGAGCAGGTTGACAAGACAATGAAGAAAAATGTCTTGTTTAACAGGTGGGAGTTTGATCCTTGAAAGAAAAACAATGTTTTGGTCAATCGGTGGGCAGTCAAGCTCTGAAAGGGGAACAATGCATAATGGAGCCCTTGGTGGCAGAGAGTCATGGAGTCATCCTGAGCCATCATCTCACAGCCAGCCATGTGTGAGCCAATGCTGTAACTGGGAAAATTCCACTCCTGAGCAGGAGATACAAGGCCTGGTTCTGAGCTGGAAGGGTGAGAAGGATGAGATGCACAGTGTTTTGATCCAGGGGAGGTCCTGGAAGTGCACTGCCTACCTGCTACCTGCCCCTGCTGCCGAGCACCACACTCCATCTCCTTTTTCTGCTCAACGGATTTTTGGGAATCCAGGGGTTGGTATGTATTATTTGCTACTGCAACTAATGGCATAAATTTGCAAGCTCAGTTGTGTCTTAGGTTCTTTTGTGCATGGATCTCCTTCTGAACCTGTGTCAACGACCAGCAGGGACCTACAGGACACTCCTATTCTATGTCAGCAAATTCTGAGAAGTGATTGAAATATGTCAATAAATTTGAGGTAATGTTTAGCCTATGAGTTTCAGCAAAGTATTGAATATGTCTTAGTTCCCTGGATAAAAACTGGTAGGTGAGATTGCTGGATGTGCAGGGCTAAGGGAAGTTACTCCCTGTGCACCCAGCACTGAAATAAAGTAATGCCTCCTTTCTAACCCAGAGCTGGCAGCATGGATCAGGCCCTGCTTGGAAACTTTCAGTTTGGCAACTTCTGTTACCAGGTAAGAAAGGTCAAAATGACACCTTTTCCAGCTAGTTTATCCTTTTAGGCACCAAAGCTCTGTGCCACGGGTGGCCTGGGTGTGTGCAGAGCAATGCAGCCCCCACAAAGCCCTTGGTTTCCCCACAAGTTGCCAGTTTGACTTCTTCCAAAGTGAAAGAAACGCAGAGATGTACATCCACAGGAGTCCTGGCCATGTCCAATAAATGTGCAAAAATGTGGGGAGATTTGTTAGGAAGGATTTCAGCTGTTATGCCAACAGTGCCTTCTCTCTTGGTTCTGTGCATTATAGGTGAGTAATGTAACAGCTGGCTCTCACAATTAAGAGATAGCTATTATGTGGATAGATACTATGTTCAAATGTAAAGTGCTGTTATTGTAATATGTCCTCCCATAGCCCTCTTTCCTGTCCCCCTTGTAATAGCCTTGGTAATCAGGGAATTTGGGGAGGGCTGGCTTGTGACCAGCAGGCAGGGTGTAACAACACCTGACCTCCAGTCAAGATACAAGAAAATAATCTCCACCAATGGACAGCAGAGAAAGAGTTGACTGACAAAACATTGGGAGGGGATAAGGGTAAAAAAAGGCAGAGCATCCCTTTTGTAGATGAGCATGTGGGTGCTAGTCATGGAGATTCCCAGTGTTGCAATCTTTCCTTATTCAGGCCTTTCTAAGGGTTTACTAAATCTTTCAAATGTTAAAGGGTGGGTCATTTCTCAGGTGGGCAATGCTTTTGGCCATTTTCTTGGTCTGGTTTCCTTTGCTTTTGTCCCATCTGAGTGCTCAGCTGGGGTACAGGCTGTGGGTGCTTGGGGCACTCTTGGAGTTACTCTTGGATCCCTTGAAAAACAGGGTTTGGCCCATGAGGGGAATTTGTGCTGCTTTGTGACAGAGAAGAACTTCCCAGGCTCTTTTGTGTTTGCAGTAGGAAAGGCTGGTTATTGCTATGCATAAATTCACTGACCAACATGGAGCGTTTGCTTTGTGATGTCAGGGCATGGTTGCCACCCTGTCGTAGTGACATCAGAAGGTTGCCTTGGTGCATGGAAGGCCTGAGTGTCAGAGCAGCCCTAGGCCTTGCTCAGTGCAGGAGCATCCTCGAGCTTGAAGCATTTTTCGGTGGGTACTTGCACACTTACAAAAGCCTTGTTTCTTCTGGTGTTGCAGCACATCCTGCAAACTTGCAGAGCAGCGCTATAATGATTCACCATCTTGCTCCTGCTCTTTTTGCTGTATATGGTGTTTCCTTCTCAATCTACTATTTGACTCTTTTTGCACATAGGTAGAGATTGGAGTGACATAGAATGCCATTGTTAACAATGTAGATGAACTCTCCTTAGAAGATATGGCTGTAGATGCAAGAAGAAATGGGGTTATAAGCACCAGGTAAAAGCCTGTCCCCTATGATTCTCTCTTGCCACAGGGGACAAGAGCAAGAGCCGTCTTTCCCCTGGCTCTCTCTGCTATTGCAGAAGAAGCCAGAGAGGAGGAAAATGAGAAAGACGACCACCGCCTTTGTCCAGCCATGGTTGCACCACGGCCTGCTCATCATTCCAAGAGAGTAAGTGCCTGTTGTGGGGGATGCTGACTTTAGTGCAAGGCAGAGGTGCAAGTTTTCTGAGCAGCCAGCACTTGCTGTGTCTGGCCAAGGATGCTGAGTGCTGGAGTCCTGCAGGACATAGCCATTTCCTGCAGGCAGTGACAGCTAGAAATTGGCCTTTGACCTGTCCTGTTGGGGCAGTGCAGAGCTGGGGGCTCCAGCTCACCTTGTGGCTGGTTGGCTCAAGGAAGCTCCATCTCTGGGCTTCTGCGGTGTTACGGCCAGGGCACATGTAGTAGTGCTGGAGGGTCAAAAAGCTTTGTTGGTTTATTTTCCCTTTTTGGAAAGGCGTCTTTGGCTTGTGGAAGTGTTCTGCAGTTTTCTTGAGTTGTTCTTCACTTGTAGAGTCACTGTTGATCCAACTGCCTTTTGGCTTTTGAGAAGCTGCAAACAGCATAAAGGGGCAAGTTTCTGCTGATCCATTTTGCACTGATGTCTGCAGCTTTTGTAAGTGCATTGGAGGACAGACTGGGGGTGAAGCTGCAAGTCCTTGACTGCTGTCTTGTGTTGCTTGGAAGAGGAAGGCCATCTTGCAATGCTGCCTGCTGGATCTGAAGTGCAATGTGCACCTTTGTGGCTGGGGAGCTGCGTGGGCCAAAAGGACGCAGGGCTGGCGGCCGTGAGCAGATGCAGATGAGGCAGCATGGGGCCAGGGGGCCAAGAAGGCCAAGGGCACAGTGGCTGTGCCAGCAGCAGTGGGGCAGCAGGAGCAGGGCAGTGAGCGTGGCCTGTGCTGGGCAGCGCTGCGGCCACAGCTGGAGTGCTGTGTGCAGCTGTGGGCCCTGGGAAGCAGAAAGTCATGGAGGGGCTGCAGCGTGGGCACAGAAGGACAGGGGAGCTGGGCAAGGGGTGCAGCACAAGGCCAGAGAGGAGGTGCTGAGGGAGATTTAGCCTGGAAAACAGAAGCCTTGTGAGGGACCTTCAGCATCTCCTCAGTGCATCCAAATATTTGAGCCACTTTTGGAAACGACTTTACCCCCTCTTTTCCTTGAGTTTTTTTTTGTTTGGTTGGAGGAAGAGGCTTATTCATTTACTTTTTCTCCCAACTAAGGCTCTTTTCATCATTATTTTCTGCCCTTTTATAGCACTGGGACTGGGTCTGCTAGAATTTTAATTTCCAAGGTGTCACTTCCGGAGAATACAGTTTTTGCATGAGAACACATCATTCTGTGCAGGGACCTTGGTGCACAAGGAGCTGTTGTGATTCCAGGCCAGCCAGTATGGCCTTAGAGATCACTCTGAGCTTAGTAGTGCTCGTGCCTTTTTGCAGCCCAGCGAATCAAAGTGTGTTGTGTTTGGGAACTGAGCAGGAGATCAATGCCCTTGCATTCCAACTGGTGCTCAGATATCACAGGAGCTGGAAGGGGCTGGGCTGCATTTCTGATTCCAGCCACTTCAGCACCATCAGTGTGGTCGAGTCCAAGAGAAGAACTTGCCCAAGCACAGATACACAAAGAGTGCAGTTCCCAGCAATGCTCTGGGTCTGATTGCATTCCATAAGGATCTACATGCTCCAGATTCCCCAAGAGTGTGGGTTACTGAAGCAACAGGAGAACAATCTCAGGATTGTAGTTGAGTGGGGCACTGGCTACCAAGTTCTGATGTGTGCAGCAGCAGACAGGACAGTAAAGAGAGATTTCAGTAATGAGATCTGTCTATCTATCTATCTATCTATCTATCTATCTATCTATCTATCTAACATTTACATAATTGCAGCTTCCTGATTCTGGTCCAAGGCCATTGGAGGAGCAAAGCTCATCAAAAGCATCCCTTTCAGGAGAGGATTAGAGACATGTTCCCTTGACAAATTCTGAGCAGCTGGAGATGTTTTCCCCTCCAGATATTGTGGGGTTTTTTCCCTCAGAGTTGTTTTCCTCTTCTGGCCTCTTCTGCCCTCAAGTCCCCAGTAAATTCTTTAAATTTCTGCCTGTCCTAGAGAAGTGCAACAATTCCATGTTTAGGTGGTGTTTGGTGACTCTGGTCACACATGCATTATGTGACACATGGTTTCCTTCACTGGCATCCCCAGGGCTGTGTAAGTGCATTTGTTCATGGGGCCTTAGGAGAGTCTCTTTCCCTCTGCAGCAGCAGCAGCAGCAGCAGCAGCAGCAGCAGCAGCAGCAGGGAGCGGTGGCAGGGTCAGGACGGGGAGGAGGTGGCTGCCCTGGCCCTTTGCTCCCGGGCCCCAGGCCAGGAAGGCTCTGGCTGCAGCAGGGCGCTCTTCGGGCAGCCCCTGGCAGCCTCTGCACGGAGCACGGCTCGCTGCCCCCTCCTGCTGGTGCCACTTTTCTTCAGCAATACCCTAGCTCCTCTTCACAAGGAAAAACTCCAGGAATCTAAAAAGAGATCGTTCAAGTACACTTCTACCTGCCTTTGCATTGCAGTTCAGGGCATGTGTTTTATTGTCTAGAATTTCATGATTTTTATGAAAACATGCATTCATATCTGCACATTTTTGTGGTTTTAATTATTCATATACCTAAACACGCCGTTTTAAACTCTTGATTTATTGCAGTTGGTAATTTTCAGGTAGTATATTCTAAAATGTAACAAAACAACACCTTTTGGGTAGTTTTTCTCACTCTTAAAAAAAAACCCCATAAACCATTTTTGGTTCATATCGGCCTATTTTAAATCAGGGCTACAATACTTTTATAGGATTTAGAGAGGTCCAATGAAATGCACACCAGTGCTTCCTCTTGTGGAATGTCATGGCCCCACCATAAAGCCTCTATTTACTTATGTGTTTCTCTCATTAGCTCAACTGTAAACACATGTTTAGTTGCAAACTTACACAAGATGAGCAAAATCAAAATGATGTGATGGGCCTTTGGGAGCTCCTTGCTGATCTTTCTGCTTCTTCAGCTGAGCAAGGCCCTGATCCAGGCAAAGAGACTGCACTTACTGCTTACACAACCATTTGGCTGGAACTCTGCTGATTTCTAGGAACAGCTGGAAGCCTCTATCTCCTCCAGATGTTTTGACTGAGCCAAGCTTTGCTGGGTTTTGGCTGCAAGTACTATTGCCCTTGCTTTCTTATATCCACAAGTACCATGGCTGGGAGAAAACTGCCACGTGGGCCATCTTCCAAAGGCACTTTGGTCTGGAGTTTGTGAATGAACAAGAGCCTCATCCACTTCCAAAGCACATGAAAAAAAATCATGAAAGTGAACTTCCCGTCCTTAACAAACAACTGACAATTCACAAGTGGATCTAGAGCTTCTTTACGCAATGAAAAGGAAGGCAATCTTCCAATTGAGTTGTGCTTTTGGGAGTTTTTCTTCTGACTCCCACTCCCAGCTGGCACTGGAAAAAGTCACGTCTGCAAGCATCAGTGTCTTCTGTCTGCCATCAGTTGTTTTGCTGCAACAATCAGAACAGGCATCAGCCTGGAGAGATGCTCAGCTGATGCTAGCACCAGGAGCTGCCCCAAGGAGAAAAAAGAAATGAACTTTTACCTCCCAAACCCATCTCCCCAGAGGCTCAAGCAGGATTCCTCTGGTTCCCAGAAATACAAAGAAATAGGGCTGGGAAAACCCTTTTTGCAGCTATGTGTTCATGCCCAAGACTTTGCTGATGCCATTTGGGTTTTGCCTTTTTTTCTTTTCTACCTTTTCTGTATTCCTTGCACATCAATTTATAGCTCTGTAGGCTACTTGATTTGTGACTACTTTTCCCAGTCCTCTTCCATGGCCTTTGCCTAAGCAGAAAGACAAATTTCCAGAGCTCCAAGCACAAGGGAGTAGAAGGCCCCAGTGTCATCTTGGTTCTTCCTGGGACAGACTTCTCCAGGGAGCTGGTGGACTCACCATCCCTGCAAGCCTTTAAAACATGACTGGATGTGGCACTCGGTGCCGTGCTTTAGTTGAGGTATTAGGCCATAGGTTGGACTCGATAATTTTAAAGTGTCTGTCTTCTAAGCCAGTGCTTCCGTGATTCTGTGACTGAGGCAGCTTTTCCTGCAGCCCTGCAAAGGGCTGCGGGGGCCCTTGGCCAAGGACGGGGATCAGGGCTCATGGAAAAGAAGCAAAGGGCTCAAGGTGAAGGCCGAGAGGGCAGAGCTGCCCCAGCGCGGCCCAGAGCGAGCCTCATGTCCTCCTCCTCACCCTGCACCCTCTGCGCTGCCCTTTGCGGCGCCGGCGGGTCCTCTCGCTGCGGGGCTCCAGGGCGTGCTGGGGGCCGGGCCCCTCGTCTTCGGGAAGCGCCGGAGCCTCGGAGGCGAGCGGCTGCTGTGGCCGGCAGGGGAGAGCTACGGCTGCGGCCCTGGGCACGGCGAACTGCCGCTATGGCCGGCTCCTGCCGCGGCTCCTGCCTCTGCTCCGGGCTCTGCTCCTGCCCTGTGCGCACAGACACGGCCGAGGGCTGCCCGGCAGCTCCCTGCCGCTCCGCAGCGGGCCCGGCTGGGCTGCTGCTCCCTGCGGCCTCTGCCCGCCGCTGCCGGCCCCGCCGCGCTCCCGCCTGCCTCTGCCGCAGCCGGGCCCACACGGGAGGCAGCACATTGCGGCCGGCTCGGAAAAGCCCTGCCCGCAAATCGCCCGCCACGGCCCCGGCCTCAGGGCACAGGCTGCCGGCGTCCTCGCAGCTGCGAGCCGGCCCGGGCCGCCTGCCGGCCTCGGCCACAGCTCCCGCCTGTGTCTCCATGGCCGCGGCTGCTCGGCACAGCGGGCTGAGCACATCCAGCGCCAGCAGCAGCTCCTCACGGGCCCAAGCTCCGGGCGCTCCGAGCCCGCCCTCCCCCGAATCCCAGCCCTGAGGGGCTTGGCGTCCCAATGCATCCCCTGGGGACAGCGGAGTCGGCCGCTGAGCTCAGCCCATGCTGACACCACCAAGTGTTCCAATGGAAAATTCACCAAATCCTTATCCTTGCATGGTGCCTGACAGTCTGAAGCAACAGCCAATTACAGATCATTATATACATGTGGGAAAAGATTTTTGCATTAAAACAAAGAAGAGTTATCTAAAAGGAGGGCAAGAACAAACAACAAAGTTATTTGGACTCATGCTTCTTGTGTCTGTTAAAAAGGCCAAGAAAATGCACTCCTTGCTCTTCTGACACAGCTCTCTGTTCGTGATGTGGGAAAGCAAGTGCTGATGATGTGCAGGAGCTGATGCAAGAGGCAGGAAGGAGGATGCAACAGGCACAGTGCCAAGCTCACAGAGGGATGATCTCTGGCAGTGGCACTGAAGGAGAAGAGTTTGCAGGCAGCACAGAAAATGGCTCTTTGTTTCACCTCTTCTTTCAGTGCTGCTAAGAATGTAGCCTGGAGCAAGCTGGGAACACCAAAGCCTGGAACCCTTTCCAGGCAGGGCTGCATCAGACACAAACCAGACGGGGACTGAGTGAAATAAACAGGGCCAGGAGCCTTCTTCTCCTTTTTAATGCCTTTATTAAAAGTGATCAGCTCAGGATTGGGCATCCCGGCAGGGCTGCAGCCCCCGTCGCGTCTCCCAGGGCGACTCAGAGGAGGAGGATATGGGCAGCTCTGTCCACTAGGGGCAGAGCCGGGGGATCCAGTCCTCGTGGGAGCCTTTTAGGGCTTGGTGTCCCCGTGAGGTGTTGCTTTGCCTGGCTCGGTCCTGTCTGGTCCCGGCGTCCGGACGACTCTCTGCTCAGGGCGAGAGGGGCTCCGAAGGTGTTCAGCATCTCTGCAGGCTCAGCACTCGGCTCCTCATGTCCAGACATCACTTTAGTCTCTCAACTCTTATTTGGCTCGTTGTTTTTGGGGTTTTTTCTGTGCCTCTGGAGTCGGGGTCCCACAAAGCATTCTGGACTTTGGAGTCACTTTGCATAACTCCCCCCACCCTCTCAGGTGTCTTCCCTATGCTGGAAGAGAGCACTGCCTCGGGGAAGAGCAATCTACCGCACCCAGCCAGGCTTTTTACTAATACAAAAGAGGAGATAAGCCTTAAGGACCCGGTATTACAATAACAAAGCACTAAGAATCCTGGCAGAGCCTGAGACCTGGCTGCGTCCCTGCAACTCTTTCTCAAAAAAAATATTAACTGAATTTTTGTTCATAACAGTCCCCCCTCTTTTTCTTTGATCGAGCTTAAATTCTTAAGCTCGCATCAACTCACAATTTTTTGTTTTGAATCTAGTATAAATCTCTTGTGCACTTTGGTAATCATGGTTACTTAACCTCATTACTTTTCTTGGTTTCTCCAGGTTGGTTTGTACAGCTAATACTGTTTTACTAAAACAGATAAATAAGCATAGTAAAAAAACCCAATCCTCCAAGTACACACACAGCAAGAAAAACCACTCTTTCCCATACATATTTTCTGAAAATCTCTAAGTTCTCCCACCCACTGGGATCAAGTGTAGGAGTTGGATCTTGATTATTTACACATGCCAATCTTTTTATTTCGTTTGAAATGTCTCTAATAATTGAATTCTTTATTTTTAATACTGCCTGGAGCCGGATGACTTTGTTCAACACAGATATTGGGGTCCGAACTTGGCTTTTACCATTTTGGATTTTCTCAATTTCTATTTCACTTTCCTGGTTTTGTTTAATTTCTCCCAAATCATTATATATAGGAACTCCTAAACTTGATCCAGTTTATCTGGGTAATAAGAAAATTGTTTTTATCACCCTAGCAATGCAGTTGCCAGATGAGATCAAACTTAGAGGTTTAGAGTTCCCCTGAAATGTGTTCCAAAAGGGGTTTATCTCTTTTCCAGTACACTCATCTAAATACTTGTAACAAACAATTTTTCTTACTATTTTCACCATTTCTTTGCTTTTTACTAGATCTGCTGAACTTGTTTCAGCAGCATCACATTCAAAGCACAACCAGGCTTCCTCTATAGGGCACTCTCCTAGGAGTGGCTGCCTAAAAGTGGCAGTATTCTGGGCTATCCAATACATTCTCTTATTTTTCTGATAAAGGACCAAGTGGGAGAGGTTAACACAATCAGGGTTAGAACTGATGTGGACTCTCGACAAGGAGCTCACTTCCTCCTCATAGAGGGGTTAGTAGCACTCACTGCACGGCTCAGCTGGGCTCCCCAGAGCACCACCAGCAATCAGAGCCATCAGTACCACCCTTCCCAAGAGTCCGGTATGGGTCATCTTGCACAGCCTGCCCACCCGGCCTTGCCTCTTGGGGAATTTTTTTCTGAGGAGAAGCTTCGAAGCTCTTTAGAGTCCCTTCTACCCGCTTCTCTGGTTAAGCCTCTCTTGGTCTGTTCCCTAAAAATTTTAGTTTCCCCCCCAGGGGAGTGTTCTGTAGAGGGTTAACCTGGAGTCTTTAGAAGTATATTGGGGAACTTAAACTAGAATTACTTATTTACAGCCTTAAACTTTTTACCAACATAATTTACACAAAACAGTTTTGAAACATTTTAAACAATATTAAAACTCTGATACCAGTTTTCCTCTATACAGTCCAGTCTTTTTGACTCTTCCTCCTGAGAGTCAACTTTAAATCACAGTATATCCAGGTGAATTAACTTGTGATGTGGATGAATCCTTATCCAGTGCCCGGAGGTGAGTGGTGTGGACTCTGGCTCAACACCAGAGGGAAAAGCTGATGTTGTTTCTGGTCCCGTACCTGGGGGTGAGACTGGCCCCTTTATTCTTGTAATTTGTGTAATTCTGTTAGCACTGTCCAAGCCAGTGCTTTATTCAAAAACACCCGTCCGTCTGAGGTTAACCACTCTCCCTGTTGTCCTTGATGTAACCTTAAATCCTTTATAACTTCTAATTCTTCTTCACTGAATACAGGTTCTTCCCTTTTTTTCCCTTCTTCAGGTGTCATTTTTGCCTTTAAAATTTTTACTGGATCTCCTGGTTCTAAAGCTGCTTCTTTGGCTATCTGATCAGCCAGTCGGTTTCCTCTAACTTCAAAACTGTCTCCTCTCTGGTGCCCCTTTATATGGACCACTGCTATTTCTGTAGGTTTCTGTAGAGCTTCTAATACTGATCTAACTAGGTTCTCATGGGCTAAGCTTTTTTCCCTTTCGAACTTAAATATCCACGTTCTTCCCATATTTTCCCAAATGTGTGAACTGTCCCATACTCATATTAGGAGTCCGTATAAATAGTTCCCCGGTCCCCCTCCAGTAAATCCAGTCCCCTTTTCAGGGCATAGATTTCGCAACTTTGGGCTGACCAGTTTGGTGATAGTTTCCCTTTTTCTGCAATTTGTAATGTTTTTCCATCTATAATGGCATAACCTGAAGCTCTTTTCCCGTTTACTACCCTTGAAGAGCCATCTATGAATAAGCTTTTTCCAGTTGCTAGAGGCTGATCTTCCAAATCTTCTCTTACTTTTGTTTGGAGATAAACCAATTCAAGACAATCATGTTCTAAATTCTCTATAGGCTCTCCCATTAGGAATTGTGCTGGATTGAGGGCATTTGATGTGATAAATTCTAAGTCCTCTGTGTTCATTAGTATTATCTCATATTTTAATATTCTAGCATCGGTTAACCACTGCTGAGCCCTCTGTCTCAGTACTGCCTTAAGATCATGAGGAGTATGCACTTTAATTTTTCCTTGTAAGGTCAATTTTTGAGTCTTCTCTATCAGGACTGCAGTTGCTGCTACTGCTTGTATACAAACTGGCCAGCCTCTAGCCACTGGATCTAACAATTTGGATATGTATGCCACAGGTTTCCTGCACCCTCCCCACTCTTGGGTTAATACTCCATAGGCTATACCTCCTTTGGCACTCACAAACAGGTCAAAGCCCTTCCTGAGGTCTGGTAAGCTTAGGACCGGGGCAGAAGACAGTTTGTTTTTTAAGTTTTCCAATTGTTGATCATCTTCAGCTGTCCAAATTAGGGGTTCTGGATCCACTAGCTTATTGTACAGAAATTTCACACTCTGTGTATATTGATCTAACCATAACTTACAATACCCGAACAAGCCCAGGAGTTTTCTCACATCTCTTTTCGTTTTCAGGGCCGGGAGAGCTAAAATACCTGAAATTCTGTCAGGGCTTAGTTTCTTATACCCTCTCCCTATTATGTGCCCAAGTATGTTACTTCTGATTGCACAAATTGTAGTTTCCCTTGGGAAACTTTTAGTCCTTTCTCCCCCAGAAAATTCAAAAGCTTAATACTAGTTTGTCTGACCTGATCTTTTTCTTTTCCTGATACCATCAGGTCATCAACATACTGCAGGATCTGCACTTCTTTTCAGGGACAAATTGTTCCAACAAACTCTCTAAAGCTTGTCCAAAGAGATTGGGGGATTCGGTGAACCCCTGTGGTAATCGGGTCCACCTTAGCTGTTGTCTCCTCTTTGTACTCGGGTCCTCCCATTCAAAGGCAAACCAATCCCTACATTCTGTTGCCAGAGGACACGCCCAGAAAGCATCCTTCAAATCTATAACAGTGAACCAAGCATGTTCTCTTGGAATTCTGCTTAGGAGACTATACGGGTTGGGCACAACTGGATGTCTGGCAATGGTTCTTTTGTTGACTTCCCTTAAATCTTGTACCAGCCTATATTTCCCTTCAGCTTTCTTAACTGCCAGTATAGGGATATTATGTGGTGACATGCAGGGTTCTAAAATTCCCTCTTGCAACAGTTGTTCAATGACTATAGCAAGCCCCTTCTTTCCGTCTAGGGAAATTGGGTACTGTTTAACCCGTATGGGTGAGGTATCATCCTGCATTTTTATTGTTCTCGGTGGAATGTCTAATAAGCCTCTCTTTCCCCCTTCAGCCCATACCTCAGGATTTATCTCTGCAACATCTCCTTGAGACAACTTCATCACTTGTACTACCATCCTCCCTTCCCTTGGGACAATCCCAACCCCCAAATGAACTTGCAGATCCCGCCCTAACAAACTTTTTTCTAAGTCAGGCAGATAAAGAAAATTAGCTTCACATTGCCTTGAGTTCCCAATTATTTTCACTTCTTCAATCACTGATGCTCTAAATGGTCTCCCCTCCACACCCAATACTTCACAAAATTTTCTCCCAATTTCCATACCTTTTGGTATTTTTTTGAGACAGGACTTATCTGCCCCTGTATCAACCAAAAATTCAAATTCCTCATTTAGGGGTCCCACTTCAAAGTTTACCAAGGGCTTTTCTAGATGTTGCATCGGGTCCCCTATATTAAAAATCCCCTGGCACCCCTAGTACTCCCCCTTAAGAATCCTTCCTAAATTATCTTGTTCCCTGGCTATTGCCTCATTGAGACTGAGCTTTCTACAAAACCTCCTGATGTGTCCTGCCTCCCCACAGTAATAACACTGCCGTCCTCTCAAAGGGGCTTGAGGTCTTTCAATCCTTCGTGCACCTGCCAGTACTGGCCTGTCTCTGCCTCCTCCTGGTGGTGGACCCGCCCCCCCTGCACTTTCCCTAGCTACAGCAACCATGATCTTAGCCTTGGCCTTTGCTTTTTCTTTCTCCCTCCTTAAATACACCTTCAATGCCTCTCTTAATAACTCATTTATGTCCTTCGCTTGCCACTCTTCCATCTTTTCCAGTTTCCTCCTTATATCAAGCCAAGATTTGGTAACAACTTGGACCTTTAGTAGCATTTGACCTTCTGGGGTGTCTGGGTCTATTCTAGAGTACAACTGGAAGTTCCGCCTTAGGCGATTAAGCCAGGCAGCAGGAGCTTCATCTTTCTCCTGTGTACCCTCAAATGCCAATTGGGTGTTAGTTCCTTTGGGAACTGACTCTTTGATCCCCTGTATTATCAAAGACCTATATTCCATCATGGCCTTCCTCCCCTCCTCCTGGTTAGGGTTCCAGCTGGGATCCGTTAGTGGCAATTTCTGTTCGCCTGATGGCACCTGGGGTCCTGGATGGTTATCTTTCTCCCAAATGCTTATGCCAGCCACTCTAATCATCTGAACTTCTTCTGGGGAAAATAATATACTCAGGATGGAATTCATCTCCCCCCAAGTGTAGATATTTGGACCTAGAAATTGATCCACTTGGTTGGCTATGCCCACTGGGTCCTCAACTAAATGCCCCAACTCTTTCTTGAATCCTCTCACCTCAGAAGCAGTTAGGGGAGCATTCACAAAGCCAACACCTCCCACTACTCCTCCCATAGGAACCTCTCTGAGGGGAAAGAGTCTCTCTGCCTTGGAGGTCTTGGATCTGGTGCTACAGTACGGCCCCTCTTCAGATGCCAAACTACTTTGAGGGATATCTGGGTTACCCTGAACTTTCTGCCCATCAGCAGGTGTATTTGCTGATAGCTGTTTATCGGGCGAGGAGACATTTGTGCCCCAACTAGGAGGAGGTAAAGGGACAGCAATAGGAGGGGGAGAAGAGCCTGAGTGAATATTAAGTGCAGCTGGAGAAGGGGTGGAGAATGCAGCAGGTGGAGTAGGCACTTGTGGTGGTGCAGAAGGAGCTGGAGGGGATACTGGGTTTATCATAGCGGAAGCTGAAGAGGTAGAAGGAGGAGTTTGAACAGGTGGTAGTGAGACGGCAGCCGGGGGAAGAACCGGACCTGCCATTTGAGGTGCTTGAAGAAGAGGATTATAAGGTGGAGGGGCAGAAGGAGGCAGATAATCCAGGGGATCCCATCTTTTACTCCTCCTATCATCCCCTCCTTCATTCCCCTCTTTCTTCCTCTGTACCTTACAAATTCGCACCCCTTCATCCCCAACAGCGCTCTTTAACCAGCAAGTTACATACAATAATTGCTCAGGATCAGTATCTCCTTGAGCTGTCAGATAATTATTTAATTGTTGGCACATCCACTTATCCTTCGTCCCACACCAAGGCCATCCTCCTTGTAACTCTAATTCTGGCCACACTTCCATACAATAATGGATCATTTTAATTTTATCTAATCCCTCCGTGGCCTCTATAGAATCTCATTTTACTAACAGTTCTCCTAAGGGACTATTGGGAGGTATGTCCCTCAGCCTCTTGCTGGTCTTTTTACTATTACACCCTCCCATTTTACAGGTCTCAACAGTAAAAAATCCCAAAGGTGCCTTTACTGAACGGTAATTTCAAAAAGAACCTTCTTTGAGGAGCTTCAGCCTCCTCCACTGAAATTTCAAATTTCTGCCTGATGCTCAGGACTTTATACTGAAACAACTGCCCAATCTCTTGATTGCCTAACTTTCCCTACGTCAGGTCTTACATCTATCGGGACTTGAACACACGAAACCTCGGCCTAAGAATCCAGGTCGTGCCTGACTCCCTCAGTCAGGAAAAACAACTGCCTGATTTTAGTTTGCCTAACCGGCCAATTTTTAGGCTTCACCGTATCAAGACTTAAAAGCAAACCACAGCCTCCTTCGCTGGGGTTTGTGCCTGGCTCCTTGTGCCAGGACTTATTTTTTGCCTGCAGGGCTTGTGAGCTACCCAAATCCTTCTCAGGACTGATAAAATCTTACGCGAATCCTTTTCGAGACTTACAAATGCTACCCGAATCCTTCTCGGGACTGACAATCTGCCTGACTTCCCTCTGTCAGGGCCTATTTTGGGTGCCTGCCACTCATACAAATATTCCCTCCGCACGCCCAGAGGGGGGGGGGGCCTTTATTCCCCCTTGGGAGACGACTCACTCACGCTAATTCCAAGCTCTGCCCCCTGTTCCCGGCCGGATCCTTTGCAGGAGTCCGGAACCGCGGTACTGAGAGGCCCGCTCTCACTTCGAAGGTCTGGCTGCCGGCCCTCGTCTCATTCACACACACATGCGCACATCTCCCGCTCCCGCCACCGGCTTTCTCACCAATCCGGTGCTCCGGTGCTCCTCTGCGTCGCTGCTCCTGAGCCGATCCCTCTGGTCCTGGTAGCCAGCTGTCCTGAAGTCCAAGATGGCCAGTCTTGAGTCTTCTTGCAGCGTGGCTATTCCGGACGAGCGCCCCCAGCTGAAATAAACAGGCCCAGGAGACTTCTTCTCCTTTATAATGCCTTTATTAAAAGTGATCAGCTCAGGATTGGGCGGCTCGGCAGGGCTGCAGTCCTCATCGCGTCTCCCAGGGCAACTCAGAGGAGGAGGATATGCGCTGCTCCGTCCACTAGGGGCAGAGCCGGGGGATCCAGTCCTCGTGGGAGCCTTAGGGCGTGAGGTCCCCGTCAGATGTTGCTTTTGAGCCTCGCCGGTTACCCGGGTCCCGGCGTTGAGACCACTCCCTGCTCAGGGCGAGAGGGGCTCCGAAGGTGTTCAGCATCTCTGCAGGCTCAGCACTCGGCTCCTCACGTCCAGACATCACTTTAGTCTCTCAATTCTTATTTGGCTCGTTGTTTTTGGGGTTTCCTCGTTGCATTTCGAGTCGGGGTCCCACAAAGCATTCTGGACTTTGGAGTCACTTTGCATAACCCCCCCCACCCTCTCAGGTGTCTTCACTATGCTAGGAAAAGAACACCTTAGCCTCGGGAAGGGCCATTACCTTGCCCTAGTCAGGGCTTTTTACTAATACAAAAGGAGCGATAAGCTACAAGGACCTGTGATTACAATAACAAAACACGCAGGACCTTGGCAGGGACAGAGATCTAGCTGCCTTTTTGTAACTTTTTCTCACAAAAAAATATTAACCGAATTTTTGTTCATAACACTATAGACTGTTGACTTGGGAAGAAAATTCCCGAGATTGCTGCATATAGACTTGCAAAAACGTGTGTTGTGGTGCTGCTGCTGCAAGTATATGCGCAGTAAATCAGCAACCCTGCTGCGATGGCGACAGCAGCCGCGGCTCGGGACTGCCTGCAAAGCTATCCTACTCCAAACTCGGCATGGGCGCAGCGGCGGGGGGCCGAGGGGGAAGCCGAGCCAGCCGCCGCGAGAGCTGCCGCAGGAGCAGCCGCGGGGGGAGCGACCCACGCAGCCACGGGTGCAGCGGTGTCTGCAGTGCACGCAGCAAAGAGCCCAACGCGGGGGGGTGCCCCCTCCGACACAGGCACCGCGGGACCAGAGCGCTTATTCCAGCGGAGCGCTTCTCCCTCTGACCCGCAGTGGGCAAGGGCTTCGGTGTGAGACCTTAACAGCCGTAATAATTGTAACTCTTGTCAACAAAAGGATAAAAATTCCTGCTGCAATTAAGAGATCAGTGATGGTAAACAAACGACACCAACGACTATTGCGCCAGTGTTTATCACCTAAGTTAGAAGAACCCTTTTGTTTTTCTTAGCAGAGACTGTGAAAGAGAAATCAGCATAAGTGAATGCGGGAGTCAAATTTCGGCCGATTTGGCTCACAAGTATTCGTTGTGCTGTCTTGGGGTCACCGGTATTGACATAGACTCTAAATACTAGAAGCACAGTCTTTAATCGGTAGAACATCAAACTCTGAAATTATGTTTTGAAAAATTTGAAAATGTTAAATTTGTGTTAAGGTAATTGTAGAAGTAGGATGTGATGAGTGTGTTTTTTGTGTTTTTTAAGCCTCATTTAAATGTGGTAAAGGTAAAAGCAAACTCTGAATTTAAAAGAATTTTTTTACAGGTATACCTTAAACAAACTTCTTATGTTTAAGTACATTCAAGTATAAAAAGGCTGCAGCAAACACGTGAAGAAAGTTGTTTTGGTTTGGTGTTTTGGAATCAGGCCTGTGAGTGGGTTGTAGTGAATGCTGCATTCTATTTTTGTAGTAAGTTTTGTTTGTTGCTGAGTAGTTTGGGTTGAATTGTTTATTAAGTGCCATTAAATGTTAAATACTGTTAAGTTTATTTCCTGCTAAGTTTAAGTGCTGTTTAGTTTAATTTTTGTTAAGTTTAAGTGTTATTAAGTTTAAGTAAAGTTAGATTCTGTTAAGTTTAAATTATATTAAGTTTGAGTGTTATCAAATTTAAAGTCAGTTAAGTTCTGTTAAGGTTAAGTTCTGTTAGATTTAAATACTTTAAGTGTTTTAAGTGTTGTTAAGTTTGGGTGATGTTAGATTTATGCTTTTACAATAGGCGTTTGTTTTATAACTTGTGTGTAGAGTGCTGTTATAAACATTAAAAAAAACTTTAGTTAAAGACAATCAGAATCTGCTGTTTAAAAATATAAAGCAAACTTTCTTTAGCTTATTTTTGTGAGTTATATTAACACACCTAAGTTTTGTTTGAGCTTTGTAACACATAGAATTCTTTTTTGTATCTGTTGTATAGCATGTCTTATAATTGGTGATAGCCTTTTTGGTTTGTTTCCCTAGCTTGGATCCCTTGTAAGAGAGAAACCTTGCTAGCTGAGAATATTGCTTATAATGTAATAATTGTTAGAATTGCATATTTTTGTGTTAGAAAGAGTTGTGATACAGTTAGCCCATAGAATTTTTCTGATTCTTGTTTAAGTTTTATTAGAGTTAATTGATAAGCTTTGTTGATCTTAAAATGTCTGTTAAGTTTAGATATTTTAAGTGTTTTAAATGCATGCTAATTTTTTGCTACTCCAAATCAACCAAGGACTGAGAAATAACCCAGCTGATGCCATTTGAGCCAAAGGATTACAGTCTGTAAAACTGATCTTGAACTTTTCTGAGAAACCCAAGGAAAAGGTGAATGTGAAAACTTCAAGGACAAAGGATCATTTTTCAGACTCGCTGTTCGCCTCCTCCCCAGGTGCACATGAGGGAGGACAGCTGACAGCCTTTTAACCCTTTAGAGTAAAAGCCATTGCTCGGACCATGGCTGGGGGACCTTATTGAGATACTGAGTGTATTTTTGAATGCTTTGTTTGTTTTGCTTTGTATTCTTGGTGGTATTCGAGATATGGTCAGTAGAATGATAGAGAGATCTAGCATACCAACCTCCTTGTACAAAAAAGAAAAAACCGGGAATTGTTGGAGATTTTTTCAGGGATGGCCTAGAAGGCAGCTGTGAGGAGCAGGTTCTCACAGCCTGTTTCTGTGAACAGCAGAGGTTCTCAGGTTATTTTTAATTACAGGTAAAAGTGACAAGCATGAAGGCCTTGAGAGCCTTGCACATCAGAGTTCTCAGGCAGCTTTCTCATAACAAGTGGATGTTCTATCTTTGGCTGTTTTGGGAAAGCAAGAATAATTTTGAGAACCCAAATCTTGGTATTGGAAACATAAGGAGGGGTTGGTATGTTATCTCTGACCTATTGTGAGCTCAGATTTTGCAATATGCATGAACTTGATTAACACTGTTATAAAAGGTGCCTGATTGATTAATAAATCGGAGTCGATGGCTGACCAATGCAAGGTGGGTCGTCTCCCTCCAACTCAAATAATAAATCAGGTACTGATTTTTTTAAGGGTAACATCTCTAAAAACAAAGGGATCCATGAAGGATGGACACATTTCAAGAAAGTAATCTTAAGAGGGAAGGAGCAGCCTGTCCCAGTATGACAAAAGATGAGCAGGTGAGGAAAATTACTGGCCTGGCAGGGCATGGAGCCTTTGTGGGAACTCAGGGAGAAAAAGGACCAGCAGCTCAGGAAGTGTTTAAGGATGTCGTTAGGTTATACAGAAAGAAGATTAGAGAGGTTAAAGCTCCATTAGAATTCAATCTAGTGGCTTCTGTGAAGAAAAAAAAGAGTTTTTATTCAAAAATTATAGCAAAAGAATGGAGAAGAAGAACCTCTAATCTTTATTGAATGCAATGGAGAATATAGTAACTGAAGATAAGGAAAAGGCTGAGCTACTTAACATCTTGTTTGCCTCAATTTTCAATATTAGGACAGGTTTACCTCAGGACAAGTGTTCTCCTGAGCTTGTAGATGGGCACAGGGAGCAGAACAGCCCCTGTAATCCAGGAGGAAGCAGTTAGTGACCTGCTGAGCCACTCAGATGCTCACAGGTGTATGGGATCACATGGCATCCATCCCAGGGGGATGAGGGAGCTGTGGATGAGCTCCCCAAGCTGCTCTCCATCAATTACCATCAGTCCTGGCTCAGCGGGGAGGTCCCAGAGGACTGGAGGTGCCAGTGTGAGCCCATCCCCAAGAAGGGCTGGAAGGAGGAGCTGGGGAACTCCAGGCCTGTCAGCCTGACCTGGGTGCCCGGCAAGGTTATGGAACAGATCACCTTGAGTGCCATCACAGGGCACCCACAGGATGGCCCATGGATCAGAGCCAGCCAGCGTGGATTTAGGGGTGGCAGGTCCTGCCTGACCAACCTGGTCTCCTTTTATGACCAGGTGACCCACCTGTGGATGCAGGAAAGGCTGAGGATGTTGTGTGCCTGGACTTTAGCAAATCCTTTGACAGTGTCTCTGACAGCATTCCCTGGAAAAGCTGCAGCTCATGTCTTGAGCAGGTTCCCTCCTCACTGGGAGATTTAAGAGCTGGCTGGAGGCTGGGCCCAGAGAGTGGAGGGAGTGGTGCTGCTCCCAGTTGGTGTCCAGGCACTGGTGGAGCCCCCAGGGATCTGTGCTGGGCCCAGTCCAGTTTAATATCTTCACTGATGATCTGGGTGAGGGGATCGAGTCCACCATTCACAAATTGCAGATGGCACCAAGCTGGGTGTGAGTGTGGATCTGCTGGAGGGCAGGACAAGAAGACACAGCCTTAAGCGGCACCAGGGGAGGTTCAGGCTGGGCAATAGGAAAAAGTTCTTCACAGAAAGGGTGAGTGGGCATTGGAATGGGCTGGCCAGGGGGGAGGTGGCAGAGTCACTGTCCCTCTCCAGTGGCACTTAGTGGCATGGTCTGGGTGACAAGGCAGTGTTAGGGCATTGGTTGGACTTGATGATCCCAAAGGTCTTTTCCAGCCTATTTGATTCTGTCATTCTCTGATGACTGGGACACTCTGGGGCTATTCTGACGCTGCAGGGCCTCATGGAACCAAGGGGACATTTGACACTGCAGGGCCTTGTGTAATCAAGGGGTTTCACCATTTTGCCACTGCAAAACCAAGGAGACCATTGGGAGACTCCGGGGCCCAGTGGATCCAAGGGGCCGTTCTGACACTGTGAGGCCTCACGGAACAAAGGGGACATTGTGACACTGCAGGATCCTGTGTAACCAAGGAGCCACAGTGACACCATGGGGCCTCAAGGAATCTGAAAGAATGTTGTGACACTGAGTGAATGTTGTGACACTGTGTGGCCTTGTGGAAACAAGGAGTCCAGTGTGAAACTGAGGGGACTTGTGGAACTACAGGGACCATTGTGACAGTGTGGGACCTTATGTGACCATGGGGCCATTGTGACACTCTGGGGCCTCAAGGAACCAAGGGGCCACTGTGAAACTGCAGCACCAACGAGAACATTGTGACACTGTGAAGCCCCATGGAACCAATGAGTCCATTGTCACATTTTGGGGCCCATGGAATGAAGGAGACCAGTGTGACAGTGCAGGGCCTGGTGTAACCAAGAGGCCATTGTGACACTGAGGGCCCCCTTGGAACCAAGGATATCTTTGCAGATGACACCACAGTGGGTATGAGTGTTGATCTGCTGGAGGGTAGGAGGGCTCTGCACAGGGCCGTGGACAACCTGAATCCTGGGGATGAATCCAAGGAGGTCAGGTTTGACAAGTCCAAGTGCCAGGTCCTGCACTTTGGCCACAATAACCCCTGCAGCACTACAGGCTGGGGACAGAGGGGCTGGACAGCAGCCAGGCAGAAAGGGACCTGCAGGGACTGATGGACAGCAGGCTGGACATGAGGCAGCAGTGTGCCCAGGTGGGCAAGAAGGCCAATGGCTCCTGGCCTGGATCAGGAATGGTGTGGCCAGCAGGACCAAAGCTGATGTACTCATCACTGATCTGCCCCCAGCTCTGCACACGGACATTGCTACTTCAGCTTCAGAAAAGAAAACAAAATGGGATCACTGCAGAAAACTTTGCTGGGAGATTCTTTAGCTCCTTTAAAGATACCAAGAGCACAGCCCCTCATTGACACAGTCTGTGGGCACAAGGAAGGTGTAGAGAAACAAAATGAGAAATGGCACAAACGATGCTTTTATGTTGTGGACAATAATAAAAACTAAAACCCAGGGAAAAAAAGAACAAATCCAAAAGAGCTATCAAAGATTATTTATATTACAGATTACTTATATTACAAATTATTTCTATTTCTTGGCCTGTCCCTGCTGCAGCCCCAGCATTGCCACCCCTAGGCCCCAAGAGCACTCAGGCCCTGCAGCAACACCAGGGCCACCAGGGCAGTGGGGCAGGGCCACGACAGCAGCACTGGCAACACCAAGTGCTGCTGCTGCTGCTGGGCACAGCTGCTGGGCCAGCACTGATCTGCTCCCAGCTCTGCACACAGACATTGCTGGTGCAGCTCCAGAGAAGGCAATAAAAGGGCATCTCTGCAGAAAACTGTGCTGGGAGATCCTTTAGTTCCTTTAAAAGCCACCGAGAGCGCAGCCCCTCATTGACACAGTCTGTGGTCACAGGGAAGATGGAGAGAAACAAAATGAGAAATGGCACAAACAATGACATTTATCTGTGGACAATATGAAAGAAGGAAAACAAAAGAAAAAAAATCCAAAAACAAAGAAACAGGAAGTATCAAAGATTACTTTTATTATAAATGATTTGCAGAAATTGGCCAGCAGTTTAATGTTTTCGAAACCATCCAGTCATTAGTGTCCTCACTGCAGCCTTGAGCTCCTGGTTCCTCAGGCTGTAGATGAGGGGGTTCAGGGTTGGAGGCACCACTGAGTACAGAAGTGAAAGGGCCAAATCCAGGGATGGGGAGGACATGGAGGGGGGCTTCAAGTAGGAAAATATGCCAGTAATGACCAACAGTGAGAGTACGGCCAGGTGAGGGAGGCAGGTGGAAAAGGCTTTGTGCCGTCCCTGCTCAGAGGGGATCCTCAGCACAGCCCTGAAGATGTGCACATAGGAGAAAACAATGAATACAAAACAACCAAATACTAAACACATACTGACAGCAAGAATTCCAAGTTCCCTGAGGTGGGAATTTAAACAGGAGAGTTTGAGAATCGGGGGAATTTCACAGAAGAAATGGCCCAGAGCATTGCCATGGCACAGGGGCAGGAAAAATGTATTGGCTGTGTGCAGCAGTGAATAGAGCAAGGCACTGGCCCAGGCAGCTGCTGCCATGTGGGCACAAGCTCTGCTGCCCAGGAGGGTCCTGTAGTGCAGGGGTTTGCAGATGGACACGTAGCGGTCATAACACATGATGGTCAGGAGGGAATAATCTGCTGTGATAAATAAAAGAAAGAAAAAAGCCTGTGCAGCACATCCTGTGTAGGAGATGTTTCTGGTGTCCCAGAGGGAATTGTGCATGGCTTTGGGGACAGTGGTGCAGATGGAGCCCAGGTTGCTGAGGGCCAGGTTGAGCAGGAAGAAGAACATGGGCGTGTGCAGGTGGTGGCCGCAGGCTATGGCGCTGATGATGAGGCCGTTGCCCAGGAGGGCAGCCAGGGAGATGCCCAGCAAGAGGCAGAAGTACAGGAGCTGCAGCTGCCGCGTGTCTGCCAGTGCCAGCAGGAGGAAGTGGCTGATGGAGCTGCTGTTGGACATTTGCTGTGCTGCCTTGGCATGGGGATCTGTAAAAAAAAGTAATCATGGAATCATTGGGTTTGGAGAGGTCTTGAAAAATCCCAGCGCAGCCTGGGGGCACTTTCCCCCCACTGCCTGCCCAGGGCTGTGCTGCCTGGAGCTGTCCCTGCCAGCAGCTGCTTCCCTGTGCCCAGGGCACGGCCCTGCCAGTGCTGCCAGAGCCCAGCCCAGCCCTGGGGACTCAGCCCTGCCCTGCAGACCCCTCCCAGCTCAGGCACTGCCCAGGGGCAGCTCTGGCTCTGCAGGCTCTGATGGCAACACCAGAGGAACCCTGAGAAGGCTGGAAAAGCAACACTGATGCTGCCTTTAAGGGGCCCTGTGCTGATTTTGTTACTGCCAGGTTTATTAACATCTGAGAGAAAATGTTTTCATTTTTCCCAACCTGAACTGAGAGATGAATATCTATGTGCAATTTCCCACCCAGGCAACCTAGACTTGTAGATTAAAAAAACAGGATTTTCCCTTTTGTGCAGCCCCTGCCTTGCTGTGGTTCCTGGTATAGTCTACTTAAATGTTCTGCAGTTAAATGCCATGCTGGGAGCAGTCCTGAACAATGCAGCATCCTCACCACACAAGGAGAACACTTCCAAGCCTTACCAGCTCTCACCCCCCACCCAGATCTTGTCCCGCAGTGCTGGGAGCAGCTGCCAGGGCTGGCTGAGAGCTGTCCCTGGCAGGCAGCAGAGTCCCTGCCCCAGCACAGCACCCTGGGCTGCAGGACCCTGCTCTGCAGCACAGCCCTGGGCACCCCTGGCTGCTCTGCACAAGAGACAATCAGAGAATGTACTCACAGGGTATGTAGGCATTGGGATGTTCCAGCTTTCAGAGATGGCTCCAGGAGCTGCAGCTGCATTGTCCTGCAGCCAGAGGTTCCTGTGCCAAGGGCTGGCAGTGATTCTGCCCCAGGCACTTCTCAGCGCCTTCCCAGCCCTGACTGATTGAAGCTCTCTGTGCCTCTGTGCTGTGCCCGTGGTGGCTGCAGGCAGTGCCCCAGCCCTGCTGGGCTGGCAGAAGAGCTGCTCATCAAGAGAAATGTGCTTTTGAAGCTTTTCTTGGTTACCAGGAACTGCCTCTGTGCCAGGAGCCCAGCCCAGCTCAGCAGCACAGACACAGCACAAGGACTTTAATGAGCCTCTGGGGCTTTGTGCTCAGGCCCTGAACATCAGTCCCTGAGAGGGAGATGAAGAAAGCTCTCCAGAACTCCAAGTCAGAATCCAACTCCAAAGTTTCTTGGACTTTTAATGGGTCCCACTGAGGGACACGACTGAGAAAGTGTCCCCAGGCCCCAGGCAGAGCAGAGAACTGGAGGCAGTGATGACAGGTGGGGACAAAGAGAAGCCAAGTCTTTGTGCCCTGGGGCACAGCAGGGTCTGTGCCACCAAGGGCTGTGAGGAGACACCTTGTCCTGAGGCCCTGGGGCCTCCTGGCACAACCCCAGCCAGGCTGGGCACTGTCAGCCCCTTGTCCTGCCCTCAGCATCTCCCCCTAGCCCACATCCCAGTGGCCTCAAGGATCTGCTGGAAGTAGTCCCTGGGGAGCCTTGCTCAGGAATGGCCCTGGGGGCTCCTTCATGCTCCCAGGGACTGCAGGTTTTTCAAAGGACTTTAGGTTTGGCTTTTGCCTTGGTGTCCCTGAGAGGTTTGTGCAGTCATGGCCTCCAATTATCTGCTGTAATTAGTCCCTCGAGAGGCTTTGTCAGTAACAACACTCAGTGGGGCTCATTAATGCTTCGAGGTACTTCAGTTTTTTTAAGGTACTTGGTGTTTCCCTTCTGATACAGACTCTGTGAGAGGTTTGTGCAATCATGGTCCCAGTTATCTGCTTTAACGAGTCCCTTGAGAGCTTTGTACTGACACTCAGTGAGGCTCATTAATACTTTGATTTACTCAAGATTTTCAAGGTACTTTGGATGTTCCTTTCTGCTCTGAATCTCTTAGAAGTTTTTTGTCCAATTATGGCCTCCAATTCTCTCCTCCAAGGAGTCCATGAGGAGCCTGTGTTGGGGATGGACCTCAGTGGGGCCCATTCATGCTTTGAGACACTTTGGGTGTTTCCTCTGACTTTGACGCCTGGAAAGGTTCGTGCAATCTCCTCTCACTCCCTGAGGTTCCAGGGCTCAGCTCCAAATGCACACGGAGCTCATGAGGATCAAGAAAGTCCTGACAAACCATGGCTCTGCCTTGATTTCTCTCTGGTCTAATGCATTTTATCAGGAAGTTTTCTGTAGTGGTTTTGGTTCATCACTTTCAGATTTCTTGGCCAATACATCAAATACTGTGGTGGGTTCAGTGTTGGCTAATTACCACTGCACTCACTAGAATATACTTACTCATTTCCTACTGTGACGTAGGATTATGAGTAAGGCAACATAGGCTCAGAACTTTTAGAGGATATAAAGAAAAGTTTATTAATAGTAACTAGAAGAAAGAGTAATAAGAATCAGAACAAAACTTTCAGAACACTTCTCCTCTCCCTATAACCTTTTCTGTCTTACTGACAATATAAAGTGAGAAAACCTAAAATTTCAGTCATTTCACCACCTCTAGAATAGTCTTTTTTCAGTTCATTCAGGGAGAGAAGTCTCTCTTCCATGATATGGAGATTTCTCCATAAGAAAAGAGTTCTCTCATGGCTCTCAATTTCTATGAATAGCAGCCACCTGGAAAAATCTGCAATTGTGAAGTCCTTCCCATTTGTTCACAGCTTTTCCCACAGCTGTGTTTATGGGCCATGTTGTTTAAAGGTGAGCTGTTCAAGAGCAAATGTGCTCTTCATCTATTTCTGAAATCATCTTCATCATTGGGAACAGTGATCTTCTTCTTCTTTCCCTGAGGGCACAGGGTCTCATCACTCTCTTTCAATGTTCAAACCTCTCATGGGATCACAGCTACTTCAATATTTGCTTACTTTAGCATGGAGGCCTTTGCTGAACAAGTCATCTCCCCATACTTTCCATTGCATTATAGGAAAAAGAGAGTCTGATCTGATGCCGAATTTTGCCCCAAAAGGCGAGAATAACTGCCTAAGAGACTCAATTTAAGTCAGCATAGACAGGAGGTATTTTATTACGACGCGTCGGAGAAATCACAAAAGGGATTTCTGAGTATCTCATGACAAAGCAAGCCTTTTATACAATTTTGAATATAAAGTTACATCATATCTCATGCACAATCATGTCTTTGCATGCATATTCATAGGAGGCGTGGTGTAGGCAGAGCGTGGGCGGAGACTTCTCTTTTGAGGATCTTTTCAGTGGTCGTTCCGGTGGCCTTCATCATGGGCAGGGGGCACCCAATGAGTCTTCCTCCTTAAACTTTTGAACTCCCATCCTAATATGGCCAATTCCCGGTGTACTTGGCTTGGTCCCCATGGCTTGGCAAGACTCTTAGGGTCAGTTTGACATTGTTGGCTCTGAATATGCTTAGCCCATCAACTCCCCTATCCCTATCTCTCTTTCCTGTCATTGTGTTCCATGCCTCAGCCGATTTATTGCTCTATATGTTTCCTAAATGCTATGTTTTCTCCAAATGTTTCACATTCCATGTTTTAACTCATTATTTCTTGAAGGCTATTCGCTTTGGGGCTTCATTTCCCCCCTTTTCTTATAACTTACGAATTCTTTTGTCAAGTCCTAATCCTTAGGGCGCTGATACGCTCATGTCATAGCCCAAACCACTTGGATCCTTTTCATTATAATTCTTAGTCTCCACCACATACAAATATTTGTGAGAGTTAGTAGGAACAAAGCTACAATTACTATTAGCATTGGGTGCACCAGGTAGTTGAAGACCTGTGTAGCTGTTGGGGAGTATCTTGTAAAGATATCCCACCAATGATGCTGGCCTACTTGTTCTACCTCGGTCAAAACATTCGTTATTTTCTCTGAATTATGTTCCACTTGCCATACCATTCGTTTAGTCGTTTGATTCACCTTTTGCACCAATTGTCTTCGCTGTCTTTTCCTGGTTTGCTAAATTGCGTATTGTAAGGCTAAATCAATTTTTGAATGCACTGGTCTAATTCTAAATCAGCATCTTTGGTTACAGGTATAGCGTTAGGCAAATTTGAAGGCAAACCAGCTTTACAGCGAGCTGCTATAATGCGTGAGGCCTTAGTAACTTCAAATATTCTAAGTTTTTCCCGCAACTTCCATCTGAGATATGTTATAATTACTTGTTCTGCACTCTCAAAAAGCTGTAATCCTGTCCAACCTGGCAGGCCGGTACTTTGTTCAAGAGCTCTAGCCCTAACAAGATTTCGAATCCACTTTCTAATACAAGGTCTATTGGAATATGAATCCCAATATAACCAGTTAGATGGTGCCTGGGCCAGTTCTGACCCTTGCTGCTGGGCCAAAGGCAGCACTGTGGTGTTTTACCCCAGAGATACCTTGGCTGCTGGAGAGGGCAGCGGGACACAGGCGCAAGTCCAGGCTTGTCAGGACTCCGTTTACCTCAGGAGAGAGCTTCTGGCGATGGTGAAGAGAAGGAAGGAGTGGATTCTGCTGGAGGGTTATATCCAGATGTTTATTCCATGGGTACAGAGGTCTGCACTGGGGCAATTCCTCCAACAGAATGGAGGCCGCATGGTCTCATTAACCTTTTAAGCTCAGGGCAGGGGAAGGGGAGGGGACAGGTGAGCCACCAACCAGGTGAAGGGGCAGGGTCTCAAGGGACTAGGGACACCTATACGGGCCAATGTCCTCCAGGCCTGAGGGACCAATCACACGACGCCTTGCTGGTATGTTAGCCTGATTGACAGGCACACTCAGCGAGGGGCGAGGGGGAAGGGTGAAGGGATAGGCACACCTGGGAAGGGACCGGAAGTTTAAAACAGGACATTGCAACACACCGCAACATCTCCCCCTAGTTTTGTTTAAAAAGAAGAGGACTGTGTTTATGGTGCAGAATGATTGCCAAACCATGGTTGGCAAATCGGTTCTTCTTCTACAGGAGGATCAGTGTTTTCCACTGAGGCCTCCAGGTTATCTACTGGAGCACTAAGGGCTTCCAAATGGTAGACCTCAGGAGGGGGAGATGAGCTTGAGATTAACTTGAGAACCATGCGTTTGATTAGTCCAAAACTAATGCTAACAACTACAATAACTATAACTAAAATAAACAGCACTAAAAACACAGTTTTCAGAATAGATCCCAACCAGCCCGCGAGTCCCCAGCCTTTGAACAGTCCATTCAGCTCGTTGTCAGTTTCTCTGTTGATGTCTGAGAGCCTTTGTCGAGGTAGTCCATATGTGGTTTGGGCTGCGGTAGGAGATCGCAGGTGGGATGATCACGAGTAGGACGAGAAGCAGGCTCGGTCTCATGGCATCTCAAGGCTTCAAACGAACAGTGGGATCTAAACTGGTACAAGGAACTTGAGACAGACATATATTACAAGCTATTCCAGATAGGAGGCTTAAATGGAATTTCCTCCAGAGAACGCGTGCGGCGTTTTCTTCTCCAGGCAGCGTGAGCAACCTGGGGCGCTTCTGCAGATTTCTCTGAGACTTTGGGAACATAGGGCTTTACCCATTTGGAAGGAACCCACCTTAAACCAGAGGGGGTGGACACACAGGCGTATCCACGTCCCCAAGTAACCAATTTGTAAGGTCCCACCATTTTCCAAGTCTCAGGGTCCTTTACTAAAACCGGAGGTTTTTCTTTCATCAACCTGTGACTGCTCCCCCCAAAGTGGCGTAGGATAGGTGGGTTCAGGCTGTCAAAAGAACAGTTCAGAAAATTGATTGTGAATAGTGCCCTGGATAACCGGATGTGGGGAGGTTCTACCTTCAGAACCTGTTGTTGCTGGTCCAGGACCCCTTTAATATCACGGTGAGTTCTTTCTACAATGGCTTGACCTGTAGGGGAGTAGGGGATGCCAGTTTTATGCACTACTCCCCATTGCTGCAGGAAGCTCCCGAATTCCTTGGATTTATAAGCGGGCCCATTATCAGTTTTCAGCTCCTTGGGGATGCCCATGAAAGAAAAAGCCTGTAAGAGGTGCTTAATAGCATCAATAGATGATTCTCCTGTGTGGGCAGAAGCATAGACCGCTCCAGAAAAGGTATCTACACTAACATGAACATATTTCTGCCGTCCAAAAGCCTGTATGTGTGTTACATCTGTTTGCCACAGTTCACAACTGTTCAGTCCCCTTGGGTTTGCTCCCGTACTCACTGTAGGGAGTGCATGTTGTTGGCAATTTGGGCACGTGGCCACAATCGCTTTGGCCTGTTCTCGAGTGTTAAAACTGACGAACCAGGCCAGGTGCATTTTGGTGGAAAAGCTGGTGGCTGATTTTTGCCTGTTCAAAAACATTTGGGAGAGTGGCCATCACTGCAGGTGCAGCAAGAGCATCTGCCCTTCTGTTGCCTTCAGCGATAAACCCTGGCAAGTCAGTGTGTGACCTAACATGCATCACATAAAAGGGTTGCTCTCGGTGAGTGACTAACTTTACCAGTTTGGAAAGCAATTCAAAAAGTGCGATGTTAGACACTTCTTGCAGTATTGCTTGATCTGCTCTGGATACTACTCCTGCCACGTATGCAGAGTCTGTAATCAGATTAAATGGTTCTGAGAACCTTTCAAAAGCCCTAACAACCGCAGCCAATTCAGCAACCTGAGGTGAACCTTCCACCTCAGCAATGTCCGTCTCCCACTGCTGGGTTTGAGGATCCTTCCAAGTCATAACGGACTTGTGGGACCTCCCGGACGCATCTGTAAAGACAGTTAGAGCCCTTTTTAAAGGTGTCCTACTTAGAGCACTTCTTAATTTTAAAGTAAATTGAACATCTTGTTCAAACAATTTGTGAGCGGGCTGCGCTACCGAAAATTGTCCTGAGTAGGAATCCAGAGCAAACTGCAACACTTCATTTTCTTGAAACAATTGTTCCAGTATTTTCATAGTATTTTGACCTGATTTTAACTCAACTGGAATGTGAATGCACTTAAAATCACATCCTGCTAACTCCCTGATCCGGGTCCTTGCTTTCCGGATCAGTTCTGCTACCAGCTCCTGAGGCTTTGTCAGTCTCTTGGACTTTTTGTGACTGAGAAAACCCATTCTATGATCAAGAGAGAGTCCCTCTGGTCCCGGTCCTTTTTTGATGTGTCCTTTGCCTTAGGTGTTTGTTTTTCCTCCCACTGGAAAATAATTCCATGGAGGTGTGGCAACTTACCTAGGATGATAAATTTGAATGGCAGGTCAGGCCGGCATCGGTGGGCCTGTCTTGTGGACATTGCAATCTGAACCTTTTCTAGAGCTTTCCGTGCCTCTGGGGTAATAGACCTAGGAGCACCTGGGTCCTCTCCCCCTTTCAATAAATTGAAGAGAGGGGCAAGGTCTTCATTAGTCAGACCAAGCCATGGTCTTACCCAATTCAAAGACCCACACAACTTGTGGACATCCGCAAGGGTCTTGATCCTTGGATTGATTTCTAGTTTTTGAGGAACAATGGTCCTATTTCCAATTTCTAAGCCCAAATACTTCCAAGGTGGCATCTTTTGAATTTTCTTTTCCTGGAGCTCGAACCCTGCAACAATCAATGCATCGATCGTTAGGTCAAGCGCATGTGTGAGTAAATCATCATTGGGGGCACACACAAGGATATCATCCATATAATGATACATGATGGCCTTCTCTGCGGCTGCACGCACTGGGGAAAGCAGGGAAGAGACATACCACTGGCAGATAGCTGGAGATACCTTTAATCCCTGAGGAAGAACGGTCCAATGGTACCTTTTCATAGGAGCTTCTAAATTGATAGAAGGAACTGAGAATGCCAAACGCGGTGCATCGTCAGGGTGCAATGGGATTTGGAAAAAAACAATCTTTAATATCAATAACAGCTAATTTCCAATCTTGGGGAAGCATTGTTGGGGATGGCATACCAGGTTGGGGAGAACCCATATCTTCAATTACATTATTAATTTGTCGGAGGTCACAGAGGAGTCGCCACCTCTTTTTGTCAGCTTTTTGGATGACAAACACTGGAGAGTTCCATGGGGACATGATCTCCACAATGTGGCCCTTTCTTAGTTGCTCTTGTACTAGTTCCTCAAGCACCTTTATTTTTTGTTTACTGAGTGGCCACTGTTTCACATCAACTGGTTCGTCTGTTTTCCACTTCAGTTTTTGGGTGGGGCACTGTTGTTCAATGACTGCTGCACAAAAATGCTGTGGAGAGTCTGGAATATCAATTGTGACACCCCACTGGGCCATTAAATCTCTCCCTAACAAAGGTTCTGAATAATCTAACACAAATGGACGGATATTTGCCAATTGTCCGTTTGGACCCTCGAATTGAATAATGCTTTTGGATTGTTTTGGCAATTGCAGACCTCCTACACCTCGAAGGTGACCAGCAACATTTTGTAAAGGCCAGTGTGCTGGCCAGTCTTGTACTGGAATCACTGTGCAGTCTGCACCTGTGTCTACAAGCATCTCAATGCGTTTGGACTCCCCACCCCCACTGAGGTTACACCATAATTTAGGTTTGTCTTTGCCAATAACTTGGACCCGGGCGACTGTGGGCCCTTGTTTTTCAGTACTTTCATGTAAGGATGGTACAGGGATAGCTTGTGCAACAATTTGTCCCTTGGGAAGAAACAGGGGTGGGTGGAAACAGTGCAGGCTGAGAACAAATTGCTTGGGATCTGATGTTGTCATTCCCGGAGCAATTTCGATCTCTTGTGGTGTGTTTTTGTCCCCAATGACGATGTACTTACAACGAATTTGGTTCCAAGTACCCTTCTGTTCAGGATTTACAGAGACAATATGCCAGTCAGTGTCCTTCAGGTGGAGTGACTCTGTCAGCTGCAACCTGTAAGGCTCATTGACAGAAGATGTGGTTAATACAGAATCACTTAAATCATAACAAAGGTTATTTTGTTTCACTTTCAACAGTGGACTAGCAGACTTGGTTTTTGAAGCACCTGCTTCACTTACACAAATGTTAATATTATCGTGCGCTTGATTTGTTTTGCTACCCTTATTCTCTTGGCCTGCTCTTTTTATGTCTGCACGCCTGGCAGGCTGGCGCTCCCTTTTCAGTTTTTTTGTTGTTGACCTCCAGGGAGGGCTTGTAGTTCTCCTCCCCTGCCATTTCTAAATTCATCAAATTCCCTTTTCAGGGGGCACTGGTTGCTCCAGTGTCCTAGGTTATTACAAAGCAGGCATGGTTTAGTGGGCTCAACCATTGCTGGTCTCCGCTGCTGCCCAGGGTACTGCTGTGCTGAGGGAAAAGGCGCAGGGCTGGCAACCGCAACACGCTGAAGTGGTCTTGGCAGCAGCCTTGGTCTGGTGTCTTCAGCCACACTCATCAGAGGCACTTTCTTGTTACAGACTAGAAGCATATATTTTAATGTAGGGGAAGGTTCCATAGGAAGGCTCAGGATTGCTGCTCGACACTGTTCATTTGCATTTGTAAACGCTATTTCTTCTAAAATTGCTTCCCTAGCATTTTCCTTTTTAACCTGTATTTCAATGGCTCTAGTTAGCCTTTCTACAAATTTCAAAAAAGGCTCTGATGGTAGTTGTTTGATTTTACTATAGGGCTCAAAAGGCCCCTCAGGTTGGAGGGAAAAGAATGCTCTTTCAGCTGCTTCTTTTACTTTCTCAAGTGTTTCTGCAGGAATTGCAGCAGCTTGGACTGAGGGAGAAGACCACTGGCCTTCACCACAGAGGTGCTCAATGGTGATAGGGTTACCACTGTTGTCTTTTGCTGTGTTCGGATCAGCCTGTAAGCCTGGGAGAGCATCTTTTAGCAGTTGTTTCAATGCTGATTCCCATAATTTGAATTCCGTGGATGTCATGAGACATGAAAAAAGTAGTTTTAAATCATGTGGAATTACAACAGTCCTACTTAATTCAGAATTTAAAAGGCCACGGAAATATGGACTGTGTGGACCATATTCCTTATGAGATTTACAGATCTCTTTAATCAATTGTCGTCCAAAAGAACTCCAATTAGCAGTTGGGGCTGCTCCTCCCTGAGCTGCAGTGACAACATGGGACTGTGCATTGGGTCTGCTGTCCCCTGCTCTGTATCCCTGGAATCAGAAGCATTGGGATCACAGCTACAGGTTTGGGGACAGGCAGTGGGTGTGTCCCCACCGTGGGAACTCGGGGAGGGGGCGGGGAAAGGGAGCCGGCAAGGGGCGGGGATACCATGGGAACAGGGGGCGGGGTCACCTGGTGACATCACATCAGCAGACGCCCCCTGGGAGGAGTAGAGGGGCGGAGCTGAGGGTACTGCAGGAAAGGGGGGGGGGAGGGGGGAAGGTGTCACGAGGAACAGGAGGAGAGGGGGATGGGGCAGGAATTTTGGGATGCTTAAGAGGATTTTGGGAAGAAGAAGACAAGGTTTGGGAAGATGCCACGTGGCATCCACCATCTTGTGCACCCCCTAGGGACTGGGGGCCATTTTGGACATCACTGCTCTCCGGAAAGCTAACACGTGCTCTGGGTTTTAGAGGAGGGGATACAGGGGGTTGGGAAAGCCACGCAGCCTGGCCAGGGCTTTGTGAACAAAACAACTCAGGTGTTCTTGCACACTCTGGGAGCTGACTTCCCAATGAGTGTGCTCTCTTTAAAATACTAAGTTTTGGGGAAAGAGGTTTAGGGGTTTTAGAGGGAGAGGGAGGAACAGGGAGAGCAGAGGTACATGGCTTTACATTTGGCTTTTTCTCCATTTCCTTTTGTTTGAGCAATGCTGTTCGAATTTGTAAACTCCAGAACACAAATTTAGCTGAGGGTGATTTGCCAGATTGTCCTAAGGTTATCAATTCATTCCCAACTTTATCCCAGAATTGAATATTGTGGATTTCTTCAGGGGAAATGTTTGAGAACAGCAGAAAAAGCCATCTTATAAACTGTTTCAATTTTCCTTTAGAGAATTTCATATTACTCTTGACTAAAATGCTAACAATATTATAATACACTCCCCTTTGTACAATGCTAAGTTTGGAACCCATGTTAGATGTAAAAAGCAAAGTACTTAATCCCGCCTGACTGAAAACAAAGCTAAAATCAGCTACCAATTTCTAAAAAAACCCACAGATAGAAAGCGATAACGAGCAGACAAAAGCTTCACAATGCAGCTGTATATACTGCTTTTAAAATTCCCGGGCAGCAGCAGCAGGGCATGCCCTGCCGAGCCGAGGCAGAAACAAAGCCTCCCCCGCGGTGGAATGCAGCTCCCCCGCGGAGCAGAGACAGCAGCCACTCCACGTGGCAGCCGAAACCGGGGGGCCTCCCCCCGCTGCCGCGTGTGCAAAGAGCACTCCCGACCCCGCAGATCCCCCGGCCACGTGGAAAGAGAGCCCCCCCCTCTCCCGCAAAGAGAAAGAGAAAGAAAATCTCCTAACACGTGTCTGAACACGCTGCTGAGCCGGGGGGGGGAAGGGCAGAGAGCGATCCCGCTCCGGCGCGAATTCTAAAAAACAGTGAAACACGCAGCAGGAAAGCTAACACTAGAACGCTATGAATTCTCGTCTGTGGGGCTGCGCAGCCAAAATGCAAAGGCAAAAAGGAACAGAACTCGCGGCAGAGTCTGTTTTTGAGCTTCTGCTCTACCGAAAGCAGAGATACTCACGTGAAATGGAAGCTGTAGGCTGGGTACAGGCAGGCAGGTCTCCACCGGAAAAGGACCTCTCTCTGGGTGCAAGAGAGGCTGCCCTTTTCTCCCTCTGGAAAATGTGCTCACCACAATGAAGCTGGGCTTTCCAGAAGGCACCGAACAGTCCACGAAACTTTTTCTGGGAATATTCCCAAAGTCTCTAGCTGGGAGTCTTGAAGCCAGGCTCCTTTCAGCTGGATGCACGGCTGGCAGAAGCTTCTCTGAGGAACTGCGAGTCCGTTTTCCGGCTCAGGGTCGAGCCACCCACAGGGACGCCAATATATTGGAATATGTATCCCAATATAACCAGTTAGATGGTGCCTAGGCCAGTTCTGACCTTCGCTGCTGGGCCACAGGCAGCTCTGCGGTGTTATACCTCAAAGATACCTTGGCTGGCGGCAGAGTGCAGCGGGGCACAAGACAGGACTCCGTTCTCCTCAGGGGAGAGCTTCTGGCGATGGTGAAGAAAAGAAGGGAGCGGATTCTGCTAGAAGGTAGCCAGATGTTTATTCCATGAGCACAGATACGTCTGCACTGGGCTACTGCTGGTAACAGAATAAAGCCGCATGGTCTCATTCACATTTTATAAGCTCGGGGACAGGGGAAGGGGAGGGGACAGGTGAGTTACCAACCAGGTGAAGGGGGCAGGGTCTCAAGGGAGGATGACACTTAGACAGGCCAATGACCCACAGACCTGAGGAGCATCCTTTGAAATCGACGAATCACACGACGCCTTGCTGGTATGTTAGCCTGATTGACAGGGCACCCTCAGCAAGGGGTGAGGGGGAAGGGAGAAGGGATAGGTACTCATGGGAAGGGCCCCGGAAGTTTAAAACCGGACATTGCAACACACCACAACACCCCACTTTCTTCAAAGCCACTCTGAAGTCTTGGAAAGTGGCAATAAAGTCTCCCTGGGGCCTGTTCTTCACAAAACTGAATAACTCCACCTCCCTCTGCATTTCCTGACAGGAGAGGTGCTCTGTCCTCTGACTATTTCTGTTGCCCTCTTTTGTGATTTGGTGGAGTGTTCAGTTTTATCTAAAGGCAAAAGAATTGAAGTAGAGCAATGCAGGGTACAGGGACATTAAATGGTGGTGGAGGAACCCAAGGAAGCCAGTCCCAGCCTAGGGGTCAGAGATTTGGCTGTGGGCAGGAGGGGCTATGGGGGGCTCACTCTGAGGGGCCCTGGTTTGTGCCCCCCAGCCCACCCTTAGAGGTTTCTGCCACACAAACAGGGACAGCTGGGAGGGACTTGTCCCAGCCCCATCTGCTGCCTGGCACGCTCAAGCAGACGGGAACTGCGCCAGGGTTACTGCCAGGCTGTGTGGCAGAGAGGGAACTGCAGGGCCCAGTGCCACTGGGCTGGCCCTGCTGGGAAGGAAGGTGCCATCCAGCACACGAGGGGCAGGGCATGGAAAGGCAGACACTGCTTTCTGTCCCTGTGGGAATTAGCACAGTGCCCATCTTTCAAAGGCAGGGGCCTGTGCGAGTCATTGGAGTTTCCTGAAAGGAAGAAAACCCAGGGACAGAAAGCACCATTTCTAGAGCATTGGCAGGGAAAAAATCCCAGCATGATGAAGAAATCACAATAAAAGATGAGTGGGATTCTGGGCCAGGTTTGCCTGTGATGACAATGTCTTGCACACTGGGGATGACTGGGGAGCAGATGGTCCCATTGCTCCTTTTTCTGGGTCTTTCCAGGAACTTGATGTATCCTGATTGAGTCCCTGAAGCAATGAGCTTGGAAAGTAATGGTTCACTGTTCTTTGTTGTATTTTTTTTTCCGGTGGACAGCATCCATTTGTAACTTCAGCCAAGCCACCATTCATCCTGGCACAACTCATCAACTCTGTGAAGAAGACGAATAGCCCTAATCCTAAACCTAAACCCTAACCCTAACCTTAAATGCTAACCCAAACCCAAACCCTAACCCTATCCCTATCTCTAACCCTTACCCTAAACCCAACCCTAAGCCTAAACCTAAGCCTAAACCTAAGCCTAAGCCTAAGCCTAAACCCAAACCTAAGCCTAAGCCTAAGCCTAAGCCTAAACCCAAACCTAAACCTAAACCTATGCATAAGCCTAAGTCGAAGCCTAAGCGTAACCCTAACCCTAACCCTAACCCTAACCCTGGGAGACGAGAACAAAGTAATCATGTCAAGATGTTATCTCTGTTACCAATTTAGAGTAGGATTGTAGAGTAGGGTTGCTAAAGAGATTTGTAGCATAGAATTATAGATTAGAGTTGTAATTAATAAAGTTTCTGAAACATCAACTCACTTGGAAGATTCTCCTCCTTCTGACCCCTTCAGAAAATTCAACATTTCCTTCTGAATTACCAATTGTTTTTTATTGGTGCTAAGTCACACATGTGGCTTCTTTTGTATGGTTTTATAAGTGAGGAGGGGACTTCATATCATTCATCCTCTCCAGACCGCACTGCCTTTGGAATATGAGCCACTGGCTGGTTATGGCACAGCTGTGGTATTTCTAGTTGAGGCAGTAAGGGCAATGGCATTTGAAGGCAAAACCAAAGGAAGAATGAGGCAACCCAAACATCTTGTGCAGATGCAGGCCTTCAGCTGTGACTGGAGAGCATTGGGGTTCCTGCCACTTGGATTTGTACCCCTAAATGCAATAATCTCTTTGGCTAGAGGAGAGCCTTGCTCAAGTGAGAAAGCAGAAAGATCAGAGAGGGTGCTCGGGAAGGTCTCCTGTGGTGCAGAGCTGTCAGCGCCTGTGAGGTGAGAGCGGGACCGGCCTTGCCCGGGCTGGAGCCCCAGCAGAGCCCCGGCAGAGCCCGGAGCAGCCTGAGCCCCAGCAGAGGCAGGCTGGAAGGAGGCCCTTGGAGCTGCAAGAGGCAGCAGCCGGGCCCTGGCTGCCTCTTCCCGGGAGCGGGCAAATCCTGCGCTCTCAGAGCCCAGGTGGCAGCTGGCTGCTGCCGAGGGGAAGCGCAGCCGTGCTGGGCACAGCCCGGCCTGGAGACATTGGCTGTCTGGAGTGTGCCCAGGAGCAGAGAAAGGCCAAGGGCAGCCGCGGGCCGCTGGGCTGGCTGAGGATTCCTCCTCTTCTGCCGGCTGCCCTGCAGCTCCTGGCAAAGGCCAGCAGTGTGTGCAGCACTCCGGGCACCGGGGCAGGGAGCCGGGCTGCTCGGCAGGCTGGAGCACAGGGCAGCTCCTTCAGGCCCGGCACTTGTGCCAGCGAAGCGAGGCCAGCGTGAGGCAGGGACAGCTTGGCAGGGCCCATCTGCAGGAGCCAGCGCCTCACGCAGCTCTGGGAGGAAGCGCCTGCAATCCTGCAGGTCTGCACTGAGCCAGAGCAAAGGTGTGAGATGCAGAGTGTTTGGCAGAAATTTTCAGGCCCACCAGGTTAGCCTGCTTTGTGCTCTCTGGTGCACAGCAAGCACTGTACAATGCAACTCTGAGCTGCTGGGAGAGAGGCACATTAGGGATGTGCCTGAGGCTTGTGCTTGAGGGGTGAACTGATTTGGAAGGGGGCAGAAGGGTTTCAGTAGGCAATTTGTGTTTTCTTCATTAACTTCTGAAAGAAAGTCATAATGTGTTGCACACAGGTAGGGTTATTAGAAAAGAAAGGCCTTATAAAATCAGGCTTTGCTATAGTAAATTCCCAGCTAGCCTGTTACGTCTTCTACGTGCAGCCAGCTAACTTCCCATGGGAATAGTCATGAGTTTAGTTAGCACAACAAGCTGTTGTGCTAAGAAAACTGTTTGCATCTCTAATAAAAAAGAAATCAGTCCCATGAGCATCCATGAAAGAAAAATGTAATCACCCGAGTAAGAGTGAGTCTTAAAAAGAGAGAGTCTTAACATGTACACACTAATACACCTTCTAAGCAATAAATTGTGTGGCAAGGAAACTACCAGCCAGTTGAAGTTGAACACGAGTCTGTGAAAACAGTATAAAAATGAGTTATGTGAATAAAGAATTGGCTTTCCCTGCATGAAGAAACTGAGTCCCAGCTGCTTTATTGACACAGCAATGTGGCTTCACTCAGCAAAAGCACTTGCAGGGTGTATTGATGAAACACTTGTGTTTGATTCTCAGAATAGGAAGGAGAGGCATTAAGTCTAACAAACAGGGCATAGTTATTGAAGATGGAGGGAAAAGACCCATCCTTGTTGATCAGCATCGACTCCGTTTATTCACTCAATCAATCACTTTTTATAACTGTGTTAATTAAGTTCCTGCATATTGCAAACCCGAGCTCACAATAGGTCAGAGGTAACACACCAACTCCTCCTTATGTTTCCAATACTAAGATTTGGGTTCTCAAAATTATTTTTGCTTTCCCAAAACAGCCAAAGATAGAATATCTACTTGTTATGAGAAAACTGCCTGAGAACTCTGATAGGCAAGGTTCTCAAGGTCTTCATGTTTGTCACTTCTACTTGTAATTAAAAACAACCTGAGAACTTCTGCTGTTTACAGAAACCGGCTGTGAGAATTTTACTACTCACAGCTGCCTTCTAAGCCATTTCTGAAAAAATCTCCAACACATAGTCTTTTGAATTCCTTTAGCTTTAACAGGAGTGCTGAAGCCTGTATTCCCCCACTGCAGTGCTTACTGTGTGCAAGTGGCTATCTTGGCCTTGAGAATAAGGAGAGTGCTCCTGCTAAAAGGTAGCTGGAATGCATTCAAAGGGAAGAAAGTGTTTTATGAGGCTCTTGACCACCAAAGGAGAATTTGAGGAATGGGACTATTTCCCAAATGACTGTGTCAGGAACCAGAATCGTGCCCGAAGCCCTGCCGTATTTGATCCATGTTTGAGCAGGTTGACAAGACAGTGAAGAAAAATGTCTTGTTTAACAGGTGGGACCTTGACCCTAGAAAGAGAAACAATGTTTTGGTCAATCGGTGGGCAATCAAGCTCTGAAAGGGGAACAATGCATAATGGAGCCCTTGGTGGCAGAGAGTCATGGAGTCATCCTGAGCCATCATCTCACACGCCAGGCATGTGTGAGCCAATGCTGTAACTGGGAAAATTCCACTCCTGAGCAGGAGATACAAGGCCTGGTTCTGAGCTGGAAGGGTGAGAAGGATGAGATGCACAGTGTTTTGATCCAGGGGAGGTCCTGGAAGTGCACTGCCTACCTGCTACCTGCCCCTGCTGCCGAGCGCCACGCTCCAACTCCTTCTCCTGCTCAGCGGTTTTTTGGGAATCCAGGGGTTGGTATGTATTATTTGCTACTGCAACTAATGGCATAAATTTGCAAGCTCAGTTGTGTCTTAGGTTCTTTTGTGCATGGATCTCCTCCTGAACCTGTGTCAACGACCAGCAGGGACCTACAGGACACTCCTATTCTGATGTCAGCAAATTCTGAGAAGTGATTGAAATATGTCAATAAATTTGAGGTAATGTTTAGCCTATGAGTTTCAGCAAAGTATTGAATATGTCTTAGTTCCCTGGATAAAAACTGGTAGGTGGGATTGCTGGGTGTGCAGGGCTTAGGGAAGTTACTCCCTGTGCACCCAGCACTGAAATAAAGTAATGCCTCCTTTCTAACCCAGAGCTGGCAGCAGGGATCAGGCCCTGCTTGGAAACTTTCATTTTGGCAACTTCTGTTAGCAGGTAAGAAAGTCAAAATAAAACCTTTTCCAGCTAGTTTATCCTTTTAGTCACCAAAGCTCGGTGCCACGGGTGGCCTGGGTGTGTGCAGAGCAATGCAGCTCCCACAAAGCCCTTGGTTTCCCCACAAGTTGCCAGTTTGACTTCTTCCAAAGTGAAAGAAAGGCAGAGATGTACATCCACAGGAGTCCTGGCCATGTCCAATAAATGTGCAAATATGTGGGGAGATTTGTTAGGAAGAATTTCAGCTGTTATGCCAACAGAGCCTTCTCTCTTGGTTCTGTGCATTATAGGTGAGTAATGTAATAGCTGGCTCTCACAATTAAGAGATAGCTATTATGTGGATAGATACTATGTTCAAATGTAAAGTGCTGTTATTGTAATATGTCCTCCCATAGTCCTCTTTCCTGTCCCCCTTGTAATAGCCTTGGAAGTCAGGGCATTTTGGGAGGGCTGGCTTGTGACCAGCAGGCAGGGTGTAACAACACCTGACCTCCAGTCAGGATGCAAGAAAGTAATCTCCACCAATGGACAGCAGAGAAAGAGTTGAATGACAAAACATTGGGAGGGGCTAAGGGTATAAAAGGCAGAGCATCCCTTTTGTAGATGAGCATGTGGCTGCTAGTCACAGAGACTCCCAGTGTTGCAATCTTTCCTTATTCAGGCCTTTCTAAGGGTTTACTAAATCTTTCAAATGTTAAAGGGTGGGTCATTTCTCAGGTGGGCAATGCTTTTGGCCATTTTCTTGGTCTGGTTTCCTTTGCTTTTGTCCCATCTGGGGTAGGTGCTTGAGGCACTCTTGGAATTACTCTTGGATCCCTTGAAGAACAGGGTTTGGCCCATGAGGGGAATTTTTTCTGCTTTGTGACAGAGAAGAACTTCCCAGGCTCTTTTGTGTTTGCTGTAGGAAAGGCTGGTTATTGCTATGCATAAATTCACAGACCAACATGGAACATTTGCTTTGTGATGTCAGGGCATGGTTGCCACCCTGTCGTAGTGACATCAGAAGGTAGCCTTGGTGCATGGAAGGCCTGAGTGTCAGAACAGCCCTAGGCCTTGCTCAGTGCAGGAGCATCCTTGAGCTTGAGGCATTTTTCAGTGGGTACTTGCACACTTACAAAAGCCTTGTTTCTTCTGGTGTTGCAGCACATCCTGCAAACTTGCAGAGCAGTGCTATAATGATTCACCATCTTGCTCCTGCTCTTTTTGCTGTATATGGTGTTTCCTTCTCAATCTACTACTTGACTCTTTTTGCACATAGGTAGAGATTGGAGTGACATAGACTGCCATTGTTAACAATGTAGATGAACTCTCCTTAGTAGATATGGCTGTAGATGCGAGAAGAAATGGGGTTATAAGCACCAGGTAACAGCCTGTCCCCCTATGATTCTCTCTTGCCACAGGGGACAAGAGCAAGAGCCGTCTTTCCCCTGGCTCTCTCTGCTATTGCAGAAGAAGCCAGAGAGGAGGAAAATGAGAAAGACGACCACCGCCTTTGTCCAGCCATGGTTGCACCACGGCCTGCTCATCATTCCAAGAGAGTAAGTGCCTGTTGTGGGGGGTGCTGACTTTAGTGCAAGGCAGAGGTGCAAGTTTTCTGAGCAGCCAGCACTTGCTGTGTCTGGCCAAGGATGCTGAGTGCTGGAGTCCGGCAGGACGTAGCCATTTCCTGCAGGCAGTGACAGCTATAAATTGGCCTTTGACCTGTCCTGTTGGGGCAGTGCAGAGCTGGGGGCTCCAGCTCAGCTTCTGCCTGGTTGGCTCAAGGAAGCTCCATCTCTGGGCTTCTGCGGTGTTACGGCCAAGGGCACACGTGGTAGTGCTGGAGGGTCAAAAAGCTTTGTTGGTTTATTTTCCCTTTTTGGAAAGGCGTCTTTGGCTTGTGGAAGTGTTCTGCAGTTTTCTTGAGTCGTTCTTCACTAGTAGAGTCACTGTTGATCCAACTGCCTTTTGGCTTTTGAGAAGCTGCAAACAGCATAAAGGGGCAAGTTTCTGCTGATCCATTTTGCGCTGACATCTGCAGCTTTGGCAAGTGCATTGGAGGACAGACTGGGGGTGAAGCTGCAAGTCCTTGACTGCTGTCTTGTGTTGCTTGGAAGAGGAAGGCCATCTTGCAATGCTGCCTGCTGGATCTGAAGTGCAATGGGCACCTTTGTGGCTGGGGAGCTGCGTGGGCCCAAAGGACGCAGGGCTGGCGGCCGTGAGCAGCTGAAGATGAGGCAGCGTGGGGCCAGGGGGCCAAGCAGGCCAAGGGCACGGTGGCTGTGCCAGCAGCAGTGGGGCAGCAGGAGCAGGGCAGTGAGCGTGGCCTGTGCTGGGCAGCGCTGCGGCCACAGCTGGAGTGCTGTGTGCAGCTGTGGGCCCTGGGAAGCGGAAAGTCATGGAGGGGCTGCAGCGTGTGCACAGAAGGACAGGGGAGCTGGGCAAGGGGTGCAGCACAAGGCCAGGGAGGAGGTGCTGAGGGAGATTTAGCCTGGACAACAGAAGCCTTGTGAGGGACCTTCAGCATCTCCTCAGTGCATCCAAATATTTGAGCCACTTTTGGAAACGACTTTACCCCCTATTTTCCTTGAGATTTTTTTGTTTGGTTGGAGGAAGAGGCTTATTCATTTACTTTTTCTCCCAACTAAGGCTCTTTTCATCATTATTTTCTGCCCTTTTATAGCACTTGGACTGGGTCTGCTAGAATTTTAATTTCCAAGGTGTCACTTCTGGAGAATACAGTTTTTGCATGAGAACACATCATTCTGTGCAGGGACCTTGGTGCAGAAGGAACTGTAGTGATTCCAGGCCAGCCAGTATGGCCTTAGAGATCACTCTGAGCTTAGTAGTGCTTGTGCCTTTTTGCAGCCCAGGGAATCAGTGTGTCTTGTGTTTGGGAATTGACCAGGAAATCAATGCCCTTGCATTCCAGCTGGTGCTCAGAGATCACAGGAGCTGGGAGGGGCTGGGCTGCATTTCTGACTCCAGCCACTTCAGCACCATCAGTGTGGTCGAGTCCAAGAGAAGAACTTGCCCAAGCACAGATGCACAAAGAGTGCAGCTCCCAGAAATGCTCTGGGTCTGATTGCATTCCATAAGGACCTACATGCTCCAGATTCCGCAAGAGTGTGTCTTTTTGAGGCAACAGGAGAGCAATCTCAGGATTGTAGTTGAGCAGGGCACTGGCTACCAAGTTCTGATGTGTGCAGCAGCAGACAGGACAGTAAAGAGACATTTCAGTAATGAGATCTGTCTGTCTATCTATCTATCTATCTATCTATCTATCTATCTATCTATCTAACATTTACATAATTGCATCTTCCTCATTCTGGTCCAAGGCCATTGGAGGTGCAAAGCTCATCAAAAGCATCCCTTTCAGGAGAGGATTAGAGACATGTTCCCTTGACAAATTCTGAGCAGCTGGAGATGTTTTCCCCTCCAGATATTGTGGGTTTTTTTTCCCTCAGAGTTGTTTTCCTCTTCTGGCCTCTTCTGCCCTCAAGTCCCCAGTTAATTCTTTAAATTTCTGCCTGTCCTAGAGAGGCGCAACAATTCCATGTTTAGGTGGTGTTTGGTGACTCTGGTCACACATGCATTATGTGACACATGGTTTCCTTCACTGGCATCCCCAGGGCTGTGTAAGTGCATTTGTTCATGGGGCCTTAGGAGAGTCTCTTTCCCTCAGCAGCAGCAGCAGCAGCAGCAGCAGCAGCAGCAGCAGCAGGGAGCGGTGGCAGGGTCAGGACGGGGAGGAGGTGGCTGCCCTGGCCCTTTGCTCCCGGGCCCCAGGCCAGGAGGGCTCTGGCTGCAGCAGGGCGCTCTTCGGGCAGCCCCTGGCAGCCTCTGCACGGAGCACGGCTCGCTGCCCCGTCCTGCTTGTGCCACTTTTCTTCAGCAATACCCTAGCTCCTCTTCACAAGGAACAACTCCAGAAATCTAAAAAGAGCTAATTCAAGTACAGTTCTACCTGCCTTTGCATTGCAGTTCAGGGCATGTGTTTTATTGTCTATAATTTCATGATTTTTATGAAAACATGCATTCATATCTGCACATTTTTGTGGTTTTAATTATTCATATACCTAAACACTCCGTTTTAAACTCTTGATTTATTGCAGTTGGTAATTTTCAGGTAGTATATTCTAAAATGTCATAAAACAACACCTTTAAGGTAGTTTTTCTCACTCTTAAAAAAACCCCCCATAAGCCATTTTAGTCTCTGTCTCTCCAAGTTGGTTCATATCGGCCTATTTTAAATCAGGGCTACAATACTTTTATAGGATTTAGAGAGGTCCAATGAAATGCACACCAGTGATTCCTCTTGTGGAATGTCATGGCCCCACCATAAAGCCTCTATTTACTTATGTGTTTCTCTCATTAGCTCAACTGTAAACACATGTTTAGTTGCAAACTTACACAAGATGAGCAAAATCAAAAGGATGTGATGGGCCTTTGGGAGCTCCTTGATGATCTTTCTGCTTCTTCAGCTGAGCAAGGCCCTGATCCAGGCAAAGAGACTTCACTTAGTGCTTACACAACCATTCGTCTGGAACTCTGCTGATTCCTAGAACAGCTGGATGCCTCTATCTCCTCCAGATATTTTGACTGAGCCAAGCTTTGCTGGGTTTTGGCTGCAAGTACTATTGCCCTTGCTTTCTTATATCCACAAGTACCATGGCTGGGAGAAAACTGCCACGTGGGCCATCTTCCAAAGGCACTTTGGTCTGGAGTTTGTGAATGAACAAGAGCCTCATCCACTTCCAAAGCACATGAAAAAAAATCATGAAAGTGAACTTCCCGTCCTTAACAAACAACTGACAATTCACAAGTGGATCTAGAGCTTCTTTACGCAATGAAAAGGAAGACAATCTTCCAATGGAGTTGTGCTTTTGGGAGTTTTTCTTCTGACTCCCACTCCCAGCTGGCACTGGAAAAAGTCACTTCTCTGCAAGCGTCCGTGTCTTCTGTCTGCCATCAGTTGTTTTGCTGCAACAATCAGAACAGGCATCAGTCTGGAGAGAGGCTCAGCTGATGCTAGCACCAGGAGTTGCCCCAAGGAGAAAAAAGAAACTAACTTTTACCTCCCAAACCCATCTCCCCAGAGGCTCAAGCAGGATTCCTCTGGTTCCCAGAAATACAAAGAAATAGGGCTGAGAAGACCCTTTTTGCAGCTATGTGTTCATGCCCAAGACTTTGCTGATGCCATTTGGGTTTTGCCTTTTTTTCTTTTCTATCTTTTCTGTATTCCTTGCACATCAATTTAGAGCTCTGTAGGCGACTTGATTTGTGACTACTTTTCCCAGTCCTCTTCCATGGCCTTTGCCTAAGCAGAAAGACAAACTTCCAGAGCTCCAAGCACCAGGGGGTAAAAGGCCCCAGTGTTATCTTGGTTCTTCCTGGGACAGACCTCTCCAGGGAGCTGGTGGACTCACCATCCCTGCAAGCCTTTAAAACATGACTGGATGGGGCACTCGGTGCCGTGCTTTAGTTGAGGTATTAGGCCATAGGTTGGACTCGATCATTTTTAAAGTGTCTGTCTTCTAAGCCAGTGATTCCGTGATTCTGTGACTGAGGCAGCTTTTCCTGCAGCCCTGCAAAGGGCTGCGGGGGCCCTTGGCCAAGGACGGGGATCAGGGCTCATGGAAAAGAAGCAAAGGGCTCAAGGTGAAGGCCGAGAGGGCAGAGCTGCCCCAGCGCGGCCCAGAGTGAGCCTCATGTCCTCCTCCTCACCCTGCACCCTCTGCGCTGCCCTTTGCGGCGCCGGCTGCTCCTCTCGCTGCGGGGCTCCAGGGCGTGCTGGGGGCCGGGCCCCTTGTCTCCGGGAAGCGCCGGAGCCTCGGAGGCGAGCGGCTGCTGCTGTGGCCGGCAGGGGAGAGCTGCGGCTGTGGCCCTGGGCACGGCGAGCTGCCGCTACGGCCGGCTCCTGCCGCGGCTCCTGCCTCTGCTCCGGGCTCTGCTCCTGCCCTGTGCGCACAGACACGGCCGAGGTCTGCCCGGCAGCTCCGTGCCGCTCCGCAGCGGGCCCGGCCGGGCTGCTGCTCCCTGCGGCCTCTGCCCGCCGCTGCCGGCCCCGCCGCGCTCCCGCCTGCCTCTGCCGGCCCCGCCGCGCTCCCGCCTGCCTCTGCCGCAGCCGGGCCTACACGGGAGGCAGCACACTGCGGCCGGCTCGGAAAAGCCCTGCCCGCAAATCGCCCGCCACGGCCCCGGCCGCAGGGCACAGGCTGCCGGCGGCCTCGCAGCTGCGAGCCGGCCCGGGCCGCCTGCCGGCCTCGGCCACAGCTCCCGCCTGTGTCTCCATGGCAGCGGCTGCTCGGCACAGCGGGCTGAGCACAGCCAGCGCCAGCAGCAGCTCCTCACGGGCCCAGGCTCCGGGCGCTCTGAGCCCGCCCAACCCCGAATTCCAGCCCTGAGGGGCTTGGCGTCCCAATGCATCCCCTGGGGACAGCGGAGTCGGCCGCTGAGCTCAGCCCATGCTGACACCACCAAGGGACCAATGGAAAATTCACCAAATCCTCATCTGAGACAAGAGAGAACTCCAATGGTGCCTGACAGCCTGAGGCAACTGCCAATTCCAGATCATTCCATCCATGCAGGAAAAGAGGCTTTTGCATTAAAGCAGAAAAGACTTATCGAAAAGGAGGGCAGGAACAAACATCAAAGTTATTTGGACTCATGCTTCTTGTGTCTGTTAGAAAGGCCAAGAAAATACACTCCTTGCTCTTCTGACACACCTCTCTCTGTTCACGATGCGAGGCAGCGAGTGCTGATGATGTGCAGGAGCTGATGCAAGGGACAGGGACAAGGATGCAGCAAGCACAGTGCTAAGCTGACAGAGGGATGATCTCTGGCAGTGGCACTGAAGCAGAAGAGTTTGCAGGCAGGACAGAAAATGGCTCTTTGTTTCACCTCTTCTTTCAGTGCTGCTAAGAATGCACCAGAGCTTGGAGCCCTTTCCAGGCAGGGCTGCATCAGACACAAACCAGCAGGGGACTGAGGAGCCCCTGGGGTGGCAGTGAGCAACCTCGGGCTCTGCTCGCTGCTGGTGGCATTTTCTATTGAACCACCTCAAAGCACTTCTGTTGTGCTCTGTATTTCTAAGGGTTTCCCCCCTTGGTTTTTTTTTGGTTGTCTCCTACACCTTTTTTTCTCCAAATTTTCCTACCCTGTCAGCAGCAGCCCCTGTCCAGAACTGGCTCTAAAATATCAGCAAAGCAGCTAGGAACAACAATGGGTAGAATCCTGTGGCTCAGGAATTCGTATGCCAGAGCCCTGCCTGTGCCTTATGCTTTGTCAGGACCTCCTTCTCTGTGCAAAAACTAGGGAATAGTGGAGTTTTTTTGCCAAAGAGCTCCTGAGATGGAAATGTTGCGCTATGTTTCTCAGGAGTGTATCTGTTAAGTTCATTGCTGGCAAAGAAAAAGTAAGGCCAGGGTAGCAGAGCAGCTGGGAACTGGTCACTCCCTGCAAAGGGCTATGATACAAGAACACCACGTTCCAGGAGGGGCAAGCAGGGTCAGTGTGCTCAAGGTGCTGCAAAGGAGGTTTGGGTTCACTTAGAGAGTAGTCAGGAGTGCTGAGCACTGCAAGATCCAGCTGCAGTCCCCATCCATGTCCCTTTCAATGCTGGCTTTAGGGTGTCTGCAGCGTGAATCCAGAGCGCTCTGGGGGCTCCTCAGGCTGCTTTTGCACCCAGGGTGAGAATGCCCAGGAGCCCCTGAGGCCGCAGGGGGAAACAGGGCTGGGGCTTGTGGCCTGGCAGGGGTGGCTCTGGGGGCTGTGACATGCCAGGGCATGGGTCACTGTCACTGCCCTCTGCAGCCCTGGCTAGCTCTGTGATGCTCCAGGGACAATGGCAAGAGTGGGGAACTGGCTAGGTTCGGGTTTTGCTTGACCCAGAACCTCTAGGCCAAAGACCCCTGGAAGGCCAAGTGAAGGAAGCAGAAGAGGCTCTTCTGTGGTGTAAAGTGCAGCAAATTCATCAGGAGAGTTGAGGGGAAGGTTTGCAGGTGAGAATTCCCAAAGGGAACAGATGTTGAAATAACCCCCAACACCCCTGTGCACGGGTTTTTAAAATCTTTCAAAACAGGGGGTGGACACCATATGGTAACCAATAAGCGACTCTTGGGGTGGGTTTTGAGGGCTACAACAAATCAGAACAAGGGGAAGAGAGAGCGCTGGGATAGGGATTGGATCTTAGGGTGAGGGACAGGGAACTTTCTGGAACAAAGAGTAGGGTTTGGGCTGATGGATGGGGCAAAGGGGCTGGGTTGTCTTGACAGACAGGGAAAAATCTGGTGAGGAGGGAGGGGATTCCTTGAGGGACACTTGGGTAGGAGGGCGTAACACAGGGGAGAGACTAACTGTAATAATTCAGAGAACACTTGAACATACCAGAAGCTAACAGAACATTTGGCTCAATAAACTAACTCACTGCATCACAGAAATTCAGGCTTTCAGCAGCTGAGAGGTGGCACTATCAGAACCCGCAGCAGCTGGTGAAAGCCATCTCTCCCTTCAGGTTCTTGCTGTGTGGGAAGGTGCTGCGGGTTGTGGTGGCTGCACTCCCCCTTTGCTGGGAGGATGATCTGTACCAGGGGAGAGCAGAAAGCTGCCATGGTGAGCAGAACATGCTCAGAGGATTACAGTTCAGAGAATGGCACTACCCCTGAAGGGCAAAGAGCTTGAAAGCACGGAATTCTGTGCAGAACCGTTGCACAAATTTTCTCTTCTAGAACGTGCCCATTTTTGTATTCCGTGGATGAATACATGGGTTTTTTTCTTAAGGGTTTTTGGAAGAACTCTCAAGTTTATTTCTGCTTGCATTTTCCATCCAGCATGTATACAGATTTTTTTAAATTGTTCTTTTGTAAATACTTAGGGGAAAAAATACTGAAGCATTTTTTAATCCTTTGGAATATTGTGAATTATATTCTTACAAAGAAAACCTTGTTGAACAAGTGTGCAAACACAGAGAGGAGAAAAATAGCATAAAAGTCTTTTAAAATAGGGTGTATAGTGAAGACTGCAGAACTGAATAATTCCTCCAAGGGGAAATTCTTCAAGAACGGCCAAGATATTTTCTTAAATCAAGGGAAAAATGACCTGAAGCCATACAAAGAGCAGCCAAAGCAAATGAAAACCCTTTGGAAAAGAGGGAATTTTGCCAGTGACATCAATCTGTTGGGATAACTGAGGGATGCCCATCATCCTTGCACTGCATTCCTTGATATTTATAGTGTGTTTTCTCCCAGTTTCTATGAAGGGAATAAGAAAGTGCAGTTTTTTACTGTGGGAATGCACAAAATTAGAGGGTTTTGGGGAGGCTACAAAATGCAAGCTGAAGAGACAGCAGAACTGTGATTAGAGCTAAGCAGCAGCCATGATATAGGCAGAGTTCCCGGAACAGCTGTGTCAGTGACAATCCTACCTGTTCTTCTGAAATCAGACACAAGAGTACTGAGAGGGAAAAATAAATCACAATCTAAATCAGAGGTGAACCCTCCATTGCAATTACCTAATTGGTCTAATATTAATCAAAATTTAGAAAAATATTTGGATTCAAAGAAACAACTCTTTGCATTACCTGTAAGATATGGTCATAATGATGTAAATCCACGATTTGAAAGTCATTCTCACCATGATACAAAAGAACTCCGTCAATCTTTGAAAGAAAGTGGGTTCTCTTCTCCTTATTTTAATAATGTGTTGAAAAGTAATTTTTATTTCAATGACCTAGTCCCTGCTGATTGTCGAAATGTGACTTCCCTGATTTTAACCAATTCACAATATCTTTTATGGGAATTACAATGGAAAAAACTTCTTAACAAATTGGTTGAAAGATCTGAAAATACTCCTTATGAGAATATAGATGTTACCCAACATAGCAGGTGATCCACTTTACCATAGACCAGAAAATCAAGTGGTGGAATTGCCTCAGCTTGTATTAACAGATATTAAAGATGCTACTAGAAAAGCTTTGTTTTCAGTTGAGCCAGCTGGTACCCATGTAAATGCTTATACTACTATCAGACAAGGTGGAACAGAGACAAGGTGGAACAGAATCCTATGGTTCTTTTCTATACAGATTAACCCAAGCAGTCAAAAAGCAATGTCCAGATGAGCAAGCTCGCTCCTATATTGTTCAAAACCTTGCTTTTGTAAATGCTAATGAGGAATGTAGAAAAATTATTTTAATTTTGCCTGATCATCCTCCACCTATTACACAGATGCTAACAGCTTGCAGTAGGCTCACTTCTGCATAACATCTTGCTAACATACAAGTCAATGCATTAGGAAAAACATTGGAAGATAATCTGACACAACAAATGGATAAATTTGAAAAGCTCCTAGAAAAACATGAAAAAATTTGGGAAAAATCTGTTGGTACTGCATGGTTGGACTCTGATAAAAAGACCTGTGGTAAACCAGGTCACATTAAAAAGGATTGTCCTATGAAAACAATCCAACCTAAACAACTTTCTATTTGCCCTCGATGTCGAAAAGGGAAGTATCTTTCTAAGTGCTGTGACTCTCAGTTTGACATTGATGGCAGACCTTTGTCGTTAAACTTAAAAAAGAGCACAGATTACCACCGAGCCCAGACACAAGTAGTGGTACCCCCTGGCAGCCAGTTACCCAGTCAAGTGGTGTTAGTACGTCAGTCATTTATCCCTAATTTAACCAATCCTCAAATGATTCCAGCTCAATACCCTCAAGTGCAAGGTTCAAATTAGCCTCCTCAAAACTGATTCATCTGTGAAATAATTTGTGTTGTGTGAGCATTCCTACTGGAATTGTTAATCTTTTTCAACAAAGACAAAATGTTTTGATTCTAGGAAAAGCCAACAACAAAATTTTTAAACTCTCAATCCTTCCTTCTGTGTTGCCTTCTGATACAAGGCAGGCGACCTGGTTCAGAGAGACAGCACGGCGACGCAAACTCTCCAGGGTCACTCGGGCCAAAGAGCACGCAGACACCAATGTGGTGGACGGTCAAAAGGCCTTTATTATCTCTTCTCGTGGGGTTTTATAATCTAGGGTTTTCTACGTCATGGGGGGTCTGTCTTTTACCATCTATGGTTAGTAAGGGGTGGCAATTTACTGGGTAGGAATGAAAATTACTGGCATCTGGTTTAGGGGGCTGCTTTCCTATGTTAATTTTCTTATCTAAGGGAACAGGGGCCCTGTCTTCCCGTAACATCGCGAGATCTTCTGAACGCCTGACCCTATCTACCACACTTCTGTTGTTTCAGTAAATTGTAATGAAGAGCTAATGATTTTAGCTCTGGCACTTGATGTTCCTATGGTAATTCCACCAAAAACACCTATTGCTATTGCATTTCTGTTACCCATGAATATACCCAAGCAAAACAACTTTCCAAAGAATTCAGTTGTGTCTGTGCCATCTAGTACCTCTGGTCCAGAGGTCTTTTGGGTGCTATGTTGGGACAGTAACCAAGCAAAATTGACTTGCTGCCTGACTCACTGTGGTAAAACAATTTATGTTACAGACATGCCAGATACTGGTGCAGATGTCACTGTAATTTCTCACATGTTCTGGCCCAATGATTGGGATTTGGTGGTTCCTTCAGGTTCCCTTACAGGGATTGGAGGTGCTGCCATGTGTTTGCAAAATGCATCCATGATTAACATTACAGGTCCTGAACGAAAGACAGCAACGGTGCGTCCTTTTGTTGTTCAGAAGGCTCATTTTTTGGGAGAGAGACATCCTGTCCCAATGGAGAGCCAAACTGGAAGTGGGAAGTGGGCCTTTGATGGAAACCACGTCAAAACCTGCCACTTGAAAGCTGACCTGGAAAACTGATCATCCTATATGGATTGATCAAGGGCCTTTAACAGAGAAAAATTTAAATATCCTTAAAAAATTGGTAAAGGAGCAATTACAACAAGGTCACATCTCCCCCACAAATAGTCCCTGGATTTCAGCAGTGTTCATCATCTATATGAAGACATCGGACTCCTGGAGGTTGTTTCATGACCTGAGGAAGATCAGTTAAGTGATTGAAGACATGAGACCTCATCAACCTGGACTCCCTTCTTTATCAATGATCCCAAAACACTGGCCTCTCATTGTAATTGATTTAAAGGACTGTTTTTTCCACATTCCACTTTATCCCAATGATTCTCCAAGATTTGCTTTTCCAGTTCCCATTATCAATCGAAGAGAACCCATGCAGAGATATCACTGGAAATCATTGCCCCAAAAAATGAAGAACTTGCCTTTAATTTGCCAGTATTTTGTTACCCAAGCTTTGTCTCCAGTTCAACAGAAGTTTCCCAGATCCATGATTCTGCACTACATGGATGATTTTCTCATCGCAGCTCCAACGCAGGCAGAGATGGAGCGAACCCGTGCTAGTATTGTTACTGAAATTCATAATGCTGGACTTGCAATTTCTGCTACAAAAATCCAGGAAGTTCCACCCTGGAAGGATCTTGGATAGAAGATGACTGAGAAAACAATAACACCACAGAAGATACAGCTCCAGACCAGTGTCAGCAATCTGCAAGGCTTACAGCAGCTTTTGGGAGAAATCAATTAGGTCAGACCTGTTTTGGGAATCACCAATGATGAACTGGGTCCACTTTTCGATTTACTGAGAGGAAGCTACAACATCCAAGAACCTTAATACCCGGAGCTCGTTCAGCCCTTGACAAGGTCATGGGAGCTCTCCAAAGACAGCAAGCTCATTGCTGTATTCCAGAAAACTCTTTCCTTTTTGCAATTTTAGGAGAAAAACCTACACTTTGTGGTCTCATTTTTCTGTGGGACCCTTCTGAGAGAGATCCTTTGTTGATAATAGAGTGGATTTTTCTTCCCTAGAAGTTTCCAAAAACTATTTTCACAGTTTTAGAGATGATAGCACAAATTGTAATTAAGGCCAGGAGCAGATTGTTAAGTTTAGCAGGTCAAGAATTTGCAGTTATCTATTTACCATTGAAAAAAGATTATCTTAATTGGGCAATGCAAAATTCTGATGATTTGCAGTATGCATTGTTGGACTTCCCAGGTGTTTGTTCTGTTCATTACTGTTGTGGTCCGTTCCGGTTAACGTTTAACGCGATGATTTTCTTGGTGCAAAAATATCCAGCAAGGCACCGGGGATCTGCAGTAACAAATCAACAAAATGTAGTTTTATTGAAATAACCACAACTGAAAAGTATTGGTGAGGGGAACTGGGGAAGAAAGGGAGAAGATAAGGAAAGAGGAAGGACAGGAGGGTGGAGGAGTTATAGCTACTGAGACGTGGTGCCGCTTTTGTCCTTCGGGGTCCAGCCATCGAAGCTCACTGGGTCACGTCTGGGGAGATCTCAAAAAGCGCGGCTAACCAGGGCTCCAATTATTCGATTTTTTTGCTGGGGGGAAGGGGAGCCAAAACAAAGGCCTCCAAGAAGGGGGAAAGAACAGAAAAAGGGGGTTACACAGAGTCCTAGCCAAGCAACACACAAAATCATTGTTTTCATGGCCCAGTGCTCGCAGGTGCATTTATTCTGGGCAGCTTTTCCCCGGATTGTGCACACCTCCCCCAAGCTGGGGGGGCGGTGTTCAGTCCCAGTCTCTGGAAGAAGGTGCGAGGGCGGTTTTATTGCATGGGGATTTCTTGTCTTTGTTCTTTGATGAAGAGACTCACATTTCTGCTTGTCTGTCATGGTGATTGAAGGTAGATGAGAGGAGTCCTCTCTTGGAGCGGGGAGGACCGCCCCAGAGCTCAGACCAGCCAGGCCAGGAGGTAGGGAGAAAGTCCAGATCCATCGTTCAGAAAGGGCAGAATGCCCCCTTCAAGTTCAGCATGGCATGTTCTGCAAACAACACCTGTGGAAACAGTGAGCTGAGAAGCTCCTGACCTCCCCTCCCCACTGGCTCAACAGTTTTTAACTTTTCAGTGGTCTTTTCTTCATGACAATTGTGAGGCAAAAATGAAGGACATTTCGGACAGACTCTCACACGACCCCATGACTCACGATTTTCTTGAGGGAATCTTCATCAGCAGAACTCTGGAGTGTCGTTGATGAATCTTCAGAACTCTTTGCATGTTGGTAGCATAACCTGGAAAAAATAGGGATGACAGAAAAGAGGAGGATAAACAGAAGAGAGAGGGAAAAGAAAAGAAAAAGATAGGGGAAAGGGAAGCAATAAACAAATGTAATTAATATTGATTATCATAATAATTTTCACACGTGGTTATTCTTTTATAACAATTTCAAAAATGGCTAATTATAATAACTTCCAAAAAATGGTTAATTAATTAAAGCAATATCATTTGTATAACAATTTCAAAAAATGGTTGAAACAAATCACAAATAAAACAAAAACAACAAACAAATCATAATGTAAGCATTGTCTTCTAAAAATTATTTTCTAAAATATTCTACTAAAGATCAAAATAACCTTCTGTAAATCATACTTGAGAACCAAAAATTGCTCTAAAGCACACATGCTCAAATCATAATTGCTTTGTGTCAAATGTTTTGGGGACGTCTATAGTATAAATGACATCGGCTAAGCGGTGTGCATTGATTACAGACATCAATCTCCTTAGCCTTTTCATCAGGTTCCCATTCAGAATGAATAGGGCTGCTGACAAGATAAAGCCAAGTGTAATTAGAATCAAAAGAGCAACAATTGGATGGCACACACTGTTCAGGACACCTGTGGCGGTAGGTGACCACCCAAAGAAAGTATCCCACCACCTTTGCTCAGCATCCTGCTTTACCCTCTCCATAACCCGGTGTATTTGTTCTTGAGAATTTCAACCAGATCCTGATAGAGCAGCAGTTGTCTCACGAGGGTGAGGTTCATTCCGATAGGAGTGGGCATCAGCTTGTGAATCAGTGTGTAATTGGATTGCAATATGTAGTGAGAGGTAACTGGAGCTTCATAAGAGAAATCACATCCTACAATCTTAGTAAAGTTACAAGCACAAAAGTTTGATTGATTCTTTGTATCTACCCCAATATCTTCTACAAAAACAAAATCACAAATGGTTCTAAAGCATGCACAGCCATTGCCTACGTATAGAAGAACTGTTTCAGTAGCCTCATTAGGACGAATCTCAAAATGACAGATGTTTTGCTCTGTGTCTAAACAGATATCCTGAGCTACGATTGCATTGCTTTCACAGATGAACCCTTGTTGTTTGTGGGGGCCTGAATATATGTATTGTTATGGAGAGAGTCCCTGTTAAGATCTCTGTATTATAAGATCTATGTATTAAATAAGTGGGTCCTTATGGAGAGAGTCCCTGTAAGATCTGTGTGGGTCCTAGTTACTCCAAACAAGCTACAGCTGCGAAGTCCTTAGTTGGGCAGCAGCTGTAGCTCGTGAAGGTAACTGGAATAAACAGAGGTGGATCGAGAGGCCCAGGAGGAGCCCCTGAGAGGACACACGAAGAACTGTGCTGCAGAGAAGAACAGCTTGGTACAGTATGGGACTTGAGAGATATGGAATACAACGAGAATACAACAGTTGTTCTCGGACAATACAAGATTCCAGATTAACAGTTTGCCATTTGTCATTGACCTGACGGGCCCATCCCCTATGTTCAGTGGGATAGAGAACAGCTCCATCATGGTTTAATCCTAATGCAATAACAGGGAAGACTAAATGTACAGAAGCATTGCGTATGGTTAAAACAAAAGCAGTGGCTGTGTTTGAAATGGGATCATAGGTAAAGTTCACCAGGTTCCACCAGGATTGGAATTCTCTTTCAAATTCAGTGGCACTGTCCCAAATTATTTTCCAAACTTCTGTGGGGAAGGTGCCTTCCTCGCCCTCTCTTATAATTGAAGCAGAGACCGACTGCATCCACAGTTGTGCCTGGATACAGCTGAGGGCTAGGGAAACATTGTTCTGTGTAGCACTAAGTGCATCAATCACCAATTTGTGGTCATTCACGTTTGCTCTTTCCCAATTTGGCAAAATGTTTGACAGCAGCCACTGGTGTGTCCCCAAGGCTAACAGAGATGACCTCAGAGGTTGCTGTAATTTGGTCAGATCTCTAGTTGTAGCAGCCAATTTGTTCATTAGTACTTCAGAATCAATGCTATTCAGAATTCCCAATCCTGTACGCATAACACCAGTCACGTCTCTTGGTGTTCTGATTTTAAAAGAGCTTCGTTTCCGAAGCCAAGTGGTCCAGCCTTCAAAAGAAGTTTGCAGGAACGGAGAACAGGCTGACTGGATTTCTGAAACGTTGCTCTGCATTAGCAATTTGACCTGTTTGAGAGACATGCCGGATTGAATAATATTTGTTGTTGGCCAGTTTTCCTAATTATATAAAGTCCAATCTTGAAAATTCTTGGGATGAGTATGACCGGTGGTACAGGTGAAGTGGTGACAGTGGTAAAGTAGGTTTCAGCATTTATTACAAATTTAAAAGAAAGGTCTTGTGTATCCTTGGACTAGAGGCAAACTACCTCCGCAGTGTGAGTTAATGTAAAAATGTGCCAGCAGTCTCGTACGCTTAGGTGCGTACAGACTTGCTCCTGTTTGTTTTCCTGCTTTGCTATAGTCAGACCCATTAACCATTCAACACCCGATGCTAATTTGTTCTTGCACTACTCCTTGAAGCTGCCAGGTTTTCTGTTTCTCCCATTCTTGTCAAGTATACGACTTGTCTTCATGTGTAACTACTGTTAGTAAGTTTAGACCCATGACATCTCCCATAGATCCGATAAATTGCAGGAAGGCTTGAGACCAGGGCCATGTAAAGGGGCCTCCTGTTGCCTCTGCCAATTGGGGTGTGATTGCCGTGTTTACCGTGCTCAGTGCAGGCCTTACAGTGTCTGCCCTTTGAGATGTATTAGAGAAGGGCTTCACACCTTGCGTCTGAGAGAGCGTAATTGCAGCACTTGGTGTGAGTTTTGGTACAGTGTTTATCTTGAATGTGTAAACCAAGCCTCTTAGTCCTAATGGACTAGCTGTGTCATTCTGCCAACGACATGTCATGTAAGTGGGTTTGAGCAAAGTTAAACTGTACCAGCAATCAAGTGATGCATCATTACAATCTCTTGTAATTGCAAGATTGTTAGTTTTGAGACCTAAAGCATAACTACCAATAGGTTCCTGGCGGCAACACAGAGCGAGGGGACTTTTTATTTTGAAACTTCCCCATTTCTTCATGGGACATAATTTTGCTGAAGGGATGTCCAGATGATTCCTTCCACCTGTTTCCGTAAAATTTCCTGCAATTCTGGTGGAGGTGGCATTTTCATGGAGAGTTCCTTCCACCTTTCTGCATGTTACCAAAATTCACTCACCAACTGTTCCCATCTGTCAGCGTTCTCATCAACTCATTCTGGTCCCATCTCCACTCATTCGGGTGGTACACCTTGGAGTCATGCAGCACTAGGGTTGCCAGGCTCGGGTAACGGCCCTTGGGATAGGTTCCAAGAACATTGGTGTGCTGAACGATGGCTTCGGGCCACAGCTGCTCACCAGGAGGTTGTCCATGAAATTGTGGTAATATGCAGAAAAGTATTAGCAAGGCTATCATGTTTCAGATGATTCTCATGTCCCTCGGGGTTCTCCTGTAAAAGCAAGAACAACAAAAAATCATGCCACTGAGAGGCAGAAAGGAGTTTAAAATGAGGGGATTATCCAGCGTGTGTGTATACGGTGCTCTTTTCCAAGAGCATCAGAGGCTACCCATGCATATTTATTCAGAGGGGTTTTCAGCACAAGTGGTACCTCGCCCACCGTGGGGAGGTCCACTAAGACAGGTTGTCCAGGGTAATGTGATGGATTGTTTGCATCGTCGGGACCTTCCAGTGAAGGGATGATGCTTGGAGGTGTGGGGTAAAAAGCAGTAACTTTGGGGCAGCCGTTCAACCCCCACCTGCCATTTACCCCCTTAACAGCCTCCCACAGTCAACAGTCCCAGTTTGCTTTCTGGGGCATAAGGAACCGCTTTAAAAGGCCATTTGTCCTTTCCACGATCCCGTTAGCCTGAGGGTAGTAAGGAGTATGAAAAGTCCACTTTATGCCTTTGGCTCTGGCCCAATCCTGAACCACCTTGGCAGTAAAGTGAGACCCGTTGTCAGACTGAATTTCTTGTGGCTTTGGAAAAGTTCCAAACCACCCCTGCAAAGCTTTAACTGTATTATCACCTGTGGCCCTTTTAAAAGCATCAGCTTGTACCAACCCAGATACAATTTCCACTCCTACCAACACAAAATGTTTACCTCCTGACTTCTTAAAAAGACCAATATAATCTACCTGCCACACATCCCCCAAGCCTTTACCTTTCCTCAAATTCAGAGGATCATCCTCTAAAGGATGCCTTTCCAGTCGCTTGCGGCACTGTTCGCAGGCCGATATGCATGTTTTACACATTTCCCTGGTGACTGGCCAGCCGCGGGCGTGTGTTTCCTCATACAGATCTTTGGCACCTGTGTGCTGTCTTTTTACATGTAACCATTCTAACAGTTGATTCCAATCCTCTGAAATAGTTTCTTTTTTCAGGGGGCTAAGCCTTGCTAGTTCATCAACTCTGTTGTTCCATTCACCTCAGTTTTATGAGAAGCTACCCAACTGACCAGAAAGTTTCCTTTACTGGCGATTTCTAGGATTTCTTTCCATTTATCTTTCTGCCACACTGGGATTCTGTTAACCTCCCAGCCATTCTGTTGCCAGAAAGGGAGCCACTCAGTGCAGCCTTGTATACTGCATATGAATCAGTGTAGATGTAAACAGGAGAAGTGTTTTGTGCCTCACGCTGGAAAACACTCCAGAGGGCTATGAGTTCTCCTACCTGAGCACTGCCCTCTTGTTCTGTGATAATCTTTTCACCAGATGAAATACGTAAGGCAGCCGCCTTATATTTCCAAATTTTTCCTTCTTGCTTTGAGGAAGCATCTGTAAACCAACAGTTTGCTGCTATTTCAGGTGAGAATGGTGGTGCCATTTTTATTACAGAAGCAGGTTTGTCTAGGCTACTATCCAGGCTCTCAGTGTCTTGTATTGCCAAGAATTTTGCAGCACCTTCTGTGACAGAAAAGCTATTGCAGTAATACTCTATTTGAGCATACCATTTCCTGACTGACGACTTTCGGGCTATGCCGTCAGGTGGAGGGGTCCCATTTGTGACAGCTTTAATTACTTTGAAGGGACCTCTCAAGATGATAGCTTGCTGCCATGTGATTTTCTCTACTTCAATGAGAGCTGAGCTAACAACAAACAATCCTTTTTCCCAGGTAGTGTATCTTTTTTCAGCATCTTTAAAACCGCGGGAAAAGATGCTGACAGGCCTTGTTGGACCCTCAGGACCTCGCTGCCAGATGTGTATTGATAGTCCTGAGGAGGCAAATCCCCATTCTACTTGGAAAGGGACTTTAGGTGAATGGGCCCCAATGCCTGATGTGCAGTGGCTTCAAAAATCAGTAATTGGCGTGCTTCCTCCTGAGAAGGAGTCCAATCCCATTTGATTCCTTTTTTCAGTAAATTGTAAAGGGGCCTAGCAATGATTGAAAAATCTGGGATGTGTTTCCTCCAGAATACTAACAGCCCTAAGGCTTGCTGGAGGTCTTTTTTGTTTTCAGGCATTTTCATCTGCTCTAGAGAAGTTAAAGTGTCAGGTGGGATGCATGTGCTACCAGATCGCCACCAAATGCCCAGGAATTTTACTTCCTGAGAAGGCTTTTGAATTTTCTCTGAGGGAATCTTTAAATCAAGGCTCTCCAGATGAGAGATTATATTCTGCTGGAGATCCCCCACCTCTTTAATTTCCTCTCCTCTTACCAAAGTGTCATCAATGTATTGGTACACAGCTACAGTGTCAGGTTTAGGTATTTTTTCTAATTCCTTATCTAAAGCATGGTGTGCTAGAGTTGGAGAGTGTTTGTATCCCTGAAGGAGTCTGGTGAATGTGTACTGTTGTCCCTCCCATGTGAATGCAAAGCGATCCATGTCCTCTGGCTGTATAGGTATCATGAAGAACATGTCTTTGACATCAATGGTTGCCATGATTGTGTGAGCTTTTTCTTGTATTGGTGTTATTAGTTCAGCTAAATTTGGCACTGCTGCAGTCAGAGGGTCAGTGTTGGCATTCAGCCTACGGTAATCAACCGTAAGCCTCCACTTCCTGTTGGGCTTTCGGACTGGCCACACGGGTGAATTGTATGGGGAGTGTGTGTTTATAATTATTCCTTGATCACGCAATTCCTGAATAACAGTTTTGATGCCTTCTCTAGCTCCAGAAGGCAAGGGATACTGTTTCACATTGATTATTTTACTGTAAGGCAGTGCAGGTGCGGTCTGAAGCAGCCTAATGTTAAGTGGCGGAGTGCCAAAAGACCACAGGAAACCCTCGGTGTCTTCCCACTGCCTTCCTGCGAGGACATCCATCCCTAGCAGATTATTCGGGATGTCCCCAATTACCATTTTGACAACCAATTGATTTTCTTCTCCAGGGAGTGTTACTTTGACTAAAGCAATATTCATGGGTTCTATGGTTCCTAAAGCATTAGGAATGCAGCATTGCTTTTTTGTTGGAACTACTCCACACTTCTGGGCATCTCTATGTGTTAGTGCAGAAATCTGGGCTCCCGTATCAACAATGTAGGTTACCAGAACATTTTTGGGGCCCGTAATTGCTGTAATTAACATGTCTCCTGATTTATTTTTTGTGAGCATTCGTAAGTAGACCCAACCTCCTTCGCTCACCTGTAAGCGGTGGAGATATTAGTTTCCCAAAAGCTCTGTTGGTGAAGATTCACTGTTTGTGTTTTGGGGTACGGGCGGGTGGACAGTTATGTTGCTTAGGCTCTGTGAAAGAAGTTGCGAAAGAGTTACTTCCAGCTTATTGCTGGTGCTTTTCAGGAGACACGCAGCCAGGGTTTCACTGTCCAAGTTCTGTGAAAGAAACTGAGAAAGAGTTAATTTTGGCTCACTGGCTGTGTTCTGCGGGAGGGGCTGAGACGCAGCCTCACTGCCCAGGTTACGAGGGGGAAACTGGGGAAGGGTTAACTTTGGCTCATTGCCTGCGTTCTGTGTGAAAGACTGTGATGTATTGTGTGTACTGAACTGTGTATTGGTAGGAGTATTTGTTAGTTTCTGGTGAGGGAGGGGGATCGGGGCACTGGGCTGGGTATTTGTTTTTCTAAAATTCCAGTTAGTTATGATTTTCTGCAATTTTTCAAGTGGTAGACCATCCATTATGTCCCAGGGAACCCCTTTCTTTATTCCCAGCATCCACCAGCGTTGTCTGTTGGAAATCTGTTTCCTTGGTTCTGTGTTTTCAGTGTTAGGGGTTCTCATAAACCGGACACCTTTTGTTTTTTCTGATTTTTCTTCCAGGGTTTTTACAGGCCCATACTGTCTACAATAGTTTAATTAATCAACTGCTACCTCACTCCATGTCCAAATCTTGCGGCTGCTGCTAGATATGTCAGATGGTGTTGTGGGTGTCTGTGTTGGTGTATAGGGTGAAGGTGCAGTGTCAGTGGACTCAGACTGATCAGTGGAGTTGTTAAGAAATTTTTCTAGTCTGTCTATTGGACTTAGAGCCATAACTGTTTTTTGAATAGTGATTGCTGTTGATTTCAATGTTTCTGGAAGCCCACGAATTAAAGGGGTCATAATTTCAGGCTTCACAGGCAATTGCATTGGGAATTCAAAACCAGGAATTAATTTTTTCTCATGAATCATTTGCAAACATGCAGCTTTTTGTACGCTTTCTAGGATTTGGTCAGGGTAGTGGCAATTGCTAAGGGATCACCCCTTTCCAGGGGATTTATTCCCCCGGCCCAATAGGCTGCACGTTGTGTTAGAGACCAGGCATCACGCTTATCTCCTGTTGTTAGGAAAACACCATGTCCCCAGTAACCACTGGCCTCTTGTTCAGTTAACTTAATCTGGTCTCCGCCAGTGAGGGACACATGGAACACATATTCCGTTTCTGATTCGTGGGGGAGGCGACCGAATTCCTTTTTCAATTTAGCTAATTCGGTAGCACTGAATGGTGTTTGTTTGGTTGTTGTGTGGGGATCCATGTCTTCATCATTAATGTAATTGTATTCAGTTTTAATAAAAGGTCTCAAATGAGGACAACAATTTTCCCCACAATTTTTAGCTGTTTCAGATTCTTTGTAAGAATAGTTTTGTTTTGCTGCCTCAATTTCTTCGTAAGGATAAATCTTTTTAATGGAAGGTGTTACTTTTTCTTCCTCCTCTGTAGAGGAGTTGATTTTGTGTATGGTTTTGGTGTGTTCTTCCCTAAGGGCAGCTCGCAGCTTGTAAATTTCATTTCTGTCCTCATTTAACTGTTTTTGCAAAATTTCAACCAAATTTTGAAGGGAATCTATAATTACCATTTCCTCAGTTCTCCGTTTACAGCGGTTTTCTATGGCTGCAGTAAGACATGCTCCAAGGACTGAGCAAAGAATGCTTTTATTTTTACCCATTTTGAATTTTGATTCATGTTGCAGAGAACATATTCTATCAATGATATTTTCCAAATTAAACCAATTGTTTTCTGCCCAAGTTTCTCCGCCAGATGACGGTTTGGCATTGTGTTTACCAAGCAATGTGTAAAAATCAGCTTTTGCTTTAGGATCGAGATTTTCACTCATTTTGTGTGAAGGGACTAGGACTATACCAGGGAGCTAGTTTGCTAACTCAAGTTATACAGACTTTTTGTTCCACTCCGTCTCCCTAGATAGCTGAAAAAAACCAAATCTGTCTGGAAGGCACTGTTTTAATTGCTTCAGATTGTCCCTTCCTTTCCAGACAGTCTAGATACACACACTCACACACTCACACAAGTGTTTTCTTTGTGAGGGGACCAGAAACCTAGAACAGGGAAAAAGCCACTCAGCCTTCGCTGGGCCGCCCCTCGCTCCCTGTGTAGGTGAAGGGACAATATCTGTCTAAAAGGCACTGCTTAATTACTTCAAGTCTGCCCCTTCCCTTTTAGACAGTCCAGGTACACAAAATAAAAAATACAGCAGCAAAAAAAAACAGTAACAGGTTCAAATTCAGCTCAAATACAACAGTAACAGGTTCAAATTCAACTCAAATATAACAACAACAAGTTCAGATTCAACTCAAATACAACAACAACAACAACAGTATCAATATCAATATCAGTAACAGCATCAATATCAGGATCAGGAGAAGTATCAGTGTCGGTGTCCGTGCCAGTAAGATCAGTAACAGAAGTGACAGTAACAGTTTCCCCTGTTTTGCACCGAAAAAATCTTTTGTGTCAATTCTGGAGCCTGTGTGCTCAATCAAGGGTGAGATTTGGCTTTGGCATATGCAGTCTGACGGAGATTACAGACTACACAGAACCTGCAAAATCTCACTGGCTACCAGAATCCCATCCTCGTCGCCAATTATGTGAGGGTCCACCTGAAATGAATGGGTGATGAATGATTTTTTTGGTGCAAAAAATAACCAACAAAGGCACAGGGGTTTTGCAGTAACAAATCAACAAAATGCAATTTTATTAACGATAACCACAACTGAATATGCATTTGGTCAGGGAATCTGGGGAAGAGAAGGGTAAGACAAGGGAAAGAGGGAGGAAAGAAGGTTAGGGAGGGGCTTATAGCTACCGAAATGTGATGTCTTCGGGGGTCCCGCCGCTGAAACTCGCTGGTGCACGCTTTGGGGAGATCTCAGAGGACAGTCAGAACCGAACCCCAAAATATACTGTTCTTGGTTGGAGGAAGGGTGGCCGAAATTAGGTTTCCATGGAGGGCAAAAGAATAGGAACAGCAGGAGGGGGGAGGTTACTCCATTGTTTTCATGGCCGAATGTTTGCAGGTACATTTACTCTGGGCAGTTTTTCCCCCCTCCCCAAGCTGGGGCGGGGGGGGGGGGGGTTCAGTCCCAGTCTCTGGAAGGAGGTTGCCAAGGGGGTACCAGGGGAGTGCCAGTAGGGTGCCGGGGGGTTCCTTGTCTTGTCTTGGTTCCTTGATGAGGGGATTCGCATCTCTGTTTGTCTGTCACGGTGGTTGAAGGCAGGCGAGAGGGGTCTTCTCTTGGAGGGGAGAGCCACTCCAGAGCTCAGTGCAGCCAAGTCAGGAGGTTGGAAGAAAGTCCAGTTCCATTGTTCAGAAAAGGTCAGCATGCCCCTTCGAGTTCAGCATGGCATGTTCTGAAAACACCAGCTGTGAACACACTGAATAAGCATGAGACTTTCTTTCCCAACTGGCTCAACAGTTTTCAACCTTTCGGGGGTCTTTTCTCATGACAATTGTGAGGCAAAAAATGAAGGATTTTTGGATGGACTTTCACAACCAGAAACTGCTGCTCCATCCCCATGGGCTGCAGGCCCCCATGGGCAGGGCTGGGCTGTGGGGGCTGCTCCCCTGCACGGCCTCCCCTTCACATCCCTGCCAGAGCCATGGGCAGTTGTCTGTGGCCCCCGAGCGCGCTCAGGAATTGACCACTGCTGCTGGAGGCCTTGGTGCTGAGCCCCTGAATCATCTCTCACTCGGACATGCTCACAAACAAAGGAGGAACAGGGCCTCAGTGGCCCGAAGAGCTGCCCACAGAACCAGGAGGACCTGGACGAGTGGGATTGCAGAAGCAGCGTGGGGAGAACATCCAGGCAGGCTGCCAGGGGCTGAGGCTAGGGCAATGGAAAATCTGCAGTGGGAAGGAAACAACAGAGCATCTGGTATTTTGAAACACAGCTAGAGTTTTCCTGTGCATTCTGACTATGAGTCACCAATGGTAGGCTGTGAAATTTCTAATACCTGTCTGACCCTTGGGGCTGAGCTGTGGGATGAAGCTGTGGGAGGAGACCTGGGAGAGATCCTAGAGTGAGCCAGGGTCCCCCACGTCAGAGCAGAGCCCGGAACAGTGGGAAGGGATCGATGGCAGCCTCGCTCCCCCTCTACCCTTTCCTCACCATGGGCCAAACAACATCCTGAAGCACATTGTGAGAGAACTGCTCAAAGGGGATGGTGGGTGCATTCCCTCAGCCTTGTCCCGGAGCTCAGCAGCCGAGGGCTCTGGCTGCACATCTGGACACGCCGTGCCCGGAACACCAGGAAGGGATCCATGGCAGCATCGCTGCCCCGCTGCTGCTTCCATGCCCTGCAGGGCTGTTTCCCAGCCTGGCCTGGCTGCAGCTTCTCCCCAGCCTCTGCAGGAAGGCATTGGGCATCAGCTGCCGCACAGCCCCAACTCACCAGGGATCCCCTGCATTTTCCCAGTCCCCAGGCACATCCTGAGGTGTGGCTGCTTGGAGGAGGGAGGGTCATAGCCAGCCCCAAAGGCCTGGGGGGATCAGGATTTTCCTGATCATTACCCATGTCTTGGAGAAGTATTGCCTCCTGAAGAGGCCACCTCCTGGATATGCAATGATTCCATCTGATCCAGCTGTGCCTCTTCCTTTCTCAAGGGATGGACAGAGAGGCTCTATGGAAGGTGGCATTTTCTGCAGGAAGGGAGGCGATGCCAGGCACAGTCACAGGAGGTAATTGCTGTGCCTCTGGGCCTGAGCCCTGCTGAGGCTTGAGCTGCCCACTCTGCTGCTTGGCACTGCGGGCACAGCCCGGACAAGACGGGCACAGCCCAGAGGAATTGTCCTGAGCAGGCTCAGGGCACTCGGGTACTGAGCTGTCCCGCTGGGCTCCCTCCCTGGGAGACACGTCCCGAAACCTGGGAGCGGCTGCACGGTGTGCCCATGATGGGGAAAGGGCAGAGGGGGAGAGCAAGGCTCCAGTGTGTCCTGAGAGGGCCTGGCTATGTGCCCGTGTGTTCTGGTTTGACATTGGCACAAGGCCAAATGCCCGCATGAAAATACACCTTCTCTGGTGTCTGCAGTGAGATTTTGACCAGGAATAAACAAAGCAGGCTCTCACTTGAAAAAAGAAGAAATGTTTATTAACTAAACTACAAAAACAATTACTAAACTACACACAAAAGGAAGAAAAAGAAGAAAAAAAAAAACACAAGGAAAATGAAACCTCACAAAAACACTCTTCTCCTCCTCCTCCCCCCCAAATTCCCAATACAATACAATCCAAAATCAATTCTGGGTCCAGCACCACTTTTTAGAATGCTCAACTTCAGTTCCTCAAGAGGAGAGGGAGTCCTTCCATGTGTCGTGGTGGCCTTTTCCGTCCTTGTTCCGGTGCTCTCACCACCGGACCAGAATCAGGGCTGCTTCCAGGGTTGTCCTTTTAAGGAGGCTGTGTCCAGTTCCAGAAAAGCTCAGTCTCTCACCTCTGGGACATCTGTCCCCCCCATATTTTATATACCCCCTGGGGCCGAGGGGTACCCACACTGAATCTTCTTTGGCTCTGGGACATTTCTCCCCCTGGACTCAGTCTCTGTATTCCAGGGAAACATAGCTCTGTCCATGGCTACACAAAAGACTCCAGCATAAAATGCCACTCCCTCTTCTCCATCTTTCCAACATCTCTCACTCTCTCTCTGGTCCAGACCTTCATCACTCACTCATTTCCTTCATCCTCCTCCACTCTTATCCCTCGTCTAGGAAGCATTAATGTTCTGTGAAGTTTTCATTGTCCAAAAAAAGGGTTAAAAACTCCTCAAAGTGGCTGGACTCCTGGCTGCACCCTCTCCACCATCTCCTCAGCCGGGCTGCCTGCTGCCAGCACATGTTTACTGGTTTCAAGGTAACGGCACACAAACACCGGCTGCACTCTCTCTGTCTGTCTCCAAGGTGGGGGGGGAACAGGCTGCCCATTGCTTCCCGGCAATTCTTTACTTCTTCCTTCCACCCTTGGGGGGAGGGGGCCAGGCCTACCTCTCCCGGGCTGGGCCACATGGCTTTTCCCCTCCCCCAGCTCAGCCAGCAACTGGGCCGGGGGAGAGACTCAACTGTCGACGGAAGGAGACCAGGACATCAGTTTGATCATCACAGGCCCAATTTTATTGATCAGCACAGCGGGTTAAATACAGTTCGTAATTAACTTCATGCATATTGCAAAAGTTGAGCTCAGGATTGGTTAGTTACATATCAGCAGTTACACCTACTTCTACATTCCTATGGTCCTACTTTTGATACTTTCTACATATTCTTAGGAGATATTCAGGACTAATCTCTACTCCCTTTCTCCATGTTGCAGCAAGGCCACTGATTGCAAGCTGCTGACATCTCCTTTCAGCTTGCTGACTGCTGATTTCTCAGCTTGACCAGTGGCAATATGTCAGCATGGCCTTTCTCAGCTAACCAACTATTAATAAAGCTCTCCACATTAAAGCTCTCCACATTTCCCCCGTTTTCTTCTTGTGCAAGGAAATTAGCTTGCCAGGTTTTTGCTATTGTACGGCTGACCATGTTTTGAATGCAATTAAAAACACAAGGCAAAATCAGCAAAAACAGTAAAATTACACCCAGCAGTCCTATAGCATAGATCACAAGGTTTCTTAGCCACGGTCCAAGTCCTAAGCTTTTAAGCCATTCGTCAATTCCAAAACCTTCTTCTTCCTTCAGATTGTGAAGTCCCTGTTGCAGTTCTTTTATCTTACTGTGAATGGACACCGAATGGTCAGACAGATTCATGCAACACATTCCCTCAAATTCTTCACATCCATGTCCTTGTGCTAAAAGCAAAAAATCTATGGCAGCTCTATTTTGCAAAACAGCATGGTTAACACTCTGCACATCTGTGGTTAGCATGTCTAGGATTTGTGATGTCTTGTTCAGTTCACTCTTTGCCCAGCACCCTAATTGCTTTGCTAAATTCATAGCCTTATTGGCAGATCCTCCCGGCAAGATAGTTGAAACAACCACCTGTTTGAATGTGCCCCAAAACTGTGGATCTCCTATCCTGCTGCAGTCTAAGTCATGTACACTACGTCTCTTTCTGTTTGAATTTTGACTCAGCTGCATTAGCAAGGACACATTAGGATGAAACAATGACAGTTTACCCAAATAACAGGGTCCACCCTGTGGTCTAGCTGGAATGCCATTCCACGCCCTGTCTCCGCAAATTAAAAATATTCCTGTGGGTAATTTCATTGGGGCAGTGATCTTTGTGCTGTTACATTTACTGTAATGCTGCGGAGAGATTTCACTCACATTCAGGAATGAATCTAGGGTGGCCCATGTTTCTTGTAGTCGGTTTGAAGACTTAAAGCTAAACCATCCACCAGCTGTAGTGTTAGACAAACTGGCGTTTGCACTGCCAAAAAGGTCCAATTCCTCAGGAGGAGAATGCAAAGAGGTGTTGAGTGATTGGATCAGTAAACATTGACGATAGCCATCACTCTGACCTGCAGTATATCCTTGTTGCTCTGGCAATTTGATGTTTGACATGCTAGGCATACATAAGGTCTGATTTTTTATCAAACTGCAAAATTCTCCAGGAGACCATACCGGAAGTCCCACTAGGCACGTTCGAAATGGGTTAGTGACTCCTCCAAGACTAAGACAAAGTGATGATTGGTTAATTTGGTTAGCAAGTGTTACCCATAAATTTTTTCTTGGCTGACTAAAACGTGTTATTTCTACTGCTTCACCTATTACAGCATTAAGCAATATAACAAGAACAAACCTCATTTTTTGTGAGATAAGTTTGAAGGCAAGTTAGCTTTTCCCCTTTTTGCCTTCTTTTTCTTATCTATCTTCAAACTTGCTGCTCCTATTGATACTGGTCCTGTCACTCGCAAACTCAATTTCTGCAATTCTTCAATGCAGTGGTCTAGTGCACTTTCAGGATTCCCCGTGAAGGGTCCTACAACTGAGCACTGTGTTAAAGGTACTACTTTTCTACACCTTACAGAGATTATGCGCGATTTACTCTGAATCTCAGTTCTCCTCTCAAAACATTGTACTTCCCATCGATAATAAGCAAGAATTTTTTGTTCAGGAGACTCATAAAGACGTAAAGCTTCATACGCATTTATCCCTGTTTGTCTCCTTAATTCAAGTTGCCAATTCTCTCTCCTCCGCTGCTCAAAATAACAAGGGTGACACCACAAATCACACATTAACGATTGTTCTAACCAAAAAATTCTATCACAACCCCCACAAAGCAGGGCTACCCAAGCAGCACAATGTGGATCGTGACAGGCATAGCAATGTTCTTTTGATGGATTTGTTAAACGAAAAGTTGATAATGATTCAGCAAAATCAACCAGTTCCTGGATTGTCCAACAGTAGGGTGACAGTGCTATGTGCTCCACTCCCGAGTATCCCCTCAGCCGTATCAGTAGCGGTCGAAGGACCAAAAGCAGTTTCTTCTTCAGTCGCTCCTTGTCCTCCTCCGTGAGGTGGTCCACCAAGCGTTGCATCAGAAGCAGGTTTAGTCCACTTAGCAGGCACCCACAGAGGCCCTGTAGGTGAGGAAACACAAAGATATCCCCGACCCCAATATAACACTTTTGCAGGTTTCTCCCATAATCCTGTACTGGGGTTCTTATACCTAACCCAGACCTCTGTTTCCCTAGTATTTTCCTGACCTGACCTTGGATGATGCTTGATTGCAGGAGGGGCATCATCTTCCCCAAAAATACATAAATGATTAATTACATACAACACCTTAGCCAAACATGCTTGTGGATCTCTCAAATCCTGATGTTTTTCAATATATTGCTTAAGGGTACCGTTTGCTCTTTCCACTATTGCCTGTCCGGTAGGGGAGTGTGGAATACCTGTCACATGCTTAACCGACCACTGATTCAGAAATTTTTGAACTCTAGCACTCACATAAGCTGGAGCATTATCTGTTTTAATACTTTTTGGAACTCCCATGACAGCGAAGCAACTTAACAGGTGTCTGATAACATGTATAGCTTTCTCTCCTGCTTGAGCTGTAGCCCATATATAATGACTATACGTGTCTATAGTGACGTGCACACATTTGACTTTACCAAATCTGGCAATATGTGTAACATCCATTTGCCATTTCTCATTTATTTCTAAACCCCGAGGATTGACTCCAATGCCTAAACCTATTCCACTATTGTGATAACTACATGTTGGACATGCTCTAACAATAGCTTTGGCTTCTGACAAACTCAATTCAAATTGTTTTGCTAATCCTTTTGCATTTTGATGATATCTACTATGTGCTTCTCTGGCCAATGTATGCTTATCAATAGGACAAGAGTTATCAATGGGTAGAGTAACCAATTTATCTGCACGTTCATTTCCTTCTCCTAAACCTTCAGACCATTTATGGCTCCTGATATGAATCACAGAATACGCTGCATTTCTTTCCCGTAGAGCTTTCCTTAATTGTACCAACAACTCATACAATCGTTTATTATTCACTTCCTTAATTGCTGCTTTCTCTATTCGTTTGGCTACTCCTGCAACATACATAGAGTCTGTAACCACATTTAAAGGTCCCTGTAAGTTGGATACTGCCCATACTACTGCCAACAATTCCAAAGTTTGTAAACTATCCGCAGGGTCTGCTGTAATGATTTGATGTTTCCATTGTCCTTTTTCTTGCCAAGTGACAGCAGCACGCCTTGACTTCTTTCCAGCATCAGTAAAGGCTGTAACAGCTCCTTCTATAGGGCGTTCTTCTCTCAAGGGTCGAGTAATCCAGTTCCATTCTGTCATCCATTGCAAAACTCTAGGCACTAATTTGCTGGTATCCACTTTTGCAGATGATGTCAATAATGCTTCCTGTAAATCCTTTGAGTTGATCAGGTACCAGTCCAAGGTTTCTTTTTCCATAGGCAGTCTAATGGTAGCAGGTTCTCTACCATCCACTTCAAGAATTCTGAGACGCCCCTTTTTGATTAATGCAGCCAATTGTTCAATTTTTGAACATATTGTTTTCTTATGCTGTAATGGTGGAGACAACCATTCCAACACCTGTATCTCCCCCGTTTTCTCCTGTTGTTGAGAGAGAGCACCAAGCAGGTGGCAAGGGCTATTCCAGATAGTAAGGTCAATAGGGTGGTCGAGTTGTCGACGAGACACGTACCCCTGTTGTACACAGTCACTGATTTGTTGCAAGGCAAGACGATGCTCCTGTGTCAGGCATACAGGAGTAGTAGGGTCGACACCCTTTAATAAAGGCCGCAGGGTTTCTAACAAATGATTCGGTATTCCCACAATAGGCTTTAGCCACTGTAAGTCCCCCAGTAATTTCTGTGCATCATGTAGAGTCTTAATGTCCAGTTGTAACTCCAATTTTTGAGGTATCACTTTTTGATCCATCAAAGTCCATCCCAAATATTTCCAGGGCTTTGTAGTTTGAATTTTCTCTGAAGCAATATCAAGTGAATATGAAGCAAGGGTATTTCTAATAATGTCAATCTGCAAAGAGGAAAATGGTTGTTGCTGTGCAAACAAGATATCATCCATATAATGGTATATTATAGTTGCTGGCCATCTGCGACGTAGTGGCTGTAATGCTGCATCAACATAAAGCTGACATAAAGTCGGGGAATTCCGCATGCCCTGTGGCAAACAAATCCATTCAAATCTTTTATCTGGTTCTCCACGATTTATTGCTGGTAAAGTAAAGGCAAATCTTTTTGCATCATTAGGATGCAGGGCAATGGTGAAGAAACAGTCCCTTAAGTCGATGATTAAGAGTGGCCAATGTTCTGGAATCATAGCTGGATTAGGAAGACCAGGCTGTAAGGCCCCCATAGGTTCCATTTGATCATTTACAGCCCGCAAATCATGTATTAAACGATATTTCCCTGATTTCTTTTTGATCACAAAAATAGGTGTATTCCAGGGGCTCGTGGAAAGTCGTAAATGTCCCTTTGAATATTGTTCCTCCACTAATTCATGAGCATGCATAAGGTTTTCCCCTTTTAGAGGCCATTGCTTAACCATCACCAGTGTATCTGTTTTCCAGGTGAGTGGAATGGGGAAAGTCCAAGCAATGGCAATTACCCCAAAGGGTGCTGATTAGTTAACACCACTCCCAGTTGCGTTAAAATGTCCCTTCCAATTAGGCAGGAGACTGTAGGAGGCAGTTGCACAATTGAAAACACAGCAGATATTTGTTGATCTTCAATGGACACAGACAAAGAGGGCGACCTGCTTGCCAATGTAAATCCTCCTACTCCGGTGAGCATGTTTGCTGATGGGAATAGAGGCCAATGCTGTGGCCATGCCTCTGGAGAAATAATGCTGGTATCTGCTCCTGTATCCAATAATCCATAAAGGGTTATGCTTTCATGCCCATAAGTAACTGTGACCTTTTGCTTTGGTCTGTTTTGTAAATCCACAGTTAAAAGTGTAACACCAGTGGAGCCAAAACCCTTTTCATCCCGTGCTTGTTCAGTAAATGGTTGTATTCCAGAGGTCATTTGTGATAGTGGTATCAATTGTGCAATACGTTGTCCTTTTGTAATTTTAATTGGAGGATAGAGGGTGTAAGCCATGATTTGTATTTCCCCTGTAAAGTCTGCATCAATAACTCCAGGCAAAACAAATAATCCCAACATAGTTGTAGAAGAGCGTCCTAATAATAATGCTCCACATGTTTGTCCATTTAATATAAGAGGACCCTTTACTCCAGTTGGTATTTTCTCAGGAAGATTGGTCATTATTATTACTTCTATTGCGGCAGATAAGTCCAAACCGAGGCTCCCTGTTGTTGCGGGTTGCAGGCAGGAGGTGGCTGCGATGTCGCGGCAGCTGGTGCCGGTGTCTCCGATGTCACGGCAGCTACTTGTGTCTGGGCGCGGCCCCCATGAAACGCGCTCTGCTGACAGTTTCCCGACCGCCGTCTACAAGCTGTGGTGTTGTGGGAGCTGGATCGGCAGTGTTGACACCATATACCAGTTGCTCTGCAGGCTCGGCGTGTGTGTCCCTCAGAGCCGCACCGGTAGCACTTGAGAAATGGCTTTGAACCTCCTTGCGTGAATGAGCCGCTTCGGAGAGGAGCAAGGGCAGCTAACACCTGATTCTGAGCAGCTAACACCTGATTCTGATTAGACTCTGCCTGCTTTTGTAACCCCAATCCTAACTCCTTTATAGCATCTACTAGAAATGCCTGTGAAGCAGTTGGCATTAATGCCATTCGCTCTAATGCTTCCTCAATGGTCCAATTTGCTCCCAAAGTAGATAGTACTCTTTGGGTTGCTGGATTACTATTTTGAAGGGCACACTGCTTCAATATCGCCCCTTTAAGAAAGTCTGCCACACCGGCCCGATCTATAGCAGCAGCCGCCCTATCGATAAAATTTCCGAATGATTCTTCTCTACCTTGCTTAATACCCATATAAATTGGTAATCCCCCTGGCTCTTTAACCATATCTATCGCTGCACGCATCAATCTCATAGTCTCTCTAAGCTTATCTGGTCCCAATATCATCTGTGCCTCTGTACGCAGAAATGCTCCTAATCCCATAAATTCATCCACTGTCACTCCATGCAATGGATCTCCCGGAGCCCGTTGTACAGCAACTGACTCATTTACTAATGCTTGCCAATGTGCATTAAACAATAATTGTTGATGCTGAGTAAATATTAAACGCACTATCCCTTTTAAGTCATTTGGGCATAAAATCTGAGTGTTAAAGATATAATCTAACATTTGCTTAACAGGTTCACTTTTTACACCAAACTGACTAACTGTAGAACGTAGCTGAGCTAACAACTTCCAATCTAAGGCAGAATATGCTGCCACATTATGCATTAAATTCCCCTGTGCATCATATTGTGGTGTATAAGTAACCGGACATGCAAGACTAGAAGCTATTTCTACGGCTTCACTATCTCCCATTTGCATCACCTCTTTTGCCAAAGCAGACCAAGCTTCCCTCCTTTGTTTAGCCATTTCCCCCCATAGATCACGGTGTGCCCCTGGGATGGGAGCTGGCTCTTTGGAGGTGCTATGCTGCTGGCATTTTAGTGCAGGCGCCGAATTTTCGCATTGGGAAGGCAGTAAAGCAGAGGCTGGCTCGCGCGGGGGAAGCGACCCCCCCGCTGGAGCTGTCAGTGAAGCCGGGGCCGGCCCGAAAGAAGCCGGCTCACGCGGGGGAAACGGCCCCCCCGCAGCTGCAACCGGAGTTTGCTCAGGCAAAGCCGGCGCGCGCGGGGGAAGCGACCCCCTCCTGCCGAAGCTGAAACCGGAGCACGCTCGAGCAGAGCCGGCTCGCGTGGGGGAAAGGACCCCCCCGCTGGAGCTGTAACCGGAGCCGGCCTGCTCAGGGGTAGAGGCGGAGGCAAAGCTGGCTTGCCCCCCCCACCATCCGACCCGCCTGAAGCCGGCTGTGGAGGCAAAGCTGGCTTGCTTTTACCTCCCCCACCCGGCTCGCCTTCCCCCTCAGGCAAGGGAGGCGCAGACGGTTTCGCACTTTCTAAAAGCATGTCCTCAACACCACTATGCTGGGGATTTTTAGGCATAAGTATCTTAGTTACAGAAGGTGCTAAAGGGTCATCCTCACGACCATATCCTATATTCCTCTTATGAGCTTCTGTAGCCCTTTCTGCTGCCTTTCTCTCAGAGACCTGCTGAAGCAATGCATTATACACTACCCGCCATAATTTCCCGAACTTTTTAGCTGATTTATCCCCATCTAACACAGAGTCCATTAACACCTCTCCAAAATTTTTCCACTCTGAAAGCTCATGTACTGTATGTGGGTTAGTAAACATACCTATAGAATGACCATAAGCTAACAACCCCGGTAATTCCTTTTTTAAATCTATCTCTTTTACCCCTCGCTTTTCTAAATATGAGGAGAATAAATCATATGCCGCTTGCCTATCCATACCTATTCAGCGCGCGCTGTTTTGCAGCTCCAGGCTCCGGCGACACGTAGGTGGCTTGAGTCACGGATGTGCTCAAGGGTGCTTTTTATAAATAATCCAGTCTTTGTAAATAATCCGGCACCGTCCCGCTGCTAGGACCCCCACCCAACTTCCGGACCGTGGCGAGTTCCCTTTTTTCTTTGTAATCCGAGAAAAAAGGACAGGGGTTTAACGTTGCCGCATCGTTGCCCGCAGCGTTGCCCGCATTCTCCACCATTTGTCGACGGAAGGAGACCAGGACATCAGTTTGATCATCACAGGCCCAATTTTATTGATCAGCACAGCGGGTTAAATACAGTTCGTAATTAACTTCATGCATATTGCAAAAGTTGAGCTCAGGATTGGTTAGTTACATATCAGCAGTTACACCTACTTCTACATTCCTATGGTCCTACTTTTGATACTTTCTACATATTCTTAGGAGATATTCAGGACTAATCTCTACTCCCTTTCTCCATGTTGCAGCAAGGCCACTGATTGCAAGCTGCTGACATCTCCTTTCAGCTTGCTGACTGCTGATTTCTCAGCTTGACCAGTGGCAATATGTCAGCATGGCCTTTCTCAGCTAACCAACTATTAATAAAGCTCTCCACATTAAAGCTCTCCACACTCAACTACTTCACCGCCGGAAATCCAAAGAGAAACTGCCAGGGGGAGAGCCCTGCTTTTACCCTGTGTTCTCGGAGGTGGATCCCATTGCCCAGTGGTTGGGCCAGATGGCAATATTCAAATCTGAGCACTCATTGGCCTCATCCACACAGCATCCCAGAAATCCTGTTTCCGGGTCAAACCATGACACCGTGGGCTGTGGGAGCTGTTCCATGGGCAGGTGGGCAAGCAGGAGGGAGGGACGGAGGTTGGGAGAGTTGCTGCGGCACTGCAGATTTCCCCAAGCATTTAGTGAGGCTTTCCTGTGTGGGAGGGAGGGAGAGAGCCCCAGGGCTCTGGGCTGCTGCAGCTGCCCTTCCAGGGATGTTGCACAGGACCTGCAAAGAGTGTGGAGAGTGACCAGGAGGCACGGGCTCCCACAGCCTTACCTTACCCCCTTGCAGTGCCCAATTCCCCAAGGGAGAAGGGGATCCCAGCACACCATGGAAATGGTTCTGTAGGATCTGTGATCCCTTCTCAACTGGGATCAAAACTTGGATTACTTGGAAATGCTGGTGAATGGTGCTTTGAAGACCTTGCCAGATGTTGGACGCATGTTCTGAATGTACCTTTCCTGACAGAATAATCCGTGGCAGTGCGGCAAGAGTTTACTCATGAGACAGTTCCATTAAGTTCTTCTGAGGGTGGATCAGTTCTAGAAACCTTACCCTGCTCCCTTCTGGAGCCCTGAGTGATCCCACAGGATCGCTGTCAGTGGGAAGAAGGAGCATTTATCTGTCCATCCTCCTCCCGTGTGCAATGCCACTGTGTCCTTCTGTGCGCTCTGTACAGCCACAGAGAAGAGCAGAGAGGGAAGGGGCTGGGCTCAGGGCTGTGCCCCGGGGCTGAGCCTTTCTCAGCTCCTTTGCTGCCCCCAGGGAACCTGAGCCGCTTCTGCTGCCACTGCCAAGCCCTGGCCCTGCCTGGGGCTGGGTTTGGAGCTGCTGGCAGCTCCAGGGAGTCCTTTCTGCCCCAACTACCCCGCATGGGGCTCCTTCCATCCCAGTGTGGGGCCACTGCAAGCACGAGGTCCCCCCTGGCCCTGCTCCTGACTGGAAGGCAGAGACAAGGGAGTGCCTTGGAGGGCACCAATCACCCAGGTGCCCTCACTGCCACCCAGGCCTGAAGGAGAATCTTCAGCAGTGCCATTGGAGCTATTGTGTCCTGCCTTTCTTTGCAGCTAAGCCTGTTGGTAAAGGTGATCTGGCTTCCCAGCCCATGTTCAGGTTTGAGCCTCTGGGAAATGGTGAGGGTAGGTCAAGGCCTTTCCCCTGGGAGAGCTGCCAGCTCAGAGCCCAAAGCTCAGCCAGGGGGGCATCACAGCAGGCGCCAGGACAGAGCCATGCACTTGGTGCCATGATCTAGTTGAGGTGTTAGAACATGGGTTGGACTCGATGATCTTAAAGGTCTCTTCCAACCTAGAATTTCTGTGATTCTGTGATTCTGTGTGTGCCCTCACCCTGCACGATCCACTCACAACTTCTCCTCAGCACTGGCAGATGTTTGGAGGAGGGTGGGCCCTGGCCCAGCTGAAAAAGACCAGATGATTTGTTGAGTTTACCCGATTTTGCATAAGCATGATGTCCTGAACATGCCATCAAAGTAATGGAGAATCGTTCCATCTGTTAAGGTGTAGTTTTTGTTTCTCCAGTGATGGGCCAAAAGGCAGGACAGAAGGAGGTGTTTCCCCAACGAAGCAGAGGCCGATTGGCAGCCCCTCCTGCAGGAAGGAAGGCCAAGCCAAACACAGGCATGGGCACGGGCACAGGCTCAGAAGGTAATTGCTGTGCTGGGCTCAGCAGGGCTCAGCCCTTGGCGGGGCTGTGTGGCTGCAGCTCTTCCCCCAGGGTCTGCCCTTGCATGGCCCAGCGGCAGGCAAAGCTGAAGGCACCTCTGGAGCTCGTTCACAGCCCCTGGGAAAGGGGACCCGTGCACCAACGTCCCTCCTGCTGCAGCTGCTCCAGAGCTGGCCCTGAGTGCCCAGAGGCCCAAGGCACAGAAGCAGCCCCGAGCGGGAGCCCTGCCGCGAGCCCAGGGCCAGAGCCAGCCTTGGCTCCCGACTGGGCAGGGGCTGCACTGACTCCTGACAGGGCCTGACTCTGTGCCCTGGGGCTGGGGGAGCTGTCATGGGGCAGGGAGGGCCAGGGCTGGCAGTGGCTGCTCAGGGATGGCTTTGGCCCGTGTCCCTCCAAGCAGCCACTGCCCAAGAAGCTGCGCTGCCCCCGGGCTCTCCTCCCGGCCTGCTGGGCTTTGTTGGGTGGCACAGCCTGTGCCAAGGGGCGGCAAGGTGCCTGCAGGCCCCAGCTCTGGGGGAAACGGAGAACGTCCTGCCCGCATCCACCGTGCTGCCAGCTCATTCATGTTCCATTTCCCCGCTTAATGGGACACCACATATCAGGAGACATTTTGTTCATCAGTCCCACAAGGATCCATGATGAGTCACCACTTGTTCAATTGCATTTTATAACACTGATGTTTCTCCAGCGATGAAAATCCTTCATTGCTATTACTCCAATACCCTTCTTTTTCAAGTTCCAATGCTTATGCCACAACAATGTAAATGGTGTGGGCTTGTTTGCAAATATTTTTGGCTTTTTCCACGGGACACAGGGCTGGAAAAGCACATTTCTTTCAAACAAGGAAAGATCAAGAAATACTCAGCAACTATAACTCCCAGGCCAGGATCAAGGCTCATTACAGAAGTCTTTCTCTGGCTATAAAATACTTACTGGCACACAGTTTGCTTCTTCAAATGGCGGGCAGACCTTTATTGTACTAGTCAAGGAAAACTGGCCTGCTGATTCAGTGCATGTGTAGTGAGTACAGCTGTCATATGAATCTTTATAACTCTTTCCAACCTGAAAAAAAAAAGAAAAAAAATTAAAAAACAAAACCAAAAACAAACGAAGACAAACAAAACCCCCAAGCCAATGGAGTATAGCAAAAAAAAAAAAAAATAGAAAACTGAAACAGTAATAAAGTCAATGAACTGGCAGAGAGTGGGTTTCTCATACCACTCTGAAAGGACTGAGATGTCTGCAACTCACATCTACAAATTATGTACCAAGCTCACCCACTACCAGTCTATGCAAAATCACTTCTGTGGCCTCCCAGGGGGAAAGAATGAAAGAATGGCAGAATAAGCTGACGCTCCCCATTGCTCCCACAGGTGCAGCTGGAACCACAGCACATGTTCCTGATGCCCAGAAGATCCTTGGAAAGGGTTTCTGTCAGGAAACAGGCTTCAGTCTGGGGTTACTGGCAGGCCTGCTTGTCTTGGATCTGATCTTCCTCTTATGCTCCGTCCGAATTTGGACTTACTTGAAGAGGAGACAGTGAGTGTTTAGTTGACCTTTCCCTCAAACAGCTTCTTTTGAAAGTCTGCTGTACATAGGAAACATTCCTAGTGAGGCTGCAGTGTAGGTGTGGCCAGTCCATTATTGTCCAAAGAACTCTGCTGAGGGTTCTGCTGCTGCCCAGAGCTTTCATTGGCCTCCTCATTGCTGGGCCTTTTCCCGCTGGGGCTGCAGCCAGTGCTGGCTCCCACTGAGGCTGCCTGGCCAAGAGCAGCCCCAGGGGCACAGGGCAGAGGCAAAGCATGGTGGGGAGGAGAAAGAGCAGGGACGAGATTGCCCTTGAAAGGCAGAGGCGCTCTGGGGCCCGCTCCTGCCCAGGGAGCCTGCCCAGAGCTGTGCCCTGCTGGCCGGGGCCTTGAGGGGCAGCTGTGCAGCTGGGCCAAGCTGTGCCAGCAGCTCCAGCCGTGCTGGGGAGCCTTGCCAGCTCTGGGCCCTGCTGTGCAGGAGGGTCCCTATTGGAATAATTATCCCAATATAACCAGTTAGATGGTGCCTAGGCCAGTTCTGACCTTCGCTGCTTGGCCAGAGGCAGCACTGTGGTGTTTAACCGCAGAGATACCTTGGCTGGCGGCAGAGTGCAGCGGGGCACAAGACAGGACTCCGTTCTCCTCAGGAGAGAGCTTCTGGCGATGGTGGAGATAAAGAGAGTGGATTCTGCTAGAAGGTAGCCAGATGTTTATTCCATGAGTACAGATACGTCTGCACTGGGCCACTGCTGGTAACAGAATAAAAGCCGCATGGTCTCATTCACATTTTAAGCTCAGGACAGGGGAAGGGGAGGGGACAGGTGAGTCACCAACCAGGTGAAGGGGCAGGGTCTCAAGGTACTAGGGACACCTATCACACGACGCCTTGCTGGTATGTTAGCCTGATTGACAGGGCACACTCAGCGAGGGGCGAGGGGGAAGGGAGAAGGTAAAACAGGATATTGCAACACACCACAACAGGCCCCCTAGTTTTGTTTAAAAAGAAGAGGGCTGTGTTTATGGTGCAGAATGATTCTACTGAGGCTTCCAGGTCATCCACTGGAGCACTGAGGGCTTCCAAATGGTAGACTTCAGGAGGGGGAGATGAGTTTGAGATTAACTTGAGAACCATGCGTCTGATTACTCCAAAAACAATGCTAAAAACTACAATAACTACAACTAAAATAAACAGCACTAAAATTACAGTTTTCAGAATAGATCCCAACCAGCCCGAGAGTCCCCAGCCATTGAAAAGTCCATTCAGCTCGTTGTCAGTTTCTCTGTTGATGTCTGAGAACCTTTATCGAGGTAGTCCATATGTGGTTTGGGCTGCGGTACTATGTAGGAGATTGCAGGTGGGATGATCACGAGTAGGACGAGAAGCAGGCTCGGTCTCATGACGTCTCGAGGCTACACACGAACAGTGGGATCTAAACTGGTACAAAAACTTGAGACAAACATATATTACAAACTATTCCAGATAGGAGGCTTAAATGGAATTTCCTCCAGAGAACGTGCGCGGCGTTTTCTTCTCCAGGCAGCGTGAGCAACCTGGGGTGCTTCTGCAGATTTCTCTGAGACTTTGGGAACATAGGGCTTTACCCATTTGGAAGGAACCCACCTTAAACCAGAGGGGGTGGACACACAGGCGTATCCACGTCCCCAAGTAACCAATTTGTAAGGTCCCACCATTTTCCAAGTCTCAGGGTCCTTTACTAAAACTGGAGGTTTTTCTTTCATCAACCTGTGACTGTTCCCCCCAAAGTGGCGTAGGATGGGTGGGTTCAGGCTGTCAAAAGAACAATTCAGAAAATTGATTGTGAATAGTGCCCTGGATAACCGGATGTGGGGAGGTTCTACCTTCAGAACCTGTTGTTGCTGGTCCAGGACCCTTTTAATATCACGGTGAGTTCTTTCTACAATGGCTTGACCTGTAGGGGAGTAGGGGATGCCAGTTTTGTGCTCTACTCCCCATTGCTGCAGGAAGCTCCCGAATTCCTTGGATCTATAAGCAGGCCCATTATCAGTTTTCAGCTCCTTGGGGATGCCCATGAAAGAAAAAGCCTGTAAGAGGTGCTTAATAGCATCAATAGATGATTCTCCTGTGTGGGCAGAAGCATAGACCGCTCCAGAAAAGGTATCTACACTAACATGAACATATTTCTGCCGTCCAAAAGCCTGTATGTGTGTTACATCTGTTTGCCACAGTTCACAACTGTTCAGTCCCCTTGGGTTTGCTCCCGTACTCACTGTAGGGAGTGCATGTTGTTGGCAATTTGGGCACGTGGCCACAATCGCTTTGGCCTGTTCTCGAGTGATGTTAAACTGGCGAACCAGGCCAGGTGCATTTTGGTGGAAAAGCTGGTGGCTGATTTTTGCCTGTTCAAAAACATTTGGGAGAGTGGCCATCACTGCAGGCGCAGCAAGAGCATCTGCCCTTCTGTTGCCTTCAGCAATAAACCCTGGCAAGTCAGTGTGTGACCTGACATGCATCACATAAAAGGGTTGCTCTCGGTGAGTGACTAACTTTACCAGTTTGGAAAGCAATTCAAAAAGTGCAATGTTAGATACATCTTGCAGTATTGCTTGATCTGCTCTGGATACTACTCCTGCCACGTATGCAGAGTCTGTAATCAGATTAAATGGTTCTGAGAACCTTTCAAAAGCCCTAACAACTGCAGCCAATTCAGCAACCTGAGGTGAACCTTCCACCTCAGCAATGTCCGTCTCCCACTGCTGGGTTTGAGGATCTTTCCAAGTCATAACAGACTTGTGGGGCCTCCCGGACGCATCTGTAACGACAGTCAGAGCCCTTTTTAAAGGTCTCCTACTTAGAGCAGTTCTTAATTTTAAAGTAAATTGAACATCTTGTTCAAACAATTTGCAAGCGGGCCGTGCTACCGAAAATTGTCCTGAGTAGGAATCCAGAGCAAACTGCAACACTTCATTTTCTTGAAACAATTGTTCCAGTATTTTCATAGTATTTTGACCTGATTTTAACTCAACTGGAATGTGAATGCACTTAAAATCACATCCTGCTAACTCCCTGATCCGGGTCCTTGCTTTCCGGATCAGTTCTGCTATCAGCTCTTGAGGCTTTGTCAGCCTCTTGGACCTTTTGTGACTGAGGAAAACCCATTCTATGATCAAGAGAGAGTCCCTCTGGTCCCGGTCCTTTTTTGGTGTGTCCTTTGCCTTAGGTGTTTGTTTTTCCTCCCACTGGAAAATAATTCCATGGAGGTGTGGCAACTTACCTAGGATGATAAATTTGAATGGCAGGTCAGGCCGGCATCGGTGGGCCTGTCTTGTGGACATTGCAATCTGAACCTTTTCTAGAGCTTTCCGTGCCTCTGGGGTAATAGACCTAGGAGCACCTGGGTCCTCTCCCCCTTTCAGTAAATTGAAAAGAGGGGCAAGGTCTTCATTAGTCAGACCAAGCCATGGTCTTACCCAATTCAAAGACCCACACAACTTGTGGACATCCGCAAGGGTCTTGATCCTTGGATTGATTTCTAGTTTTTGAGGAACAATGGTCCTATTTCCAATTTCTAAGCCCAAATACTTCCAAGGTGGCATCTTTTGAATTTTCTGTTCCTGGAGCTCGAACCCTGCAACAATCAATGCATCGATCGTTAGGTCAAGCGCATGTGTTAGTAAATCATCATTGGGGGCACACACAAGGATATCATCCATATAATGGTAGATGATGGCTTTCTCTGCGGCTGCACGAACTGGGGAAAGTAGGGAAGAGACATACCACTGGCAGATAGCTGGAGATACCTTTAGGCCCTGAGGAAGAACGGTCCACTGGTACCTTTTCATAGGAGCTTCTGAATTGATAGAAGGGACAGAGAATGCCAAACGCGGTGCATCATCAGGATGCAATGGGATTTGGAAAAAACAATCTTTAATATCAATAACAGCTAATTTCCAATCTTGGGGAAGCATTGTTGGGGATGGCATACCAGTCTGGGGAGAACCCATATCTTCAATTACATTATTAATTTGTCGGAGGTCACAGAGAAGTTGCCACTTCTTTTTGTCAGCTTTTTGGATGACAAACACTGGAGAGTTCCATGGGGACATGGTCTCCACAATGTGGCCCTTTCTTAGTTGCTCTTGTACTAGTTCCTCAAGCACCTTTATTTTTTGTTTACTGAGTGGCCACTGTTTCACATCAACTGGTTCGTCTGTTTTCCACTTAAGTTTTTGGGTGGGGCGCTGTTGTTTAATGACTGCTGCACAAAAATGCTGTGGAGAGTCTGGAATATTAATTGTGACACCCCACTGGGCCATTAAATCTCTCCCTAACAAAGGTTCTGAATAATCTAACACAAATGGACGGATATTTGCCAATTGTCCGTTTGGACCCTCAAATTGAATAATGCTTTTGGATTGCCTTGCCAATTGCAGACCTCCTACACCTCGAAGGTGACCAGTAACATTTTGTAAAGGCCAGTGTGCTGGCCAGTCTTGTACTGGAATCACTGTGCAGTCTGCACCTGTGTCTACAAGCATCTCAATGCGTTTAGACTCCCCACTCCCACTGACATTGCACCACAATTTGGGTTTATCTGTCCCAATAACTTGGACCCGGGCGACTGTGGGCCCTTGTTTATCGACATTTTCAGGTAAAGATGGCACAGGGATAGCTTGAGCAACAATTTGTCCCTTGGGAAGAAACAGGGGTGGGTGGAAACAGTGCAGGCTGAGAACAAATTGCTTAGGATCTGATGTTGTCAGTCCTGGAGCAATTTCGATCTCTTGTGGTGTGTTTTTGTCCCCAGTGATGATGTACTTACAACGGATTTGGTTCCAAGTACCTTTCTGTTCAGGATTTACAGAGACAATATGCCAGTCAGTGTCCTTCAGGTGGAGTGACTCTGTCAGCTGCAACCTGTAAGGCTCATTGACAGAAGATTCGGTTAATACAGAATCACTTAAATCACAACAAAGGTTATTTTGTTTCACTTTCAACAGTGGACTAGCAGACTTGGTCTTTGAAGCACTTGCTTCACTTACACAAATATTAATATTATTGCGCGCTTGATTTATTTTGCTACCCTTATTCTCTTGGCCTGCTCCTTTTATGTCTGCACGCCTGGCAGGCTGGCGCTTTATTCTTCGTTTTTTTGTTGTTGACCCCCAGGGAGGGCTTGCAGTTCTCTTCCCCTGCTATTTTTAAATTCATCAAATTCCCTTTTCAGGGGGCACTGGTTACTCCAGTGTCCTAGCTTATTACAAAGCAGGCATGGTTTAGTGGGCTCAACCATTGCTGGTCTCCGCTGCTGCCCAGGGTACTGCTGTGCTGAAAGAGAAGGTGCAGGGCTGGCAACAGCGACACGCTGGGGTGGTCTTGGCAGCAGCCTTGGTCTGGTGTCTTCAGCTACAGTCATCAGAGGCACTTTCCTGTTACAGACTAGAAGCATATCTTTTAATGTAGGGGAAGGTTCCATAGGAAGGCTCAGGATTGCTGCTCGACACTGTTCATTTGCATTTGTAAACGCTATTTCTTCTAAAATTGCTTCCCTTGCATTTTCTTTTTTAACTTGTATTTCAATGGCTCTAGTTAGCCTTTCTACAAATTTCACAAAAGGCTCTGATGGTAGTTGTTTGATTTTACTATAGGGCTCAAAAGGCCCCTCAGGTTGGAGGGAAAAGAATGCCTTTTCAGCTGCTTCCTTTACTTTCTCAAGTGTTTCTGCAGGAATTGCAGCAGCTTGGACTGAGGGAGAAGACCATTGACCCTCACCACAGAGGTGGTCAATAGTAATGGGGTTACCATTGTTGTCTTTTGCTGTGTTTGGATCAGCCTGTAAGCTTGGGAGAGCATCTTTTAGCAGTTGTTTCAATGCTGATTCCCATAATTTGAATTCCGTGGATGTCATGAGACATGAAAAAATTTGTTTTAAATCATGTGGAACCACAACAGTCCTACTTAATTCAGAATTTAAAAGGCCACGGAAATATGGACTGTGTTGACCATATTCTTTATGAGATTTACAGATCTCTTTAATCAATTGTCGTCCAAAAGAACTCCAATTAGCAGTTGGGGCTGCTCCAGCTTGAGCTGCAGGCTGAAACGTAACAGGAGCCAGTGACAACATGGCACCATGCATTGGGTCTGCTGTCCCCTGCTCTGTATCCCTTGAATCAGAAGCATTGGGATCACAGCTAAAGGTCTGGGGACAGGCAGTGGGTGTGTCCCCACCGTGGGAACCCGGGGAGGGGGCGGGGAAAGGGAGCCGGCAAGGGGCGGGGAAACCGTGGGAACAAGGGGCGGGGTCACCTGGTGACATCACGTCAGCAGCCGCTCCCTGGGAGGAGTAGAGGGGCGGAGCTGAGGGTACTGCAGGAAAGGCGGGGGGAGGGGGGAAGGTGTCACAAGGAACAGGAGGAGAGGGGGATGGGGCAGGAATTTTGGGATGTTTAAGAGGATTTTGGGAAGAAGAAGACCAGGTTTGGGAAGATGCCACGTGGCACCCACCATCTTGTGCACGCCCTAGGGACTGGGGGCCATTTTGGACATCACTGCTCTCCGAAAAACTAACACGTGCTTGGGATTTTTTTGGGGAAAGAGGTTTAGGGGTTTTAGAGGGAGAGGGAGGAACAGGGAGAGCAGAGGCACATGGCTTTACATTTGGCTTTTTCTCCATTTCCTTTTGTTTGAGCAATGCTGTTCGAATTTGCAAACTCCAGAACACAAATTTAGCTGAGGGTAATTTGCCAGATTGTCCTAAGGTTATCAATTCATTCCCAACTTTATCCCAGAATTGAATATTGTGGATTTCTTCAGGGGAAATGTTTGGGAACTGCAGAAAAAGCCATCTTATAAACTGTTTCAATTTTCCTTTAGAGAATTTCACATTACTCTTGATTAAAATGCTAACAATATCATAATACACTCCCCTTTGTACAATGCTAAGTTTGGAACCCATGTTAAAAAGCAAAGTACTTAATCCCGCCTGACCAAAAACAAAGCTAAAATCAGCTACCAATTTCTAAAAAAAACCACAGATAGAAAGCGATAACGAGCAGACAAAAGCTTCACAATGCAGCTGTATATACTGCTTTTAAAATTCCCGGGCAGCAGCAGCAGGGCACGCCCTGCCGAATAGAGGCAGACACAAAGCCTCCCCCGCGGTGGAATGCAGCACCCCCGCGGAGCAGAGACAGCAACTACTCCACGTGGCAGCCGAAACCGGGACGCCCCCCCCCCCCCGCCGCCGCGTGTGCAGAGCACTCCCGACCCCCGCAGGTCCCCCGGCCACGTGGAAAGAGAGCCCCCCCCTCTCCCGCAAAGAGAAAGAGAAAGAAAATCTCCTAACACGTGTCTGAACACGCTGCTGAGCCGGGGGGGGAAGGGCAGAGAGCGATCCCGCTCCGGCGCGAATTCTAAAAAACAGTGAAACACGCAGCAGGAAAGCTAACACTAGAACGCTATGAATTCTCGTCTGTGGGGCTGCGCAGCCAAAATGCAAAGGCAAAAAGGAACAGAACTCGCGGCAGAGTCTGTTTTTGAGCTTCTGCTCTACCGAAAGCAGAGATACTCACGTGAAATGGAAGCTGTAGGCTGGGTACAGGCAGGTCTCCACCGGAAAAGGACTTCTCTCTGGGTGTAAGAGAAGCTACCCTTTTCTTCCTCTGGAAAATCTGTTCACCACAATGAAGCAGGGCTTTCCAAAGGCACCGAACAGTCCACGAAACTTTTTCTGGGAGTATTCCCAAAGTCTCTAGCTGGGAGTCTTGAAGCCAGGCTCCTTTCAGCTGGATGCACGGCTGGCAGAAGCTTCTCTGAGGAACTGCGAGTCCGTTTTCCGGCTCAGGGTCGAGCCACCCACAGGGACGCCAATATATTGGAATAATTATCCCAATATAACCAGTTAGATGGTGCCTAGGCCAGTTCTGACCTTCGCTGCTTGGCCAGAGGCAGCACTGTGGTGTTTAACTGCAGAGATACCTTGGCTGGCGGCAGAGTGCAGCGGGGCACAAGACAGGACTCCGTTCTCCTCAGGAGAGAGCTTCTGGCGATGGTGGAGATAAAGAGAGTGGATTCTGCTAGAAGGTAGCCAGATGTTTATTCCATGAGTACAGATACGTCTGCACTGGGCCACTGCTGGTAACAGAATAAAAGCCGCATGGTCTCATTCACATTTTAAGCTCAGGACAGGGGAAGGGGAGGGGACAGGTGAGTCACCAACCAGGTGAAGGGGCAGGGTCTCAAGGTACTAGGGACACCTATCACACGACGCCTTGCTGGTATGTTAGCCTGATTGACAGGGCACACTCAGCGAGGGGCGAGGGGGAAGGGAGAAGGTAAAACAGCATATTGCAACACACCACAACAGGTCCCTGTGTGCCGCTGGCAGCTGGAGCCTCAGCCACCTCTTCTTTCCACAGTTTCACCTCTGGACAGGAGTTGTAAGACGGCAGCTGCACCTCACAACCAAACAGCAGGAGCAGCTCCTCCAGCAGTTAGAAGAGCCTGGGCAGCCCTGTCAAGAATTCTGAGGAGAAGACTCCAGAACAGCCATCGACAAGGAAATCTCCTATTCTCCTGGAGATCCCACTGCCACCTCCTCTCTCCATGTATATCCCCAAGCTACTTGCATCTCCTTTTTGATCTCCTTCTGTCCCGTCTCGACTCCTTCTATAGACCCCAGCAGCAGCCCAGCACCCTCCAGCCCCTCCTGAGACTAACATGTCGTTTCCTCTGCCCCTGAGCCCCCTGACCCTGCCCTCTAAGCAACACTGAAGTTAACCCTGCTCTCTGCCAGGCTAGGTGATGGCCCTTTCTTTAGTTGCACTAAAGGGAAGGTGCCGTCACCCCAGTGTTTGGGTGGCAGCAGCAGCAAAGCCCAGCCGGCAGCATCACTGGCTGAGCTCCATGGCCAGGAGCAGCTGTGGATGCTCACGGTGTGGGCAGGCAGGAGCCAGGCAGGGGCTGCTGTGACCAGCGGCGGGGTCCTGAGGGCTGGGGGAGCCCAGGGGGCAGGCAGCAGCATGGGGCTCCTGAGAAAAAGCAACTCCATTTGCTTAGGTTTTCTGTTTTAGAAATTAGAAATTTGTAGAAGTATTTCAAAATAGTTTTTCTGAAGAGAGACACCCCCAAATATATCTTCCCAATTACTATAGTGTTTAAAGATTTTTGTAAGTAGTTTTAGAATCGAGAGAAAAAGTGACCCCATTTTGTCTTCACTTTTCATTCTTAGAAATATTAAGAAACATCCTTTGTAGAGAGAAATCCCCAAATGTTTTGTTCCTGTTTCCACAACAGGAACTAATTTTTGAAATTTTTGAAACTACTTTTAGAGTTCTGGAAAATATTTCCCCCTTATACAATAAAAAATAAAATTGCATTTCAGTGGTAATCTTTATTCTAGGAAGAAGTAAGACCCCTTCAGCCAGCCAGCCTGCTGCAGAGGCTCTTTTCCCGCAGGACCTTTTTATCTGGTCACTTCCAACATACATAAAACCTTTTCCCAGATATTTCCTGAGATTTTCTATGAGGTCCCGTCTTAGTTGTCTCAGAGAAACTTTGACCACAGTGGGCATCTCTTCAAGTTACCATTTTGTTTGCTTCTAGTGGAACTTCCTCAGTTCTAGAGCAGGGCCTTCTCTCAGCTCTCTGCTGACCCCGGGCTCTCCTCCCAGCTTGCTGGGCTTTGTTGGGTGGCACAGTCTGTGCCAAGGGGCGGCAAGGTGCCTGCAGGCCCCAGCTCTGGGGGAAATGGAGAACGTCCTGCCTGCATCCACCGTGCTGCCAGCTCAGCAGGGCAGCATAGCACGGGCTGACGCTCCCCATTGCTCCCACAGGTGCAGGCGGCCCCACCACACGTGTTCCCTATTCCCTGAAGAGAATTCATTTTTGTCAGGGAACACACTGTTGGCTAGCGTTAATGGCAAGCCTGGCTTTTCTCTGGCATGCAGGGTATGGGGGACTCCTGTAATGCTGGCAGATGCCAGGGGTCCGCAATGAGGCACACAAGCTGGAGGGGCTGGTCTTGTGCGTGTCAAATTTTGCACTAAGATGTGCGGGGCTTTGGGTCCTTTGGAAGTGGTGCGTGTGGCTGGGGTTCCTCATGAGCTTCTATGGGGATTTGGGATCTTTTCTATAGTGTTCAAGTGACTGGAGACATTTGTAAGGCTGGCAGGGGCTTGACTTCCTCGCGATTACCGTGGCGGTTTAGTGCTTGCTGTCAAGGCTTGGAGAGGAGCTGAGTCCTTGCTAAGGTGGGCAGGAGGCTGGGTTCTTTTGTGAGGCACACAAGGCCGTCTTGGGGTCTCTGCATTGGTATTCATGGATTGTTTGTGAGGCACACAGGGATATTTTCGGGTCCCTGCCACTGTTGCTTTACCAACTTGTTGCTGTGCAGGTGCTGCCAGCACCCAAACAAGGTCCTCTCCCCTGAAGGCACTGGCCCTGATCTCTGGCCCCTACTGAAGGTGGGCAGAGCTTGACCCAGCATTTCTGTTGCAATAAAGAGATGGGGCTGTCACCCCAATGTCCGGGTGGCAGCAGCAGCAAAGCCCACCTGGCAGCCGCACTGGCTCACCTCCATGCCCAGGAGCAGCCATGGATGCCCATGGTGTGGGCAGGCAGGAGCCAGGCAGGGGCTGCTGTAACCAGCAGCGGGGGGTCCCGAGGCCTGGGGGAGCCTATGCTGAGCGTCCCTGGGCTGAGGGCACATTTCCTTCCCTGGCATCATCTGGGCCTGGACCTCCTCCAGTGGCAAGCCCAGGAAAAGAGGGAAGCCATCAAGAGCATCTCCATGGACACAGTCTGACCCACAATGTCAGCAGGTGACAAATAAGGTTTTGCTGAGCAATGGACCTGGGATACACAAAAACAATCAAGGCAGTCCATTTGTACAGATGCAGGCACACTCTGGGGGTACAGCTGAGGCCATGAGGTCACAGCAGGCTCAGGGGTCACAGCAGGCTGAGGTCACAGTTGGCTCTGAGGTCACAGAGGTGCCAGACCCGGTGGTTGCACAGCAGCACAAGGAGCGAGCACTCAGTCCTTGAGCACAACTGTTGCGGCAGCAGCAGCGGCGGTGGCAGCAGTGGTGCTGACATTGGGACAGCGGCGTCAGGACAGCGGTGGCAGCAAGCGCTGCGGGACTGGCAGAGGGCAAGGCACCATGGCCCTTGCTCTGCGCCTCTTCCTCCTGCTCCTCCTGGCTGTGGCCCTGCCTGCCAGGGCTGCCCAGGCTGCTCCGCTGCAAGGGTGGCGAGCAGGTGAGCCAGCAGCCTGTCTCCCCTTTCCCGGGACAGCGCTCCCTGCTCCCCGGGAAGCGCTGGGGATGGTTTTCCCCAGGCCTTTAGGGAGGGTTTCCTCTGGGGGAGGGAGAGAGACCCCATGGCCCTGGGCAGCCCCAGTTTCCTCTCCAGGGATGTGTCCCAGGGCCTGCAAAGAAGGTGCAGTGACCAGGAGCCTGCCCAGAGCTCCCGAGGCCCCTGTGCAGTTTGGTCTTGTCCATTCACACCTGGCTCCCGTAGCCTTAACCAACCCCCTTGCAATGCCCTGTTCCTAAAGGCAGAAGGGGATCCCAAAAGAAAAATGAAATGGTTCAGATCTTTGTTCCATTCTAGATTTGGATCACGCCTTGCAAGATTTGGAAGTCCAGGTGAATGACACTGTGAAGGTCTTGGTGAATGCCAGAGGCAAGTTCTGAATTTCCCTTTTTACAGGCAGAATAATCAGTGTCCATGTGGCAAGACCTCACCCATCGGCCATGTTTGTTAACATTAAGTCAGGGCTGAAGAATTCTGTAAACCTTGCCCCGCTCTTTTGTGGAGCACTGAGGGATCCCACAGGATGGCTGTCAGTGGGAGGAAGGAGCATTTAGCTGTCCATCCTCCTCCCGTGTGCAATGCCACTGTGTCCTTTTGTGTGCTCTGTGCAGCCACAGAGAAGAGCAGAATGGGCAGGGGCCAGGCTCAGGGCTGTGCCCCAGGGCTGAGCCTTGCCTGCAGCCCGAGGATCTGCTACAGTGCCATGGGTGATGTTCTGTACGGCCTTTCTTTGCAGCTGAACTTGTTGGTGAAGGTTATCTGGCTTCCAAAACCACATCCATGACTGAGCCTCTGGGAGATGGTGAGGGTAAGTCAAGGCCTTTCCCCTGGGAGAGCTGCCAGCTCAGAGCCCAAAGCTCGGCCAGGGGGGCATCGCTGCAGGTGCCAGGACAGAGCCATGCACGTGTGTGCCCTCGCCCTGCGCCATCCCCTCACCGCTCCTGCGGCTCAGTGGTGCCCGTGCAGCTGAGCAGAGATGGCAGAAGCTTCTGTGGCTGATGTGTTACAGATGTGTCTGCAGGGAGGACTTTTCCTGTCCCTGTGATGATTCCTACCCAGAAGCCAGGCTCCCGTCGCAGGGGTGAGTAGTGTGTCCCTGCTGACCCCACAGGCTGAGCCCTGCTTTTGTGGCATCCATTCATGGGAAATGGAACCGTGTTGCTCTAAGGTCCTCCAAGGGGAAAGAACAAAGCTACAGAACAGAAGAAACCCCATGAGCCCTCTGAACAAATGAAGGAAATGCTGAAGAAAATGCAGCAGGCAGGACAAGGTCGGTGCATTCCCTCAGCCTTCACCTGGGGCTCAGCAGCCGAGGCTTTGGCTGCACATCTGGACACGCCGAGCCCGGCCCAGCAGGAAGGGATCCATGGCAGCCTCACTGCCCCGCTGCTGCTTCCATGCCCTGCAGGGCTTTTTCACAGCCTGGCCTGGCTGCAGCTTCTCCCAGCCTCTGCAGGAAGGCATTTGGCATCAGCTGACAGGCAGCCCAAACCGCACCACAGGCATGAGATGCCCTGCAATTTCCCATCTCCAGGCAGATGAGAAGGGGCACCTATATGGAGAAGGGAGAGCCCTGCCCTACCCAAAAAGTTGAAAGGGATTTCTTGAATCTTAACCATGTCTTTGAGAGGCATTGCCTCCTGAAGATGCCACGTCTCCAATGGGGAACAGTCCAATCTGATCCAGCTCTCTCTTTTCTCCAGAAGCAGATGGAGAAGCTATGCAGAAGGAAGCATTTCCTGGAGGAAGCAGTGGCCCATTGACAGCCGCTTCTGCAGGAAGGGAGGCGATGCCAGGCACGGCCACAGGAGGTAATTGCTGTGCCTCTGGGTCTGAACCCTGCTGAGGCTTGAGCTGCCCTCTCTACTGCTTGGCACTGTGGGCACAGCCCGGACAAGACGGGCACAGCTCAGAGGAATTGTCCCGAGCAGGCTCAGGGCACTCGCGTACTGAGCTGTCCTGCTGGGCTCCCTCCATGGGAGACAAGTTCCGAAACCTGGGAGCGGCTGCACGGGGTGTCCATGGTGGGGAAAGGGCAGAGGGGGAGAGCAAGGCTCCAGTGGGTCCTGAGAGGGCCTGGCTATGTGCCAGTGTGCTGGGGGATTTGTCCCAGGGGAAAGATGGTTGGAGAGATAGAAGTAGGTAGATAGGGAGGGAGAAGGGGGAGGAGGGATGGAGGGGGACAGGGGGATAGCTGTGGCACTGCCTGCTGCAGTTTTCCCCAGGGATTTAGCAAGAGTTGCAGCTGTGGAAGTGAGAGCTCCCAGGGCCCTGGGTTGCTTCAGCCACCCCACCATGGATGTTGCACAGGGCATGGAAAGAGGGTGCAGAGTGACCAGGAGCCTGCCCAGAGCTCCTGAGGCCCCTGTGGAGTGTGACCTTGCCCATTCACACCTGGCTCCCACGGCCGTACCTGACCCCCTTGCAGTGCCCAATTCCCAAAGGCAAAAGGGGATCCCAACACACCCTGAAAAATGTTCTCATCTGTGCTCCGTTCTAGATGAGGTTGCTCAAAAGGCTTCCCCATTAGATTGGTTGAGAAAAGTGTTGAAGCCTTTGGAGCCTCCTTCAGGTATGTTCTCACTGTCCTACACAGTAATAATTGTTGACAACTTCACAGCAACCAGGTTATACAAGCTACTGTGGCTGTTGTGTTACAGATGTGTCTGCAGGAAGGACTTTTCCTGCCCCTTTGCTGATTCCTACAGAGAGCCCTGGCTCTAATTGCTGGGGTGAGTAGTGTTGTCCCTGCTGACCCCACAGGCTGAGCCCTGCTTCTGTGGCATGCATTCCTAGGAAATGGAACTACTTTCTGTTAAGGTCCTCGGAGAGGGAAGAACAAAGCCCCAGGACACAAGAAACCCCACGAGCCAAGCAACATCTTGAAACGAATAGTGACGGAACTACTCAAAGGGAATGGTGAGAGCATGTCCCTCAGCCTTGTCCTGGGGCTCAGCAGCCGAGGGCTCTGGCTGCACATCTGGACACGCCATGCCCAGAACAGTGGGAAGGGATCCATGGCAGCCTCGATGCCCCGCTGCTGCTTCCATGCCCTGCAGGGCTGTTTCCCAGCCTGGCCTGGCATCCGCTGCCACACAGCCCAAACTCACCAGGGATCCCCTGCATTTTCCCAGTCCCCAGTAGGATCCTGAGTGTGGCTGCTTACAGGAGGCAGGGCTATAGCTAGCCCCAAAGGCCTGGGGAATCAGGATTTTCCTGATCCTTATCCATGTCTTGGAGAAGTATTGCCTCCTGAACAGGCCACCTCCAGGATGTGCAATGATTCCATCTGATCCAGCTGTGCCTCTTCATTTCTCAAGGAATGGACAGAGAGGCTCTATGGAAGGTGGCATTTCCTGCAGGAAGGGAGGCGATGCCAGGCACAGTCACAGGAGGTAATTGCTGTGCCTCTGGGCCTGAGCCCTGCTGAGGCTTGAGCTGCCCTCTCTGCTGCTTGGCACTGCAGGCACAGCCCGGACAAGATGGGCACAGCCCAGAGGAATTATCCCAAGCAGGCTCAGGGCACTCGGGTAGTGAGCTGTCCTGCTGGGCTCCCTCCCTGGGAGACACGTCCCGAAACCTGGGAGCGGCTGCACGGGGTGCCCATGGTGGGGAAAGGGCAGAGGGGGAGAGCAAGGCTCCAGTGGGTCCTGAGAGGGCCTGGCCATGTGCCCCTTGGGCTGTGGGAGCTGTTCCATGGGCAGGTGGGCAAGCAGGAGGGAGGGACGGAGGTTGGGAGCGACAGCTGTGGCACTGCAGATTTCCCCAAGCATTTAGTGAGGCTTTCCTGTGTGGGAAGGAGGGAGAGAGCCCCAGGGCCCTAGGCTGTTGCAGCTGCCCCTCCAGGCATGTTGCACAGCACCTGCAAAGAGCGTGGAGAGTGACCAGGAGGCACAGGCTCCCACAGCCTTACCCCACCCCCTTGCAATGCCCAATTCCCCAAGGGAGACGGGGATCCCAGCACACCATGGAAATGGTTCTGTAGGATCTGTGCTCCCTTCTCGACCGGCATGTGACTTGGATTAGTTGGAAATGCTGGTAAATGGTGCTTTGAAGACCTTGCCACATGTTGAAGGCAAGTTCTCAATGTACCTTTCCTGGCAGAAATATCCATGGCAGTGTGGCAAGGGCTTACTCATGAGCCAGTTCCCTTAAATTTCACTGAAGATTGATCAGTTCTGGAAACCTTACCCTGCTCCCTTCTGGAGTCCTGAGGGATACCACAGGATCGCTGTCAGTGGGAGGAAGGATCATTTATTTGTCCATCCTCTTCCCGAGTGCAATGCCACAGTGTCCTTCTGTGTGCTCTGTGCAGCCACAGAGAAGAGCAGAGAGGGAAGGGGCTGGGCCCAGGGCTGTGCCCCAGGGCTGAGCCTTTCTCAGCTCCTTTGCTGCCCCCAGGAAGCCTTACCTGCTCCTGCTGCCACTGCCAATGCCTGGCCCTGCCTGGGGCTGGGTTTGGAGCTGCTGGCAGCTCCAGAGAGTTCTTTGTGTCCCAACTACCCCGCATGGGGCTCCTTCCATCCCAGTGTGGGGCCACTGCAGGCACGAGGTCCCCCTGGCCCTGCTCCTAGGTGGAAGGCAGAGCCAAGGAAGTGCCTTGGAGGGCACCAACCACCCATGTGCCCTCACTGCCACTCGGGCCTGAAGGAGAATCTTCAGCAGTGCCATTGGAGCTGTTCTGTCCTGCCTTTCGTTTCAGCTGAGCCTGTTGCTAAAGGTGATCTGGCTTCCCAGCCCACGTTCAGGATTGAGCCTCTGGGAGATGGTGAGGGTAGGTCAAGGCCTTTCCCCTGGGAGAGCTGCCAGCTCAGAGCCCAAAGCTCGGCCAGGGGGGCATCACGGCAGGGGCCAGAACAGAGCCATGTACGTGTGTGGCCTCGCCCTGCACAATCCACTCACAACTTCTGCTCAGCACTGGCAGCTGTTTGGAGGAGGGTGGGCCCTGGCCCAGCTGAAAAAGACCAGATGATTTGTTGAGTTTACCCGATTTTGCATAAGCATGACGTCCTGAAGATGCCATCAAAGTAAATGGAGAATCGTTCCATCTGTTAAGGTGTAGTTTTTGTTTCTCCAGTGATGGGCCAAAAGGCAGGACAAAAGGAGGTGTTTCCGCAAGGAAGCAGAGGCCGATTGGCAGCCCCTGCTGCAGGAAGGAAGGCCAAGCCAAACACAGGCATGGGCATGGGCACAGGCTCAGAAGGTAATTGCTGTGCTGGGCTCAGCAGGGCTGGGTGGCTGCAGCTCTTCCACAGGGGCCTGCCCTTGCACGGCCTAACCACAGCCAAAGCTGGAGGTGCCCCTTGAGGCCTTGAGGCCTCTGGAGCTCATTTAGAGCCCCAGGGAAAAGGGGACTCGTGCACCGACGTCCCTCCTGCTGCAGCTGCTCTGGAGCTGGCCCTGAGTGCCCAGAGGCCCAAGGCACAGGAGCAGCCCCGAGCGGGAGCCCTGCCGTGAGCCCAGGGCCAGAGCCGGACTTGGCTCCCAACTGGGCAGGGGCTGCACTGGGTCCTGCCAGGGCCTGACTCTGTGCCCTGGGGCTGGGGGAGCTGTCACGGGGCAGGGAGGGCCAGGGCTGGCAGTGGCTGCTCAGGGATGGGTTTGGCCCCTGTCCCTCCAAGCAGTGACTGCCCAAGCAGCTGCACTGCCCCCGGGCTCTCCTCCTGGCCTGCTGGGCTTTGTTGGGTGTCACAGCCTGTGCCAAGGGGCTGCAAGTTGCCTGCAGACCCCAGCTCTGGGGGAAACGGAGAACATCCTGCCTGCATCCACCGTGCTGGCAGCTCAGCAGTGCAGCACAGCACGGGCTGACGCTCCCCATTGCTCCCACAGGTGCAGCTGGAACCACAGCACATGTTCCTGATTCCCAGAAGGGCCTTGGAAGGGGTTTCTGTCAGGGAACAGGCTTCTGGCTAGGGTTACTGGCAGGCCTGCTTGTCTTGGAGCTGATCTTCATCTTATGCTGTGTCCGAATTTGGACTTGCTGGAAAAGGGTAAATGTTTAATTCACCTTTCTCTCAAACAACTTCTTTTGAAATTGTACTTCAGACAGAAAACATTCCCACTGAGGCTGCACTGTAGGTGTGTCCAGTCCATGATTGTCCAAAGAATTCTTCTGAGGGTTCTGCTGCTGCCCAGAGCTTTCATTGGCCTCCTCATTGCTGGGCCTTTTCCTGGGGGGCCCGCTGGGGCTGCAGCCAGTGCTGGCTCCCACTGAGGCTGCCTGGCCAAGAGCAGCCCCAGGGGCACAGGGCAGAGGCAAAGCACAGTGGGGAGGAGAAAGAGCAGGGACGAGATTGCCCTTGAAAGGCAGAGGCGCTCTGGGGCCTGCTCCTGGCCAGGGAGCCTGCCCAGAGCCGTGTCCTGCTGGCCGGGGCCTTGAGGGGCAGCTGTGCAGCTGGGCCAAGCTGTGCCAGCAGCTCCAGCCGTGCTGGGGAGCCTTGCCAGCTCTGGGCCCTGCTGTGCAGGAGGGTCCCTGTGTGCCACTGGCACCTGGGGCCTCAGCCACCTCTTCTTTCCACAGTTCCACCTCTGGACAGGAGTTGTAAGACGGTGGCTGCACCTCACACCCAAACAGCGGGAGCAGCTCCTCCAGCAGTTAGAAGAGCCTGCGCAGCCCTGTCCAGAGTTCTGAGGAGAAGACTCCAGAACAGCCATCGACAAGGAAATCTCCTATTCTCCTGGAGATCCCACTGCCACCTCCTCTCCCCATGAGTATCCCCAAGCTACTTTCATTTCTTTTTTGATCCTCCTCTGTCCCGTCACGACTCCTTCTATAGACCCCAGCAGCAGCCCAGCACCCTCCAGCCCCTCCTGAGACCAACATGTCCCTTCCTCTGCCCCTGAGCCCCCTGGTCCCGCCCTCTAAAAAACACTGAAGTTATCCCCGCTCTCTGCCAGGCTAGGTGACGGCCCTTTCTTTTGTTGCACTGAAGGGAAGGTGCCGTCACCCCAGTGTTTGGGTGGCAGCAGCAGCAAAGCCCAGCCGGCAGCAGCACTGGCTGAGCTCCATGGCCAGGAGCAGCCGTGGATGCCCACGGTGTGGGCAGGCAGGAGCCAGGCAGGGGCTGCCGTGACCAGCGGCGGGGTCCTGAGGGCTGGGGAAGCCCAGGGGGCAGGCAGCAGCATGGGGCTCCTGAGAAAAAGCAACTCCATTTGCTTAGGTTTTCTGTTTTAGAAATTAGAAATTTGTAGAAATATTTCAAAATATATTTTCTGTAGAGAGACACCCCCAAATATATCTTCCCAATTACTATAGTGTTTAAAGATTTTTGTAAGCAGTTTTAGAATCTAGAGAACAAGTGACCTTATTTTGTCTTCACTTTTCATTCTTAGAAATATTTAGAAATATCTTTTGTAGAGAGACATCCCCAAATGTTTCGTTTATGTTTCCACAACACATCTGTATTTTTGAAACTGGTTTTAGAGTTCCGGAAAATATTTCCCCCTTTTACAATAAAAAATAAAATTGCATTTCAGTGGTAATCTTTATTCTAGGAAGAAGTAAGACCCCTTCAGCCAGCCAGCCTGCTGCAGAGAGTCTTTTCCCACAGGAGCCTTGTACCTAGTCACAACCAACATACATAAAACCTTTTCCCTGATATTTCCTGGGATTTTTGACAAGCTCCCGTCTTAGTCTTCTCAGAAAAACTTTGAGCACAGTGGGCGTCTCTTCAAGTTGCCATCTTTGCTTCTGGTGGAACTTCCTCAGTTCTAGAGCAGGGCCTTCTCTCAGCTCTCTGCTGGCCCCGGGCTCTCCTCCCGGCCTGCTGGGCTTTGTTGGGTGGCACAGCCTGTGACGTTGCTCCCACGTGTGACTGAGGGCACAGCTTAAGCAGAACCTATCCATCCTGTCTACAAAAACATTTATCACTGAAAGACACCAGGTTTCTGAAATAATTTGGGGAAAGTCTTGGTCATGAAGCTTCCCCAACAAAGGTGGGCCTTTCCAGGTGATATCAGCACACCTTTCAGGGTGGGCAGGTGCCTTACTGTGCAGAGAACTGTCTCCCAACCCACTGGGCCTGAGGGGCATTTACTCTACAACAATGCCAAGGTTTCAGCTGTGGCAGGAGGAGGAGCTGTTCTGAGTGAGAAGCTGAATCAGCAGCTTCAGAGTGCTCAGAAAGTCCTCACAAATAGGTCCCTGTCAGTGGGGATATGGATCATTCCTTTTGGGTTCAGGTGCAAACCGGGCATTTTGAGTAACATTTGCAGCCTGTACTGGCTCCCTCAGGCCTTACACAGCACAAGGCAGCAAAGGAAACTTGGAAAAAAGCATTAATTCCATAAAAGTGGTGTTGGGAAAGCAGGAGATAGCAAAGCACTGCTGAAAGCACACAGTGTGTATGATGTAAAATTATTGTTTTTTGATATACTGCAACATATTGTTCTAATGGTGGGAGGGAAAAGAAATAATGATCAGTTATCTCATTAATAATGTTCATTTTCTCTTCCAGTATTGCCAGCGGGTTGAGTTAATTGTTAAGCATGACAGTTGGGCTTTAATATCTCAGCTGTAGATTCCAGTCACAGCAGTCTAGTTTAATAATTGGGTTTCTTTCTCCCTCATTTTGACTATAGCATACTTATAGCAAATATTAAAATTCATCATAGCACAAAAATAATCCATTTGAAACCTCACCAAAAATGGCAGCACAACAGAGCTCTGCTTAGCATTTAGTGGAGAATTCAGAACAGTTTCTTGGAAAACAAGGAACAGATTCTCTGATAATTCAACAGCCACTATGTGAACGTGGACACTCAGTGAAAGCCAAGAGTGTTTCAGGTGAGCCAAGGCAGTGTTGAATAGGCTGCTGTCACTAAAAAAGTGCATTCAAACTTCACGGGAAATTCCCTCTGAAAATGCAAATTCGTATGTGGTTCTTTAGCTATAGGTAGTTCAGCCATGGCAGTTTACCAGCACTGGCAGAAAGTTGTTTTAACACTGCAACATCAAACTGTTCTGGAGACTTCACAGTCTGCCTTGGAATGGCTGTAGGTGCCAAGTGGACACAGCTTCTGCTGTGAGGAACTTAAAATCCTCCTTACTGCTCTTCCAGACTCTTTAAAGACAAGGTTTATCTTCCAGCATGAGCACAGCTCTGCATAAGCTCATTGACCCCAAAACCTATAGGCATCAAGGCACCCAGCAGAAATCCTGCACATTCCCACCATGCCAGAGAGAAATGGGGCTTATTCTAGGACTGACAAATAGGCAAGACTTTGAGGGGTGAGAGTGGAATGAAAGTAGAAAACTTGAGAAAAGCCTGGTGTTTATAGTTTTGGGAGAAAGGGCAGCAGGACTGTAAGCTGCGTGCTCACCATCTCCTCCTCCAGGTGCACACAGGGATGGAGCAGCCCCAGTGAGTGGTTTCAGGCATTGAAACCACTGTAGACTTGGAATCAATTCACAAGTGAAAATAAAGACAGAAGAATCACAGAATCCCAGACTGGTTTGGGCTGGAGGGACCTCCAAGCCCACCCAGTGCCACCCCTGCCATGGCAGGGACACCTCCCGCTGTCCCAGGCTGCTCCAAGCCCCAGTGTCCAGCCTGGCCTTGGGCACTGCCAGGGATCCAGGGGCAGCCACAGCTGCTCTGGGCACCCTGTGCCAGGGCCTGCCCACCCTCACAGGGAGGAATTTCTTCTTAACATCTGACCAAGTACCTGGTTACAGGCACCAGGAACTGTCTCACTCTGCAGCAGGCTGCAGTCAATGTCTGCTGAAATATGACACACAGAATCCACCACAGGTTCCTCCTGCACACATTGCCTGCACTCCTCTCAGGACACAGCTCTCACAACCAGTCCCAGAGTGCTCCTGCTGCCCAGGAGGAGATGGGAAAGGGCTTGAACCCTGGCTGCAGCCTTGGCAAGAGCTCAGCAAGAGCCATCGGTGTCACCGCAGCCTGAGAGACAGAACAGGGAGAGAATTTCTATTTGCCCTTTGAAGCTGAGAAGGGACCAGTTTGTGTCTGAACAGCATTCCTTCACGCCTCCCCATATTATCTAAAAGTAGGAGACTTAGCAATTAAGCAACCCTCAGATGAATAATTGAGGAAAACTAAAGACTGGAAAGATACCAAAGGCTTCCCTCACAGGACTGCAGAGTGATGCATTGCTTTGCAACTGCAGATGAACCAGGCCACAACCAACCTCATCCTCTGGCCACTATCTAAGAGCCAGGAGGAAAAGACTGGAAGCAAGAAAACACCAGCTTACTACAAGTTTTGCCCTGAAACTCCATTGGCACAGGAGCCCCAGGCTTTCCTGCATGATGCTTCGTGATTCCCCGATGCTGTTACAGCCACGCTCAGCTGCTGCACAGCCCATGCATCGTTCACTTGAGCAGCCTGAGCCTGGGAACACCAGAGAGTATTATCAGAGCACAGGGAATGCTGCTCTAATTGTTGGTTTGCAATGTTATGTGGATAAATGATCATCCGGGGAAAGAAACATGGTGTATGTACAGCTAATCTACTTAGAATTTGTTGTAAATAAATCATATTGAATATTAAAACTATTCTCACATTAAAATAACTCCTCAGTATTTTCATCTGATCTTACCAGAAATGATGAAGCTGGACTTTGCTGTCCACCTCTCCCATTCTTACCTCTTGCACTGCCAGGAAAGCGCTAAATAGATGAATTGCCTGCTCCCTGCAGCAGAGAGCTGATCTTCTGGGCCCTGTGACACACAGATGAGGGAGTCAAACCACAGAGGTCTTTGGAGGCTAAAATCCTGTGTCTCTGTGGTGCTCACAGCAGCTGGTGCCAGGCAAGAGGTGAGCAGCTGCACAGGTGACCCGAGGGCTGTGGGGAGTTGGAAATCCCACATATTTTGTTCATGTGTCAAATCTGGGCTCTGTTTCCTGTGCTCACCCCATAAACTCCATAGGTGACTCACTAAAAATGGCATCCCGGAGATCCCTGCAGACCAACTAAGTGCAGATACCAGGTCAAAGACTGGACTCACTTACCTTGGAGATCTTTTCCAGCTTTTGTGATGCCTGACTCTATAAACTGAAGCTGGTCTTTTGCTCATACTGCATTTTTGTCATAGCATCTGAATCAATCCCTTCAGAACATCAGCTGAACAAGTATTCCTTTCCAGGCAGCTTCTCACACAGTAGAGGGATGGGCAATAGAAACCACACAATTTTTTTTACAAAAGTGTATCTGTTCTTTTCTAGGACAATTTTGGAATCAAGTGCTGTAGCACAAACATGTTTTTTCAGGTTTACAATTGTCTCTCACCTTTACTGGTTCTGCAAAGCAAATTGGGTGCTGAATACCACTCACACATGAATTAGTGGCCAATTGGCCAAAATTCCTCTTTCTTGTCTCCAGCCCAGCTTTAGCCATGACTCTGCACACTCAGAAATCACAGGGCAATGGAACATTTGTCCTCTTAACAGCAGTAATGCAAGATGACTGCAGATGGAATTTTAATTTCTAATTAATACTTGGTCCCCAGTGATGCTCATGAGTGTCCTGGCTGTTCAGAGGTGTCCCAGCTTCCTCAAACACAACTGCACCAGCCAGAACATCTCATTTCATGGCCCGTGGCAGCAGAAACACGCTGCTACAAGGCTCTGAGGCCAGTGGGCCGCACTACAGAGCAGATAATCTCCAGCAGGGGTTGGAGGAAGAGTTCTGCTTTGAGCTCACCTGAAGATGATCAATAGCTGCACCCACCAAGTTTGTTTTGTTGTTGCCCATCAGAACTAAGGAGAAGAATTTCTCAGGAGCTCCTGCCAACCATTGCTGTGAGCTATTTGAACTCATGTCCTTGTCCCTTTCCCAGGTCTGCTGTGTGAGGAGCCACCTCCACAGTGCTGTCAGACACCCTGGGGCCACCAGCCCCTCGCTGGAAGGGTTCCAGCCAGGTACTGACAGCTCTGCGTGTGCTGGGGATGTCACCTCCTGCACACACACCTCGTAAACGCCCTATAAACCCCCGGCACTGGAGTGGTGCGTGCGCATTACTATCAAGTTATGTCACTGCTTCCATATTGAAATTATTTCAGTGGGTTGTAAGTCAGCTCTAAAACTCTCTTTGGGCTAAAACTTGGCATGCCCACATATGCAAACACACTCACACAGCCTGATTTCTGGGAAGGGGAGACACTGTGCATTACTCCTGAATTCTGCACAGGGGCAGAGGGTATTCTCACGGGGAGAAGCTGCAGAGCACACACGAGGCCAGTGGGGGAAGGCAGAGACTGCTGGAAATGGGACGGCCACAAACCCACCCATCACTGCCATTGCAGCCTCCTTTCCATCCCCCAGCTCCGGGAAAGGGGGACGGCGTCTTGTCTGCTCTTGGGCAAGGGTAGCGGAGGGTTACATGGTTTCCCAGCTCTGTCTGAAACTCGGAGAGTACAGGGACACTTCAGAGTCCCCCTGCATAGGCTGCTTCAAAGGAGGACTCCTTGGAAGCTCACCGGCACTAAACCCATCCTTTAAACAAGCTTTGCTTTGCAACAGTTTGGATGCTCCTTGACTGTTACTGCAAACTGCAGAGGGAAAACATGTTTGCAGTGCCAGGACTGTCCTGGGATGTTGTGTTGTTTCTGTAGAAGTTGGACTTTTCTGTTCCCCCTATCATGTAATGGTTCTGCGCTGGTTATCTTCTCCTTCCCTTGTGCTGACAGTTATCCCAACTCCTTCCCAGTTGCCTTGGAGACTAATGTATCCTTTCTCAAATCCCTCCCTGGTGCCCTGTCCGTCACTCGGCGCTCGCACCCTTCTCTCCAGAAACTTCCAGCTAGAGTGTTGAGTGATTGGTTCAGGGACCAGGGCCCCACCCTCAAGTTATCCCCATTGGGGTTCTCTCTAAGTCAATCTTTTGTATCCCGCTCCCCTCTAAAACTCTATTCGCCAGAGGGTCGACTCCTCCCCTGTCTCCCTCCCTCCTTAGAAGCTGTTGCAAGCGTCTCCCCCCTTCCCTGTCCGGCTGTCGGTTCCCCTGGGACCCAGTGAACCTGGATTCCCCACAGCTGGAGAGCGCTCTCTTTTTTCTGCTGGCTGCAGCCATAAGCCGTGCCACGTCCCACCGCAAGGTGTGGCTGCTGTCACAGCACAGGGCGTTTGCCTCAGGCGCTGTCCCGAGCCACGGAGATGGGGACAGTGCTGCCCTGCTGCTAGCGGTGCTGGATAGCTGGCCGGGCCGTCCGAGAAGGACAATCCTTGCCCAGCCTGACCGCTTCAGTGGGACATGGCTGCTGTTAAAGAGTGTAAAATCTCACTGCTCACAGAGGTCCCTCCTGCAGGGCCCTGCGAGCTTGGCACTATCACAGGAAGAAGAAATCTGCCGCTGGAAGCTGCATCCAACAGTGCCTGCAGTTAGTGGGAAGAGGGGAGAGATTTTTAAGAAGCATAAAGTAAAGGGGAGCATAGAGAAAAAGGGAGCCTCCTGCTGTCTCTTGAAATCTCCCCCAGCCTGAACAAGCTCTCTTTGGGGCCAGAGACTCCCAGAAGCAGAATGGGGCAGTGCCTGCTGTAAACACGGCATCCTTGTGATGTCTGCAGCTGCAGGTGTTTGTACACTTGACCTTTTGTGATAAACAGTAAGGACATTTCTTTCATACTTACTTTGCAAGTCTTCTAGGAAACACACCAAACTCCAGGCAGTCATTTGCTGTGTTGTTTTGTTCCCTGAGAATAACACAAAACTCCGCCTTTATGTCAGTGTTGCTCTGGTTTGCTGGGTCAAAATCCACGTCTGGCCTGAGAGAGATGAGTCATTTGCCCGGGTGCTTCCACTCCTGCTACAGCCCTGAGATGGTCCACATATAGAAAAAAGAAATATAGGGAAAGAACTATAACAACGTATTATCATGTAATCAGGTGGTAAAAAAGGGGAGTGTAATTGAAAGTAAGGGTATTCTTCTTTAATTTCATGCAACTATATTTAGTGATATTAGTGGCTTGAGCTTTGCTGTACATCCTCCTGTTACGTTTGCCCAATTATCCCATCATTAAAAAAAACCCAAACAATATTAAAAGTAGTAACAATTTATATTGAATAATTAAAATGAAAAATATAAAATTGGATACATTATAATTTGATTAAAATAAGGGATAATTTGGTTCCAATAATAGTGCATAAGCAAGAGATACCGCGGTGTATGGAGTGCAGGGTTCAGTGACCCTTGCCACTTCACGTACAAGCTTGCCAAGTGAAAATCACCCCTTATATGCCATGTGTCAATGCCATCTCCTCCTATTTTCGGTTATTCACTTTTCTGTCTCCGCCTTTATTACCACCCTTATCATGCATGCGCTACTACTCGGTTTGGTGGTCGCACAAGTCTTTGGGGGTCGTCACTGATGAAGGCCCTGTAGTCTTCTTCGTTGTCCTTTAGTTCACCTTTGGGTTACAGGTGCGCACCGAGCCAGTACAATGTAAGCCAAGACTAACGTATCACTGCATCTGCATATCAAAGCAATAAGTCCCTTATAATTAGCATTTTCTTGGACCCAACCAGGTTCTTGGTCATTTTTAGCAACTGTATCTTCACCTTCTTTTCTGTGGTCCCTGAGAACATCTGCTGGGAAAAGGGGGGTGGAGCCCCTCCTTTCCCTCTCCTCTTTGGCATTGCTATTTTAACTTATTTTATTATTTCCAGATATTAGTTACTGTATCAATATTGATTACTGTTTCAATTTTTATCAGCACAAATCATACCTATTTACCACACTCCAAACTGGAAATTATCTGGTTCCACCATGTGGACTGAGGAGAATGTAACAGCTCCATCTTTTCAGGGAGGAGGCAGCACTAGGACCACAGTGATTGTTTCACACAGTAGACCCGAGCACACAATTTCCTCCAGCTCGGAGCATGGGCTCATCCCAGCCTAAGAACTCCTGAAGGCTAAATTATTGGAAATAGCATTACCACAGGATCTATGATGGCTATCATGAGATAATCATCACACATCTGCATTTTTAAGACACAGAGTGTTGTCTGGTGCTTTCCAGTCCCTGGTGACATGACCTAATAGCAACACGGGCCTGGAGCTGCGCTAGTGCAGCACTCTGTGCTGGGGGAAGGAGGCACTGCTGGCCTGGGAGAGCACACAATTGGCAGCCCATGGCTGTGATTTACACAAAGCTGTTTGTGTCTTGTAAATAGATTTCTTTTCCTTGAGTGGTAGGGAGCCAGGAGATGCATTGGTCAGCAGCAGAACAGAGAACATCTTGGTGCAGAGCCAGGAGCAGGGGAAGGACAAGCCTTCCAGCACAGGGTACTCACATGGCTTTTGAAATGAAGAGCTGCAGCAAATGTGGAAGGGTAAATAAGGCCAGGAAATCTTTTGCTGTATGAATGAACTCCCTGCTATTTATGATGCAGAGTTTTCAGGGATGTTGCTTTGGAGCTGGGCTCCTGCTGGGCAAATGATTCTTCCCAAACTGAGGTGGGTGCCATGTTATCATTCCCTGGCTCTTCCTGTCCCTATCTGGCTGCTCCTCAAAGCTCTGGCTTCAGCCCAATCTTCTGCCTTCTGAGCAGCAAGATTTAAATGGTCCTTATCATTCAAATGATTTGACTTCAAATTGAAATGATTTGATTATTTTAACAACTGATTAAATCAGCTCCCTCTGATCTAATGGTGTTGGTGTCTGGGAACAGTGCAGCCAGGACTGAGATGCTCAGTACAGGCTGCAAAACCTGCTGGAAATGCACAACAGTATTTAGGTTGTTTATGACATTCACCTCCCATTTCCTCATGCTGTTCCTGCACCTGTACTGGGTGGGCGAGGCTGTGCATGCCCTTTGAGCAGAGATGAACTTTTGGGGTCAGCTGCCTAATGGCCAGGAGGTGCCAAACTGTTTGGGTCACTGGTGTCCTCTGCCTGCCCTGCAATTCATAGCCACCATTTCTCTCACCTCTTATTTCTTCTCCCTGGTACCTCTGCCACTACTTCAGCTTCTCAAACCTTTTTTTCTGTTTCTCCTCCCCTCTGGAAGTTGCCGGATCTTCTCTTCTCTTCCCAAGGAAGTGATGTGGGCTAAAACATCAGAGAGTGAACCAAGTCATGTACACCAAGAGAGATTAGATTTTGTTATCACTGGGTTGTTTAGAATCATGGAATCAGAGAATCCTAAAAGTTGGGAAAGACCTTCACAATAATCAATTCCAACCATCAACCACACCATCACTATGTTCACCACTAAACCACATCCCAAGTCCCGCATCAACATATCTTCTGAGCTCTTCCAGGGATGGTGATTCTACCAGTGCCCTGGGCAACCTGTTCCAATGCTTTACAACTTTTCCAGGAAGAAATGCTCCCCAATTTCCAATCTAAACCTCTCCTGGTGCGAGTTGAGACCTTTTCCTCTTGTCCTGTCCCCGTTCCCATGGGAGCAGAGCCGCACCTGGCTCCACCCTCCTGTCAGGGACTTGTGGAGAGCCACGAGGCTCCCCCTGAGCCTCCTTTTCTCCAGGCTGAAACCTGGAGAAACTCAAACTCACAGTTTCAGTTGATTCAGAGGAACCAACAAATCTGTTTTAGGTACTGTTAAATGATGCTGGCTGCTCTTAGTAGTAAAAAACAGAAAACAAATGAGATATGCCCAGCAGCTCAGTGTGGTGAGTTTTGCTAGGAAAGAGCCCACTCCAGACTCCAATGGCACAAGCATCAGCACCAGAATTCTGCCTGGGATAACCTCTGTGAATTCCTCCCTCACTTAGGCAGCTGAAATAATAACTGATCCACATGAACCAAATCTTCACAATGGGTACGTTTCTTCCCTACTGTTTCCAAACAAAAATAAAACATAAACAGTGAGAAAATATCTCATCTCTACTAATGAGTGGCAGCATGGGAACTCAGCAATATGTTAACAGAAAATCTCCCTGGTACACTGAATGACACTTTTCCTGGAGTGAAGCAAGAACCCTTGTGATTGAAAAACTCCCTTTCCAGACTCAGACTTTTATTTCATACAGTATTAAAAAAAAAGTATAATGTTGCAAAACTCAGCCATGAAAGCAGCGGTAATAATTCTTCCCTAATGCCTCTGAAATCAAGCTACACTTAGCCTGAATATTTTCAGTTTGGAGTGTATGTATACACAATATTGCTAACATATCCCTGCAGTAGATGTGTGCAGTGTGTGCTGCAGTGCCCAGCTGCTGGCTCTGTCACCCCAGAAACTGCTGCTCCATCCCCACGGGCTGCAGGCCCCCATGGGCAGGGCAGGGGCGTGGGGGCTGCTCCCCTGCACAGCCTGCCATGGATCCCTTCCCGCTGTTCCGGGCACGGCGTGTCCAGACGTGCACCCAGAGCCCCCAGCTGCTGAGCCCCAGGACAAGGCTGAGGGAATGCACCCACCATTCCCTTTGAGCAGTTCTCTCACAATGTGCTTCAGGATGTATTTTGGCTCATGGGTTTTGTGGTGTCCTGTGGCTTTGTTTTTTCCACTCAGAGAACCTTAACAGAAAGTAATTCTGTTGCAGTAGGCCATTTGTCTCCCTGCAGGGAAGACTCGAGAGCCCCAATATGAGTGTTCAGCAAGCTCCGTTTATTGAAGAGAACATCAGACACTTATACAGCAAATAATAAGCTTATGAATATTCTTTAAGCCAAGCGATCTATTGGTTAAACTGTACCATCAACTCTTCCCCATTCCTTTGGGCCTGCATTCCTTATTTCCCACGTCTCTCTGTCTACTTGTTATCATACCCAGCTAGGCCCAAGGACATGCTATCTTGCAGGTGCAAGACTTGGAATTAGCCACGGCCTTGTACTTTTCCAGTCTCTAGTCAGCTAAAATCCCAACATTTTCCCCATTTTCTTTTGGAACATGCAAAGTTCTATGGGCAAACTGCGTCACACTCTTTGCAATACAAGATTAGGCAATTCTAATAACTATTACATTACAAGCAGTATTCTCAGCTAGCAAGGTTTCTCTCTTATAAGGGATCTAAGCCAGAGAGACAAACCAAAAAGGCTATCACTATTTATAGGATATGCTATATGACGGACACAAAAAGGATTCTATGCTGCTACAAGGCTCAAACAAAACTCAGGTGTGCCAATACAACCTACAAAAATAAGCTAAAGGAGCAACATGTGCGCAGGTTTCATCTGCGTGGATTGTCTGGTAAATTTGCTTTCCATTCTCACAGCAGATATACTTCAAATAGGAATGGCTCTACTCACAAATGCTTGTGTTGTCTCTTTTAACTAGAGTTTCTCTGATGTTCACGACAACACCTTGCACACAAGTCATAAAATAAACACCTAGCATAAAAGCATAAATCTGTCTAACATCACTTAAAATTAATAGCATTTATACTTAAAATACTTAAAATATTTAAACTTAACAGAACTTAACATCACTTAAACTTACCTTTACTTTAACTTAACAGAACTTTAACTTAACAGAACTTTAACTTAGCAAAACTTAAGTTTAACAGACCTTAACCTTATCAAAACTTAACCTTAACAGAACCTAAACTTAACAAATTTTCAAATCAACAGAACTTGCATGTAAAATCACTTAAATTCAACAGAACTTAACTTTAACAGAACTCAACCGACTTTAAATTCTATATAACTTAAATCTAATATAATTTAAATGTAACAGAATCTAACTTCACCTAAACTTAATAACACTTAAACTTAACAGAAATTAAACTGAACAGCACTTAAACCTAAGAGGACATAAACTTAACAAAAATTAACCTTAGCAGTATTTAACATTTAATGGCACTTAATACATAATTTAACTTAAACTACTTAAACTTAACAGAAATTAAACTGAACAGCACTTAAACCTAAGAGGACATAAACTTAACAAAAATTAACCTTAGCAGTATTTAACATTTAATGGCACTTAATACATAATTTAACTTAAACTACTTAGCAATGAATAGAATTTATTATAGAAATAGAATAGAATATAAAATTTACTATAACTTACTTACAAGTTTAACTCTAAAATACTAAGCTAAAACAACTTTCTTCGTGTTTTTGCTACAGTATTTTTACACTTGAATGCACCTAAACATAAGGAGTTTGTTCAAGGTATACCTGTGGAAAAATTCTTTTGAATTCAGTGCTTGCTTTTACATCTACCACATCCAAGCAAGGCCCAAAGAATACAAAAAGCATATTCATTACATCTTACTTACACAATCGCTTCAACACATCTTTAACATTTTTAAATTTTTCAAAATACAATTTTCAGAGTTTGATGTTCCACCGACTGAGTTATCTGGGCTTCTGATGTTTAAAGTCTATGTTAATACAGGTGATTTTAAGACAGCATAATGGGTTCTAAGCTAAACCGGCCAAAATTTATCTCAACATATTCGCCACGCTGATTTCTCTTTCACAGTCTCTGCCAGGAAGAACAAAAAGTCTTTTTAACTTAGGTGAGGAGCATCCTGATAGTAATACTCTTTGGTGTTGCTGATTTATTATCACTGGTCTCTTAATTGCAGTAGGGATATTTTCTTTTGTTGACAAGAGTCACATTTATTACGGCTATTAGGTCTAAAACTGAAGCTTTTCCCGGCCGCGGGGCGGAGGTGGGAAAGCAGTCGCGCTTGGAAGGCCCTGGGATCGGGCCGCTGCTGCTCGTGTCGCTGTGGTGCGGTGGGGTAACGGAGCTGCTGCTGGACGCATTTCAGCGGCGCGAGTCGCGGCCCCGCGGCGGGGGCCCCACCACCGCGCTGCGCCCTCTTTGCGCCATCGCCGCCACCGCTTCAGGCTGCCAGCAGGGCACGGCGGGCCCCACCACGGCTGCCCGTTCGCTGCTGAGTTCCGCGCACCCAGCCTGGCCGGTGCGCACCGCACCGCACCGTAAGCACGGCACCGCCCGCCTCGCTCAGGCTCAGTGGCTGCTCGTATTGTTGCTCGCCGCTGCCTCAGGCGAGCCGCTCACCGTGGCTGCCCTTCATGGCTCAGCGCTTATGCTGAATCAGGAGCGGCACAGCCAGCACTGCAAAACACTCTTTCCGCGACTCCATATGCATTTCAAAGGCTCGATGTGAATTGCTGCTAATTAGTCTAAACAGCAAGTCTCAACATGCTGTCAGCTGAGCGTCCGATCAGTAAAGCTCCCACTGGTTGTCTGCTCGCTGCAGCAGGTTCCTTGACCCTCGCCTGGACACGCTGCGGCTTGCAGTCCACTTAAAGTAGAGTCTATTGAGGGTGCCAGGCTTAAACTGAGGCTTCTGCTGGTTGCCGGGTCCAAAGGAAGGCCCCCGCCGGCCGTGGGTCGGGTCGGAGGGAAGAAGCGCTCGCGCTGGGAAAGCGCTCCAGTCCCGCGCCACCGCCCGTATCGGAGCGGGGCGCCCCCCGCGCTGGGCTTCCTGTTTCGCGAGACGCGCTGTAGGCTGACTCACTGCGTGCCCCGCTGCAGCGCAGCATCCCGGGCGGCGCGGGTCGCTCCCCACCATGGCTGGACTCCGCTCCCCCCGCCGCTGCCACCGGGAGAGGTCTCCGGTCCTCGCGCCCGCCACTGCTTGGAGCCGCCGTGGCCGCCTCAGGCGAGCCGCCCGCCGCTGCTGTTCCCCATGGCGCAGCGCCCACGCCGAGTTCGGAGTGGCACAGCTCTGCAGGCGCCCCGAGCCGCGGCTGCTGCCGCCATCACAGCACAGCCGCTCATTCATTGTGCGTGTACTTGCAGCCTCAGCACCACAACACACGTTTTTGCAAGTCTATATGCAGCAATCTCGGGAATTCTCTTCCCAGGTCGACAGTCTATAGTCCCCGTTTTTCTTAAAAGCATTTAAAAGGATTATATGCCGCTTGTCCCTGTATTACCTTCTAACCTGTCATTTAGCGCGCTGCAGCCTTTCTAGGACATCGGTGGCATTCAGTCAGGTGGACTCTCCTGAGAGATTGCCAGTGAAATAAACAGGGCCAGGAGACTTCTTCTCCTTTTTAATGCCTTTATTATAAGTGATCAGCTCAGGATTGGGCAGCTCGGCGAGGCTGCAGTCTCCCGTCGTCTCTCCCAGGACGACTCAGAGAAGGAGGATATGCGCAGCTTTGTCCTCTAGGGGCAGAGCTGGGGACCCGGTCCCCGTGGGAGCCTTTAGGGTGTGGTGATCCCATCCGATGTTACTTTTCCCGGCCCCGAACCCCTCAGTCTCCGTGCCAGGGATGACTCCCGTGGTCAGGGCGAGAGGGACTCCGAAGGTGCTCCGCATCTCTGCAGGCTCAGCACTCCGCTCCTCACGTCCAGACATCGCTCCAGTCTCTCAACTCTTAGGTGGCTCATTGTTTTTGGGGTTCTTCTTGCACGTTTGGAGTAGGGGTCCCACACAGCATGCTGGTCCTGCAGTCACTTTGCATAACCCCCCCCACCCTCTCAGGTCTCTTCACCATTCTGGGAAAAGTACACCTTAGCCTGGGGCAAGGCTCTGCTAATACAAAAGGAGCGATTAGCTACAAGGACCCATGATTACATTAACAAAACAAGCAGAACTTTGCAGCGACAGTGATCTGGCTGCTTTTTGTAACTTTTCCTCACAAAAAAAATTAACAGAATTTTTGTTCATAACAGCCAGGGCACTGCAGCCCGCCCTTTCGCCTTTCTCCAGGACTCCCATATGGGGTCTCCTGAGGCAGGGCCCGCTTTTTGTGCCTCCCGGGCTGCGTCGGGACTGACACCCAAATACTGCACCGACCGTGGCTCACAAGCTCAAATCTTCAGTAAAGTCCATAGGGTCTGTAGGGTCTGTAGAGTCTGTAGAGTCCATAGGGTCCCTGTTCGGGCACCATTTGTTGCAGAATGAGCCGTTTGTCAGGGACAAGCCATTTGTCGGATGCAGGGAAAACTCAGGACTCAATACGAATCATCAACAAGTTCCGTTTATTGAAGAGAGCATCAGACACTTATACAGCAAGTAATAAGCTTATGAATATTCTGTAAGCCAAGCGATCTATTGGTTAAACTATACCATCAACGCCTCCTAATTCTTTTCGGCCTACATTCCCTATTTCCCACGTCTGTCTACTTGTCATCTTACCCACCTAGGCCCAAGGACACGCTATCTTGCAGGTGCAGGACTTGGAATTAGCCATGGTCTTGTACTTTTCCAGTCTCTAGTCAGCAAAAATCCCAACACACACGGGCATCTTACCAGAGAAGGTTTGGAAAGGAACCAGAGAGCTTGTTCACAGATACAACCTCCTCATGAAGAACATTGAAGCATCAGACCCTATTCAAAAAGAAGACAATCTAGCAAGAGCATCCTGCTGTTGCAGTTGTGCTCTAAGGAGAAACCTTATCTGATGGAATGCAAGTGTCTTTCATTTCCTTCTTTCTTTGAACAAGAAAGGCAAAAGTTGTGGAAAGGGTACATAAAATAGCTAAATTGGAACATTTGTCATGCTCTGGTCAGACATCCTGGAGAGCTGACAAAGAAACTCTGACAAATTAACTCTCACAGGTATGAAGGTATGGTGTAAATAACTAACTTAGAAAACAGAAAAAAAAAAGTCTCCCAGCATCAATATTGTGTCCAGTAATGTGAATATTCATTATTTTCCTTTAACAAATAGTCTCAAAACAATGGAATGACACTATGTAAATAACTGAAGGATATAGCTTGTGATATTTCCAAAACATTTTATACAGGGAAATGTTTACAGGGGACTAGTTCAATGGCAAAAACTGAAGGATAAACTCAACAGATTTGCATGTGAAAATTCCCAGTGCCACCTATTGTCAGAGACAACAGAGTCAGGAGGGGAGTCAGTGTGGTGCTGCATGTCCTCAAATACACTTTCCCTTTGAAAAAGGGGGAGAATAAATATTTGTATTTCACATTTAAAGCTCTTTTTCAGATTAGAATTAAACTCTGGAGAGGCACACACATAAATGTTTGTTCCTGATTGATGCCTTTATTTCCCAAGTCCTGCTGCTATCTGTGACCCCGAGGCAGTGATAGATAATGGCGTTCACAACCTTCTTAAAATGAGCTGCCCAATGCCCTGTGAGGGCTTCTGAGGCTTTTGTTTCATTTTATAGCATACATAGCATCCTTTGCTTTTTCCTGACAATTCATAAATGGAAGGCTTTAATGAAGCCTTGAACAGTGCACAGTCCTTGCCAGAAACTAATCTGCACTGAACCTTTTAAAGAACTCTGTTGATTGTTTGCCTTTTTATGGCAATGTATTTAAGTAATCATAATGCCTGAGTGAAAGTCTATTGCTATCTGTTTACCTCAGTACTTTGACATTTCAATAGGAATTATCCTTTTTCATTTTTTATGCATCAGAACACAACAAAAAGCAACAAAAAGCCCATCTAAACAAAAGAAAAAGCCCAAACTAAACCACGCAAAAAAAAAAATAACCAACAAAAAAAAAAAAAAAGGATAGAGTTGTATCTTGTTAGTAGTGTTTCTCTACTTATGAAAAGATTTTAGAAAACTTAATTATGGAAAGTAAAAGCTCTTAAGTTATTTCTTGTCCCAAGTCCTACATTGACTTCTGCTGATAAGTAATGGGGAGGCCACAGAGCTAGAGGTGGCAAATTGCCCTTCTGAAGATGTTAGGGGTCCTTGCCATGGCAAAGGAGAGTGTAGAATCAAATGGTCACAGTGTACTTGGGTTGCAGAGCCTGGTGAGAGTTGTTCACACCATCTGCAACAAATACACTGCACTCAAAATAATTCAGCAGCAGCTCAGCACCTGCAAACATGAGGACTGAATGTTTTTGTGGGTGTGTATTCCACAAAAGCAAGGAATGACACCAAAGTTGTGGGTTTGATCTCCATACAGTCCATTCACTTAAGAGTTGGGCTCGATGATCCCTGTGGGTCTCTTCCAGCCCAGAATACTCTGTTGAAATTTCACAGGACTGGGGCAGCATGGAGAGCGGTGGATTAGCAGAAAGGGTCTGGGAAAGCACGGGGACTTGCTAAAGCAGCTGTGCCCCAGATTGGCTGTCAGGAAGCATGTGTACCCTAGATCCTGGGGTAAATGGAGACACTCACAGACAAAAGTCTGCTTTGAAAATAGTGACAGTATTTTCATAAAATCACTTTTTAAATCTCTATCTTACTAATTTGCAGTTGAGGTTTTACTAAACTTGATAACATTTTTCATGGAAAATGAAATAAACACCATGACTGTGGTGGTAAAGTCAGAAAGATTTTGCAGATATCTCAATCAGCAAATTCTATTTTTCAGGTAAACCAGGAGTAAATATAGTCAATTCTAGGTATTATACAATTTAGCTGCATTTCAGGACTTGTTTCTAACAGTTAATAAACTAAAGAACTCAATTAACTGTGGGGAAATGTGTTGAAATTGAATATCAAAGACAAGTACCAGACAGCATATTTTAAGATATATGAGAACAAAATCTTACACGGTTGTTAGGAAACCAACCTTTTTTGTGACAGGGAAAGGAATGTTACTGCTAGAAAAACTTCAGGAAATAATAGATAACTTCAATGGTCATGAGAATACAAAAGCTTTTCAATAGCATCAATGATGCTATGTTTAATACAAACTCCTAAAGTCTTAACACTGGCAGAAGCATTGGAGTAACATAAAATATGTATTAATAACTATTTTCATGATGATTCATTCTATTTGTAAAATATAAAGCTAGGAAAGCATATATCTTTAAAACAAGATTTCTCAAAATGAAGCCTTTACTATCAAACTCATTAGTGTGTGCTTTCTCTGCATTTAACTTTTTTTGACAGCTGAAAAGCATTTCAATACAGCCCTAAGGTTAATGTAAATACAATTTTTTTTCCACTTTGGATTTTAATAAGTATCAAATTAGAAATATAGTTAGTATTTTTCTAGGTTTTCATTAGTCTCAATATGCAACTTAAAGGAAACATAATGAGAAAGTCCAGACTTTTGGAGCGTGAAGAACAAAGATGAAAGATGAATTATAAAGATATGCTCTATTTAACCTATGTCACAAATATTCAAATAGTGAGCACACACAAAGGAAATCCACCTCCACTGAAAATCTGTGTGCTGTTTCTTTCTTAAATAAATTTATTGTGAATGCAACGTGAAGTACCTATGACTGTACATTTTTTGAGATGCACAGGTATTGATTAACCACACAGCAGCCTCATGAGCCATACAGATACAGCAGTCTCAAGGTATTAACAAAGCATTAATGTCTCTGTGTGTGTGCTATCCCCTGTTTTTATCAGCATCCTCAGAGCTGATGACAGTTCCAAGGCTCTGGTGCTGATACTTGTTATCTGTTGATGCTAAAATGAAAAAATAATTATTCATTTATTTCTCATCACTTACTATAACTGTAATGTAATTATAAACAGTGATTAAAAGTCTGGTTGCAATCTTTGCTGCTCATCTTACTTCAATACCATCAAAGCAGAAAGATGAAGAAATCTAGCCATTGCTATATGAAAACTATAACTTGCAGGGATAACAGTTAGTATTGCTATATTTGTCCTGACAACTGCTTAAACATCCTTGCAATCATGACAATTTTTTTGTTTTCTTGAAGTCTGCTTTCCCAGGAACATAGGAACTACTCCCACTGTTACAACCACCATATTATAAAATATTTTGCACCATCTGCTGGAGAAACACCTTGGAGCATGCTGCAGCTCATATCAATGCTGCCATCAACAAAAAAAAAGCAATTCCAGAAGCACTCCCAAGAATGAAACCATAGATTTTTCAAGATGACAATTAATTCTCTCAGGGGAAAAAAAAAGTTTCATAAAATAGACCAATGGTATGCACAGAGTTTTGGAAAGAAAAGGGAGAGAAACAACTGGGTAAGCAGGCTGCTGCATTTCTGGCCATAGCTATGGGCTTTGCAGTGGCAGTCTCAGCTCCTGACTGATATGTGATACCTGATGTATCAGAGCCGTAGGCTCTGAATTAAACTAAGTGTTTTCACCCATTTGAAAAAGAAGAAATTAACAAGACTAATGTAAAATGTTCATTTGACCTGGGGAAAAAAATGATGATGTGGGGTAATCCAGCTTTTTCCCTTTATGTCTTAGCATTTCTAGATGGCACATATCTGTCCTTCAATAGCTCTGTTTGGTTTCTTTCTATGATCTGACACGGACACAAGTCTTTATGAATCTCTCACTGAGCACAGGTGCAGAAGACAGACCTGAATAACGTCAAGGGCAGTGGCAATGGTACGTGAGAGCAGAGCTCCTCCTGACTCTCAGTGCTTGGCTGGGAGCAAGGCCCCAGGCTCAGCTCCCTCTGAACATTCTGTGGCAGACCTGTGCTTTGCTGGGCTGCCTGGCTTGTTTTCCACTGCCATTTTACAAGCCAAACTGGGCACAGGTTAGCTTACTGCCTATCTATAACCTCCTGCTCCTATTAGTCTGTCTCGTCTTTAAGCTTTTGATTTTTCTCCATCTGTGAGTTTTTAAGAGGTGGTTTTTTGTTCCAAAGTAACCACAAAGTCTGGATTGATTGAACTTTAAGGAGTCTTAAAGGAATGAGAAGTCCATACATCATAAGAACGGTGTATTCTTCACCGTTCTGATTGCAAAAATTATTTCCAAATGTTCACATAACACAGGCACATACAAAGAACAAAATACTGGCCCACAACATTCACTGAAGAGCTTGTAATATGGAACATGATCTAGTAACGTTTCACTGACTCCAATTTATGTTTTAAAAAATTTCTGATGAATACAATAATTTACAGACAGCAAAAGTTACAGTTTTTCTTCTGCTACTTACATATTACAGATATATTAATATTTTTTTTATTTCAATTACTTTATAAATGCTAAAAAAATCTTTTTGGGAAAATTTCCTGGCATTTTATGTGATCTGGAAAGCTTCCACTCACACCTGCAGCTTATCATTACTTTGGCACTGAAATTGTTTTTGACCTTTCCAGATCTAGATAATGCTTCCAGGCCATCAGCCAAGAATGACATTGGACTGAGATAAGCTACTGTTCAAAATTACCGGTGGGTTATGACACATCAAAATTATTATACAGTTTTTAAAAATAACCTGTAGTGAGGGAGTTTTCAGTAAGCAAGGATCACTGTTTGCCAAGGGAAGTGTCTGATACGTAGTGTCTTACTACATAAGGCTTACTTATTACTGAAAAAAGAATACATTGATGGAAACTCCATTAAATAGATTTTTTAAGATTCCCAAAGGAAAATTCAAATTGAGACTTGACAACCTACCAATAAGAATAATTCAAATTAAGGTTTGGCTTAAAAAACCCTGTATCATTGGCCAGAGGCAGGGCATGAATCCAGAAGATTAGCTGCAAAATAGGGAATTTTTCTGACCCAGAAGAGCAGGGAACCAAGCTTTTACTGAATGTGATCAGGTTCATTCCAGTCACAAAAAAGGTAACATGGTGGGATCAATGCACACAGAATGGCCAACAAAGAGGAGGAGCTGGAACCCTCTGAGGAAGTACTCTGAGGGAACTGGGGTGGCTTACTGTGGAGAAAAGAAGGGTCAGGAGGATTTCTCACTCTTCTACAACTTCCTGAGAGAAGGTTAGGCAGGCATGGGTTGGTCTCTTCTCCTAAGAAACAAGAAATGAGACAAGTGGAAATGACCTCAGGAGTCAGCAGGGGAGGTTTAGGCTGGGTATTAGGAAAAATTTCTTCACCAAAGGAGCTGTAAATCATTGTAACAGCTGCTCAGGGAAGCAGCTGAGTCACCGTCTCTGGAGGTATTTAGAAGACATGTAGATGTGGCACTTAGGAATGTCCTTTATTTAGTGGTTCATTTAGAAAGATTAATGATTGGACCCAATGGTCTCAAATCTCTTTTCACAACCTAAAATATTATATGATTTTGCATTTTACTGGTATAAAGTATGTGCTTAAGTACCATCGTGCTTGCCCTACAAACTGCAGCCCTATCAAACCTGCATCTTTCAGGAAGAAATCTCTCTGGTCTTGAATTCATATTGCCGTTGATGACATTGTGGTTTAAAATCAGACTTCATAATTTAAGATGATGGTTTAACATATTTCATAAATTAAAAGAAAAAAATTGTAAAGGACTTCAAACTTGATAATTCTGGGTTAGTTCTAAATAGGAGCAGGAATCCAAACTTTCACAGTCTGTAGAAAAACAAAAAAAAAAATCCCTGCTTGTATTTTTAGCCAGTCCTTGTCTTTATTTGTCAGATTTTCACCACAATTTTTTTTTTTTTTTAGTTAAAGGAGAATTCCAAGAACTTGCATTACAGGTAACTTTTAGTTTAGGGAATTGCTTTTCTCAATGCCAGCTGTGCTTCAGTTTCCAATGTCCAGACACTCTATTAGCTCAGCATGTTTTTTGCCATGGTAATGTCAAGTGCCAAAAGCAGAACAGCAGCAGTGCTCCTCATGGTGTTACATCTGCAAATGCTTAATGAATAGTGCAGCTTGCACATTTCAATACATTTTTAATTATATTTGGCAGAAAAAAGAAAGCATGACCTGGCTTAAAATGTATCTCATCAGATCCCTGGTATTTAAGCAAGAAGCTGCCTCACTGGAATACAAAACTTGTCTAATTGTTTTAAAGAACTCCCACTAAGATAAAGCTTTCTAACTGTTCTCGTTTCTAAATGTTTCTCACAGTATCTTGTAGATACTGTGGTCTGTTTTTGTTATTTTACCCAAGGACTTCTTCAGTCACATCTTCTGAAGTGTCCACTGGTAATGAGTGTTGCATGTTGCTTGTCAGTGAAAGTGACTGTGTCAGTCAGGAAAGTTATGGTACAGCCCATGACAGCATATTATGTATGACTCTGAGATGGCTCTTAGCAGTAGTGTGCTGACTTTAATAATGTTTTTTTTCATAAGCTGACCTCCTCCTTTCCCTCTTACTTTTGGCTCAGTCTCCACTCACCATTGGTAGCAGAATTATTTGCAGAATGTCAGCAAGAGCATTTCAGGAATAGGTACCAAAAATAATTTTTCTCACTTGAGTGGATGACTTTTGCTGCAGAATAAATCAAAGGATTGCACCTCTGTCCTGAAGAACTGACTTCTGCTGTACAAGAAATCCTCTTCCAGAAGCCCAAAGCCTGCAGCCCAGAAGCCAGATGCTCTTCTCAGCATGTGTCCCATACAAGCACTCTTAATGCCTTAGAGCAGTGAAACTCATTCACTGCCTGGAGATGTTTTCTCCAGAATTTTTCCTGCTTCCAGAATTTCCAAAAATTAGGCTCAATCTGCATTTTAAGCCTTCATCAGCATCTGTTCTGTCACCCAGTAGTATCAATTCAGAGCAGTGTGATACATATCCAGCTCACATTACTACAACACAGTGGTCACCAAAGCACCCGTGGACCCATCTGGCCAGTGGTTGAGACACAGAAAATCTGAACTACAACATCCCCTTTAGACTTTTAATTAGCTTCTCATATATTTTATTATTCTTTTACTGGATTTCATCCTGTATTGCATATCTATGAGGCACTTTTGGAGATAACTAATTATTCATATGCTAGTTACTTAGATAAGTCTTATTGGGAGGTCACTAGATCCTCATATGATGCCATATCATTGAGTTTTCTGTAGATTTGCACTCAGTGTACTCTAATGAACCACAACAATCCTCCTTTGTCATCACTCATGGTTAAAAATCCCTGCTCCTGCTTGGCACTGCAGCAGAAATTAACTTTCATGTAGGGCCCGTGGCCTACATGTGAGACCATTTCCTCCTGTTCTCTTCAAAACTCGCTCCTGCCATGAAATGTTCCTTAAACTGGACCAATTACATTCCTTAACTTTCATTATAAACTTGCATTCATCTTCCTTATCGTTGTCTTCCAGAAAGCTGAAACATCATGACAAGCCAACCTAACAAAAGGTTATATATATATTCAAAATATATCCAAAGTGTATATTTTTAATAATTCAGATAAAAATGTTTTGGATATGCTGTCTCATGTTTGCTCTTTCCGTTTCACATATATGTACTTTCCTGCATTTCTACACAATAATTGTAATTTTTATGAGATTTTTTTTTTGTAGGCTAAAAATCAAGCTTATTTTAGTCCCGTCACACAGAAAGCTCTCCAGATTAATTCCCACCAATCTTTAACTCCCTACTTAATTGTATATTTCACCAAAACATGAGGCTAACATTGTGTCATGTGGTATGCCCAACACATGGCCACCATGTATTGGTGGATTGTATTCTATTATGAGTTTTTGTATCTAGAGAGTACAAACTTTCTCCAAAAGTCCTTAATGTGTATTTTGCATATTGTGCTGTTATTGGCACCATGTCTCTAAGGTCTTACTTTTTTCTCCAGGCTTTTGAGGGATGCACCTCTTCCTATGTAGCATCATAATCTTTGTTTTAACAGTGTTTTTCAATGCAGTTTCTCTGGCAACTTTTAAGTGTTCTCCTGCTCTTTGTGATGAAATCATTAATACTAATTGCCTGCTTTTGACAGGAAGGCAGATTTATTATGCAACCAGCGTTCTCTACATAGAATGCACAGGGCTCCTGATTTTAACAACCTGCAGCAGGTACTCCACAGCTGCAGCCCCACAGCAGCTCCAGAGCAGCCCCGTCCAGAGGCACCTGGGAGCCCTCAGCAAGGCAGCCAGCAGCACACGGGCAGGAGGACACGGCTGGCGCTTCCTGCCTGGCACAGGGCTTGTGGCCATCTCCAGGCACCGCTCTGAGAGGGATCCCCGCAGCTCCGGCCCCTGCCCAGCCGCTCTGTGGGCAGCACAAAGGCTTCATCAGAACCACCAAAGGCCAGGGGGCTTCTGGCCATTTCCCCTGCAGCACTGCACGCCTGGGCAGCTGGGTGAGCACAAGCACCCTTTTCCCCTCCTCCCCTATGCCCTACGGACCCTGGGCAGCAAAGAAAATCTCGTGAGAGTGTGTATATTATAACACGGTCTATATTTACAGAGGGTAAAAATTAGAACGGTAGAAAAGAAAAATCTTAAAGAAAAGTAAAAATCCCCACTGGCTCAGGCTGCACCAGCTAAGAGACCCTCCCAGATCAGCTGTCCTCAGAGCTCCAGCAGTGCAGGCAGCTGAGCCGCGAGAGACGAGGCAGAGTGATCCATGCCCTGTGCAGCTGATCGTGCAGCCTCTGGAAGATGGAATATCGGCCATGCGGTGTTGTTCGGAGGACATGCAGTGTTTGAAGTGCCAGCTCTGACACGGCACTGCTCGTGTCCTCCGTCAAGCGTTCCAGGGCTGCAAGAGAGAGGAACAGAGGCACGGTCAGAGCCGGATCTGCCGGGAGCCCAGGAGAGCCTCCTGCAAAGGACCATCCCAGCCAGCTCTTGCCGTGGCCGGGAGGGAGCAGGGAGCAAGGGGATCAGCCTGAAGCTGCTGGCCAGGAACGGCCCACGTCGCCCTGAAATCTCCGTGTGCTCTGCCATCGGGAGCAGAGCTCTCCGCAGCCGGGACAGGGCTTACAAGCTCCCCCTGGCAGTCCCTGCTGTCAGCCCGCTGCCCTCACTCACTCACCAGTGCAGATCAGCTGCAGCTCTTGCTGCTGCCCCCTCAGGTGCCGCCCGGCCATGCCTGTGAACACAGAGCCTGTCACGGCCCCAGCGGCACAGCTCCCTGCCAGCGGCGCTGCCGGCGCTGTGGCCACACGGGCTGCTGGCCCGGCAGGGCTCAGCCCGGCCCTTGCCGCACGCTGCCGCCCCAGGGCACGGCTGCCAGAGGGCGGCAGCAGCAATGCCCGGGCCAGGCGGGGCTCCACGGCGCCGACCCGGGCTGACGCTGCCGGGGCAGCAGGCGGGGCTGGGGCCGAGCTGCGGCGGCCCGGGGAGGGAGCCCGGGCTCGGGACTCACCCATGAACCGGACGGCCGCCTCTCGCAGGGGCTCCTGTGGGCTCTCCACGTAGCGCAGGGCCCGGCGCAGATGCTTGGCCGCTCTGCTCCTGTCCTCTGCCAGCTGCAGAGAGCGGCAGGAGGGAAGGGTTGGCGCGGGCTCAGCTCCTGGGCCGGGCGCTGTCTGCGCCCAGCCCCGGCCTCCCCCTGCCCGCACAGCCCTGAGGCGCGGCCCGCAGCCGCTGGCCAAGGGCTCCCGAGGGCAGGGGGCAGAGGGCGGGCTGCTGCCCGGGGAGCCGTGGTGCCGCCCCGCAGCCCCGCCGGGCCGGGCCTCCATAGGCACCCGACTCAGGCCCACGGGAGCCGGGAGAAGAGCCCGCGCGTCCTCTGGCCGCAGCAGCGGGCAGGAGCACAGCTGCCCGGCCCCGCACACTGAGCACCGCCCTCAGGGCCCTTCTCCAGGCTGAGGATTCTTGGCTGCTCTTACCAGGCTCTCGCCGAACCTCCATGTCTCATCCACCTCTGGCACTTGTTCGAGATTCCTTCTCTTCAGGAATCTGGCTGCAGAATACAGTACTACACAGGATGCCTGGAGAGCAGCAGAGATGCACAGATGGCCCCACAGGCCAGGGCCCAGGAGCATCCCAGTGCCACAGCCTGGAGGAGGCTGCAGCCCGCAAGGTGCCAGGGCAGGAGGCAGCCCAGCCCCTTCCCAGGTGGACAGCAGCCAGCCACAAGTGCTCACCTCAGCAACAATCTGATTTTCATCATGGCAGTGGAAGTAGAGTGGGACCAGGCTCTGACGCACGTGGGACTTGAGGGCCTTTCTTCCATCTTTGGTTAATGAGTCCAGAATCTCTTGAAAGACACACATGGAGCTCAGCTGCACCTGGCTATCATCCTGAATGAAAGAAAAGGCAAAATACCTGAGCATCAGCTGCTTCAGGCCCCCCAGGGCACAGGCCTGCATCTCCACAGGGCACCAAGTGTCCGGGCAGCAGCCAGTGGCCGTGGCTGTGGGCACAGAGCCTTACATGGTCAAAGAGTGGCAGGAGCGCCTCAGCCAGCTGCAGGGCAATGGGGGTGGGTATTAGGGCACCATCATCCAGGAGCAAGTATCTTAAAAGAAGAATGGTCATCCCGATCATGTCGCTATCATTTTCCTGCAGGAGCTCCACAAGCCTTTCAGTCAGGCTCCACATTTTTTCAGCCTGTGCGGAACACGACTTTGTGAGAGGCTGCCCGGCTGCCGCAGGGCCCAGAGGCCAAAGGCCTGTCCTGAAGCACTGGGGCAGCTGAAGCGGGAGGCAGGAGAGCTGGGAGCAGCTGCCCCAGCGCCCGAGCCCAGGCAAGGCCGAGCGACTGTGTTGCCCAGCCCCACGCTGCCTGCACGGCTTCAGCCACTGCCCCCTTCTCACCATCAAGGGATTCTTGCCCAGCACTACGAGGCCTCGGAGTGCCAAGTAACGCCTGGCCATGTGCTCGCTCTGCAGGTTCTGTGCCAGGATCTCCAGAACACTGTCACTGCATTCCCTCAAGTCCAGGCACTCGAGAACGTGAAAGGCACAGGGCAGTGACAGGGGAGCCGGCTGGCAGGAGCCCAGGAACGCACAGGGCCGGGCCCAGGCAGCAGCACAGGGCACGGGCACCCTCCTGGCAGCTGTGGCTGCGAGAGGCCAGAGGGCTGGGAGGCCGCTCAGCCAGGCAGCGCTGGCCATCAGGCTCACCTCCACAAGGAATGCCAGGGCAGGGAAATCCCAGTATGGCATCTCTTTGCTGAGCAGGGCGAGCAGGTAGAATGCAACCGCGGAACAAAAGTGGATGGCTGAATGGCAAATGCGTCTGACAAGAGGAAAAGGAAACAAGACCCTGAGCCTGTGGGGCAAAACTCTCCCACGAGTGACTCACAGAGTTCTCGTCTTCCCCCACCACCTTTCCAGCAAGGGGACCTGGGCCACTTGGGAGTTGGTTGCTCATGGGCACCCTCCTCTGCCAGCCTTTTCCAGTCTGCTTGGCCGTCCCTCAGTGACAAGGCCCTCTGGCCCATGGCCACCACGGACACTTTGTGGCCACCTGGGCACAGAGCAGCAATGGCAGAGGCAGTGGGGAGAAGGGGGTCTCACCTGGCAAGCAGAGCCACGGCAAAGTGGTGAGTGTCAAGAGAGAGCAGCGTGTCCCAGGCACACCTGCGCTCCATTGCCACCACCACATCCTCGCAGCGGAGAAGGCAGAGCAGGGACTTCAGGGTGCGCACAGCAAACCTGTGTGCACAGCAAAGCCCAGGTCACGCTGGCAGCACTGGCTCCTTGGCAGGCCACGTGGCAGGGACAGGAGGAGTGGCATGGAGCACCTGTTGGGGCTGGTGGCAAGGCCGTGCTCTTCCTGGCATGCCTTCCAGAATCTATCGACCTCCTCTGGCATATCCAGAGTGCTGAAGAACACTTGGAAGAGGAGATGCACAAACAGGCGAGGGAAATACACCTTCAAGATCCGTGGGAGACAGGGCACCTGGAGGATCTTCCACATCACCATGGTTGCCTACAAAGGACAAAGCCCCCCGAGACAGCGCTCAGTGCCGAGGTGTGCGTGTGGCACGGCCCGAGCGTGGCAGGGAGGTGCTCAGAGAGATGCATGGGGAGCACGGGGCCTGGTGGGCCTGATGCTGCCCCTGGGCCAGGTTTCAGGGCAGCGCCTGAGGCAGGGAGATGCAGTGGGGGAAGGAGGATGGAGAGCTGCTGGAGAGGCGGCCTTGGGGCCTGCAAAGTCCAGCTGCAGAAACTCACAGCCAGGGCAAAGACACCCGTTTCGTCCCCATCGGAGGTGCAGGTGCTGTACTCTGGCCAGCTCCCCAGCACATCTAGGAGGATCAGCTGTGCCAGCTCCACAGTCCTGGCTGAGCCCATGATGGTCTTCCACATGGCCATGGCAGCTCTGTGGGGTCAGAGCTGTGTCTCAGGGGGGTCTCAGACACAGCACCGGAGGGAGCTGAGCTGGATGCCAGTTCTGCCTCTGCCCACTGCCCCCTGCCAGCAGCAGCCAGGCAGCCCAGCCCTGTGGGGACAGAGCCCTGAGGGGCAGGGAGGGAGCACGGCAGCAGGCTCAGGGGCTGACGTGCCAGGGCTGGGAAAGGGAGCATCCTGAGGGCCCTGGAACTCTCTGTCGCTCCGACACCTGGGGCAGGCTGTACAGGGTGTTGGGCTGGGGAGGCCTGACCCCTCATGGCAGGCGGCCCCATACCTGTCACAGGACGGGGCCACACGCAGGAGCGTCACCACTGCGTCATCTGGCTGTGCTTCGGTGAGATCCAGCAGGGCCTCATCCAGCCTGTGCTCAGCACAATCATTGGCCATGAGCCACTGGTGGATGAACCTCACCATGGTGGGCACCTGGATAATGCAGCAGGAGACTTGGAAAGCTGCCAGAGGGAGCAATGTTCCCAGCTTCCCCAGAGAAGTGCTTCCCTTCCCAGCCCACTGCCATGTGGCCCCAAAGGCTCACAGCAACCAGCATGCGTGGCTTGGGAGGCCAAGCAAATCCTGGGAGGATCAAACCCTGGCCACAAGCTGCTTACTTGGTTTGGATAGTAAAAATCTTCCTGTACAAGCATACACAGGAGGGCCGCACTGGGCTTGGTTTGGAAGATGGGAGAGTATGGTCTGAGCCCAGTGCCTGTGGCGATGGTCTCTTCCTCCTGCATTCTCTTGATGAATTTGCTGACCAACTGTAGGAGAAGGGCAAGAAGCCAGGGATGTTGCATGGAGTGCTGCACACACGGTGCTGGGCTGAGCAGGGACAGCAGGCCCAGCCCAGGTGGGGGTGGCTGCAGGTACCTGCGCTGTTCTGCGGAAGCGGCCACGGCTGGACTCCTGCTCTTGTGTGCGCTCCAGGGCTGCATCTGGCAAAGAGCGAGCGCAGCCAGAGATGAGGGGCTGCGGGAGAGGCTGGAGAACGCGGCCCAGCCCTGTGCTCCCCAGGCAGGGAGAGCCCCAGGATGCCCCAGGGGATGGCGCAGGGCCACTGTGGCGTGTCTGCCCGGCCCCTCTTCTGTCCTGTCCATGGGAATGGGATGGGATTGGGTGGGATGGGATAAAATGGGATGGGATGGAATGGTGCCAAGTTGGCTGCAGGCACCAACCCTGTGGCCCAGCTCTGCCACTCACCCTCCTGCGGCAGCTCAAACGGCACCACCGCTTTGGTTTCATGTGCTGGGGCAGCTCCAGGGCCTTCTTCCTCCTCTTTCCCCCAGGCCACCTTGGTCACTTTCAGGGATCTCTGTTCCATGATAATGACTGGATTTGTGTGTGCACCTGCTGAAGAGAAGCCTCGGGAAGGCCACAGGTCACCAAGTTCTGTGGTCTGGCCTCAAGCTCAGCTGCAGCAAGAACGCCTCGGAAAGGCTCCGGGTCAGACGGGAACGAGTGCACAGTGCGAGCACTCCTCACGGCACCGCTCTGTCCCGTTCTGCCCCGTTGTGCGCTCCCAGCAGCCAGGCAAGCTTCTATTTCCCACGTGTCACAAAGGGCCCTTGGTCACCGGGTTCCGTTCCATGGCACAGAGACCGTGCTGCTGCATGCCACCCAGGGCCCTTGCAAACACTGCCTACTGCCCTGGGGCCGCCCCCAGCCCAGCCAAAGTGGCCCAGCTTGGAAGGAATGCCTGGCCCCAGGTGTCTAAACAGACCAGGGTCTTTAGGAAGGGCTCAGACCATCAGCAAACGCTGCCCGGCACTGCGGGCTCAGTCCTATCCCCATATCTTTCCCTGAGCGCATTTGAATTTCTAAATTAGAATCATTTGAAGGGAGGAGATTTACATTTTCCATTTCAGAGAAGCCTTCTGCCTTCATTAGCAGACACCTCTCTTTTCAAACCAAGAAAATTGTTTATCATCTTGCAGATGCGCAGGTGCTGGGGAGCCCCGTTTTACACCAGGGACCTGGAGAACCATTCCCAGCAATTGGGAAAATCCTCAGTGGTCCATCCACCCACGGATGAGGTCTCCAAATGTGCCCCGAAATTGGGTCTAGCTCTAGGGGACACAGCTAGGCCAAAGCCCAGACCTCTGCTGGGAGCCTTTCTCCTCAAATACCCTTCAAAGAAACCTCCATGCAAGTCAGTTGGGAAAGTTTCTTCAAATGATCCATTTCTGGCACATGACTACACAGGCTCATGTGAAAGATTCTAAAGCGGCCGCTCTGGAGTCAAAGAGCCAGCACTAAGAGTCCTTGTCATCTCTTTGTAGCTAAATCCCACTTTGAGGGATTTGAGGGAGTTTGGAATGAGCTAGAGAGCAGACCTCTGAGTGTTTTAGATGATGCCATTGCTTTTTCTTCTCTTCTACATATACAGGAAGGGTGAATTTGGTTCACATCTGCACTGCATGGCTCACAAGGCCCACAAGACTTGTAGTTACAAGAGCTTTGAAGGATTTCTTGGCCAAGAAGACATGGCCAACAAGGATATTTATGTTTTGGACCCAATCCTTCAATATTTCGTCTTAGGGACTCATGTTACAGTGTAAGCCTCCTTAGCCAATCATGTTATGACACACAAACCTACAGCACTGCATCCTAAGCTTCTTGTTTACCATTGTAACTACTTTTACTTTTTCTAGATCTTCAGCACTAAACCTCTAAACTTTCCTCCACTTCAACGTTCCTCCCCGTGTCTCTGCTATAATAAACTAGAAATCCACATTCTCGCTTCTAGCACCTAAGTTTGGAAGCCCTTTCCAAGGTCTCTGATCAAATCCTGTGTTTAATTCTAAGCTTTGCTGACAAGACCAAAGGTCTGAGATTTCCCTGCATTTGGGTTTCCAACAACACTGATGCTGTCAGTTCCAGAGTGCCCAGGGTCCCTCTTGCGAGTCAACTCTGGCAGGAACAGGGCGCGCAGCTGCCGGGGGCCTGCTTGTGGCCTCTGCCAGCCCATTGCCCAGGGCTTGCCAGCGCCCAAACCCCTCAGGGGCTGCCCCAGCAGCGCCACAGCCCCACAGCAGCTCCAGAGCAGCCCCATCCAGAGGCACCTGGGAGCCCTCAGCAAAAAAATATCTTAGTTCTTGCTATACCTATCCAGAACCTGACTCTCTCCTTGTTTATTTTGACTTGAGATCCAAGCATGATTTTATTCTGGACAGGGAAGTAAGAACCAGCTGCAAATACAGACTACAAGTGTGAATCTATACTGCAGGGACTGAGCTGTAGCTTGGAATTAAAGGCAAGAAGTGATGCCATGGTAAATGTGAACATTTAGTGCTGGCATAGGAGCCTTCTGCAATGCTCCACCAACCCATGGTTCACATTGCTACAAACTCTGATGTTACAAAGAGTGTTGAAGAGCTGGCTGTAGGTAAAAAAAATAGCCAGAATGTTAATTTTTGTTAATATGGCAAACAATGACTATCTAAAAATTCAGAGCTCATAGAAGTGAGTATGCAGATTTCCACTTAGTATGTGCTGGCAGTTTTCATTTGAAATCAACAGGTTTATCCAAATCAAGGTATCCATAGGAATTAATTTGCTCTATGATCTAACTGAAAGTGCCTCATTGTCTGATAAGTTTAGCAGAAATTTGCAAAGTCAACAGTCCACAGATTTTAATTTCTTGTTTAGTGGCTATTCTGCAGGAAAGCTTTTACAGACTAATCAGTTTGGATGTCATTAAAATGCCAGTACATTTCATCTAGCCATTTTGGTACTAGAACAAAACCATATGACTGCACAGCCTTTAAAAAAATATTTTAAAATAAATTTTCAAATCAACAGTCTGAGTAGGACTCAGAATAAAAACCCTACCAAACTTCAACTCCATTGGAAGATTCCCTTGACATCCTGTGAATCAACTCTACATTCAGAAGATTAAAAGTCCCAATGATGGTGGTTTTGGTATGGTTAGGAATTGGGGAAGAGTCTTCTTCCTTCTCAGCTCCATGCTGCAGTGCCTTTGGGATGTGGCCTGCTGGCCGTTGTTTGTGCAGTCCTGGTGTTTCTCTATGGGGCAGAAAGTGCAATTGCATTTCCAGCCCAGAGCCTGTGAGGAGTGGGGCGTGCAGAGCTGTGCCAGACCCAGGCAAGCAGCTGTGCCACCAGAGGGTTTTGGTTCCTGCCCAGGGCAGCTGGTGCATCTCTGCCGTGAGTGCCTGCCCTTCCAGGTGCCCATGGACAGCAGGTGCAGGGTTCTGCACAGGGCATGGAACAGGGTGGGGATGTCTGCTGGCAACAGAGTGCAGCGGAGAGCAAACAGTCCAGGATGGTCCTGGAGTGTGTGACAGAGAACTCCTGACACAGCTGTGACTGAGCCAGTGAGGGAAGGCACTGCTGGAGCTGCTGTTTGTGAGGAGAGAAGGGCTGCTGGGTGACAGGAGGGCTGGAGGCGCCTTGGGCTCAGTGATCACAAAATGCTTGTGTTTGATTCCCAGAGAAGGAACGAGAGATGTTGGGGAAGTGTTGACCTGCAATAAATTGTTAATTTGTTAAGCTTTACCAGGCAGTGCTTAGTTGTACCTTCCCTCACACCAGTGGTTAATGTGTGCAAGTGGATGTCTTAGCCTTGAGAATAAAGACAGTGGGCCTACTGAGGAGGTAGCTGCAATGCATTCAAGGAGAAGAAGGCTCTTAACCATGGAAGGAGAATTTGAGGAACAGGATGTTCACCACATGACTACCAGAGACCCTCAAGAGACCCCTACTCTAAATGTCAGTAATTTTGGGGAAGTGATTTAAACATGTCAAATACTTTGTGAGAATGTTTAGCCTGTGAGTTTGAGCAAAGTAATGAATAAAAGAAATGAAAGTAATGTCTTAGTTCTGTGGATACTAACACGTGGGTGTGCATGTTTCGGGGAAGTGATTCCTCAAACACCCAGAACTGAAATAAAGTAATGCCTCTTTTCTCACACTGAGCTGGCAGTGTGGATCGTGCCCTGCTCAGTAACTTTCATTTTGGTCATTTCTATTGAAGCATAAAGAATGGTTGAAATGAAATCTTTTCCAGCTGTTTCCCTTTGGTTTGAGGGTTGAAATTCTGTGCTGCAGGTGTGCTGGGTGTGCGCAGAGCAGTGCAGCCCCAGACACCCATTGGCTTGCCCACAAGTTGTCATGCCTTGTTGCCAGGTGTGCCCAGCTGTGGCAGCAGAAGGAGCCCGCAGCACAGTGGGCACCGTGCCCTGCCCAGCTGGGGCTCTCTGGCACAGAGCAGCAGCAGCGCCAGCACCGTTCAACCGCTCCTGCCTTGGCTTCCCCTGGCACACAGAAGCCTCTGGAAATCAGCACCGCCAGCGGCGTTCCCAGCTTGGAGCAGCTGCTGCTGGCAGGCAGATGCTGCCAGTTCGACTGCTGCCAAAGGGAAAGAAAGGCAGAGATGTACACGCACCGGAGCCCTGGGCATGTCCAATAAAGGTGCAAATATGTGAGGAGATTTGTTATGAAGCATTTCAGCTGTGATGCCAACAGTGGCTTCTCTCCTGGTTCTGTGTGTTCTAGACGAGTAATGCAATGGTTGGCTCTGACAATTAAGAAGTAGATGTTATGTGGATGTTCAAATGTGTAATGATGGTATTGTAATACATCCTCCCATAGTCCTCTTTCCCGTCCCCCTTGTAATAGCCTTGGGAGTCAGGGCATTGGGGAGGGCTGGCTTGTGACCAGCAGGCAGGTTGTAACAACACCTGGCCTCCAGTCAGGATGCAAGAAAATAATCTCCACCTATGAACAGCAGAGAAAGAGTTGAATGACAAAACTTTTGGAGGAGCTGAGAGTATAAAAGGCAGAGTATCCTTTTTATAGATGAGCACATGGCTGCTAGTCACAGAGACTCCCAATGCTGCAATTTTTCCTTAGTCAGTCCTTTGTTAAGGTTTACTAAACCTTTAAAATGTTAAAAGTGAGAGTCATTTCTCGCATGTGCAATGCTGTGGGCCATTTCTTGGTCTGGTTTCCTTTGCTTGAGTCCCATCTGAGGGCTGAGCTGGGGTACAGGCTGTGGGTGCTTGGGGCACTCTTGAAGTTACTCTTGGATCCCTTGAAAAACAGGGTTTGGCCCATGAGGGGAATTTGTGCTACTTGTGACAGACAAGAACTTCCCAGGCTCTTTTGTGTTTGCTGTAGGGAAGGTTGGTTATTGCTGTGCATAAACTCACAGACCAACATGGAGCGTTTGCTTTGTGATGTCAGGGCATGGTTGCCACGTTGTCATAGTGGCATCAGAAGGTTGCCTTGGTGCATGGAAGGCCTGAGTGTCAGAGCAGCCCAAGGTCTGCTGAGAGCAGGAGTCCCCTCCTGGTCCAAGCTTTTGTCAGTGGGAAGCTGCCCACTGACAAGAGGCTTGTTCTTTTAGTGTTGGGGCAAACTTGCACAACACTAATAGCATGATTCACCACCTCGACAAAGCAGCTTTTGCTGCTTATGGCATGTCCTTTTCCATTTATTACATTACGCAATTTACATGTAAGTAGAGGTTTCCCTTCTGCTTGGTTAGGGTGCAAACTAACGTGGCTTTTGTATGTCTTCCTGCTCTTTCTTAGTGGCTGAGTTTCTGATTTTGAAACAGAAAGAGCATTAGGATGCCACTGGTTTGGTAAAGCTCCTGTCAAGAGGTTCAGCTAAAAAGGGGGTGTCTGTAGCCACAGGGGCAGCATTTGCAAGGGAACCTGCAGGGCTTCCATTCCCTCCATGGGAGAGTCTGTGGCAGCAGAGTCTGTCATTTCCTCAGGTTGCTGGGACAAGCAAGACACCTTTGAAAATGTAGACTGGCAGACGTTTTTGGAATGCCTTTTGAAATCTCTGCAGTTGTTCCCAGGATTCAGGGAAAGCTTCTTTCTTTCTCAATTTTGTCATGAAAGGATTTAACTGTCTAACTTGACCCTTTACCAAGTGCTTAACTAGTGATTCTCTTTGCAAGGAAATGCAAACTCTAAAGCAGTGAGTGTCTGCCACAGCTCAGGAGGATTTTGGGCAAGCATTTCTGGGCAAGCATTTCCAGCAAATTAAAGAGAATTAGTGCATGCAACTGATTAAAAAAAAAAAAAAAGACCAGAAGGGGTGGATTTAAAAAGCTGTTTTATGTGCTTTCTAGAACAGAAGTATTGATTTTTAAAGAACAATTTGCATTTTCTTGGTCATGTTTGTATTCATTTACTGGCTAAACAGGTTGAAGTGTAGGCAAAAGCAAGAATATTATCCTGATCCCTTGCTGGCTGTGTGAATGAAATGTGTCTCCTGGAGGGATGTTACAAAATGGGAAATCTTCTCTGTTTGGGTTGACTTGTTCTGTTTGATTCAGCAGCCCAAGCAGTTTTCTCACACCATCTGGTTCATTTTCCCTGCCCACTACAGGTCACCTGAAGCGTGTATTCAGAGGTGCTGACCCTGAGGTGAGTGATAAAGGAACATCTCATGTTCCTGGTGTTTAAGAATTGTGGAGCAAGCTGAGAGCTTGGCCAGTAGCAATAGAGTGTAGAGAGCCAGCTAGCAAGGCTGAAAGAAAATCCATTTTCATGCCTGAAGAAAAATAACAAAGTCCGAAATGGATATTTTAAATTTCTATATCAGAGCTTTGAAGAACTACAAGCCTAGTTTTGAAGAGAGAACCTTGCTTGCTGAAGGCAGATAGGGTGGAATATTTACATAGGAGCAATTTCCTGTACAGTTGAATTAGACCATTTTAATTTAGTCAGAGTCCCTTAGAATTCTATTCCTATCAAACTTTATGATATCTACTTGGAACATGAGGTGGTAGAACAGGAAGGCCATCTTGCAATGGTGCCTGCTGTATCTGAAGTGCAATGGGCACCTTTGTGGCTGGGGAGCTGCGTGGGCCCAAAGGACGCAGGGCTGGCGGCCGTGAGCAGCTGAAGATGAGGCAGCGTGGGGCCAGGGGGCCAAGCAGGCCAAGGGCACGGTGGCTGTGCCAGCAGCAGTGGGGCAGCAGGAGCAGGGCAGTGAGCGTGGCCTGTGCTGGGCAGCGCTGCGGCCACAGCTGGAGTGCTGTGTGCAGCTGTGGGCCCTGGGAAGCAGAAATTCATGGAGGGGCTGCAGCGTGGGCATAGAAGGACAGGGGAGCTGGGCAAGGGGTGCAGCACAAGGCCAGGGAGGAGGTGCTGAGGGAGCTTTAGCCTGGACAATGGGGGCTCTTGAGGGACCTTCAGGCAGACTTCCATAGATCCATGCCATAGATCCATAGAGCCAATGCTCAGCACAGGGGCTGTTTCCCTGCCAAACAACCCCTCACTGCATCCAAGTGCTTTAGACACTTTCATAATTTGTTTGTTTATTTGTTTGTTTGTTTGTTTGTTTGCTAGAAGGAGAAACCTTGTGTAATTTCTCCTTCTCCAGGGAGCTTTTTCTCAATCTTTCCTGCCCTTTTCCAGCACTGGCAGAAACACATCACTTTCAGGTTAACGGCTCCCGTCTCTTTTGGCTGCCCAGGGAATCAGTGTGTGTTGTGTTTGGGAATTGAGCAGGAAATCAATGCCCTTGCATTCCAGCTGGTGTTCAGAGATTAGAGGAGCTGGAGGGGCTGGGCTGCATTTCTGATTCCAGCCACATCAGCACCATCAGTGTGGTCAAGTCCATGAGAAGAACTTGCCCAAGCACAGATGCACAAATAGTGCAGTTCCCAGAAATGCTCTGGGTCTGATTGCATTCCATAAGGACCCACACACTCCAGATTCCCCAAGAGTGTGGGTTACTGAAGCAACAGGAGAGCAAGTTCAGGATTGTAGCTGACTGGGGCACTGGCTACCAAATTTTGATGTGTGTAGCAACAGAGAGGACAGTAAAGGGAGATTTCAGTAATGAGATCTGTCTGTCTATCTATCGATCTGTCTATCTATCAATCTGTCTAATTATGTGACATTTACATAATTGAATGTTCCTGGCTCTGGTCCAAGGCAGTTGGAGGCGCAAAAGTCACCTAAATCATCCCTTTCTGGAGAGGATTGGAGACATGTTCCCTTGACCCATTCTGAGTAGGCAGAGACGTTTCCCCCTCCAGAGATGGTGTTTTTTTCCCCTCAGTGCTGTTTTCCTCCTCCAGCCTCTTGTGCCCTGAAGTCTCCAGTTAATTAATTCTTTAAACTTCTGCCTCTCCTAGAGAGGTGGAACAATCCCATGTTTAGGTGGTGTTTGGTGACTCTGGTCATACATGCCATGCCATACATGACACATGGTTTCCTTCACTGGCATCCCCAGGGCTGTGTAAGTGCATTCGTTAATGGGGCCTTATGAGAAACACTGTTACTGCTGGTCAGAATTCTCTGTTGACAAAAGAGGGAGAAGAAACACCTTGGTCGTCCTCCATATACTGAGGTGGCCACAGAGGCTCTGTGACCTCCATCAGAGATCTTTGCATGCATCCTCATCTCCTGAATGACCCGGTTTTCTAACAAGAGTGTGGATGTCAGGAAGGATGAATGCTGGTGCAGGCCTGAAGAGAAGGTGAACTCCAGAAGTGTCTCTCACAAGGAGTGAGCTCACCCAGGAAGCCCCTGCAGAGCCAGGATGGAGGTGTGGGACAGGGCCGGGTGTCAGTCACTGCTGAAAGACAAACAGGACATGGCAGAAGCAGAGGGAGGCTCTCACCAGACCCTTGAGAAATGCCACCCCTTCCCTGTTAGCTGCCTGAGAGGCTGTTGGAGCTTCAGTCCCAGATGGCCCCTGATTGTAGGGCCAGGGGCACTTTGGAATCTGTGCCTCCCCTCGGGCAGAGAACAACCCAGGAGAGCAGCAGCACAGTGCTTTGGGAACGTGTGAGCCCAGCAGTCTTTGAGTCTTGGCCCACAAAGGGCATGTGGGAAGTTAAAACCCATCTCCTCTTGCTTTCTGTGCAGGTGCTTCTAGAGAAAGAGCAGGAGCACACTGCCTCATCTGAGCTGCCATGCCAGACTCAGGGAGAGCTGTTCCCTGCCCAAGAGCAGGAAGAGCAGCTCAGGCAGCAGGTGGAAGAGCCACAGGAGAATGGCCAGGTAAGCCTGACTGGCCAGGGCACAGAGGGAAGGGCAGGAAGAGGGGCATAAACCGGAGCTCCTGGGACTGAGGAGGCCAGGAGTCCCACAGGCACTGGAAGGACAGAGCCTTGCAATCTGCAGAGATCAGCCCTGGGACAGGAGATTTGCAATGGAGGCTGATGTGGGGAGGGAAGCAGAAAGAAGTGGCTGAATAAATGTGATTTGGAGGCTGCAAGAGGAAAAAGCTGAGCCTGATGGCAGCTCCCAGTCACTTACTCTGCTTTTGTGTGTACAGAACATCAAGGCAGAGCCACAAGCAGAGCTGCCCAAAGCTCAGAGTGACATCATGGCAGTGAAGAGAAAGAACAAGGAAGACATGGGAAGAATTCAAGAGGAGAATCTCCATCAGCAGAGGGGTGATCAACAAAACCAGGTGAATGAAAGAGTGGCAGCCACTCCACTCATGAAATGTCCTCTCTTTTGTTTGTTAGAGAACATGAAGGAACAGCTGGATGCAGAGCTTCAGACAGCTCACAGTATGATCAAGGCAAGGCATGAGCGGCTGGAGGAAGAAATTAAAATCTTCAGAGAGAAACTTAATCGCTTCCGTCAGTCTCTGCAAAACCAAGTGAGTGAAAGAGGGATGCAGCCACTGCAGTCACCAATCTGGTGGTTTCTGCCCTTCTTGCCTTTCCAGTGCAGAGCAGCAGGGTGTGGGGTGATGCCTCTGAGTGCCATGCTGCTGTAGTGTGTGTATCACAGTCACTCTGAAGGGCATTTCCTGGTCTGCTGAATCTCAACTGCTGCCCTGGACAGTGAAACTTGTCCTTTGGCCTTTTGGCCAGCAATCATCCAAATTGATTCCTGCTGGCCTGTTCCTGCTCTCCTTTTTTCTTGAGGGGTTTTTACAGTGGAACTTGGTGACCAAGATGGAGGATTGAAACAAGCTGTTGTATCCCCTGTCAATCTGTTCTTTGCCTTTCCTCACAGTCAATGACTCCTGGCTGACAGGGACAAGCTGTAGTGTCTGACGGCTTTGTTCTGTTTGACTTGAGGTGCAAGTGTTGACATCTCACCGGGCAGCCTGCGAAGACTTCCAGCCAATGTCTGGCAATGAAGGACCCCAAGTTAGGAGTGAGGCACAGGAGCAGTGCCCACCAGAAATGCTCCAGGTCCAGCACATCATGGGCTCTGAACCTGCTGCCGCAGCAGCATCACCTCGAGGAAGCCCTTCTGTGAAACCTGGGGACTCAGGCTTGGGCAGATCCTGGGAACAGGAGACTGGGGAGGAGTACCTGGAGCTGCTGGGTACGTCTGGGGTGTTTCTTATCTGAGGGACAGTGTGTTGTGGGCAGGTGTCAGCAGAGCTGTACCAAATGCTCCTCCTGAGCTTGGTGTCACAGGGCCATTTAGGACTCCCCAGAGGCAGTGCTGTGCTCCGAGGCAGCGAGAGAGCTCTGGGTGTTCCTGCTGCATCTGAGGGCACCTGGGACTGGCTTGGCTTTGCTGAGCTTCCCTCTCTGCTAAAGGCTGAAGCAGGGATTGTTCTTGGATCTGCAGAAGGCTGTGACCTAGCAAATGATCTAGGCAAGTCCTGTGTGCTAGTGGCCAAACTGATCAGAATTTTTAGCTTCCTAAATTCTCCTTAGATGCCTGACTTCCAACCAGTCATTAGAGCAAAAAAACTTCACAGAAATGGACTGGCTTTGGAGTTTTGTCTTTTGGGTTGGGTTGGTTTTTTTTTTTTTTTTGGGGGGGGGAGGGTGGCATTGCTTTTGTGTTGTTCATTTTTGGTGGGGGTTTTTTGTTGTGTTTTTCTCCATCCTGAAGGAGCCCTTCTACCCCACGTCTTACTGATGTCACTTTTTATGACTGTTACTGTTACCACTACTACATCTGCAGTTTATTTTCATGAGAATGCTATATTTTTGTCAATAAGAGAATGCTATCTTTTTGTCAATAAGAACTACTTTGAAAGAACATCAGGTTACAGGACAAATAGGGAGCACAAGGTGTTTTCCATGTGCCCCCAAAGAAAAACCAGAGACTTTGATAACAAACTTCATTTAATCTTCTAGTTTTATGCTTATCAAGATGTGCCCAGGAGACACATCCAAGTGGCGTGATCAGATAAAACTGTACTGCAGGCATTTCTCAGGAGAGAGCCTCCTGCCCAGCCATGGTATATCCCTCGGATCCATGGCACTTTTCCATACCTGATTCCCACTCTTTCCCATGACTGTTAGAATCCTACCCATTGGCCCAAGCCCTGCTCAGATCAGTCTCTAGGAAAACACATCAAGCCCTTTGTGATTCTGCAGCACAACCCAATGAATCTGCTTCTTGCCCGTAGGAGCTGCCAGTGCTGTGCTCTCAGATAAGACCTGGTGGGGCTGAGACCAGAGCCCAGTGGATTCTGTGTCTGCCATCACCTGTTGGGACAAAAAGGGCACTGATCTGCGCCTCAGTGTGGCTGATCTCAAAGCCCATCCTGTTGTGTCCTGAATGGGGGCAACAGCTTGTCCGGGGCTCAGGCTCACTCTGGCTTCTTCCCATCAGTGCCTGTCAGTGCTCATGCTTGGGCTTTGCCAGCCTTGTTGTGCCAGCTGCCCTGTCCCTGAGGGCCGGAGGGACTGCAGAGGCTGGAGCCTTCCTTAGCTGGGAGAGGGGCATCTTTGAGCTCAGCCTGCTCATAAACAGGTCAGGGTCCTGATGCTGAAAGCCCCGCCAGGATAAGTTACAGCTTGAGCTGCTCTGGTGTACAAATGGGAAGGCATTCCTTTTGCAAATTGCTGAAAGGTGGGGAAGATGTCTTCCTCTCCTGGGATTGCACGTCCCTGTGCTTTGTTTCCTGTCAAGAGAACTCTTCAAAAGACTGTACAAATCAGTCTCTGTGCTGGCCACCTGTGCTGCAGAGCTGTCTGCCTGGTTGTGGTCGTTGTTACCCAGCTGACCACAAAGGGCTCAGAGCTCCAGGCGCTGGGGCTGCCTTTTGTATCTTCTGGAAGCTGGGATCTCTGCTTTAAAGTCAGCATCTTGCATTTTGTTTCCCTCAGGGAGAATGGTGAACTCCACTGAAAATCCCCTGATGAAGTACATCCATCTGAAATATATTGGCAGCGGGTGAGTCCAACAGCAGTTACTCCTGCACAACCATGGGCCAGGTGTTTTTGGGGTGGAATGTCTATCCAGCGTGAAGTCAGGCCAGCTGCAAAGATGATCACACACTGGGGATAGATTGTCCCATCTCTCAATGCTGCTCAGAATTTGTGAGTGGGCTCAGAAGGCATTGTCAGAGATGCCTTGCTACCAAGGTCTTGCCTACATCAAGGAACAGGACCTGGAAGGTCTCCTTGTCTCTCAAGTGTGGGACAGCTCTGTGTTAATTTCTTTAGCATTTTTTGTATGTCTCAAAATCATACTGGCACACTAATGAAAAGAGAAGGAACTTGCTTGCCTAAAAGAGCAACCTATCAAAGTTGTGAGATAACAGTTCCCAGGAACAATTCTTTCCCCTGGTTTGAAGAAAGAAACACTCTGTGGTCAGGATAGGAACCACACCGTTCAGACAGTGAAACCCAAGAGGAAAGACTAACCTCCCTTTAGAAATTGAACCCCAGTGCTTCAGGAACAGGCCCAGTGCCCATGCACTTGAGAGAAAAATGCATCATCTGCCTTCTGGCAGAGTCCTCCTGCATCCCGCAGGTTTTGACACTTCCAGCAGAGATCTCCTGTGTGGGCTGGCTTTCACTGCAAGATCTAAACAGCTTCTCCATTCTCTGTTTCTGCTTTGTTTCTAGGGGTTATGGAGATGTTTATAGAGCACTCGACACTGCCACAGAAGGAGAGGTAAACGTCAACAGCCCCTGCAGGCTCTGCTGCACTCGAGGGCTTTCCCCTCTGGTGTGAGCTGTGGCTGGAGCTTTGGGCAGAGCTGTGCTGAAAAGGCACAAGAAGCACAGACTGGTGCCAGCCCATAAAACACATTTGGGACTTTGTCCTCCTCAGCTGCCGGAAGGAAGGCACGGAGGGCAGCGGTTCCTTTCAGAGAAGGACGCGCTCATTCGCTCTCCATTGCTAAAACAAAGGTGGTGCCTGCAAGCACCTCACTGCTCTTTGGGGCTACAGCTTCAGAATCCTGGATTCTCATTTCTGGCTGCCAGAAAATGCATCTGAAAGTTACTGGTAGTTCCTTAGCCACCTGCAGTGCTGCACTTGGGAACTGCACATAGGGAGAGATCTGCAAGGCGGCCCTGAAAGCCCTAAGCCCTGCCCATAGCCCAAGATGTATCCACAGTGTATTAAGGCATGGATTCCTTCTTCTGAGTCCCAAACAAAGCAGCAGAGAGTGTGGACAGAGGTTTGTGGGTGATAGCTGAGACACCGCTGTTACCAAGTGGTCAAGGCAAAATGTCAGTGCCCCCACGTGTCCTGTAACTGGCTCCCAAGGGAGCAGAGAAATGGGCTGTTGGAATGTCAGTTCCTAATTACTGCAGTGCCTAATCACAAGGCAGTTTGGCACAGCTCATCTGCATCATTGCAAAATCACTCACTCCACGTGCCTTGTGGTCTCATGCCACCAACCTCCCAAGTTACTGATTTTCAATGTCATTTTAGGTGGCAATAAAAAAAATAAATCTTCAAGGAGTGAGGAGGAAGGAGCTAACCTTTAATGAAATAATGATCATGAAGAGATATAGGAGTCCCAATGTTGTGAATTATTTGGACAGGTGAGAGGTCATGGTCTTATCCCATGGATGTGTGTTTACATATTGCAAACATGAGAGGTTAAAAACCCACTTTGGTCAGTGGCAGCAAGCAAAGCTGTTAATTTTTATTTATTCATATTTCTCTACTCATCTCCAATGGATGAGAAGAGAGTGCATTTTGTCTGCATGAGTCTTCCCTGGCACACCTAGTTTGATATTTACTCCAAAATTATTCAAAACCTGGATCAGCTGTATCTTCCTAAGTCAATAGCCTCAAAGTTCACTACCTCCACATTTATTTGGGATTGATTTTTTAAAGTTTCTTAAGTGCAGATGAACCATCCTAAAGTGGATTTCCCTTGGATTGTTGTCCCTCCCTGCCATTGCTATGCATGCCAGGAAGACTAGGTGCTTATTTCCAGAAACACCATGCCTGAAATGTTTTTCATCTGGGCTGTTTCTAAACTGCACTTTTCATTTGCTGCCTATCTAAGACATCTCCTTTTTCACAGATGAGTCTTTCTCTTTGAGACTGCACAGATTGCAAACAATGCACAGCCAAGAGGGAATATCTATTCCTTTGATTCTGTCCTTGTCACAAAGGCATCTGGAAATAAGAAACCTGGAAGCAAAAAATCAACATAGCCATGCATGTTCATCTCTACCCCCTTGTTTCCTTCTTTCAGCTACCTTCTGGGCGAGGAACTCTTGCTGGTTATAGAGTACATGGATGGAGGTGTCCTGACCGATATCATCAGCCAGACCTGCCTGTCTGAAGATGAGATGGCAGCCATCAGTCGGGAGGTCAGCAATCCCATCTGTGTTTCCAAGGGCTTGGGCAGCATTGTCTGGGAAACAGGGGCTCAGAACAGGAGAGGTTTCCTGTGCCCAGCTTTGTTTCTGTGTTGCTGCTATTCTATGGGCAAGTAAAAGCATCTCAAGTGAAAGGCCTGCCAGTGCCCCTGCACTCCCTGTACTCAGTGCCAGTACTCGTATCTCCTGCTGTTGTATTCTTGCTCTGTCTCTTGTATTTGTGTTTGCTGTTCTCCACCTTGCCTCTCTAAACGTTTGCCTGGAGTCTGTCTTCACTGCATTCCTTGCCTTTAAAGCAAAGGTGCTGGTGGCAGGATTTGAAACAAACAGCAAAGAAAAAAGAGAGAGACTCGTTTCTCTCAGTCCTCAGCTAAAAAGGATAGGAGTGCAGCCAGAATGCTCTTTGCTTCTGAGCACATGCACTGCAGCAGGAGTCATCCTGGCTGGTTGGCAGGGGACAGCCTACAACAGCAGGTGCTGTTGCTCTTTCAAAAGCTGACATGCCTTTCCTCAGAAAGGTCCTGCTCTGCAAGTGTTGGAGCAGCAAGCTCTTCTTCTCAGTGGCCATTACCGTTCTGCCATTACTTCCCATTCCCCTGGAGATGGAATCTTTTAGATTCTTTGTTTCCTTTCTTGTGTGATGAAATCACATCACTCATTTTTGGCCTCCTGTTTCTGTTTTCTCCCTCAGTGCCTGCAAGGACTGGATTTTCTTCATTCAAACGATGTGATCCATCGAGACGTGAAGAGTGACAACATCCTTCTCAAAACTGACGGCTCTGTCAAGCTGGGTCAGTATATTCTTGGTCAGGTGCAGCATTCCAGGGATGTGGTTGTGGGGCTGCTTGGAGTGACTGCCAGCTCCCCAAAAATGGTGCTGGTGGCAGTGCAGGGACCCCTGCTGCGAGCTGAGGGCACAGTTGCAACGTGCACAGAGGTAGAAAGAGCCACAAGCAGTCAAGAGTGGCCTTGCTCTGTGTGTGTCCCTTCCAGAGGGAGGGAGTTACAAGTCTAAAGTTTCCAAAGAACAAAAGCCACTGCTGGAGGCAGTGTAAAAAATGGGGGGATTTTTAAAGTCACCAATGCCAGGAGATTCAACAGCACGTTTTCAAACTTCTACTGGGGAATTCTTTTGCTTGCTTTCCTAATTGCACAGAATTCAGATAAAACCACTATTTTGTTTTCTCCTCAGCTGATTTTGGCCTCGCTACTCAGCTCAGCCCTGAGCAGAGCAGACCATGCTTGGTAGTCGGAACTCCTTGGTGGATGGCGCCTGAAGTGGTGACAGGTCAACCATATGGCCCCAAAGTGGACATATGGTCTTTTGGAATTGTGGGAATTGAAATGATAGAACAAGAACCTCCTTACTTGAGTGAAAGTTCTGGCACGGTAAGGAGCAAATACTCATTGATCCCACTGTCTTTCTCACCTGTCCCATGTCCTGTGTGCCACTGGACAAAATCCCATTGCCATCTGCTGGAACTACTTCCACCAAGGTCCCCTCCTACAAATGTCCCTGCAACACATCAGCATCTGCTGTAGTTTTGGTTGCATCAGTGGGGGAAATCAAGCCTTACCACATGCAAACAAACTCCAAACAAACTCTATTCTCAGGCAACACTTTCCTTTGGGTTAGTGGTTCCAGTTCTTTTGTCTGTGTAGATGGCCTTAATAACAGGAAAAAAGCATCTTAAAAGTGTTGTTATCTGTCCAGAAATGAAGGAAGGAAACCCAAACCCAACAAAGTTTCTAAACCCGTGGTCTTTAGAGAGGAACCTAACCCTGTGTGCAGTTTCTTCTCACTGGGAAACATGGGCATGAGGGTGTAATGCACAGAGTGTCTTCTGCATCTTGTGCAGTGCTGCTGAAACACTCAGTGTACAAGTTTAGGGCAAATTTGTTAAAGAATCTGCAAAGGAGGGCCCCTCCAGAAAGCGAAACCCACACGGCCCCTCTCCCCAACCGGTTCGGGAAAAAATTCCTCAGAGAAAGGTGGAAAGAACCTGTTTATTTGACTGTCCCCGCACCCCCCAGCACACAAAATGAACAATACCCGATGACACCGCTCTGAGAAAGATGACAAAATCAGAAAGTCTCTTTCGGGGGGTGGTTGCTCTGTTCTCAGTCCCTCGGGCTCTGGGCCAGCTGCTGCAGCCAAACCTTCGGTGTTCCCGGGTCCCAGTCCGGAGCAGGTTCAAGATGGTCACAGGAACAGGAGAGGAGAAACAGTCCAGGAAGCAATGTGGACTGTTTAGCTAGAACTAGCTAAAAAGCAGAGGCAGAAAGCAGAGCAGAAGCAAGAGCAGAAAAAGAGAGCAAGCAAAAGCAGCAAGCTGAAGCTGGAAGAAAAAAAACAGCCTTATGTACCGCTTTTCTCTGTGTGCCTGATAAGAGAAACCCAAACAAAACTTCCACTCTTCAGAGCTGGTCTTAAAGGCACAGAACAGATGAATGGGGATATACAAGCATCATAACGTCACCCCAGGACACTCAGAGACCCTGTTTCTCTCCTAACCCAAGCAACATTCTGCACGTCACCAAGCCAGAGCCTGGTGATGCAGAGAGCCTGCCAAAACCTCCTTTTTGTTTCCTGGCGCTTTCTGGGATGAGCCTACCATTTATGCATTGTCTTGAGTAGCCAAATGACTGGAGGGTGGCCATAAGAATGGAACCTCTCCTTCTTCTGGCCTAGACAATTTTTCTTTTGCTGCAAAAATGGGAAGCTGAAATTTTCAGACTGCTGAGAGACAGAGCTGCAGGTGGCTTCTGTGTACCCAACCAGGCATTTTCATCCCAATACATTTGTGCAGGCATCTTAATGTGTCTGTGTTGAAGAGGAGATTGTAAATGTTTGTTTCCCTACCTGGGTATGAACTGATGGATTTCCTTTCTTTTCTTCCAATTACCATTGTTTTCAAGAACAGCACAAAAAGCTTGATGAGTTTTGTTCTAGGGCACATGCGCTTAAAGGACCAACAAGCACTGCAGAGATGCCTTTCATGTACTAACCCTTGAAATTAGTATAGCAAAGTCCCTCTTCCAAAAAGCCTCTCAAGCTGGCATGAATCCTCAGAGATGCAAATGTCCTTTTGCTGATGTAGTTCCGACTAACTACGTCAGGCAATGAAATCAGCTGCCAAGGCAAGATCTGCGGGATGGTGGAAAAGCTGTGGCTGCATCGGGGTTTGGGTTTTTGGTTGGTAAGGGAAAGTCATCTCTGGGTCTCTGCCAGGGCAGAAACTGCCACTGAAGAACAGAGGTTAAACAAAGGGATCTGGGAGAGCCTTAGAGATGTGAAAGCAGGAGGTGGAGCCTGGTGTCTCCTTTTTCTCCAGGCTACACACCTGATAGCCACAGTAGGGACTCCACAGCTGCGGCAGCCCAAGCTCCTCTCGGCTTTGCTGCGTGACTTCCTGAGCTGCTGCCTGCAGACAGACGAGGAGCGGCGCTGGTCTGCCAAGGAGCTCCTGCAGGTAAAATGGGAAGGGGCTGCAGGGGAAACAGGCTCTGAGGGAAGGGCTCCTCCTCCACTCAAGTCCAAGGCAGCAGATGAGCCCCCTTCCTCCTCACTTCCACTCTTGCTGCTCTTCAAATGAAAACAGTGAGGAATCCTAGACTGGGCTGGGCTGGCAGGGCCCTGTAAATGTCCTGTGGTGCAAGTGTCCTGCAATGAGCAGGGACATCTTAAAACAGATCAGGTTGCTCGGAGCCCTTTGCCACCAAAGCTGGAATGGTTGCAGGGATGGGGCTCCTACAAGCTCTTGGGGCAAGCTGTGCCAGGGTTGCACCATGCTCCGAGTAAACAAGTTCTTCCTTAGACCTCTGATTAGATGCCTTTGGTGTTTAAAAATATTTGTCCATATCCTATTGCAACTGGCCCTGTTAAAAAAGATGTCCCCCACTTTCTTCAAAGCCACTCTGAAGTCTTGGAAAGTGGCAATAAAGTCTCCCTGGGGCCTGTTCTTCACAAAACTGAATAACTCCAGCTCCCTCTGCATTTCCTGACAGGAGAGGTGCTCTGTCCTCTGACTATTTCTGTTGCCCTCTTTTGTGATTTGGTGGAGTGTTCAGTTTTATCTAAAGGCAAAAGAATTGAAGTAGAGCAATGCGGGGTACAGGGACATTAAATGGTGGTGGAGGAACCCAAGGAAGCCAGTCCCAGCCTAGGGGTCAGAGATTTGGCTGTGGGCAGGAGGGGCTATGGGGGGCTCACTCTGAGGGGCCCTGGTTTGTGCCCCCCAGCCCACCCTTAGAGGTTTCTGCCACACAAACAGGGACAGCTGGGAGGGACTTGTCCCAGCCCCATCTGCTGCCTGGCACGCTCAAGCAGACGGGAACTGCGCCAGGGTTACTGCCAGGCTGTGTGGCAGAGAGGGAACTGCAGGGCCCAGTGCCACTGGGCTGGCCCTGCTGGGAAGGAAGGTGCCATCCAGCACACGAGGGGCAGGGCATGGAAAGGCAGACACTGCTTTCTGTCCCTGTGGGAATTAGCACAGTGCCCATCTTTCAAAGGCAGGGGCCTGTGCGAGTCATTGGAGTTTCCTGAAAGGAAGAAAACCCAGGGACAGAAAGCACCATTTCTAGAGCATTGGCAGGGAAAAAATCCCAGCATGATGAAGAAATCACAATAAAAGATGAGTGGGATTCTGGGCCAGGTTTGCCTGTGATGGCAATGTCTTGCACACTGGGGATGACTGGGGAGCAGATGGTCGCATTGCTCCTCTTTCTGGGTCTTTCCAGGAACTTGATGTATCCTGATTGAGTCCCTGAAGCAATGAGCTTGGAAAGTAATGGTTCACTGTTCTTTGTTGTATTTTTTTTTCCGGTGGACAGCATCCATTTGTAACTTCAGCCAAGCCACCATTCATCCTGGCACAACTCATCAACTCTGTGAAGAAGACGAATAGCCCTAATCCTAAACCTAAACCCTAACCCTAACCTTAAATGCTAACCCAAACCCAAACCCTAACCCTATCCCTATCTCTAACCCTTACCCTAAACCCAACCCTAAGCCTAAACCTAAGCCTAAACCTAAGCCTAAGCCTAAGCCTAAACCCAAACCTAAGCCTAAGCCTAAGCCTAAGCCTAAACCCAAACCTAAACCTAAACCTATGCATAAGCCTAAGTCGAAGCCTAAGCGTAACCCTAACCCTAACCCTAACCCTAACCCTAACCCTAACCCTGGGAGACGAGAACAAAGCAGTTATGTCAAGATGTTATCTCTGTTACCAATTTAGAGTAGGATTGTAGAGTAGGGTTGCTAAAGAGATTTGTAGCATAGAATTATAGATTAGAGTTGTAATTAATAAAGTTTCTGAAACATCAACTCACTTGGAAGATTCTCCTCCTTCTGACCCCTTCAGAAAATTCAACATTTCCTTCTGAATTACCAATTGTTTTTTATTGGTGCTAAGTCACACATGTGGCTTCTTTTGTATGGTTTTATAAGTGAGGAGGGGACTTCATATCATTCATCCTCTCCAGACCGCACTGCCTTTGGAATATGAGCCACTGGCTGGTTATGGCACAGCTGCAGTATTTCTAGTTGAGGCAGTAAGGGCAATGGCATTTGAAGGCAAAACCAAAGGAAGAATGAGGCAGCCCAAACATCTTGTGCAGATGCAGGCCTTCAGCTGTGACTGGAGAGCATTGGGGATCCTGCCACTTGGATTTGTACCCCTAAATGCAATAATCTCTTTGGCTAGAGGAGAGCCTTGCTCAAGTGAGAAAGCAGAAAGATCAGAGAGGGTGCTCGGGAAGGTCTCCTGTGGTGCAGAGCTGTCAGCGCCTGTGAGGTGAGAGCGGGACCGGCCTTGCCCGGGCTGGAGCCCCAGCAGAGCCCCGGCAGAGCCCGGAGCAGCCTGAGCCCCAGCAGAGGCAGGCTGGAAGGAGGCCCTTGGAGCTGCAAGAGGCAGCAGCCGGGCCCTGGCTGCCTCTTCCCGGGAGCGGGCAAATCCTGCGCTCTCAGAGCCCAGGTGGCAGCTGGCTGCTGCCGAGGGGAAGCGCAGCCGTGCTGGGCACAGCCCGGCCTGGAGACATTGGCTGTCTGGAGTGTGCCCAGGAGCAGAGAAAGGCCAAGGGCAGCCGCGGGCCGCTGGGCTGGCTGAGGATTCCTCCTCTTCTGCCGGCTGCCCTGCAGCTCCTGGCAAAGGCCAGCAGTGTGTGCAGCACTCTGGGCACCGGGGCAGGGAGCCGGGCTGCTCGGCAGGCTGGAGCACAGGGCAGCTCCTTCAGGCCCGGCACTTGTGCCAGCGAAGCGAGGCCAGCGTGAGGCAGGGACAGCTTGGCAGGGCCCATCTGCAGGAGCCAGCGCCTCACGCAGCTCTGGGAGGAAGCGCCTGCAATCCTGCAGGTCTGCACTGAGCCAGAGCAAAGGTGTGAGATGCAGAGTGTTTGGCAGAAATATTCAGGCCCACCAGGTTAGCCTGCTTTGTGCTCTCTGGTGCACAGCAAGCACTGTACAATGCAACTCTGAGCTGCTGGGAGAGAGGCACATTAGGGATGTGCCTGAGGCTTGTGCTTGAGGGGTGAACTGATTTGGAAGGGGGCAGAAGGGTTTCAGTAGGCAATTTGTGTTTTCTTCATTAACTTCTGAAAGAAAGTCATAATGTGTTGCACACAGGTAGGGTTATTAGAAAAGAAAGGCCTTATAAAATCAGGCTTTGCTATAGTAAATTCCCAGCTAGCCTGTTACGTCTTCTACGTGCAGCCAGCTAACTTCCCATGGGAATAGTCATGAGTTTAGTTAGCACAACAAGCTGTTGTGCTAAGAAAACTGTTTGCATCTCTAATAAAAAAGAAATCAGTCCCATGAGCATCCATGAAAGAAAAATGTAATCACCCGAGTAAGAGTGAGTCTTAAAAAGAGAGAGTCTTAACATGTACACACTAATACACCTTCTAAGCAATAAATTGTGTGGCAAGGAAACTACCAGCCAGTTGAAGTTGAACACGAGTCTGTGAAAACAGTATAAAAATGAGTTATGTGAATAAAGAATTGGCTTTCCCTGCATGAAGAAACTGAGTCCCAGCTGCTTTATTGACACAGCAATGTGGCTTCACTCAGCAAAAGCACTTGCAGGGTGTATTGATGAAACACTTGTGTTTGATTCTCAGAATAGGAAGGAGAGGCATTAAGTCTAACAAACAGGGCATAGTTATTGAAGATGGAGGGAAAAGACCCATCCTTGTTGATCAGCATCGACTCCGTTTATTCACTCAATCAATCACTTTTTATAACTGTGTTAATTAAGTTCCTGCATATTGCAAACCCGAGCTCACAATAGGTCAGAGGTAACACACCAACTCCTCCTTATGTTTCCAATACTAAGATTTGGGTTCTCAAAATTATTTTTGCTTTCCCAAAACAGCCAAAGATAGAATATCTACTTGTTATGAGAAAACTGCCTGAGAACTCTGATAGGCAAGGTTCTCAAGGTCTTCATGTTTGTCACTTCTACTTGTAATTAAAAACAACCTGAGAACTTCTGCTGTTTACAGAAACCGGCTGTGAGAATTTTACTACTCACAGCTGCCTTCTAAGCCATTTCTGAAAAAATCTCCAACACATAGTCTTTTGAATTCCTTTAGCTTTAACAGGAGTGCTGAAGCCTGTATTCCCCCACTGCAGTGCTTACTGTGTGCAAGTGGCTATCTTGGCCTTGAGAATAAGGAGAGTGCTCCTGCTAAAAGGTAGCTGGAATGCATTCAAAGGGAAGAAAGTGTTTTATGAGGCTCTTGACCACCAAAGGAGAATTTGAGGAATGGGACTATTTCCCAAATGACTGTGTCAGGAACCAGAATCGTGCCCGAAGCCCTGCCGTATTTGATCCATGTTTGAGCAGGTTGACAAGACAGTGAAGAAAAATGTCTTGTTTAACAGGTGGGACCTTGACCCTAGAAAGAGAAACAATGTTTTGGTCAATCGGTGGGCAATCAAGCTCTGAAAGGGGAACAATGCATAATGGAGCCCTTGGTGGCAGAGAGTCATGGAGTCATCCTGAGCCATCATCTCACACGCCAGGCATGTGTGAGCCAATGCTGTAACTGGGAAAATTCCACTCCTGAGCAGGAGATACAAGGCCTGGTTCTGAGCTGGAAGGGTGAGAAGGATGAGATGCACAGTGTTTTGATCCAGGGGAGGTCCTGGAAGTGCACTGCCTACCTGCTACCTGCCCCTGCTGCCGAGCGCCACGCTCCAACTCCTTCTCCTGCTCAGCGGTTTTTTGGGAATCCAGGGGTTGGTATGTATTATTTGCTACTGCAACTAATGGCATAAATTTGCAAGCTCAGTTGTGTCTTAGGTTCTTTTGTGCATGGATCTCCTCCTGAACCTGTGTCAACGACCAGCAGGGACCTACAGGACACTCCTATTCTGATGTCAGCAAATTCTGAGAAGTGATTGAAATATGTCAATAAATTTGAGGTAATGTTTAGCCTATGAGTTTCAGCAAAGTATTGAATATGTCTTAGTTCCCTGGATAAAAACTGGTAGGTGGGATTGCTGGGTGTGCAGGGCTTAGGGAAGTTACTCCCTGTGCACCCAGCACTGAAATAAAGTAATGCCTCCTTTCTAACCCAGAGCTGGCAGCAGGGATCAGGCCCTGCTTGGAAACTTTCATTTTGGCAACTTCTGTTAGCAGGTAAGAAAGTCAAAATAAAACCTTTTCCAGCTAGTTTATCCTTTTAGTCACCAAAGCTCGGTGCCACGGGTGGCCTGGGTGTGTGCAGAGCAATGCAGCTCCCACAAAGCCCTTGGTTTCCCCACAAGTTGCCAGTTTGACTTCTTCCAAAGTGAAAGAAAGGCAGAGATGTACATCCACAGGAGTCCTGGCCATGTCCAATAAATGTGCAAATATGTGGGGAGATTTGTTAGGAAGAATTTCAGCTGTTATGCCAACAGAGCCTTCTCTCTTGGTTCTGTGCATTATAGGTGAGTAATGTAATAGCTGGCTCTCACAATTAAGAGATAGCTATTATGTGGATAGATACTATGTTCAAATGTAAAGTGCTGTTATTGTAATATGTCCTCCCATAGTCCTCTTTCCTGTCCCCCTTGTAATAGCCTTGGAAGTCAGGGCATTTTGGGAGGGCTGGCTTGTGACCAGCAGGCAGGGTGTAACAACACCTGACCTCCAGTCAGGATGCAAGAAAGTAATCTCCACCAATGGACAGCAGAGAAAGAGTTGAATGACAAAACATTGGGAGGGGCTAAGGGTATAAAAGGCAGAGCATCCCTTTTGTAGATGAGCATGTGGCTGCTAGTCACAGAGACTCCCAGTGTTGCAATCTTTCCTTATTCAGGCCTTTCTAAGGGTTTACTAAATCTTTCAAATGTTAAAGGGTGGGTCATTTCTCAGGTGGGCAATGCTTTTGGCCATTTTCTTGGTCTGGTTTCCTTTGCTTTTGTCCCATCTGGGGTAGGTGCTTGAGGCACTCTTGGAATTACTCTTGGATCCCTTGAAGAACAGGGTTTGGCCCATGAGGGGAATTTTTTCTGCTTTGTGACAGAGAAGAACTTCCCAGGCTCTTTTGTGTTTGCTGTAGGAAAGGCTGGTTATTGCTATGCATAAATTCACAGACCAACATGGAACATTTGCTTTGTGATGTCAGGGCATGGTTGCCACCCTGTCGTAGTGACATCAGAAGGTAGCCTTGGTGCATGGAAGGCCTGAGTGTCAGAACAGCCCTAGGCCTTGCTCAGTGCAGGAGCATCCTTGAGCTTGAGGCATTTTTCAGTGGGTACTTGCACACTTACAAAAGCCTTGTTTCTTCTGGTGTTGCAGCACATCCTGCAAACTTGCAGAGCAGTGCTATAATGATTCACCATCTTGCTCCTGCTCTTTTTGCTGTATATGGTGTTTCCTTCTCAATCTACTACTTGACTCTTTTTGCACATAGGTAGAGATTGGAGTGACATAGACTGCCATTGTTAACAATGTAGATGAACTCTCCTTAGTAGATATGGCTGTAGATGCGAGAAGAAATGGGGTTATAAGCACCAGGTAACAGCCTGTCCCCCTATGATTCTCTCTTGCCACAGGGGACAAGAGCAAGAGCCGTCTTTCCCCTGGCTCTCTCTGCTATTGCAGAAGAAGCCAGAGAGGAGGAAAATGAGAAAGACGACCACCGCCTTTGTCCAGCCATGGTTGCACCACGGCCTGCTCATCATTCCAAGAGAGTAAGTGCCTGTTGTGGGGGGTGCTGACTTTAGTGCAAGGCAGAGGTGCAAGTTTTCTGAGCAGCCAGCACTTGCTGTGTCTGGCCAAGGATGCTGAGTGCTGGAGTCCGGCAGGACGTAGCCATTTCCTGCAGGCAGTGACAGCTATAAATTGGCCTTTGACCTGTCCTGTTGGGGCAGTGCAGAGCTGGGGGCTCCAGCTCAGCTTCTGCCTGGTTGGCTCAAGGAAGCTCCATCTCTGGGCTTCTGCGGTGTTACGGCCAAGGGCACACGTGGTAGTGCTGGAGGGTCAAAAAGCTTTGTTGGTTTATTTTCCCTTTTTGGAAAGGCGTCTTTGGCTTGTGGAAGTGTTCTGCAGTTTTCTTGAGTCGTTCTTCACTAGTAGAGTCACTGTTGATCCAACTGCCTTTTGGCTTTTGAGAAGCTGCAAACAGCATAAAGGGGCAAGTTTCTGCTGATCCATTTTGCGCTGACATCTGCAGCTTTGGCAAGTGCATTGGAGGACAGACTGGGGGTGAAGCTGCAAGTCCTTGACTGCTGTCTTGTGTTGCTTGGAAGAGGAAGGCCATCTTGCAATGCTGCCTGCTGGATCTGAAGTGCAATGGGCACCTTTGTGGCTGGGGAGCTGCGTGGGCCCAAAGGACGCAGGGCTGGCGGCCGTGAGCAGCTGAAGATGAGGCAGCGTGGGGCCAGGGGGCCAAGCAGGCCAAGGGCACGGTGGCTGTGCCAGCAGCAGTGGGGCAGCAGGAGCAGGGCAGTGAGCGTGGCCTGTGCTGGGCAGCGCTGCGGCCACAGCTGGAGTGCTGTGTGCAGCTGTGGGCCCTGGGAAGCGGAAAGTCATGGAGGGGCTGCAGCGTGTGCACAGAAGGACAGGGGAGCTGGGCAAGGGGTGCAGCACAAGGCCAGAGAGGAGGTGCTGAGGGAGATTTAGCCTGGACAACAGAAGCCTTGTGAGGGACCTTCAGCATCTCCTCAGTGCATCCAAATATTTGAGCCACTTTTGGAAACGACTTTACCCCCTATTTTCCTTGAGATTTTTTTGTTTGGTTGGAGGAAGAGGCTTATTCATTTACTTTTTCTCCCAACTAAGGCTCTTTTCATCATTATTTTCTGCCCTTTTATAGCACTGGGACTGGGTCTGCTAGAATTTTAATTTCCAAGGTGTCACTTCTGGAGAATACAGTTTTTGCATGAGAACACATCATTCTGTGCAGGGACCTTGGTGCAGAAGGAGCTGTAGTGATTCCAGGCCAGCCAGTATGGCCTTAGAGATCACTCTGAGCTTAGTAGTGCTTGTGCCTTTTTGCAGCCCAGGGAATCAGTGTGTCTTGTGTTTGGGAATTGACCAGGAAATCAATGCCCTTGCATTCCAGCTGGTGCTCAGAGATCACAGGAGCTGGGAGGGGCTGGGCTGCATTTCTGACTCCAGCCACTTCAGCACCATCAGTGTGGTCGAGTCCAAGAGAAGAACTTGCCCAAGCACAGATGCACAAAGAGTGCAGCTCCCAGAAATGCTCTGGGTCTGATTGCATTCCATAAGGACCTACATGCTCCAGATTCCGCAAGAGTGTGTCTTTTTGAGGCAACAGGAGAGCAATCTCAGGATTGTAGTTGAGCAGGGCACTGGCTACCAAGTTCTGATGTGTGCAGCAGCAGACAGGACAGTAAAGAGACATTTCAGTAATGAGATCTGTCTATCTATCTATCTATCTATCTATCTATCTATCTATCTATCTATCTAACATTTACATAATTGCATCTTCCTCATTCTGGTCCAAGGCCATTGGAGGTGCAAAGCTCATCAAAAGCATCCCTTTCAGGAGAGGATTAGAGACATGTTCCCTTGACAAATTCTGAGCAGCTGGAGATGTTTTCCCCTCCAGATATTGTGGGTTTTTTTTCCCTCAGAGTTGTTTTCCTCTTCTGGCCTCTTCTGCCCTCAAGTCCCCAGTTAATTCTTTAAATTTCTGCCTGTCCTAGAGAGGCGCAACAATTCCATGTTTAGGTGGTGTTTGGTGACTCTGGTCACACATGCATTATGTGACACATGGTTTCCTTCACTGGCATCCCCAGGGCTGTGTAAGTGCATTTGTTCATGGGGCCTTAGGAGAGTCTCTTTCCCTCAGCAGCAGCAGCAGCAGCAGCAGCAGCAGCAGCAGCAGCAGCAGGGAGCGGTGGCAGGGTCAGGACGAGCAGGAGGTGGCTGCCCTGGCCCTTTGCTCCCGGGCCCCAGGCCAGGAGGGCTCTGGCTGCAGCAGGGCGCTCTTCGGGCAGCCCCTGGCAGCCTCTGCACGGAGCACGGCACGCTGCCCCGTCCTGCTTGTGCCACTTTTCTTCAGCAATACCCTAGCTCCTCTTCACAAGGAACAACTCCAGAAATCTAAAAAGAGCTAATTCAAGTACAGTTCTACCTGCCTTTGCATTGCAGTTCAGGGCATGTGTTTTATTGTCTATAATTTCATGATTTTTATGAAAACATGCATTCATATCTGCACATTTTTGTGGTTTTAATTATTCATATACCTAAACACTCCGTTTTAAACTCTTGATTTATTGCAGTTGGTAATTTTCAGGTAGTATATTCTAAAATGTCATAAAACAACACCTTTAAGGTAGTTTTTCTCACTCTTAAAAAAACCCCCCATAAGCCATTTTAGTCTCTGTCTCTCCAAGTTGGTTCATATCGGCCTATTTTAAATCAGGGCTACAATACTTTTATAGGATTTAGAGAGGTCCAATGAAATGCACACCAGTGATTCCTCTTGTGGAATGTCATGGCCCCACCATAAAGCCTCTATTTACTTATGTGTTTCTCTCATTAGCTCAACTGTAAACACATGTTTAGTTGCAAACTTACACAAGATGAGCAAAATCAAAAGGATGTGATGGGCCTTTGGGAGCTCCTTGATGATCTTTCTGCTTCTTCAGCTGAGCAAGGCCCTGATCCAGGCAAAGAGACTTCACTTAGTGCTTACACAACCATTCGTCTGGAACTCTGCTGATTCCTAGAACAGCTGGATGCCTCTATCTCCTCCAGATATTTTGACTGAGCCAAGCTTTGCTGGGTTTTGGCTGCAAGTACTATTGCCCTTGCTTTCTTATATCCACAAGTACCATGGCTGGGAGAAAACTGCCACGTGGGCCATCTTCCAAAGGCACTTTGGTCTGGAGTTTGTGAATGAACAAGAGCCTCATCCACTTCCAAAGCACATGAAAAAAAATCATGAAAGTGAACTTCCCGTCCTTAACAAACAACTGACAATTCACAAGTGGATCTAGAGCTTCTTTACGCAATGAAAAGGAAGACAATCTTCCAATGGAGTTGTGCTTTTGGGAGTTTTTCTTCTGACTCCCACTCCCAGCTGGCACTGGAAAAAGTCACTTCTCTGCAAGCGTCCGTGTCTTCTGTCTGCCATCAGTTGTTTTGCTGCAACAATCAGAACAGGCATCAGTCTGGAGAGAGGCTCAGCTGATGCTAGCACCAGGAGTTGCCCCAAGGAGAAAAAAGAAATTAACTTTTACCTCCCAAACCCATCTCCCCAGAGGCTCAAGCAGGATTCCTCTGGTTCCCAGAAATACAAAGAAATAGGGCTGAGAAGACCCTTTTTGCAGCTATGTGTTCATGCCCAAGACTTTGCTGATGCCATTTGGGTTTTGCCTTTTTTTCTTTTCTATCTTTTCTGTATTCCTTGCACATCAATTTAGAGCTCTGTAGGCGACTTGATTTGTGACTACTTTTCCCAGTCCTCTTCCATGGCCTTTGCCTAAGCAGAAAGACAAACTTCCAGAGCTCCAAGCACCAGGGGGTAAAAGGCCCCAGTGTTATCTTGGTTCTTCCTGGGACAGACCTCTCCAGGGAGCTGGTGGACTCACCATCCCTGCAAGCCTTTAAAACATGACTGGATGGGGCACTCGGTGCCGTGCTTTAGTTGAGGTATTAGGCCATAGGTTGGACTCGATCATTTTTAAAGTGTCTGTCTTCTAAGCCAGTGATTCCGTGATTCTGTGACTGAGGCAGCTTTTCCTGCAGCCCTGCAAAGGGCTGCGGGGGCCCTTGGCCAAGGACGGGGATCAGGGCTCATGGAAAAGAAGCAAAGGGCTCAAGGTGAAGGCCGAGAGGGCAGAGCTGCCCCAGCGCGGCCCAGAGTGAGCCTCATGTCCTCCTCCTCACCCTGCACCCTCTGCGCTGCCCTTTGCGGCGCCGGCTGCTCCTCTCGCTGCGGGGCTCCAGGGCGTGCTGGGGGCCGGGCCCCTTGTCTCCGGGAAGCGCCGGAGCCTCGGAGGCGAGCGGCTGCTGCTGTGGCCGGCAGGGGAGAGCTGCGGCTGTGGCCCTGGGCACGGCGAGCTGCCGCTACGGCCGGCTCCTGCCGCGGCTCCTGCCTCTGCTCCGGGCTCTGCTCCTGCCCTGTGCGCACAGACACGGCCGAGGTCTGCCCGGCAGCTCCGTGCCGCTCCGCAGCGGGCCCGGCCGGGCTGCTGCTCCCTGCGGCCTCTGCCCGCCGCTGCCGGCCCCGCCGCGCTCCCGCCTGCCTCTGCCGCAGCCGGGCCTACACGGGAGGCAGCACATTGCGGCCGGCTCGGAAAAGCCCTGCCCGCAAACCGCCCGCCACGGCCCCGGCCGCAGGGCACAGGCTGCCGGCGGCCTCGCAGCTGCGAGCCGGCCCGGGCCGCCTGCCGGCCTCGGCCACAGCTCCCGCCTGTGTCTCCATGGCAGCGGCTGCTCGGCACAGCGGGCTGAGCACAGCCAGCGCCAGCAGCAGCTCCTCACGGGCCCAGGCTCCGGGCGCTCTGAGCCCGCCCAACCCCGAATTCCAGCCCTGAGGGGCTTGGCGTCCCAATGCATCCCCTGGGGACAGCGGAGTCGGCCGCTGAGCTCAGCCCATGCTGACACCACCAAGGGACCAATGGAAAATTCACCAAATCCTCATCCGAGACAAGAGAGAACTCCAATGGTGCCTGACAGCCTGAGGCAACTGCCAATTCCAGATCATTCCATCCATGCAGGAAAAGAGGCTTTTGCATTAAAGCAGAAAAGACTTATCGAAAAGGAGGGCAGGAACAAACATCAAAGTTATTTGGACTCATGCTTCTTGTGTCTGTTAGAAAGGCCAAGAAAATACACTCCTTGCTCTTCTGACACACCTCTCTCTGTTCACGATGCGAGGCAGCGAGTGCTGATGATGTGCAGGAGCTGATGCAAGGGACAGGGACAAGGATGCAGCAAGCACAGTGCTAAGCTGACAGAGGGATGATCTCTGGCAGTGGCACTGAAGCAGAAGAGTTTGCAGGCAGGACAGAAAATGGCTCTTTGTTTCACCTCTTCTTTCAGTGCTGCTAAGAATGCACCAGAGCTTGGAGCCCTTTCCAGGCAGGGCTGCATCAGACACAAACCAGCAGGGGACTGAGGAGCCCCTGGGGTGGCAGTGAGCAACCTCGGGCTCTGCTCGCTGCTGGTGGCATTTTCTATTGAACCACCTCAAAGCACTTCTGTTGTGCTCTGTATTTCTAAGGGTTTCCCCCCTTGGTTTTTTTTGGTTGTCTCCTACACCTTTTTTTCTCCAAATTTTCCTACCCTGTCAGCAGCAGCCCCTGTCCAGAACTGGCTCTAAAATATCAGCAAAGCAGCTAGGAACAACAATGGGTAGAATCCTGTGGCTCAGGAATTCGTATGCCAGAGCCCTGCCTGTGCCTTATGCTTTGTCAGGACCTCCTTCTCTGTGCAAAAACTAGGGAATAGTGGAGTTTTTTTGCCAAAGAGCTCCTGAGATGGAAATGTTGCGCTATGTTTCTCAGGAGTGTATCTGTTAAGTTCATTGCTGGCAAAGAAAAAGTAAGGCCAGGGTAGCAGAGCAGCTGGGAACTGGTCACTCCCTGCAAAGGGCTATGATACAAGAACACCACGTTCCAGGAGGGGCAAGCAGGGTCAGTGTGCTCAAGGTGCTGCAAAGGAGGTTTGGGTTCACTTAGAGAGTAGTCAGGAGTGCTGAGCACTGCAAGATCCAGCTGCAGTCCCCATCCATGTCCCTTTCAATGCTGGCTTTAGGGTGTCTGCAGCGTGAATCCAGAGCGCTCTGGGGGCTCCTCAGGCTGCTTTTGCACCCAGGGTGAGAATGCCCAGGAGCCCCTGAGGCCGCAGGGGGAAACAGGGCTGGGGCTTGTGGCCTGGCAGGTGTGGCTCTGGGGGCTGTGACATGCCAGGGCATGGATCACTGTCACTGCCCTCTGCAGCCCTGGCTAGCTCTGTGATGCTCCAGGGACAATGGCAAGAGTGGGGAACTGGCTAGGTTCGGGTTTTGCTTGACCCAGAACCTCTAGGCCAAAGACCCCTGGAAGGCCAAGTGAAGGAAGCAGAAGAGGCTCTTCTGTGGTGTAAAGTGCAGCAAATTCATCAGGAGAGTTGAGGGGAAGGTTTGCAGGTGAGAATTCCCAAAGGGAACAGATGTTGAAATAACCCCCAACACCCCTGTGCACGGGTTTTTAAAATCTTTCAAAACAGGGGGTGGACACCATATGGTAACCAATAAGCGACTCTTGGGGTGGGTTTTGAGGGCTACAACAAATCAGAACAAGGGGAAGAGAGAGCGCTGGGATAGGGATTGGATCTTAGGGTGAGGGACAGGGAACTTTCTGGAACAAAGAGTAGGGTTTGGGCTGATGGATGGGGCAAAGGGGCTGGGTTGTCTTGACAGACAGGGAAAAATCTGGTGAGGAGGGAGGGGATTCCTTGAGGGACACTTGGGTAGGAGGGCGTAACACAGGGGAGAGACTAACTGTAATAATTCAGAGAACACTTGAACATACCAGAAGCTAACAGAACATTTGGCTCAATAAACTAACTCACTGCATCACAGAAATTCAGGCTTTCAGCAGCTGAGAGGTGGCACTATCAGAACCCGCAGCAGCTGGTGAAAGCCATCTCTCCCTTCAGGTTCTTGCTGTGTGGGAAGGTGCTGCGGGTTGTGGTGGCTGCACTCCCCCTTTGCTGGGAGGATGATCTGTACCAGGGGAGAGCAGAAAGCTGCCATGGTGAGCAGAACATGCTCAGAGGATTACAGTTCAGAGAATGGCACTACCCCTGAAGGGCAAAGAGCTTGAAAGCACGGAATTCTGTGCAGAACCGTTGCACAAATTTTCTCTTCTAGAACGTGCCCATTTTTGTATTCCGTGGATGAATACATGGGTTTTTTTCTTAAGGGTTTTTGGAAGAACTCTCAAGTTTATTTCTGTTTGCATTTTCCATCCAGCATGTATACAGATTTTTTTAAATTGTTCTTTTGTAAATACTTAGGGGAAAAAATACTGAAGCATTTTTTAATCCTTTGGAATATTGTGAATTATATTCTTACAAAGAAAACCTTGTTGAACAAGTGTGCAAACACAGAGAGGAGAAAAATAGCATAAAAGTCTTTTAAAATAGGGTGTATAGTGAAGACTGCAGAACTGAATAATTCCTCCAAGGGGAAATTCTTCAAGAACGGCCAAGATATTTTCTTAAATCAAGGGAAAAATGACCTGAAGCCATACAAAGAGCAGCCAAAGCAAATGAAAACCCTTTGGAAAAGAGGGAATTTTGCCAGTGACATCAATCTGTTGGGATAACTGAGGGATGCCCATCATCCTTGCACTGCATTCCTTGATATTTATAGTGTGTTTTCTCCCAGTTTCTATGAAGGGAATAAGAAAGTGCAGTTTTTTACTGTGGGAATGCACAAAATTAGAGGGTTTTGGGGAGGCTACAAAATGCAAGCTGAAGAGACAGCAGAACTGTGATTAGAGCTAAGCAGCAGCCATGATATAGGCAGAGTTCCCGGAACAGCTGTGTCAGTGACAATCCTACCTGTTCTTCTGAATCAGACACAAGAGTACTGAGACGGAAAAATAAATCACAATCTAAATCAGAGGTGAACCCTCCATTGCAATTACCTAATTGGTCTAATATTAATCAAAATTTAGAAAAATATTTGGATTCAAAGAAACAACTCTTTGCATTACCTGTAAGATATGGTCATAATGATGTAAATCCACGATTTGAAAGTCATTCTCACCATGATACAAAAGAACTCCGTCAATCTTTGAAAGAAAGTGGGTTCTCTTCTCCTTATTTTAATAATGTGTTGAAAAGTAATTTTTATTTCAATGACCTAGTCCCTGCTGATTGTCGAAATGTGACTTCCCTGATTTTAACCAATTCACAATATCTTTTATGGGAATTACAATGGAAAAAACTTCTTAACAAATTGGTTGAAAGATCTGAAAATACTCCTTATGAGAATATAGATGTTACCCAACATAGCAGGTGATCCACTTTACCATAGACCAGAAAATCAAGTGGTGGAATTGCCTCAGCTTGTATTAACAGATATTAAAGATGCTACTAGAAAAGCTTTGTTTTCAGTTGAGCCAGCTGGTACCCATGTAAATGCTTATACTACTATCAGACAAGGTGGAACAGAGACAAGGTGGAACAGAATCCTATGGTTCTTTTCTATACAGATTAACCCAAGCAGTCAAAAAGCAATGTCCAGATAAGCAAGCTCGCTCCTATATTGTTCAAAACCTTGCTTTTGTAAATGCTAATGAGGAATGTAGAAAAATTATTTTAACTTTGCCTGATCAGCCTCCAACTATTACACAGATGCTAACAGCTTGCAGTAGGCTCACTTCTGCACAACATCTTGCTAACATACAGGTCAATGCATTAGGAAAAACATCGGAAGATAATCTGACACAACAAATGGATAAATTTGAAAAGCTCCTAGAAAAACATGAAAAAATTTGGGAAAAATCTGTTGGTACTGCACCGTTGGACTCTGATAAAAAGACCTGTGGTAAACCAGGTCACATTAAAAAGGATTGTCCTATGAAAACAATCCAACCTAAACAACTTTCTATTTGCCCTCCATGTCGAAAAGGGAAGTATCTTTCTAAGTGCTGTGACTCTCAGTTTGACATTGATGGCAGACCTTTGTCGTTAAACTTAAAAAAGAGCACAGATTACCACCGTGCCCAGACACAAGTAGTGGTACCCCCTGGCAGCCAGTTACCCAGTCAAGTGGTGTTAGTATGTCAGTCATTTATCCCTAATTTAACCAATCCTCAAATTATTCCAGCTCAATACCCTCAAGTGCAAGGTTCAAATTAGCCTCCTCAAAACCGATTCATCTGTGAAATAATTTGTGTTGTGTGAGCATTCCTACAGGAATTGTCAATCTTTTTCAACAAAGACAAAATGTTTTGATTCTAGGAAAAGCCAACAACAAAATTTTTAAACTCTCAATCCTTCCTTCTGTGTTGCCTTCTGATACAAGGCAGGCGACCTGGTTCGGAGAGACAGCACAGCAACCCAAACTCTCCAGGGTCACTCGGGCCAAAGAGCACGCAGACACCAATGTGGTGGACGGTCAAAAGGCCTTTATTATCTCTTCTCGTGGGGTTTTATAATCTAGGGTTTTCTATGTCAGGGGGGGTCTGTCTTTTACCATCTATGGTTAGTAAGCTGTGGCAATTTACTGGGTAGGAATGAAAATTACTGGCATCTGGTTTGGGGGGCTGCTTTCCTATGTTAATTTTCTTATCTAAGGGAACAGGGGCCCTGTCTTCCCGTAACATCGTGAGATCTTCTGAATGCCTGACCCTATCTACCACACTTCTGTTGTTTCAGTAAATTGTAATGAAGAGCTAATGATTTTAGCTCTTGCACTTGATGTTCCTATGGTAATTCCACCAAAAACACCTATTGCTATTGCATTTCTGTTACCCATGAATATACCCAAGCAAAACAACTTTCCAAAGAATTCAGTTGTGTCTGTGCCATCTAGTACCTCTGGTCCAGAGGTCTTTTGGGTGCAATGTTGGGACAGTAACCAAGCAAAATTGACTTGCTGCCTGACTCACTGTGGTAAAACAATTTATGTTACAGACATGCCAGATACTGGTGCAGATGTCACTGTAATTTCTCACATGTTCTGGCCCAATGATTGGGATTTGGTGGTTCCTTCATGTTCCCTTACAGGGATTGGAGGTGCTGCCACGTGTTTGCAAAATGCATCCATTATTAACATTACAGGTCCTGAAGGAAAGACAGCAACGGTGCGTCCTTTTGTTGTTCAGAAGCCTCATTTTTTGGGAGAGAGACATCCTGTCCCAATGGGGAGCCAAACTGGAAGTGGGAAGTGGGCCTTTGATGGAAACCACGTCAAAACCTGCCACTTGAAAGCTGACCTGGAAAACTGATCATCCTATATGGATTGATCAATGGCCTTTAACAGAGAAAAATTTAAATATCCTTAAAAAATTGGTAAAGGAGCAATTACAACAAGGTCACATCTCCCCCACAAATAGTCCCTGGATTTCACCAGCATTCATCATCTATATGAAGACATCGGACTCCTGGAGGTTGTTTCATGACCTGAGGAAGATCAATCAAGTGATTGAAGACATGAGACCTCATCAACCTGGACTCCCTTCTTTATCAATGATCCCAAAACACTGGCCTCTCATTGTCATTGATTTAAAGGACTGTTTTTTCCACATTCCACTTTATCCCAATGATTCTCCAAGATTTGCTTTTCCAGTTCCCATTATCAATCGAAGAGAACCCATGCAGAGATATCACTGGAAATCATTGCCCCAAAAAATGAAGAACTTGCCTTTAATTTGCCAGTATTTTGTTACCCAAGCTTTGTCTCCAGTTCAACAGAAGTTTCCCAGATCCATGATTCTGCACTACATGGATGATTTTCTCATCGCAGCTCCAACGCAGGCAGAGATGGAGTGAACCCGTGCTAGTGTTGTTACTGAAATTCAAAATGCTGGACTTGCAATTTCTGCTACAAAAATCCAGGAAGTTCCACCCTGGAAGGATCTTGGATAGAAGATGACTGAGAAAACAATAACACCACAGAAGATACAGCTCCAGACCAGTGTCAGCAATCTGCAAGGCTTACAGCAGCTTTTGGGAGAAATCAATTAGGTCAGACCTGTTTTGGGAATCACCAATGATGAACTGGGTCCACTTTTCGATTTACTGAGAGGAAGCTACAACATCCAAGAACCTTAATACCCGGAGCTCGTTCAGCCCTTGACAAGGTCATGGGAGCTCTCCAAAGACAGCAAGCTCATTGCTGTATTCCAGAAAACTCTTTCCTTTTTGCAATTTTAGGAGAAAAACCTACACTTTGTGGTCTCATTTTTCTGTGGGACCCTTCTGAGAGAGATCCTTTGTTGATAATAGAGTGGATTTTTCTTCCCTAGAAGTTTCCAAAAACTATTTTCACAGTTTTAGAGATGATAGCACAAATTGTAATTAAGGCCAGGAGCAGATTGTTAAGTTTAGCAGGTCAAGAATTTGCAGTTATCTATTTACCATTGAAAAAAGATTATCTTAATTGGGCAATGCAAAATTCTGATGATTTGCAGTATGCATTGTTGGACTTCCCAGGTGTTTGTTCTGTTCATTACTGTTGTGGTCCGTTCCAGTTAACGTTTAACGCGATGATTTTCTTGGTGCAAAAATATCCAGCAAGGCACCGGGGATCTGCAGTAACAAATCAACAAAATGTAGTTTTATTGAAATAACCACAACTGAAAAGTATTGGTGAGGGGAACTGGGGAAGAAAGGGAGAAGATAAGGAAAGAGGAAGGACAGGAGGGTGGAGGAGTTATAGCTACTGAGACGTGGTGCCGCTTTTGTCTTTCGGGGTCCAGCCATTGAAGCTCACTGGGTCACGTCTGGGGAGATCTCAAAAAGCGCGGCTAACCAGGGCTCCAATTATTCGATTTTTTTGCTGGGGGGAAGGGGAGCCAAAACAAAGGTCTCCAAGAAGGGGGAAAGAACAGAAAAAGGGGGTTACACAGAGTCCTAGCGAAGCAACACACAAAATCATTGTTTTCATGGCCCAGTGCTCGCAGGTGCATTTATTCTGGGCAGCTTTTCCCCGGATTGTGCACACCTCCCCCAAGCTGGGGGGGCGGTGTTCAGTCCCAGTCTCTGGAAGAAGGTGCGAGGGCGGTTTTATTGCATGGGGATTTCTTGTCTTTGTTCTTTGATGAAGAGACTCACATTTCTGCTTGTCTGTCACAGTGATTGAAGGTAGATGAGAGGAGTCCTCTCTTGGAGCGGGGAGGACCTCCCCAGAGCTCAGACCAGCCAGGCCAGGAGGTAGGGAGAAAGTCCAGATCCATCGTTCAGAAAGGGCAGAATGCCCCCTTCAAGTTCAGCATGGCATGTTCTGCAAACAACACCTGTGGAAACAGTGAGCTGAGAAGCTCCTGACCTCCCCTCCCCACTGCCTCAACCGTTTTTAACTTTTCAGTGGTCTTTTCTTCATGACAATTGTGAGGCAAAAATGAAGGACATTTCGGACAGACTCTCACACGACCCCATGACTCATGATTTTCTTGAGGGAATCTTCATCAGCAGAACTCTGGAGTGTCGTTGATGAATCTTCAGAACTCGTTGCATGTTGGTAGCATAACCTGGAAAAAATAGGGATGACAGAAAAGAGGAGGATAAACAGAAGAGAGAGGGAAAAGAAAAGAAAAAGATAGGGGAAAGGGAAGCAATAAACAAATGTAATTAATATTGATTATCATAATAATTTTCACACGTGGTTATTCTTTTATAACAATTTCAAAAATGGCTAATTATAATAATTTCCAAAAAATGGTTAATTAATTAAAGCAATATCATTTGTATAACAATTTCAAAAAATGGTTGAAACAAATCACAAATAAAACAAAAACAACAAACAAATCATAATGTAAGCATTGTCTTCTAAAAATTATTTTCTAAAATATTCTACTAAAGATCAAAATAACCTTCTGTAAATCATACTTGAGAACCAAAAATTGCTCTAAAGCACACATGCTCAAATCATAATTGTTTTGTGTCAAATGTTTTGGGGACGTCTATAGTATAGAGGACATCGGCTAAGCGGTGTGCATTGATTACAGACATCAATCTCCTTAGCCTTTTCATCAGGTTCCCATTCAGAATGAATAGGGCTGCTGACAAGATAAAGCCAAGTGTAATTAGAATCAAAAGAGCAACAATTGGATGGCACACACTGTTCAGGACACCTGTGGCAGTAGGTGACCACCCAAAGAAAGTATCCCACCACCTTTGCTAAGCATCCTGCTTTACCCTCTCCATAACCCGGTGTATTTGTTCTTGAGAATTTCAACCAGATCCTGATAGAGCAGCAGTTGTCTCACGAGGGTGAGGTTCATTCCGATAGGAGTGGGCATCAGCTTGTGAATCAGTGTGTAATTGGATTGCAATATGTAGTGAGAGGTAACTGGAGCTTCATAAGAGAAATCACATCCTACAATCTTAGTAAAGTTACAAGCACAAAAGTTTGATTGATTCTTTGTATCTACCCCAATATCTTCTACAAAAACAAAATCACAAATGGTTCTAAAGCATGCACAGCCATTGCCTACGTATAGAAGAACTGTTTCAGTAGCCTCATTAGGACGAATCTCAAAATGACAGATGTTTTGCTCTGTGTCTAAACAGATATCCTGAGCTACGATTGCATTGCTTTCACAGATGAACCCTTGTTGTTTGTGGGGGCCTGAATATATGTATTGTTATGGAGAGAGTCCCTGTTAAGATCTCTGTATTATAAGATCTATGTATTAAATAAGTGGGTCCTTATGGAGAGAGTCCCTGTAAGATCTGTGTGGGTCCTAGTTACTCCAAACAAGCTACAGCTGCGAAGTCCTTAGTTGGGCAGCAGCTGTAGCTCGTGAAGGTAACTGGAATAAACAGAGGTGGATCGAGAGGCCCAGGAGGAGCCCCTGAGAGGACACACGAAGAACTGTGCTGCAGAGAAGAACAGCTTGGTACAGTATGGGACTTGAGAGATATGGAATACAACGAGAATACAACAGTTGTTCTCGGACAATACAAGATTCCAGATTAACAGTTTGCCATTTGTCATTGACCTGACGGGCCCATCCCCTATGTTCAGTGGGATAGAGAACAGCTCCATCATGGTTTAATCCTAATGCAATAACAGGGAAGACTAAATGTACAGAAGCATTGCGTATGGTTAAAACAAAAGCAGTGGCTGTGTTTGAAATGGGATCATAGGTAAAGTTCACCAGGTTCCACCAGGATTGGAATTCTCTTTCAAATTCAGTGGCACTGTCCCAAATTATTTTCCAAACTTCTGTGGGGAAGGTGCCTTCCTCGCCCTCTCTTATAATTGAAGCAGAGACCGACTGCATCCACAGTTGTGCCTGGATACAGCTGAGGGCTAGGGAAACATTGTTCTGTGTAGCACTAAGTGCATCAATCACCAATTTGTGGTCATTCACGTTTGCTCTTTCCCAATTTGGCAAAATGTTTGACAGCAGCCACTGGTGTGTCCCCAAGGCTAACAGAGATGACCTCAGAGGTTGCTGTAATTTGGTCAGATCTCTAGTTGTAGCAGCCAATTTGTTCATTAGTACTTCAGAATCAATGCTATTCAGAATTCCCAATCCTGTACGCATAACACCGGTCACGTCTCTTGGTGTTCTAATTTTAAAAGAGCTTCGTTTCCGAAGCCAAGTGGTCCAGCCTTCAAAAGAAGTTTGCAGGAACGGAGAACAGGCTGACTGGATTTCTGAAACGTTGCTCTGCATTAGCAATTTGACCTGTTTGAGAGACATGCCGGATTGAATAATATTTGTTGTTGGCCAGTTTTCCTAATTATATAAAGTCCAATCTTGAAAATTCTTGGGATGAGTATGACCGGTGGTACAGGTGAAGTGGTGACAGTGGTAAAGTAGGTTTCAGCATTTATTACAAATTTAAAAGAAAGGTCTTGTGTATCCTTGGACTAGAGGCAAACTACCTCCGCAGTGTGAGTTAATGTAAAAATGTGCCAGCAGTCTCGTACGCTTAGGTGCGTACAGACTTGCTCCTGTTTGTTTTCCTGCTTTGCTATAGTCAGACCCATTAACCATTCAACACCCGATGCTAATTTGTTCTTGCACTACTCCTTGAAGCTGCCAGGTTTTCTGTTTCTCCCATTCTTGTCAAGTATACGACTTGTCTTCATGTGTAACTACTGTTAGTAAGTTTAGACCCATGACATCTCCCATAGATCCGATAAATTGCAGGAAGGCTTGAGACCAGGGCCATGTAAAGGGGCCTCCTGTTGCCTCTGCCAATTGGGGTGTGATTGCCATGTTTACCGTGCTCAGTGCAGGCCTTACAGTGTCTGCCCTTTGAGATGTATTAGAAAAGGGCTTCACACCTTGCGTCTGAGAGAGCGTAATTACAGCACTTGGTGTGAGTTTTGGTACAGTGTTTATCTTGAATGTGTAAACAAGCCTCTTAGTCCTAATGGACTAGCTGTGTCATTCTGCCAATGACATGTCACGTAAGTGGGTTTGAGCAAAGTTAAACTGTACCAGCAATCAAGTGATGCATCATTACAATCTCTTGTAATTGCAAGATTGTTAGTTTTGAGACCTAAAGCATAACTACCAATATGTTCCTGGCGGCAACACAGAGCGAGGGGACTTTTTATTTTGAAACTTCCCCATTTCTTCATGGGACATAATTTTGCTGAAGGGATGTCCAGATGATTCCTTCCACCTGTTTCCATAAAATTTCCTGCAATTCTGGTGGAGGTGGCATTTTCATGGAGAGTTCCTTCCACCTTTCTGCATGTTACCAAAATTCACTCACCAACTGTTCCCATCTGTCACGGTTCTCATCAACTCATTCTGGTCCCATCTCCACTCATTCGGGTGGTACACCTTGGAGTCATGCAGCACTAGGGTTGCCAGGCTCGGGTAACGGCCCTTGGGATAGGTTCCAAGAACATTGGTGTGCTGAACGATGGCTTCGGGCCACAGCTGCTCACCAGGAGGTTGTCCATGAAATTGTGGTAATATGCAGAAAAGTATTAGCAAGGCTATCATGTTTCAGATGATTCTCATGTCCCTCGGGGTTCTCCTGTAAAAGCAAGAACAACAAAAAATCATGCCACTGAGAGGCAGAAAGGAGTTTAAAATGAGGGGATTATCCAGCATGTGTGTATGCGGTGCTCTTTTCCAAGAGCGTCGGAGGCTACCCATGCATATTTATTCAGAGGGGTTTTCAGCACAAGTGGTACCTCGCCCACCGTGGGGAGGTCCACTAAGACAGGTTGTCCAGGGTAATGTGATGGATTGTTTGCATCGTCGGGACCTTCCAGTAAGGGATGATGCTTGGAGGTGTGGGGTAAAAAGCAGTAACTTTGGGGCAGCCGTTCACCCCCCACCTGCCATTTACCCCCTTAACAGCCTCCCACAGTCAACAGTTTGCTTTCTGGGGCTTAAGGAACCGCTTTAAAAGGCCATTTGTCCTTTCCACGATCCCGTTAGCCTGAGGGTAGTAAGGAGTATGAAAAGTCCACTTTATGCCTTTGGCTCTGGCCCAATCCTCTACCACTTTAGCAGTAAAGTGAGACCCGTTGTCAGACTGAATTTCTTGTGGCTTTGGAAAAGTTCCAAACCACCCCTGCAAAGCTTTAACTGTATTATCACCTGTGGCCCTTTTAAAAGCATCAGCTTGTACCAACCCAGATACAATTTCCACTCCTACCAACACAAAATGTTTACCTCCTGACTTCTTAAAAGGACCAATATAATCTACCTGCCACACATCCCACAAGCCTTTACCTTTCCTCAAATGCAGAGGATCATCCTCTAAAGGATGCCTTTCCAGTCGCTTGCGGCACTGTTCGCAGGCCGATATGCATGTTTTACACATTTCCCTGGTGACTGGCCAGCCGCGGGCGTGTGTTTCCTCGTACAGATCTTTGGCACCTGTGTGCTCTTTTTACATGTAACCATTCTAACAGTTGATTCCAATCCTCTGAAATAGTTTCTTTTTTCAGGGGGCTAAGCCTTGCTAGTTCATCAACTCTGTTCTTCCATTCACCTGCTTGATTCCCATCTGTTTGATGAGAAGCTACCCAACCAACCAGAAAGTTTCCTTTACTGGTGATTTCTAGGATTTCTTTGCATTTATCTTTCTGCCACACTGGGATTCCGTTAACTTCCCAGCCATTCTGTTGCCAGAAAGGGAGCCACTCAGTGCAGCCTCTGTATACTGCATATGAATCAGTGTAGATGTAAACAGGAGAAGTGTTTTGTGCCTCACGCTGGAAAACACTCCAGAGAGCTATGAGTTCTCCTACCTGAGGACTGCCCTCCCCTTCTGTGATGATTTTTTTCACCAGATGAAATATGTAAAGCAGCCGCCTTATATTTCCAAATCTTTCCTTCCTGCTTTGAAGAAGCATCTGTAAACCAACAGTTTGCTGCTATTTCAGGTGAGAATGGTGGTGCTACTTTTATTACAGAAACAGGTTTGTCTTGACTACTATCCAGGCTCTCAGTGTCTTGTGTTGCCAAGAATTTTGCAGCACCTTCTGTGACAGAAAAGTTATTGCAGTAGTTCTCTATCTGAGCATATCATTTCCTGACTGACAACATTTGGGCTATGCCGCCAGGTGGAGGGGTCCCATTAGTGACAGCTTTAATTACCTTGAAGGGACCTCTCAAGATGATAGCTTGCTGCCGTGTGATTTTTTTCTACTTCAATGAGAGCTAAGCTAACAACAAACAATCCTTTTTCCCAGGTAGTGTATCTTTTCTCAGCATCTTTAAAACCACGGGAAAAGAAGCTGACAGGCCTCGTTGGACCCTCAGGACCTCCCTGCCAGATGTGTATTGATAGTCCTGAGGAGGCAAATCCCCATTCCACTTGGAAAGGGTCTTTAGGATGAATGGGCCCCAATGCCTGATGTGCTGTGGCTTCAAAAATCAGCAATTGTAATACTTCCTCCTGAGAAGGAGTCCAATCTCATTTGACTACTTTCCTTAGTAAGTTGTACAGGGGCCTAGCAATGATTGAGAAATCTGGGATATGTTTCCTCCAGAATACTAACAGTCCTAAGGCTTGCTGGAGGTCTTTTTTGTTTTCGGGCATTTTTATTTGCTCTAAAGAAGTTAAAGTGTCAGGTGCAATGCATGTGCTACCAGATCGCCACCAAATTCCCAGGAATTTTACTTCCTGAGAAGGCTTTTGAATTTTCTCTGAAGGAATCTTTAAATCAAGGCTCTCCAGATGAGAGATTATATTCTGCTGGAGATCCCCCACTTCTTTAATTTCCTCTCCTCCCACCAAAATGTCATCAATGTATTGGTACACAGCTACAGTGTCAGGTTTAGGTATTTTTTCTAATTCCTTATCTAAAGCATGGTGTGCTAGTGTTGGAGAGTGTTTTTATCCCTGAGGGAGTCTGGTGAATGTGTACTGTTGTCCCTCCCATGTGAATGCAAAGCAATCCATGTCCTCTGGCTGTATAGGTATCATGAAGAACATGTCTTTGACATCTATGGTTGCCATGATTGTGTGAGCTTTTTCTTGTATTGATGTTATTAGTTCAGCTAAATTTGGCAGTGCTGCAGTCAGAGGGTCAGTGTTGGCATTGAGCCTATGGTAATCAATCGTAAGTCTCTACTTCGTGTTGGGCTTTCGGACTGGCCACACGGGTGAATTGTATGGGGAGTGTGTGTTAATTATTATTCCTTGATCACGCAAATCCTGAATAACTGGTTTGATGCCTTCTCTAGCTTCAGAAGGCAAGGGATACTGTTTCACATTGATTATTTTACTGTAAGGCAGTGCAGGTGCGGTCTGAAGCAGCCTAATGTTAAGTGGCGGAGTGCCAAAAGACCACAGAAAACCCTCAGTGTCTTCCCACTGCCTTCCTGCAAGGACATCCATCCCTAGCAGATTATTCGGGATGTCCCCAATTACCATTTTGACAACCAATTGATTTTCTTCTCCAGGGAGTGTTACTTTGACCAGAGCAACATTCATTGGTTCTACGGTTCCTAAAGCAGGCATGGGCACGGGCACAGGCTCAGAAGGTAATTGCTGTGCTGGGCTCAGCAGGGCTCAGCCCTTGGCGGGACTGTGTGGCTGCGGCTCTTCCACTGGGGCCTGCCCTTGCACGGCCCGGCCGCAGCCAAAGCTGGAGGTGCCTCTGGAGCTCGTTCACAGCCCCGGGGAAAGGGGACTCGTGCACCAACGTCCCTCCCGCTGCAGCTGCTCCAGAGCTGGCCCTGAGTGCCCAGAGGCCCAAGGCACAGGAGCGGGAGCCCTGCCACGAGCCCAGGGCCAGAGCCAGCCTTGGCTCCCAACTGGGCAGGGGCTGCACTGGGTCCTGCCAGGGCCTGACTCTGTGCCCTGGGGCTGGGGGAGCTGTCACGGGGCAGGGAGGGCCAGGGCTGGCAGTGGCTGCTCAGGGATGGCTTTGGCCCATGTCCCTCCAAGCAGCCACTGCCCAAGCAGCTCCACAGCCCCCGGGCTCTCCTCCCGGCCTGCTGGGCTTTGTTGGGTGGCACAGCCTGTGCCAAGGGGCGGCAAAGGTGCCTGCAGGCCCCAGCTCTGGGGGAAACGGAGAACGTCCTGCCCGCATCCACCGTGCTGCCAGCTCATTCATGTTCCATTTCCCCGCTTAATGGGACACCACATATCAGGAGACATTTTGTTCATCAGTCCCACAAGGATCCATGATGAGTCACCACTTGTTCAATTGCATTTTATAACACTGATGTTTCTCAAGTGATGAAAATCCTTCCTTGCTATTGCTCCAATACCCTTCTTTTTCAAGTTCCAATGCTTATCCCACAACAATGTAAATGGTGTGGGCTTGTTTGCAAATATTTTTGGCTTTTTCTACGGGACACAGGGCTGGAAAAGCACATTTCTTTCAAACAAGGAAAGATCAAGAAATACTCAGCAACTATAACTCCCAGGCCAGGATCAAGGCTCATTACAGAAGTCTTTCTCTGGCTATAAAATACTTACTGGCACACAGTTTGCTTCTTCAAATGGCAGGCAGACCTTTTTTGTACTAGTCAAGGAAAACTGGCCTGCTGATTCAGTGCATGTGTAGTGAGTACAGTTGTCATATGGATCTTTATAACTCTTTCCAACCTGAAAAAAAACAGAAAAAAAAATTAAAAAACAAAACCAAAAACAAACGAAGACAAACAAAACCCCCAAGCCAATGGAGTATAGCAAAAAAAAAAAAAAATAGAAAACTGAAACAGTAATAAAGTCAATGAACTGGCAGAGACTGGGTTGCTCTTACCACTCTGAAAGGACTGAGATGTCTGCAACTCACATCTACAAATTATGTACCAAGCTCACCCACTACCAGTCTATGCAAAATCACTTCTGTGGCCTCCCAGGGGGAAAGAATGAAAGAATGGCAGAACAAGCTGACGCTCCCCATTGCTCCCACAGGTGCAGCTGGAACCACAGCACATGTTCCTGATGCCCAGAAGGGCCTTGGAAGGGGTTTCTGTCAGGGAACAGGCTTCAGTCTGGGGTTACTGGCAGGCCTGCTTGTCTTGGATCTGATCTTCCTCTTATGCTCTGTCCGAATTTGGACTTACTTGAAGAGGAGACAGTGAGTGTTTAGTTGACGTTTCCCTCAAACAACTTCTTTTGAAAGTCTGCTGTACATAGGAAACATTCCCAGTGAGGCTGCAGTGTAGGTGTGTCCAGTCCACGATTGTCCAAAGAACTCTGCTGAGGGTTCTGCTGCTGCCCAGAGCGTTCATTGGCCTCCTAATTGCTGAGCCTTGTCCTGGGGGGCCCGCTGGGGCTGCAGCCAGTGCTGGCTCCCACTGAGGCTGCCTGGCCAAGAGCAGCCCCAGGGGCACAGGGCAGAGGCAAAGCACGGCGGGGAGGAGAAAGAGCAGGGACGAGATTGCCCTTGAAAGGCAGAGGCGCTCTGGGGCCCGCTCCTGCCCAGGGAGCCTGCCCAGAGCCATGTCCTGTTGGCCGGGGCCGTGAGGGGCAGCTGTGCAGCTGGGCCAAGCTGTGCCAGCAGCTCCAGCCGTGCTGGGGAGCCTTGCCAGCTCTGGGCCCGGCTGTGCAGGAGGTTCCCTGTGTGCCACTGGCACCTGGGGCCTCAGCCACCTCTTCTTTCCACAGTTCCACCTCTGGACAGGAGTTGTAAGATGGCGGCTGCACCTCACACCCAAACAGCAGGAGCAGCTCCTCCAGCAGTTAGAAGAGCCTGCGCAGCCCTGTCAAGAATTCTGAGGAGAAGACTCCAGAACAGCCCTCGACAAGGAAATCTCCTATTCTACTGGAGATCCCACTGACACCTCCTCTCCCCATGAGTATCCCCAAGCTACTTTCATTTCTTTTTTGATCCTCCTCTGTCCCGTCACGACTCCTTCTATAGACCCCAACAGCAGCCCAGCACCCTCCAGCCCCTCCTGAGACTAACATGTCGTTTCCTCTGTCCCTGAGCTCCCTGGCCCTGCCCTCTAAGCAACACTGAAGTTAACCCTGCTCTCTGCCAGGCTAGGTGATGGCCCTTTCTTTAGTTGCACTAAAGGGAAGGTGCCGTCACCCCAGTGTTTGGGTGGCAGCAGCAGCAGAGCCCAGCCGGCAGCAGCACTGGCTGAGCTCCATGGCCAGGAGCAGCCGTGGATGCCCACGGTGTGGGCAGGCAGGAGCCAGGCAGGAGCTGCTGTGACCAGCGGCGGGGTCCTGAGGGCTGGGGAAGCCCAGGGGGCAGGCAGCAGCATGGGGCTCCTGAGAAAAAGCAACTCCATTTGCTTAGGTTTTCTGTTTTAGAAATTAGAAATTTGTAGAAGTATTTCAAAATAGTTTTTCTGAAGAGAGACACCTCCAAATATATCTTCCCAATTACTATAGTGTTTAAAGATTTTTGTAAGTAGTTTTAGAATCGAGAGAAAAAGTGACCCCATTTTGTCTTCACTTTTCATTCTTAGAAATATTTAGAAACATCCTTTGTAGAGAGAAATCCCCAAATGTTTTGTTCCTGTTTCCACAACAGGAACTAATTTTTGAAATTTTTGAAACTACTTTTAGAGTTCTGGAAAATATTTCCCCCTTATACAATAAAAAATAAAATTGCATTTCAGTGGTAATCTTTATTCTAGGAAGAAGTAAGACCCCTTCAGCCAGCCAGCCTGCTGCAGAGGTTCTTTTCCCGCAGGACCTTTTTATCTGGTCACAACCAACATACATAAAACCTTTTCCCAGATATTTCCTGAGATTTTCTATGAGGTCCCGTCTTAGTTGTCTCAGAGAAACTTTGACCACAGTGGGCATCTCTTCAAGTTACCATTTTGTTTGCTTCTAGTGGAACTTCCTCAGTTCTAGAGCAGGGCCTTCTCTCAGCTCTCTGCTGACCCCGGGCTCTCCTCCCAGCTTGCTGGGCTTTGTTGGGTGGCACAGCCTGTGCCAAGGGGCGGCAAGGTGCCTGCAGGCCCCAGCTCTGGGGGAAACGGAGAACGTCCTGCCCGCATCCACCGTGCTGCCAGCTCAGCAGGGCAGCATAGCACGGGCTGACGCTCCCCATTGCTCCCACAGGTGCAGGCGGCCCCACCACACGTGTTCCCTATTCCCTGAAGAGAATTGATTTTTGTCAGGGAACACACTGTTGGCTAGCGTTAATGGCAAGCCTGGCTTTTCTCTGGCATGCAGGGTATGGGGGACTCCTGTAATGCTGGCAGATGCCAGGGGTCCACAATGAGGCACACAAGCTGGAGGGGCTGGTCTTGTGCGTGTCAAATTTTGCACTAAGATGTGCGGGGCTTTGGGTCCTTTGGAAGTGGTGCGTGTGGCTGGGGTTCCTCATGAGCTTCTATGGGGATTTGGGATCTTTTCTATGGTGTTCAAGTGACTGGAGACATTTGTAAGGCTGGCAGGGGCTTGACTTCCTCGCGATTACCGTGGCGGTTTAGTGCTTGCTGTCAAGGCTTGGAGAGGAGCTGAGTCCTTGCTAAGGTGGGCAGGAGGCTGGGTTCTTTTGTGAGGCACACAAGGCCGTCTTGGGGTCTCTGCATTGGTATTCATGGATTGTTTGTGAGGCACACAGGGATATTTTCGGGTCCCTGCCACTGTTGCTTTACCAACTTGTTGATGTGCAGGTGCTGCCAGCACCCAAACAAGGTCCTCTCCCCTGAAGGCACTGGCCCTGATCTCTGGCCCCTACTGAAGGTGGGCAGAGCTTGACCCAGCATTTCTGTTGCAATAAAGAGATGGGGCTGTCACCCCAATGTCCGGGTGGCAGAAGCAGCAAAGCCCACCTGGCAGTCGCACTGGCTCACCTCCATGCCCAGGAGCAGCCACGGATGCCCATGGTGTGGGCAGGCAGGAGCCAGGCAGGGGCTGCTGTGACCAGCGGCGGGGTCCCGAGGGCTGGGAGAGCCCATGCTGAGCGTCCCTGGGCTGAGGGCACATTTCCTTCCCTGGCATCATCTGGGCCTGGACCTCCTCCAGTGGCAAGCCCAGGAAAAGAGGGAAGCCATCAAGAGCATCTCCATGGACACAGTCTGACCCACAATGTCAGCAGGTGACAAATAAGGTTTTGCTGAGCAATGGACCTGGGATACACAAAAACAATCAAGGCAGTCCATTTGTACAGATGCAGGCACACTCTGGGGGTACAGCTGAGGCCATGAGGTCACAGCAGGCTCAGGGGTCACAGCAGGCTGAGGTCACAGTTGGCTCTGAGGTCACAGAGGTGCCAGACCCGGTGGTTGCACAGCAGCACAAGGAGCGAGCACTCAGTCCTTGAGCACAACTGTTGCGGTAGCAGCAGCGGCGGTGGCAGCACTGGTGCTGACATTGGGACAGCGGTGTCAGGACAGCGGTGGCAGCAAGAGCTGCGGCACTGGCAGAGGGCAAGGCACCATGGCCCTTGCTCTGCGCCTCTTCCTCCTGCTCCTCCTGGCCGTGGCCCTGCCTGTCAGGGCTGCCCAGGCTACTCCACTGCAAGGGTGGCGAGCAGGTGAGCCGGCAGCCTGGCTCCCCTTTCCCGGGACAGCGCTCCCTGCTCCCCGGGAAGCGCTGGGGATGGTTTTCCCCAGGCCTTTAGGGAGGGTTTCCTCTGGGGGAGGGAGAGAGACCCCATGGCCCTGGGCAGCCCCAGTTTCCTTTCCAGGGATGTGTCACAGGGCCTGCAAAGAAGGTGCAGTGACCAGGAGCCTGCCCAGAGCTCCCGAGGCCCCTGTGCAGTTTGGCCTTGTCCATTCACACCTGGCTCCCGTAGACTTAACCAACCCCCTTGCAATGCCCTGTTCCCAAAGGCAGAAGGGGATCCCAACACAAAAATGAAATGGTTCAGATCTTTGTTCCATTCTAGATTTGGATCACGCCTTGCAAGATTTGGAAGTCCAGGTGAATGACACTGTGAATGTCTTGGTGAATGCCAGAGGCAAGTTCTGAATTTCCCTTTTTACTGGCAGACTAATCAGTGTCCATGTGGCAAGAGCTCACCCATCGGCCATTTTTGTTAACGTTAAGTCAGGGCTGAAGAATTTTGTAAACTTTGCCCCGCTCTTTTGTGGAGCACTGAGGGATCCCACAGGATGGCTGTCAGTGAGAGGAAGGAGCATTTAGCTGTCCATCCTCCTCCCGTGCGCAATGCCAATGTGTCCTTTTGTGTGCTCTGTGCAGTCACAGAGAAGAGCAGAATGGGCAGGGGCCAGGCCCAGGGCTGTGCCCCAGGGCTGAGCTTTGCCTGCAGCCCGAGGATCTGCTACAGTGCCACAGGTGATGTTCTGTCCTGCCTTTCTTTGCAGCTGAACTTTTTGGTGAAGGTGATCTGGCTTCCAAAACCACATCCATGACTGAGCCTCTGGGAGATGGTGAGGGTAGGTCAAGGCTTTTCCCCTAGGAGAGCTGCCAGCTCAGAGCCCAAAGCTCGGCCAAGAGGGCATCGCTGCAGGTGCCAGGACAGAGCCATGCACGTCTGTGCCCTCGCCGTGCACGATCCCCTGACTGCTCCTGCGGCTCAGTGGTGCCCGTGCAGCTGAGCAGAGATGGCAGAAGCTTCTGTGGCTGATGTGTTACAGATGTGTCTGCAGGGAGGACTTTTCCTGTCCCTACACGGAAGCCATGCTCCCGTCGCAGGGGTGAGTAGTGTGTCCCTGCTGACCCCACAGGCTGAGCCCTGCTTTTGTGGCATCCATTCATGGGAAATGGAACCGTGTTGCTCCAAGGTCCACCAAGGGGAAAGAACAAAGCTACAGAAGAGAAGAAACCCCATGAGCCCTCTGAACAAATGAAGGAAATGCTGAAGGAAATGCAGCAGGCAGGACAAGGTGGGTGCATTCCCTCAGCCTTCACCTGGGGCTCAGCAGCCGAGGCTTTGGCTGCACATCTGGACAGGCCGAGCCCGGCCCAGCAGGAAGGGATCCATGGCAGCCTCACTGCCCCGCTGCTGCTTCCATGCCCTGCAGGGCAGTTTCCCAGCCTGGTCTGGGTGCAGCTTCTCCCCAGCCTCTGCAGGAAGGCATTGGGCACCAGCTGACCAGCAGTCCAAACCGCACCACAGGCATGAGATGCCCTGCAATTTCCTATCTCCAGGCAAATCAGAAGGGGCATATATATGGAGAAGGGAGAGCCCTGCCCTACCCAAAAAGTTGAAAGGGATTTCTTGAATCTTAACCATGTCTTTGAGAGGCATTGCCTCCTGAAGATGCCACCTCTCCAATGGGGAACAGTCCATTATGATCCAGCTCTCTCTTTTCTCCAGAAGCAGATGGAGAGGCTGTGCAGAAGGAAACATTTCCTGGAGGAACCAGTGGCTCATGGACAGCCTCTTCTGCAGGACGGGAGGCAACGCCAGGCACAGCCACAGGAGGTAATTGCTGTGCCTCTGGGTCTGAACCCTGCTGAGGCTTGAGCTGCCCTCTCTGCTGCTTGGCACTGGGGGCACAGCCCGGAAAAGACGGGCACAGCCCAGAGGAATTGTCCCGAGCAGGCTCAGGGCACTCGGGTACTGAGCTGTCCTGCTGGGCTCCCTCCATGGGAGACACATCCTGAAACCTGGGAGCAGCTGCACGGGGTGCCCATGGTGGGGAAAGGGCAGAGCGGGAGAGCAAGGCTCCAGTGTGTCCTGAGAGGGCCTGGCTATGTGCCTGTGTGCTGCGGGATTTGTCCCAGGGGAAAGATGGTTGGAGAGATAGAAGTAGGTAGAAAGGGAGGGAGAAAGGGCAGGAGGGGGACAGGGGGATAGCTGTGGCACTGCCTGCTGCAGTTTTCCCCAGGGATTTAGCAAGAGTTGCAGCTGTGGAAGTGAGAGCTCCCAGGGCCCTGGGTTGCTTCAGCCGCCCCACCATGGATGCTGCACAGGGCATGGAAAGAGGGTGCAGAGTGACCAGGAGCCTGCCCAGAGCTCCCGAGGCCCCTGTGCAGTTTGATCTTGCCCATTCATCCCGGGCTCCCATGGCCTTACCTGACCCCCTGGCAGTGCCCAATTCCCAAAGCAGAAGGGGATCCCAACACACCCTGAAAAATGTTCTCATCTCTGCTCCATTCTAGATGAGGTTGCTCGAAAGGCTTCCCCATTAGATTGGTTGAGAAAAGTGTTGAAGCCTTTGGAGCCTCCTTCAGGTATGTTCTCACTGTCCTACACAGTAATAATTGTTGACAACTTCACAGCAACCAGGTTATACAAGCTACTGTGGCTGTTGTGTTACAGATGTGTCTGCACGAAGGACTTTTCCTGCCCCTTTGCTGATTCCTACAAAGAAGCCTGGCTCCAATTGCTGGGGTGAGTAGTGTTGTCCCTGCTGACCCCACAGGCTGAGCCCTGCTTCTGTGGCATCCATTCCTAGGAAATGGAACTACTTTCTGTTAAGGTCCTCTGAGAGGGAAGAACAAAGCACCAGGACACAAGAAACCACATGAGCCAAACAACATCTTGAAACAAATAGTGACAGAACTTCTCAAAGGGAATGGTGAGAGGATTTCCCTCAGCCTTGTCCTGGGGCTCAGCAGCCGAGGGCTCTGGCTGCACATCTGGACACGCCGTGCCCAGAACAGCGGGAAGGGATCCAAGGGATCCATGGCAGCATCGCTGCCCTGCTGCTGCTTCCATGCCCTGCAGGGCTGTTTCCCAGCCTGGCCTGGCTGCAGCTTCTCCCCAGCCTCTGCAGGAAGGCATTGGGCATCAGCTGCCACGCAGCCCCAACTCACCAGGGATCCCCTGCATTTTCCCAGTCCCCAGGCACATCCTGAGGTGTGGCTGCTTGGAGGAGGGAGGGCCATAGCCAGCCCCAAATGCCTGGGGGGATCAGGATTTTCCTGATCATTACCCATGTCTTGGAGAAGTATTGCCTCCTGAAGAGGCCACCTCCTGGATATGCAATGATTCCATCTGATCCAGCTGTGCCTCTTCCTTTCTCAAGGGATGGACAGAGAGGCTCTATGGAAGGTGGCATTTTCTGCAGGAAGGGAGGCGATGCCAGGCACAATCACAAGAGGTAATTGCTGTGCCTCTTCGTCTGAGCCCTGCTGAGGCTTGAGCTGCCCTCTCTGCTGCTTGGCACTGCGGGCACAGCCTGGACAAGACGGGCACAGCCCAGAGGAATTGTCCCGAGCAGGCTCAGGGCACTCGCGTACTGAGCTGTCCTGCTGGGCTCCCTCCATGGGAGACACATCCTGAAACCTGGGAGTGGCTGCACGGGGTGCCCGTGGTGGGGAAAGGGCAGAGGGGGAGACCAAGGCTCCAGTGTGTCCTGAGAGGGCCTGGCCATGTGCCCGTGGGCTGTGGGAGCTGTTCCATGGGCAGGTGGGCAAGCAGGAGGGAAGGACGGAGGTTGGGAGTGACAGCTGTGGCACTGCAGATTTCCCCAAGCATTTAGTGAGGGTTTCCTGTGTGGGAGGGGGGGAGAGAGCCCCAGGGCCCTGGGCTGCTGCAGCTGCCTCTCCAGGCATGCTGCACAGGACCTGCAAAGAGCGTGGAGAGTGACCAGGAGGCACAGGCTCCCACAGCCTTACCCCACCCCCTGGCAGTGCCCAATTCCCCAAGGGAGAAGGGGATCCCAGCACACCATGGAAATGGTTCTGTAGGATCTGTGATCCCTTCTCGACTGAGATCATGACTTGGATTACTTGGAAATGCTGGTGAATGGTAGTTTGAAGACCTTGCCAGATGTTGTAGCCATGTTCTGAATGTACCTTTCCTGACAGAATAATCCGTGGCAGTGTGGCAAGAGTTTACTCATGAGCCAGTTCCCTTAAATTTCACTGAGGGTGGATCAGTTCTGGAAACCTTGCCCTGCTCCCTTCTGGAGCCCTGAGGGATACTACAGGATTGCTGTCAGTGGGAGGAAAGAGTATTTATCTGTCCATCCTCCTCCTGTGTGCAATGCCACAGTGTCCTTCTGTGTGCTCTGTGTAGCCACAGAGCAGAGCAGAGAGGGAAGGGGCTGGGCCTAGGGCTGAGCCTTTCTCAGCTCCTTTGCTACCCCTAGGGAGGCTGAGCTGCTTCTGCTGCCACTGCCAAGCCCTGGCCCTGCCTGGGGCTGGGTTTGGAGCTGCTGGCAGCTCCAGGGAGTCCATTCTGTCCTGACTGCCCCACAAGGGGCTCCTTCCATCCCAGTGTGGGGCCACTGCAATCACGAGGTCCCCCTGGCCCTGCTCCTGAGTGGAAGGCAGAGCCAAGGCAGTGCCTTGGATGTCACCAATCACCCAGGTGCCCTCACTGCCACTCAGGCCTGAAGGAGAATCTTCAGCAGTGCCATTGGAGCTGTTGTGTCCTGCCTTTCTTTGCAGCTGAGCCTGTTGGTAAAGGTGATCTGGCTTCCCAGCCCACGTTCAGGATTGAGCCTCTGGGAGATGGTGAGGGTAGGTCAAGGCCTTTCCCCTGGGAGAGCTGCCAGCTCAGAGCCCAAAGCTCGGCCAGGGGGGCTTCGCTGCAGGTGCCAGAACAGAGCCAGGCACGTGTGTGCCCTCGCCCTGCACGATCCACTCACAGCTTCTGCTCAGCACTGGCAGATGTTTGGAGGAGGGTGGGCCCTGGCCCAGCTGAAAAAGCCCAGATGATTTGTTGATTTTACCTGATATTGCATGAGCATGAGGTCCTAAACATGCCATCAAAATATTGGAGAATCGTTCCGTCTGTTAAGGTGTACTTTTTGTTTCTCAAGTGATGGGCCAAAAGGCAGGACAGAAGGAGGTGTTTCCACAACGAAGCAGAGGCCGATTGGCAGCCCCTCCTGCAGGAAGGAAGGCTAAGCCAAACACAGGCATGGGTACGAGCACAGGCTCAGAAGGTAATTGCTGTGCTGGGCTCAGCAGGGCTCAGCCCTTGGCAGCGCTGCGTGGCTGCAGCTCTTCCTCCAGGGCCTGCCCTTGCACGGCCCGGCCGCAGCCAAAGCTGGAGGTGCCTTTGGAGCTCGTTCACAGCCCCGGGTAAAGGGGACTTGTGCACCAATGTCCCTCCTGCTGCAGCTGCTCTGGAGCTGGCCCTGAGTGCCCAGAGGCCCAAGGCACAGGAGCAGCCCCGAGCGGGAGCCCTGCCGTGAGCCCAGGGCCAGAGCCAGCATTGGCTCCCGACTGGGCAGGGGCTGCAGTGGGTCCTGACAAGGCCTGACTCTGTGCCCTGGGGCTGGGGGAGCTGTCACGGGGCGGGGAGGGCCAGGGCTGGCAGTGGCTGCTCAGGGATGGCTTTGACCCGTGTCCCTCCAAGCAGTCACTGCTCAAGCAGCTGCACTGCCCCCGGGCTCTCCGCCCAGCCTCTGCTGGGCATTGTTGGGTGGCACAGCCTGTGCCAAGGGGCGGCAAGGTGCCTGCAGGCCCCAGCTCTGGGGGAAACGGAGAACGTCCTGCCTGCATCCACCGTGCTGCCAGCTCAGCAGTGCAGCACAGCACGGGCTGACGCTCCCCATTGCTCCCACAGGTGCAGCTGGAACCACAGCACATGTTCCTGATTCCCAGAAGGGCCCTGGAGGGGGTTTCTGTCAGGGAACAGGCTTCTGGCTAGGGTTACTCGCAGGCCTGCTTCTCTTGGAGCTGATCTTCATCTTATGCTGTCTCCAAATTTGGAGTTGCTGGAACAGTAAAGGGTGAGTGTTTAGTTCACCTTTCCCTCAAACAGCTTCTTTTGAAAGTCTACTGTACATAGGAAACATTCCCAGTGAGGCTGCAGTGTAGGTGTGGCAAGTCCATGATTGTCCAAAGAACTCTGCTGAGGGTTCTGCTGCTGCCCAGAGCTTTCATTGGCCTCCTCATTGCTGGGCCTTGTCCTGGGGGGCCCGCTGGGGCTGCAGCCAGTGCTGGCTCCCACTGAGGCTGCCTGGCCCAGAGCAGCCCCAGGGGCACAGGGCAGAGGCAAAGCATGGTGGGGAGGAGAAAGAGCAGGGACGAGATTGCCCTTGAAAGGCAGAGGCGCTCTGGGGCCCACTCCTGGCCACGGAGCCTGCCCACAGCCGTGCCCTGCTGGCCGGGGCCGTGAGGGGCAGCTGTGCAGCTGGGCCAAGCTGTGCCAGCAGCTCCAGCCGTGCTGGGGAGCCTTGCCAGCTCTGGGCCCGGCTGTGCAGGAGGTTCCCTGTGTGCCACTGGCACCTGGGGCCTCAGCCACCTTGTCTCTCCACAGGAGCTCCCGTGCATCTCTAGAAGAGGAGCCTAACAACTCAGGTAAAATGCTCTCAACCTGTTATCCAAATTTTGCATGTGTGCCCCTCTCTGCCCTGCCATGGCTCCAGCACCGTCATGAACTCTTCCCAAAACCCACCCCTCCCAAACGAGACCCTCTGCGCCTGAGACCCCTGGTCCTGTTCCCCAGCCAGGATTGAAGTTGGCCCGCCCCTGTCTGCCAGGGCAGGGCTTGGCCCGCATTTGATGTTTCAATAAAGAAATGGAGTTGTCACAGCTCTGTCCAGGTGGTGGCAGGATCAAAGCCCACTCAGCGGAAGCACAGGCAGAGATCCATGGCCAGGAGCAGCCATGGATGCCCACGGTGTGGGCAGGCAGGAGCCAGGCAGGGGCTGCTGTGACCAGTGGCGGGGCCCTGAGGGCTGGGGGAGCCCATGCTGAGCGTCCCTGGGCTGAGGGCGCATTTCCTTCCCCAGCATCATCTGGTCCTGGGCCCCATGCGGTAGGCATGGATATTTTGGGGTCCATACCGAGGGGTGCAGGGATCCCTCATGAATCACAAAGGAGTATTGATGGCCTCTCCTAAGGTGTGCAGGAATGCCTCATGAGGTGTGCAGCGAGGTTACATTTGAGGGGGATTTTTACTCTTCTCAGCACAGCAAAGGGTCACTTGGCCGAGGTTTTGCAAAGCTGGGAGAAAGCCTCTTGCAAAGCCTTGGGCCCGGCCTGCGGGCCCAGCGGGCGGGCGGACCCCATCCCCTGGGGCCAGGCCGGACTGCTCAGGCCGAGCCGGACCGTGCCAGGCTCGGGCCCCGGCAGGGAAGGGCTGCGGCCCTGGGCTCTGGTCAGGCTGCTGAGCTCCGCCCTGGCCCTGTTCTGCAGCCCAACACATTTACAGCCGGGGCCGTGGCCTGGCCCACAGGAGGCACCCGGGGCTGCAACTGAGGCGGTGCCTTCTCCCACTCAAGGGGGCTGGCTGTGTTCCTTTGGAGGATCCAGAGCCTTGTACCTCGGCCTGATGGTGCAAAGATCCCCCCAGCATCCCTGAGCTTGCAGAAATAAAGGCTTTGTGCTCGTTGGTATGTTTGCCCAATTATCCCATCATCAGAAAAACCAAACAATATTAGAGGGAGCAGCAATTTTAACTGAATAGTTTAGAAAATATATTAAATTGGATACACTTGAAATATTGACAATATAATTTGATTAAATATAAGGGATACTTTAGTTCCAATAATAGTGCATAAGCAAAAGATAACCGTGGGGCACGAGGTGCGCAGTTCTTGGACCCTTGCCACCTCACGTACAAGCTTGCCAAGTGAAGATTCTCCCCTTCTATGCCATATGTCAATGGCATCTCCTCCCATTTTCGATTCATCACACTTCTACCCCCGCCCTCATCACCACCTTTACCACGCATGCTCCACCACTCGTTTTGCTGGTCGCACCCCTTTTTGGGGGTCGTCTTTGGATGAAGGCTCTCTTCTTCTTTGATGCCTTTTAATTCACTTTTGGGTTACGCATGTGCACCAAGCTAGCATAATACAAGCCAAAATTAACATAATATTATATTTACACATCAAAGGAATAAATCTCTTGTAGCTGGCATTTTCCTGGGACCCAACACAGGTTTTCCTTTCTTTCTGTTAATTTTTAGTAATCAGATCCCTGCTTGGTTTCATTTGCTAAAAATCCCAAAAAGTATCAGCTTTTGTTGTGTGCAGCTGTCTGACTTTCCCAGGAACATGGCAGAGGTGTAAAGAGGGAAAATGCCAGGAAATGATGAAATGAGCCTGATCTGTGTGTTCAGGAGCAGAAAGGGACCTGGGGGTACTTGTAACAGCCAAAATGAGGGATGTGGGACTCTAAGGGCTCTGCAAAATGCAGTTTATTCCATCCAAAATGCAATTTATTGTGTACAAAATGCATTTATTCCATTCAAGAGGTTACAGCAGTCCAGGGTTGTGGATGACAGAGCTGTGCCTACAGCTGTCAGCTACAGCTGCAGGCAGGCCTGGATACCCTTTGGTTTTGGTTACAATGCATTAGATACTTTTCTATGCTGAGCATTTTCATACCGTAAAACCAATCTATACCTTAACTTTTATCTATAGCCTATCACAACTACTATAATTACCATATTAATGTTACTATTCTCCAATCAGTAAAATTTTGTACATCACAGTTTAAGCTAGAAGATATTTTTCAGTTTTCTAACAGTGGATAATTCTGAGACTTTTTTCTACTTGCAACATTTGCTGACTCGTTTGCCTGTGCTATCCTTCTGCTTGGTAAAAACATCTTCTTGTCTGAGGTGGGTTTCAGCCATAAAAACCTCTTCTTACTAGCACACATTTTGCCTCCTTGGTTATCCAGTAAGAGTGGCTCAGCAATTCTTTTCTTCTATATCAAAACATGCTTCCATCTCTATTCCTTCATCAGACTCTACATGCAAAAGTCTTTCTGCCAAGCACACATATCTGTGAGACTTTCTTGTCAAACTTTCATCCTTCCCAGCAGGTACTGGTGACAGCAGGCTGGACATGAGCCAGAAGAGTGCCCTGGTGGCCAAGGAGGCCAATGGCTCCTGGCCTGGATCAGGAATGGTGAGGCCAGCAGGAGCAGGGAGGTTGTTGTGCCCCTGCACTGGGCACTGCTGAGGGCACACTCTGAGTGCTGTGCCCAGCCCTGGCTCCTCAGTTTGGGAAGGACTTTGGGACACTGAGCACATCCAGAGGGGACAACAAGGCTGGAGAGGGGCTGGGAACACAAACCCTGTGAGGAACCCCTGAGGGAGCTGGTGTCGCAGACATTTTTTCATAGAAATCCTTTCTTTCACATTTGTCCATCTTCTGGGAAGCAGAGCCCCAGAAGAAGAATGTAAACAATTGTTATCAGCTGCTGTGAAATGTAGCAGGTGCCCCTGTGATTGGCTCATCTTCCTTGTGTACCATTAAAGGCCAATCACAGGAGCAGCTCAGGGACAGATTCCCTGCACACAGAACTTTGTTATTCATTCTTTCTATTCTATTCTTAGCTTAGCAGCTCTCTGCAACTTCTTTTATTCTTTTTAGTATAGTTATAATGTATTATATATCTTATATCAATAAATCAAGCCTTCTGATCAAGAAACAAGATTCTCGTCCTTCTCTCACCACAGTGACCGTCTAAGGTCGCTGTAATATCTGGTGACCCCTCGTGTCAGAGCAAAAATTAATTTGATAAGACCAGAGGAGCAAAATTGCTGCACTTGGAAAAATCCTGTATGTGTAGCAAGTGATGGTTGCTTTGAAGTGACCACAGAAGTGGATCAAGCCAGGAGTTGCAGAACTGAAGATCCTGATTTGGACAGAGTTCACAGCCAAGGCTGACCACAAGTGAACCTTCTTCTGGAAAACCTTCAGGAAGATGTTCAGAGACGGCAGCAGACCCAAGGAGCTGGCCAGAGCAAGCTGGACACTTTCAAAAGGTACTGTTGGCTTTTCCCTTCCTGATGACCCAACCCTTCGTAGTTTGTGGCTGTTGGTATGGCAGACACATGCCTTGGAAGAAGAGGTTCAGTTCTCTCCTTCAGAGGAGAAACTTATTGCCCTCTGGCAAACATGGTGTAGAGAAGATGGGATTTTTCTGTCAGCAACAGGTCTCTATGAGTTCTTTCGATGGGCAAAGCTTTTTGGGTTCTTTACTGATGTCCTGTACGCCTTGGATGTTTTTGTCTGGGAGTGCATGAACTCCATTTTCCAGTTCATCTTGAGACAGGGACGGGTTTTGCCTTCTATCTACCCAGCATTTATAAAGCTCTTCCCAGTTCTGAAACGGAGAGCAGCTATTTTTCAATGGATTTCAAACTGCTATGGGCAGGCTCCGTTTCCACCGTCCCCAGTGGGAGAAGACACGGCGGGGGATGAGTGGGGGCTTCCCAGCCCCCCCTGCTTCGCGGCGGGGGGGGCAAAACTTCGCCGAGCGAAGAAGTTTTTTTTACTCTTTCTCCGGAGCCTGCGCAGACGGAACCTTCTCCTCCCCCCCCTTCTCTCTCTCCGGGGGGATGGGAGTGGGCGGTCCCGCTCGAGCCAGCGCCGTTGGTGCCGCCCCTGCCAGCGCTGCGTCCGCCTTCAAGACCCGCCTCACCGGCGCGGCCGCCACTCCAGGCGATCCCGTCTCCGCCTCTCCAGGCGATCCCGCCCACGGCTTCACAGGCCTCCCCGCCCCTGCCAGCGCCTGCGTCTGAGAATGCAGAAGCGGCACTTCCTGTGGCTGCTGAGTTGCTAAGCGACGACGACGCGTCTCCAGCTTCCGGCTCAGTGGAGGAGAAGATCTCTCCGGCCCCTCCGGCCCCTCTGCCGCTTCCATCAGCCTCCTCGCCGCCTCAAGCCGAGACGGTCCCTGTTCAGGATGGTGCTGGAGACGGCGCCGAACCTGCGGGACCCTCGGAAAAGCCCGCGGCCGCTCCTACATCCAGCGAGATTCCCTCCCCGGTTCTGGCTTCCCCCCCGCTGCCTGCACAGGCTGCCCCAGCAGTCCTGCCGTTGTCGGAGGCTGTGTCCTCTGTGTCGACGTCAGAGACTGCCCTGGAACCGGCGGCTTCTTCGAGCTCGGACCATCCTGGACCGGTTGCTGTAGCAGCGGCCCCGGCGGCTGGTCTTCCCTTCCGTGGAGCGGGGGCTGCCCGCCAGCTGACTGGGGGGACAGCCCGTCTCCCTGCTTTTCAGATCAGCATTCTCGGCGGGTTCGGGGGTGGTTTTTCGGGGATTGTCCCATGGAGGCTGCCATCTCTGCCGCCTCTCTTGCGCCCTAGTGGCGGGGGGCAGGTGCATCCTGAGAGCTCTGCCTCTGGTCCCCAGCCCGGAGGGGGTGGGGATGAAACCATGGGGCAGATGAGATACAAACCTGCTGCGTTTGCAGTGCAGAGGGAGAGGGCACAGATGGAGGAGACCATAGCTGGTTTGCTGTGGGGAACAAACATCTCCAGATCCCAGATGGGATTGCTGGACAAGGCTTCTATTTCCCTGCTGCTGGCATGCCGCAGTGGTTTTGGGAAAAGGAAGCGTGTCCCCACTCGTGCTGCCATTGTACTGGCAGCAGGGTGCAGGCCTGTGGGAATGCAGAGCTTGCCTCATGGGTTTGGCCTGGGCCGTTGGGCTCAGGAAGTTTTTGGGCCAGGGCCAGCATTTGGCCTCTTGGTGTTTCTGGGGGCTGAGGTTTCTCCTACTGGTCCTGGTCCCCCCCTCTTTGTGGGCCAGTTTTGGGGTTCCCGGTCCATCATGGGCCAGGGCCCCCAGGGCCTTTCCTTCTCTGGCACTGCTCTGCTCTGCTGCTGCTCTTTTCTTTTTCGATCAAAAAAAAAAAAAAAAAAAAAAAAAACCCAAAAAAACCCCCCAAATTAAATAAAAAAGATTGAAAATAGCGGGCAGCAGCTCTGAAGCACTGAACCATTGAAGGGCCAGAAAAGGACATTCCAAAATTGTTCAAATTGTTTGAAATTGTTTGAAATTGTTGTAAGACTGTCAATGGTTTGTGATAACTATGGATGGGACTTATGCAGCAAGTCTGTTTCAGGACCAAAAAGGACTCTCAGATTTGTCCAAGAGAAACGACTTCAGCTCATGGACTGTTCCTGAAACTCAGCTGCTTGGACTTGAATTCTCTTTGCATTGTTTTTTGCGTTTTCTTAGATTGTAGGACTGTTTTAGTGATTTGTAAATATTGTATATTTTACAGGTGAAGACATTTCCTGTTCATTTCACATCAGCATTTTTCTTTTAATTTATACAATTTAGAGAGGTGAGATGTCGCAGACATTTTTTCATAGAAATCCTTTCTTTCACATTTGTCCATCTTCTGGGAAGCAGAGCCCCAGAAGAAGAATGTAAACAATTGTTATCAGCTGCTGTGAAATGTAGCAGGTGTCCCTGTGATTGGCTCATCTTCCATGTGTACCATTAAAGGCCAATCACAGGAGCAGCTCAGGGACAGATTCCCTGCACACAGAACTTTGTTATTCATTCTTTCTATTCTATTCTTAGCTTAGCAGCTCTCTGCAACTTCTCTTCTTATTCTTTTTAGTATAGTTATAATGTATTATATATCATATATGAATAAATCAAGCCTTCTGATCAAGAAACAAGATTCTCGTCCTTCTCTCACCACAGTGACCGTCTAAGGTCACTGTAATATTCATCCACCTCAGAGTGCATGTCCTTCTTCAAGGTCACAAAGAGCTCTCCCAGAGTGACAGTGGCAGAGTAGGACACCTGGGAATGGAGGTTGGTCACCTCGGGAAGCCATGAGGGGAAACATAAGAATCACCTTGGAAAGAAAACCAGTTGCCTTCAACAGAAGTCCCAGGAAATGACAACACATCCCACTGTGTCCAGGGGAACATACAAGTACAAGAAGAGCAGGAGTGCACAAGCACAGAAAGGCACTTACTCTGGCACCAATTTCTGGCCTCAGACCTGCTTACTGCAGGCCTAAAATAAGAATTCCATAAGGTGTTCTACTTAATCCTTCTAAAATGTCCACAGCTTTGATTTTAGGCCCTTTTACTAGAAAATTAAAGCAAGAGCTACTTTCAAATCATAAAGGCACAAGTCATAATGATAAAAGAGTCAGGTGCTCCTGTTCAAAAAAGCAACACCAGCAGTTTAAGCACTCAGCCAGGAAACAGAAAACACAGGCTCAGGTCTACAGAATAATTTACAGTGTTTAATTACAGCTTGGGCAGAGACTGGGACTCTGGCAAATAATATCATTAGTGCCTCAGTTTCTGCATTTGCACATTGCATTATAAAGGCTCCATACTCAAAGATGAGTGTCAGATACCCGACCTGCCAGTAAATACAGCTGCATGTGCCCACAGATCCTACAGACAGCTGACAGACATTGGAAATATCAGGTCTAAAACCAGAAATGAAGGCAGACCCTGAGCACACATGGAGATGAACAAGCACATACCTACTCTACACACCGTGTATGAAGTATGGGGGACAATTCAGAACAATGTTCTCACCTTGCTGGTAACTGCCAAGCAAACCCCACCAAGTCTGCAAAGCAGGACCTCTGAATGGGACCCAGCCAGGTGTTGGATGGTGAAGAGTCCTTTCTCCTTCAGCTCCCTGAAAGGCAGAAAATTGATTTTTCTCTCCACCAAGGCAGCACCCTCTGAAATGACCACGCTGGCAGCTCAGTTGAAAAATGGGAGGTGCTTTTCAAGGAGCGCTTAATGAAATCATGGAACGCGTTGCCCCAGGATGCTGTGGCTGTCAAAAGCATTCACAAACCCAAGAGGCAAAGAGAGGGGTTTCAGAGTGGCCATTTGAGAGGACAGCCTTTCTGAAACCTCTGGCACATGAGGCTCCTCTGTCACTGCTTCCTAGAAGCTGTGAGACCGGGCCATGCTGCTGTTTGTTGTCACCTCCCTGTACCTGTCCCTGAGACACAGTGCCACCGGGCTGTTATTGGGGCATTTTCCTTCTTTGCCAGCCCCAGCGGGCATTCAGCAGGGAGAGACTGCACTCTGGAGCTGAGTTTGCACTCTATGATCTCGGCCTCTCTGTCACCCCCTCCACTCCCCCTCACACATTCCCCAAAAAAGCAGCAGGATGTCTGCTGAGACCACCTCAGCCTGTAGGAAGGACAAGTGGGTCCTGGCCTCTCCTGACCCACAGCACAGCTTTCTTTCATCCCAGCATGGAAATATAAAAACTGTATTATCACATCACACAGAGGGCCAGAAGCTTTTTATTTTGGCTGCAAGTGTCCACAGGGCATTGGGGAAGAGGAGAAAAAGAGTGTTTTGCAGCAAGCAACCCGGCTACTCAGGCAGCATGGTAGGAAAAGTGTCTGGGAGCTGCTTTTTAGGACTTTGGCTGTTCTGCTGAAGCTTCTGACAGAGCTGATGGGCAGATCCCAGAGCTGTGGAGAGTTCCTGGGAAATTTGTCCTTGGATATGTCTAGGAATGCTCTCCCAGGCATGAACTGCCATCTGTGTCCTGTCCATATGTTACTGCCTTGACTGTTGAGTGTCTGAGGTGCCTCTTGAGGCTTCTATAGACCTCCTTCACCAAGGAATGGATTGTGATACAACATCCCTTTCTGCTTCTATTTGGGCACTGACAGAGCCTGGACCACTCTGGCTGGAGCATGGGCTCTGGGCAAGCAAGATTGCAAATGAGAGCAGCTCATGGTCCTCAGCTCTTCCCTCCTGCTGGGACAGACAGACATGGCCATGGAGACAGAATGGAGATGCCCCATCTGCCAGGGCACTAAGAAGGATGTGAATTATTCTCTGCCCTGTCACCACCAGTTCTGCCTGGGTTGCATCCTGCAGTGGGCAGAGAGAAATCCAGCGTGCCCACTCTGCAGAAGAATGATAGAAGCTGTCAGGTTTTCTGACTAGGATGAACAGGACTACATACAATGTGCCATCAACTCCCCCAGACAATTGCTAGAGTCCAGCAGGGAGAGAGCCTGGCCACCTTGCTGAAAGCAGCCCCCCAGACCCTGTGATGGCTGCTCCATCTTCCCCACAGGGAACACTGTCCCCAGCTGAGCAGGGGCTGCAGGACCAGAGCCTGTGCATGGCCTCCTGCCCAAGGTGTGGGCCGAATTTTTCAAATAACAATGTCATCTACTGGACCCAAGGTGGCCCTGGCTGCAGCAGAAGCTGGAGGGAATATGCCTGCACCAGAGATGGCTGGTTAAGGAATTCATAGAGCAGCATCCTGCACGCCCTCTGTGCCTATGGTCATGTTGCCAAAATCTTGGTGCCAGTGCTGCAGCTTCTCCTCTGTAGCAGTCTGAATTGCTGCTAGCACAGTCCAGGGTAAAGAAGCAAAAAGGACTTTTGCATAATCTCCACAGATGTTTTATTCAGCCGTGCAGGGAGATGTTCAGCTCCCAGCACCCACACACAGAGGGTCTCACTTTGTCTCCATAGGGGCCCGGGGGCTGACCCTGATCTCGGGCAGTACAAAGATAAGGGGGGCAATCAGGGAATAGGGAAGGTGTGGCTCAGGAACACAGGAACAGACACAGGAACAGGGAAAGGAGCCAATGGAGTCTAACAGCTTTTTGAGGGAAGCTTCTTGTGTCTCCCTAGACCAGGGAATGCCCCCTCAGGGTCTCCACAATTCCCCGTGTTTTATATTATTAGGAAAGCTTCTCTGAAGGATCAACTGAATCAACACAAAATGACAAAAACAATCAAAAGCACTCATAAGACAATTGTTCAAAATGGAAACAATTCTGAGTTCCCAACGTGCCAACAGATTTCTTGGAGTGGCTTAGATCTGGCAGGAGGGATGCAGGGTTTTCTTAGCACAGTTTATCAGGAAGCTGAGTCACACCTACTGAACCTCTGGTCCATGGCCTCCTCACTGCCATTGTGCAGCAAGGAGGCCCAGAGGCTGCTGTGCTCTGCTCCTGTCAGGGATGAACACAGCGGCTCTGTGGCCAGTGCCAGCTCCAGCTCCAGAAGCTCACAAGGGGAGACTCCTTCCAGAAGCTCTGCTGGCTCCAGTGTGGCAGACCAACAGAGCCCCCTGGAAGCCCCCCTCCATTGCAGCCACCCCAGCTGCGCCCATCATCACTGCAGAGCAGGAGCTGCCCCAGAGGAGCCGCGGCCGGAGCTCATGGCAGTGGCAGGTCCCTGTGCCCAGGGCAGAGCCACAGAACCTCTGCTCCTGCCTGGGACAGGGGCTGCTCACCCTGGTGTCCCACCGAGAGGAGGGATCCTGGGCCCCAAACTCTGCCCAGCCCTGCAAAAGGCCACCCCGCCAGCAGTGCCAGCAAGGTTCCTGCAGCCATTCAGCCAAATCAGAGGAAACAAATGTCTCTGTAGCTGACACAGTCTCTGCACACAGCTTTCTCCCCCTTCCCCTGGTGCTTTTCCCTGGCTCCAGGAAGAGCTGCAGGAAATGCTGTTTGAGCCATGATGATGGAAGAGCTACTGATAAAATCACTGGGGTGATGCTTTCAGAGGAGTCAAGAATGGAAGACCAACCAACCTTCCAGCCAATGGTGTGCCAAAAGTTTCCATTCTTTAAATAATAGACTGCAATAAATTAGTAAAAAGAAAGATATGGAAACAAATTAAATCTTCCACAGCTGCTGGCTTTCCTGAGGCCCCATGGTCTATGTATTGCTAGACTTACTTCATTTAGGCAGAATATGAACTGCCCTGACTTGTTGGAGACTGACCACAAGGTCTCATCTGTGGTGGGCAGTCACTAAAATTAGCTCAGCAGAGGCATCTTCAGCTGTCCAAGTGTAGCAGAAATACATATTCTCTGCTTCATGCCTCTGTGGCAGCACCTGCTGGTGTGGATGTGTGAGCGTTGCTTCATGGATTACCCCTGGGAAGGAATTGTGTGCACAGGCACAGTGTGATGGCTTCGATCTCCTCTAATTACTCCAATCAGATGATGGCCAGAACTTTTAGGCAAAAAGCATTATGACAGAATAATTTACAATATTCTCCAAACTACTCCTGTGGTTTTGATTTTCTTACTGATTAGGATCAGTGTCTGGCCTCAAGAAATCAGTCCAGAAAGAACAGGCAAACCTCAGCTTGCAAGTTAGAGTGCAAGTCTTTAATCTGCCCTTTTTGCAGCACGTACAAACAACTTTTCAACATATTTGCAAAAAGATCTCTTAGTTCTTGCTATACCTATCCAGAACCGAACTCTCTCTTTGTTTTAGTTTGATTTGAGATCCAAGCCTGATATTTTTCTGGACAGGAAAGTAAGAACCAGCTGCAAATACAGACTACAAGTGTGAATCTATACTGCAGGAACTGAGCTGTAGCTTGGAATTAAAGGCAAGGAGTGATGCCATGGTAAATGTGAACCTTTAGTGCTGGCATTCTCAATGAGCCTTCTCAATGCTCCACCAACCCATGGTTCACATTGCTACAAACTCCCTTTCTGGTGTTACAAAGAGTGTTGAAGAGCTGACTGTAAGTAAAAAAATTAGCCAGAATGTTAATTTTTGTTAATAGGGTTAATAGGCGAACAATGACTATCTAATACTTCAGAGCTCATAGAAGTGAGTATTCAGATTTGCATTTAGTACGTGCTGGCAGTTTTAATTTGAAATCAACAAGTTTATCCAAATCAAGTTATCCATAGGAATTAATTTGCTCTATGATTGTGGGATCTCAGGATTTGAGTCCTGGGATGCCGGGCCCCCGAGACCACCCTTGGGGGGCCCGGGAGTCCTGGAATGTTGCCAGAAGTGTCTGGTGGCAGGACTTTGACCCTACACGGGAGACGACACCTTTATGAAGATAAGAGGGCCTCACCGGGGTGAAGGGTGAAAAGATTAGCTAATTAGAGGGTGAGAAACAGGGTTTAGGATTTATGTACAGGGGGGTTTAGAGGAGTAAGATGGAGGAATTGGGGTGTGTCCTGCCCTCTTTCTTCTTCCTCCTCTCCTCCATCTTCTTTGGCCACGGTGGCACCTTTGGATTGGTTATTACTAAGAGTACACCGAGTTATAACAATAGATGGTATTGGGGAAAAATGATAAATATTGTATACGTAACTAGGGGTATAAAGATACGTGGCGGTCCAGGGGACGGCACAGTGTGCCCATGGCTGACTGCTGAGCGGATCTTTGTTCGGCTGAAAGAACATCTTTTAGATAAACAATTAATAAACATAAAACCAGAAAGAAGAACTGAAGCCTCTTCTCGTCCTTCGATACGCGGGCTGCCCCAAGGCCACCCTGGGCCTTCCAGGCCCCTCAAACAGCCGAGATAAACCGGACATTTGGCGGTCCCTGGCTGGGCACCACTACCACCCTCAAAGCCCTGAAGAAAAAGAGAGAAGAAGAGAAACAAAAAGCCAACAGAGACTGAAAAAAAACAGCAGTCACTGAGAATTCCACCTCTCAGTTTCTGCCGAAGACAATTCGTAGCAGAACAGCCCGGACTGGAACCAGAAGGCACCCTGGGACCACCTCTCGTGATCTGCTGGACAGATCGAGACGTCCAGACTGCTCTGACGACAGATTTGGTAAGAAAGCCTGAAAATAAGAACATGGGGGGCACACTTTCCCAGGAACAACGGGAAATTTTGTCCGCCCTACAGGGTGTGACAGAAACGTATACAGAGGGAATTCCAAAGAAAGAATTAAAACAATTATTACTATGGGCAAGGCTAAACTACCCACTGGCAGAAACGTGCCTGCTATTTGAAGTGGGGTTTTGGCAGGAAATAAATAGACACTTATATTTCTTAGCTACTAAAAAAGATGAGACAGCGTTGAAGCTGCTGTCTCCTGCAAGAATAATGCTGGAAGGGATTTCTATGCAAACGAAATTCCAGGACCCCCAGACGCAGCAGACGTCCGGGGGGGAGGCCTCTCTGAAAGAGGGGGGGGGGCAAGGCTCCAGGAAAGAAAAAATTAGCTCTGGCCTTAAAAGGCCGAGAGGAAAATGCTCTTGGAGAAAAAGAGCAAGAAATATTATTAAAATACCCGGTCCCAAAACCCAGAAACCCCGGGAAACCCCCAAAACGTCCAAAAACCCCAGAGAGCATGGAGGACTCAGGGGCAGAGGTGGGGGAGAGGGGACCGGGGGGCGCGCTTTCTCGCGATGCCGCGGCAACGGAGCAGGGAAGCCAGGCTGCAGCGGAGCAGGCGGGGAGCGCAGGTGAAGAAAAAACAGAGGATACGTGTTTTCGCGCGGCTTTGCTTGACTCGGGGCCGGGGGCAGCGGCAGTACCGACTGGCGGGGATGCGGGGGCGTGTGCGGCGGGCGGAGTTCGTGAGGGCTCGGGAAAGCCACGGACCGGGGCCGGGGCGTCTGACCCAGGCAGCGAAAAAGGGGAATTTGTGCTGCCCCAAAAAGCTGCCATGCGGGGACGTAGGAGGCGTGTGGTTGTGATATTAGAGCCCATGCGCAGATCCGCCAGGATTGCGGAACGCACACGGCCGCCGGCGGGAGGGAGACCGCTTGTACCGGCAAAAGGGGAAATAGACACGGGGACGGAGGAGGAGGAGACAGAGTCAGGGGCAGACCAAAGGGGAGATATCTCAGGGGTGGAACAAGATGGAGACAGTGAAAGTAGTTCGGGAGACACAGGGAGCGGCTCGGAGAGCCCGCAGACGCAGAGAGCGCAGCCCGGCCGGGAGCGGGACACACCCCCTGTAACATCCCGGGCGGGGAGGGGCCGCGCTAGGGAGTTCATATCCCGGGGCCCCCCGCCTTCTCCAGACTTGGTGCCCTTGATCAAAACCCTTGGAGTCCAAGACTCACCCCCTCAGGAGAGACGTTCTGGTGTTCAAACCCCAATTTCAGTTGAATTAAAAGCCGAAAACACGCGGTCCGAAGCAGGGAGGCGTCCAACATGGCTGCCAGCAGGAAGTGAAGCAACAGAGTACGCTACGTCACCAGAGCCAGGGAAGCCGGTGACAGCGCCATCTGGTGGCTGGAAGACAGAAGTGCACGCCATGCCGGATTGGATCGGCGGAGCCACAGCGCCATCTCGTGGCGAGACCGCAACAATGCAACAATTTTTCCCAACATTATATAAAAAGAAAAGCATTTTAAAGAAAACAATGCCAACACAACAAAGGGATTATCCATCGACTTCAAGGTTTCATGAAGATGATGAAAGCTCAGATGAAGAACAGCTACAAGAAGAAAATGTTATAAGGATCACAGCATCAGAAGGGGTTCCTATATGGATGCTGTCAGCAGCAGAAGCAACAAAGAGCTTCTTGCATTCAGTGGACACCATAAAAAAGAAACATCAACGGGATCCTCGAGCTTCCTTTTCGGATTTGGGAGAGAGGCCAAAAACCTCAAGGCGAAGAATGAGACGTGATGAACCAACAACATCCACAGCACCATTATTTATACAAATTCCAACGGAACCTGAAGAAGAAGAAGAATTTCAGGGGCCAGTGAAGACGATGGATTGGAAGCAAATCAGAAAAGCGTTGGCAAAAGAAAAGCATTTATTCCCGGGATCAGGGGATCTGACAATGCCAGTGACATATGATGCCCAGGGACAGAACCCGAGGTGGGAAAGGATGGGTCATGAAATACTCAAGGATTTAGGGAAGGCGGCTCAAACTTTTGGGCTGAATTCACAATACTTCAAACAGCTATTAAGAGGGACATTCGCTACATATGATCTCACACCATATGACATTTGAAGTATTGTGGCAATGAATCTCACTGACACCCAAAGCCTTGTCTGGGAAAAAAGATGGAGAAAATATCTCGCTGAATTACGGAACAGATACCAAGGTGGGCCAAATGCAAACCTCACAGAGGGGCAGTTAGCAGGAGATCCTCCAGATGACAACCCAGGGGAACAAGCAGCTAGGCTGCCACGAAGAGTATTAAGCGACATCAAGGAGGCAGCGAGGATGGCAATTATGCAAATCGCACCAGCAGGAGCTCCAGAAGTCCCGTTCTCTTGCATCAAGCAAGGTCCCACAGAGCCATTCATGTCGTTCATCGATCGACTCACGCAAGCCGTGGATCGACAGGTGACGATAGAAGAAGCGAAGAGGCCTCTCTTGGAAAGCTTAGCCTTCGGCAATGCCAACCCGGATTGCCAACGGGTGATTAGCGCCATGCCAGGACGGCCATCCTTGGCAGAGATGGTGGAGGCATGCAGCAAGGTGGGAACACCTCAGCATGTCGCAGCGATTGTGAAGAATGAATTGAGAGAGGAATGGGAGAATCAATTAAAGGGACATTCAGAAAAGCAAGCAGAGGACAAGACCCTGGAGAAGATGCTGGAAAAAATACTGCATCAACAGAATGAGAATATCAACAAAGTTCTTGCGACGATGCAGAAAAAGAACAATCCCCCAAGAGGACAGTGCTATAGATGTGGGGAGCTTGGGCACATGAAAAGGAACTGTGCACAAACACATACGCCAGCGCCGGTACAGAAGGCGGAAAGGCCAGTTTGCGCACGGTGCGGGAGAGGAAGACATCCTGCGAAAGAATGTTATTCCCGAACAGACGTGGATGGAAATCCGTTACCGTATCCGGGAAACGCAAGGCGGAGCGCGGACCAGCGCGCTCAGACACAAGTACTGGCGGTGTCGCAAGAGCAGACGGGGCAATCATCAGTGAGCAACAAGCAGACGCCCTCAGCAAAACCCTCAGCCGATTCCACAGTGACCCAGACCTCCTCCCACCAGGGGCACAGTGCACATTGGCAGCTTCAAAATTAGTATGCTTTCTAGACGAAAGTCATGCGAAAATACCAACAGGTGTCCGCGGGGACTCATATAAGAAGCAAGATTTCTTGATAATTGGACAAGATAAATGCAGTATTCTTGGACTCATTGTCTATCCAACAGTTATTTCAGCGGACAAAAATACAGAATTGACAGTGTTGGCAAGAGCGCTTCGTCCACCATTGACTGTACCAGAAAACACTGTGGTTGCAAGAGCCTTTGCATTGCCGCCACACGCAGTTGGAGAGGTCATGTCAATCTTCGACGAAGAAGGTTTCCCTATGAAGGAACATGTTGAAGTACATACAACATGGGTGAAGCACATAGGTAGAGACCGACCCACGCTCACATGCCAATTGACATGCGGGAACGGAACAATAGCGATCACAGGCATGCTCGATACAGGGGCGGATGTAACAGTGATATCATACATCTTTTGGCCACGCAGCTGGAGCTTGGTCGCGCCACTGGGTTCTCTTTCAGGCATAGGGGGAGCATCTCTGTGTCTGCAAAGCGAGAATTCTGTCGTTGTCACGGGACCAGGAGACAAGACGGCGGTCATTCGTCCTTTTATTGTCCAAAAGCCGATCACAGTCTGGGGTCGAGACCTTTTGGCACAATGGGGTGCGAAGATCGAAGTGGATTTTTAGTAGGGGTCACTGCAGCACTCCCCACACTGAAACTGACATGGAAAACCAATGATCCAGTTTGGGTGGATCAGTGGCCCCTTGAGCGGAAAAAGTTGAGTGCTTTGAGAAACCTGGTCCGAGAACAATTGCAGGCGGGACACATCAAGCCAACAGACAGCCCTTGAAATTCTCCAGTGTTTGTCATCAAGAAAAAACTATCGGGCAAATGGAGATTGTTACACGATCTCAGGAAGATCAACAAAGTCATAGAAGACATGGGACCGCTTCAATTGGGACTTCCATCTGTCTCAATGATTCCCAGAGATTGGCAGCTTGTGGTCATTGACCTCAAGGATTGTTTTTTCAGTATCCCACTCCATCCGGATGACGCTCCGAGATTTGCCTTTTCAGTTCCGAGTATCAACAAGGAAACGACTCTGCAGCGGTACCATTGGGTCGTTCTTCCACAGGGTCTAAAAAACTCTCCGACGATCTGCCAATGGTACGTGGCACGAGCTTTGGCACCAGCACGGAAGAAATTTCCAAAGGTAAAGATCATTCATTACATGGATGATTTGCTCATTGCAGCATCAACACAACAGGAGCTGCAAGAAGCTCGTGACTGTGTGATCGCAGAGGTGCAAAAGGCAGGTCTAGAAATCAGCATTTCAAAAATTCAAGAGGTTGCACCTTGGAAATATCTAGGGTGGAAAATTTCAGAAAGAACAATAAAACCTCAAAAAATGGAGATCAGCACCAAGATCACCAATCTGCACGATTTGCAACAGCTTCTGGGAGAAATCAACTGGATGAGGCCGGTTTTGGGAATCACAAACAGCGACATCCCAGCGTTGCTCGATCTTTTGAGAGGAGACACAGACATTCGGTCTCCCAGGACACTCACGCAAGAAGCAAAGAAGGAATTGGAGAAAGTTGCAGACGCGATACAGAAAAGGCAGGCACATCGATTTGTCCCAATGTTGCCTTTTCAGTTGGCAGTGCTGGGGAAGAAAACACAGTTCCATGGTTTGATCTTCCAATGGGACGAGTCGCAAAAGGACTCTTTGATAATCATAGAGTGGATTTTCCTACCACACAGGCCCGCAAAAACAATTCTTACAGATTTGGAGATGGCAGCACAGATCATCATAAAAGCGAGAACAAGGTTGCTGACGATGGCAGGAAGAGAATTCTCAACCATCAGGTTACCCTTGAAACAAGACTATTTCGAGTGGGCGATGCAACAATCGAAAGACCTGTTAATCGCATTGTTGGCGTTCCCAGGAACTTGCACAATCCACTTTCCGCAACACAAAATACTGCAATCGCAAATATGTTATAAAACAAAACCAAGGATAAGTGAAGAACCTTTGGATGGGATCACAGTGTTCACGGTTGGCTCAGGGAAGACACACAAGTCAGTGATCACGTGGAGAGACTCAACGACAGGGGATTGGGAATCTGACGTGAGGAAGGTTCAGGGCTCTCCACAAATTGTGGAGTTGGCAGCTGTTGTCCGAGCATTTCAGTTGTTCAAACAACCTCTCAATCTGGTGACAGACTCCGCATATGTTGCGGGTGTGGTCAAGAGATTGGAAGGTTCGCTCTTGAAAGAAGTCAGTAATGGGGTTTTATACTCCTATCTGACGAGCTTGAAGGCATTGCTAGAGGGCAGGGAAAGAGAGTATTTTATCACACACATTAGAGCGCACACGACACTTCCGGGATTTTTAGCAGAGGGAAATGCTCGAGCAGACAGGTTGACAATGCCCATTTCGCAAACACTGCCGGACATTTTTGAGCAAGCAAGGTTAAGTCATGCGTTTTTTCATCAGAATGCGCAAGCGCTGATGGAGTCCTTTCGTCTCACAAAGACTTGAGGAGAGGGAGATCATTAGTGCTTGCCCAGACTGTCAGTTTGTGCAGCCACCTTCTTCCACCGGAGCTATCAATCCGCGGGGGCTGCAAAGTCTTCAGTTGTGGCAAGCTGATGTCACGAAATATCCATCTTTTGGGAGGCTCAAAAATGTTCATGTTTCTGTAGATACATTCTCAGGTGCAGTCTTTGCTTCAGCACATGCAGGGGAAACAGCAGACCATGCTTGCCGACATTTTCTGCAAGCATTTGCAGCATTAGGTGTGCCTCAGGAGATAAAAACAGATAACGGTCCAACATATACAGGCAGGGTGCTTGACAAATTCCTGAAAAAATGGGGTGTCAGACACACGTTCGGTATTCCACATTCACCCACAGGTCAAGCAATCATTGAAAGAACACATCACACCCTGAAATCCCTTCTGGATAGACAGAGAAGGGGTGAACCAGAGGCAACACCTCACATGAAATTAAATAAGGCACTGTATGTGTTGAATTTCCTAAATAGATCATCCTCGGAACCTAATCCACCAATCGTGAGACACTTTCTAAATAGCACACAGGCAAAGCTAAGGGAAAACCCTTTGGTTTTGATCAGGAACCCAGAGACAGGACAAATAGAGGGTCCTTTCAGACTAATCACTTGGGGCAAGGGTTTCGCTTGTATCTCCACAGATCGAGGTCTAAAGTGGGTGTCGGCGTGGCACGTGAAGCCATTCCGGACGCGAGAACCCGAAAACGTTGATCCGAGAAACAAAGAGACGAGTACTCAGACAGAAGTCGAGACTCAGGCCGGAAAGAGCGATCCCGAAGAAAAATAAAAAGAAACTAAGGACTTTGGGGATTTCTGTATAAAAGCGTAATAATGAGTATCATGATGCTTATGTGCATCACTCTTTCATTCATTGCAGCAAGTAAGGGAGAAGATTTACCTGTAAATCAGCCAAGGCAAAATCTATGGGAGACTTTGGCTCAAGCAGCAAATCTAGATAGTATTTGCCTGACACATTCGAGGCCAGGAAAACCATTTTCTGCATGCATGGTTGGATTGCCAGTGAACGAATGGCCAGTTCCAGGGCATTCCGCAGTTAACATTTCACAGGTCATTGAAAATCCTGTGAAAGAGTGGTGTGCTTGGACACATCTACTTCCTGTGGCTTCTACAGAACCTCAGGAATTGGAGATTTTTGGGTCCATGACAATGGAATTCTGCATGCAGTTTGAAGTTCCGGAGGCCACAAAGGCAAAAACTATCGATTTAACTCCCAATCATGAGTTTTATAAGAATGCATCAGCTTGGTGCAAATACACAAAGAGAACTGCCAAAGGATCAATCCAAGTCCCAGTGCAATTGCCACGGGGTTTGTTTTTAATTTGCGGGGACAGAATTTGGCACGGCATTCCTGCTAATGCCACGGGAGGTCCATGCAGCATTGGGGAAATTTCAATGCTGTCGCCTGATTTGAACATGTTAAGAGAGAAAAGGCACAGAGGAAAAAGATCAATCCAAAATTATGCGACAGACTGCAATGACGAAGTATTTTTTTGGGATAAGAAAACAAGCATTGCTACAGCAATTTTCTCACCTCAAACAGCATCAGGGGTGGCTTTGACTCAGATCGACCACATGGGTTGCTGGTTGAGCAAACATGCACGATCTGTGTCTGTCGCATTGGATGACATGTTAAAAGACGTTAGTGGTATAAGACAGGCGACTCTTCAAAACAGAGCTGCAATCGATTATCTATTGCTCGCCCATGGACATGGGTGTGAAGAGTTTGAAGGGATGTGCTACATGAATCTCTCAGATCATTCAAAATCAATTCATGAAAGTATTAGAAATATAAAAGACAGCGTAAATAAGCTTGGCGAGATCACGGGATCATGGATTGATCAGCTGGCAGATTTCTTTGACATTTCTCCTATTTGGAGAAGAATTTTAAGGGTAGGGTTTTACGTTTTAATAGTCCTACTAGTCCTCATGATTGTTGTCCCATGCATTTTTGTATGTCTGAAGCGCGCCATGAATCGGGTGATAAAAGAGGTTTTCTTGGTGCAAACAGAAGGGGGAGATGTGGGATCTCAGGATCTGAGTCCTGAGATGCCGGGCCTCCGAGACCACCCTTGGGGGGCCCGGGAGTCCTGGAATGTTGCCAGAAGTGTCTGGTGGCAGGACTTTGACCCTACACGGGAGACGACATCTCTATGAAGATAAGAGGACTTCACCGGGGTGAATGGCGAAAGGATTAGCTAATTAGAGGGTGAGAAACAGGGTTTAGGATTTATGTACAGGGGGGTTTAGAGGAGTAAGATGGAGGAATTGGGGTGTGTCCTGCCCTCCTTCTTCTTCCTCTTCTCCTCCATCTTCTTTGGCCACGGTGGCATTTTTGGATTGGTTATTACTGAGAGTGCACCGAGTTATAAGAATAAATGGTATTGGGGAAAAATGATAAATATTGTACATGTAACAATGGGTATAAAAATACGTGGCGGTCCGGAGGACGGCACAGTGTGCTCATGGCTGACTGCTGAGCAGATCTCTGTTCGGCTGAAAGAACATCTTTTAGATAAACAATTAATAAACATAAAAACCGAAAGAAGAACTGAAGCCTCTTCTCGTCCTTTGATACGCGGGCTGCCCCAAGGCCACCTCGGGCCTTTCCAGGCCCCTCAAACAGCCGAGATAACCGGACAACATGGGGCCCTTGGGAGGCAGCTGCTGCTGGGCATCCTCCTCTCCCAGCCTTTTCCAGTCTGCTTGGCCCTCCCTCGCTGACAAGGCCCTCTCGCTTACAGCCCCAGGGACTGTGTTGGGCACTCTGGGCAGGGGGCACAAATGCTGACAGTGGCGGTGGGGAGTAGGGGATCTCACCTGGCCAGCAGACCCGCTGCATAGTGCTGGGTGTCAGCACAGAGCAGCTTCTCCCAGACCCGCTTGTTCTCCAGAGCCACCAGCTTCTTGTCAAAGCCCAGGCAGGAGAGCAGAGCCTTCATGTTCTGCACTGCAAACCTGTGCACCGAGCAAAGGCCAGGTCACTCTGGGAGCGCAGGCCCTAGCCATGAGGGCGTGGGAAGGAAAGGGTGACTGGCACCTGTGGGGATGGCAGGGAAGGCCGTGTTCTTCCCGGCACGCTCTCCAGAATCTCCCAGTTTAAACATCCCCTGGCATCTGCTCTGTGGTGGTGAAAATTTACAAGAGCAGAGCCACAAACAGTTGGGGAGAATGAAGCAGAATGGCACAGTGCCACTCACACATGGGGGCAATCCTCCACAGCACCAGAGTTGCCTGCAAGAGACAAAGCAGCCCGAGGCAGCGCTCAGTACCAGGGTGTCAATGAGGCAGGGCCCGAGGAGAGATGCAGGGGGAGCATGCGGCCTGCTGCCCCTGAGCCTGCCCTTAGGCCAGCTTTGAGCCCAGGCAGGGTGCTGAAGGCTAGGGAGAGCAGGGAGAGCTGCTGGAGAGGCAACCAGGAGGGCGAGCAAAGATCAGCTCCAGAAACTCACAGCCAGGGCAAAGACAGCCTTGTCTTCGCAGGAGAAGCTGCTACAGGGCGGTTGCTACTCCATGGCAGAGAGCAGCGCTAGAAGCACCTCCTGGGCGGTGCTGTGCGTCAGCACTGTGCCCTGTGCGGCTGCGTGGGGCTGGGTGACAGAGCCCTGGTGCCCTGAGGGGCCGGGAGAGAGCATGGCAGAGCCTCAGAAAACAGAGGGGCCCAAGGCTCCCGCAGCTCTCCACCTGTCTGGTAGAGCCCACTGGACAGGCTGTACAGGGTGAGGGGCCCTACGGGCTGGTGAGCACCGAGCTCTCGAGGCACTTGTGGTCTGTACCTGTCACACGTTGGGGCACCGCATAGGAGGCTCATCACCACTTGAACAGGGTGTTCCTCCGTCAGGCTCAGAATCTCCATTTGCAGCCTGGCATCCATGGTGACACAGGACGCCAGTCTCCAGAGAATATCCCTGACCATGACGCGGTGTGGGGAAGACTTGGAGTGCTGTCCAAGGGAGCAACTTTCCCAGCTTCCCCCAAGAAGTGCTTGCCTTCCCACTCCACTGTAATGGCCTCAAAGGCTGAGGGGGTTCAGCGGATGTAGCTTGAGGAGCCACATGATCCTGGGAAGCCTTAAGCCCTGGCCCCACGTTGCTTAGCTGTGGAGAGCTTTGTTCAGACATGGCTTATAGAAAAAGGCCATGATCACATACAGCTGATTAAAAAGTAAAAGGCAGCTGTAAGAAGCAAGTTCTCAGGCTTTTCCTTAAAAACAATAAATACCTTGTCCTTGGCTAAGTTATGAGAAAAACATGGTGGAAAACATGGAGTCCTTGAAGGGTACTCAATAATAAGTCAACAGCAGGATGAGGAAAACAAGTATTAGCCTCAACAAGAAACCACAGGTATTGACAGCAAAGGAGGGGTTGGCGTGTAATCTGTAACCAATGATGAGCTTGGGTTTTGCAATATGTATGAACCTAATTAATACTACTATAAAAGTGTGTAAGCTGGATCAATAAATCTGAGATCGATGCTCATCAATCGGATGTGTGCACGTTCTCCCTTCACTTTCGTCAAATGGTGAACCTCGATCGAGATACTGCGACACACCACAAAGGAGTGAAGAACTGGGTCAGGTCCTGAAGCAGCCAGGATGGCAGAAAAGCGCAGAGAAAAAAAGAAAAAGGGAGAAAAAAGAAGCTGAGACGCGCTGTGCCTCGGGCGATCGTAAAGGCAAGCCTGCCTGAAACGTGCTGCTGTACCTTGAAGAGCTGCAACAGCGCTGACGATTTAGGTATGGAAAGGCAAGCAGCATATGATTTATTTACTGCCTTTTTACAAAAAAGGCAGGTTAAGGGAATAGATTTGCAAGAGGATTTACCAGGGCTTTTGACTTATGGATATGCTAGGGGAGTTTTTATTAACACCCCTACGATTCACGAGTTAACGGAGTGGCGTAAATTCGGTGATTTGTTGTGGGAGGCCACTTTAGAGGACGATAAAACTGCCAAGAATTTAGGTAAATTATGGAGGGTGGTTCACAATGAATTACTGCAGCACCAGGCCGAGAGAAAGGCTGCCGTGCAGGCAACAGCTGCTCGTGGGCATAATAAAGATTACAATCAGGAGGCGGGAACACCACTAGCTCCTGCAATGAGGACGGTTTTGTTACCTGCTTCGCTGCCCTCCTCTGCTTCAGCAAGCCAGGCTATACAGTGCGCTTCTGAGGCTTCTGCACCCCCTGAACAACAGAAGCCGTTGCCAAGACCACCAGATAGGCTCCCGCAAAGTAATGAGCCAATCCCTGGGGCGGAAAACGACCTAGCGGAGGCTATTGCAAGGGAGCGACAGGAGGCGTGGGCTTCGCTTGCAGGAGAAGCCATGGAAAAGGGGGAAGAGGAAGTTATCAGTGCTGCTACCCAGCTAGCCAAACAGATGTTAGACTATATTTTTGATACCAGTCTTCTTTTGGTGAATGATTGTCGTGGGATAGCTAAATTGATCTTTAGTCAACATCAGCAGTTGTTATTTAATGCTCATTGGCAAGGGCTTGTGAACGAGTGTGTGGCAGTACAGAGGCAGCAGGGAGACCCTCTCCATGGTATAACTGTTAATGAGCTTATGGGCCTATGACCTTTTCTTCATACCGAGGCACAAGCTTTGCTGGGGCAAGAGAAGTGCCGGGAGGCTATGAGGTTGGTCAGGCTCACTATAGAGAGGGTAAAAGAGCCAGGAGGGGTACCCGTGTATATGGGAATTAAGCAAGGGAGAGAAGAATCATTCGGCTCATTTATTGATAAAGCTGCTGCTGTAATCGAAAGGGCCGGGGTGCCAGAACAAATGAGGGGGGCATTACTTAATCAGTGTGCTCTTCAAAATTGTAATTCTACTACTAGGAGCGTGCTTAATACTCTGGGTGCCAATTGGACCATAGAAAAGGCATTAGAGAGGTTGGCTTTGATGCCAACAGGACCGCAAGCCTTTGTAGTAGATGCGTTCAAACAAATAGGAATAGGCTTACAAGAACAGGCAAAGTACTCTCAAAGTCAGGTGTTAGCTGCTCTTGCACCGCTTCAAGCGTCAGCTGCACTGGCACCAACAAGTAGAGGGAACTGCATGAAATTTTATCGATGCGGAGGCATGGGTCATATGCACCGGGAATGCCAAGCCACAGGACAATGGTGACAAAAATGGCGCTTGGATACTCACAATACGGGCGCTTGCAGACGGAAATCGGGAAACTTCCCCAGGAGCGCACACCGCAGTGACCGCGCCCCGACACAAGTCATCGCTGCAGCAGCAACAGCACCCCCTCCTGCCTCCAACCCGCCACAACAGAGAGCCTCGGCCTGGACCTGGCAGCCGCAGTAGATGCTACGTTGATGACCCCACACCCACAAAACATTCCAACGGGGATTCATGGACCTATTGTTATACAGGATAAAGCGGTGAGTGCGTTGCTTTTCGGAAGATCATCTGCATCTATGTTGGGATTATGTGTTTTGCCTGGCGTCATTGATGCGGATTACATGGGAGAGATTATGGTGATGGCGTATACCCCTTTTCCCCAGCTCCAGATCAATAAGGGACAGAGGATTGCTCAGCTAGTACCACTTGAGCAAATGACTAAGGGATTGCAGCCTATAAAAGGACAAGAGAGGGAGGAAAGTGGTTTTGGTTCTACTGGAGGACTTACCTTGTTGACTTTAAACCTTTCTGAGAGACCCAAGAAAAGGATGGAAGTAGAATTCAAAGGACAAAAAAGGTCATTTTCAGGTCTGCTGGACACTGGAGCAGATTCCAGCATCATTAGCCCTAGCTGTTGGCCTCAACACTGGCCTTTGCAGCCAGCAGCCACCACAGTGACCGGGGTCGGAGGATTTACCCTGGCTAGTTGTTCGCCTCCTCTCCGGGTTCACATAGATGGAAAACAGCTGACATCTATTTTTTCAGTAGTCCAATTACCACCTACCGTGCAATGCCTTATAGGGCAGGACATTATGGCTCAGTTGGGGGTGGTTTTAACTAATGAAGACCCTTTGGAGAAAAAGCCATTGCTTGGACTTTCCCGATTCCTGTCACACCTAAACTGTTGACACCCTGGTATGGGTTAAGCAACGGCCCTTAAAGGAGGAAAGTCTTCAACACGCCCATCAGCTTGTATCAGAACAATTTCAACAGGGACACCTGCAGTTATCTACCAGCTCCTGGAATACTCCAGTTTTTGTAATAAAGAAAAAATCTGGGAAGTACAGGTTGCTCCACGATTTGCATGCTGTTAATGATCAAATGGAGCCTATAGGCACATTACAACCTGGACTACCTAATCCTGCCATGATTCCAAAGGATTGGCCTCTGCTAATCATTGACCTGAAGGATTGTTTTTACACTATTGTCTTTCATCCACAGGATATGCGACTGTTTGCCTTTACATTGCCTGCAATTAACAGGGAAGGGCCTGAACAAAGGTTTGAGCAGACCGTACTTCCACAGGGAATGCACAACAGCCCCACCTTGTGTCAGCTTTATGTTAATGCAGCATTGCAACCATTAAGAAAACAATGGCCGAGCACAGTGATATATCATTACATGGATGATGTCTTGTTTGCTCAGCCCGTGCCTTTTACAGAACAACAAATCCAGAAAATAAGGACCATGCTGGCACAGTATTCTTTGGTAATAGCTCCTGAGAAAATTCAAACAAGAGCCCCCTGGAAATATCTCGGATGGTCCATGTCAGAGCAAACCGTAAAACTGCAGAAATTGCAGTTGAAAACAAGGGCGGCAACTTTAAATGATGCTCAAAACTTTTGGGTGATTTGCAGTTATTAAAACCAATAGTGGGAATACCCAACGAACTATTAAATGAATTGCGCCTGCTACTAAAAGGAACTGACCCAACCTGCCCAGTGCGAGTCACTGACAAACTACAGCGGGTCATCCAGCAAATTTTGGACTGTGTTACACATGGACAGGTTTATCGAAGGGATCCAGAACTACCCATAGACTTGACCATTTGGAATGGTCCACAATATCTTCTTGGATCGCTAACGCAATTTAAAAAGAAAACGGGGGAGACACAGATACTAGAATGGATCTCCCCTCCGCTACAGCAAACTAAAACTCTTTTTCAAAAAGTTGAAATGCTAGCTGATCTAATAAAGAAAGGCAGAGAAAGGATGTTACAGGTGGCTGGGGCGGAAGCAGCTATCATCAAGATGCCGATGACAAAGGACCCTTTGGATTGGTATCTGAACAACTCAAAAGATCTGCAGGAAGCTCTTTTAGGTGCATGTTGCCCCATTGAAACGGACAAGCTTCAACCAGCTCTGGTTCAGTGGATAGGGGATTGGGACTGGATAACTCGCCCAAAACGAGAAAACTCCCCTATACCAGATGCTATAACTGCTTTTACAGATGCTGGCAGGAAGTCAAGAACTGCTGCAATAACTTGGCAAGAAAAGGGAGTATGGAAACATCACATTCTGCAAGCAGAGGCAGTGGACAGCCTACAAACTATGGAACTGTTAGCAGTGGTATGGGCAATGGCACAGCTTAAGGAACCGTTGAATGTTGTTACAGAGTCTTTGAATGTTGCAGGAGTTGTAGCAAGAATTGAAGATGCCTCCATAAAGGAGGTACAAAATCAGAGACTGTATGAACTGTTAATGCAGCTGAAGAAGGCTACAAGATCAAGGGAGCATGTTTATGCTGTAATTCATGTTAGGAGCCACAAATGGAATGTTGGTTTAGGAGAAGGGAATGATAGGGCAGATAAATTGGTTACTATAACCCAAAACACACCCCTGCCAAAACATCAATTGGCACGAGAAGCTCACTCAATGTTTCACCAAAATGCAAAAGGCTTAAGTAGAGAATTTAAGGTAACACTCGCCAAAGCAAAAGCCTTCGTGAGGGCCTGTCCAACTTGTAGTCACCATAATGGGGGTAGTGGTTTAGGCCTAGGAGTAAACCCACGAGGCCTGCAAACAAACGACTTATGGCAAATGGATGTCACACACATCCCTAGTTTTGGCAGGCTAAAATACGTACATGTGTCTATTGATACCTATAGCAAATATATTTGGGCAACGGCTCAGACAGGAGAAAGAGCTATACATGTGGAAAGGCATTTGTACAGTTGCTTTGCAGTGATGGGTACACCAAAAAGAATTAAAACAGATAATGGTTCTGCCTATATGAGCCAGAGGATAGGGAGATTCTTAAGAAATTGGGCTATCGAACATGTTACAGGTATCCCAAACTCCCTGACAGGGCAAGCCATCATCGAAAGGGCAAATGGTACCTTGAGAAGGTATTTAGCCAAGCATGAGGGAGTAACTGACCCCCAGGCGAGGTTGCTAAAAAGTTTGTTTGTGATCAATCACTTGTGTCTATTTGGGGATGCAGAGCAACCCCCGGCGGAGTTGCATTATAAGCCACAAGAGGTTGCTGAGCAGAAAAAAGAAATATTGGTAAGATACAGGGACCCCAAGACAGGGCTGTGGAAGGATCCTGCTAAGGTCCTGTTCTGGGGAAGGGCATATCTCTGTATTTCCAGCCCTGCAGGAGCACTGTGGGTACCTGCCAAGTGGACTAAACCTGTTCTTGATGCAGCGATTCGTGGACCACCTCACGGAAGGGGACAAGGAACGTCTGGAGAAGAAACTGCCCCTGATCCTGCCACCACTACTGCTACAGCTGAAGGGACACTCGAAAGCGGTCGACAGGGCCGTGACGCGCCGCTGCCAGATGGCCAAGGAACTGGTTGACACCGTCGAATCATTATCATCTTTCCCATAAGGGACTGGCAAGGGAGAACTGCCTTGACTGCCGCAGCCTGGATTGTGCTGCTTGGGTAGCACTATATTGTGGGGGTTGTGGTAGGACCTTTTGGGTGGAACAGTCATTGCTTTGGCATTTGTGGTGTAACACCTGTGACCATAAAAACACATAGGGCCATGATTGGGAATGGGAACTACGGAGACAGACAGGGCTAAATACAGCTTCAGCCTTAGATCTTTATGAGTCTCATGAACAGAAAATTTTGGCTTACTATCGGTGGGAGGTACAGTATATTCTGAAAAGGGTTAATGCTCAAAGTAGGTCATACATAGCCTCTGCAAGGTGTAGAAAATTGGTGCCCTTAACACAGCATTCTGTTGTAGGACCCATTAAAGGAGATCCTGATAAGGCATTAGATCACTGCATTAGGAAACTACAGGGGTGGAGATTACAAGTGTCAGGAACGGCAAAGTTAAGGACTGATAAGAAAAAGAAAGCAAGAGAGAGAACAGAGAAATGAGGCTTATTATTGTTATACTGCTTACTGCAATGGTGGCTGGAGTAGTAGGGGTAACTCACTCCAATAACCAAGAGATAATATATGGATAACACTTGCTAATCAAATTAACCAATCATCGCTTTCTCTCGGCCTTGGAAGGGTTGCTAATCCATTTCAAACATGCTTGGTGGGACTCCCAGTGTGGTCTCCTCGGGAATTTTGCAGTCTGATCAATAACCAAACTCTATGCATGCATAATATGACAAACATTAAACTACCCACGCAACAAGGGTATACTGCAAGTCAAAGTGATGGCTACCGCCAATGCTTAATAATCTGATCACTTAATACTCCTTTGCACTCTCCTCCAGAGGAATTTGATCTTTTTGGAAGTGCAAACACCAGTATGACTAACACCTCAAACAGTGGATGGTTCAGAAGTTGAATCAGCATAGAGGAACATGGGCTACTTTAGATTCATCTCTGAGTCTGGGCACAGTGTCTTGGCAGCTTTACAGCCAATGTAATGGCACTAACATCATGACACCAATGAAATTACCCACAGGGATATTTTTAATTTGTGGGGACAGAGCCTGGAATGGTATACCAGCCCGGCCACAGGGTGGACCTTGTTATTTGGGAAAATTGTCATTATTTCACCCCAATGTATCTATATTAATGCAACTAAGCCAAAATGAAGCAGACAGAGGCGTAGCCTACATGACTTACACTGTAGTCAGATAGGAGACCCACGGTTCTGGAGTGAGCTGAAGCAAGTAGTGGTTTCAATTATCTTGCCAGGAGGTGCTGCAAACAAAGCTATGGACTTTGCAAAACAACTGGGGTGCTGGGCTAAGGGTGAATTGAATAAGACGTCACAAATTTTAGATATGATAACTACAAATGTACAAAGTGTTAATGATGCTGTTTTGCAAAATAGAGCCATTATAGACTTTTTGTTTTTAGCACAAGGCCACGGGTGTGAAGAGTTTGAAGGGATGTGCTGCATGAATTTGTCTGATCACTCTGTATCTATTCATGCTAAGATAAAACAGTTGCAGCAGGGACTTCACAATCTCAAAGAAGAAGAAGGACTGGGAATTGATGAATGGCTTAAAAGTTTGGGACTTGGCCCGTGGCTGCGGAACTTTGTGACATATTCTATAAGGCTACTAGGTGTGCTTTTAATGCTTTTGCTTATTTTACCTTGTATTTTTAATTGTATTCAAAATATGGTCAGTGGAATGATAGAAAGAACTTGGCAGACTAACCTCCTTGCGCAAAAAGAAAAAAAGGGGGAAGTGTGGAGAGCTTTGTTCAGATATGGCTTATAGAAAAAGGCCATGATCACATACAGCTGATTAAAAAGTAAAAGGCAGCTGTAAGAAGCAAGTTCTAAGGCTTTTCCTTAAAAACAATAAATACCTTGTCCTTGGCTAAGTTATGAGGAAAAACATGGTGGAAAACATGGAGTCCTTGAAGGGTGCTAAATAATAAGTCAACAGCAGGATGAGAAAAACAAGTATTAGCCTCAACAAGAAACCACAGGGATTGACAGCACAGGAGGGGTTGGTGTGTAATCTGTAACCAATGATGAGCTTGGGTTTTGCAATATGTATGAACTTAATTAACACTACTATAAAAGTGTGTAAGCTGGATCAATAAATCTGAGATCAATGCTCATCAATTGGATGTGCGCTCATTCTCCCTTCACTTTTGTCACTTTACCTGCTGTGGAGAAGCAGAACGCTCCTGGAAAACCTCCAGAGTGGGTGCAGGAGCCACAGTCAGTGTGGGCATGGCATGAGTCTCTGGCATGCCCTGAGCCTGGGTGTGGGTGACGGCCATGCCCTCAGTCAGGGCCATGCCAGCCTCCGCCCTGCCCTGGGCCATGTCCAGCTTAGAGGCTGCTGCGAGCTCCGAGGACGCTGAGATGGCTGCAGCCTCTGCCCGCAGGCCTGAAGTCAGGCTGGGCCGTGCCCTCGGTGCTGGTGCCACTGGTCTTTGTGCGGCCCAGGTGCAGAAACCTCCGCAGTGTCTGCAGCAGAAGGAAGGGAGGGAAGGGAGAGACATTCCATGGCCCGCTCCAAGCGCAGGGATCAGCCGAGCACCACCAGTAGGCCTGGCCCAGGTGGGGATGGTGCAGGCACCTGTGCTGCTCTGTGGAAGTGCCCACGGGTGGGCTCCTGCTCTTGAGTTGGGTCCCTGGCTGCATCTGTTAAAGAGCAAGCGCAGCCAGAGGTGAGGGGATGCAGGAGAGGTTGGAGAAAACAGCCCAGCCGTGTGCTCCCCAGGCAGGGACAGCCCCACGGGAGCCCAGGGGATGGAGCACGGCCATTCGGGGGTGCAGCCCTAGTCTATCTCCCATCTCGTCCATGGGCATGTCCACAGGGATGGGATAGGATGGGATGGGATGGGATGGGATGGGATGGGATGGGATGGGATGGGATGGGATGGCGCCAAGCTGGCTGCGGGCACCGACCCTGTGGCCCAGCTCTGCCACTCACCCTCCTGTGGCAGCTCAAATGGCACCACCTCTTTGGTTTGATGTGCTGGGGCAGCTCCAAGGCCTTCTTCCTCCTCTTCCCCCCAGGCCACCTTGGGTGCTTTCAGGGGTCTCTGCTCCATGTTAGTGATGGGATTTGTGAGGGCACCTGCACAAGAGAAGCCCCGGGAGGGCCACAGCTCAACAAGTCCTGTGGTCTGGCCTCGAGGTCCGCTGCAGGAAAAACGCCTCCGAAAGGCTCCGGGTCAGACGGGAACGAGTGCGCTGTGCGGGGGCTCCTCACGGCACAGCTCTGTCCCGTTCTGCCCCGTTGTGTGTTCCCAGCAACAGGAAAGCTTCTATTTCCCACGTGTCACAAAGGGCCCTTGGTCACCGGATTCCGTTCCATGGCACAGAGACCGTGCTGCAGCATGCCACCCAGGGCCCTTGCACACACTGCCTTCTGCCCTGGGGCTGCCCCCAGCCCAGCCAAAGCGGCCCAGGCTGGAAGGAATGCCTGGCCCCAGGTGTCTAAGGCAGCCCGACAGGATCTTTAGGAAAGGGCTCAGACCACCAGCAAACGCTGCCCGGCTCTGCGGGCTCAGTCCTATCCCCATATCTTTCGCTGAGAGCATTTGAATTTCTAAATGAGAATCATTTGAAGGGAGGGGATTTACATTTTCCATTTCAGAGAAGCCTTCTGCCTTCATTAGCCGACACCTCTCTCTTCAAACCAAGACAATTGTTTATCATCTTGCAGATGCGCAGTTGCTGGGGAGCCCCGTTTTACACCAGGGACCTGGAGAACCATTCCCAGCAATTGGGAAAATCCTAGGTGGTCCATCAACCCATAGATGAGGTCTCCAAATGTGCCCCGAAATTTGGGCTGGCTCTTAGAGGCCTAAAAGAAGAAGTCCAAGTGACTTGATGATATTTTTCGGCCCAGAAAGCCCCGCAGCTGATGGCACACTTCACAATCAGCAGGGGACACAGCTAGGCCGAAGCCCAGAGCTCTGCTCTGAGACTTTCTCCTCAAATACCCTTCAGACAAACCTCCATGCAAGTCAGTTGGGAAAGTTTCTTCAAATGATCCATTTCTGGCACACGACTATACAGGGTTATGGGAATGATTCTAAAGCAGCTGCTCTGGAGTCAAAGAGCCAGCACTAAGAGTCCTTGTCATCTCTTTGTAGCTAAATCCCACTTTGGGGGATTTGAGGGAGTTTGGAACGAGCTAGAGAGCAGACCTCTGAGTGTTTTAGATGATGCTATTGCTTTTTCTTCTCTTCTACACAGACAGGAAGGGTGAGTTTGGCTCACATCTCCACCGCGTGGCTCACAAGGCCCACAAGACTTGTAGTTACGAGAGCTTTGAAGGGTTTCTTGGCCAAGAAGACACTGCCAACAAGGATATTTATGTTTTGCTGCCAATCCTTCAATATTTCGTCTTAGGGGCTCATGCTACAGTGTAAGCTTCCTTAGCCAATCATGTTATGACACACAAACCTACAGCAGTGCATCCTAAGCTTCTTGGTTACCATTGTAACTACTTTTATTTTTTCTAGATCTTCAGCCCTAAAACTCTAAACTTTCCTCCACTTCAACCTTCCTTCCCGTCTCTCTGCTATAATAAACTAGAAATCCACATTCTCGCTTCTAGCACCTAAGTTTGGAAGCCCTGTCCAAGGTCTCCGATCAAATCCTGTGTTTAATTCTAAGCTTTGCTGACAAGACCAAAGGTCTGAGATTTCCCTGCATTTGGGTTTCCAACAACACTGATGCTGTCAGTTCCAGAGTGCCCAGGATCCCTCTTGCAAGTCAATTCTGGCAGGAACAAGACGGCTGCGGGGGGGCTGCCTGTGGCCTCTGACAGCCCATTGCTCAGGGCTTTGCCAGCGCCCCAGCCCCTCAGGCTCTGCCCCAGCCCGGCCAAGCTGCCCGGCAGCAGCGCTGCAGCCCCACAGCAGCTCCAGAGCAGCCCCATCCAGAGGCACCTGGGAGCCCTCAGCAATCCAGCCAGCAGCACACGGGCAGGAGGATACAGAGGGTGGTTCCTTCCTGGCACAGGGCTTGTGGCCATCTCCAGCACCGCTCTCACAGGGATCCCTGCAGCCGTGGCCCCTGCCCACCCGCTCTGTCACCAGCACAAAGGCTTCAGCAGTACCACCACAGGCCAAGGGGCTTCTGGCCCTTTTCCCTTGCCCACTGCACACCTGGGCAGCTTGCTGAGCCAGGGTACCCTTATCCCACTCTTCCCCTATGACCTGCAGACCCTGGGTAGCAAAAGAAAGCTCTTGGGAGTCTGTGTATTATAACACACTCTATTATTCATATACTAAAGGAAAAAAAAAAAACCAAAAAGAAGAAAAGAACATTCTTAAAGAAATGGAAAATTCCAGCTGGCTCAGGTGGTCCCAGCAGACAGAGCCTCTGGCATCAGCTCTCTGCAGAGCTGCAGCAGCGCAGCCAGCCGAGCCCCGCCAGACGAGGCCGTGTCCTCCATGCCCTGCGGAGCTGATCGTGCAGCCTCTGGATGGTGGAATATCGCTGACGCTGTATTGCCCGGAGGACATGCAGTGTTTCAAGTGCCAGCTGTGACATGGCACTGCTCGTGTCCTCCGTCAGGCGTTCCAGGGCTGCAAGAGAGAGGAACAGAGGCACGGTCAGAGCCGGATCTGCAGGGAGCCCAGGAGAGCCCCCTGCAAGGGCCATCCCAGCCGGCTCTTGCCATGGCCAGGAGGCAGCAGGGAGCAAGGGGATCAGCCTGAAGCTGATGGCCACCAATGGCCCACGTGGCCCTGAAAGCTCCGTGTGATCTGCCCACGGGAGCAGAGCCCTCCGCAGCTGGGGTAGGGCTTGCAGCTCTCCCCCGGCAGCCCGCGCTGGCAGCCCGCTGCCCTCACTCACCAGTGCAGATCAGCTGCAGCTCTCGCTGCTGCCCCCTCAGGCGCCGCCCGGCCATGCCTGTGAACACAGAGCCTGTCACGGCCCCAGCGGCACAGCTCCCTGCCAGCGGCGCTGCCGGCGCTGTGGCCACACGGGCTGCTGGCCCGGCAGGGCTCAGCCCGGCCCTTGCCGCACGCTGCCGCCCCAGGGCACGGCTGCCAGAGGGCGGCAGCAGCAATGCCCGGGCCAGGCGGGGCTCAATGGCACTGGGCCCGGCTGGCGCTGCTGGGGCAGCAGGCGGGGCTGGGGCCGAGCTGCGGCGGGCTGGGCCGGGGAGGGAGCCCGGGCTCGGGACTCACCCATGAACCGGACGGTCGCCTCTCGCAGGGGCTCCTGTGGGCTCTCCACGTAGCGCAGGGCCTGGCGCAGGTGCTCGGCCGCTCGGCTCCTGTCCTCTGCCAGCTGCAGAGAGTGGCAGGAGGGAAGGGTTGGCGCGGGCTCAGCTCCTGGGCCGGGTGCTGCCTGCGCCCAGCCCCGGCCTCCCTTGCTTGCACAGCCCTGAGGCGCGGTCAGCAGCCGCTGGCCAAGGGCTCCCGAGGACATGGGGCAGAGGGCTGGCTGCTGCCCAGGGAGCCGCGGTGCCGCCCCGCAGCCCCGCCGGGCCGGGGCTCCATGGGCACCCAGCTAAGGCCCACGGGAGCCTGGAGAAGAGCCTGCGCGGCCCAGAGAAGGCAGCGGCGTGTGGGGCACAGGCTGGCGGCCCTGGCTGCAGCAGCGGGCAGGGGCACAGCTGCCCGACCCGCACACTGAGCACCGCCCTTAGGGGCCTTCTCCAGGCTGAGGCTGGGGCTTGCAGGCCCTCCTTACCAGGAACTCAGCGAACTTCCACAGCTTCTTGTTCTTCAGCAGTCTTTCAAGATCTCTCCTCTTCAGGAACTCAGCCACACATAGCAGTGTTTCCTGAGAAGCCTGGAGAGCAGCTGAGATGTGGAGATGGCCCCACAGCCCAGGGCGCAGGACCCACGTCCCTGTGCCAAGGCCTTGAGGAGGCTGCAGTCCGGCAGGCGCCAGGGTAAGAGGCAGCCGAGCCTCCTGCCAGAGGGACAGCAGCAGCCCACAAGTCCTCACCTGTGCCACACGCTCATTCTCATCATGGCAGTGGAAGAACAGTGGCAGCAGGCTCTTGCGCAGGGGTGTCTTCAGGTCCTTTTTTGCCTTTTCCTCTGGATGAGTCACCAATGTTTGGAAGAGCAGTATGGAGATGAGCTGCACCTGGCTATTGTCCTGGATGAAAGGAAGAAAAAAAGACCTCAGCATTGGCTGCACGGAGCTCAGCTTGGCACAAGCCTGCAAATCCACAGGCCATAAAGTGTCCGGACAGCACCCAGTGGCCGTGGCTGGGAGCAGTGAGCCTTACGTGGTCAAAGAGTGGCAGCAGCGCCTCAAGCAGCTGCAGTGTGATGGGGCTGGGCAGCAGCCTGTCACTGTCCAAGATGATAGAGTTGAGTAGCATGACTGTCATCATAACTATCTCTTCATCCCACAGGAGCTCCACAAGACTTTCAGTCAGGCTCTGCATGTTTTTGGTCTGTGCAGAACACAAGTTTATGAAATGCCATCCTGCTGCCGCAGGGCCCAGAGGCCAAAGGCCTGTCCTAAAGAACTTGGGCAGCTGAACCGGGAGGCAGGAGAGCTGGGAGCAGCTGCTCCAGCACCCAAAGCCCTGCTAAGCCCAAGTGACTGCATTCCCCAGCTCAGCCTCAGCTGCTGCCCCCTTCTCACCATGCAGGGATCATCAGTGAGCTTGAGAAGGGCCCTGAGTGCCAGGCGACGCCTCTCCCTGCATTCACTCTGCAGCTGCCTTGATAAGATTTGCAGGACTCTGTTAACGCCACATTCACTCAAGTCCAGCCACTTTAGGACCTGAAAGGCACAGGGCAGTGACAGGGACCCAGCCGGCAGGAGCCCGGAGCCGCACAGGGCCGGGCCCAGGCAGCAGCACAGGGCGCAGGCATGGTCCCAGGCAGCTGTGGCTCCGAGAGGGCAGAGAGCTGGGAGGCAGCTCAGCCAGGCAGCGCTGGCCATCAAGCTCACCTCCACAAGGAACGCCAGGGCGGGCAGCTCCCAGCGTGGCTCCTGTGTGCTGAGCAGCCGGAGCAGGTAGCGAGCGATCTGGGAACACAAGGGGATGGAGACACAGCACATCCTCCTGGCATGAGAAAAAGAAACCAAGACTGTGGTCCAGGGGGACAAACCTCTGCCAGGACTGACACACACAGGTCTGGTCTTTCCCCAGCATCCTGCAAGGGGCCCTGGGCTATTTGGGAGGCAGCTCCTGGTGGGCACCCTCCTCTCCCAGCCTTTTCCAATCTGCTTGGCCATCCCTCGGTGACAAGGCCCTCTGGCCCATGACCTCGGGGACTGTGTGGAGCTCCCTGGGCACACAGCACAAATGTCAGAGGCAGTGGGGAGAAGGGGGTCTCACCTGGCCAGCAGACCCACAGCATAGTGGTGGGTGCCAGCACACAGCAGCGTGTCCCAGCCACACCTGCGTTCCATTGCCACCACCACATCCTCGTGCTGCATTCGGCAGAGCAGGGACTTCAGAGTCCGCACTGCAAACCTGTGTGCACAGCAAAGCCCAGGTCATGCTGGAAGCACTGGCTCCTGCCCAGGGACGTGGCAGGGACAGGAGGAGTGGGATGGAGCACCTGTTGGGGCTGGTGGCAAGACCGTGCTCTTCCTGGCATCCCTTCCAGAAGGTATCCACCTCCTCTGCCATCTCTTCTGTGCTGAAGAACACTTGGAAGAGCAGATGCACAAGCAGGCGAGGGAAATACGGCCTCACTACACGTGGGACACAGGGTACCTGGAGGATCTTCCACATCACCACGGTTGCCTGCAAAGGACAAAGCCCCCTGAGACAGCGCTCAGTGCCGAGGTGTCCGTGTGGCAGGGCCCGAGCAGGGCAGGGAGAGGCCCCGAGAGATCTTGGCAGGGGGAGCACGGGGCCTGGTGGGCCTGAAGCTGCCCCTGGGCCGGGTTTCAGGCCAGCGCCTGAGGCAGGGAGATGCAGTGGGGGAAGGAGAATGGAGAGCTCTGGAGAGGCGGCCTTGGGGCCAGCAAAGGCCAGTTGCAGAAACTCACAGTCAGGCCAAAGACACCCATTCTGTCCCCATCAGAGGTGCAGGTGCTGTGCTCTGGCCAGCTCCCCAGCACATCCAGAAGTATTAGCTGCACTGGCTCTGCAGTCCGGGGCGAGCACATGATGGTCTTCCACATGGTGATGGCAGCTCTGTGGGGTTAGATCTCTGTCTCAGGGGGGTCTCAGACAAAGCACTATGGCCTGGGCTGTAGTGGGGAGCTGAGCTGGCTGCCAGCTCTGCCTCTGCCCACCGGCCCTCAGCACACAGGCAGCCCAGCCCTGTGGGGACTGGCCCCTGAGGAGCAGGGAGGGAGTATGGCAGCACACTGGGGACTGGCAAAGGGAGGAGCCAGAGGGCCCTGGAATTCTCTGTGTGTCAGACCACTGCGACAGGCTGTACAGGGTGATGGGCTGCTGAGCCCTGAGCCTTGTGGGCACATGGGCCCCGTACCTGTCACATGATGGGGCCACACGCAGGAGAGCCATCACCACATCTGCGGGCTGTGCCTCTGTCAGATCCAGAAGGGGCCTGTGCAGGTTGTGCTCAGGAAACTCACTGTCCACAAGCCACTGGTGGATGTACCTGACCATGGCAGGCACCTGGAGAAGGCAGGCGAGACTTGGAAAGCTGCCAGAGGGAGTCATGTGCCCAGCTGCCCCAGAGAAGTGCTTCCCTTGCCACCACACTGCCATGGCCTCAAGGCTTCCAGTGAGCAGCAGGCGTGGCTTGGGAGGCCAAGCAATTGCTGGGAGGATGGACACCAGGCCACAGGCTGCTTACTTGCTTTGGACTGGAAGGACCCTCCTCCACAAGCATATCCAGCAGGGCAGCACTGCTCTTGCTTTTGAAGATGGGAGGGTATGCTCTGACCACAGTGCCCATAACGCTGGTCTCTTCCTCTTGAATCCTCTTCATGAATTTGCCAGCCATCTGTAGCAGAAGGCCAAGAAGCCGGGGATGTTGCATGGAGTGCTGCACACACGATGCTGGGCTGAGCAAGGACAGCAGGCCCAGCCCACGTGGGGGTGGCTGCAGGTACCTGCGCTGTGCTGCAGAAGCGGCCACGGCCGAACTCCTGCTCTTGTGTGCGCTCCAGGGCTCCATCTGGCAAAGAGCGAGCGCAGCCAGAGCTGAGGGGCTGCGGGAGAGGCCGGAGAGCACAGCCCAGCTCTGCGCTCCCCAGGCAGGGAGAGCCCCGGGATGCCCCAGGGGACGGAGCACGGCCCCTGCGGGGTGTCTGCCCAGTCCCTCTTCTGTCCTGTCCGTGGGCATTTCCCGAGGGGATGGCATGGCATGGCATGGCATGGCATGGCATGGCATGGCATGGCATGGCATGGCATGGCATGGCATGGCGCCAAGTTGGCTGCACGCTCAAGCCCTGCAGCCCAGCTCTGCCACTCACCCTCCTGCGGTGGTTGGAATGGCACCACCTCTTCAGTCTCCTCTATTGGGGCAGCTCCAGGGCCTTCTTCCTCCTCCTCCTCCACCCAGGCCAGCTTGGGCACTCTCGGGGGTCTCTGCTCCATGTCTGTGCCTGGAGCGCGCCCCAGCAGCGATCCCAGCCGGTGCCGCTCCTGCCGGGCCTCCTGCGCCTTCCCTGCGGGCGGGACGCGGCGGTCAGCGCTCGGCCCGGGGCCAGCAACGGCCCCCGAGCGCCCCTCACCCGCCCCGGGCCGGCCATGCCCAGGCGTTCCATCTTCGGAACGCGGCACGGGAGGCTCGGGGCCGGCGGCCGCGCTGCCGAGCGGCGGAGCTCGGGCCGGGGAAGCCGCAGCGAAGGCGGCGGGAGCGGCCGCGCCGCCTGCGTCCTCCGCGGGCCCCGGGAGGAGCCGGGGCCGGGGCCGGGGCCGGGACTGGAGCCTGCCTCGGGGCCGGGGCCGGGCTCGGGCCAGGCGGAGGCAAAGGGCGGCGATGCCGCCCCGGCCCCCGGCACTGATGACCACCCGGCAGCGCCACCGCCAGCACGGCCAGAGCCGGGCGGAGGCGACACCGCGGCGGGACGGCCGGGGCCGGGCACGGGGCAGCCCCGCCCGGGGCGGGGGGCGGGCCGGGGGCATGGCCCGGCCCATCACGGGGAGAGGGAGGCGGGGAGGGGAGAGGGACGCCGGGCAAGGGACCCCGAGAGAAGGGCGCCCGACCGCGGGAAAGGGAGAGAGAGGGAAAGAAAGAGAATAAGAGAAAGAAAGAGAGAAAACGAATCTGTTTTTGCTTTTTCTTCCGCTGCTGCTGCCGCTGCTGCTGCCGCCGCTGCCGCCGCCGCTGCTGCTGCCGCTGCAACTGAGGCACCGGGGCCGTTCGTCCCCGTGTCCGTTCCCCGCTCGCCCCACGAGCCCCACGTTCGAGCCCCGCGCGCCCCGGGGACAGCCCCTCCGTCTGTCCAAACACGGGAACTTTGCAGCCTTGAGCCCACATGCAGAGCCCTGACTCCTGCACACTGGCACAGCGATCCCCTCGCTCACTGCTGTGCATTGTCCTTGCTGAGGGTCAGACACTGTCGGGCCACCTTCCCTTGGGGTAGGATTCCTACCTGAGCCCAGCACCGCACTTACATCTCCAGTGTTGCCTTCCAGTAAAAACAGGGAAGGGAAAACTGTGTGTGGCTCATGGTATTTTAGAGTGTCTAAAAATCCCTAAGTCACCGATCTTAGAGGTGCTGTGCATCTTGAATTACTGGGATGGAGATGTAGTGCAACATGGAAAAGGGGCGCATGGAAATTAATAGAGGAAAACATCCTGGATTGTTTCTTTCATTTTCATTTCACTTCTGGAAAACTGTTTCAGTTTTCCAGAAATCTTCTCCTGTCTGCTCTTCCCAAGAACCTCTCATGGAGAACAAGGTCAAGCTTCTGTTGCAAGATTTTCCATCAGGAAATTATGCCACTGGTGAAGTTTTCATTGTGACTGTTTGTGCTGGTTTAGGGCAAATTTTGGGAGGAATTCTCCAAAAGGAATCCATCTAGAAAGCAAGTTCAAGCGTCCCCTCCCCCTACTAATTCAGGAGAAGACTTCCCTTGAGAAAAGTGAAAAAACCCCATTTTATTTAACAAGTAAAGTATTCAGAAGCATGGAAAATGAATAATATTAAATAAAAACTCTGACAGTGCTGAAGAGATGGCAAATTCAGAAAGTCCTTTTTGTGGGTTGTAGTTGGCTCACTCGGTCTCTTCTAAGTCCCTCTGGTGCTGGAATGCAGCGTCCCAGAGCTCGGGGGGCCACAGGCGTGAGCTGCCACTGTTTGTCTGGGTTTTCAGTGCAGAGCAGGTTTAAACAGTTCCAAGAAAAAGGAAAGTCACAACCCGAGGAACTTCTCTGCCCCAGCTAGCTAAAAAACAATTGCTAGACCTTGGCTGTGAAGGCACCAGGAATTTTCCAAATCTGGGCACTGGCGGTCCCAGCAAACACCAGAGCTGGAGGGTGCTGGAGCCAGAACCTGCAAATTTCCAAACTTTGGCTTTCTGTGCCAGCCAATCGCTGGACTTGGGCTGTGCCAGCACTAGGAAGTTTTCAGATCTGGGCGCTGGCACTGCCAGCAAACACCAGATCTGGGTGGTGTCATTGCCAGCGACAGAAATCTGCCAGATTTGGGCTCTGCTGGCAATGAGAAATTTCCAAATCTGGGTTCGGGTTACATGAAACACAAGATCTGGGCGGTGCCAGACCCAGTAGCAGGAAGCTGCCACAGGTTTTGGATTTCTGTGCCAGCAAATTGCTGCACTTGGGCTGAGCCAGAACAGGGAAATTTCCAGATCTGGGCACAGGCAGTGCCAGCAAACAGCCCATTCCAGGCTCCAGGAAGGACTGGATCTGGATGCCTTCCTCTTTTCTTCTTTCCTTCCTTCTTTCTTGGGATCCTGCTGCCAGCAAACTCCACATGGGGCAGTGCTGGCAAGGGGAAATTGCCAGGTTTTAGCTTTCTTTGCCATCAAATTCTGGACATGGGCAGTGCCAGAAGAGGGAGATTGACAGATGTGGGCACTGGCAGTGCCAGCACACACCAGATCTGGGTGGGGAATGTGCCAGCACCAGGAAATTGCCAAATGTGAACTTTCAGTGCCAGCATATTCCTGGAATTATGCTGTGCAGGAACCTGAACAATTCTGGATCTGGGCACTTGTGGTGCCAGCAAACACAAGATTGGTTTGCTGTAGGTACCAGGTATTTTCAAGGTTTTGTCTTTCTTTGCCTAAAATTACAAGACTTGGGCTGTGCTGGCACTGGGAAATTCCCACATCTGGGCACTGGTGGTGCCAGCAAACACCGGATCTTGGCATTGCCAATGGCGGTAGCAGGGAATTGCCAGATTGTGGCTTTCTTCACAAGAAAATTGCTGGACTTGGCTCTGCCACAACAGGGAAATATCCAGATGTGAGCGCTGGCAGTGGCAGCAAACGCCAGGTCTGGACACCCGCATTGGCATCAGGAAATTGCCGGGTTTTGGCTTTCTGTGCCAGAAAATTGCTGGACTTGGCTGTGCCAGCACTGGGAAGTTTCCAGATCTGGGAACTTATGCAGGAAACACCAGACCTGGGTGGTGCTGGTGGCAGCACCGGGAAGCTGCTGGGTCGTGGCTTTCTTTGCTAGAAAATTGTTGCATTTAGGTTTTGCTGGCACTGAGAAATTTCCAGATGCTAATTTTTCAGTGCCAGCAAACTGCTGGAATAAGGCTGTGCAGGCATCTGAAACATTCCCGATCTGGGCACTGGCGGTGTCAGCAAACCCGAGATCGGGTTGCTGTAGGTACCAGGTATTTGCTTGGTTTTGACTTTCTTTGCCAGCAAATTGCTGCACTTGGGCTGTGCCAGAATAGGGAAATATCAAGATCTGGGAACTGGCAGTGCCAGCAAACACCACATTTCAGGAAGGACTGGATCTGGACCTGTTCCCTCCCTGCCTCCCTCCCTCAACAAGGTGCCAGAATGGCTGGAGAGCAGCCAGGCAGAAAGGGACCTGCAGGGACTGATGGACAGCAGGCTGGACATGAGCCAGCAGTGTGCCCAGGTGGGCAAGGAGGCCAATGGCTCCTGGCCTGGATCAGGAATGGTGTGGCCAGCAGGAGCAGGGCAGGGATTCTTCCCCTGTGCTCAGCACTGCTTGGGCAGCACCTCGAGTGCTGTTTGCAGTTCTGGGCCCCCAATTTTGGAAGGACATGGAGGGGCTGGAACGTGTCCAGAGAAGGGCAACAAGGCTGGGGGGGGGAAACTGGAACACAAGAGCTTTGAGGAGCAGCTGAGAGATCTGCGGTTGTTTATCCTGGAGAAGAGGAGGCCCAGGGGAGACAAGGCAGTGTCAGGGCACAGGTTGGACTTGATGATCTCCATGGCCTGTTCCACCCTTGCTGATTCTGGGATTCTCTGAAAGCACCCTTGGAGCAGTTGCAGGAGGAGCCCTGGGCCTCCTCTTCAGGAGCTCCAGCAGCCCAGGTCCCTCAGCTTCTCCTGCCAGCCCCAAAGCCCATCCTGTCAGTCCTGCAGAGCCTCTGAAGCTCCTCCTCACTGCCCAGAACAGGGAGCCCCAGAGCCAGACACAGCAGCCCAGATGTGCCCCCCTGGCCTGGGGTGTCTCTGGCAAGGGAGCAGCACCAGGGACTGCAGGAACCTGCAGACAATTGATCTGAAGGCCAAACCTCCTTAGCTCCTTCTGAAAGAGCAGGAACAGTTCCTCATTCCAATGTGGTGGAATGCTGGGCACCACAGCTCCAGGTGAGGACTGGACACAAGTTTGCTCCCACTGAGTGCTGTGATGGGTTCTGCAGGAGCTCTGGGCTCCTGTGCTTGCCAGGCACAATGAGGAGAGAAGGAGCCAAGTGCTCTGATGTGGAAATGGATTTGTAGAAAGCTTTTAGGGCCTAGTAGAAGGCCCACACAATATGAATCTGTATATAAATCTTGAGACAAGAAATGCGAACTCAATAATGCCATGGAATAGGACAGATATTGTTGAGAGAGAAATGGAGCTGGAAAAGTTTCAAAAGATGGCCTTGCAATTAAGACTTTAGAAAAACAGAGCTATGAAAGATGCATTGTAGTGGGACCCACAAGGGGTAGTTTTAAATAATTGGCTTTAAGGCCTCTACAACATGGCATGGCAAAAAGCTGATAGACCAAGAAATACTGGAATTAGGAAATAGTTGGCTTCTTAATTGTGATGGCGTGAATTATAACATCTGTAATGTCACACCCTTCTCATGAGACTGAAAATGGAATAAAAGTTTTTAAAACACCTCTCAGTTGCCCCATCTCTAGGTCAAGAAAAGAGTATTATCCAACACACTGACACACCTTTGCCTCGAGCATAGCCCAGCCTGGACCAAACACACTGAAAGGTTTCCCCTTTGGCCCATGTCTCGAAACATCAGGTCTGCTGTTTGACAACTCAGGTTGGGTTGGTGTCAAGGAGTTCCCTCAGAAATACTGGGTTTGTCTTCCTCTGTGCCTTCCCCTCAGCAGCCTTGGCGATGCTCCTGTGTGAAGCCATCTGTCTCACACAGTTTGAGACAACTTCAAAAGGATATTGTGCAATAATTGTTTCCTCTAAAGTGTTCCAACAATCCCTTTCCAGCAATAGGAAATTATTACTGATAGATGAAAGTGGAAAACCCCCAACAGTTTATTACCAAACAGAATCCCCCCATGACACGCGTTACAAGAAGGCACTGGGATCTCTCTCGGAAGAACAGGAGCTGCCACGGAGCAGTTCCAGCAGCTGATGGAAGCTCGGGGGCTCGTCCGGCGTCGGCTTTCTCCCATGGCAGAGCTCCATGGAGCGGGCAGGGCAGTGAAGCAGCTGGGCTGGAGCCCCTCGCTGCCTTTTCTCCCCGGCGTGGCTCAGCTCACAGACTCTCGGGCTGAGAGCGGGGCCGCTCCGCTCCTGCCGGCACCGTGTCCCTGGGCTTGGACAAACAGTTTCCTGCCAGGAGAGCCCTGCACACTGCTCCACAGATCTTTCATAAAGACCCAAACCAACTCCAAACTCTCTGTCTGCAGCAGCTTTGCACAAAGGGCTGCAGAAATCCAGGACAGCTGCAAGTGAGTGTCGGAAGGCTCTTGTCTTGTTCCTGACAGCAGAATTCTTGATGATCTGATGCAATTTTATTCAGATGTAACATGAGAGCTGAGTTTTTTTTGTTAAAATATTTCATGATGAGTAACAAGCCTTGGGAGCATGAGGTACAGGACTGACATGCAAAAGCATGAGCATATCCTCCAAAATGGCCAGTTTATTTGTCCATTTTAATACTGTTCTATTTACTCCGCACTAATAAGGAAAACCAAGCTTTGCTTGGAGGCAAAACAGGCATGGGATACACTACAGTCCCTCGCAGGCTCAGCAGGGCTGGCAGTGACACAGCAGGCAGTCTGCTTCATTGTGAACCACTACAGAGCTACATCCCAATCTGGTTTACATAGCGTGGTATTATCAAGAGCTCCTTTTCTGCATGAGACACAAAAAGGAGATCCCAAATGATCTTCATGCAAGCATGCAGTAAAGAACTGCTCCTGCTATCCTAAGGAAGCATTTGCTTTGGCAATTACACTCTTTCCATTCATCTTTTGATGCAGACACTTCAGGTTTTCCCCCACACCCCTGCAAGGCTGGCATTCACTGTTTCCCATTTCCTGTTCTTCCCTAGAGATGGTGCAGTGGCTGCTTTGAAACAAAAAGCCCTGAGATCTGGACAGCTTGAAGGAGCATGAAATGCTAAATAAGTGCTTATATTGGTAACACCCAGGTCTGCAGTGCCCAGTCCTCTGCAGCAGCAGAAGCAGGACTATGCATCATTCCTGTTGGTGGATGTTCATGTTTCTGGTGTGCAAGAACAATGACTTTGAGGAGGGACAAAAATGCCCCTCTTCAAACACTGAGTGTGCAAGGAGATGTGAAGTTTCACAGCCTTTTCTAGGATATTTCAGAATAATCTAAGAGAATATTGTGGCATGGAGCAGGTCCCTAATTTTTTCTCCAGAGGAATCCCCAAAGGGCACATTCACTCTGCTGCTGATGGCAACCCCATAAGCTCATGGACCAGTTTTCCCTGCAGCGTGCCACCCTGCCTGGGCTTTACTAGGCTGGGACTAGACCCAGAGCTAAACAAACACAGGCAGCCAGGTTACATTGTGTAACATCAGAAGCTGGCAACCATGAGGACTTTGCTGCCAAAAGGTTACAGCTTGCACTGGGCCCAGAAGTGTTTTTCCCTAAGGCAAAGCAAATTGAAATGTGAAGTTTAAAAGCTTCAAATGACTATGAAAGGAAACTGCAGAATAATTTCTGGAAGGGCAGCATTGTCAATGATCATGCAGCCCACCAACAGCTGGAGCTGAATCCAGAATTGCTTCCTCCAGCTGTGGAGGAATTCATTCCACTGGCAAGCACTGGTCCATGGGAACAAATGATCCCCTAGCTCTGGGCTGAATAGCACCCAGGCTGCAGTGCAGATTGGAGGAACCCTTGTCACTTGTTATTTGGTTCCCAGTGCACTCATCCTTCTGCAAACAAGGTGCAAACAACACAGCTGCACTGCTGTCCTGGGTAAATATACATACAGGTGACTTTGCCAAAGCAGTGCATCATTTCCCAGTGAAATACACGACCTCTTCTTACCTCTGGAATTGTGATTGAAGACACCTGTGAGCCAGATCTGTGGGAGATTGCAAAGGAGCAAAGCTTTGGGATTTGGGCACAATTCTCTTGGTTTCTTTGCTCAGGCCTTTGGTGAGCACAGAACACACCTAGGTAGAAAACCTTTGACTATACAGGATCTTTTGGATCCATTGTCCCTCAAACAGGTCAATGGTGACCCTGTTGTAATGCCAAGTAACAAAGAACGGCACAAATGACACAAAGAAAACATGGCCAAAGAGGAAGAGGAGAGGCCTAATGAGGAAAGGATGTGGTGAGACACTGGCACATCGAGTGAGCTGCACTCCCATAATCTCTAGGCTGGCAGGTCCTGGTCTCACATTCTCCTTTTGGTTTTTTCAATTTTGTTTATTTAATTACTTTTTTCATCATCAAAATAAAATATATACAATTAAAAATATGTCATCAAAACTTAAAGACAGAATCAAAAGACATTAATTCAAAACTACATCTAAAGATCAGAACATATGTACAGCTGTAACTATGAAGCTTAACACATCAATCCTATTCTTCAAACATAGGAAGAATAGGCGGCAGCTTCTTCCTGAGCTTGGAGGAAAGAGAGCTGTTCTGGAGGGGAGGCGAGGACTTTGTGGGTGAGGCAACATTGGAAGTGTCCAGAGAAAACTTCTCAGTAGGACTGTAACCAGCCAGATGTGCAAATTGGAGACACAAAGTTTAACAGAGAGGCAAAGTTTAACAGAGGCCTCCATGCAAGCCTAAAGCATCTGAAACTCCATATTTCCTGGGACACATTTCCTGCAAACATCTAAACAGCTGCACAGGGAAACATGCTCCTGCTGGCAGACACTGAGGCAGGCCAGGGCAAAACCCTGAGCCACTTGCCCAGAGCTGGCACAGGCACAGCCTGGCCTCTGGGCTGCCGTGGGACAGCAGGGAGCCCAGAGCCCTGTGCTCTCCAGGAATGGCTCAGCTGCACATGCACCCTCCTGCTCCTCTCCCTGCCCCACAGCTCAGCAGCCCTGCAGCTCCAGGGGCACTGGCAGCAGCACAGCTCATTGCAGGGGCACATGCAGGCACAGCTGTTCCTGGCAATGTGCACAGCCTCTCTGGGCTGCCACAAGACCCTTCCTGCCAGCAGAGATTGGCCCAGCTCCCCCCTCACCTCCGTGTGAGGCTGACCCATGGTTGCCTTCACCTTGTCCTCCATCTGGAGCTGCTTCAGGTCCCCCATGCCATGAGTAGGAAGGGCAATGGACAGAGCAGGGGCAGATGCACACCCTTCCTTAGGATTTCGTCATTTTTGGCAGAGCTCAAAAGGCAAATCCAGAGGTGTCCAACTCAGTGTTTCTCAGCTTTCTGGAGAACATCTTGCCCTCACCAGCCCACCATTTTGGAGAGGTTTTCCCACACATGTGGAGGCTTGCTGGCAGCACATTCCTTCAGCTGGGTGCCCATCACCTTGCAGAGGGCAGAGGCGAGCTTGGTGGCCACGGTGCGGACGTTGTCGCTCTGCACAGGCAGCGCCTTGTTCCCCAGGCAGGACCAGAGCACGGGCAGGGCGTCGCACTGGGCGACTTCAGGGCTCCTGGCATGAACCCCCTGCACAAGCACTGCTGGGACAGAGACACAGCTCCTTACCCATCAGCCTCACTGCAAACAAGGATCTGCCTCTGCTTCTGCTTCTTGCCAGCCTCTCTGGCCAAGAGCAGCAAAATAGCACCCAGAGCTCCTTGGTCCAGAAATGGGAAAAGCAGCTGATCATCCTGGAAACAGAACCACCAACCCCTCAGCACTAATTGCTCCAACCTGAGCCTTGTCCCTGGGGCAGACTTCCTACCTTTACTAAATTATTTCACAATCTCTACATGAACAATGAATGAAATGTCCAATTGCCTTTGATTTCCATTAAGAACTTGTCTAAACCCACACTGAAGATTTGCTAATTTAGAGAGGAAATGGAGAGATTTCTAATAAAAGGGATGATTCAAGTTTTGTAACTTTGATGCCAAGTGCCAAATGTCTAATCTGGCTCTTCCCTTTGCTCAGTGGCACACAGCAAAGGGCTGGATTAGAACACACCTCAAAACTCCAGCCCACCAGAGATGGCTGCTGCCTGACAGCTGGATGAGAAACATCAGTGACCAGCTGGTGTCTTTGGCAGAATGCTTTTGGGGCTTCCAACAAAGAGCTGTTTCAAACCTCAGGGCATCTCTAGAGAATTACCCAGAACCCATTGCCTTGGCATTTGGGCATCTCCACATTTTAATGCCATTTACCCTCCCAATGGTAATGGCATTTTTTCTTATAATGTTCACTGAAATAGGACATAGAGAAAGAAAAATGCTATACAGGGGATTGAAATGTAACCAAAATATGAGTGTGCTCTCACATTGTCCCTGAAATATCTCTGCCCATTTTCTGAACTGAACTGTATCAAACACAGACAAATATTTACTACCAACAGGCTTCTTGCTTGGCAGATTTGGCTGAGAGAAAAAAACTTGAAATGCTCTGGAGAACATTCTTATTTTCTGATCAGACAAAATGTTATCTAGTAGGCATTTAATATTCTGTGGTGGAAGAGACTTCATTTTCTCTATGTTGTTAATCCACCAGCAGTCATCAACATTGAAACAGCTCCTGCAAGTACCCAATACCAATTCTGCTAAGCAGGAAAGGGTTATGGTACTCATTTTAAAATGGGAATTCATTTGAGTTTAAATGCAATTAAAGACATTGGTGACTACTGAACGTGAGGAACAGCTGTCTGTCCCTACTAAATCTCAGAGGGAACATCTGCTTTTTCTAAAGTAGTCCTAATTTATCGTTAATTCCTTTATTTGAAAAAGAGATCAAAAGAACTGCTAAACTTAATTCCATATTGCTGGAGATCTACTTTATTCAAATGCTCTTTAAGGGCCTTTGACATTCCCAATTACTGAACATGCCCTTTTGAGATTCCTAATGAAGACACAAAGTGTATTAAACCTTGCATTCAAAGATGTTGGCATAATTAGCAGTGGATTTAGCCCCAGTTGAAGCAAGGCTATCAATCATCTTCTCTGCTATATATTGGGATTATCCTTTTTCCATTCCTTGGCTATTGCTGACACAGCAAGCTCCTCTGAGGAATCAGTTATCAGCTGCATTTGTAGCATTTTGGACAGCGCTGACACAGGCAGACACTGTTTGCACACCCTGAAAGGCTCAGTCCAAGGCCACTGTGACAGCACAGGCAGGGAGCCTCAGCACTCTGCTTCTGTCCCTGTGCCCCAGAGGCTGCCTTGCACTAAACCCGTGCCTCTGTGTCGTGGTTTGACCAGGAAGGAGTGGGAATTCTGGGAAGCTGTGGTCAAACCAATGAAGGTTTTGGGTTTGAGACTGGCGTCTGGTGTGGCCAGTGGGGTTTGGACACACCTCCGAGAATACACAGGGGTTAAAAGCAAGGCACTGCCCTTGGCACTTCCTCTTTTGGACACCGCGGCGAGGAGTTCAGATCTCTCTCCCCCGCCCAGCCTGTTGCTGCTGGGCGGGGGAGGGGCCGGCCATACGGTAGGCCCGGGGCCTGGACAGAGATGGGGTTGAGGGGGCTTCGGGGGGGCTTCGAAGATGGAAGGGTGGAAGGTCCCAGAGAGTCAGCCCTCGGGCAGCCAGCCCCCCCCAGGAGAGCAGCCAGCCAGAAGGAGAAGGGAGAGGAAGACTGCCCGGCCGGAGCGGCAGCGTGTGGGCAGCGTGCGTGGGAGTCGCTCCGGGACCGACAGCAGAGACTGAAAACTTTTAACCCTTTCTTGCATGATTGGGGCCTTGCAAAAATGCTAATCCTCCTCGAAGCTGAATAAGAAGGGAGATAAGAGATGAAATGTGGAGATGATTGGATGGGGAGAGATGATTTGGAGTGGCCTTTTGGCTGGACTTTTCTCGTGGCTATGGACTCAGTTGTTCCTGTGACACAGACTGCATTTAGGGGGAGGCAGTGCCTCAAAACCAGGAAGGTTCTTCGTGAGGACCCCCCGGCCCCAGGGGGTTGGAAAAATATGGGGGGGACAGATGTCCCAAAAGCAGAGACTGTGCCTTTTTTGGAGTGAGACAAGGCATCCTTGAAAGACAACCCTAAAAGCAGCTCTGGTCCATGCCGTCAGTGGTGAGAGCACTGGGCATGGAAGGAACATGTCACAAGCGGCAAAAGGACTTTTTTTTCCCGGGCGGTGCCGAAGTGACAGGGAAGCACACGAGGTTTCAGTGTGTTTCCAGGAGAAGCCTATGGAACGAGAAGGACTCCTTTCCTCTTCATGAACTGATGTTTGAGTATACTAAAGTGTCGTACCGGGTGTTTTGGGAGAATGTATTGGATTGAGAAAGTCAGGGAGTGGGGAGGAGGAAAGTGGTTTTTTTTGTAAGGTTTTCAATTTTTTTTTTTTCTTTCTTTTCCTTATAGTCTTTCTCTATTTTCCTGTAGTTTAAGTAATAAAGTGGTCTTTATGTTTAAGTTAGAGCCTGTTTTGCTTATTCCTGGTCACATCTCACAGCAGACACCAGGGTGAGGCATTTTCATGGGGGGCACTGGCTCTGTGCCAGGCTCAAACCATGACACTCTGATACCTCTGTTGAGCTCTGATTTAAGCTGTGACCCCCAGGCTCTGCACGGTTCAGCCTCTGTCATGGTTTGAGCCTGGCACAGAGCCAGTGCTCCCCATGAAAATGCCCTCACCCTGGTGTCTGCTGTGAGATGTGACCAGGAATAAGCAAAACAGGCTCCAACTTAAACATAAAGAACACTTTATTACCTAAACTACAGGGAAAGACCATAAGGAAAAAGAAAAAAAAAATTGAAAACCTTACAAAAACACCACTTTCCTCCTCCCCACTACCTGACTTTCCCAATCCGATACATTCTCCCAAAACACCAACTGCCCAGCCCAGCACGACACTTTAGTATACTCAAACTTCAGTTCATGAAGAGGAAAGGAGTCCTTCTTGTTCCATAGGCTTCTCCTGGAAACACACTGAAACCTCGTGTGCTTCCCTGTCACTTCGGCACCGCCCGGAAAAAGTCCTTTTGCCGCTTGTGACATCTTCCTTCCATGCCCAGTGCTCTCACCACTGCGCATGGCCAGAGCTGCTTTTAGGGTTGTCTTTCAAGGATGCCTTGTCTCACTCCAAAAAGGCACAGTCTCTGCTTTGGGACATCTGTCCCCCCCATATTTTTCCAACCCCCTGGGGCCGGGGGGTCCTCACGAAGAACCCTCCTGGTTTTGAGCCACTGCTTCCCCCTAAGTGCAGTCTGTGTCACAGGAACAACTGAGTCCATGGCCACAAGAAAAGTCCAGCCAAAAGGCCACTCCAAATCATCTCTCCCCATCCAATCATCTCCACGTTCTTCGGGCCAGGTCCTTGTCTCATCTCATCTCTTATCTCCCTTCTTATTCAGCTTCGAGGAGGATTAGCATTTTTTGCAAGGCCCCAATCATGAAAGAAAGGGGTTAAAACTTTCAGTCTCTGTCTGTCCCGGAGCGGCACTCCCACACACGCTGCCCACACGCTGCCGCTCCGGCCGGGCACTCTTCCTCCCCCCTTCTCCTCCTGGGCCGGCTGCTATCACATTCGGTGTCGCCGGCTCTCTCTCTCTCTCTCTCTCTCCTGGGGGGGGGATGGCTGCCCGAGGGCTGACTCCCTGGGATCTTCCACCCTTCCATCCTCGAAGCCCCCTCACCTCCCATCTCTGTCCAGGCCCAGGGCCTACCACGTGGCTGCCCCTCCCCCGCCCAGCAGCAGCGACTGGACAGGGGAGGGTGATCTGACCTCTTCGCCGCGACGTCCCAAGAGAGAGTGCCAAGGGCAGTGCCCTGCTTTTTAACCCCTGTGTATTCTCGGAGGTGTGTCCAAACCCCACTGGCTACACCAGGTGCCAGTCTCAAACCCAAAACCTTCATTGGTTTGACCACAGCTTCCCAGAATTCCCACTCCTTCCTGGTCAAACCACCACATTCTCAAAACTCTCCAAGAGAAAAACAAGAATTCTGTGAGGACAAAACAAACTGATGCCCTGAAACAGCATTTGCCACCATTTCCCCTCAAAGATCACACATGTCCCTGAGCTCCCCAGAGAGGAGCCAGCTGGGGCATTTTTAGCCCTCCCTTTGCTGGAGGTGGTTCTGAGATGCCCCAGTGAGAGCTCAGCCCCAGGCCCAGCGCTGCCCCCATCTCAGATGCTGCCCAGCTCTGCAGCAGCCAGGGAAAACCTGCCAAACCCACCTGCCTTGGCCATGGGGCAGCAGGGACAAGCTCAGCACCTCCTGGTTTGGAGGAGTTGCTCTGCTGTCTGCTCACAGGCATTCCCTGTAAATGCTCCCTGGGAAGAGCTCTGGGCTCAGAAGGGGAGGCCATACCTGTGATACACTCGGTGACATCCAGCAGGGCTTGGCCACTCAGGTGATTCCATTGGTAGCTGAACTCTTTCAGCAGTGACACTTTATCTACAAGGGAAACACACGTTTCTGCTCACTTTTCTCAGGTCATAGGAGAAAGGACAGTGGGGAGGGATAGGGCAGGGCCAATCCCATTTTAAAAAATCAAGTACATTTCTGTGGAGTTTTGAATCCTTTTCTTCTTTCCTTATAGCCTGCTTGGTAGGGTTTTAAATTCAGAAAGAACAGCTCTCCTCTCACAGTTGTAAATCCAAAGTTTTCTGCTGTAGCAGGAGCTGTGTTAAAACATTTCACATCAGGGACCTCAAGAGTTCAGTCACATGGAAGCAGTGAAAAGGTTTTGCATCCCAGAGCAAAAAGGAAGAGCCCCATACTTGGGACACAGAAAGGCACTGAGTCAGGCAGTTCCTGAGTTCACAGAGCAGCTGGAGAGGAGAAAGTGGAAACTCCCCCTGAAGACCTGCCTCTTCAACACTCCTTTTTTCAGGCATATTTCCCCAGTGCAGCATTCTCAGAGCTGACATAAATCTGTGTGGCAAAGGAATTAAGAGCAGTCCTTGCCTATGTAGTTAATTGCTGTGGCCATATTGGCCCATGCAAAACAAAATGTGGAACAAGGCATCCTTGACAGCTGGGTTTATACCTCTTTGTTCTAAAGAAATGAACTTGGTGAATCATCAGTTCCACTATGAAAATAGAAGACAAAGAAGAAAAGTGAGAAATAGGCAGCTAATGCCTCTAATGTAGAGCCTTGCAGGTGGCTGCCCTGCAGAAGCTCTGATGGGTCAGTGTCCCTTCATGCCAACAGCAAAGCTGTTCATTTGGGAAGTCAGACGGGGCCCAAGCAAACTCCAAACTCCCTTTGCCTCTGAACTGTAGCAAAGCAGCAGTCCAGGACTTGCTCTTCAGACAAGCAGCACAGAGCCAAGGGCTCCTGGCACTGTTGGGAAATGCTGATCCCATTCCAGCCTGTTGGGGATGGTGCACAAGGACTGCACCTGCACAGCCTCTGGTGGGTGTCAGCTGCAGTGTTGCACAGACAAGAGCAGCTGTCAAGGCACTCAGCACTCTCTTGTGCAGGAGAGACAGAGACAAAGCTGAGGAGAGTCCCTGCCAGGGCTCAGCCTTACCCAAATGAGCAATGGATTCTTCCAGTGCTTTCACAGCTGCCCCGCGAACCCTGGGATCCTTTGAGTTCAGGTTCTTTGTTATTCCTTCCAGCAAACCAATGATCACCGGGTTCAAGGCATCTTTCAGGGCTCCTGTGATTTCAGCCAGCACATCCAGCACCCTTTGCTTCACCTTCTTGTGGCTGTCAGATATTCTCAGGACAAAATATTCAAAAATCTGTGAAGAGAACAAGCAACGTGAAAGCTGGATTCAAATGTCCTTGTTTGAAGAGTGGCTGTAGCAGTCAGCAATGTCAAAGATGAAAGTGATCCTTTCTGTCAGGTCAGCACTCGATTGCACAATTTCACTGTTTTCCTGGGGGCCACTCACTGGGATGGTGGCACAGCCTCCTGCTGGTTGAAAGATTTTCTTCTGTTTTTAAGAGGTTTGGCTGGGACAGAATAGTTCCTATGGTATTTCTCTCCATCTATAAATCATTAAATTAATTCCTTTTATTAATGCTAAAGAGTACCTTTGCTTTGAATGGAAGCACATGTTTACAATGCTTGTTTGTCTATACAGTTGCCTCAAGTACTGAGGGCAATTATGATTTTGCCAAAACTAGGGCTGGAGGAGATCTAAGTTTTCTTTTGTTTGTTTCTGAGCCAGTGTCTGGAGAAGTGCAGGGCTCTGAACAACTCTTCCAGGATCCGGACCATTTCTCTAAGTAACAAGTAAACTTCTGAAATGTAATGTGCTGTACAGCTCTCATTAGAGCAGGTTCAGTCCCCTGACAGCCTCATTATCAGGCACCTTTTCCTGGAAAAAGGGAAAAAGCAGCTACTGGGAGGAGAAGGCAGAGATGAGTCCTTAGCTGTTTTCCTCCTTTTCCAAAGAGAAAAACAGACCTCCAAGAAGGGAGAGCACTGTCTTTACAAAGAGAAATAGGAACAAGGATGGAAATGAGTAGCCAGAGCTGTGCCTGTATAAAACAAGATGGAGTATATAGAAGTATTCTTAAAAAAAGCAACTGGGTTTAAACCAACCCAGCCTGATACTTCTCTTCCCTATGCAAACCCATTTTTGGTCTAGAGAACAATTGCCGTGCTTTCAGGGCCTGGATTCCCTTCACTTCACCCAACTTGGAGTAGGAGAGACCAGCTGTTACACCAGCAGAAAATTCTGCCATCATCTGATGAACAGCAGCAATAGGCACCTGCCAGACAAATACAGCTGGACTGAAACAACTTGTCCTGAAGCCTGGACCTGAATTAAATTTTTTCTGGGTAAGAGGGACCAGCGTGTCCCAAACAGCCAGGACGGAGTGCCAAGACACACTGAATTAACTTTGCTGCTACAGGCTTAGGAAAGGAGCTAAAGGAAAGGAGCAGTGAAGATACCCTACATACTTGGGCAATGTTAGTGGAGATGAGCTGGGGGCTGGTTTTGCACAGGTCTAGGAGGAGTTCCACTCCTTCCATCCTTGTCTGAAACCCCTTGGCTTCCAGGAGATGGTAAAGCTTCTGGAGCAGCTCCATTTCTTCCACAGCTGGAGGTGACGTGACCTGGGCTTTTGCACAGTGTAGGAGGTGTCCATCAGAGGGAGATTTCACCCTGGAAAATAAAACCAAATGAGGACCTGGTGGTGTTAATTATCATAGCATGGCCTCCCCGTCGAGGATATAATTAGCCTTGACTCCATGATTCCAGAAGGCTGATCAATCACTTCATTATACTATACTATACTGTACTATACTATACTATACTGAAACTCATCACCCTTACAGACAGTCTGATACAGACAGACTAGATTGGTCAATTGAATCCAAAACACCATCACCAGTGGCCAATTAAGAAATCACCCTTTGGAAAATAAATCTCCATATCACATTCCACATGTTCGTAACAACAGATGCAGCAAGTGAAAGTAAGAATTGTTTCTCATTCTTTTCTCTGATTTTCTAACATTCTTCCCCAGGACAATGCCTGGCAAAATTGTGCCTGCTGCTCTCTATGGAGAGAGCTGCAGCCACAGACAATACCTTCAGTTAATTGTGAGCAAAACATCTTGAGCAGCTTTCCTAATGATGTGATTTCAAGCTGGAAAATTATGAAGCTCTGAAGAACAATGTGGACTTCATAATAATCGTTATGGCAGAAGGTCTGCAAGTGACATTCTCCCCAGTGCTCACTCAGGAAAACCAAGGATGTGATGCATCTGATCTATCTTCAGATGGCTGCCAGGGCACACAGGTCACATTGCTTTGTGGAGATAGAGAGACACTACTGCCAAGTTTAAATGCCTCCTTGTATGGGACGTGTGTGTCTTAGAATAAGGGAACTCATCACTCTGGAGAAGTGTCTCTACAAGCAGGCATGACAATCTGGAAAAGTAGCTCAGATGCATCTGAACAGATAAACAGGGCCATATTTGAAGGATTCAGAAAATCAGTAAGACAGATAATGCAGACATCCCAGAACTACGCTCACATTTCATTTGCTTCCCTGGAGACTAGATGCACAGCTTCACAACCCCACTGGGAACAATTCTCCTGATCAACCTGTCTTTTCCATGAGCACAGGAAGATGGTAGCTATGCTACTGAGGCATGTGGTCACTTTCCTGCCACTGCTGAGCAGGACAGAGCTAAATAAATCCCCTCTGCTATCAGAGGAGAACAGGTACAAGCAGCTCTGCAACTGCCATGAAGAGACAGCAAGGAGCAAATTCCTGTCTTAAATGCTGATTGCAGCACAGGGGGAAATAAACCAAACATGCTGTCCATCAAGCAAATTACATGAAGGACAGGCAATCAAGGCAAAAAGTTCACATTCAGACACCCATTGACTGAAGTTGTTCAGGAATTGCCTTTCTACTTACTACTCAAACTTGGTACTGTTTGAGGGCAAGAAAACCATGATTCAGCCAGGCCAAACCATATGGATGAGAACTGCATCTTTGTGGAATGGCATCTTGCTTCCAGACTGAGATTTCTCATCAAAACACCCATCTGAAAATGACTCCACTTAGATGAAAAAAAAGCCCTGTTTTGTAGGGGCCTGAGTAAATATATGTATGGCAGTAACAGATCTCTGTATTGTATAAGTGACCCTGCCCTGATTCTAGTTATTGTAAATGGGCTGCAGCTGTGATGTCCTTAACTGGGCAGCAGCTGTAGCCCGTGGAGGCAGCTGGGATAAAAGGGGGTAAGGCATTCAGGGAGGGCTGCAGAGAAGCTTTGGCTGTGACGCAACAACAGCACTGCTGTGAAGGGCTGCTGTGAGAAAACCACCCAGAAGTCATGAGACTCTGGAAATATGATATACAGCAATATGATTACAACACTGTTTGAATTTACTTGTCCCAAGTCAGGCAGCAGAAACTTGGCCCTCTCCCAGCCTCCACAACACTGCCCTTGCTACTGCACTGGATCGTCTGAGCTGCAGCCAATGGGTGTCTTTTTGTCTCTCCATTTTTGTGGAAACTGCTCCAGAGAAGTTGTGTTCAGCACAATGCAGAAGTAGACATTTTTTACCCTTGAACATATCCTAGAGTAGGGAAAGGAAACAATCTGTGGCACTGGTCATCTCTGCCAGAAAGTTTTTCCTGAGGAAGAGACATGTAAAGCTTGTCATGTGCTTTGTCACATCTAAGAAAAGTGCTCAGTACCGTTTGCTAGCAGACAATGTGGCCTAAGGCTTCTTTGAGCCATCGTTCCTCTCCTTCACTGGCTCTTTGCCAGATGGGATTTCAGCCTTCTGGTTTTCCTCATCAATCTTTAGAATATAAACCAGGAAATTCCCTGTTGAAAACACAAGTTAGAACCAGGATCACTGCTACCAAGGCTTAGGGAAACATTTCCTAACTTACAGATAGAAACAGACCAGAGATTCAGTGATGCCAACTCTTTGTTCTCAATAGCCCAAGGCAGGTTATGGGTGCTACAAGACTGAGCAGCAGTCTAAAACTCCAAATTCCTTAGTCTTGAGCATAAATGGGAATAATGCAAACTGGTAGGCAACAAGTGTTTGTAAAGGAATCAACAGAAAAATTTGGACTCTTTCGGATGTTGGCCCATTGTGTTGGAAGTCGATTTGATTCAACACTCACTCTCCTCACTCCTGCAAAAAGGCAGGCTCCCTTCTGTAATGTCGATAACAAAATATAAAATCCTCCCCCAAACAAACAAAGGATTTTTCACTCGATGCTGCTGAATTCACCAAGCTTCTTCCAGCTCCACAGGGCTGGACAGCAGGGCAGTATTCCCAAAAGACAGACAGTCATTGTAGGAATTAGGATTGACTTGGACATCTTTTGTAAATTTGGGAATTTTCTTGGCACTACTACTTCCAGTGTCCTTTGCAAAGACTCTGTTATCTTCAGAAGCACAATTCTCACTTAATTGCTTTACAGGGGGCAGGGTAGGGAGAGCATGGTGGGGGCTTACGCTTAAATATAAACCCATTTTCTCCTCTTTCCCTTTCGTCTTTGTGACCAATATTGAAAATATTCAAAACCCCTCTTCTTCCCTAATAATATCAGTTCCTTTGTGGTCTGCAGATGAACAGGCTGAGGATTAACAGCTCATTCCCAGAAGCAAGATGATTCAGCAGAAGAGGAACAAGCTAAAGACAGATTGGGTATATTTAATCTCATATTAGCAGTGTCAATACTTGCACAAAGGAGACATTTCTCCTGCCAAGCACTTACTTTCTTCTTAATTCTTGTCAGAATATCTTCCAGGTCACGGGTGAAAAGAGATTGTTCCAAAAGCATTTTAAATTATTGATGATTGAGCAACATCTTCACCATCTCCTGTCCATAATGCCTAAGGAAGGAAGGAAGGAAGGGAAAGGAAAGTGAACAAACACAGGAAGAGTGTTAACAGAAGAGGCTGATCCCTTAAACTCATCAGGTGCAATCCCTGCATGAGAAGGCATTACCTACTCAGCAAAGAGGGAGATTTACCTCACTGGACACTGCACAGTGCTGTCAGCTGAACACAAGGGGCAAGAGGAGAATGTGGGGCAACAGAAAAATACCATTTCACTCTGAAACTGGGGGTGTGCTTCTGTGGCATCAAAGGATCCCAGGGACCAAGCAAAACACATCTGCTTTGTTCTCAGAGACTATTACATGTCTTGCTGCCATTGCACAGTAATTTGCCTTTCTTTAACTGGCAGGGAAGCCAGGACAAAACACCTCATGCATCCTCTTGATTATTCTATACTATGGTTATGGACAGGGACAGCTAGTTGCTCTGCTAGTTGCTCTTGGAAGTTATTAATGGGAAGTTAATAATCAGAGGAAGGGTGTGGGATCTCAGCACAGCAGTCCTGATGTGCTGAGACACCAAGACAACCCTTGGGGGGCTCGGAGGTCCTGGAACGTGGCCAGAAGTTTCTGGTGGTTGGACTTTGACCCAGCACAGGAAACATCACCTGTATAAGGATGGGAGAATCACAGGGGATAAATGGTGAAGAGACAGATTAGTTATGGTGTGAAACACAGGGTTTAGAATTTCGGTACAGGGCGGGTGTTAGGGAGACAAGATGGAGGAATTGGGGCGTGTCCTGTCCTTCTTCTTCTTCTTGTCTTCCATCTTCTGTGGTGGTGGTGGCACTTTGGGATTGGTTCTTGCTAAAAGTACACTTGTCAATAAGGGTGAAAGGTATTGGGGGGAAAAGGTAAATATCTTATACGTAGTTTTGGGTATAAAGATAACTGACCGCCCTGAGGGCACGCAGTGTGCTCATGGCTGGCGTGCTGTGCGGACCCTCTGTTGGGCCAAGAGAAGATATTGTAGATAAAAAATTAATACACACTGAAGGCTGAAAAAACCTGAAGACTCCTTTCGTCCTTTGGGGAGCAGGCTGCCCTCAAGGCTATCCCAAGCCTTTCTAGGCCATCAAAACAGCCGAGAATGAGACAGAAGGGGATTTTGGTGGTTTGGGTTGATTTTCCCTCTAGGAAACCACAGGTTTTTTTCAAGAAGAAATGTGGAGCTCACTGACCCACAGATAAGAGGATTCTAGAAATCTGCAGAACAGGTGTAGAAAGACTGAATATGTTGGCTAAAGATCCCTGAAATATTTCTAGGAAAGTCTGAAATTAATGAGAAATGGATGTTTGGGATGCTTCAGTGATGAACATTAGCCAACATTTTGGCTTTGTGTTGTGCACCCAAGGCCAAACAAAAGTGTTGGACGGACTGATCTGAGCTCTTTTGACCTCAGTAAAGAATCCTTCAAGCCACAGGAAAAAGGTGCAATGCTCCTTTTTGCTGGCCAACCTCAGGTTTCCCAGTACAGCCATTTGCCCAGGCAACCCAGAGCAGTGGTCACAGTACCAAGGCTGACAGAGCTCAAGAAGAGTTTGGACAATGCTCTCGAGCACATGGAGTGACTCTTGGGGTCACTGCACATGGCCAGGAGATGGACTTGATGACTCTGATGGGCGCCTTCCAAGTCAGCATATTCCATGATTCTATGACCCTCATTCACACCGTGAGGTAACTTCATATTCTCTTTAGTTTCTACTCTTGTGTGGTTTCACCTTTATAGCCAGACACAAAATGGTTTTCCTGTTTTGGGAGGTGAAATGAAGATCATTACCTTGTGTCCTTGTGGCAGTCCTGAGCAAGCTTCCCTGCCACGTGTGGCAGCCTCTCAGCCCTGGGGTGCCTGCGAGCTGGGTGACTCCAATTCTCTCCATCAGGGACAGGAGCAGTTGGGCCGCACACTTGCGCACCGGGGCGGGGCGGCTGCTGGGGAGGAGAGAGCAAACCCTGGGCACAGGGACAAGGAGCAGCAGCAGCGCCGGCCTTGGCCAGAGCTGCTCCCTGCCCTTGCTGGGGGAAGGAGCCTGGGCTCTCCCTGCACCTTCAGACACCTGCAGAAGGTTCTGGCCTCAGCTAAACACAAAGTTAGCATTGCACACTAGGCCTGCCTGCACGGAAGAGGGAGAATTCAGTCTCCCTGCACTGTCTGATACTCAGTTTCTTTCACAGTATTTACTCTGAGAAAGATTAAAGAAATATATTACATATGAATTAATTACATAGAGATTAAGGACAATTCATTCTGACCCATCAGAGAGCACTCAGTACACAGAGCTGCAGCAGGATTGAGGCCCTTTCCACCCATGTATCCCCAAATCTGCAGACCTTTGGAAAACAACAAATGCAGGGAAAACACGTTGTGGGCTGTGAAGCTGCAGAATATCCAGCAATGCAGCCTGTTTCTTCTGTGGGGCTTGGCAACGGATCCATCTGAATGTTTTACCCTATTCCAAAGCTGAGGAAAGGGTGGCAGGCAGTTTAGCCAGGCTGTCCTGTTCTAGAGAGTGTCTCTTGGGAACTGTCAGGCCCAGCACCAACATTTAAGGCAGCATTTGCTCCAACTGTCCCATGGCAGTCAGCCTGTGAAGGTGCCTGTAAAGTGATTCATCATCTCAAGCCCAACATGAAACATCAGTTGGAATAGAAAGTAGAGCTCTGAGGCCAGGACAGTCATACAAGGCTGCTTTGGCAGGAGCTGCACCTGCTGTGCAGGCTGTGCAACTCTCAGCAGATTGTCCCCCATGTGCTCCACGCCTAGCAAGGAGCCTCCTCATTTCTCAAGGTAATGGCATCATGAGGAGACATGGTTTTCCCAGGGCCTCTGTGGTTAGAGCTGTGAAATACCAAACACTGCTCACAGCTGCAATTGCAATTGTCCCTCTTCCCACAAAAGCACAAGGCTCTATCCTTGGCCTTTGCAGGCACTTTCCCTTCCCCATCAGTCACCACATCTAGGAAAATCTGACAGACTGGGAGAACTCCAGGAAGCAGCAGGAAGCTGAGTCAGAGGAGCTTTAGTTTGGACATCAGGAAAAAGCGTTTTTCACCCAGAGGGTGGTTGGGCACTGGAACAGGCTCCCCAGGGCAGTGGTCACAGCACCAAGCCTGAATAGGTTGAAGGAGCATTTGGACAACAATCTCAGGCACTTAGTGTGACCCTTGAGCTGTTCTGGGCAAGGCCAGGAGCTGGACTCGATGGTCCTGATGGACCCATCCAACTCCCCATATTCTACGTTTCTGTGATTCTGAGAACTAATGGGCTGCAGGAGGGCAGAAATAGGTGACAAGAGGGAAGAAGTGAGGTTGGTCAGAGAATCAAGTCACTGAGTTCACAGAAGATGCAGGATACAGGACCCTTCCCTCCCAGAATTCCCATTCTCTGTCTCATCCCTTCTCCCTCCCACCATTCCCATTCTCTGTCTCATCCCTTCTCCCTCCCACACACATGAAGGTGAAGAATATCACTAAAAGAAGAAGAACCTACTTGACTTCCGTGTCCATGAGAGCAGTCATTGCTCGTGCAGGAGTCACGTTCTCCACCAGGATCCCCAGAGTCTGACTGGCTGCTTTCTGAACAAATTCTGGGGAGCTGGACACCATCTGGAGAAGGACCCGGGCAGCCTCATCCACCTCAGAGTCCATGTCCTTCTTCAAGGTCACAGAGAGCTCTCCCAGAGTGACAATGGCAGAGCAGGACACCTTGGAACGGAGGTTGGTCACCTGGGGAAGTTATGAGGGGAAACATAGGAATCACCTTGAAAAGAAAACCAGTTGCCTTCAACAGAAATCCCAGGAAATCACAACACGTCCAACTGTGTCCAGAGGAACACACAAGTACAAGAAGAGCAGGAGAGCACAAGCACAGAAAGGCACTTACTCTGGCACCAATTTCTGGCCTCAGACCTGCTTACTGCAGGCCTAAAATAAAAATTTCATTCAGTGTTCTACTTAACCCTTCTAAATGTCCATAGCTTTGATTTTAGGCCCTTTTACTAGAAAATTAAAGCAAGGGCTGCTTTCAAATCATAAAGGCACAGGTGATAATGATAAAAGAGTCAGGTGCTCCTGTTCAAAAAACCAACACCACCAGCTGAAGCACTCAGCCAGGAAACAGAAAACACAGGCTCAGGTCTACAGAATAATTTACAGTGTTTAATTACAGCTTGGGCAGAGATTGGGACTCTGGCAAATAACATCATCAGTGTCTCAGTTTCTGCATTTGCACATTGCATTATAAAGGCACCATACTCAAAGATGAGAGTCAGATACCTCACCTGCCAGTAAATACAGCTGCATGCACCCACAGATCATACAGATAGCTGACAGACACTAGAAATCTCAGGCAGAAATGAAGGAAAACCCTGAGCACACATGGAGATGAACAAGCACATACCTACTCTACACACTGTGTATGAAGTATGGGGGACAATTCAGAACAATGTTCTCACCTCACTGGTAACTGCCAAGCAAACCTCACCAAGTCTACAAAGCAGGACCTCTGAATGGGACCCAGACAGGTGTTGGATGGTGAAGAGTCCCTTCTCCTTCAGCTCCCTGAAAGGCAGAAGATTGATTTTTCTCTTCACCAAGGCAGCACCCTCTGAAATGACCACGCTGGCAGCTCAGTTGAACAATGGGAGGTTCTTTTCAAGGAGTGCTTAATGAAATCGTGGAACACGTTGCCGCAGGATGCTGTGGCTGTCAAAAGCATCCACAAATCAAAGAGGCAAAGAGAGGGGTTTCAGAGTGGCCATTTGAAAAGACAGCCTTTCTGAAATCTCTGGCACATGAGGCCCCTCTGTCACTGCCTCCTAGAAGCTGTGGGATCGGGCCATGCTGCTGTTTGTTGTCACCTGCCTGTACCTGTCCCTGAGACACAGTTGCATGGGGCTGTTATTGGGGCATTTTCCTTCTTTGCCAGCCCCAGCAGGCATTCAGCAGGGAAAGTCTGCACTGCCTCTCTGGAGCTGAGTTTCCACTCTATGATCTCGGCCTCTCTGTCACCCCCTCCAATCCACCTCACATATTCCCCAAAAAAGCAGCAGGATGTCTGCTGGCACCACCTTGGCCTGCAGGAAGGCCAAGTGGGTCCTGGCCTCTCCTGACCCACAGCACAGCTTTCTTTCATCCCAGCATGGAAATATAAAAGCTGTATTATCACATCACACAGAGGGGCAGGAGCTTTTTATTTTGGCTGCAAGTGTCCATAGGGCATTGGGGAAGAGGAGAAAAAGAGTGTTTTGCAGCAAGCTGTTGGCTTCTGATACAAGGCTGGCGACCTGGTTTCAAGAGACAGCACGGCGACCCATTCTCCAGGGCCACTCGGGCCTAAGAAACACGCTGACACCAACGTGGTGGATGATCAAAGGCCTTTATTATCTCTTCTCGTGGGGTTTTATAGTCTTAGGGGCTTCTACGTCAGGCGAGGGTCTGTCTTTACCATCTATGGTTAGTAGGGAATGGAAACTTACAGGGAAAATGGAAAATTACTGGCATGTGGTTTAGGGGGCTGCATTCCTATGTTAATTTTCTTATCTAAGGGAACAGAGGCCCTGTCTTCCTGTAACATTGCGAGATCTTCCAAACGCCAGGCCCTACCTGCTACATCTCCCCCCCCTTTTTCACAAATGAATGAGGTAGTCATATACATAGGTACTGAAATGAGGTATAAGGTTGTAGTTCGGTAAGGGAAAGGGGTTTGGTGAACCAGAGTAAGTTTTCGCCAGTCAAGTTTAGGACTTGTGGCTGGCAGTGTTCCCTGGTTGGATTCGCTGGCCTATGAACAGGATGTTGGCCCGTTCCAGGCGGGCCTGAACAAATGAGACCAGCTTGTTCAGCAGGCAAGGTCGGAAGGTAACCGCTAGAAGCAGCAATGCCAATGGACCTATTAGGGTAGAAATCAGAGTGGTTAGCCATGGTGATTGATTGAACCAGGACTCGAACCAGCCCTGCTGGGCTTCCCTGTCCTTCTGCCTCTGAGCCAGTCTGTTTCGGAGTTCTGCCATGGAGTCTCTTACGACTCCTGTGTGGTCTGCATAGAAGCAGCACTCCTCTCTCATGGCGGCACAGAGGCCTCCTTGCTGCATGAACAGGAGGTCCAGACTTCGCCTGTTCTGCAGGACCACCTCAAGAGAGAGAGGAGACTGACTTCTCCAGGAAGGAGATGGATTTCTCGATCCTTTGCAGGTCCTCATCGATGGTCATTTGCAGCTGGAACAGTCCTTGGTGCTGTGTCGCTAGGGCTGAGACACCTGTTGCCGTTCCTGCTGCTCCTAAACCGAGCAACATCGCGATAGTTACACCTGTTATTATTTCTCTTTTGTGGAGCCGGCTGGGTTCCTCAAAAAGGTGGTACACTTCTTCGTCTGAGTGGTACAGTGCGCGGGGGCGTACACGGCCCTGGAATCCGGCTATCTGGTGAGGGGCGAAGGCCAGGGCCCCTGCGCAGCTGAAGCCAGCCCCCCTCGGCGTCTTGGCCTCGGGCTGAGCTGGGTGATAGCTCGGAGCAGCGCGGTGAGAGACGAATTAGGAGGCGACCACTTGCTGGCCCCGAGCAGGGGGCAAGAGAGGGTTTTAAGGGAAAAGGGGGGAAGAAGGCAGGGAAACCCAGCTAACCAATAGTAATACATATTTGGAGGTACGAAACATAACTGATATACCAAAGTAACCAACTGTTATAAATCATAGGAGGGGCTCCGGGGCTACAGCCAACCATAACTCCCAGAGAAAAGAAAATTCTCGAAACCTGGGAGGAGAAAAGGAGTGATTGACTGAGCCCAAGGAGGAAACAACTTTCACTTTATCAGAGAAATCAGGGGAGAGCAGTTTCATTTCCATAGCAACCTAACTGACAGGGTAGCAGCAGGAAGTCCTGGGAAAGGAAGCAACCATTTAATATAGAAAATAGGGGAGCAACTAACAAACTTAAGAACACACCACAGCAGTACAGGACCCTAGGAACAATCAGAACTTGGACACAAAAGTCGTTAGAGACATCAAATTTGGCAAGGGACACACAGGGACTCACTGCAGATCACTGGCAAACCCACATCCCAGGTGCAGATGGGACTACCCACTTATTGTTTTTCCTGTTAGGCTTGACAACTTTGGTGCAGACGTTGCCTCTCCGCCTAGCTAGGGTTGCATTGCCAAAGCATCTGCCCTGGCCTGTGACTTGACTCAGGGTGATTCCTTTGCGAGGGGTTTCCCATCTGCACTGGTGAGGGGCATCGGCTGTGGAGTAACTGAAGGGAGTGTTTAAAGCGATTCCTTCATAAAAGGGGGGTTTGACATCGTAACAAAGCCAGCAGGATTCAGTTAGGTTAGGGTTGGATTCATTCAGGGATATAAAGGTAGCTTCTAACATACGAAGTATTGGGTCTGAGTTCGACCCGGCTGAACGGCCTATCTGAAAGGCTTCCGCATGGCTGGTTGGGACATTGCTGACTCCAGTGGGTAAGGTTTTAGGGTAGGTTGCGTTTCTCTCTTTCGGCACGCTTTTAATCACTTTGTTTGGTCCGACCGCTCGGGGCGCCGACGGTTGGAGCCTGGTAATTCACACATTCACCCTCTCTTTTGACCCTTGAAGGACTACTGTCCACGTTTGGCCTATGGCCCAACTGGGGTGATGTGGCTGCAAGACTGTCATGTTATAGCTAGTGCATTTCCGAATTTTTGGGATTTTATGGTGATTGCGATAAAAGCTTCCCTGGAGGAAGACGGGTGTTTTGCAGCTGCTGGGTGCCCAGGTGAACTGTAAGAATTTGTCGGGCTCTTGTGGATCCCACCCAGGCCCCGACGGTCTGGCATCTGTAACTATGGTTTCGCAGCCCCAGTGCCCACAATATCCCCACCCTGGGTGATTGCAGTAATTTTTTCCTGGGTTTGAAGCTGGGCACCAGTAGGATAGGTACATGTGTGTGGTGTGTGAGGAATTGGGGTCTACCTTTGGTTGTCCTGGAAACAGGTCGGTAACATGGAGCACGAAGGATGGGGTGTTCGGTGTGGTGATTTCCCTGAGCACCTTGTCGCTACTAAGGTGTCCCATGACCCTCCTGAATGGCTGATGGGGGTAGTGGTCTGGGCTGGCTTGCCCTCTGGCAACAAGCCCCAACAGCAAAATCACACAGAAACACTGTTGATGCTGGGTCTCACCCATGCGGGTCTCTCGGGCGCTGCCTGGCGGCTTGGTGGTCTGTCACTTTCCTCTGGAATGGGCATGTACGCGTCACGAGGACATCCTATGAGCATGTCCTGTAAACAGAAACTAGTAACTCTCGTCAGTCTAAGTGGACACCACCTGACTTTGCCGTCCTTTTTGACAGCTGCATACCCTCTCCCTGTGAGCATCAGCCTCCAGCCCCGTTCCCATTTGCCCAGCTCATTTCTAATTACCACCTGTGGGCCCTCCTCTAGCGTTCGGTTGGCCCAGTGCTTTTGAATGGGACTGTTTGTTTTGTCTCCCCTAGGGAACTGATTCAGTGCTAGCAAAGCGGTTGCCAGCATACGCGCCTGGTCTCCTGGGGAAATGGAATTGGCAAAGCCCTCTGCCTTTGCCAATACTTCTAGCTTGGTTTTCAGGGTCTGGTTTGCTCTCTCTACTATGGCCTGCCCGGTACTGTTATGTGGGATACCTCGCACTAATGTGATGCCCCATTTTGAGGCGAATTCTTGCACTGGTGTGGAGGTGAAATTGGAACCGTTGTCCGTTTTGATCTGCTTGGGGATACCAAGCCAAGCCATGGCAGTCAGCCAGTGCTGAATTGTGGCCTTGGAGTTTGTTTTGGGGTGCTGTGTGGCTATGATCGTTCTGCTCTAAGTGTCCACTGTCACTGCAAGCCATGCTCGAGGCTTCAGCAGTTCACACCAGGTGAAGTCCGATTGCCAGATCTCTGAAGGCTTGAGACCTCTCGGGTTGACCCCACAGATCCATAGGGGTGACTTCTGGCAATGAGGGCAGGTGGCTACCACATGTTTTGCGTCTGCCGTCAGGATCCCGCATTTCTTTGCCAGTGCTTTGGCTCCGATGTGGAGCGACTCGTGCAGCTGACGAGCTTCCTGCAACGTCCATACGCCTTTTGCTGCGGCGTCCGCTTTGTCATTGCCGATCTGGAAGTAACCTTTGACTGGGTCATGTCTGTTGATGTGGGTGACTGTCACAGTGCCCTGTTGCGAGGAGAGTGCTTCTTCCAGCATTAGGGCTGCTGCTGATGTCGACACTCCTGGTCCTGCCATGGCTAGGCAAAGCCTTGCCACGAATATAGAGTCCGTTACTATGTTAAGGTGTTCTTCTTGAAAGAGTCCGCAGGCCAAGACGACTGCTGTCACCTCCAGCTATTGCACTGACAGTGTGGGGTCACACGCTTTGACGCAATGCCATTGCTCTCCTGCCTGCCACACTGCTGCTGCGGTTGCAGTCATGGAGGAAGTGTCTGTGAAGACCGTTGGTCCTGGCTGCGGTCGGTCCTTGACCTTTGGCGGCATGTCCATGTCGACTATGATCAGCAGCTGGGTCCAGGGTGGTTTGGAGGAGTAGGAGATTTCTCCTCCGAAGCCGGTGAGAGCAAGGGCTAGGTGCTCCGATATTGTGGCTGACTCCGTGGTCGGTTGCTTGCGAAACGGAAGGTGGATGCTTGTCGGCTCAGTCCCTAGGTGTTTCAAGGCAAGTTTCCTGCCTTTCATGATGAGCTTAGTGATGCATTCAATTCCCGGGGAAAAAGCACAGGCAGGTCTTCCGAGAACCACCCATTGAATCAGTCGGGCCTTTTCAGAAGGTCCTTGAGCCAGTGCTCCCACTCCCCTCTTCGGTGTAAAGTGAACGTATAAGTCCAGTGGCATGGCTGGGTTCCACCTGGAAAGTGTGCCCGTGGACATCTGGCTTTTGATGAAGTCGAGGGAGCTCATTGCTTGCGGCATCAGCTCCTTGGGTTCCCAGGGGTGCTTTCCTTTCAGGAGGTCATATAGAGGGTCCATGACCTCGGGAGGAATCAGGACGATGTTGCGAAGCCACTGCAGCGATCCCACCAGGCGTTGCACGTCGTGGAGCGTCTTGATGTCTCGACTGACCTTTGCCTTGGAGGGTGTCACGTAGGAGCTTGTGATCCCCACTCCCAGGAAGGTCACACAGGGTCCTCTCTTGATCTTTGCGCTCGCCATCTCGAAACCGTTGGCCTGAAGGGTTTCTGTGATTGTGGACACCAGGTGATCTACTTGGCTTGCCGATGGTGCTGCGACTAGGGTGTGGGGAAAAATCCTGCAGTCTGATCCTGTGTCCCCCCAGAACTTAAACCCTATGGCGTGTGGATCCTGACTGCCATAAAGGCGGCACGTCCCCCACACCTTTAGGGGTTCCTTCCCTATTCTCATGGCCAAGGCTACCCAGCGGTCCCGGTCTGGGGTGTCTCCTGCTGCTCTTGTGGCAACAGCGCGGCCTGTGGCGGTGGGGGGTGCGAGGGTGTTACCGACGGTGGTGCCCCGCTCTGCCACGACACTGTAGGTGGGGATGCAAAATTGACTGCTCCCTGTGAGGGCATAGGGTATGAGAGTCCCTTGCCCCCTTGGGGGTTGCTGTGGCCGGGCCGCTGCATCGAGGTGTCTTCTTGCAGCTCCTACAGATCCCTCTCGGGCGTGCTCAGAGTGAGGATGCTGCCAGGGAAAGCTGTGCCGGCCAGGGACAGCTCGCTGAGTCGCTGCCCTTCCCCAGAAGCTTGGGCTAACACGCTTGTCCTGCCACTCCTGCTTAAATACAATCCACCCCGCCCCATCAAAAAGCATGCGGCTGAATTGCGTAATATCAAGAGTGAGCAGATCATTATTGCTAGAAAGGCCGTCAAAAAGAGTGGATACTACAGCTGAGTTGACCCCTTTTTCTAAAATCGCTTTGATTTCTTTTGGGTTAACTGGCCTTTGTTGGTTCCCCCACGCTCCGGCAACCTCCGCCGGGAAAGCGTGCATGGAGGCTGCCGGTGCACAATTCCCACAAGCTGCTTTTATTTTTCTCCAATCGGTGAGTTTGTGTTGCGATTGTTTCCCGATATTGTTTAAAGCTTTATTCAGTTTCGCTCAAAACCGTATTAATTTTGCTCTCTCGGTTTCCGAGTCCCAGCCGGGCTCGGTCAGCTCTCCCGAGCTGTCAAAGCAGTTGTTACTTGACTCTGAGGCGGAAGCTAAATGCCGGCGCATTTCTGGCGCTCCGTGCCGTTTTGTGCGGCTTCGATCCCGCTCCTCCCTTCAGACATGGTGCCGTTCCCTCCCCCTGCACTCCCCCCACCTCCTGCTGGGGAGGTCCTTGCCCTATAAGGACCTAATTTGAATAGAGCGGTCTGATTGGTCTTACGGTCCACCGCGGGGGCTGCCCCTTCTCCCTGCTCGCCCGCGCATGCGTTGTCAAGCAGGCTGACTGCATTTCCGCCCCCCGCCTCCTTACTTCCGCCCTCACCATGTGCTTCAGCGCCATTTTCAAACGAATATGGGGGGGGGCGAGTCCTTGCCGGCCCTGGTGGGGTCGGCCGCGTCCCGTGCCTCCTCCACGAGTCCCTGCCAAAAGGACCGCGCACTCTGCTCTGCCTCCTGCGCCGGGTCGGCGACCGGCGGGGAAGGGACGGATAGAGAGACCACGCATTTTTCGGAAGGTTCCGCAGGGGGGCTGGGACCCGGCGAACTCTGCGAGACGGTCAGGGGGTCCTCTGGGGGCTCCGAGGTGTCTGGGCTCAGGCTCGGGAAGGGGTGGAACGCGCCCGGCCCCTGCATATTCCCGCATTCAATTCGATTGCTCTCAGAGGCGGTTTGCGTCGCGGTCCCCGCCCCCCGCTTAAGTGCAACTAATAAACGTATACGCGCAGCTTTCCACGTCTCCTGTTCTTTTAATGCCTTGTGTAGGGCCTCTTCTACTTTTCCCCACGCTTTGAGGCTTTTACCACTGCCTGAAGACTTAGTATCCTCTGCTAGGGCAGCAGTGCGCTTCTCCCACGCTTCCGAATATAATATATTTACTGGACGTTCAATCGTCCCCAGCTCTAGGAGTCTTGCAATAGCAAGATTAGAATTCCTGAGCTCACATTTAATTCCCCATTGCTCATGAGCCTGACTTATGATCCTCGCTGCGGATCCCATGGTCCACGCTGGTCCGGAGGTAACCTCCCGCTGCACAAGGCCAGCTGTGCAGCCGCCGCCCTCTGTCCAGGCGAATCCCCGTTCCCTGGGTGCTTTCCCGGGTTTTGGCACCAGAATGTTGCCTTCTGATACAAGGCAGGCGACCTGGTTCTGAGGAAGTGGCACGGTGACCCACTCCTTAGGGTTGCTCGGGCCTAAGAAACACGCAGACACCAATGTGGTGGACGGTCAAAAGGCCTTTATTATCTCTTCTCATGGGGTTTTATAATCTAGGGTTTCTCTACGTCATAGGGGGTCTGTCTTTTACCATCTATGGTTAGTAAGGGGTGGAAATTTACTGGGTAGGAATGGAAAATTACTGGCATCTGGTTCAGGGGGCTGCATTCCTATGTTAATTTTCTTATCTAAGGGAACAGGGGCCCTGTCTTCCCATAACATTGCGAGATCTTCCGAAAGCCTGACCCTATCTACCACACCTAGAGCTCTGGGAGGGTTGAAAGAATGAACCAAACTACAAAACAGCAATTAAAAAAATTGATGATTGAGACCCAAATGTCAGGGGTACAATGTTTACCTTTAGCATTACTTAATATAAGAACCCTTCCAAATGCAGATACGGGACTTTCTGCATATGAGATACTTTATGGCATGCCTTATTCCCAGGAAGTACCCAAAACATCAGTAGTTGTACCTGATATGACTATTGAAAAATACATCTAAAAGATGGGACAACATGTCCTAGAACTAAGGGGAAAAGGGGTAATTGCTCAATCAGCCCCTCTTAAGATTTAGCATGCATCAAATAAAATCGAGTGACTGGGTGCTGATTAAAAGCTGGAAAGAAGAAAGTTTGTCTCCGAGGTGGGAAGGTCCATATTTAACTCTGCTGACCACTGATACAGCTGTCTGAACTTCGGAAAAAGGCTGGACCCACGTGTCATGGATCAAAGGACCAGCAGAACCACTGACAGAGACGGAACCACTGACAGAGACGCCTGCCAAATCCCAGTGGAGAATTGCATCTACCCCCGGAGAACTGAAAATCAAATTAAAAAGGGACTGATGTATGTCATGAAAATGCCCCTACCTTAAGCTGCAAAACCAGCTGTACTCACCAGAGGTAGAATGTACTACTGCAAACTGTGTTATCCATGGGGTTGTTTTAAGGGTATAGAGTGTGAAGAATATTGGTACATAAACCTACCAAATCGACAGATCCCTAATGCTCTCTGCTGTAATTGTACGAAAGAAATAGAAAAAGAAACTGATAGAACATTGTGGGGTGCAGTAAGGAAAGGATATACTAAAATAGGTGATAATGATCGGTGGAGAACTTGGGTACACGGAGCAAGAGCAGGAACTGATTTGCAGGAAGTACCAAAGGCCAAATTAGAAAAAACAGAGTGTGACAAGGGCAACTGGATACCTGATGAATACAAATGAGAGCAAAAGAGTGGCAGAAAGCCAAGTATCACTGGAAGAGGGGGAGGCACATACACCAACCCTATTGTAGTCACACATCCCCCGAACTTAGGGGCCAATTGGCCTAAATTAAAAAGAATCAGGCCACAATCACAATAAATAGAGACTTGAAGGCTCATGTGGCAAAAGGCAAAAATGAAACAAAAGATATCAGTGACTAAATCCCAAGGTATAAACTCTGCTACTGATAAGATCTACATCTCGGCCCTTGGATGCAACCCAAGGGGCCTTGAGAGAGGTAGAGAGTTAAACTCTCTGAGGATTATTTTCACTGTATTGATCATTGCATCCCAGGCAATGGGCCTTAATAGCCTCACTCCTGAACTCCACATAATCCATGAGCTGCAGGATCAGAGCCTATTGCTCCAGCTGTCTGTGACAAATGCAATCACACTGTCTGGATCGGGGGAAAAATGGAATCAATGTTCATGGCACATTCCCATGTTAGTGAAGTGTGCTATGACCATAACCAATTAAAGATGTGCACTATGGGTGGCAAATTATACTGGGTTGCAGAAAATTTAAAAAACGGACTGAAGGTTTCTCCCAAGGATTGGCCTGGGTTAATCAACCTTCTCAAAGATGATGATGAACGAATTTGTCTGCGATACGCCAAATTCATTTGTTTAGCAAAGGACAGAGAAGGAAGAGACCCAGAGAGTAGAATGAAACAAATTACACAAAAACTACAAAAGCAAGAATCAGAAGCAAAAAGGAAAAGAGTAGAACAAGAAAAGCTAAATAAATTAAGTCAACAACACAAACAGTTAGAACAGTTAGAACAGTATATTGATTGAGGTTTTCTGACTTCAAATAGGAACCTTTTTGTAGATCTAATGCAAGAAATTGCCACAGAATTAGAGTTATCCAATTGTTGGATTTGTGGTGGATTAAAATCAGCTGAAAAATGGCCATGGAGAGGTGAGAGTCTAGCTCCAGAGCAATTCCTAAAATTGAACCATACTCAAATTTCCAAAAGATTGAAATGGCCTGAAGGATGGATTTTAAATCACCAAATAATTGGAACAGTTTGCATCAGCAGAGAGGGGAGAAAATATACTGAAGTGGTAGGGTATACTCCCTGCACATCTACTTTAGCAGTAAATTCAAACAATAACACTAGAACTTGGCAGCCAACACCTCCTGCTGGATACTGGAGCCTAAATAAAGAGAAAAATTGTGAATGGAAAAACCAGATAAAGTTGTGCTGGCATAAAAGTCCTGGAGCTAACCCTTACCAATCCCTGGAGACCCTAAGAATGTACTAGGAAAAACCCTGAGGCTGTAAATGACCCATAGAAAGCCCCAAATGGGATATATTTCATTTGTGTACCAAAGGCTTGCTTCAACTAGCCCATAGATGGAAAGGATCCTGTACATTAGGGATTATACAACCCTCCTTCTTTGTACTACCAAAGTCCAAGAGTAATGTGTTAGGAGCACCCTTATATGAAAACATAAACAGAGAAAAAAGATAATTAAAACTTGAGTTTCCAAGGGCAGGAGTGGACCAAAAATGGGGAGAAGAAGAGTGGCCGGCAGAAAGAATAATAGATTATTATGGGTCAGCCACTTGGGCTCAAGATGGAAGCTGGGGATATACAACCTCGATTTACCTACTGAACCGATTGATTAGACTACAGACAGTCTTGTATCACTCCTCGGAGGCCCTGGACTTGTTAAGCCGGCAACACACTCAGGTGTGGGCTTTTGTGTATCAGAATCGAATAGCATTGGACTATTTGCTGGCCAAAGAAGGGGGTGTGTGGGGAAAATTCAATGATTCAGAATGCTGCATTGAGATTGACAGTTATGGAGAAACCATCAGAGGTTTAGCAGCAGAGATCAAAAGGGTGGCTTGTGTCCCAGTACAAAAATGGGATTCCATCCTTCCTGCCTCATGGTGGGACCAGATGCTTGGAGGGGGAACTTGGTGGAAGAAAATAGGGTTCATGATATTGTGTTCATTAGCTGGGTTATTGTTTCTACCTTGCCTTATTCAATGTTTTATCCGACTAATCCACTCAGTTATTCAAAGCATGCAGGTTGCTGTGGCACACCTGGAACTGGCTACAGGAGAGGTTGGCCAACTTGAGAAAACAGCTAAGATATCAAAAAAAAAACAAGATTAAAGAAAGAAGACTAAAAGGGAAAAGCTTCCAAAGTTTTGGCCAGATTTGAAGCCCAGACACGAATGAGTAAGATAAATGAAAATTTATACAAGTAGGGGAACTGTGAGATACAAACAGTAGTAGGACTGTGAGATACAAAGCTCTGTTTCGTGTCAGGTACATACAGGCAATGTGTGTATTTGTGATTGCAATATGGAGACCAACAATGGGACACTTGCCATTTCCAATAATAACTGAGGAAAGTAAGGCATGGAAGAAGGCTTTTGAACCTATCTTTTGTTTGCAATTAATCTTGGTTTATTTAGGAGCATTTGAGTTAAAGCATTAAGGATATTGGTCTTTGCTTGTAGTTAATCCTTAAAGAGTTCTGCAAAAATAACCTTTTGAAGTGTAATTTTAGACTATTACTTGTATCCTTGAAACTATAGCTTTGGAATATATAAAAAGGAAATATGCTTATCTCACACCTTAATAAAGCAGAGAAAAGCAGTTTGAGAAAGGAAGATGAACATGACCTCAAGGATTTATAGTTTCTACGAAGGAAATCTGGACATCACTGTTATGAGATATATAGTCTCTGCAATTACAAGGTGGAACCACATCTGGGGAGCTGGACTCCACCAGATGGGATTCATCTTCCTTCTTTCGGAAACTGGACCACCACCAATCTGGGGATACTCCTTTTGGGATACATCCTGAGAAAAACTAAATCACAATAGTGTATGGAACTGTGACGTAAAAATTGGGAATAGAAACTGCTGATGAGCAAAAACTAGAATAGAAACTGCTGAGAAAGCTTATGTGTACCCCTATAAATAGCTGTAACCTTCAACTCTCAGTGTGCAGTTGGAGGGAAAACTTCCCCCACTGTACCCAGAAATGCATTGCTCATACTTTACCATATAATGTAATAAATTGATTGCTGCTTGAATATTGGCCTAGTCAAGCCTCTCATTTATAACAGGCGCAAGGCAGGGACAGCGTAGCACAGCCTGGGCTGCACAGGGCACAGGCATGTGCAGCCGCTGCAAGACAGCCCTGCCAGAGCCAACTTGGGCAGCACTTTGGCCATGGCTGCTGGGCCTGGGCGTGAGGCAGGAGCAGGAGACAAGTGACCCTTGCAGGCCTGGGGCCTCATTGCCTCCTTGTCCCTGCTCAGCAGCCTGGCAGGGACCGCCCCATGCTCCTGCCCTTGCCATTGCACATCCCCACATGCCAGTGCCCATCCCGGCAAGAGCCCTGAGCAAGGAGGGAGGGACAGCATCTGCCTGGCCAAGGGCTGGGGCTCAGCCCTTGGCCCTTTGCATTCCTCAAACACATCCAGCTTTGCTCAGCACCAGAGACACCTTTGCCTTGTTTGTCCCCAGCTGTCATCACTGCCTCCAGTGTTCTGCCCTACCTGGAACCTGGGGACACTTGCTCAGTTGTGTCCATCTCTGGGACTCATTAAAACTTCAAGAAACTTCAAAGTTTAATTTTAAATTTGAGTTCTTGAGAAGTTTTTTGAACACTCTCTCAGGGACTGAGTCTGATGTAAACAACCCCAGATCCCCAAGAGGCTCATTAAAGTCCTTGTGCTGTGTCTGTGCTGCTGAGCATTAAAGGAACAGCTCTTCCCAGGGCCAGCTCCTCTCCCAGTCCAGCAGGGCTGAGGGCTCTGCCTGCAGGCACTAAGGGGACAGGAGCCAGGCACAGACAGGCTGAAGGCAATCAGGATTGGGAAGACATTGAGCTGAGACTTCACTTGGGGAGACATCTTGACAGCCCAGTGCATGGTGAGTGTGTGGGTGCAGGGCAATGTCCCCTGTGCTCCTGGAGGGATCTCCTGACCTAGGACAGGACTGATATGACTGTAAGGATGGCTCTGCTGCTCTTTCTTTTTGCGGGAGGATGTGCTGCAGAGCGGGGCTGCCCTGGGCACCGTCAGAGGGACAGGGCAGGACGGCTCCTGCTGCCAGGGACGGCTGCAGGAGGTGAAGCTGGGGCTGCAGACAGGGCTGCTCAGAGCTCCAGCCCATGTCCAGCTCATTTCTGAGGGGACTTTTCAAGAGCAAATTCAGGGCAGGAGTTTCCTGCTTGGGTCTCTGCTTTCCTGAATCTGTGCTCCCACTTTTCCCTGGCTTAGCTTGGTGGCAATAGATGCACACTTTTGCAGGGTAGAGCAGGGGCTGAGACACTTAAACCATCACCCTGAGGATTCCTGGGCACCTCAGCAAGTGCCTGCATTTGCCCAGCCTCCAGATCCATGCAGCATCACCTTTCCATGGTGCCCAGGCTGGGGAAGCTGTTCTTTCAACCCTGCAGGGGCCAGCAGCTGCAGGGCAGGGCTGGCCCAGGGGCTGGGCTGGGCTCTGGCACCTCCGGCAGGGAAGGAGCCCGGGGCCACAGGAGCAGCTCGGGCTGGGACAGCTCCAGCAGCAGAGCCGTGGGCAGGCAGGGAGGGAGGCAGTGCTGAGGGAAGCCCTGCTACAGGGCAGATGTGGCACCTGCCAGGCCTGCCCTGCAGGGCACACACGGCCCTGAGCAGCACAGCTCTTGTGTCCCCTCGCAGCCAGCACAGCCCTCAGCCCGGGGGCTCGGGGCCCTCAGTCCCTCCTGGGCTGACAGAGCAGCCCCAGAGATGAAGGGCATCTCTGCGGCCATGTGCCCATTCCCTGCTGACCACGGCCTGAGGGCCACTGTCCTGCCTTGCTGCTGCCTGGCAGGGGCCGGGCAGCTGGCCAGGGAAAGGCTTTTCCTCAGGCCCGGCTCTCTCTCACCTTGCCTTGCCCAGGTGCTGCTGGCATTGCTGAGGGGCTCTCTGCAATGGCAGTTCCAGCTGCAGGGCCAGGCCCAGCCCTTGGGCTCCTCCTGTGCAGGCTGAGCACAGCAATGGGGTGTCCCAGCTCCCTGTGCCTGGGCAGCTCTGGGCAGGGCAGCCTGGGAGGCTGGCAATGAGCCCACTCTCCTGACTCTGGGAAAGGCAGGAGCCACTTTGTGTGCCAGGGATCCCTCTGCTCTCAGCAGTGTCTCCTGCCTGTCCAGGGCAACACAGGAGTGGATTTCAGAAAGGTGCAAGTGCAGGGCAGCTGGAACAGGAGAGACGGACAGAGCAGCTCCCCTCAGTCTGCACTAAGCCTCAGACAATCCTCCTGCCTCTCTGTAGTCTCTGTTCTTCCACAGTGCAGCAGAATCTCTCATTCTGCCTCCTGCAATCCTCATCCCTTCATGCAGAAAACTCCTCTGCCTTTGGAGAACATTCTTTATCCAAGTCCCAAAACAAAGACTGGACCCTACCCTCACTGTTCCTCTGCACTGACTGGGGGTCATGGCTAACTCCCAGGTATCCTGCAGGCCAAGGTCCAGCTCCTCACACAACATTGGCCAGCAGCAATCAGGACTCCAGCAAAAAAGGTGAAGGAAGATATCCTAGACATAGAGAGGGGGAGGTATTTAGTGTCAGGAATGGGTTTATGAGAAAGAGCTTTGACCTTTTGGAGAGAAATCTCCCCTCAATTATCACTGTCATGCCTTCTTCAAAAGGTTCCAATGTCCAGAGACAGCAAATGTCCAACAGCAGCTCCATCACGCACTTCCTCCTGCTGGCATTGGCAGACACGCGGCAGCTGCAGCTCCTGCACTTCTGCCTCTTGCTGGGCATCTCCCTGGCTGCCCTCCTGGGCAACGGCCTCATCATCAGCGCCGTAGCCTGCGGCCACCACCTGCACATGCCCATGTTCTTCTTCCTGCTCAACCTGGCCCTCAGCGACCTGGGCTCCATCTACACCACTGTCCCCAAAGCCATGCACAATTCCCTCTGGGACACAAGGAAGATCTCCTACTCAGGATGTGCTGCACAGGTTTTCTTCTTTCTCTTCTTTATCACAACAGAATTTGCCCTCCTAACCATCATGTGCTATGACCGCTACGTGTCCATCTGCAAACCCCTGCACTACGGGACCCTCCTGGGCAGCAGAGCTTGTGTCCACATGGCAGCAGCTGCCTGGGCCAGTGCCTTTCTCACTGCTCTGCTGCACACAGCCAATACATTTTCCCTGCCCCTGTGCCATGGCAATGTCCTTGGCCAGTTCTTCTGTGAGGTGCCCCAGATCCTCAAGCTCTCCAGCTCACACTCCACTTTCAGAAAATTTTGGATTTCATTTTTTGTTACCTGTTTAGCTTTTGGTTGTTTTGTGTTCATTGTTTTCTCCTATGTGCAGATCTTCAGGGCTGTGCTGAGGATCCCCTCTGAGCAGGGACGGCACAAAGCCTTTTCCACCTGCCTCCCTCACCTGGCCGTGGTCTTCCTGTTCCTCAGCACTGGCTTATTTGCCTACCTGAAGCCCCCCTCCATCTCCTCCCCATCCCTGGATCTGGCCCTGTCAGTTCTGTACTCGGTGGTGCCTCCAGCCCTGAACCCTCTCATCTACAGCCTGAGGAACCAGGAGCTCAAGGCTGCAGTGGGGAGACTGATGACTGGATGGTTTCAGAAGCATTAAACTGCTAGCCAGTTTCTGAAAATCACTTGTAATAACAGTAACCTTCAATACTTCTTGTTAGTTTCATTTTGGAGACTCTTTATCTTTGTTTTATATATTAAATATTTTCTACAAAGTGATGTCATTGTTTGTGCCAACTTGGTGTTGCCAATGTTGCTTCCATGGCCCTGCCCTGCTGCCCTGGTGGCCCTGGTGTTGCTGCAGGGCCTGAGTGCTCTTGATGCCGGGCACAGCCCTGGGGGTGGCAGTGTCAGGGCTGCAGCAGGGACAGGCCATGGGCACTGCTGGGGCAGCACTGACACCTCAGGCCAGGGCCTGGGGGCTCCAGGCTCCTTGCCCAGGCTCTCTCAAGAACACGCCCAGGCCCATGCCCGGCACAGAAAACCCCTGTGAGCAGCCCCAGGCTGGCCGGGGGCAGGCTGAGGGCAAACAGCAATGCTGGGGCTCTACAAGGGCCCTGTGGCAGCTGGGAAGGAGCAGCAGAGCAGGGGCTGATCCATCCCCAGTGTGCTGGACAGCCCAGGGCAGCGTCCCAGAGCGTCCTCATGGAGCTGCCAACAACATCCCCCCTCTGCAGCCCTGGCCTCTCCCCCAGCCCACACAGGTGCCCCATCCTTGCAGGCACAGACACGGCAGCACTGGCTCAGCAGCCCCTGTTTGCATTGCACACAGCAGGGGGAGCACCTCCTTGCTGTTGGTGTGGGGACATGAACCTGAGGGAGCACAAATTCCATCAGCCCCTGGGGCCAGCAAGGGCTAGGGGACACCAAGGACACCACTCAGCTTTGTCGTGGCCTCTGTAGTCAGCCAGAAAGTTTGTTCCCATGAGCTGGGAGTTTCCTGTCCCACTGCAGACGCTGTTGCTCAGAGCCAGGGCTGCCTGGCAGCCACCCCCAAACTCCCCCAAGCATTTCCTTGGCTTTTTCCCTTGCTTTCTTTCCTGTTCCAGATATCTTCCCATTGCCCATCCCTTTCTTCCCCCCAGCAAACTGCTCATCCCTGTTTGCCCTTTCCTTTCGGGCCCCACTCCCCATTGCAGTTCCTGACTTGGCACCATGGGAACGTCCCTTGGGGAGCAGGATCATCCTACAAATGCTGCAGGAATTGCCTGCAGGCTCCTGCAGAACCTGGTGCTGCTCCCTTGCCAGAGGCACCCCAGGCCAGGGAGGCAAATCTGGGCTGCTGTGTCTGGCTCTAGGGCTCCCTTTTCTGGGCAGTGAGGAGGAGCTGCAGAGGCTCTGCGGGGCTGACAGGATGGGCTTTGGGGCTGGCAGGAGAAGCTGAGGGACCTGGGCTGCTGGAGCTTCTGAAGAGGAGGCCCAGGGCTTCTCCTGCAACTGTTCCAAGGGTGGTTCCAGAGAGTCACAGAATCAGCAAGGTTGGAAAAGACCTTGGAGATCATCAAGTCCAACCTGTGCCCTGGCACCGCCTTGTCTTCCTGAGCCTCCTCTTCTCCAGGATAAACAACCCCAGCTCCCTCAGCCTCTCCTCACAGGACTTGTGTTCCGGGCCCTTCATCAGTCTGGTTGCTCTTCTCTGGACACGCTCCAACCCCTCCATGTCCTTTGTAAATTGGGGGCCCAGAACTGGACACAGCAGTCAAGGCGTGGCCTCACCAGTGCCGAGTGCAGGGCAAGAATCACTGCCCTGCTCCTGCTGGCCACACCATTCTTGATCCAGGCCAGGAACCATTGGCCTTCTTGCCCACCTGGGCACACTGCTGGCTCATGTCCAGCCTGCTGTCCGTCAGTGCCCCCAGGTCCCTTTCTGCCTGGCTGCTGTCCAGCCACTCTGTCCCCAGCCTGTAGCACTGCAGGGGTTTCTGTGGCCAAAGGGCAGGACCCAGCACTTTGACTTAATAAACTTCATCTTATTGGACTCTGCCCATCCATCCAACTGTTCCTGGTCTCTCTGCAGAGCCCTCCTACCTTCCAGCAAATGGACACACGCTCCCAGCTTAGTTTTGTCTGCAGATTTACTACTGAAAGTCTCAACACTCTCATCCATGTTGTCAGTAACAATATTGAACAGAACTGGCTCCAGCAGAGACCCCTGAGGGACACCACAGGTGACTGGCTGCCAGCTGGATGCAGCAGTGTTTACCACCACTCTCTGGTGTAGCATTCACTGCCACTCAACTGGCCATCCAGCCATTTGTAGATGTTTAGTGGATGCCCCTCGTTCTTTTAGAGAATATTTTAAAACTTAATAATTTCATGGTCTGTAGTGGTGTTCACAGGGGTCCCAGAAGAAGGAAGAGAAAAGGATCCGACTCCATGTTTCAGAAGACTAATTTATTATTTTATGATAGATATTATATTAAAACTATACAAAAAGAATAGAAGAAAGGATTTCATCAGAAGGCTTGCAAGCAAAGGAGAAAGAAGGGAATGATAACAAAATCCTGTGTCTTACTGGAGAGAGACACAGCTGGCATGTGATTGGCCATTAATTAGAAACAACGACATGAGGCCAATCACAGATCCACCTGTTGCATTCCAGAGCAGCAGATAATTATTGTATATATTTTGTTCCTGAGGCCTCAGCTTCTCAGGAGAAAAATCCTAGCAAAGGGAGTTTTCAGAAAATATGGCTACAATGGTCGCTGTGCCCCAAACAGCCTCTGACCACCACATCTCCCTCCAGCCCTTCTCTGTTTGTGACCAGCAGGAGACAGAGCTTTCCTTGGCAGTGGGAATTGCAGGAAACCTCCCCAAAGTGCACCTTGGAAGGTTCGGCCTGGAGCTGAGGAGAAAGCAAAGTCCCTCACAGGGCATAATGTTGGTGCTGGAGATGCGGCAGCGTCAGGCTGGGCCATGGCCGGGCTCTGTGTGCCAGGAGCCGGCAGCGCTGGGTGCAGGGAGCCCAGGGAGGGCACAGAAACGCTGGGTGAGAAATGCTGGGGCACAGCGAGATGGGCGAGTGCAGCCGGCCAGGGCAGAGGAGCAGCACGCACAGGGGGCACAGCCTGCAGGACAGATGGCCAAGGGCTGGGCAGGGTTGGCAGGGCCACAGGCACCCAGGCCTTTGTGCCCTGGGCTCGGGCAGCGCCTCTGGAGGCCCCACACAGGAGAAACTTTCCCAGCAGGGGCTGCACTCTGGTTCTCCCTCGGCCTCCCTGGGGACGCTGGCAGGGGCTGCAGGTTGATGCTGTGGTAAATAGGTATGATTCATGCTGATAAAAAATGAAACAGTAATCAATATTGATACAGTAATTAATATTTGAGAATAATAAAACAGTTAATAGTTAAAAGTTGTAATGCCAAAGAAGAGAGGGAAAGGAGGGGCTCCACCCACCCCCCCTTCCCAGCAGATGTTCTCAAGGACCACAGGAAAGAAGCTGAAGATACAGTTGCTAAAAATGACCAAGAACCTGGTTGGGTCCAAGAAAATGCTAATTATAAGGGACTTATTGCTTTGATATGTAGATGCAGTGATACGTTAGCCTTGGCTTACATTGTACTGGCTTGGTGCACATGTGTAACCCAAAGGTGAATTAAAGGACAACAAAGAAGACTACAGGGCCTTCATCAGTGACAATCCCCAAAGACTTGTGCGACCACCAAACCGAGTGGTGGCGCATGCGTGGTAAAGGTGGTAATGAAGGCGGAGACAGAAAAGTGACGAACCGAAAATAGGAGGAGATGGCATTGACACATGGCATATAAGGGGTGACTTTTACTTGGCAATCTTGTACGTGAAGTGGCAAGGGTCAAGAACCCTGCCCTCCGTACCCCGCGGTTGTTTTTGCTTATGCGCTATTATTTGGACCAAATTATCCCTTATTAATATATTTTCTAAACTATTCAATTAAAATTGTTGCTACCTTAAATATTGTTTGGTTTTTTTTGATGGGATAATTGGGCAAACATAACACTCAGGAGCTGGGCTGGGGGCTGCAGAAGTGGCTGTGGAGCTTTGCCTGTGCTGTGCCCGGGACTGGCAGCCACTGCTGGGCTGGGACAGAGGCGCAGCTTTGCTCAGCACCAGAGACACCTTTCCCTTGCTTGTCCCCATCTGTCATCCCTGCCACCAGTGTTTTGCTTTACCTGGAACCTGGGGACACTTTCCCAGGCCTGTCCCTCAGATGGATCTATTTAAAGTATGAGAAACTTAAGTTTCACTCCCTTTTGAGTCCCTGAGAATTTTTTGGCACACTCTATGGGACTGAGTCTGATGCAAAGAGCACCAAAGCCCCAGAGGCTCATTAAAGTCCCTGTGCTGTGTCTGTGCTGCTGAGCTGGGCCGGGCTCCTGGCCCAGAGGCAGCTCCTGCCAAGGGCATCGCTGCAGAGAGACAGCTCTGGCCAGGAGCAGCTCCTGTGCACAGCCCAGCAGGGCTGGGACACTGCCAGGGCCCCTCAGGGACACCAGCAGGGCACAGACAGGGCTCACAGGGGCTCAGCACTGGCAGGGGCTGTGGGATGTCCCAGAGGGGGCTGTGTCACAGCAGCACCTCTGTGGCTGTGTCATAGAGGCACAGAGCAGCTGGGATGCCAGTAAGGGGCTGTGTGACAGCACAGAGTGGGCTGTGAGATCATGGAATGCCTGTATGACATCACAGAGGGGGCTGTGAGGTCAGAGTGTGTGCTGTGACATTACAGAGTAGCAATATCACATCACAGACAGGGTTTGTGACATCACTGAGGGGATTGTGACAGCACAGAGCTGCCTGTGATGTCATAGAGTAGGATACGAGGCCATAGAGCAAATTCTGCCATCATAGAGTATGGAGCTGGGGCATCAGAGAGTGGGCTGTGACATCACCGGGTGACTGAGTAACATCATAGAGCAGGCGGTGAAATCACAGTACAGATTGTGAAATCATAAGGTGACTTTGTGACATCACAGAGACTTCTGTGACATCACAAAGCAGCTGTATCACATCAGAGGGTGGCATCTCAGAGTTGGCTCTGTGACATCACAGGAAGGCTGTGTGAAATCACAGGAGGCTGTGTGACATCACAGGATGCTCTGTGATATCACAGGGGCTGTGTGACATCACAGGGTCTGTGTGAGGTCACTGGGGAGGTCACTCTGCCCCAGCCCCCCTCACAGCTCCCCCCAGAGCAGTCCAACCCTGCTCGTGCACAGCGAGGTCCCCTTTCCCCCCGGGTCCCCCTGCCCCCGGCCCCACAGACTCCTCTGCAGCCCCAGCCCAGCTCCTGAGGCACCAAATGAGCCCAAGTCCCACCTGGGGGAAGGGCCCAGGAAGACCAAGGGGAATTTGAGGCTTACCACAAGGCAAGCACACATCTTGACCCTGCCTCCTCTTGGAATTTCCATCTAAACACTGCTGGAATCCAGGAGTTGGTAGCTGTGTGTGCTTCTCTGTATCTTTTTTGTCTTTCTTGCTTTCTATGTCGTTTTCTTCAGTTTCTGTGCTCCTGCAAATTTTGATTAACTTAAAATTGAACAGACTAGAGTTTGTGAGGTTGAATGGGCCAAGTCAACACTTTGAGAAGTGTTTTTTGTTGACTGAATCTGTCATCGTTTGACATGAGAAGAATTTTCAAAAGTAATACAAAACTTTTTGTGTAACTGACAATCTGTTAAACCACTAAGATACTGAACATGCCTCTGTGAAACACATATGTTAAAGATGAAAAAGCCCTGGAACCTCCTCTTTCTTTTCCAGTCAACAAAGAAGCAGCGAGCCCCAGCCTCCATTTCAACCAAACCAAACCAAACCAAACCAAACCAAACCAAGCAACCCTGCCATGGGCTGAGCCCCTTTCCTCCTCCCCAGGCTGCCCCCCTCCCCATCAGCTCCATTCTAACCAAACCAAACTCCAACAACTACCAAACAGGAAAACAAAAGAGACTACAAAACCCCAACCAGAACAAAGACAGGCACAGCTATTAAAATCTTACCACCAAGTCCCCTCCCACCAAAACAACTAAAACACAAACCCCTACAACCTGTAAAAAATAGCCCTACAACTAAAATTAAACATTAAAAAAACCCAAAACTATCAATAAAACCAATTCTAACACAACCCAACCACAATTTCCACCAGAAGTTACTGGCAGGTCAGGTGTTAACCCTTTCTATACTTCAGTCCTCTCTCAAGTAAAAGGAAAACAATATACAAGCATTTCAAAAAGCAACATAAAATCATGAAAGCCAATAAAGGAGAAATGAACTCCCAAAAAAAAACCGAAGAAAAAATACCTTAATCTTAAAACTAAAATTCTCTTATAAACTATAAAGAAAAATTTTTTTTTCATTATAACACATAAAACTATTAAGATATAAAAAATTGAAATTAATATAATACAAAAACCTCCATACTGAAATAAACAAATGTTAAAATAACTATAATTTCATCGAAAGTTCATACAGAAATTAAAATGTAATCCAGTACCACCAAGTGAAGATCTCTATCCCCCGAGATAAAAAAAATAAAATTATATAAAAAAGATTTTTACCTTTAAAGAATTAATCTTTAAAACAATACCCCATAAGTCAACATGGCCCATCAACAAGCTGTAAAAAAGCTTCTGGCAATAAAAACAACTTCACAATGTTTTGCTTGCCCAATTATCCCATCGTAAAAAAGCCAAACAATATTAACAGTAGTAGCAATTTTAATTGAATAGTTAAAATAAAAAAAAAATGAAATTGGATACAATATAATTTGATTCAAATAACGGGTAATTTGGTTCCAATAATAGCGCATAAGCAAAAGATACCCACGGAGTACAGAGGGCAGGGTTTTGGGACCCTTGCCACTTCACGTACAAGCTTGCCAAGTGAAAATCACCCCTTATATGCCATGTGTCAATGCCATCTCCTCCCATTTTCGGTTCGTCACTTTTCTGTCTCCGCCTTCATTACCACCTTTACCACGCATGCGCCATCACTCGGTTTGGTGGTCGCTAAGTCTTTGGGGGTTGTCACTGATGAAGGCCCTGTAGTCTTCTTCGTTGTCCTTTAATTCACCTTTGGGTTACACATGCGCACCAAGCCAGTACAATGTAAGCCAAGACTAACGTATCACTGCATCTACATATCAAGGCGATAAATCCCTTATAATTAGCATTTTCTGGGACCCAACCAGATTTTGCTTCCTTTCTGCTCACTTTTAGCAACTGTATCTTCAGCTTCTTTCCTCCTGTCCTTGTGAACATCTGCTGGGAGGGGGGGGGTGGTGGGGCCCCTCCTCTCCCCCTCTTCTTTGGCGTTACTACTTTTAACTGTTTTGTTATTCCCAAATATTAATTACTGTATCAATATTGATTACTGTTTCAATTTTTATCAGCACGAATCATACCTATTTATCATAACAATAACAAAGTCCCCCAGACCACTGTTATCCGTGACAAAGTTAATAACCACAACACTACTATTTTTTCCTCTTGTAAAAGAATCTCCATAACCTTAAAAAGAAAAACTTCTCTCCCAAAGTAAACAAAAACAAGACTATTTTAAAAATAGTAAATAACAAGAAATTTTAGGTTTCTTTACATTGCCAGTAAAAATAACGTTGTAAAAAGAAGGTGTTCTAAAGAGTTTATTTTAATTCTTACTACCTTTTTCCTTTTAGTTACTTTTAATAAAATTTTCTTTCTACCCTTTAAATATTTTAAGCCTACTTTCTCGCACTCCTATCTAACAACAAAATAAATAAATAAATAAATGATTGACAATAAAACCCACCACACTCATCAATATGTTAATTAAGAAATCTCAATATTAGAAAAATCTTGAATTAACAAACCAAAACCACTACAGTGTCATAATAAACCTTTTGCCAAAGTTTCTCGGATTTTCTAAAGCTCCCAGTAAAGGCTGTTTGGTTCTTTTGAGCTCCTGAGAATCTCTTGTTGGTGTTTCTCCAGTGAGTCAAACTCAGTAAATACAAAAAATTGTAATTAATTTTAAATGTCTCCTCGGGAGAGGTGTTTGGGGTATGGGAGTCAGGGCTTGTGTGTCCTGCTTGGCACAGTCCAGGCAGGGCTTTCCCAGCCACATTCCACACTCCATTTCCCAGCTGGAGCCCCTGGTGCCTCTGAGTTGTGCTGCCCCAGCCCCAGGGACGCTCTCCTTGTCTGCCCATTCCCCCACGGTCTCTGGGCAGGGATGGCCACAGTGGGGGCTGCTGATATCCTGGGCAACTTGGAGGCTGCTGCTGAATTTTCCTGCTCCAGAGGCTTGTTCAGCCTTCAGCTCTTCAGTGCAGGAATTCAGTGTCCCAGGGCTCATTAACACTCAGAACACCTTAACAACCAAAGCCTCTGGGAATAATTTGATTTAATTTTCAAATCATTTGTGGTTAGGCAGATCTCAGTAGTGTATTCAAAGTGAATACATGATATATAAAAAAACAGCGAGAAGAGATCTTTTAGATCCTGTTTAGTTTTTTTTTCCCTGTAATTTATTGATATGTGCAATCTCCAATTGACACTGAATCCAAGTACCTCCTCATGCAGTTTGAATAGATATGAAATCAAGACCCTCTATGGCTGACAATCAATCAGATCTTTCCCTACCCCCACCGCACCATTTCTCCCATCCAAAGCCTGGCACTCAGAGCAGCCTTGTGCAAATCTGAGCTCCCTCCAGCCCAGGCTGCACCTGCAGCTTTCAGCTCCTTGGCTCCAACTCCCACCTGCTTTCCTTGGAGAAGCAGCTGCCTGAGCCACAGAGGGATCTTCATTTATTGTCAGCCAACAAAGCCAAGGGGAAGGCATGGCTCTATCAAATGAAAAAGTCATTCATCTGCTGGATATTAAATCCACTTTGCACAGCAGACAGCCTCAGAACAATTGAAATCACCTTCTGTGCCCAGCACAGATCCCAAGGTCCCCCCAAACCCTTCCTGCCCCAATTCTGCCCAGATTTGCTCTTTGCACACATGAGTCACAGGGTGAAGGCAGGAGCTCCCTCTATGCCCAGAGGGAGGAAAAGAGAGAAAGGAGATGAAGAGCTCTCCTGTGCAGAGCCAAGGTCCAAGTGCAGCCCCTGCAGTGGGAACCACAACTCATCAGGTTTGTGTCCTTTGGGCTCAGGGAGTGGTGACACTCAGAGGCACAGAAAGGTTGCCAACAAACACAAATTGAATATTTGAACAGTTTAATAACCATCACAGCTCTTCCCTGAGCTCTCTGGAATGTCCCAGCAGCATGTGACATGTCCACCATCCCCAATAGATTTTTATGCAGGAACAGTTTTAGACATAGATATAAGAAAAGGTAAATCTGTGATAGATATAAAGACAATTAAGATGTCGCCTTATGTGATATTTATTTAAATTTCAGAAAGTTTGGGCAACTCCCTGAAGCTCAAAGCATGAAACCAGTCAGTTATGAGGCACTTGAATGACCACAGAGCATCTGGTGGAGGAAATCTGGGACCAATGGGGAGAAGAAATATCCAGCTGCTCTGGTGAAGAGATGTCCTTACACATGGCCATTTAACCAAGAGAGATGAAAGCACTTGATGGAAAAAAGAGGGATTAAATAATAGACTGATTATTGATGACACAAGTAGATGGGAAGATGAGTATTTCTTCTCCTGCCATCAGTATGCTTCCAGGAAATCCCCGTTTCTAATGCGAAAAGGTCGCCATTCTTAAGAGTACTCAAATTGCACAAATAATCAATATTTGCTTGTATATTATGGAACTAACAGGTATTAAAATCTGAGCCCCTTTCTAGGCAGACATCAGTTGTGTGCCCATGAACAGGCAGCGCCACTTGTGCCCTGAGGTGCCCAGCTGGGATTGGATCACTTCGAGAGCACCTGAGGGAGAGCAGAGAGCACCTTGCAAGCTGCAGGTTCCTGACAGCCCCGCAGGGCTCCTGTCCCATCACCATCTGCTCTGCTCCAGTCTGAAAGAGGGCCCAGCATGGTGCCGGGATCATCAGAGAGCTGAGATGTGTGCTGGAAATCAATGCCCTCCCCATCCCGCTGCAGCCCTGCATTTCCCTCCTGAAGCCTTGGACTCCAGCACAGCCATGGTGGCTCTTTGGGCTCTGGACTGTTCCTGCAGCCCCCAAGGACAGCTGAGCTCTGCCTTTGGCAGTCAAGCCTGGCCAGCGCAGGCCATGCTCAGCAATTGCTTGTGTGTGCCTGGCCTTGCTGTCAGCCCCAGCAGCGGCTGCGTAGCCCCTTTGTGGCCCTGTGCTGGCCCAGCCATGGTGGCCCAGCCCCTGTGCAGGCCCAGCCCAGGCCAGGAGCATTGCGGTTGGGAATGGCCCCTGTGCCGTGGTGCCCACAGCAGCCTTAGGGCTCTGTGCCCCACGGCCTCCCTGCTGGGCAGCCTCTGCCAGCTCCTGCAGAGCCCGTGGCACCTGTGGGGCTGCACAGACAGCCCAGCCCCGGGCCCTGCCGGCCTCTGGGCCAGCAGAGAGGCAGCCAGGGCTGGCCATGGCCGGGAACAGGCCCTGAGCCCCACAGGAGGATGGAGCTGGGCCACAGCCAAACTCAGCCCAGGCCAAAGCTGAGCTCATCAGCTAGGGCTGCCAAGGGCTGCGCACAGAGCCTGGTGCTGACAAATGTCCTGGGCCCCCTTCCTGCTCTGTCCATGCTACCAAGGGCACAGAGCAGCCTCCTTTTTGGGCCACTTGCCTGTTTGCAATGCCTTGCACAGGCGCTGGCCCTGCCCCACAAGGCCTGGCCTGAGTCCCGCCCCTGCACGCTCGGCCAGGCTGAGATGGACACTGATGGGTTCTGGGCCAGGCTCTCTGAGCCCAGCCCAGCTCCCTGCAAGCTCTGCCAGCTGCCCTGAGCTCTGGGCAGCACCAAGGGCCTCTCCCCAGCCCAGCCCAGCTGGCTCTGGCCCCACAGCTCTGCTCAGGCCAGGCTGCTCTGGGCACTGCCCCACGGCCTCAGCCCCTGGCAAGGGCACAGCAGCAGCTGCAGCTGCCACAGGACTCAGCCCCAGCCATGGGGGAAGGTGCTTGGCCAAGGCCAAAGGAGGCTCCCTGGCTGCCCTGCTCCCCTCTGGCTGAGGTGCTGAGAGCTCTGCAGCCCCTGCTGCCATCCCATCTGCCCAGGGCAGCACAAGAGCCCCGGTCTTGGGGCCATCAAGAGCTACTCCTGCTCCAGGCCCAGGGCCCCTGCCAAAGCTGGGGCAGCCACAAAGCTGTGTCCATTTCTGTTCATTGCTGCTCTGATTTGGATGGATCCTCAGCCGCTTGGAGGTTGCTAATGAATTTTGCTATTCCAGAAGCCTCTTCTTTCTTGAGCTCTTCAGGAATTCACTGAAAAAGACTCATACATACGTGTTCAAAACACCTGAACAAAAAAAACCCAAAAACCCTGGGAGTAATTTAAATGTTCAACTCTTCACTGGTTAATTGAAGAGATTTCAGTAGTTTATTTAATGTGACTATATTGTATTGAAAACAATGCAGAGAGAACATTTTTGTCGTGTTTTCGTTTCCTCTTATAGATGGTTATCAGCAATGTCCAATTTATATTGACCCCCAACACCTTCTAATGCAGTCTGAACAGATGTGAAAATCAAGACCCTTTATGCCTGACAAGCAATCACACTTTGTCCCCTCTCCCTCCCCACCAATTCTCTCATCCAACCCATGGAACTCCTATGGATCAGGGATGGCCAGCAGGAGCAGGGCAGGGATTCTTCCGCTGTGCACAGCACTGCTTGGGCAGCAGCTCGAGTGCTGTTGACAGTTCTGGGCCCCCAATTTAGGAAGGACATGGAAGGGCTGGAGCATGTCCAGAGAAGGGCAACAAGGCTGGGGAGGGGTCTGGAGAACAAGTCCTGTGAGGAGTGGCTGAGGGATCTGGGGTTGTTTATCCTGGAGAAGAGGAGGCCCAGGGGAGACAAGACGGTGTCAGGCCATGGGTTGGACTTGATTATCTCCAAGGTCTTTTCCAAGCTTGCTGATTCTGGGATTCTCTGAAACCACCCATGGAGCAGTTGCAGGACGAGCCCTGGGCCTCCTCTTCAGAAGCTCCAGCAGCCCAGGTCCCTCAGCTTCACCTGCCAGCCCCAAAGCCCATCCTGTCAGTCCTGCAGAGCCTCTGAAGCTCCTCCTCACTGCCCAGAACAGCGAGCCCCAGAGCCAGACACAGCAGCCCAGATGTGCCCCCCTGGCAGGGGGTGCCTCTGGCAAGGGAGCAGCACCAGGCACTGCAGGAGCCTGCAGACAATTCCTGCAGCACGTGTAAGATGATCCTGCTGCCCAAGGGACGTTCCCATGGGGCCAAGTCAGGAACTGCAGTGGGGAGTGGAGCCAGAGAGGAAAGGGAAAACAGGGATGGGCTGTGTGCAGGGGAGGGAACAGGGGTGGGCAATAAGAAGAAATTTGCAGCAGGAAGAGTGAAAAAAGCAAAGGTGAAGCAAAGGACATGCTCAGGGCAGTTTGGGGGTGGCTGCCAGGCAGCCCTGGCTCTGAGCAACAGCGTCTGCAGTGGGACAGGAAACTCCCAGCTGATGGAAACAAACTTTCTGGCTGACTGCAGAGGCCAGGACAAAGCTGAGTGGCATCCCTGGTGTCCCCCAGCCCTTGCTGGCCCCAGGGGCTGATGGCATTTGTGCTCCCTCAGGTTCATGTCCCCACACCAACAGCATGGGGATGCTCCCCCTGCTCTGTGCAATGCAAACAGGGGCTGCTGAGCCAGTGCTGCTGTGTCTGTGCCTGCAAGGATGGGGAGCCTCTGTGAGCTGGGGGAGAGGCCAGGGCTGCAGAGGGGGGATGTTGTTGGCAGCTCCATGAGGACACTGGGACGCTGCCCTGGGCTATCCAGCCCACTGGGGATGGATCAGCCCCTGCTCTGCTGCTCCTTCCCGTCTGCCCCAGGGCCCTTGCAGAGCACCAGCCATGCTGTTTGCCCCCAGCCTGCCCACGGCCAGCCTGGGGCTGCTCACGGGGCTTTTCTGTGCTGAGCATTGGCCTGGGTGTGTTCTTGAGAGAGCCTGGGCAAGGAGCCTGGAGCCCCCAGGGCCTGGCCTGAGGCATCAGCGCTGCCCCAGCAGTGCCCATGGCCTGTCCCTGCTGCAGCCCTGGCACTGCCACCCCCAGGGCTGTGCCCGGCCCCGAGAGCACTCAGGCCCTGCAGCAACACCAGGGCCACCAGGGCAGCGGGGCAGGGCCACGGCAGCAGCACTGGCAACACCAAGTGCTGCTTCTGCTGGGCACAGCTGCTGGGCCAGCACTGATCTGCCCCCAGCTCTGCACACAGACATTGCTGCTGCAGCTCCAGAGAAGGCAACAAAAGGGCATCTCTGCAGAAAACTCTGCTGGAAGCTCCTTTAGTTCCTTTAAAGCCACCAAGAGTGCAACCCCTCATTGATACAGTCTGTGGCCACAGGGAAGGTGGAGAGAAACAAAATGAGCAATGGCACAAAGAATGGCTTTTCTCTGTGGACAATATGAATACCTAAAATGAAGGAATAAATACCACCACAACCAAACCAACAAGAAGTATCAATGATGACTTTTATTACAAGTGATTGGCAGAAATTGGCCAGCATATTTAATGTTCCTGAAAGCATCCAGTCATCATTGTCCGCACTGCTTCCTTGAGCTCCTGGTTCCTCAGGCTGTAGATGAGGGGGTTCAGGGCTGGGGGCACCACCGAGTACAGAACTGACAGGGCCAGATCCAGGGATGGGTAGGACATGGAGGGGGGCTTCAGGTGAGCAAATGTGCCTGTGCTGAGGAAAAGGGAAAGCACACTCAGGTGAGGGAGGCAGGTTGAAAAGGCTTTGTGCCGTCCATGCTCAGACGGGATCCTCATCACCACCCTGAAGATCTGCACATAGGAAAAAACAATGAACACAAAACAACCAAATGTTACACAGATGGAAAACACAAGAAGCCCAAATTCCCTGAGCTTTGAGTGTGAGCAGGAAAGCTTGAGAATGGTGGGGATTTCACAGAAGAACTGGCCCAGGGCATTGCCATGGCACAGGGGCAGGGAAAATGTATTGACTGTTTGCAGAAGAGCATTGAGAAAGGCACTGGCCCAGGCAGTTCCTGCCATGTGGGCACAAGCTCTGCTGCTCATGAGGGTCCCGTAGTGCAGGGGTTTGCAGATGGACATGTAGCGGTCATAACACATGATGGTCAGGAGAAAATACTCTGCTCCCATGAAGAAGATCAGCAGAAAAACCTGAGTAGCACATCCTTTGTAGGAGATGGTGCTGGTGTCCCAGAGGGAATTGTGCATGACTTTGGGGACAGTGGTGCAGATCATGCCCAAGTCAGTGAGGGCCAGGTTGAGCAGGAAGAAGAACATGGGCGTGTGCAGGTGGTGGCCGCAGGCTACGGCGCTGATGATGAGGCCGTTGCCCAGGAGGGCAGCCAGGGAGATGCCCAGCAAGAGGCAGAAGTGCAGGAGCTGCAGCTGCCGCGTGTCTGCCAATGCCAGCAGGAGGAAGTGGCTGATGGAGCTGCTGTTGGACATTTGCTGGGGCTGAACATGGGGACCTGTTCATGGAGAAAGGACAGTGACAAGTCAGGAGGGGCTGCTTTGAGCCAAGCCTGGGCCATTCCCCACAGACTGTCCCTGCAGCCTTGTTCATGTTCTGGGAAAACCTTCACCCAGGTCCCTGCCTGAGCTCCAGTTGTGCTGGCTGAGTTTGCTGGGAGCAGCCAGGCCTGTGCTTAGGGGCTCTCAAAGAGCCATCCCTGCCCTTCTCCCCTGGATTTGTGGCCATGGGGCAGAGGGACAAGGCTGGATATTCAGGATTTGACAGGGGAATCGCTTCTAATGCAGACAGGCTCACTAGCATCTGCATTCACGGTCCTGTAAGACACGAATAGCAGGACTTTTTTTAGGAATTGTCTTCCTCCCCACCCTTCATTCCTGGCTCTCTGAGGTCAGAAATCCCCAGCATTTCTGCTGCACTCAGAGTTTGCCACTGAGAGATGGGAGCGCCAAAGGATTCCCTGTGGCTGAGGGAAGGTGAGGGGCTGCATGGGCTTGTTCCCACCTGCTCTGGCTTTGCACCTTTGGCTGCAATGAGAGCACAATCACACTCCTGGGTCACCCTGGGATAAACCAGACCCTGCCCAGAGCAGAGGGATCCCTGAATGTTTCACCCTCCCTAAAGGTGTCTGGGCAAGGTCTCAGCACCCCCTTGTGCCAAGGACACTCACGGCTCTCTTGGCAAACCCAACAGCATTTCCTCAGCTGTGGCAGCTCTGCACGTCCCCATGGGACATTCAGGGAACTCCCAGAGGCTCTGGCACAGATTTACACCCAGGAGGGCAGCTCAGAGCTTGGAAGGGCACAGCAAGGAGATCCCTGGCTGTGCCCATGATGGGATCTCAGGGATAGGGCTCAGCTCATTCCCCTTTCCCACGGACTGCTTTGCCCACAGCCCCACAGGGAAGCTTGGACACCCCATTCCCATGGACAGCCCTGCCTGGCAGGAATGCCAAGGGCAGAGCCTGACTCAGCTGCTGCAAATGCCAAAGTCTCCCTGAGAGCAGCAGATAACAGTGACAATATCAGGGCAGGGAGAACCAAGAGAAGATGTTGTGGTGCTGTGCCTGAGAGGGCAGGGCAGAGACAGCCGGGCACTCAGGACAATGTTCCCATGCCCAGCTGTGCCTGGCACCTCCCACACACCAACAGTGCCCTCATCCTGCCCCCAGCACTGCTCTCTTCAGCCCCTCTCCTTCCCTGAGCATCTCCCTGGGCCTGGACATTCCCTCCTCAGAGGAGCCTTGTCCCTGCCAGCACTCACAGAGCCCATCCCAGCCTGTGTGCCCTGGCTGGGGCCCTACAGAAACCTGCCTGTGTGCAGGGCCCTGGCTGGGGCAGGCTCTGTGTGCAGCTGGACAAGGGCAGCTCAGGAGAGCCCTGCTGGGCCCTGCAAAGGTGATGCTGCTGCTGTCCAGGGCTGAGGAGTGGCTGAGGGCCCTTTGGGAGGCTCCCAGCACAGAGACTGACCAACTTAATTTACAGTTCTGCAGTCCCTGTAAATGTTCATACATTAGTTGTATGATCCAGTGAGTCCCTTTCAACTCAGAATAATCTGTGATTCTGGGATTACAATTCCTGTTCTGCTTCTCTCATCCCCGTGTTGTCTATAATCCAAAGAGAAAAAAACCCCCTTGCTACAAGTGTTAGAACAGTAAAGTAAAACCCAGACATTTATTGGAAGATTCCAGGTCTCCCAGTGGGAAAGAGCACACCCAGCTCCTGATTTCAATAATTTATTAAGGTTGATAATTAGGATATTTAGCAGGAATATCCAAAAGGAGATTCAGTTTCCCTAGTTACATGCCCCTGGGTCAACCCATTGGAGTAGGTCCAAAGGCTTCTTTGCCTTCACTTTTTATAATGACTGCTCATATTCTGCTCATTCTCAAAACCCAAAATGTTGCTATAGGTCCACTTCCTATAAGACTATATAGTATTTCAGGACTATATAAAAGAATAAGAGTATATAGCATTTTAGGAATATATTTAGACAGTCAGGGTTTTAAGAGAAATGTAAGGAAATATACTAGAGTTAATTAAGGATTAAAGCTATATAAGAATATAATAGTGGTTTAATGGAATTAAGAGTTTAATAGAGTTAAGTAAGTATTAGAGTATCATAACTATATAATAGTAATTTCGAGAGCTATGAATATATAAAAATGTATAAAATACAAAAATCTTTTTGTCACCACCCCAACATCCCCATCTTTCTCCAAGTAGGAAATTGAAAATACTCTCAGGAAAGCTCCTGATCTTTACAGCAATCCCAGGCTTACCTTCTTTGGCAAGTGTCCTTTGGAGCTGTGCCCAGGGTGGTCTGGAGCTGGGAGCAGCCCTGCCCCACCCAGCCCCTCTCAGCAGCAGCCCCTGCCCTGCTCAGGGTGGCTCCTTCCCCCCACAGCTTCTCTCCAGCGCTGGGAGCAGCTCCCCAGGCCGGCTGAGAGCTGTCCCTGGCAGGCAGCAGAGTCCCTGCCCCAGCACAGCGCCCTGGGCTGCAGGACCCTGCTCTGCAGGACAGCCCTGGGTACCCCTGGCTGCAGCCCCGGCTGCTCAGCCCTGCAGCAGAGCCTGGCAACAGGAGCTGCCTTGGGCTGTGCCTGGGCTGGGGCAGCAGGGAAAGCCAGCCCTGCCCTAGGGCCGCAGCCCTGCCTTGGATCAGCTCTGAGAGTCCTCCTGAAAGGTCCTCAAAACTGTGGGATGTGCCAGCTGCAGGAGATCCCTGCAGGAACGGCAGCTTCTCTTCCCACAGCCAGGGAATGACTGTTTCAAACCTGGGCTGATTTCTGCTCTAGTGAGCCCTGAGCGAGCTCTGCTCTGTGCTGCCAGCCCAGGCTGAGTTTAACCCCTCTGTGCCTCTGTGCTGTGCCCGGGGTGGCTGCAGGCAGTGCCCCAGCCCTGCTGGGCTGTGCACAGGAGCTTCTCCTGGGCAGAGCTGTCTCTCTGCAGCTCTGCCCTTGCCAGGAGCTGCCTCTGTGTGAGGAGCCTCTGTGCAGGTTTTTCAAAGGACTTTGGGTTTGGCTTTTGCCTTGGAGTCTCTGAGAGGTTTGTGCAATCATGGCCTTCAATTATCTGCTGTAATTAGTCCCTGGAGTGGCTTTGTCAGTAACAACACTCAGTGGGGCTCATTAATACTTCAGGGTACTTCAGATTTTTTAAGGTACTTGGTGTTTCCCTTTTGATACAAACTCTGTGAGAGTTTTGTGCAATCATGGCCCCAATTTTCTGCTTTAATGAGTCCCTGGAGAGCTTTGTACTGACACCCAGTAGTGCTTATTAATACTTTGAGATACTCAAAGTTTTTAAGGTACTTTGGATTTTCCTTTCTGCACTGAGTCTCTGAGAGGATTTCATGCCATCCTGGCCTCCAATTCTCTCCTCCAAGGAGTCCATGAAGAGCCTGTGTTGGGGATGGACCTCAGAGGGACACATTCATGCCTCAAGAAACTTTGGGGTTTTTTGTCTGACTTTGACTCCTGGAAAGGTTTGTGCAATCTCCTCTCAGGCCCTGAGGTTTCAGGGCTCAGGTCCAAATGCACCATGGGGCTCATTATGATCAAGTACATCCTGACAAACCATGGTTTTGCTTTGATTTCCCTCTACTGTAGTGCAGTTCACTAGGAAGTTCTTTTTCTATTGTTACAGAGAAATATTTCAAATAGCTTCCAATAAATCCATATTCCTGTTTTAAGGGTGTATGGTTCTCTTTAGAGAAGAAATGATAGCAGCATTCTGTGACTGATAGACGCAGGGGCTTTCCTAAGGAGGTCTGGCCTGGTCAGAGAAGCTTTGTCTTGAGATCTGACCCAGTGTGGAGAGCCTTGCTCCACATTTCCAAACCCCATCCTGTCTCTCCTCACTCACCTGGGGTCAGCTTTGCTTGGAGAACTGGCTGCACTCAGCCAAAGTGGGGTTTTTCTTCTTTTATTTTAGTAATCTAAAACTCCTAAGCTCCCTGTTGAAAACAGACACCCTCCTCAAGTGTGTGCCAAGCCCAAGCTGTCACCAAGACCACTCCAGACCTGCCCTGGGCCAGCTGTGAGGATGTGTGGAGGCCCAGGGGCCCACCATCAGATTCTCAATCCCCCAGACATGGAGGACTGGTTCCAGATAAGAAGAATAGGCTTTCAGGTTAGGGTGAGACGCTTTCTTCTCCCATTGATCTTTGCAGGCACATGATTTATGGCATGTTATGTTACCCCATTGGCCCATTGGCCTAATTATCCTAGTTCAACTCCTATTGCCCACATTTGTTTAGCCCTAGAATGTTCTTCTCTCTCTGTCCCTCCATTGGCCCTTGTTTGCTGCATTCCTCCACCTTTGTTTCCTTATTGGCTGACCTGACTTCTGACCCTTCCTCTGCACCATTTTCCCCCATATCCATTGGACCCTGACCCTCAGCTCCACCCTCACTACCCCTTATAAGACTCTGTTCCCTCAGCCTACACCCTGTCTTCATTCCTGGAGCCTGTTCAGCTGTGTACCCTGTTCCTGTACCAATAAACCCAGTTTGCGGGAGATCAGATGAAAACCCATCCTGCCTGTTCTGTCAGCTTTCTAAGGTAGCAGTGAGCATTGGGTTCATGAGTGCTGGATGCTACAAGGGCCTCAGTAGAGCCATGATGCTACACATGGCGCCCAAACAGGGACCTGATTTGTTAAGGTCCCCGGTAGCGTCTCCAGCAGTGATCCTGCCAGCCAAATGTCACTGGAAGCTGTACCCCTTCAGGTCAACCACAACACTGAAATGAGACTCGATTTTTATTGAATCTCACTGAAGAAGTCAACAATCCCCTCAACATCTGTGGGACCAGCTTTGCTGACAGCCCCACAAGCCCCACTTTGGCTGAAGATCGTGCCTGTGAGACTGAGAATGAGTGACTGAGTGGCAGAGAGCTCCCAGGGGTTTGGTCTTTTGATTTTACATTCCTGTGGATGGGCATTTCCTCTTTCATTGGGTGCAGCTATGAGAAATAATCAGTTCCAAGCTGCAAAGGATGTTTTGGAGAGTTTTGGAGAGTTTTAAATTTAGAGGGAAGTTCATTATCTGAGGTGAGTTTAAAAGGTATTGTTCATGGTTATTTGAGGAGTTTCCTGATATCTCTGTTGATTCTATCTATCAGTTACCGTTTTGGGATGCTGTTGGGAAAAAGCTTTATATTTTACAAACACAAGGGGTTTTAAAAGTTGGGAAATTTTATCTGTTGTTTCATTCAATTTATAGGATCATTTAACGAGTTCATGGTTCAAACCCTTTGTCTTGGTTTATTCAACCCGCCCCCCACATTCCCTGAGAACAGGATGGGAGATGGAGCCCGCCCTTTGGCACAGACAAGCCATCTGCCATCTGCCATCTTCCCTCCTTTTCTGTCCTCTCCTCAAGATGGTAGTGGCCGTGCTGCCCTGAGATCCTCCCTTGACCACATTCCTTCATCCCCTGATCCTAATCCCTCTTCCTATAAATCACAAGATGGCAATACTCCTGTTAGGGAGATGTCCATTTCAGATTCCCTCCTGCCTTCATCCCCCTTTCCTGCCTTTTCTCTGGGTACCTCCCATGTGATGGGCCCCACCTTGACGTCAAATTCTGCCCTCAGAACTGGACATGGGGCCAAATGGAAGGAAGCCATTTTTGCTACCAAAGGCCTTCAACACTGGGTGTTGCCAGTCGGCCAAAAGCCCTGCGCCCCTCCCAGCAGACCTGCTTCCTCCACAGAGGAAGAGAGTGATAGCTTATCTGAGAGTGAGGATGAGCCCAAGGATTCTTGGCAGAGGATGCAGAGAAAAGCCACAAAGGAGGGGGACTGGGAGGTGGTATCCAAGATTCAGGTGGCATCTGTGCAGTATAAAGAGGAGCCAAAACCTCAATGGGAATCTATTCCCATAGGGAAATGAAGGATTTAGTAAAGGTTGCAAAGGATTATGGGAGGGATTCTCCCTATTTTAACCATTTGCTGGATGTGCCATTTACTGCCCACATGATGGTACCATAAAATTTAAAACAGTGTATGAAAATTATATTGTCACCTGACAAATTTATTTTGTGGAAAGGAGTTTGGATAAAAAAAGTTAATGAGTTGCCAAAAGGTTATGTTGAGGAGGAAGGGTGACAACACCTCACAATGGACCGCATTACCAGGGAAGGAGACTATACTAGACTGCAATATCAGGCTGAAGTCCTCCCCTGGTCAATACTGTAAGATCTCAAAGGTGCTGCATGGTCCACCCTCCTCCAAACACCTGATGTTTCTACACCCCACACTGACTTCACTGACATTCGCCAATGCCTGGACAAGAGCTATATCAAGTTTGTCGATCACCATATGAAAGTGCTGGAAAAACAGGTCGACAATCAAAAGGTCCGGGATTATCTTATTAGTAAATTAGCTTTCTGTAATGCCAGTATTGACTGCAGAAAGGTTCTGCACAGCCTCACCCTTGACCCTGAGTTGACCATCGCTCAGATGGTTGATGTTTGCTCCCACCAAGCAGTCTCAGACCGTGCCTCCAGCCTAGCCAAGGCCACCAGCCAGGGTGCAATGGAAGCGCTGGTTGCAGCAAATGTGCTTCTCCACAATATAGAATGTAATAAAGGCAGTGGAAACTGTAATAACTGCGGGAAAACTGGACATGTAGCAAAAGACTGTAAATACAAGAATAACAACCGTTCTCGTTTTTCACCCAGCCCTCAGTCCCACAGTCATTGCCCAAACTGTTCCTGAAGCCAACAGCACTACCAGCCCTCGGGAAACTCCCAGCAGAGCACAAAAGGACACCAAATATGAAGTTATTTCGTCCCACTCTTCCATCAGTGATAGAGGTCCTAGGTTACAATATAGAGACATATTCTATTCCCATCCTCAAGGGCTGTTGAAAGCAGGAGGGACATTGTTTTATTCCTTATCTCCTGTTAATAGGCCCATCAATGCCTTTCCCCATGACTAAGAGATAACTCCCTCCAGGAGCCATTTCTGTTTAATGGACCCACCTTATGACTCATAGAATGCTATCAGCCCATTGTGAGATGCTCTGCCCAGGGGGAAGGAGCAAAGCATCCCCACCTGGATATTATCTGGGGTTTGGGACAAAACAAGCTGCCTTTCCACTGGATTTCCCAGAGCAACAGCTGCCTTTTCCACTGGATTTTCAGAGGAAGACTACACCCTTCTACAGGATCACTGCTCCAACAGAACCACATCTGCCACTCCAAGAGGACTGCAGCCACCATTCCAACTGGAGTGCTACCAACACCCTGACAACAGAGTGACAGGTTATATTCTGACTTTATCAATGTTTTTTCTTTTGCATTATTGAGTGCATTTTGGTTATTTTTCCTAATAGATTGTACTTATGACTTGGAGTCTCTCTTTGGTTTTGCTTTCAAACCAGAACAAATGAAAACCTTGAGTGGGTTCCCTGAAAAACAAACCCACCTCAGAAACCACCTGCTCAGTCCAGGCTGCCTGGAGTGCTGTCACCTTTCTACAAGGGTCAGTGTGAGCAGAAATGATCTCTGGAAGCAGAATTCTCTGTCCTTGTCCTTTCCCTGGATCTCTGTTGCAGATGGAAGCTGCTGGTGCCATCCTCACCTTTAACCTCTCTCTTGAATGCAAACAGATGTTCCCACATTTGTTAAGCAGGATTTGCTCAATGTTCCTACAAAACTTTTGTTGTTTCTCATGGAATGAAGGGGCCATTTTGGCACTGAGGGGGTGACGTAGAAGCAAGGAGTAAATTGTGACCCAGGGGTCCCATGGAACCAAGTGGCCATGGTGACACAGCAGGGCCACGTGGATAAGGTGGTCCATTGTGACACTGTGGATCCAAGGAGACCATGGAGACACCTCCAGAACCTCATGGAACCAAGGAGTCCATGGTGACCCAGGGGGCTGCATGGAGCCAATGGTCCATGGTGACACTGCCCATCCAAGGAGTTCATTGTGACACTTCAGAAACTCATGGAGCGAGGGAGGCCATTGTGACACTGAAGAACTTCATGGCACCAAATATCCATGGTGACACAGCAGAGCATCATGGGAACCAAGGAACCGCTGTTGGCAGTAGGGAAACTCATGGACCCAGGGGGACTTGTGGCACTGCAGAACCAACAGAGCTGCTGGACCTTGTCCCCTGGCCCTGCACAGCTCCTTGGGAGGCACGGCAGGAGCAGCACCCTGGGAGCCTCGGGAATGCCCCTCTGGGATCCAGGGCACACACTGCCAGGGTCTGGAATTCCAGTTTCCAGCTAGGAAAAGATGTACCTGCCCTGGGAGGCAAAGCTTTTAAGAAGGAGCCAAAAGCCAAGTGGAGCAAGATCCTATAGTGACATTTCACTGCCAGCCTTCATAACTTCAGCCACGTTTGTTGTAGCTCCTGGATGGGGAATTAAATCAGGGCAGGGTCTTTGGTAGCAGCTGCCCTGGTAATGGGAAACACTGAGAGATAAACAGCGCAGGGAAGGAGAGGCAGGAGAGAAAGGAGGACACAAACACAATTAGCTGTGAAGGTGGCACTCTGAAAAACAAACTGGAACTGACAGAAAATGAATGGGACAGAAATCAAAATTCTGAAAGTTTTATTTACTATCAAAATACATCCCACCCACCCAGCCCCAGACAATCCCCAATCCCCAAGCCTCAAATTTGGATCCCACTTCTCCCAATCTCTTTCCAATCCCATCTCACCTTGGAGGCTGTGGAACTGAGTAAATTTGGCATTGGACTGAGTTTTTTATAAGGTGGGAACAAGCCGATTTGAGGTGGGATTGAGCCCTTTTGAGGTAAGATTGAGTTGTTTTCAGTGGGATTGAGCCCTTTGGAGGTGACAGATCAATCCATTATGACTTTTGGAGTACAAAGAGATGGAGAACACTTCCTGAAATCCTCCAAGAACACACTAATCCCCCAGAATATGTATTTAAACCATAAATTCCATCTGAAATACATGTTATAAGGTGGGACTTGAAACATCTTTAATAAATAACTTTCCTTTAATCCTATTTCAGGTGTTTCTAAGCAATAAAGACAAATCAGAAGAAAATTAGGGCCAAACCAAAAGGATAACCAGCCAGGTGTCCTCCCCACATGGATCACAGGGAATGTGGGTCACCAGGGATCTGACCGACATGGATCCTTCTGTGGGGCATGGAGTTGGAGCAGTGCATAAAGCTCTTCCTGCAGTCGGAGCATTTGCAGGGCTTCCCTTACTGGTGCCTCCATTGGTGTTTGGTCAAGTGAGACCTCTGGGTGAAGCTCTTCCAACACTGGGGACACTTGTAGGGCCTCTCCACAGTGTGGATGCACTGGTGGGTGACGAGGGTGGAGTTGTGCCTGAAGCCCTTCCCTCGATTGGGCCAGTGGAAGGGCCTCTCATCCGTGTGAATCCGCTCATGCAGGAGGAGACTGGAGTTGGTCTGAAACCTCTTCCCACACTCGGGACACTCATAGGGCCTCTCCCCAGTGTGGATGCGTTGGTGCCTGATGAGGGCAGATCTGCAGCTGAAGCCCTTCCCACATTCCCCACACTCGTAGGCCCATTCCCTGGTGTGGATCATCTGGTGGCTGATCAGGGTGCTGCTCTGCCTGAAGCTCTTCCCACACTCCAAGCACTTGTGGGGCTTCTCCCCATCATGAAGCTGCTGCCTGGCCATCAGCTCTGAGCTCTGGCTGAAGCTCTGTCCACCTTCCTGGCACAGGGTGGGTCTTTCCTCCTCAGAGAACACTGGGCTGGGTTTGGAGCCCCTCCTCCTGCAGAATCTTTGGGGATTTTCCTCCCCATTGGAATTCTGCACTGTGGAGTCACTCAAAACAGCCTTTTCCATGAGGTTCTGCCATGGAGATTTTTCCTCCATGGTCTCCATTCTCAGCTCCTTCTCTGGGGCAGGAACAACAAGGAGAGGATGGAATTTGCCTCTGTGCCAGAGGGAAGGGGTAGAAGATCCCCCCAGTGCATCCCTGACAGGATGGGGTTGGCAGCTGGGTTGGCCTGCAGCCAGGGGCCGTGCTGGCCTGGGAGATGGAGAAGGAGAGATGGGGAAAGGGGCACTGACTTCCTCCTCACCTGCCCGGGTATTCCAGGGATCCTTCCTCTTCCTCGCAGCCTCCTCCTCCATCCAATCAAGGTTTGGGAATGGGAAGTCCTGGTTTGGGAAGAAGACAAAAGGTGAGTACATTGTCTTTTGTACTGGTTTGAAGGTAAACCTGGGGGAGAGTCTAAGCGAGAATTACAGTTTAATAAGAAAACAAAGGTCAAGGCAATGATACAGAAACACTGCCTTAAACTCACAGAGTCAGGATATAACCTCACACCCTGTTGGTCAGGGTGGTGCAGCCGTCCCATTAAATGGTGGCTGCAGTCCTGTTGGAGTGATGAACGTGATTCTCTCAAAGCAGTGATCCCGTAGAAGGGTCTGGTCTTCCTCTGGAGGTCCAGTGGTGGTTATGGAGCTCTTGTCCTCTGGGAATCCAGTAGGCAAGCTGCTCCTGGTGTTGAAAGCCTCAGCTTATATCCAGGTAGGAATGCTTGGTTCCTGCCCCTGGGTGGAGCATCCCACAATGGGATGATGGAATTTTATCAGTCCTGCAGTGACACTCAATGGCCCATTCACAGAAGATATCTCCCCTGGAGGGCGTTATCAGGGCTGAGTCATGGAAGAGATAAAGAACACTGCCCCACCTGTTTATAACAGTTAATGAAGACAGGGATTGAAAATATGCATTTGGTTACATCTTGCATGGCAACCTGAAACAGTGGGGTAATCCCTGCTCAGGGGGTGAACACCAACACCCTTACCCAAACTGGCTCAGGTGTAAAACCCCCACCCCAGGAAGGCCATACACACAGGGGACAATGTCACACTTGGCCCCCTCCAGAGGAGGTCTCAGTCCCTGTCACTCCCTTACTCTCTCTCCTCTTCTCTTTCTTTCCATCTCTCTCTCTACCTCATGTTTACTGTTCAATAAAATCCACAATGGATTTGGTCTTGTTAAAACATTAACTGGGGCAGAGGCATCTCTCTAACAATTTTCTTAACCAGACTGCAAAATTATTTTGGAACAGTGAGTTCAGGGTTTCTTTGACCCCAAGTACCTTTGACAACAGCATGGTTCCCTCAACTGAGGAGGTTGTGGTTCTGTCTGGAAGAACTCTTGGAAACTTGGACGCAGCTTCCTCTGAGCGACCTATGAGAGAACTGATGAGAAAAATGGCCATTGTGGTTCTGGAGTGTAAAGAAAATATTTTGGTGTCCTTCCTTGAAAAGTTGGTTAAAATCACAGGAGGAAAAGGAGCAAATGATACCAGCGAGACTGACAAGGTTCATTCACCCCACAATGAGGAACACAAGGCTGCTGAAAGTCCCAGAAGAAGCCCAGCTCAAGCAGCTAAACTCCTGAATAACTCCAAAATTCCAAGTCTCAAGGGCTTTTTCTAATGTGAGAATCATTATTCTGTTCATCCCTGTCACCTTTGTGACAGCTACTAAGAGCTTCCACTTCCTTTTAATAATGTATGTATTGGGCTGAATTTGCACTTTTCTTTTATTGAAAGCTGCCAGCAGCTGAGCTGGAGCTGTGCAGGAACCAATGAAACTTGGAATTGACACGGAATTGCTTCTATTTTCAGCTGGTGCTACAGCGGCCGTGGGGCAGAGGGGTGGGAAAGGGGGGTCTGGGGTGGGAGCAGAGGAAATGCCGGGGCCAGGTTCTGAGCACAGGGCTGAGCACACAGAGATGGTTTTGTTCTTGCTGAGCTCGCACTGAGCCAAGGCCTGTCCTGCCCCTTGTTTGGCCACGCTGGGGAGGGGCTGAGGGTGTGGGGGAGGTTGGGAGGGGACACAGCCAGGACAGGGGACCCCAACTGACCCCAGGGCTACCCCAGACCAGAGCACATCATCATCTGTGTATAATTAGGGGGCGAACAAGGAGGAAAGGGGGGCATTTGGAGTGAGGAATTTTGTCTTTCCAGGTAACACTTAGGCAGGATGGGGCCCTATTTCACTAGCACCAAACACACAGACACTAACTTAACTTAAGACACAGGCTAATTAAGATAATGCAAATTTGCAAAAATTTTCAAAAGTATTAGATAGGCAAAGCAAATAATCATTAGTAAATAATTCCAAAAGGGAAGATATTGAAATTATTATCACACAACTCTCCATTTCTGGCTGCAGGCTCTGGAGATTCTATCTCTGCCTTCAGTCAGGGTTGCATTCCCTAACATGTCTTGGTACCAAATCCTGCTTTCCAAGGCTGGACCGGTGTCTCAGGTTTAGCTGGCTGTGTATTCAATTACCATCTGTTAAAGGTGGGGCAATTATCATCTGTTAATTAAGCAGTTTACTTTATCTCTTCCACAAGGAATCCTCCCTCCAGGGAGATATCTTCTGTTAATGGGCTATTGAGTGTCACTGACAAAAATGACATCTTCCCATTGTGAGAAACTCCACCCAGAGGGAGTAGCCAAGCATTCCTACCTGGATATAATCTGAGAATGTGAACAACAGAGTCAGCCTTCTCCCACAGGATTCCCAGAAGAGCAGCGTTCAGCTCCACTGGATCCCAGAGGAAGACCAGGCTGATTGACACCACCAGTGGATGTTCAGAGGAAAACTCCACCCTTCTACAGGATCACTGCTCCAACAAAACCACCTCTGTCACTCCAGGAGCACTGCAGCCACAATTAAACAGGAGTGCCACCAACACTCTGACCCACAGAGTGTCAGGTTGTATTCTGATTCAGTGAGTACTTTTTTAGTACTATTAAATTTGTATTTTTAATTTTCATACTGAAGAACTGTTATTCCTATTCCCATAAATTTTGCTTGACAGCCCCTGATTTTGAAAATTATAATTCCAAGGAAAGGGATTTACATTTTCCATTTCAAGGGAGTCTCCTGCCTTCCTTAGCAAAAACCTCTGTTCAAACTGACACAATGCCCCGGAACACCCAGGCAGGTGAGGAGGAAGTCAGTGCCCCTCCCCCCCTGTCACCTGCTCCATCTCCCAGCCCAGCATGGCCCTCGGCTGCAGGACAAACCTGGTGCCAACACCGTCCTGCCGGGGATGCACTGGGGGGAATCTCCATCCCCTCCCCTGTGGCACAGATGCAAATCTCATCCTCTCCTTGTCCTTCCTCCACCATTCAAGGAGCTGAGGATGGACACCAGGGAGGAAAAATCCCCACGGCAGAGTCTCATGGAAGAGGCTGTTTTGAGAGGCTCCATGGCACAGGAATTGAATGGGGAGGAAAATCCCCAGAGATCCTGCAGCAGGAGGGGCTTCAAACCCAGCCCAGTGTTCTCTGAGGAGGAAAGACCCACCCTGTGCCAGGAAGGTGGACAGAGCTTCAGCCAGAGCTCAGAGCTGATGGCCAGGCAGCAGCTTCATGATGGGGAGAAGCCCCACAAGTGCTTGGAGTGTGGGAAGAGCTTCAGGCAGAGCAGCACCCTGATCAGCCACCAGATGATCCACACGGGGGAATGGGCCTACGAGTGTGGGGAGTGTGGGAAGGGCTGCAGCTGCAGATCAACCCTTGTGACCCACCAACGCATCCACACAGGGGAGAGGCCCTACGAGTGTCCCGAGTGCCAGAAGAGGTTTCAGATCAGCTCCAGTCTCCTCAGGCACCACTGGATTCACACCGAGGAGAGGCCCTTCCGCTGCCCTGAGTGTGGGAAGGGCCTCAAGTGCAACTCCAAACTCATCAGGCACAAGGACATCCACAATGGGGAGAGGCCCTACAAGTGTCCCCTGTGTGGGAAGAGGTTTCAGACCCGCTCAAATTTCCTCCTGCATGAGCGGATTAACACTGGCAAGAGACACTTTCCGCTGCCCTGACTGTGGAAAGTGCTTCAAGCACAACTCCACCCTCATCACCCACCGGTGCATCCACACAGGGGAGAGGCCCTTGGAGTGTCCCCAGTGTGGGAAGAGTTTCACCCAGAGCTCTGACTTGACCACACACCAACAGAGGCACCAGTAAGGGAAGCCCTGCGAGTGCGTTGACTGCAGAAGGGCTTCATGCCCAGTTCCAGCTTTATCCCCCATTGGATGACCTATATTGGAAAGAGCCCTGGTGATCCATTTTCCCTGTGATCTGTGCTGGGAAGACAACTTTCCCTTGTCCTGCCCCTCCCAGTGACAAGATGTGGGATTGAAGAACATAAGGGTCTGGCTACGGCCCTGTCGTTACATTCACTTCCACCTCAGAACGTTGCCAGGGCAGGAAAGGGACCTTCTCTCTTCCTGAGGAGAAGGGTGTCCTTTCCAGACAGAAGGAAATACATAGCCAGACAGATCCAGTCAGTTGTGTTATAATTTTCCCTGTGAACAGTTTTATTTATCCCTTCTGTTATCAACATTGTTTCTGTTCCGTTTGTTCCTTATCTCGTTGCTGTTCCAAATAAATTGTTCTTAACCCAGCCCGGGATCTTTGCCTTTTGTGCCTTCCATGGGATGCGGAACACAGCGAGGGCAGCGCGGTTTTAGCAGGAGCAGGAAATTGGGGAATCCCATTCCTGAAGCCCAGCCCGTGGAAACCAAGTATCCCAGCTGGTCCCAGCCCTGGTGGCCATGGCAACAGCCTTGGGAGCGGGTCCCTGGCTGGGGCTATGGGAACCTCTTCTCTCTGGTGCTCAGGGACAGGAGTGGAGGGAACGGCTGCAGCTGAGTCGGGACAGGCTCAAGTTGGATGTCAGGAAAAGGTTTTTGCTCAGAGGCTGCTGGGGCCCTGCCCAGGCTCCCCAGGGAAGGGTCCCAGCTCCAGGGCTCTCTGAGCTGCAGCAGCGTTTGGACAGCACTGCCAGGCCCAGGCTGGCATTGTTGGGGTGTCCTGTGCAGGGCCAGCAGCTGGACTGGAGGATCCTGATGGTTCCCTCCCAGCTCAGCCAATTCTGTGGTTCTGGGATCCCATGAGCCTGGGGATGGGGCTGCCAGTGATTGCCATGGCAACGGGCTGTGGCTGCAGGCCTGAGCTGGTGTCCATGGCAACCACCCCTGGCATGGGGTCTCCATGGAGCTGCCATGGAAACTGACCATAGCAACAGGGCCCTGGTAATGGTTGCCATGGATACTGACCATAGCAACAGGGTCCTGGTGATGTTTGCCTGCTAAGGATCAGATTTGTCACAGGCCCTCAGAGAGGTTCCTTGGGATCTTTTCAGGAGTCTCCAGGCTGTTCCAGAGCTGGAATGTCACAGGCACAGACAGGGGCTCCACGGACACCTCCCAGGGGTTTCTGGGGATGTTAAAGAGCCCTGTGGTCAGAGGCAGTCACAGCCATTCCATGGTGACATCCCAGGGGGACCTTGGGCTGCAAAGGCACCGATCTGTCACAGGTACTCACGGGGGCTCCATGGTGACATCCCAGGAGTCCCCAGGCTGACAAAGATCTGGGATGTCCCAGACACTCACAGGGGTTCCTGTCATGGGCACAGTGGTAGCTTCAGTCAAAGTTTATTACAGAAGTTTCTGTTGGGTCACGAGGTGCAGAAATCAGCCCCAAATACCCCCAAGGATGTCCAGGCTTTCTAAACTCCTTCTGGGAGAGCCACACTGGAGCAGCTGTTTCCAATCCCAGCTGCAGACTTTTCAAGAATTTTTGTGTAAAGAATTATAAAGCGGGAAACAAACCGTTGTAGAATTTGTCCCACAGGATTAGGGATGGCAAACCAGATATATTTATGTAAATATGTATTATCTATTATGGTAATTATTAGAGAAAATTGTCTAAATCAGAACTATTTACCCATGATTTAAGAGATGTATAATATATTATATAGAGCACTAAGAAATTATTTCAAAGCAACTGTATTAAAGCAAAATCTGTAATTAATCAGAGATTGATGTCACTCCTGCAGACCATTGACTGTGGGCAAGTCCCTTTGGCTCAGCCAGGAGCAGTGACCTTGAGGGGTGTCCCCACTGCAGGGAGGAATCCCCACCTCCCCCAAGAAGGGAAATGTCAGGAGATGCTGCCATTAAAATTTGGGATGTGGCTTTTCCAGTCTGAGGTTCTGCCCTGTCAGTCAGATGTGCCCAGGCTGGGCCAGCTCAGCAGCTCTGCAGAAGCTCTCAGTGGTGTCACTTGGTTGTTCCTTTCTCTGGGGATTTTTCCACCCCTGCCACCGCTTCAATTCCCTCGGAGGAAACTGAAATTTGGGATGGAGGAGTCAGGCTGGTTTCAGCATGATTCACCCCAAAAGCAGTGTGACACCCCTCCTTCATTTCCCACTGGGGGCTTTGCAAACAGGGCCTTGCTGGGGTTGTTGGAGCCCATTGCAGGCAGAGCCTCCTGCTCCAGCAGGAACTGCCTTTCCTGTGCCATGAGCAGGGCAGACCCCGCGGCAGGAAAAGCCCCAGGCTAGCCCCAGCACAGGGAAGGGCTCGGGCACAAGGGCAGAGTGCCGTGCTGGGAGCTGTGCCAGGGAGAGCCTGAGGCATCAAGGGCACCTTGTTTGAGAGAATTGTTTGGGGAATGGGAGCAGGGCTTGTGTGTCCTGCTTGACCCAGCCCAGGCAGGGCTTTCCCAGCCACATTCCACACTCCATTGCCCAGCTGGAGCCCCTGGTGCCTCTGAGTTGTGCTGCCCCAGCCCCAGGGACGCTCTCCTTGTCTGCCCATTCCCCCACGGTCTCTGGGCAGGGATGGCCTCAGTGGGGGCTGCTGACATCCTCAGCACCTTGGAGGCTGCTGCTGAATTTTCCTGCTCCAGAGGCTTGTTCAGCCTTCAGCTCTTCAGTGCAGGAATTCAGTGTCCCAGGGCTCATTAACATTCAGAACAGCTAAACAAGCCAAGCCTCTGGGGATAATTTGACTTCAGTTTCTAAATCTTGTGTGGTTAATAAGAGAGATTTCAGAAGTGCATTCAACTGAATATGATCTATTTTAAAAGACAGTGAGAAAAGATTTTTTAGGTCCTGTTTAGGTTTTTCTTGTTTCCTCTGTAAATAGCAATCTCCAATTGACACTGAATCCAGGTACCTCCTCATGCAGTTTGAATAGACATGAAAATCAAGACCCTTCATGACTTCAATCAGACTCTGTCCCTACCCCCACCCCACCATTTCCCCATCCAAGCCGTGGCACTCAGAGCAGCCTTGTGCAAATCTGAGCTCCCTCCAGCCCAGGCTGCACCTGCAGCTTTCAGCTCCTTGGCTCCAACTCCCACCTGCTTTCCTTGGAGAAGGAGCTGCCCAAGACACAGAGGGATGCTCACTTCTTGTCAGCCAACAAAGCCAAGGGAAGGCTTAGCACCATCAAAGGCAAAAGTCATTCCTCTGCTGGATATTAAATCCAGTTTCCACAGCAGACAGTCTCAGAGCAATGGAAAACACCTTCTGTGCCCAGCACAGATCCCAATATCCCTGCAAACCCTCCCTGCCCCGATTCTGCCCAGATTTGCTCTTTGCACACACGAGTCACACACTGAAGTCAGGGGCCCTCTACATTCCCAGATGGACGAAAAGAGAGAAAGGGGATGAAGAGCTCTCCTGTGCAGAGCCAAGGTCCAAGTGCAGCCCCTGCAGTGGGAACCACAACTCATCAGGTTTGTGTCCTTTCGGGTCAGGTGCTGGTGACACTCAGAGGCACAGAAAGGTTTCTTGCCAACAAACACAAGCTGGACATTTGAACAGTTTAATAATCATCACAGCTCTCTGTGATGTCTCTGCAGACTCTGACATGTCCCCCATCCCCAAGGGATTTCTGTACAGCAACAGTTTTAAACAAGGCATAAGGTAATTCTGTGATAGATAAAAACACAATTAAAATGATATTTATTATATATTTATTTGAACTTCAGAAATATTGGGCAATTTCTTCCAGCTCAAAGCATGAAGCCAGTCTGTTGAGAGGCACCTGACTGACCAGAGAGCATCTAGAGGAGGAAATCAGAGAGCAGTAGAAGTACATAGATCCACCTGCTGTAAAAGAAGAGATGTCCTTAGACATGGCCATTTCAACAGAAGAGCTGAAAACACCTGAAGGAAAAGGGAGATGAAGTAATAAACAGAATATTGGTGACACCCGTAGAAAGGAAGATCAGTATTTTTCCTCCTGCCATCAGTACACCTTGAGGAAATTCCTGTTCCTGGTGGGAAAACTCTGCCAATTCTTAAAAGTACTCATATGACCCAGATAATAAAGATTTGTTTGTATGTCATGAAATTAGAGTCTTTCATTAGCAAATTTGCAGATGACACTAAGCTGGGAAAGTGTGTCGATCTGTTAAAAGGACGAAGGGCTTTGCAGAGGGACTTGGAATGGTTGGATGGATGGGTAGAATCTAATGGGATGAGGTTCAATAAGTCCAAGTGCCAAGTCCTGCACTTTGGCCACAATAATGCCCTGCAACATTATAGGCTGGGGACCATGTGGCTGGACAGTGCTCAGGTGGAAAGGGACCTGGGGTTGCTGGTTGACTGTCGGCTGAACATGAGCCAGCAGAGTGCCCAGGTGGCCAGGAAGGCCAATGGCATCCTGGCCAGCATCAGGAATAGTGTGGCCGGCAGGAGCAGGGAGGTCATCCTTCCCCTGTACATGGCACTGGTGAGGCCACATCTTGAGTATTGCGTCCAGTTCTGGGCCCCTCAGTTTAGGAGGGACGTTGAGATGCTTGAGCGTGTCCAAAGAAGAGCAACGAGGCTGGTGAGGGGCTTGGAACACAAGCCATATGAAGAAAGACTGAGGGAGCTGGGGTTGTTCAGCCTGGAGAAAAGGAGATTCAGAGGTGACCTTATCACCCTCTTCAACTTCCTGAAGGATGGCTGTGGTGAGCTGGGGGTCAGTCTCTTTCTCTAGGCAAGAACAGACAGAACAAGAGGACACAGTCTCAAGCTGCACCAAGGGAGATATAGGCTAGAATTAGGGAGGAAGTTTTTCACAGAAAGAGTGGTCAAATACTGGAATCATCTACTCAGGGAGGTGATGGAGCCACCATCCCTCGATGTGTTTAAGGGAAGACTGGATGTGGCACTTGGTGCCATGATCTAGTTGAGGTGTTAGAACATGGGTTGGACTCGATGATCTTAAAGGTCTCTTCCAACCTAGAAATTCTGTGATTCTGTGATTCTGTGAAACTAACAGGTATTAACACCTGTGCCACTTTCCAAGCAGACATCAGTTGTGTGCCCGTGAATAGGTTGTGCCAGTTGTGCCCTGAGGTGCCCAGCTGGAGTTGGATCTCTTCGAGAGCACCTGAGGAAGAGCAGAGCACCTTTAGAGCTGCAGGTCCCTGCCAGCCCTGCAGGGCTCATGTCCCATCAACATCTGCTCTGTTCCAGTCTGAAACAGGGCCCAGCATGGTGCTGGGATCATCAGAGAGCTGCGGTGTGTGCTGGAATTCAATGCCCTCCCCATTCCACAGCAGCCCTGCATTTCCCTCCTGCAGCCTTGGTCTCCAGCACAGCAATGGAGGCTCTTTGGGCTCTGGACTGTTGCTGCAGCCCCCAAGGGCAGCTGAGCTCTGCCTTTGGCACAGTCAGGCCTGGCCAGCGCAGGCCATGCTCAGCAATTGCTTGTGTGTGCCTGGCCTTGCTGTCAGCCCCGGCAGTGGCTGCGTGGCCCCTTCGTGGCCCTGTGCAGGCCCAGCCCCTGTACAGGCCCAGCCCAGGCCAGGAGCATTGCGGCTGGGAATGGCCCCTGTGCCGTGGTACCCACAGCAGCCTTGGGGCTCTGTGCCCCATGGCCTCCCTGCTGGGCAACCTCTGCCAGCTTCTGCAGAGCCCGTGGCACCAGTGGGGCTGCACAGACAGCCCTGCCCCGGGCTCTGCCGGCCTCTGGGCCAGCAGAGAGGCAGCCAGGGCTGGCCATGGCCGGGAACAGGCCCTGAGCCCTGCAGGAGGATGGAGCTGGGCCACAGCCAAACTCAGCCCAGGCCAAAGCTGGCCTCAGCAGCCAGGGCTGCCAACACATGTGGACAGAGGCTGGCACTGACAAATGTCCTGGGCCCCCTCCCTGCTCTGTCCATGCCACCAAGGGCACAGAGCAGCCTCCTCTCTGGGCCACTTGCCTGTTTGCAATGCCTTGCACAGGCGCTGGCCCTGCCCCACAAGGCCTGGCCTGAGTCCTGCCCCTGCATGCTCAGTCAGGCTGAGATGGACACTGATGGTTTCTGGGCCAGGCTCTCTGAGCCCAGCCCAGCTCCCTGCAAGCTCTGCCAGCTGCCCTGAGCTCTGGGCAGCACCAAGGGCCTCTCCCCAGCCCAGCCCAGCTGGCTCTGACCCCACAGCTCTGCTCAGGCCAGGCTGCTCTGGGCCCTGCTCCACGGCCTCAGCCCCTGGCACAGTAGCAGCTACAGCTGCCACAGGACTCAGCCCCAGCCATGGGGGAAGGTGCTTGGCCAAGGCCAAAGGAGGCTCCCTGGCTGCCCTGCTCCCTGTCGGGCTGAGGTGCTGAGAGCTCTGCAGCCCCTGCTGCCATCCCATCTGCCCAGGGTAGCATAAGAGCCCCAGCCTTGGGGCCCTGAAGAGCTGCTCCTGCTCCACGCCCAAGGCCCATGCCAAAGCTGGGGCAGTCACCAAGCTGTGCCCGTTTCTGTTCATTGCTGCTCTGATGGGGATGGATCCTCAGCCACCTGGACGTTGCTGATGAATTTTTTTACTCCAGAGGCCTCTTCTTTCTGGAGCTCTTCAGTTCAGGAATTCACAATGACAAAGGCTCATAAACATTTGTTCAAAATGCCCAAACAAGAAAAGCCCCTGAGAATAATTTAAGTTCTAAATTCTTTTGTGCTTAATTAGACAGACTTCTGAAGTGTATGCAAAGTGAATATACTGTAGTGAAAACAATTAGGAGAGAATCGTTTTATCTTGTTATCTTTTCCTCTTTATAGATTGGTATCAGCAATGCCCAGTTTATACTGACCCCAAGCACCTTCTAATGCTGTCAGAATAGATATGAAAATACACACCTTTTATTGCTATCAATAAGACTTTGTCCCTTCCTCTTTCCCACTGTTACGAAAGAATTTCTACATTCTAATTCAATAAACAACCATGTTGATATTAGTAGCAATTTTAATTGAGCAGCAATGTTTTGTAAAATACTACAATCAAAAGAAGTCAAACAGATACAAAAAAATTTCTCAGTGGTTCTGATAAAGCATAAGCAAAACTGATCAATCAGGATATGGGGAGGGTTTCTCTCACCCTCCTGTACAAAAAGCACAGGAATCCAAACACATATTTATATACTGTATGCTAATACAAATTCATCAATATTTTCCCATAAATCTCTTCCTGTTTTTGATTCTTGAAATCTATGTCACTGTACTGCACAGTTCATGCTCCCACTGTTGCTAAGGGGTCTTTAGGCTCTTTGATGGTCAATCCAATGGAGGCTCCTCCTCATCGTCACTATTCTTTGAACAACCCCACATGTTGCAGATGCGCCCCAAGTCGTGTGTTATAGAAGCCAGCATTATATTCCAAAAGAAAGCCTTTTTATTTCATAGGCACCTGGAATCATTTCAATTCTGTTTATTTCAAGGTTGATTCTCTAATTATCCCAAGGCCTACTCTGTTTTGGGATGTTACTTATTACAATCTACATCCTGGATCCTATAATCTCATGAACATCTGAAAACATCTGTTTTGTGACACTAATTACATATTCTTTTCCTCTATTACTTTTTTCTAAAATATCGATATAGTTACAGTTGTTAGCATGAATCATATTCATTTATCACACCACCATTTCCCTCATTCGATCCCTGGCACTCAGAGCCTCTGAGGAATGGAGTCACATCCAGGGTGTCCCCAGGGCTCAGGGCTGGGGCCCGGTCAGTTCAATCTCTTTATTGCTGATCTGGATGAGGCCATCGAGGGCACCCTCAGTCCGTTCCCAGGTGAGCCCAAGCTGGGTGGCAGTGTGGCTGTGCTGGAGGGGCAGGAAGCTCTGCAGAGGGATCTGGACAGGCTGGAGCCATCCATGGGCCATGGACAATGGGATGAGGTTCACCAAGGCCAAGGGCCGGGTCCTGCCCCAGGCTCACAACCACCCCAAATCCCTGGCTGTGCCCTGCCCCTGATCCAAAAGGCCTGTCCTGTTTCCTTCATCTCTGCATTGCCAGGGACTTTCTGGGACAAGGGAGCTCTGCTCTGGAAATAGAGGGAGGTGCAGGTGCCACCACTGGAGTGGGAACCACAACTCATCAAGTTTGTGTCCTTTGGGGGTCAGGAACTGGTGAGACTCAGAGGCACAGAAAGTTTCTCTTCATGGCCAACAGACCATGGTTGAAAAGGACACAATTTAATAACAATCACGCTCTTCCCTGAGCTATGCACAACGTCCCAGAAGTATCTGGTGAGGGCACCATCCACAGGTGATTTCCATACTAAAATTAATGTCAGACAAATGTGGTTCTGTGATAGATATAAACACAATTAATTTCTTATATCAGGATGCTCGTCCTGAAGTAGGGGCAAAAGAGCTCCAACAGTTCCTGATTTGCAAAGCTGTCAGTGGTGGGTGGAGAAGGGAGGTCAGGTTCTTTTGGTGCTGAAGAAATGCTGAAACCAGCCTGACTCATTTCAACTCCTCCTGTCCTGGCTGATCTCCCCTCTTTCCCCATCTACTCATTGGCTTTTGTCTCCCCCCAGCCCCCTGTGAAGAGCCTGACTCTGTGTTCTCCATCCCCTCCTTGCTGACACTGCCAGGCTGGCATGAGGAGCCCCTCAGCCTTCCCTGCTCTGGGCTGGACAAGCCCAGCTCCCTCAGCCTCTGCTCACAGCCCAAGAGCTCCAGCCCCACCTTGGAGGCCCTTCCCAGACCCTGCTCCAGCTGCCAGACATCTTTCCTGCCCTGGGCAACCCAACACAGGCCACAGTGACCTGGATAATCCCCGTCCTTGCTGTCCTGGTCACACAGCCCTGGCCCCTTGTCCCCTGTCAGGCTCTGGGGTGGATCCTGTGGAACATTCTTTGGTGGACGCTGTGGCTCCAGGTGGGCCGGGGGGATCCCAGGGGACAGGGACCCTTCTGGGCATGAACAGCATTGGACTTGTTGGGAGAAACTGTGAGGGGGAGCTGGGGCAGAGTGACCAAGCCAGTGACCTGACACAGCCTTGCTGGGATGTCACAAAGCCCCTCTGAGATGTCACAGCCTGCTCTGTGATGTCACAGCCCATTCTCTAATGTCACAGATCTGCTCTCTGATGCCACAATCTCCTCTGTGATGTCACATTGCCATCCTGTAATGTCACAGCAAAATCTGTGATGTCACGGGAAAATCTGTGATGTTGTAGTCTGATCTTTGATGTCAGAGGTCTGTCCTGTGATGTCACAGTCTGCTCTGTGAGGTCATAGCATATTCTCCAATGTCACACAGATGGTCTCTGATGTCACTGCCAACTCTGTGACATCACAGTGTGCTCTATGATGTCAGACTTGGAACTGTGATGTCACAGCTGGCTCTGTGATGTCACAGAGGCAGTCTATGATGCCAGAGCTGCTTGATGACCTCACACAACCCACTCTGTGATGTCATAGTCTGCTCTGTGATTTCATAATCTTCTCTGTGATATCAGACTGCTGCCCTGTGATGTCATAGCTGGCTTTGTGATGTCACAGAGGCTGTTCATGTGTCATAGCTGCTCAATGACCTCACATAATGCACTCAGTGGCACTCAATGACCTCACTCTGGCACTCTGTGATGTCATAACCCACTCTGTGACCTCTTGTTACCAGATGATAAATTGTCTCCACCAGCTGAGGTCACACCTGGAGCTTGTTGTTCACAACCCCAGGCCTATGGAAACCACACAATGCCCATTGTGTGAGAAGGGTGTTATGTTTGCCGAATTATCCCATCAAAAAAAACCAAACAATATTTAAGATAGCAACAATTTTAATTGAATAGTTTAGAAAATATATAAATAAGGGATAATTTGGTTCAAATAATAGCGCATAAGCAAAAACAACCGCGGGGTACAGAGCGCAGGGTTCAATGACCCTTGTCACTTCACGTACAAGCTTGCCAAGTGAAAATCACCCCTTATATGCCATGTGTCAATGCCATCTCCTCCTATTTTCAGTTCATCAGTTTTCTGTCTCCGCCTTCATTACCACCTTTACCACGCATGCGCCACCACTCGGTTTGGTGGTCGCACAAGTCTTTGGGGGTTGTCACTGATGAAGGCCCTGTAGTCTTCTTTGTTGTCCTTTAATTCACCTTTGGGTTACACATGCACACCAAGCCAATACAATGTAAGCCAAGACTAACATATCACTGCATCTACATATCAAAGCAATAAGTCCCCTCTAATTAGCATTTTCTTGGACCCAACCAGGTTCTTGGTCATTTTTAGCAACTGTATCTCCAGCTTCTTTCCTGTGGTCCTTGAGAACATCTGCTGGGAAGGGGGGGTGGGTGAAGCCCCTCCTTTCCCTCTCTTCTTTGGCATTACAACTTTTAACTATTAATTATTTTATTATTCTCAAACATTAATTACTGTATCAATATTGATTATTGTTTCAATTTTTATCAGCACGAATCATACCTATTTACCACAAGGGGAACTGGAAAATTACCAGCCTCAGTGTCCTGCCAGCTCAGCCAGTCCCACGGGAACATTGGGGTCCACAACCACCAGGGAGCATCAGAGAGACCCCCAGGACAGAAGAACGCATGCAAATGGGGAAAGGAAATGTGTTAGTGATTTTGGGGAAATTATTATCATATGTGTGTTTAGTCCAGGACAATCAATAAATATGTGTGCAAAATACAGAATATAAACAGAAACTCTCCTGTACTCAGCATGCATGGCTTTGGGAGGAGCTATCCCCTGTGCATCCAGCTGAATAAAGAATGCTGCTTCTTAATGCTACACTGGAGTTAAGGAGTTTTCTGTTTTACTGAATTTTTGGTAACACTCTCACTGCCAAGGAAAGCTCTGTCTGCTGCTGTTCACAAACAGAGAAGGGCTGGTGGCAGATGTGGGGCTTGGAGGCTGCCTGGGGCACAGTGACCATGAAATAATCAAGTTTTCAATGTTCTGTGAAAGAAGGAGGGGCAGCAACAAAACTTCTGCACTGGAATTAGGAAGGGCAGACTTTGGCCTATTTAGGATGCTGATTTGGGGAATACCAAATCAGGTATTGATTTTTTTAAGGGTCCCCTTAAAAAGGAAGGAGTCTAGGAAGGATGAACACATTTCCAGTAAGTAATCTTAACAGGGAAGGAGCAGCCAGTCCCAGCATGCCAAAACATGACCTAATGAGGAAAATGACGGTCCTGGCTGCCCATGCAGCTTTTGTGGAAACTAGAAGAATAAAGGACTGGCAACACAGGAAGTGTTTAAGGATATTGTTAGGCTATGCAGAAAGAAAATTAGAGAGGTGAAAACTTTAATAGAACTGAACTGGCTGCTTCTGTAAAAGAAAAAAAGTGTTTTTATAAAAAAATTTATAGCAAAAACAGTGAAAAGGAGAATCTCTATTCTTTATTGGATGCAGTGGAGAATATAACTAAAGATAAAGAGGTCACAAGGTCAGCTCCTACACAGAGAACTAAAGTAACTACAGATGAAGAAAAAACTAAGCTAATTTACACCTTGTTTGTCTCAATTTTCAAAAAGAAGACAGCTTCTCCTCAGGACAAGTGCTCACCTGAGCTGATAAATGGGCACAAGGATCAGAACAGCCTGCTGTAATCCAGGAGGAAGAACGTGGTGACCTGCTGAGCCACTCCGATGCCCACAGGTGTAGGGGATCCATCCTAGGGGGATGAGGGAGCTGTGGATGAGCTCCCCAGGCTGCTCTCCATCATTTACCATCAGTGCTGGCTCAGCAGGGAGGTCCCAGAGGACTGGAGGTGGCAGTGTGAGCCCATCCCCAAGAAGGGCTGGAAGGAGGATCTGGGGAACTCCAGGCCTGTCAGCCTGACCTTGGTGCCCGGCAAGGTTATGGAACAGATCACCTTGAGTGCCATCACAGGGCACCCACAAGATGGCCGAGGGATCAGAGCCAGCCTGCGTGGATTTCAATGTCTGCACTGATGATCTGCATGAGGGGACTGAGTCCAGCATCAGCAAATTTGCAGATGACACCAAGCTGGGTGCGAGTGTGGATCTGCTGGAGGGTGGGAGGGCTCTGCAGAGGGCCCTGGACAGGCTGGATCCAGGGCCCAAATCCAACAAGCTGAGGTTTAACAAGTCCAAGTGCCGGGTCCTGCACGTTGGCCACAACAACCCCTGCAGTGCTACAGGCTGGGCACAGAGGGGCTGGACAGCAGCCAGGCAGAAAGGGACCTGCAGGGACTGATGGACAGCAGGCTGGACATGAGGCAGCAGTGTGCCCAGGTGGGCAAGGAGGCCAATGGCTCCTGGCCTGGATCAGGAATGGTGTGGCCCGCAGGAGCAGAGCAGGGATTGTTCCCCTGTGCTCAGCAATGCTTTGGCAGCACCTTGAGTGCTGTGTCCAGTTCTGGGCCCCTCAATTTAGGAAGGACATGGAGGGGCTGGAGCGTGTCCAGAGAAGGACAACAAGGCTGGGGAGCGGTCTGGAACACAAGTCATGTGAGGAGTGGCTGAGGGAGCTGGGGTTGTTTATCCTGGAAAAGAGGAGGCTCAGTGGAGACAAGGCAGTGTCAGGGAACAGGTTGGACTTGATGATCTCCATGGCCTGTTCCACCCTTGCTGATTCTGGGATTCTCTGAAACCACCCTTGGAGCAGTTGCAGGATGAGCCCTGGGCCTCCTCTTCAGAAGCTCCAGCAGCCCAGGTCCCTCAGCTTCTCCTGCCAGCCCTAAAGCCCATCCTGTCAGTCCTGCAGAGCCTCTGCAGCTCCTCCTTACTGCCCAGAACAGGGAGCCCCAGAGCCACACACAGCAGCCCAGACGTGCCCCCCTGGCCTGGGGTGCCTCTGGCAAGGGAGCAGCACCAGGCACTGCAGGAGCCTGCAGACAATTCCTGCAGCACTTGTAGGATGGTCCTGCTCCCCAAGGGACGCTCCCATGGTGCCAAGCCTGGAACTGCAATGGGGAGTGGGACCAGAGAGGAAAGGGCAAACAGGGATGGGCTGTTTGCAGAGAAGGGAACAGGGGTGGGCAGTAGGAAGACATTTGTATCAGGAAGAGGAAAGAAAGCAAAGGTGAAGCCAAGAAAATAATGAGGGCAGTTTGGGGGTGGCTGCCAGGCAGCCCTGGCTCTGAGCAACAGCGTCTGCAGTGGGACAGGAAACTCCCAGCTGATGGGAACAAACTTTCTGGCTGACTGCAGAGGCCAGGACAAAGCTGAGTGCTTTCCCTGGTGTCCCCCAGCCCTTGCTGGGCCCAGGGGCTGATGGCATTTGTGCTCCCTCAGGTTCATGTCCCCACACCAACAGCATGGGGGTGCTCCCCCTGCTGTGTGCAATGCAAACAGGGGCTGCTGAGACAGTGCTGCTGTGTCTGTGCCTGCAAGGATGGGGCACCTGTGTGAGCTGGGGGAGAGGCCAGGGCTGCAGAGGGGGATGTTGTTGGCAGCTCCATGAGGACACTCTGAGATGCTGCCCTGGGCTGTGCAGCGCACTGGGGATGGATCAGCCCCTGCTCTGCTGTTCCTTCCCGTCTCCCCCATGGCCCTTGCAGAGCACTGGCTGCTGGTGTCCTCAGCTGCCATGGCAACCCTCAGGACAAAGTGGTGCCTGGGCTGTTCCAGGTACAATTGCAGTGACACTGGGTGGTGCCACCAGGTGCCATGGCAATGGCCACAGGGACCCGGTCCTTGGTTTAGTGCCATGGCAACCAATGCCCCGAGCCCTTGTGGTAGTTTGTGGCCATGGAAAGCTGCCCTGGGCCCTTGCTCAGGGCTGGTGTCAGTGCCCAGAGCCAGAGGGGATCCCTTGCTGGGGGCTGTGCCATGGCCACCTGCCCTGTGCCGCGCTGGCCGCTCAGGCACCAGGAACCAGCAGCCAACATCACTGCCAGGGCCAAAGGCCAGGTCAGCCAGACAGAAAGGGGCAGGGCTGGGCACTGTTTCCATGGCAACCTGCACTGGGGGGACACCTGGGTCACCTGGCCTGGCAGTTGCCATGGAAACCCCTGGCAGGGACTGAGGGCACAGCCCCTGGCACTGAGACACTGCTGGGCTGGGTGCTGAGGACAGGGCTGAGCATGCAGAGATGGTTTTGTTCTTGCTGAGCTGCAGCACAGCCAAGGCCTGTCCTGCCCCTCGTCAGCCACGCTGGGGAGGGGCTGGGGCTGCGGGGGAGCTGGGCAGGGGACACAGCCAGGACAGGGGACCCCAGCTGACCCCGGGCATAGCCCAGACCAGAGCACATCATGCTCAGGGTGTGATGGGGGGAACAGGGAGGAAGGGGGAAATTTTGGAGTGAGGGCTTTTGCCTTCCCAGGGAACACTTAGGCAAGAGGGGGCCCTGTTTCACCAGTGGGCAGGGTCACTGCCAAAGACACAGACACCAACTTAAGGAATTGTGTCATTTATATCATGCACAGCTGCCAAGAATTACAAAAGGATAAACTCAGCAAAGCACATCATCATTAGCAAAGAATTACAAAGGAAGATCAGCAATCCATCATAACTCATCGTTACATTTTGATGACCAATCCCTTGGTGAAACACTAGAGGTGTTTGTGGCAGACAAAGATTCTGGCTGACTATCAAGGTACACCTTACAGACACCAGTAGTACTTTAGTGACACCGTTCTTCATTCTTTTTTCTCAATCTCATTCGAGTTAGGAACAAGAATTCTGTTGTCCATGGAGCTGGCACTTTTTAATTCCAGAATAATGCCCCCAGGCCCTTTGCTGTTCAGCTTTCCCATGCTGTCTGTGGCTAACAAGGCTTAAGGGCCCTTTCCCCTCTGGCTGGAAGGGGCTGGGTCCCAGTCCCTGAGGGGCACCCAGGCTCCTGGATGGAATTCCTGTGCAAGTCCCTCAGTGTCACAGCAGCCTTCACATGGAGCCCCGTGGATCAGAGCATTTCCCAAAGAGGCCCTTGGGGCAAACAGGGAGATCTGGTCTGGCAGGATGTGTTAAACAATATAAACAATATATACATATTGTTTTACACATATGTGTATACACATATACACCCACTTATCTATGTGAATATATTAATATATATATGAATTATATATACATGTATATATAGATATATTATATGTATGTCTTATTACACTATAAATATGTATATAGATACTTATTATATCAATATTTCACTTGTACAAATGCATATCAGGTCAAGATTAAAATCTTCTTCTGTTGCTCAATGTGGGAGCATTCCAACAATAATTGTTCCTTCTGAAGGTGCTGTTTCCTACGTACTCTCAACAAATTCATCTTTGTCTGCCCAAACCCACAAGGTCTTTTCCTTTTCCATGTGCAATTTTTGGATGCATTTGAAGACATCCAGGGGTGCAGCTTCTTTTACCCGACTGCCCCACTGCTCACACGGGGCTCTGACCTCAGCCCACTCCAGAGCCAGGGAACTCCAGGGAAGAGCTTCCCAGCTGGGAATTTCTGACGGGACTGATTCCTCACATTTACATTGAACAAATGACATTTTGTTGTCATCTGGCCAGACTGTGCCAGTTTTGTTTAACCAGTGGGCAGGGTCAGTACCAAATTCCTTCAAACTCCAGCTGAAGGAATCAGTGTCATTTCCTGCAGTTCAGAGCAGCAAAGAATCACCAAAGGAGCAGCTCAGCAATGCACCCAACCATCCCCACCAAAGATTGCAGCAGTGATTAACAAAGATCCAGCAGCATTTACCCTCAGCCTTTACCATCCCCCAGACCCACACAGCAGCTGGGGAAGCTGTCACAGCCAAAGGCTGCAGAGCCACTCCTGGGCACTGGGAATTCCTGCAGGTGCCTCCAGCCCCAGGTGAGGCTCCAACCCCGCTGGGAGAGGGCCCAGCTCTGACAGTGCTGAATGAACAAACTGACAGCACTGCTAGTGTGGCAACATCTGCTTTCATCCTCCTCTTGGGTCCCTCCCAAAGCCTGGCCAGGGCTCAAGGAGGAACCATGGGAGGTGACTTTGATCCTTCAGCCCCAAACAAGGCCAGATGTCAGATTTCATGGCCTTGTCTGGCTTCTAAATACACAAAGCTCTATACATGTTTCACTAATGAGTGGCTACATCTATCTCAGTGCTAATGACCATGCATATTTCATCAGGGAGCAGATACAAAGATAACCTTTGCTGGGAAGGTTCATCCAGAGGCCACCTTTGGCTCAGGGCCTGCTGTCCAGGCCTCACTCAGGGCTGGTGTCCAGGCCTTGGCACTTCAGGGACGTGGTTTAGTGCTGGGCTTGGCACTGCTGGGTGAGCGGCTGCACTGGCTGAGCTCAGAGGGCTTTTCCAACAGAAAGGATTCTGTGATTCCATTATTCTATTCACTGCATTCAGCTGGGACTATTTTAGCAGCATTCCTTTGCTCCAAAAATTCCCTCTTGCCCAGCTCCTGTGGCCTGAGGCGTCAGCTCCTTCAGCTCCTGGTGCTGAACTGCTCATGCTGAACAAAACAACTCGGAGAGAAGAACACAGTCCATGCAATTCCTTCTGGGACACGGAGAGGGGAGGCTGTGCAAACAGCAGCATTGTTTGCTGTGGCCTCCTCTCTGCCCTTCACGCCTTTCAGCACTTTGAACCAGCCAAGAGCTTTCTCCAAGAGTGCAATGGAGCAGCTGTTCCTGCTCCCGGGCCTGGCTCTCTCCAGTCTCTGCCCTTGCCTGGCTCTGTCCCTCGTGCTGTGCCCTCTGTTCCCCCAGGGCTCGCTGGCTGCTGCCCAGGACTGTGGCACTGGCACAGATCCAGTGCTCCAGAGCCTCCTTTCTGTGCCCTTGGAGCTGCCTGGGCACAGCAGCCTTTTCCATCTGGAAGCTCCCCATGGACAGGGAGTGCCCAGCTCCGTTCCTTGCACAGCCTCCAGGAGCCCAGGGCTGCCATCTCCAGTCCCTGCTGGCACTGGGGGCTCCCAGGTGCCTCAGGCTGCAGTGACACCGCTGCACATGGGAGGGAAGAGGGGCAGGGGCTGTGCTCAAAGTCAGCTCCATCTGCTGCTGCTGCTGCTGGGGGGTCATTTGTGCAGCCTTGGCCCAGAGTCAGGGATCAGATCCTGCCAGTCTCTTCCAGCCCTGGCTGCTCAGAGTTTGGGCCTTGGAGCCTCAGGTGGCCAAAGGCAGCTGCTGCTGGTCCCTCTGTGTGCCCGAGTTCAGCAGTGCTGCTCCATCAGTCTGTGCCCAGCAACGGGGAAAAGCCTCAGCCCTGCAGGGCCAGGAGCTGCCGGGCTCTGCCTGAGCAGCTCAGCCAGCAGGAAGGGAGCTGCTCCACACAGGAACCAGGAGCAAAGGACATTCCTTTGATAGGACATGTTTTCTATTGAAAAAAGAAAAAAAGGAAAAAGGAAAAAATAGGTAAATTGTAAAAGATAAGAATAAAATCCAAGTTTTAGTAAAAACAACATAATGTTAGTGAAAAAACCAAAACATAAATGCAAAGTTACATTCTTTGCATTAAGAAGTAAATGATCTTTTGAAAAAGTGAACTCAGTTATTTCCATTGTAAATGTGCTGATGGCATGGATCCATCTTACTGACCTCAGCAATCTCTTAAAAGATTTTGGGTTTTGTTTCTAACACTGGTATTTGAAATTGTGGTCGAAGCAAGACTAAATTTTTTTTGTGCCCTTCCAGCTCTAAGCAGAACTGGGCATGGAAACTCTGTCAAAGCCCAAATCTCTTAGAAGATGACGTTCCTTCTCAGCCTGAGAATGAGCTGCACCTTCCTTTTGAAACTGTCAGAGATTTCAAAGAGAAACTAAGTCCCACTTACGGCTTTTTGCTCTGGTTTGGCAGTGCAGAAGGGCAATTCTCCATCCACCAGCTCCAGACTGCACAGCCTCAGGAGCACGGCCCACTCGCCAGCTTTGGCCCACTCGTGGCACCGCTAGAGGAGGAAGAAAGTGCAATTGCACAATTCCAGCCAATAAAGAAGGAAGAATGGGACAGACAAAACACCCTGTGCAGATCCAGGCGTTCAGCTGGGACTGTGGAGAGTTTTGGCTCTTGCCAGTTGGATGTGTGTCCCCAGCTGCAATCTCTGGGCCTGCAGCAGAGTCTCACTCACCTGCCAAAGCAGAAAGCTCAGGTGCTGTGCTCACAAAGGGCTCGTCTGATGCAGAGCTGTCAGAGCAATGTGAGGGCAGAGCCAGCCCAGCTGGGCCCAGGGCTGAGCCCAGCAGAGCCCTGGCAGAGCCCAGAGCAGCCTCAGCACCCGCAGAGCCCGGCTGCAAGGAGAGAAAGCAGAAAGTGCCCGTCAGCTGAGGGCTCCTGTGCCCTTGTGCCAAGGCCTGCAGTGCCCAGGCCATGCTGGCTGTGCCCAGAGCTGTGCCCAGAGCTGCCCATCCCTGCTGCCTTTGGCACAGAGCAGGAGGGCAGGACCTGTGCCCAGCCTGCAGCCAGCCACGGCACATCCAGCCCTCAGCAGCTGCCCAGAGCAGGATGCTCCTGTGCTCGCTGCCAGCTCCCTAAAGCTCTGATCCCACCCTGCCAAGCACACAGGGACTCACCTCACACCACCCATGGCTGGAAGAAAAGCTGCTCCCAAACCATGGCCTCAGCCTTCTCCAAGGGCACGGCCCATCCATGCCACAGCTGCTCTCCAGCACTTCCCCATCCATACTGGACCACCTGGAACGCTTCCTCTGGATAAACAAACAACACATTATTGAAAAGAGATTAGATACAAAAAAGGGAAAACATGGGAAAAGGGAAAATTTCTTATCTCTGTCAGGGCCTTGAGGAAGACCCAACTCCTACATGGTAGGGAAAAACCCAGCCATGGGTGAGGGAAGCCCACATTTTCTCTCTTCCCCCCGGCACTACCCCCTAAAATCACGGTGATCCCAAAGCAAACAAGGGCTGCTTGTGGCCTCTGACAGCCCATTGCTCAGGGCTTGCCAGCGCCCCAGCCCCTCAGGGGCTGCCCCAGCCCAGCCAAGCTGCCCGGCAGCAGCGCCGCAGCCCCACAGCAGCTCCAGAGCAGCCCCATGCAGAGGCACCTGGGAGCCCTCAGCAAGGCAGCCAGCAGCACACGGGCAGGAGGATACAGAGGGTGGTTCCTTCCTGGCACAGGGCTTGTGGCCATCTCCAGGCACTGCTCTCACAGGGATCCCTGCAGCTCCGGCCCCTGCCCGGCTGCTCTGTCACCAGCACAAAGGCTTCAGCAGTAGCACCACAGGCCAAGGGGCTTCTGGCCATTTTCCCTTGCCCACTGCACGCCTGGGCAGCTGGCTGAGCGCAAGCACGCTTTGCCCCCTTCAGGGCCTCAGGACCCCTCAGCCTGCTTTGCTGCTGAGCACAAGCTCCCTTTTCACCCTTTCCTGCCTCTTGCCCTGCAGACCCTGGGCAGCAAAGAAAAGCTCCTGGCAGTCTGTGTATCATAACACATTCTAGAATTATTTACAGTAATCTATAATCTATAATAATATATATAATTCTATATACTCTGTAATTTATTTATTTACAATAAAGACACAAAATGGAAAAGAAGAAAAGAAAAATCTTAAAGAAAAGGAAAATTACCCCTGGCTCAGGTTGCCCCAGCAAAGACAGCCTCCCAGATCAGCTCTCCTCCTCAGTCATCCGGCAGCACAGGCAGCCGAGCCCCGACAGGCGAGGCCGAGTCCTCCATGCCCTGCGCAGCTGATCGTGCAGCCTCTGGATGGTGGAATATCGCCCACGCTGTATTGCCCGGAGGACATGCAGTGTTTCAAGTGCCAAATGTGACACAGCACTACTCGTGTCCTCCGTCAGGCGTTCCAGGGCTGCAAGAGAGAGGAACAGAGGCACGGTCAGAGCCGGATCTGCAGGGACACCAGGAGAGCCCCCTGCAAGGACCATCCCAGCCGGCTCTTGCCATGGCCAGGAGGGAGCAGGGAGCAAGGGGATCAGCCAGAAGCTGCTGGCCACGAATGGCCCACGTGGCCCTGAAAGCTCCGTGTGCTCTGCCCACGGGAGCAGAACCCTCCGCAGCCGGGGCAGGGCTTGCAGCTCTCCCCCAGCAGCCCCCGCGGTCAGCCCGCTGCCCTCACTCACCAGTGCAGATCAGCTGCAGCTCTTGCTGCTGCCCCCTCAGGTGCCGCCCGGCCATGCCTGTGAACACAGAGCCTGTCACGGCCCCAGCGGCACAGCTCCCTGCCAGCGGCGCTGCCGGCGCTGTGGCCCCACGGACTGCTAGCCCGGCAGGGCTCAGCCCGGCCCTTGCCGCACGCTGCCGCCCCAGGGCACGGCTGCCAGAGGGCGGCAGCAGCAATGCCCGGGCCAGGCGGGGCTCCACGGCGCCGACCCGGGCTGACGCTGCCGGGGCAGCAGGCGGGGCTGGGGCCGAGCTGCAGCTGGCCGGGGAGGGAGCCCGGGCTCGGGACTCACCCATGAACCGGACGGCCGCCTCTCGCAGGCGCTCCTGTGGGCTCCGCAGGTAGCGCAGGGCCTGGCGCAGGTGCTCGGCCGCTCGGTTCCTGTCCTCTGCCAGCTGCAAAGAGCGGCAGGAGGGAAGGGTTGGCGCGGGCTCAGCTCCTGGGCCGCTGCCTGCGCCCATCGCCGGCCTCCCCTGCCCGCACAGCCCTGAGGCGCGGCCAGCAGCCGCTGCCCAAGGGCTCCCGAGGGCAGGGGGCAGAGGGCCGGCTGCTGCCCGGGGAGCCGCGGTGCCGCCCCCCAGCCCCGCCGGGCCGGGGCTCCATGGACACCCGGCTCGGGCCCACGGGAGCCTGGAGAACAGCCCGCACGGCCCAGAGAAGGCAGCGGTGTGTGGGGCACAGGCTGGCGGCCCTGTCTGCAGCAGCGGGCAGGGGCACAGCTGCCCGACCCGCACACTGAGCACCGCCCTCAGGGGCCTTCTCCAGGCTGAGGCTGGGGCTTGCAGGCCCTCCTTACCAGGAACTCAGCGAACTTCCACAGCTTCTTGTTCTTCAGCAGTCTTTCAAGATCCCTCCTCTTCAGGAACTCAGCCACACAAAGCAGCGTTTCCTGAGAAGCCTGGAGAGCAGCAGAGATGCGGAGATGGCCCCGCAGCCCAGGGCGCAGGACCCACGTCCCTGTGCCAAGGCCTGGAGGAGGCTGCAGCCCAGCAGGCGCCCGGGCAGGAGACAGCCCAGCCCCATGCCAGGGGGACAGCAGCAGCACACGAGTCCTCACCTGTGCCACCCGCTGATTCTCATCATGGCAGTGGAGGAAGAGGGGCAGCAGGCTCTGGCGCAGGGGTGTCTTCAGGGCCATTTTTGCCTTTTCCTCTGCATGAGTCACCAATGTTTGGAAGAGCAGTATGGAGATGAGCTGCACCTGGCTATTGTCCTGTATGAAAGGAAGAAAAAAAGACCTCAGCATTGGCTGCACAGAGCTCAGCTTGGCACAAGCCTGCAAATCCACAGGGCATAAAGTGTCTGGACAGCACCCAGTGGCTGTGGCTGGGAGCAGTGAGCCTTACGTGGTCAAAGAGTGGCAAGAGCGCCTCAAGAAGCTGCGGTGTGATGGGGCTGGGCAGCAGCCTGTCACTGTCCAAGATGATAGAGTTGAGTAGCATGACTGTCATCATAACTATCTCTCCATCCCACAGGAGCTCCACAAGACTTTCAGTCAGGCTCTGCATGTTTTTGGTCTGTGGCGAACACAAGTTTGTGAAACGCCATCCTGCTGCTGCAGGGCCCAGAGGCCAAAGGCCTGTCCCAAAGAACTTGGGCAGCTGAACCAGGAGGCAGGAGAGCTGGGAGCAGCTGCTCCAGCACCCAAAGCCCAGCCAAGCCCAAGTGACTGCATTCCCCAGCTCAGCTTCAGCTGTTGCCCTCTTCTCACCATGCAGGGATCAACAGCGAGCTTGAGAAGGGCCCTGAGCGCCAGGCGACGCCTCTCCCTGCATTCACTCTGCAGCTGCCTTGACAAAATTTGCAGGACCCTGTTAGCACCACGTTCACTCAAGTCCAGCCACTCGAGGACCTGAAAGGCACAGGGCAGTGACAGGGACCCGGCCAACAGGAGCCCAGGGCCGCACAGGGCCGGGCCCAGGCAGCAGCACAGGGCATGGGCACCATCCCAGGCAGCTGTGGCTCTGAGAGGGCAGAGAGCTGGGAGGCAGCTCAGCCAGGCAGCGCTGGCCATCAGGCTCACCTCCACAAGGAACGCCAGGGCGGGCAGCTCCCAGCGTGGCTCCTGTGTGCTGAGCAGCCAGAGCAGGTAGTGAGCGATCTGGGAACACAAGGGGATGGAGACACAGCACATCCTCCTGGCAGGAGAAAAAGAAACCAAGACTGTGGTCCAGGGGGACAAACCTCTGCCAGGACTGACACACACAGGTCTGGTCTTTCCCCAGCATCCTGCAAGGGGCCCTGGGCTATCTGGGAGGCAGCTTCTGGTGGGCACCCTCCTCTCACAGCCTTTTCCAGTCTGCTTGGCCATCCCTCGGTGACAAGGCCTTCTGGCCCACAGCCTCGGGGACTGTGTGGAGCTCCCTGGGCACAGAGCACAATTGGCAGAGGCAGTGGGGAGAAGGGGGTCTCACCTGGCCAGCAGACCCACGGCATAGTGGTGGGTGTCAGCGCAGAGCAGCGTGTCCCATCCACACGTGCGCTCCATTGCCACCACCACATCCTCGTGCTGCATTCGGCAGAGCAGGGACTTCAGGGTCCTCACTGCAAACCTGCGTGCACAGCAAAGCCCAGGTCACGCTGTGAACACTGGCTCCTGCCCAGGGACGTGGCAGGGACAGGAGGAGTGGGATGAAGCACCTGTTAGGGCTGGTGGCAAGGCTGTATTCCTCCTGGCATTCCTTCCAGAATGCATCAACCTTCTCTGGCATATCCAGAGTGCTGAAGAACACTTGGAAGAGCAGATGCACAAAGAGGTCGGGGAAATATGGCTCCACTACACGTGGGACAGGGGGCACCTGGAGGATCTTCCACATCACCACAGTTGCCTGCAAAGGACAAAGCCCCCCGAGACAGCGCTCAGTGTCGAGGTGTGCGTGTGGCAGGGCCCGAGCAGGGCAGGGAGAGGCCCGGAGAGACCTTGGCAGGGGGAGCACGGGGCCTGGTGGGCCTGAAGCTGCCCCTGGGCCAGGTTTCAGGCCAGCGCCTGAGGCAGGGAGATGCAGTGGGGGAAGGAGGATGGAGAGCTGCTGGAGAGGCAGCCTTGGGGCCAGCAAAGGCCACTTGCAGAAACTCACAGCCAGGACAAAGACACCCGTTTTGTCCCCATCAGAGGTGCAGGCGCTGTACTCTGGCCAGCTCCCCAGCACCTCCAGGAGGATCAGCTGCACTGGCTCCGCAGTCCTGGCTGAGCCCATGATGGTCTTCCACATGGAGATGGCAGCTCTGCGGGGTCAGAACTCTGTCTCAGGGACGTCTCAGACACGGCACCGTGGCCTGGGCATCCCTGGGGGCCCAGGCTGACCACCGGCTCTGCCTCTGCCCACTGCCCCCCTGCCAGCAGCAGCCAGGCAGCCCAGCCCTGTGGGGACAGAGCTCTGAGAGGCAGCAAGGGAGCATGGCAGCAGGCTCAGGGGCTGACATGCCAGGGCTGGGAAAGGGAGCAGCCAGAGGGCCCTGGAACTCTCTGTTGCTCTGACACCTGGGACAGGTGGTACAGGCTGATGGGCTGGGGAGGCCTGAGCCCTGTGGGCAGGTGGGCCCCATACCTGTCACAGGACGGGGCCATACGCAGGAGCGTCACGACTGCATCACCCAGGTGTGCTGTGGTGAGTTTCAGCAGGGCCTTGTCCAGCCTGTGCTTGGCAGAATCATTGGCCATGAGCCAGCGGTGAATGTACCTCACCATGGCGGGCACCTGGAAAAGGCACGGGGAGACTTGGAAAGCTGCCAGAGAGAGCAATGTTCCCAGCTTCCCCAGAGAAGTGCTTCCCTTGCCAGCGCACTGCCATGGCCCCAAAGGCTCCCAGGGACCAGCAGGCGTGGTTGGGAAAGCCATGGAACTCATGGAGGAATTGAAGCCTGGCCCCAGGCTGCTTACTTGTTCTGGCCTGGCAACACCCTTCTCCAGGAGCAAATCCAGCAGGGCGGCACTGGTCTCATGACTGAGGAGCTCGGAGTGAGCTCTGAGCCCAACGCCCATGGTGCTGCTCTCTTCCTGCCGAATGCTCCTGATGAAGTTGCAAACGAGCTGTAGGAGAAGGGCAAGAAGCCGGGGATGTTGCATGGAGTGCTGCACACACAGTGCTGGGCTGAGCAGGGACAGCAGGCCCAGCCCAGGTGGGGGTAGCTGCAGGTACCTGCGCTGTGCTGCGGAAGCGGCCACGGCTGAATTCCTGCTCTTGTGTGCGCTCCACAGCTTCATCTGGCAAAGAGCGAGCGCAGCCAGAGCTGAGGGGCTGCGGGAGAGGCCGGAGAACACAGCCCAGTCCTGCACTCCCCAGGCAGGGAGAGCCCCGGGATGCCCCAGGGGATGGAGCACAGCTACTGCGGGGTGTCTGCCCGGCCCCTCTTCTGTCCTGTCCGTTGGCATTTCCCCAGGGGATAGCATGGGATGGGATGGGATGGGATGGGATGGGATGGGATGGGATGGGATGGGATGGCATGGCATGGCATGGCATGGCATGGCATGGCATGGTATGGCATGGCATGGCTGGTTGCAGGCTCTAGCCCCGCAGGGCAGCTCAGCCACTCACCCTCCTGCGGTGGTTGGAACGGCACCACCTCTTCAGTCTCCTGTGCTGGGGCAGCTCCAGGGCCTTCTTCCTCCTCCTCCTCCACCCAGGCCAGCTTGGGCACTCTCGGGGGTCTCTGCTCCTTGGCTGTGCCTGGAGCGCGCCCCAGCAGCGATCCCAGCCGGTGCCGCTCCTGCAGGGTCTCCTGCGCCTTCCCTGCGGGCGGGACGCGGCTCTCAGCGCTCGGCCCGGGGCCAGCAACGGCCCCCGAGCGCCCCTCACCCGCCCCGGGCCGGCCATGCCCAGGCGTTCGCTCCCAGGAACGCGGCACGGGAGGCTCGGGGCCGGCGGCCACGCTGCCGAGCGGCGGAGCTCGGGCCGGGGAAGCCGCAGCGGAGGCGGCGGGAGCGGCCGCGCCGCGTGTGTGCTCCGCGGGTCCCGGGAGGAGCCGGGGCCGGGGCCGGGGCCGGGGCCGGGGCCGGGGCCGGGCTCGGGCCAGGCGGAGCCGAAGGGCGGCGATGCCGCCCCGGCCCCAGCCACTGATGGCCGCCCGGCAGCGCCACCGCCAGTACGGCCAGAGCCGGGCGGAGGTGAGACCGCGGCGGGACGGCCGGGGCCGGGCACGGGGAAGCCCCGCCCGGGGCCGGGGGCGGGCCGGGGGCATGGCCCGGCCCGGCAGGGGAGAGGGAGGCGGGGAGAGGAGAGGGACGCCGGTCAAGGGACCCCGAGAGAAGGGTGCCCGACCGCGGGAAAGGGAGAGAAAGAGAAAGAAAAAGAGAAAGAAAAAGAGAAATAGAAAGAGTGTTTAAAACTATCTGTCTGCTGCTGCTGCTGTCGCCGCTGCTGCTGCCACCGCTGCCGCCGCTGCTGCTGCCGCCGCTGCCGCTGCTGCAACTGAGGCACCGGGGCCGTTCGTCCCCGTGTCCGTTCCCCGCTCGCCCCACGAGCCCCACGTTCGAGCCCCGCGCGCCCCGGGGACAGCCCCTCCGTCTGCCCAAACACGGGAACTTTGCAGCCTTGAGCCCACATGCAGAGCCCTGACTCCTGCACACTGGCACAGCGATCCCCTCGCCTGCTGCTGTGCACTGTCCTTGCTGAGGGTCAAACACTGTCGGGCCACTTTCCCTTGGGGTAGGATTCCTACCTGAGCCCAGCACTGCACTTACATCTCCAGTGTTGCTTTCCAGTAAAAACAGGGGAAGGAAAACTCTGTGTGGCTCATGGTATTTTAGAGTGTCTAAAAATCACTAAGTCATCGATCCTAGAGGTGAGGTGCATCTGGAATTACTGGGATGGAGAAGCAGTGCAACATGGAAAAGGGGAGCATAGAAATAAATAGAGGAAAACATCTTGGATTGTTTCTTTCATTTTCGTTTCCCTTCCAGAAACCTGTTTCAGTTTTCCAGGAATCTTCTCCTGTCTGCTCTTCCTAAGAATCTCTCATGGAGAACAAGGTCAAGCTTCTGTCACAAGATTTGCCACCAGGAAATTACGCCACTGGTGAAATTTTCATTGTGACTGTTTGTGCTGGCTTAGGACAAATTTTGGGAGGAAACCTCCAAAAGGGGTCCGTCTAGAAAGCAAGTTCAAGCGGCCCCTCCCCCTACTAGTTCAGGGAAAGACTTCTCTTGAGAAAAGTGAAAAAAACCCCAGTTTTTTTAACAAGTAAAGTATTCAGAAGCATGAAAAATGAATAATATTAAATAAAACCTCTGACAGTGCTGAAGAGATGACAAATTCAGAAAGTCATTTTTGTGGGTTGTAGTTGGCTCACTTGGTCTCTTCTAAGTCCCTCTGGTGCTGGAATGCAGCATCCCAGAGCTCGGGGGGCCACAGGCGTGAGCTGTCGGTGTTTGTCTGGGTTTTCAGTCCAGAGCAGGTTTAAACAGTTCCAAGAAAAAAGAAAGTCACAGTCCAAGGAACTTCTCTGCCCAGCTAGCTAAAAAAAATTGTTAGGCCTGGGCTGTGAAGGCACCGGGAAATTTCCAAATCTGGGCACTGGCATTACCAGCAAACACAAGATCTGGATAATGCTGGTGCCCGAACCTGGAAATTTCCAAATTTTGGCTTTCTGTGCCGGGAAATCACTAGGCTTGGTCTGTGCCAGCACCAGGAAGTTTTCAGAAATGGGCGCTGGCACTGCCAGCAGACACCAGATCTGGGTGGTGTCATTGCCAGCGATAGAAATCTGCCAGATCTGCTCTGCTGGCACTGAGAAATTTCCAAATCTGGGTTCTGGTTACATGAAACACAAGATGTGGGGGCGTTACCAGACCCAGTAGCGGGAAGATGCCATGGGTTTTGGATTTCTGTGCCAGCAAATTGCTGCGCCAGAATAGGGAAATTTCCAGATCAGGGCACTGGCATTGTCAGCAAACAGCCCATTTCAGGCTCCAGGAAGGACTGCATCTGGATGCCTTCCTCTTTTCTTTCCTTCTTTCCTTCCTTCTTTCCTGGGATCCTGCTGCCAGCAAACTCCAGAATAGGCAGTGCTGGCAAGGGGAAATTGCCAGGTTTTAGCTTTCTTTGCCAGCAAATTCTGGACATGGGTGGTGCCAGAAGAGGGAAGTTGCCAGATGTGGGCACTGGCAGTGCCAGCACACATCAGATCTGGGTGGGGAATGTGCCAGCACCAGGAAATTGCCAAATGTTAACTTTCAGTGCCAGCATATTGCAGGAATTATGCTGTGTGGGAACCTGAACAATTCTGGATCTGGACACTTGTGGTGTCAGCAAACAAAAGATTGGGTTGCTGTAGGTACCAGGTATTTGCAAGGTTTTGTCTTTCTTTGCCAGAAAATTACCAGACTCGGGCTGTGCTGGCACCAGGAAATTCCCGCATCTGGGCACTGGTGGTGCCAGCAAACACTGGATCTTGGCATTGCCAATGGCGGTAGCAGGGAATTGCCAGATTGTGGCTTTCTTGACCAGAAAATTGCTGGACTTGGCTCTGCCAGAACAGGGAAATATCCAGATGTGAGCACTGGCAGTGGCAGCAAACACCAGGTCTGGTCACCTGTATTGGTATCAGGAAATTGCCGAGTTTTGGCTTTCTGTGCCAGCAAATTGCTGGACTTGGCTGTGCCAGCACTGGGAAATTTCCAGATCTGGGCACTTGCACAGCAAACACCAGACCTGGGTGGTGCTGGTGGCAGCACTGGGAAGCTGCTGGGTTCTGGCTTTCTTTGCCAGAAAATTTTTGCATTTGGGTTGTGCTGGCATTGAGAAATTTCCAGATGCTAATTTTCCAGTGCTAGCAAATTGCTGGAATGAGGCTGTGCAGGCATCTGAAACATTCCCGATCTGGGCACTGGCGGTGTCAGCAAACCCGAGATCGGGTTGCTGTAGGGACCAGGTCTTTGCTTGGTTTTGACTTTCTTTGCCAGCAAATTGCTGCACTTGGGCTGTGCCAGAATATGGAAATATCAAGATCTGGGAATTGGCAGTGGCAGCAAACACCACATTTCAGGAAGGACTGGATCTGGACCCGTTCCCTCTGTGCCTCCCTCCCTCAATAAGGTGCCAGAGTGGCTGGACAGCAGCCAGGCAGAAAGGGACCTGCAGGGACTGATGGACATCAGGCTGGACATGAGCCAGCAGTGTGCCCAGCTGGCCAAGCAGACCAATGGGTCCTGGCCTGGATCAGGAATGGTGTGGCCAGCAGGAGCAGGGCCGGAATTCTTCCCCTGTGCTCAGCAATGCTTGCACAGCATCTCGAGTGCTGTGTCCAATTCTGGCCTGCCAATTTAGGAAGGACATGGAGGGGCTGGAGTGTGTCCAGAGAAGGGCAACAAGGCTGGGGGGGGATCTGGAACACAAGAGCTTTGAGGAGGGGCTGAGAGAGCTGGGGTTGTTTATCCTGGAGAAAAGGAGGCTCAGGGGAGACAAGGCAGTGCCAGGGCACAGGTTGGACTTGATGATCTCCATGGCCTGTTCCACCCTTGCTGATTCTGGGATTCTCTGAAACCACCCTTGGAGCAGTTGCACAATGAGCCCTGGGCCTCCTCTTCAGAAGCTCCAGCAGCCCAGGTCCCTCAGCTTCTCCTGCCAGCCCCAAAGCCCATCCTGTCAGTCCTGCAGAGCCTCTGCAGCTCCTCCTCACTGCCCAGAACAGGGAGCCCCAGAGCCAGACACAGCAGCCCAGATGTGCCCCCCTGGCCTGGGGTGCCTCTGGCAAGGGAGCTGCAGGAGGCACTGCAGGAGCCTGCAGACAATTGATCTGAAGGCCAAACCTCCTTAGCTCCTTCTGAAAGAGCAGAACAGTTCCTCATTCCAATGTGGTGGAATGCTGGGCACCACAGCTCCAGGTGAGGACTGGACACAAGTTTGCTCCCACTGAGTGCTGTGATGGGTTCTGCAGGAGCTCTGGGCTTCTGTGCTTGCCTGGCACAATGAGGAGAGAAGGAGCCAAGTGCACTGATGTGGGAAATGGATTTGTAGAAAGTTTTTAGGGCCTAATAGAAGGCCCACAAAGTATGAATCTGTATATAAATTTTGAGACAAGAAATGCTACCTTAAAAATTTCCATGGAATAGGACAGATATTGTTGAAAGAGAAATGGAGCTGGAAAAAAGTTTCAAAAGATGGTCTTGCAAATAAGACTTTGGAAAAACAGAGCTATGAAAGATGCATTGTAGTTGGACCATCAAGGGATAGTTTTAAATAATTGGCTTTAAGGCATCTACAACATGGCATGGCAAAAGGCTGATAGACCAAGATATGCTTATAGTGAATTATAATTATGAAGTAGTTAGCTTCTGATTGTGATGGCATGAATTATAACATCTGTATTGTCTCACCCTTCTCCTGAGACTGAAAATGGAATACAAGTTTTTAAAACACCTCTCAGTTGCCCCATCTCTAGGTCGAGAAGAGTATTATCCAACACACTGACACAGCTTTGCCTCGAGCATAACCCAGCCTGGACCAAACACACTGAAAGGTTTCCCCTTTGGCCCATGTCTCGAAACATCAGGTCTGCTGTTTGACAACTCAGGTTGGTTTGGTGTCAAGGAGTTCCCTCAGAAATACTGGGTTTGTCTTCCTCTGTGCCTTCCCTTCAGCAGCCTTGGGGATGCTCCTGTGTGACGCCATCTCTCTCACACAGTTTGAGACAACTTCAAACAGGATATTGTGCAATAAGTTGTCTCCTCTAAAGTGTTCCAACAATCCCTTTCCAGCAATAGGAAATTATTACTGATAGATCAAAGTGGAAAACCCCTAACAGTTTTTGTTGTGGTGTGTTGCAATATCCTGTTTTACCTTCTCCCTTCCCCCTCGCCCCTCACTGAGTGTGCCCTGTCAATCAGGCTAACATACCAGCAAGGCGTCGTGTGATAGGTGACCCTAGTACCTGGAGACCCTGCCCCTTCACCTGGTTGGTGACTCACCTGTCCCCTCCCCTTCCCCTGTCCTGAGCTTAAAATGTGAATGAGACCATGCGGCCCCATTCTGTTATCAGCAGTAGCCCAGTGCAGACGTATCTGTGCTCATGGAATAAACATCTGGCTACCTTCTAGCAGAATCCGCTCCCTTCTTCTCTTCACCATCGCCAGAAGCTGTCCCCTGAGGTAAACGGAGTCCTGTCTTGTGCCCCGCTGCACTCTGCCGCCAGCCAAGGTATCGCTGGGGTGAACACCGCAGTGCTGCCTCTGGCCCAGCAGCGAAGGTCAGAATTGGCCTAGGCACCATCTAACTGGTTATATTGGGATACTTATTCCAATATATTGGCGTCCCTGTGGGTGGCTCGACTCTGCAGCCCGAAAACGGACTCGCAGTACCTCAGAGAAGTTTCTGCCAGCCGTGCATCCAGCTGGAAGGGCTTTGGTTGCATTGCCCTCAGCTAGAGACTTTGGGAATACTCCCAGAAAAAGTTTCGTGGACTGTTCGGCGCCTTTGGAAAGCCCTGCTTCATTGTGGTGAGCAGATTTTCCAGAGGAAGAAAAGGGCAGCCTCTCTTGCACCCAGAGAGAGGTCCTTTTCCGGTGGAGACCTGCCTGCCTGTACCCAGCCTACAGCTTCCAATTCACGTGAGTATCTCTGCTTTCGGTAGAGCAGAAGCTCAAAAACAGACTCTGCCGCGAGTTCTGTTCCTTTTTTGCCTTTACATTTTGGCTGCGCAGCCCCACAGACAAGAATTCATAGCGTTCTAGTGTTAGCTTTCCTGCTGCGTGTTTCACTGTTTTTTAGAATTCGCGCCGGAGCGGGATCGCTCTCTGCCCTTCCCCCCCCGGCTCAGCAGCGTGTTCAGACACGTGTTAGGAGATTTTCTTTCTCTTTCTCTTTGCGGGAGAGGGGGGGGCTCTCTTTCCACGTGGCCGGGGGACCTGCGGGGGTCGGGAGTGCTCTGCACACGCGGCGGCAGAGTGCAGCGGGGCACAAGACAGGACTCCGTTTACCTCAGGGGACAGCTTCTGGCGATGGTGAAGAGAAGAAGGGAGCGGATTCTGCTAGAAGGTAGCCAGATGTTTATTCCATGAGCACAGATACGTCTGCACTGGGCTACTGCTGATAACAGAATGGGGCCGCATGGTCTCATTCACATTTTAAGCTCAGGACAGGGGAAGGGGAGGGGACAGGTGAGTCACCAACCAGGTGAAGGGGCAGGGTCTCCAGGTACTAGGGTCACCTATCACACGACGCCTTGCTGGTATGTTAGCCTGATTGACAGGGCACACTCAGTGAGGGGCGAGGGGGAAGGGAGAAGGTAAAACAGGATATTGCAACACACCACAACAAGTTTTTTAACAAACAGAATCCCCCCATGACACGCGTTCCAAGAAGGTGCTGGGGTCTCTCTCGGAAGAACAGGAGCTGTCACAGAGCAGTTCCAGCAGCTGATGGAAGCTCGGGGGCTCGTCCGGCGTCGGCTTTCTCCCATGGCAGAGCTCCATGGAGCGGGCAGGGCAGTGAAGCAGCTGGGCTGGAGCCCCTCGCTGCCTTTTCTCCCCGGCGTGGCTCAGCCCACAGACTCTCGGGCTGAGAGCGGGGCCGCTCCGCTCCTGCCGGCACCGTGTCCCTGGGCTTGGACAAACAGTTTCCTGCCAGGAGAGCCCTGCACACTGCTCCACAGATCTTTCATAAAGGCCCAGACCAACTCCAAACACTCTGTCTGCAGCAGCTTTGCACAAAGGGCTGCAGAAATCCAGGACAGCTGCAAGTGAGTGTCGGAAGGTTCTTGTCTTGTTCCTGACAGCAGAATTCTTGATGATTTTGTGCAATTTTATTCAGATGTAACATGAGAGCTGAGGTTTTTTTGTTAAAATATTTCATGATGAATAACAAGCCTTGGGAGCATGAGGTAGAGGACTGACCTGCAAAAGCATGAGCATATCCTCCAAAGTGGCCAGTTTAATTGTCCATTTTATTACTCTTCTATTTACTCCACACTAATGAGGAAAACCAAGCTTTGCTTGGAGGTAAAACAGGCATGGAATACACTACAGTCCCTCGCAGGCTGACCAGGGCTGGCAGTGACACAGTAGGCAGTCTGCTTCATTGTGAACCACTACAGAGCTACATCCCAATCTGGTTTAAGTAGCGTGGTATTATTAAGAGCTCCTTTTCTGCATGAGACAAAAAGGAGATTCGAAATGATCTTCATGCAAGCATGCAGTAAAGAACTGCTCCTGCTATCCTAACGAAGTGTTTGCTTTGGCAATTACACTCTTCCCACTCATCTTTTGATGCAGACACTTCAGGTTTTCCCCCACACCCCTGCAAGGCTGGCAGTCGCTGTTTCCCATTTCCTGTTCTTCCCTAGAGATGGTGCAGTGGCTGCTTGGAAACAAGAATCCCTGGGATCTGGATAGCTTGGAGGAGCATGAAATGCTAATTAAGTGCTCATATTGGTAATACCCAGGTCTGTCCTTCCCAGAGCTCTGAAGCAGCAGCAGGAGGACCATGCATCATTCCTGTTGGTGGATGTTCATGTTTCTCATGTGCAACAGCAATGACTTTGAGGAGGGACAAAAATGCCCCTCTTCCAATAGTGCTGTGCAAGGAGATGTGACGTTTTACAGCCTTTTCTAGGATATTTTAGAAAGATCTAAGAGAATATTGTAGCATGGAGTAGGTCCCTAATTTTGTCTCCAGAGAAATCCCCAAAAAGCACATTCACTCTGCTGCTGATGGCAACCCGATAAGCTCATGGACCAGTTTTCCCTGCAACGTGCCACCCTGCCTGGGCTTTACTAGGCCGGGACTAGACCCCGAGCTAAGCAAACACAGGCAGCCAGGTGACATTGTGTAACATCAGAAGCTGGCAACGAAGAGGATTTTGCTGTCAAAAGGTGACAGTTTGCACTGGGCCCAGAAGTCTTTTACCCTAAGGCAAAGCAAATTGAAATGTGAAGTTTAAAAGCTTCAAATGACTATGAAAGGAAACTGCAGAATAATTTCTGGAAGGGCAGCATTGTCAATGATCATGCAGCCTACCAACAGCTGAAGCTGAATCCAGAATTGCTTCTTCCAGCTGTGCAGGAATTCATTCCACTGGCAAGCACTGGTCCCCAGGCTGCAGTGAAGATTTGAGGAACCCTTGTCACTTGTTCTTGGCCTCCCAGTGCACTCATCCTTCTGCAAACAAGGTGCAAACAACACAGCTGCACTGCTGTCCTGGGTAAATATACATACAGGTGACTTTGCCAAAGCAGTGCATCATTTCCCAGTGAAATACATGACCTCTTCTTACCTATGGAATTGTGATTGAAGACACCTGTGAGCCAGATCTGTGGGAGATTGCAAAGGAGCAAAGCTTTGGGATTTGGGCACAATTCTCTTGGTTTCTTTGCTCAGGCCTTTGGTGAGCACAGAACACACCTAGGTAGAAAACCTTTGACTATACAGGATCTTTTGGATCCATTGTCCCTCAAACAGGTCAATGGTGACCCTGTTGTAATGCCAAGTAACAAAGAACGGCACAAATGACACAAAGAAAACATGGCCAAAGAGGAAGAGGAGAGGCCCAATGAGGAAAGGAGTGTGGTAAGACACTGGCACAATGAGTGAGCTGCACTCCCATAATCTCTAGGCTAGCAGGTCCTGGTCTCACATTCTCCTCTTGGTTTATTTAAATTTTATTTGTTTATTTACTTTTTTCATAATCAAAATAAAATATATACAAATAAAAATATGTAATCAAAACTTAAAGACAGAATCAAAAGACATTAATTGAAAACTACATCTAAAGATCAGAACATATGTACAGCTGTAACTATCAAGCCTAATGCATCAATCCTATTCTTCAAACACTCTTCATACAGGCGGCAGCTTCTTCCTGAGCTTGGAGGAAAGAGAGCTCTTCTGGATGGGAGGAGAGGACTTTGTGGGTGAGGGAACATCGGGAGGGTCCGGAGAAAACTTCTCAGTAAGAGTGTAACCAGTCAGATCTGCAAAATGGAGACACAAAGTTTAACAGAGGCCTCCATGCAAACCTAAAGCAGCTGAAGCTCCATATTTCATGGGACACCTTTCCTGCAAACTTCTAAACAGCTGCACAGGGAAACATGCTCCTGCTGGCAGACACTGAGGCAGGCCAGGGCAAACCCTGAGCCACTTGCCCAGAGCTGGCACAGGCACAGCCTAGCCTCTGGGCTGCCCTGGGACAGCAGGGAGTCCAGAGCCCTGTGCTCCCCAGGAATGGCTCAGCTGCACATGCACCCTCCTGCTCCTCTGCCTGCCCCACAGCTCAGCAGCCCTGCAGCTCCAGGGGCACTGGCAGCAGCACAGCTCATTGCAGGGGCACGTGCAGGGCACAGCTGTTCCCTGGCAATGTGCACAGCCTCTCTGGGCTGCCACAAGACCCTTCCTCCCAGCAGAGATTGGCCCAGCTCCCCCCTCACCTCTGTGTGAGGCTGAGCCATGATTGCCTTGACCTTGTCCTCCATCTGGAGTTACTTCAGGCCCCCCATGCCGTGACTAGGAAGGGCAATGGAGAGAGCAGAGGCAGATGCACACCCTTCCTTAGGATTCTGTCATTTTTGGCACAGCTCAAAAGGCAAATCCAGAGGTGTCCAACTCGGCGCTTCCTCAGCTTTCTGGAGAACATCTCGCCTTCACCAGCCCAGCATTTTGGAGAGGTTTTCCCGCACATGTGGAGGCTTGCTGGCAGCACATTCCTTCAGCTGGGTGCCCATCACCTTGCAGAGGGCAGAGGTGAGCTTGGTGGCCACGGTGCGGACATTGGCACTCCGCACAGGCAGCGCCTTGTTCCCCAGGCAGGGCCAGAGCACGGGCAGGGCGTCGCGCTGGACGACTTCAGGGCTCCTGGCATGAACCCCCTGCACAAGCACTGCTGGGACAGAGACACAGCTCCTTACCCACCAGCCTCACTGCAAACAAGGATCTGCTTCTGCTTCTTGCCAGCCTCTCTGGCCAAGAGCAGCAAAATAGCACCCAGAGCCCCTTGGTCCAGAAACGGGCAAAAGCAGCTGATCATCCTGGAAACAGAACCACCCACCCCTCACCACTAATTGCTCCAACCTGAGCCTTGTCCCTGTGGCAGACTTCCTACCTTTACTAAATTATTTCACAATCTCTTTCTGCATGAACAATGAATGAAATGTCCAATTGCCTTTGATTTCCATTAAGAAGTTGTCTAAACCCACCCTGAAGATTTGGAAATGCACATAGAGAGGAAATGGAGAGATTTCTAATAAAAGGGATGATTCCATTTTTGTAACTTTGATGTCAAGTGCCAAATGTTTAATCTGGCTCTTCCCTGTGCTCAGTGGCACACAGCAAAGGGCCGGGCTAGAACACACCTCAAAACTCCAGCCCACCAGAGATGGCTGCTGCCTGACAGCTGGATAAGAAACATCAGTGACCAGCTGGGGTCTTTGGCAGAATGCTTTTGGGGCTTCCAACAAAGAGCTGTTTCAAACCTCAGGGTGTCTTAGATAATTACCCAGACCCCATTGCCTTGGCATTTGGGCATCTCCACATTTTAATGCCACTTCCCCTCCAAATGGTAATGGCATTTTTTTTTATAATGTTCACTGAAATAGGGCATAGAGAAAGAAAAATGCTACACAGGGGATTGAAATGTAACCAAAATACGAGTGTTTTCTCACATTGTCCCTGAAATATCTCGACCCATTTTCTGAACTGAACTGTATCAAACACAGACAAATATTTACTACCAACAGGTTTCTTGCTTGGCAGATTTGGCTAAGAGAAAAAAACCTGAAATGCTCTGGAGACCATTCTTATTTTCTGATCAGACAAAATGTTATCTAGTAGGCATTTAATATTCTGTGGTGGAAGAGAATTCATTTTCTCTATGCTGTTAATCCACCAGCAGTCATCAACATTGAAACATTGAAGGAGCTCCTGCAAGTAACCAAAACCAATTCTGCTATACAAGAAAGGGTTATAGTACCCATTTTAAAATGGAAATTCATTTGAGTTTAAATGCAATTAAAGACATCGGTGACTACTGAACGTGAGGAACAGCTGTCTGTTCCTACTAAATCTCAGAGAGAACATCTGGTTTTTCTAAAGTAGCCCTAATTTATGGTTAATTCCTTTGTTTGAAAAAGAGATCAAAAGAACTGCTAAACTAAATTCCCTATTGCTGGAGATCTACTTTATTCAAATGCTCTTTAAGGGCCTTTGACATTCCCAATTGCTGAACATGCCCTTTTGAGATTCCTAATGAAGACACAAAGTGTATTAAACCTTGCATTCAAAGATGTTGGCATAATTAGCAGTGGATTTAGCCCCAGTTAAAGCAAGGCTATCAATCATCTTCTCTGCTATATATTGGGATTATCCTTTTTCCATTCCTTGGCTATTGCTGACACAGCAAGCTCCTCTGAGGAATCAATTATCAGCTGCATTTGTAGCATTTTGGACAGCGCTGACACAGGCAGACACTGTTTGCACACCCTGAAAGGCTCAGTCCAAGGCCCCTCTGACAGCACAGGCAGGGAGCCTCAGCACTCTGCTTCTGTCCTGTGCCCCAGAGGCTGCCTTGCACTAAACCTGTGCCTCTGATACCTCTGTTGAGTTCTGACCTAAGCTGTGACCCCCAGGCTCTGCACGGTTCAGCCTCAAAACTTTCCAAGACAAAAACAAGAATTCTGTGAGGACAAAACAAACTGATGCCCTGAAACAGCATTTGCCACCATTTCCCCTCAAAGACCACAGATGTCCCTGAGCTTCCCAGAGAGGAGCCAGCTGGGGCATTTTTAGCCCTCCCTTTGCTGGAGGTGGTTCTGAGATGCCCCAGTGAGAGCTCAGCCCCAGGCCCAGCGCTGCCCCCATCTCAGATGCTGCCCAGCTCTGCAGCAGCCAGGGAAAACCTGCCAAACCCACCTGCCTTGGCTATGGGGCAGCAGGGACAAGCTCAGCACCTCCTGGTTTGGAGGAGCTGCTCTGCTGTCTGCTCACAGGCATTCCCTGTAAATGCTCCCTGGGAAGAGCTCTTGGCTCAGAAGGGGAGGCCGTACCTGTGATACACTCGGTGACATCCAGCAGAGCTTGGCCACTCAGCTGATTCCATTGGTAGCTGAACTCTTTCAGCAGTGACACTTTATCTACAAGGGAAACACATGTTTCTGCTCACTTTTCTCAGGTCATAGGAGTAAGGACAGTGGGGAGGGAAAGGGCAGGGCCAACCCCATTTTAAAAAATCAAGTACATTTCTGTGGATTTTTGAATCCTTTTCTTCTTTCCTTATAGCCTGCTTTCTAGGGTTTTAAATTCAGAAAGAAAAGCTCTCCTCTCACAGTTGTAAATCCAAACTTTTCTGCTGTAGCAGGAGCTGTGTTAAAACATTTCGCATCAGGGACCTCGAGAGTTCAGTCACATGGAAGCAGTGAAAAGGTTTTGCATCCCAGAGCACAAAGGAAGAGCCCCATACTTGGGACACAGAAAGGCACTGAGTCAGGCAGTTCCTGAGTTCACAGAGCAGCTGGGGAGAAGAAAGTGGAAACTCCCCTTGAAGACCTGCCTCCTCAACACTCCTTTTTTCAGGCATGTTTCCCCAGTACAGCATTCTCAGAGCTGACATAAATCTGTGTGGCAAAGGAATTTAGAGCAGCCCTTGCCTATGTAGTTAATTGCTCTGGCCATCTTGCCCCATGCAAAACAACATGTGGAACAAGGCATCATTGACAGCTGGGTTTATACCTGTTTGTTCTAAAGAAATGAACTTGGTGAATCACAAGTTCCCCTTTGAAAACAGAAGACAAAGAAGAAAAGTGGAAAATAGGCAGCTAATGCCTCTAATGTAGAGCCTCCCAGGTGGCTGCCTTGCAGAAGCTCTGATGGGTCAGTGCCCCTTCATGCCAACAGCAAAGCTGTTCATTTGGGAAGTCAGATGGGGCCCAAGGAAACTCCTAACTCCCTTTGCCTCTGAACTGTAGCAGAGCTGTAGCCCAGGACTTGCTCTTCAGACAAGCAGCACAGAGCCAAGGGCTCCTGGCACTGTTGGGAAATGCTGATCCCATTCCAGCCTGTTGGGGATGGTGCATAAGGACTGCACCTGCACAGCCTCTGGTGGGTGTCAGCTGCAGTGTTCCAGAGACAAGAGCAGCTGTCGAGGCACTCAGCGCTCTCCTGTGCAGGAGAGACAGAGACGAAGCTGAGGAGAGTCCCTGCCAGGGCTCAGCCTTACCCAAATGAGCAATGGATTCTTCCAGTGCTTTCACAGCTGCCCCACGAACCCTGGGATCCTTTGAGTTCAGGTTCTTTGTTATTCCTTCCACCAAACCAACGATCACCGGGTTCAAGGCATCTTTCAGGGCTCCTGTGATTTCAGCCAGCACATCCAGCACCCTTTGCTTCACCTTCTTGTGGCTGTCAGATATTCTCAGGACAAAATAATCAAAAATCTGTGAAGAGAACAAGCAATGTGAAAGCTGGATTCAAATGTCCCTGTTTGAAGAGTGGCTGTAGCAGTCAGCAATGTCAAACATGAAAGTGATCCTTTCTGTCAGGTCAGCACTTGCTTGCACAATTTCACTGTTTTCATGTGGGCCACTCACTGCAATGGTGGCGCAACCTCATGCTGGTTGAAAGATTTTTCTCTGTTTTTAAGAGGTTTGGCTGGGGACTGAATAGTTCCTATGGTATTTCTCTCCATCTATAAATCATTAAATCAATTCCATTTATTAATGCTAAAGAGTACCTTTGCTTTGAATGCAAGCACATGTTTACAATGCCTGGTTTTCTATACAGTTGCCTCAAGGACTGAGAGCAATTATGATTTTGCCAAAACTATGGCTGGAGGAGATCTAAGTTTTCTTTTGTTTGTCTCAGAGCCTGTGTCTGGAGAAGTGCAGGGCCCTGATCAACTCTTCCAGGATCCAGACCATTTCTCTAAGTAACAGGTGGACTTCTGAAATGTAATGTGCTGTACAGCTCTCATTAGAGCAGGTTCAGTCCCTTGACAGCCACATTATCAGGCACCTTTCCCTGGAAAAAGGGAGAAAGCAGCTACTGGGAGGAGAAGGCAGAGATGAGTCCTTAGCTGTTTTCCTCCTTTTCCAAAGAGAAAAACAGACCCCCAAGAAGGGTGAGCACTGTCTTTACCAAGAGTAATAGAAACAAGGATGGAAATGAGTAGCCAGAGCTGTGCCTGTGTAAGACAAGATGGAGTATATAGAAGTACTCTTTAAATAAAACATCTGGGTTTAAACCAACCCAGCCTGATACTTCTCTTCCCTATGCAAACCCATTTTTGGTCTAGACAACAATTGCCATGCTTTCAGGGGCTGGATTCCCTTCCCTTCACCCAACTGGGAGTAGGAGAGAGCAGCTGTTACACCAGCAGAAAATTCTGCCATCATCTGATGAACAGCATCAATAGGCACCTGCCAGACAAATACAGCTGGACTGAAATAACTTGTCCTGAAGCCTGGACCTGAATTAAATTTGTGCAGGTAAGAGGGACCAGTGTGTCCCAAACAGCCAGGACAGAGTGCCAAGACACATTGAATTAACTTTGCTGCTACAGGCTTAGGAAAGGAGCTAAAGGAAAGGAGCAGTGAAGATACCCTACATACTTGGGTAATGTTAGTGAAGATGAGCTGGGGGCTGGTTTTGCACAGGTCTAGGAGGAGTTCCACTCCTTCCATCCTTGTCTGAAACCCCTTGGCTTCCAGGAGATGGTAAAGCTTCTGGAGCAGCTCTGTTTCTTCCACAGCTGGAGGTGACTTGACCTGGGCTTTTGCACAGTGTAGGAGGTGTCCATCAGAGAGAGATTTCACCCTGGGAAATAAAACCAAATGAGGACCTGGTGGTGATAATTATCGTAGCATGGCATCCCCATCGTGGAAATAATTAGCATTGACTCCATGATTTCAGAAGGCTGCTCAATCACTGTATTATACTATACTATACTATACTATACTATACTATACTATACTATACTATACTATACTATACTGAAACTCATTGCCCGTACAGACAGTCTGATACAGACAGACCAGATTGGTCAATTGAATCCAAAACACCATCACCAGTGGCCAATTAGAAATCACCCTTTGGTAAATAAATCTCTATGACACATTCCACATGTTCACAACAACAGGTGCAGCAAGTGAAGATAAGAATTGTTTCTCATTCTTTTCTCTGATCTTCTAACATTCCTCCCCAGGACAATGCCTGGGAGAGTTGTGCCTGCTGCTCTCTATGGAGAGAGCTGCAGCCACAGACAATGCCTTCAGTAAATTGTGAGCAAAACATCATGAGCAGCTTTCCTAATTATGTGATTTCAAGCTGGAAAGTCATGAGGGTCTGAAGAACAACATGGACCTCATGACAATCATTACTGGAGACAATCTGCAAGTGACATTCTCACCACTGCTCACTCAGGAAAGCCAAGGATGAGATGCATCTGATCTATCTTCAGATGGCTGCCAGGGCACACAGGTCACATTGCTTTGTGGAGAAAGAGAGACACTACTGCCAAGTTTAAATGCCTCCTCATAAGGGACGTGTGTGTCTTAGAATAAGGGAACCCATCACTCTGGAGAAGTGTCTCTACAACCAGGCATAACAATCTGGAAAAGTAGCTCAGATGCATCTGAACAGATGAACAGGGCCATATTTGAAGAATTTAGAAAATCAGTAAGACAGATAATGCAGACATCCCAGAACTACGCTCACATTTCATTTGCCTCCCTAGAGACTAGATCCACAGTGTAACAAACCCGCTGGGAACAATTCTCCTGGATCAACCTGTCTCTTCCATGAGCACAGGAAGATGCCAGCTGTGCTACTGAGGCATGTGGTCACTTTCCTGCCACTGCTGAGCAGGACAGAGCTAAATAAATCCCCTCTGCTATCAGAGGAGAACAGGTACAAGCAGCTCTGCAACTGCCATGAAGAGACAGCAAGGAGCAAATTCCTGTCTTAAATGCTGATTGCAGCACAGGGGGACATAAACCAAACATGCTGTCCACCAAGCAAATTACATGAAGGACAGGAATATCAAGACAAAAAGTCCGCATTCAGACACCCGTTGACTGAAGTTGTTCAGGACTTGCCTTGCTCCTTACTACTCAAACTTGATACTGTTTGAGGGCAAGAAAACCATGATTCAACCAGGCCAAAGCACATGGATGAGAACTGCATTTGTGGAATGGCATCTTGCTTCCAGACTGAGACTTCTCATCAAAACACCCATCTGAAAATGACTCAGATGAAAGAAAAGCCCTGGTTGAATTTACTTGTCCCAAGTCAGGCAGCAGAAACTTGGCCCTCTCCCAGCCTCCACAACACTGCCCTTGCCACTGCACTGGATCGTCTGAGCTGCAGCCAATGGGTGTCTGTTTGTCTCTCCATTTTTGTGGAAACCCCTCCAGAGAAGTTGTGTTCAGCACAATGCAGAAGTAGACATTTTTTACCCTAGAGCATTTGTAGGGAAAGAAAACAATCTGTGGCATTGGTCATCTCTGCCAGAAAGTTTTTCCTGAGGAAGAGGCATGTAAAGCTTGTCATGTGCTTTGTCACATCTGACAAATGTGCTCAGTACCGTTTGCCAGCAGACAATGTGGCCTGGGGCTCCTTTGAGCCATCGTTCCTCTCCTTCACAGGCTCCTTGACAGATGGGCCTTCAGCCTTCTGGTTTTCCATCCCGTATAACAACATAGAGAAACCCCATCAATCTTTAGAATATAAAACAGGAAATTCCCTGTTGAAAACACAAGTTAGAACCAGGATCACTGCTACCAAGGCTTAGGGAAACATTTCCTAACCTACAGATGGAAACAGACCAGAGATTCAGTAATGCCAACTCATTGTTTTCAATAGCCCAAGGCATGTTATGGGTGCTACCAGACTGAGCAGCAGTCTAAAATCCCAAATTCCTTAGTCATGAGCAGAAATGGGAATAATGCAAACTGGCAGGCAACGAGAGTTTGTGGAGGAAGCAGCAGAACAAACTGGACTCTTTGGGGGTTGGCCCATTGTGTTGGAAGTTGATTTGGTTCAACACTCACTCTCCCTGTGCTTGCACAAAGGCAGGCTCCCTTCTATAATGTCGATTAAAAATATAAAGTCCTCCCCCTCCCAAATAAACAAAGGATTTTCCACTGGATGCTTCTGAATTCACCAAGCTTCTTCCAGCTCCACAGGGCTGGACAGCAGGGCAGTATTCCCAAAAGACAGACAGTCATTGTAGTAACTAGGATTGGCCTGGACATCTTTTGTAAATTTGGGAATTTTCTTGGCACTACTACTTCCAGTGTCCTTTGCAAAGACTCTGCTATCTTCAGACTCAAAATTCTCACTTAATTGCTTTACAGGGGCAGAGTAGGGAGAGCATGGTGGGGGCTTACGCTTAAATGTAAACCCATTTTCTCCACTTTCCCTTACCTCTTTGTGACCGATATTGAAAATATTCAAAACCCCACTTTTTCCCCTGATAATATCAGTTCCTTTGTGGTCTGCAGATGAACAGGCTGAGGATTAACAGCTCATTCCCAGGAACAAAATGATTCAGCAGAAGAGGAATGAGCTAAAGACAGATTGGGTATGCTTGATCTCATATTAGCAGTGTCTCAATACTTGCACAAAGGAGACATTTCTCCTGCCAAGCACTTACTTTCTTCTTAATTCTTGTCAGAATATCATCCAGGTCATGGGGGGAAAGAGATTGTTCCAAAACTGTTTTAAATTGTTGATGATTGAGCAACATCTTCACCATCTCCTGTCCATAATGCCTAAGGAAGGAAGGCAGGAAGGAAGGGAAAGAAAAGTGAACAAACAAAGGAAGAGTGTTAACAGAAGAGGCTGGTACCTTAAACTCATCAGGTGCAATCCTTACACGAGAAGGCATTACCTACTCAGCAAAGTGGGAGATTTACCTCACTTGACACTGCACAGTGCTGTTAGCTGAACACAAGAGGCAAGAGGAGAATGTGGGGCAACAGAAAAATACCATTTCACTCTGAATGGATGTTCTTCTGTGGCACCAAAGGATCCCAGGGAACAAGCAAAAGACATCTGCTTTGTTGTCAGAGCCTGTTAGCAGTGTCTTGCTGCCATTGCACAATAATTTGCCTTTCTTTAACTGCCAGGGAAGCCAGGACAAAACACCTCATGCATCCTCTTGATTATTCTATACTATGGGTATGCACAGGGGCAGCTAGTTGCTCTGGTGTTCTTGGCAGCTATTCATGGGAATTTAATCATCAAAGGAAGGAGATTTTGGTGGTTAGGGTTGATTTTGCCAGTAGGAAACCACGGTTTTATTCAAGTTTGGAACTCACTGAGCCACAGATAACAGCATTCTAGAAATCTGCAGAACAGGTTTAGAAAGACTGAATATTTTGGCTGAAGACCCCTGAAATATTTCTAGAAAAGTCTGAAGTTAATGAGAAATGGATGTTTGGGATCCTTCAGTGATGAACATTAGCTAACATTTTGGCTTTGTGTTGTGCACCCAAGGCCAAACAAAAGTGTTGGACTGACTGATCTGAGCTCTTTCGATCTCAGTAAAGAATTCTTCAAGCCACAGGAAAAAGTTGACAATGTTCCTTTTTGCTGGCCAACCTCAGGTTTCCCACTACAGCCATTTGCCCAGGCAGCCCAGAGCAGTGGTCACAGTGCCAAGGCTGACAGAGCTCAAGAAGAGTTTGGGCAATGCTCTCAAGCACATGGAGTGACTCTTGGGGTCACTGCACATGGCCAGGAGATTGACTCGATGACCCTGATGGGCCCTTCCAACTCAGCATATTCCATGGCTCTATGACCCTTATTCACACAGTGAGGTTACTTCATATTCCCTTTAGTATCCACTCTTGTGTGGTTTCACCTTTATAGCCAGACACAAAATGGTTTTCCTGTTTTGAGAGGTGAAATGAAGATCATTACCTTGTGTCCTTGTGGCAGTCCTGAGCAAGCTTCCCTGCCACGTGTGGCAGCCTCTCAGCCCTGGGGGTGCCTGCGAGCTGGGTGACTCCAATTCTCTCCATCAGGGACAGGAGCAGTTGGGCCGCACACTCGCGCACCGGGGCGGGGCGGCTGCTGGGGAGGAGAGAGCAAACCCTGGGCACAGGGACAAGGAGCAGCAGCAGCGCCGGCCTTGGCCAGAGCTGCTCCCTGCCCTTGCTGGGGGAAGGAGCCTGGGCTCTCCCTGTACCTTCAGACACCTGCAGAAGGTTCTGGCCTCAGCTAAACACAAAGTTAGCATTGTACACAAGGCCTGCCTGCACGGAGGAGGGAGAATTCAGTCTCCCTGCACTGTCTGATACTCAGTTTCTTTCACAGTATTTACTCTGAGAAAGATTAAAGAAATAGATGACAAATGAATAATTTAGAAATTAAGGACAATTGATGCTGACCCATCAGAGGGCACCCAGTACACAGAGCTGCAGCAGGACTGAGGCTCTTTCCACCCATTTATCCCCAAATCTGCAGAACTTTGGAAACAACAAATGCAGGGAAAATGCATTGTGGGCGGTGAAGTTGCAGAATATCCAGCAATGCAGCCTGTTTCTTCTGTGGGGCTTGGCAATGGATCCATCTGAATGTTTTACCCTATTGCAAAGCTGAGGAAAGGGCAGCAGGCAGTTTAGCCAGGCTGTCCTGTTCTACAGACTCTCTTAGGAACTATCAGGCCCAGCACCAACATTAAGGCAGCATTTGCTTCGACTGTCCCATGGCAGTCAGCCTGTGAAGGTGCCTGTAAAGTGACCATCATCTCAAGGCTAACATGAAACATCAGTTTGAATAGAAAGTAGAGCTCTAAGTTCAGGACAGACATACAAGGCTCCTTTGGCAGGAGCTGCACCTGCAGTGCAGGCTGTGCCACACCCAGCAGATTGTCCCCCATGTGCTCCACGCCCCAGCAAGGACCCTCCTCATTTCTCAAGTTAATGGCATCATGAGGAGACATGGTTTTCCCAGGGCCTCTGTGGTTAGAGCTGTGAAATACCAAACTGCTCACAGCTGCCAATGCAATTGTCCCTCTTCCCACAAAAGCACAAGGCTCTATCCTCGGCCTTTGCAGGCACTTTCCCTTCCCCACTGATCACCACATCTAGGAAAATCTGACAGACTGGGAGAACTCCAGGAAGCAGCAGGAAGCTGAGTCAGAGGAGCTTTAGTTTGGATATCAGGAAAAAGGGTTTTTCACCCAGAGGGTGGTTGGGCACTGGAACAGGCTGCCCAGGGCAGTGGTCACAGCACCAAGCCTGACAGGGTTGAAAGAGCATTTGGACAACAATCTCAGGCACTTGGTGTGACCCTTGGGCTGTTCTGGGCAAGGCCAGGAGTTGGACTCGATGGTCCTGATGGGCCCATCCAACTCCCCATATTCTACACTTCTGTAATTCTGAGAACTAATTGGGCTGCAGGAGGGCAGAAATAGGTGACAAGAGGAAAGAAGTGAGGTTGGCTGGAGAATCAAGTCACTGAGTCCACAGAAGATGCAGGATACAGGACCCTTCCCTCCCAGCATTCCCATTCTCTGTCTCATCCCTTCTCCCTCCCACACACACGAAGGTGAAGAATATCACTAAAAGAAGAAGAACCTGCTTGACTCCCATGTCCATGAGAGCAGTCATTGCTCGCGCAGGAGTCACATTCTCCACCAGGATCCCCAGGCTCTGACTGGCTGCTTTCTGAACAAATTCTGGGGAGTTGGACACCATCTGGAGAAGGACCAGAGCACTCTCATCCACCTCAGAGTCCATGTCCTTCTTCAAGGTCACAAAGAGCTCTCCCAGAATGACAATGGCAGAGTAGGACACCTTGGAATGGAGGTTGGTCACCTGGGGAAGCCATGAGGGGAAACATAGGAATCACCTTGGAAAGAAAGCCAGTTGCCTTCAACAGTAGTCCCAGGAAATGACAACACATCCCACTGTGTCCAGAGGAACATACAAGTAGAGGAAGAGCAGGAGAGCACAAGCACAGAAAGGCACTTACTCTGGCACCAATTTCTGGCCTCAGACCTGCTCACTGCAGGCCTAAAATAAAAATTTCATTAAGTGTTCTACTTAACCCTTCTAAAATGTCCACAGCTTTGATTTTAGGCTCTTTAAGAAAATTAAAGCAAAAGCTGCTTTCAAATCATAAAGGCACAACTGATAAAGATAAAAGAGTCAGGTGCTCCTGTTCAATAAAGCAACACCAGCAGCTGAAGCACTCAGCCAGGAAACAGAAAACACAGGCTCTGGTCTACAGAATAATTTACAGTGTTTAATTACAGCTTGGGCAGAGACTGGGACTCTGGCAAATAATGTCATCAGTGTCTCAGTTTCTGCATTTGCACATTGCATTATAAAGGCTCCACACTCAAAGATCAGTGTCAGATACCTGACCTGTCAGCAAATACAGCCGCATGTACCCACAGATCCTACAGACAGCTGACAGACATTGGAAATCTCAGGTCTAAAACCAGAAATGAAGGCAGACCCTGAGCTCACATGGAGATGAACAAGCACATACCTAGTCTACACACCGTGTATGAAGTATGGGGGAAAATTCAGAACAATGTTCTCACCTCGCTGGTAACTGCCAAGCAAACCCCACCAAGTCTGCAAAGCAGGACATCTAAATGGGACCCAGCCAGGTGTTTGATGGTGAGGAGTCCCTTCTCCTTCAGATCCCTGAAAGGCAGAAGATTGATTTTTCTCTCCACCAAGGCAGCACCCTCTGAAATGACCACGCTGGCAGCTCAGTTGAAAAATGGGAGGTGCTTTTCAAGGAGCGCCTAATGAAATCATGGAACGCGTTGCCCCAGGATGCTGTGGCTGTCAAAAGCATTCACAAACCCAAGAGGCAAAGAGAGGGGTTTCAGAGTGGCCATTTGAGAAGACAGCCTTTCTGAAATCTCTGGCACAGGAGGCTCCTCTGTCACTGCTTCCTAGGAGCTGTGGGACCGGGCCATGCTGCTGTTTGTTGTCACCTCCCTGTACCTGTCCCTGAGACACAGTGCCACCGGGCTGTTATTGGGGCATTTTCCTTCTTTGTCAGCCCCAGCAGGCATTCAGCAGGGAGAGTCTGCACTGGCTCTCTGGAGCTGAGTTTCCACTCTATGATCTCGGCCTCTCTGTCACCCCCTCCACTCCCCCTCACACATTTCCCAAAAAAGCAGCAGGATGTCTGCTGGGACCACCTCAGCCTGCAGGAAGGCCAAGTGGGTCCTGGCCTCTCCTGACCCACAGAACAGCTTTCTTTCATCCCAGCATGGAAATATAAAAACTGTATTATCACCTCACACAGAGGACCAGGAGCTTTTTATTTTGGCTGCAAGTGTCCACAGGGCATTGGGGAAGAGGAGAAAGAGTGTTTTGCAGCAAGCAACCCAGCTACTCAGGCAGGATGGTAGGAAAAGTGTCTGGGAGCTGCTTTTTAGGACTTTGATTGTTCTGCTGAAGCTTCTGACAGAGCTGATGGGCAGATCCCAGAGCTGTGGAGAGTTCCTGGGAGATTTGTCCTTTGATCTGTCTAGGAATGCTCTCCCAGCCATGAACTGCCATCTGTGTCCTGTCCATATGTTACTGCCTTGACTGTTGAGTGTCTGAGGTGCCTGTTGAGGTTGCTGTGGACCTCCTTCACCAAGGAATGGATTGTGATACAACATCCCTTTCTGCTTCTATTTGGGCACTGACAGAGCCTGGAGCACTCCGGCTGGAGCTTGGGCTCTGGGCAAGCAAGATTGCAAATGAGAGCAGCTCATGGTCCTCAGCTCTTCCCTCCTGCTGGGACAGACAGACATGGCCATGGAGACAGAATGGAGATGCCCCATCTGCCAGGGCACTAAGAAGGATGTGAATTTTTCTCTGCCCCGTCACCACCAGTTCTGCCTGGGCTGCATCCTGCAGTGGGCAGAGAGAAATCCAGCGTGCACGCTCTGCAGAAGAATGATAGAAGCTGTCAGGTTTTCTGAGTAGGATGAACAGGACTACATACAATGTGCCATCAGCTCCCCCAAACAATTGCTACAGTCCAGCAGGGAGAGAGCCTGGCCACCTTGCTGAAAGCAGCCCCCCAGACCCTGTGATGGCTGCTCCATCTTCCCCACAGGGAACACTGTCCCCAGCTGAGCAGGGGGCTGCAGGACCAGAGCCTGTGCATGGCCTCCTGCCCAAGGTGTGGGCCGAATTTTTCAAATAACAATGTCATCTACTGGACCTAAGGTGGCCCTGGCTGCACCAGAAACTGGAGGGAATATGCCAGCACCAGAGATGGCTGGTTAAGGAATTCATAGAGCAGCATCCTGCACGCCCTCTGTGCCTGGGGTCAAGTTGCCAAAATCTTGGTGCCAGTACTGCAGCTTCTCCTCTGTAGCAGTCTGAATTGCTGCTAGCATAGTCCAGGGTATAGAAGCAAAAAGGACCTTTCCATAATCTCCACAGATGTTTTATTCAGCCGTGCAGGGAGATGTTCAGCTCCCAGCACCCACACACAGAAGGTCTCACTTTGTCTCCACAGGGGTCCAGGGACTGACCCTGATCTTGGGGCAGTACAAAGATAAGGGGGCAATCAGGGAATAGGGAACGTGTGGCTCAGGAACACAGGAACAGACACAGGAACAGGGAAAGGAGCCAATGGGGTCTAACAGCTTTTGAGGGAAACTTCTTGTGTCTCCCTAGACCAGGGAATGCCCCCCAGGGTCTCCACAATTCCCTGTGTTTTATATTATTAGGAAAGCTTCTCTGAAGGATCAGCTGAATCAACACAAAATGACAAAAACAATCAAAAGCACTCATAAGACAATTGTTCAAAATGCAAAGAATTCTGAGTTCCCAATGTGCCAACATATTTCTTGGAGTGGCTTAGATCTGGCAGGAGGGATGCAGGGTTTCCTTAGCACAGTTTATCAGGAAGCTGAATCATCCATACTGAACCTCTGGTCCATGGCCTCCTCACTGCCATCGTGCAGCAAGGAGGCCCAGAGGCTGCTGTGCTTTGGGCCTGTCAGGGATGAGCACAGCGGCTCTGTGGCCAGTGCCAGCTCCAGCTCCAGCAGCTCACAAGGGGAGACTCCTTCCAGAAGCTCTGCTGGCTCCAGTGTGGCAGACCAACAGAGCCCCCTGGAAGCCCCCCTCCATTGCAGCTCCCCCCAGCTGCGCCCATCATCACTGCAGAGCAGGAGCTGCCCCAGAGGAGCCGCGGCCGGAGCTCATGGCAGTGGCAGGTCCCTGTGCCCAGGGCAGAGCCACAGAACCTCTGCTCCTGCCTGGGACAGGGGCTGCTCACCCTGGTGTCCCACCGAGAGGAGGGATCCCGGGCCCCAAACTCTGCCCAGCCCTGCTAAAGGCCACCCCGCCAGCAGTGCCAGCAAGGTTCCTGCAGCCCTTCAGTCAAATCAGAGGAAACAAATGTCTCTTCAGCTGACACAGTCTCTGCACACAGCTTTCTCCCCCTTCTCCTGGTGCCTTTCCCTGGCTCCAGGAAGAGCTGCAGGAAATGCTGTGTGAGCCATGATGATGGAAGAGCTACTGATAAAAACACTGGGGTGATGCTTTCAGAGGAGTCATGAATGGAAGACTGACCAACCTTCCGGCCAATGGTGTGCCAAAAGTTTCCATTCTTTAAATAATAGACTGCAATAAATTAGTAAAAAGAAAGATATGGAAACAAATTAAATTTCTCACAGCTGCTGGCTTTCCTCAGGCCCCATGGTCTATGTATTGCTAGACTTACTTCATTTAGGCAGAATATGAACTGCCCTGACTTGTTGGAGACTGACCACAAGGTCTCATCTGTGGTGAGCAGTCACTAAAATTAGCTCAGCAGAGGCATCTTCAGCTGTCCAAGTGTAGCAGAAATACATATTCTCTGCTTCATGGCTGTGTGGCAGCAGCTGCTGGTGTGGATTTGTCAGCGTTGCTTTGTGGATTACCCCTGGGAAGGAATTGTGTGCACAGGCACAGTGTGATGGCTTCGATCTCCTCTAATTACTCCAATCGGATGATGGCCAGAACTTTTAGGCAAAAAGCATCATGACAGAATAATTTACAATACTCTCCAAACTACTCCTGTGGTTTTGATTTTCTTGCTGATTAGGTTCAGTGTCTGGCCTCAAGAAATCAGTCCAGAAAGAAAAGGCAAAGCTCAGCTTGCAAGTTAGGGTGCAAGTCTTTAATCTGCCGTTTCTGCAGCATGGACAAACAACTTTTCAACATATTTGCAAAAACATCTCTTAGTTCTTGTTATGCCTATCCAGAACCTGACTCTCTCCTCGTTTTATTTTGATTTGAGATCTCAGCATGATTTTTTTCTGGACAGGGAAGTAAGAATCAGCTGCAAATACAGACTACAAGTGTGAATCTATACTGCAGGAACTGAGCTGTAGCTTGGAATTAAAGGCAAGAAGTGATGCCATAGAAAATGTGAACGTTTAGTACTGACATAGGAGCCTTCTGCAATGGTCCACCAACCCATGGTTCACATTGCTACAAACTCTCTTTCTGGTGTTACAAAGAGTGTTGAAGAGCTGACTGTAAGTAAAAAAAAATAGCCAGAATGATAATTTTTGTTAATATGGCAAACAATGACTATCTAATAATTCAGAGCTCATAGAAGTGAGTATTCAGATTTCCACTTAGTACGTGCTGGCAGTTTTAATTTGAAATCAACAAGTTTATCCAAATCAAGTTATCCATAGGAATTAATTTGCTCTATGATCTACCTAAAAATGCCTCATTGTCTGATAAGTTTAGTAGAAATTTGCAAAGAGAACAGTCCACAGATTTTCATTTCTTGTTTAGTGGCTATTCTGCAGGAAAGCTTTTACAGACTAATCCGTTTGGATGCAATTGAAATGCCAGTACATTTCATCTAGCCATTTTGGTATTAGAACAAAATCATGTGACTGCACAGCCTTTAACAAAATATTAAAAAAAAAAATTCAAATCAACAGTCTGAGTAGGACTCAGATTAAAAACCCTACCAAACTTCAACTCCATTGGAAGATTCCCTTGTCACCCTGTGAATCAACTCTATATTCAGAAGATTAAAAGTCACAATTATGGTGGTTTTGGTATGGTTAGGAATTGGGGAAGGGCCTTCTTCCTTCTCAGCTCCATGCTGCAGTGCCTTTGGGATGTGGCCTGCTGGCCGTTGTTTGTGCAGCCCTGGTGTTTCTCCATGAGGCAGAAAGGGCAATTGCATTTCCAGCCCAGAGCCTGTGAGGAGTGGGGTGTGCAGAGCTGTGCAGACCCAGGCCAGCAGCTGTGCCCCCAGAGGGTTTTGGTTCCTGCCCAGTGCAGCTGGTGCATCTCTGCTGTGAGTGCCTGCCCTTCCAGGTGCCCATGGACAGCAGGTGCAGGGTTCTGCAAGGGGCACGGAACAGGGTGGGGATGTCTGCTGGCAACAGAGTGCAGCGGAGAGCAAACAGTCCAGGATGGTCCTGGAGTGTGTGACAGAGAACTCCTGACACAGCTGTGACTGAGCCAGTGAGGGAAGGCACTGCTGGGCCTGCTGTTTGTGAGGAGAGAAGGGCTGCTGGGTGACAGGAGGGCTGGAGGCGCCTTGGGCTCAGTGATCACAAAATGCTTGTGTTTGATTCCCAGAGAAGGAATGAGAGATGTTGGGGAAGTGTTGACCTGCAACAAATTGTGAATTTGTTAAGCTTTACCAGGCAGTGCTTAGTTGTACCTTCCCTCACACCAGTGGTTAATGTGTGCAAGTGGATGTCTTAGCCTTGAGAATAAAGAGAGTGGGCCTAATGAGGAGGTAGCTGCAATGCATTGAAGGAGAAGAAGGCTCTTAACTATAGGAGGAGAATTTGAGGAACGGGATGTTCACCACATGACCACCAGAGACCCTCAAGAGACCCCTACTCTAAATGTCAGTAATTTTGGGGAAGTGATTTAAACATGTCAAATACTTTGTGAGATGTTGGGAATTTAGCTGCTAGAGAATGGAAAATTACAAAGCTGTGGCTAATTCCAAGTCCGGCACCTGCAAGATAGTGTGTCCTCGGGGCCTAGCTGTAGTAGGATAACAAACAGTGAAAGAGACATGAGAAAAGAGAGATGTAACCCCTAAGGAATGATGAAGAGTTCATGGCATAGTTTAACCAATAGATTGCTTGGCTTACAGAATATTCATAAGCCTATTGCTTGCTGTATAAGTGTCTGATGCTCTCTTCAATAAACGGAACTTGCTTATCACTCATATTGAGTGTCCGAGTCTCCCCTCACTGACAAATGGCTCGACCCCGACAAAGGCCTCATTCTGCGACAGTGAGAATGTTTAGCCTGTGAGTTTGAGCAAAGTAATGAATAAAAGTAATGAAAGTAATGTCTTAGTTCCATGGATACTAACACGTGGGTGTGCATGGTTTAGGGAAGTGATTCCTCACACACCCAGCACTGAAATAAAGTAATGCCTCTTTTCTCACACTGAGCTGGCAGTGTGGATCGTGCCCTGCTTGGTAACTTTCATTTTGGTCATTCCTATTGAAGCATAAAGAATGGTCGAACTGAAATCTTTTCCAGCTGTTTCCTTTTGGTTTACCTGTTTGAGGGTTAAAAATCTGTGCTGCAGGTGTGCTGGGTGTGTGCAGAGCAGAGCAGCCCCAGACACCCCTTGGCTTGCTCACAAGTTGTCATGCCTTGTTGCCAGGTGTGCCCAGCTGTGGCAGGAGAAGGAGCCCGCAGCGCAGTGGGCACCGTGCCCTGCCCAGCCGGGGCTCTCTGGCACAGAGCAGCAGCAGCGCCAGCACCGTTCAACCGCTCCTGCCTTGGCTTCCCCTGGCACACAGAAGCCTCTGGAAATCAGCACTGCCAGCGGCGTTCCCAGCTTGGAGCAGCTGCTGCTGGCGGGCAGATGCTGCCAGTTTGACTGCTGCCAAAGGGGAAGAAAGGCAGAGCACAGGAAGAGATGTACATACACAGCAGCCCTGGGAACATCCTATGAACATGCAGATATATGGGGTGATTTGTTAGGAATTACTTCAGCTGCTATGCCAACAGTGCTTTCTCTCCTGGTTCTGTACAATGCTTTGGGCCATTTTCTTGGTCTGGTTTCCTTTGCTTGTGTCCCATCTGAGTGCTCAGCTGGACTGAGGTGTAGGCTGTAAGTGCTTGGGGCACTCTTGGAGCTCCTCCTGGATCCCCTGAACAACAGGGTTTGGCCCATGGGGGGAGTTTGTGCTGCTTTGTGTCAGAGGAGAACTTCCGAGGCCATTTTGTGTTTGCTCTAGGAAAGGCTGGTTATTGCTTTGCATAAATTCACAGACTAACATGCTTTGTGATGCTTTGCTTTGTCATACTTTGCTTTGTGATATCACGGCATGGTTGGCACATCGTCGTGGTGACATCAGAAGGTTGCCTTGGTGCACGGAAGGCCTCAGTGCCAGAGCAGTCCTAGGGGTTGCTCAGATCAGGAGCATCCTCCTGATTGTGGCCTTTGTCAGCGTGTAGCTGCACACTGACAGGAGTCTTGGTTGGAGCAAACTTGAAGCACAGTGCTACAATGATTGAGCAACTCGCTGCTGCAGTTTGCACCATGTATGGCACTGTTTATTCCGCCTATTTCATTACCAGCCTGGCAAGTAAGTAGAGGTTTCAACTCTATTTAGGCTAGGGTGTAACCTAACCTGGCTTTTGCATGTCTTCTTGCTCTTTCTTAGTGACTGAGTTGATTTTGAAAGAGAAAGAGCATTAGGATGCCTCTGGTTTGGTAAAGCTCCTGTCAAGAGGTTCAGCTAAAAGGGGGTGTCTGTAGCCACAGGGGCAGCATTTGCAGGGGAACCTGCAGGGCTTCCGTTCCCTCCACGGGAGAGTCTGTGGCAGCAGAGTCTGTCATTTCCTCAGTTTGCTGGGACAAGCAAGACAACTTCCAAAATGCAGACTGGGAGGCCTTCTCAGAAGGCCTTCTAAAGACTTTGTAGTTCTCCCCAGAACTCAGGGAAAGCTTCTTTTATTCTAAATTTTGTAATGAAAGGATTTGACTGTCCGTTTTGACCCTTGACTGAGTGCTAAAAGAGTGATTCCCTTTGCAGGGAAGTGCAACCGCCAAAGCAGTGAGTGTCTGCTCCTGAGCCTGGAGCTGCTGCGGTGCTGTTTCACAATAGAACTGCCACAGCTCAGGGGGATTTGGGGCAAGCTTTTCTGGGTGACTGTTTTCAGCAACTTAATGGGAATTAGTGCATGCAACTTCTTTTTTGAAAAAAGTACCTGAAAGACAAGAGAACAGAAGCTGCTTTATCTGTTGGACAGAAGAGAAGCATTGAGTGATAAAGAACAATTTGCATTTTCTTGATCATGTTTGTATTAATTTACTGACTAGACAGGCCAAAGTGTAGGCACAACCAAGATTATTGTCCTGATCTCTTGCTGGCTGTGTGAAAGAACTATGTCATGCGGAGGGATGTTGATAAAGAAAAATACTCTCTGTTTGGGTTGACCTCTTCTGTGGGATTCAGCAGCCCAGGCAGTTTTCTCACAGCACTTGTTCATTTTCCCTTGCCCACTCCAGGTCACCTGAAGCGTGTATTCAGAGGTGCTGATCCAGAGGTGAGTGAGACAGGAACATTTCATGTTCCTGGTGCTTAGGAATTGTAGAGCAAGCTGTGAGCTTGGTCTGTGGCAGTAGAGTGTAGAGGGCCAGCTGGGTAGGCTGAAAGAAAATCCATTTCCATGTCTGCAGCAGCAATAACAAAGGCATTGCTGGCTATTTCCTAATTTTCAATTTAAGAACTTTCAAGGAATGAAAAGCTCATTTTGCAGAGAGAATGTTGCTTGTTGATAGTAGCCAGGGCATAATGTCTAATTCAGAACTATTAGCAATTCTGTTGAATTAGCCCATTTAAATTTAGTCGCAGTGACTTAGAATCCCATTGTTACCAAAGTTTCTGATTTGTCCTTAGCAGAGCTGGTTGTAGAAATAGAGCTGAATAGAATAAAGTGCTGAATAGAAATAAGGTTATAAGTTATAGGTAACTTTCTGTCCCTCACACTGCTGTCTGTCCGCAGATCACAGAACCAACAGCAGCCTCTCCTCTGGCTCCCTCTGCTCATGGAGAGGAGGCCGAAGAGGAGGCAGATGAGGTGGATGAGCGCCAGCTTCCATCAGTGCTCACACCACAGCCTGAACATTCTGAGCCAGTAAGTGCCAGCTGTGTGTGCTGCTGTCTTTAGTGCAGGGCAGAGCTGCACGTTTCTGACCAGCCAGCATTTGCTGTTGCTGGCTGAGGATGCTGAGTGCTGGAGTCCTGCCAGGGCCTGATGATTGCCCCCAGCCTGTGACAGGTGGACAATGGGCTTTGGTCTGTCATGTTTAGGGACCAGCTTCCTGGCATTTTGATAGGGGCCAGCCTGAAGCATCTCCCAGCCTGATGCCAGAGCAGGGAGCATGTCAAAGACACTGTGCTCAGCCTTGTCAGATACACAGGGGACACTGTGGCATGGAGAGACCCGACCCCCTGCACAGACTGGCCAAGTTGCTGCAGGCACAAAAAAATGTTGATCTGACCACAAAAGATCTTGGTTGTGCTTTGTCCCCACAAACTTCTTGGATGTGCTTACTTGGGAGTATTTCAGAGACACACTGGGGATGTAGAGTTGCTGCTTGAAGTCAGGGATTTTGCTGCCTTTGTTGCCAGGTTGCTCTTTTGCCCCTTCAGGCAGAGCAGCCGGTAGCAGAGCAGATAGATGCTCTGAGTCTGCCTGTTTCTTGGTCTTTGATAAGCTGCAAGGAGATGACTGTGTTGTCCATGAAGCTGTGGGGATCCATTCTTGTCTAGTGTGGCAAAAGAAACAAAGGGATTAGTTCTGAATCTTTCTTTTGAGGCAAAAACCAGACACTACATGTGTCTGTTGATTCCTTCTATTGTGTAGTTTGCTTTGAAAACTGCATTGGAGCCTAGAGTGGGAGCAAAGCTGCAAGTCCTTGACTGCTGTCCTGTAATGCTAAACCCAGGATGTACACCTTGCAATGGTGCCTGCTGTATCTGAAGTGCAATGGGCACCTTTGTGGCTGGGGAGCTGCGTGGGTCCAAAGGACGCAGGGCTGGCGGCCGTGAGCAGCTGAAGATGAGGCAGCGTGGGGCCAGGGGGCCAAGCAGGCCAAGGGCACGGTGGCTGTGCCAGCAGCAGAGGGGCAGCAGGAGCAGGGCAGTGAGCGTGGCCTGTGCTGGGCAGCGCTGCAGCCACAGCTGGAGTGCTGTGTGCAGCTGTGGGCCCTGGGAAGCAGAGAGTCATGGAGGGGCTGCAGCGTGGGCACAGAAGGACAGGGGAGCTGGGCAAGGGCTGCAGCACAAGGCCAGGGAGGAGGTGCTGAGGGAGATTTAGCCTGGACAATGGGGGCTCTTGAGGGACCTTCAGGCAGATTTCCATAGATCCATGCCTTGGATCCATAGAGCCAATCCTCAGCACAGGGGCTGTTTCCCTGCCAAACATCCCTTCACTGCATCCAAGTGCTTTAGACACTGGACTAGGTAACACTTTCATATTTTGTTTTTTTATTTGTTTGTTTGTTTGCTAGAAGGAGAAGCCTTGTGTAATTTCTCCTTCTCCAGGGAGCAAGGGAGCATTTCTCAGTCTTTCCTGCCCTTTTCCAGCACTGGCAGAAACACATCACTTTCAGGTTAATTACTCCCGTGTCTTTTGGCAGCCCAGGGAATCAGTGTGTGTTGTGTTTGGGAACTGAGTAGGAAATCAATGCCCTTGCATTCCAGCTGGTGCTCAGAGATTAGAGGAGCTGGAGGGGCTGCGCTGCATTTCTGACTCCAGCCACTTTAGCCCCATCAGTGTGGTCGAGTCCAAGAGAAGAACTTGCCCGAGCACAGATGCACAAAGAGTGCAGTTCCCAGTGCATTGCTCTGGGTCTGATTGCATTCCATAAGGACCCACACGCTACAGATTCCCCAAGAGAGTGGGTTACTGAAGCAACAGGAGAGTAAGTTCAGGATGGCTGCTGATCGGGGCACTGCTACCGAGTGCTGATGTGTGTAGTGACAGAAAGGACAGTATTGATTCAGGGTGACCCCCATGTGGGGAATAATGTGCTTTGACTCTATGATTTAGAAGGTTAAACAAATGCTTTCTTAAGCTATGTTATAATTCACTAGTACTATACTAAAGAGATAGTATACTAAAAAGCTACTAAAGAAAAACTCATGACTGTCTCCAGACAGTCACGACCCAGCTTCTATCTAATTAGCTAATCAAGCTAAACAACTACCACTAAAATCCAATTAACAAATCACTTTCAGTAAACAATCACTAGAACACATTCTACATGTACTAAACAACAAGAACAGCCAGTAGAGAAAATAATTGTTTTCTCTTCTTCTCTAAGTTTCTCACTATCTTCCCTTTAAAAAAACCTAGGAGAGAGCACTATATCTCTCTGTGTTCAAAGAACGTAAATACCACAGCACAGTAAAAAGAGATTATAAAAGTGAGATCTGTCTATCTCTCTGTCTATTTGAATCTTCCTGGCTCTGCTCCAAAGCAGTGGAAGATGCAAAGCTCACCTAAAGGCATCCCTTCAGGAGAGAAGTAGAGACAAGTTCCATTGACTGATCCTGAGCAGGCAGAGATGTTTCCCCATCAGAGATGGTTGTTTTTTCCCCTCATGTTTTCCTACTCCAGCCTTTTCTGACCTGAAGCCTTCTTTTAATCTTTTAAATTTTTGCATGTCCTGAGGGAGTGGAACTATCCCATGCTGTATCTGGGGTCTGGTGACTTTGCTCATACATGCATTACATGACACATGGTTTCCTTCACTGGCATCTCCAGGGCTGTATAAGTGCATTCGTTAATGGGGCCTTATGAGAAACTCTGTTACTGCTGGTCAGAATTCTCAGTTGACAAAAGAGGGAGAAGAAACACCTTGATCCTCGTCCATATACTGAGGTGGCCACAGAGGTTCTCTAACTTCCATCAGAGATCTTTGCATGCATCCCCATCTCCTCAATGACCCGGTTTTCTAACAAGAGTGTGGATGTCAGGAAGGAGGAATGCTGGTGCAGGCCTGAAGAGAAGGTGAACTCCAGAAGTGTCTCTCACAAGGAGTGAGCTCACCCAGGAAGCCCCTGCAGAGCCAGGATGGAGCTGTGGGACAGGGCGGGGTGTCAGTCACTACTGAAAGACAAACAGGACATGGCAGAAGCAGAGGGAGGCCCTCACCAGACCCTTGAGAAATGCCACCCCCTCCCTGTCAGCTGCCTGAGAGGCTTTTGGAGCTTCAGTCCCAGATGGCCCCTGATTGTAGGGCCAGGGGGACTTCGGAATCTGTGCCTCCCCTCGGGCAGAGAACGACCCAGGAGAGCAGCAGCACAGTGCTTTGGGAGCATGTGAGCCCAGCAGCCTTTGAGTCTTGGCCCACAAAGGGCGTATGGGAAGTTGAAACCCATCTTCTCTTGCTTTCTGTGCAGGTGCTTCTAGAGAAAGAGCAGGAGCACACTGCCTCATCTGAGATGCCATGCCAGACTCAGGGAGAGCTGTTCCCTGCCCGAGGGCAGGAAGAGCAGCTCAGGCAGCAGGTGGAAGAGCCACAGGAGAATGGCCAGGTAAGCCTGACTGGCCAGGGCACAGAGGGAAGGGCAGGAAGAGGGGCATAAACCGGAGCTCCTGGGACGGAGGAGGCCAGGAGTCCCACAGGCACTGGAAGCACAGAGCCTTGCAATCTGCAGAGATCAGCCCTGGGACAGGAGGTTTGCAATGGAGGCTGATGTGGGGAGGGAAGCAGAAAGAAGTGGCTGAATAAATGTGATTTGGAGGCTGCAAGAGGAAAAAGCTGAGCCTGATGGCAGCTCCCAGTCACTTACTCTCCTTTTGTGTGTATAGAACATCAAGGCAGAGCCACAAGCAGAGCTGCCCAAAGCTCAGAGTGACATCATGGCAGTGAAGAGAAAGAACAAGGAAGACATGGGAAGAATTCAAGAGGAGAATCTCCATCAGCAGAGGGGTGATCAACAAAACCAGGTGAATGAAAGAGTGGCAGCCACTCCACTCATGAAATGTCCTCTCTTTTGTTTGTTAGAGAACATGAAGGAACAGCTGGATGCAGAGCTTCAGACAGCTCACAGTATGATCAAGGCAAGGCATAAGCGGCTGGAGCAAGAAATGAAAATCTTCAGAGAGAAACTTAATCGCTTTCGTCAGTCTCTGCAAAACCAAGTGAGTGAAAGAGGGATGCAGCCACTGCAGTCACCAATCTGGTGGTTTCTGCCCTTCTTGCCTTTCCAGTGCAGAGCAGCAGGGTGTGGGGTGATGCCGTGGAGTGCCATGCTGCTGTAGTGTGTGTATCACAGTCACTCTGAAGGACATTTCCTGGTCTGCTGAATCTCAACTGCTGCCCTGGACAGTGAAACTTGTCCTTTGGCCTTTTGGCCAGCAGTCATCCAAATTGATTCCTGCTGGCCTGTTCCTGCTCTCCTTTTTTCTTGAGGGGTTTTTACAGTGGAACTTGGTGACCCAGATGGAGGATTGAAACAAGCTGTTGTATCCCCTGTCAATCTGTTCTTTGCCTTTCCTCACAGTCGATGACTCCTGGCTGACAGGGACAAGCTGCAGTGTCTGACTGCTTTGTTCTGTTTGACTTGAGGTGCAAGTGTTGACATCTCACCGGGCAGCCTGCGAAGACTTCCAGCCAATGTCTGGCAATGAAGGACCCCAAGTTAGGAGTGAGGCACAGGAGCAGTGCCCACCAGAAGTGCTCCAGGTCCAGCACATCATGGGCTCTGAACCTGCTGCCGCAGCAGCATCACCTCGAGGAAGCCCTTCTGTGAAACCTGGCAACTCAGGCTCGGGCAGATCCTGGGAACAGGAGACTGAGGAGGAGTACCTGGAGCTGCTGGGTGCGTCTGGGGTGTTTCTTATCTGAGGGACAGTGTGTTGTGGGCAGGTGTCAGCAGAGCTGTACCAAGTGCTCCTCCTGAGCTTGGTGTCACAGGGCCATTTAGGAGTCCCCAGAGGCAGTGCTGTGCTCCGAGGCAGCGAGAGAGCTCTGGGTGTTCCTGCTGCCTCTGAGGGCACCTGGGACTGGCTTGGGTTTGCCTGAGCTTCCCTCTCTGCTAAAGGCTGAAGCAGGGATTGTTCTTGGATCTGCAGAAGGCTGTGACCTAGCAAATGATCTAGGCAAGTCCTGTGTGCTAGTGGCCAAACTGAACAGAATTTTTAGCTTCCTAAATTCTCCTTAGATGCCTGACTTCCAACCAGTCATTAGAGCAAAAAAACTTCACAGAAATGGACTGGCTTCAGAGTTTTGTCTTTTTGGTTGGAAAGTTTTTTTTTTTTTTTTTTTTTGGGGGGGGGTGACATTGCTTTTGTGTTGTTCATTTTTGGTGGGGGTTTTTTCTTGTGTTTTTCTCCATCCTGAAGGAGCCCTTCTACCCCACGTCTTACTGATGTCACTTTTTATGACTGTTACTGTTACCACTACTACATCTGCAGTTTATTTTCATGAGAATGCTATATTTTTGTCAATAAGAGAATGCTATCTTTTTGTCAATAAGAACTCCTTTGAAAGAACATCAGGTTACAGAACAAATAGGGAGCACAAGGTGTTTTCCATGTGCCCCCAAAGAAAAACCAGAGACTTTGATAACAAACTTCATTTAATCTTCTAGTTTTATGCTTATCAAGATGTGCCCAGGAGACACATCCAAGTGGCGTGATCAGATAAAACTGTACTGCAGGCATTTCTCAGGAGAGAGCCTCCTGCCCAGCCATGGTATATCCCTCGGATCCATGGCACTTTTCCATACCTGATTCCCACTCTTTCCCATGACTGTTAGAATCCTACCCATTGGCCCAAGCCCTGCTCAGATCAGTCTCTAGGAAAACACATCAAGCCCTTTGTGATTCTGCATCACAACCCAATGAATCTGCTTCTTGCCCATAGGAGCTGCCAGTGCTGTGCTCTCAGATAAGACCTGGTGGGGCTGAGACCAGAGCCCAGTGGATTCTGTGTCTGCCATCACCTGTTGGGACAAAAAGGGCACTGATCTGCGCCTCGGTGTGGCTGATCTCAAAGCCCATCCTGGTGTGTCCTGAATGGGGGCAACAGCTTGTCTGGGGCTCAGGCTCACTCTGGCTTCTTCCCATCAGTGCCTGTCAGTGCTCATGCTTGGGCTTTGCCAGCCTTGTTGTGCCAGCTGCCCTGTCCCTGAGGGCTGGAGGGACTGCAGAGGCTGGAGCCTTCCTTAGCTGGGAGAGGGGCATCTTTGAGCTCAGCCTGCTCATAAACAGGTCAGGGTCCTGATGCTGAAAGCCCCTTTGGGATCAGTTACAGCTTGAGCTGCTCTGGTGTACAAATGGGAAGGCATTCCTTTTGCAAATTGCTGAAAGGTGGGGAAGATGTCTTCCTCTCCTGGGATTGCACGTCCCTGTGCTTTGTTTCCTGTCAAGAGAACTCTTCAAAAGACTGTACAAATCAGTCTCTGTGCTGGCCACCTGTGCTGCAGAGCTGTCTGCCTGGTTGTGGTCGTTGTTACCCAGCTGACCACAAACGGCTCAGAGCTCCAGGCGCTGGGGCTGCCTTTTGTATCTCCTGGAAGCTGGGATCTCTGCTTTAAAGTCAGCATCTTGCATTTTGTTTCCCTCAGGGAGAATGGTGAACTCCACTGAAAATCCCCTGATGAAGTACATCCATCTGAAATATCTTGGCAGCGGGTGAGTCATACAGCAGTTACTCCTGCACAACCATGAGCCAGGTGTTTTTGGGGTGGAATGTCTATCCAGCGTGAAGTCAGGCCAGCTGCAAAGATGATCACACACTGGGGATAGATTGTCCCATCTCTCAATGCTGCTCAGAATTTGTGAGTGGGCTCAGAAGGCATTGTCAGAGAAGCCTTGCTACCGAGGTCTTGCCTACATCAAGGAACAGGACCTGGAAGATCTCCTTGTCTCTCAAGTGTGGGACAGCTCTGTGTTAATTTCTTTAGCATTTTTTGTATGTCTCAAAATCATACTGGCACACTAATGAAAAGAGAAGGAACTTGCTTGCCTGAAAGAGCAACCTACGCCCTATCAAAGCTGTGAGATAACAGTTCCCAGGAACAATTCTTTCCCCTGGTTTGAAGAAAGAAACACTCTGTGGTCAGGAAAGGAACCACACCGTTCAGACAGTGAAACCCAAGAGGAAAGACTAACCTCCCTTTAGAAATTGAACCCCAGTGCTTCAGGAACAGGCCCAGTGCCCATGCACTTGAGAGAAAAATGCATCATCTGCCTTCTGGCAGGGCCCTCCTGCATCCCGCAGGTTTTGACACTTCCAGCAGTGATCTCCTGTGTGGGCTGGCTTTCACTGCAAGATCTAAACAGCTTCTCCTTTCTCTGCTTCTGTTTTGTTTCTAGGGGTTATGGAGATGTTTACAGAGCACTCGACACTGCCACAGGAGGAGAGGTAAATGTCAACAGCCCCTGCAGACTCTGCTGCACTCGAGGGCTTTCCCCTCTGGTGTGAGCTGTGGCTGGAGCTTTGGGCAGAGCTGTGCTGAAAAGGCACAAGAAGCACAGACTGGTGCCAGCCCACAAAACACATTTGGGACTTTGTTCTCCTCAGCTGCCGGAAGGAAGGCACGGAGGGCAGCAGTTCCTTTCAGAGAAGGACGCGCTCCCTCGCTCTCCATTGCTAAAACAAAGGTGGTGCCTGCAAGCACCTCACTGCTCTTTGGGGCTACAGCTTCAGAATCCTGGATTCTCATTTCTGGCTGCCAGCAAATGCATCTGAAAGTTACTGGTAGTTCTTTAGCCACCTACAGTGCTGCACTTGGGAACTGCACATAGGGAGAGATCTGCAAGGCGGCCCTGAAAGCCCTAAGCCCTGCCCATAGCCCAAGATGTATCCACAGAGTATTAAGGCATGGATTCCTTCTTCTGAGTCCCAAACAAAGCAGCAGAGAGTGTGGACAGAGGTTTCTGGGTGATAACTCAGACACTGCTGTTACCAAGTGGTCAAGGCAAAATGTCAGTGGCCCCACGTGTCCTGTAACTGGCTCCCAAGGCAGCAGAGAAATGGGCTGTTGGAATGTCAGTTCCTAATTACTGCAGTGCCTAATCACAAAACAGTTTGGCACAGCTCATCTGCGTCATTGCAAAATCACTCACTCCACGTGCCTTGTGGTCTCATGCCACCAACCTCCCAAGTTACTGATTTTCAATGTCATTTTAGGTGGCAATAAAAAAAATAAATCTTCAAGGAGTGAGGAGGAAGGAGCTAACCTTTAATGAAATAATGATCATGAAGAGATATAGGAGTCCCAATGTTGTGAATTATTTGGACAGGTGAGAGGTCATGGTCTTATCCCATGGATGTGTGTTTACATAAAGCAAACATGAGAGGTTAAAAACCCACTTTGGTCAGTGGCAGCAAGCAAAGCTGTTAATTTTTATTTATTCATATTTCTCTACTCATCTCCAATGGATGAGAAGAGAGTGCATTTTGTCTGCATGAGTCTTCCCTGGCACACCTAGTTTGATATTTACTCCAAAATTATTCAATACCTGCATCAGCTGTATCTTCCTAAGTCAATAGCCTCAAAGTTCACTACCTCCACATTTATTTGGGATTGATTTTTTAAAGTTTCTTAAGTGCAGATGAACCATCCTAAAGTGGATTTCCGTTGGATTGTTGTCCCTCCCTGCCATTGCTATGCATGCCAGGAAGACTAGGTGCTTATTTCCAGAAACACCATGCCTGAAATGTTTTTTATCTGGGCTGTTTCTAAACTGCACTTCTCATTTGCTGCCTATCTAAGACATCTCCTTTTTCACAGATGAGTCTTTCTCTTTGAGACTGCACAGATTGCAAACAATGCACAGCCAAGAGGGAATATCTATTCCTTTGATTCTGTCCTTGTCACAAAGGCATCTGGACATAAGAAACCTGGAAGCAAAAAATCAACATAGCCATGCATGTTCAACTCTACCCCCTTGTTTCCTTCTTTCAGCTACCTTCTGGGCGAGGAACTCTTGCTGGTTGTAGAGTACATGGATGGAGGTGTCCTGACCGATATCATCAGCCAGACCTGCCTGTCTGAAGATGAGATGGCAGCCATCAGTCGGGAGGTCAGCAATCCCATCTGTGCTTCCAAGGGCTTGGGCAGCATTGTCTGGGAAACAGGGCCTCAGAACAGGAGAGGTTTCCTGTGCCGAGCTTTGTTTCTGTGTTGCTGCTATTCTATGGGCAAGTAAAAGCATCTCAAGTGAAAGGCCTGCCAGTGCCCCTGCACTCCCTGTACTCAGTGACAGTACTCGTATCTCCTGCTGTTGTATTCTCGCTCTGTCTCTTGTATTTGTATTTGCTGTTCTCCACCTTGCCTCTCTAAACATTTGCCTAAAGTCTGTCTTCACTGCATTCCTTGCCTGTAAAAGCAAAGGTGCTGGTGGCAGGATTTGAAACAAACAGCAAAGAAAAAAGAGAGAGACTCGTTTCTCTCAGTCCTCAGCTAAAAAGGATAGGAGTGCAGCCAGAATGCTCTTTGCTTCTGAGCACATGCACTGCAGCAGGAGTCATCCTGGCTGGTTGGCAGGGGACAGCCTACAACAGCAGGTGCTGTTGCTCTTTCAAAAGCTGACATGCCTTTCCTCAGAAAGGTCCTGCTCTGCAAGTGTTGGAGCAGCAAGCTCTTCTTCTCAGTGGCCATTACCGTTCTGCCATTACTTCCCATTCCCCTGGAGAGGGAATCTTTTAGATTCTTTGTTTCCTTTCTTGTGTGATGAAATCACATCACTCATTTTTGCCCTCCTCTTTCTGTTTTCTCCCTCAGTGCCTGCAAGGACTGGATTTTCTTCATTCCAATGATGTGATCCATCGAGACGTGAAGAGTGACAACATCCTTCTCAAAACTGACGGCTCTGTCAAGCTGGGTCAGTATATTCTTGGTCAGGTGCAGCATTCCAGGGATGTGGTTGTGGGGCTGCTTGGAGTGACTGCCAGCTCCCCAAAAATGGTGCTGGTGGCAGTGCAGGGACCATTGCTGCGAGCTGAGGGCACAGTTGCAACGTGCACAGAGGTAGAAAGAGCCACAAGCAGTCAAGAGTGGCCTTGCTCTGTGTGTGTCCCTTCCAGAGGGAGGGAGTTACAAGTCTAAAGTTTCCAAAGAACAAAAGCCACTGCTGGAGGCAGTGTAAAAAATGGGGGGATTTTTAAAGTCACCAATGCCAGGAGATTCAACAGCACGTTTTCAAACTTCTACTGGGGAATTCTTTTGCTTGCTTTCCTAATTGCACAGAATTCAGATAAAACCACTATTTTGTTTTCTCCTCAGCTGATTTTGGCCTCGCTACTCAGCTCAGCCCTGAGCAGAGCAGACCATGCTTGGTAGTCGGAACTCCTTGGTGGATGGCGCCTGAAGTGGTGACAGGTCAACCATATGGCCCCAAAGTGGACATATGGTCTTTTGGAATTGTGGGAATTGAAATGATAGAACAAGAACCTCCTTACTTGAGTGAAAGTTCTGGCACGGTAAGGAGCAAATACTCATTGATCCCACTGTCTTTCTCACCTGTGCCATGTCCTGTGTGCCACTGGACAAAATCCCATTGCCATCTGCTGGAACTACTTCCACCAAGGTCCCCTCCTACAAATGTCCCTGCAACACATCAGCATCTGCTGTAGTTTTGGTTGCATCAGTGGGGGAAATCAAGCCTTACCACATGCAAACAAACTCCAAACAAACAAAGTGTTCTCAGGCAACACTTTCCTTTGGGTTAGTGGTTCCAGTTCTTTTGTCTGTGTAGATGGCCTTAATAACAGGAAAAAAGCATCTTAAAAGTGTTGTTATCTTTCCAGAAATGAAGGAAGGAAACCCAAACCCAACAAAGTTTCTAAAACCGTGGTCTTTAGAGAGGAACCTAACCCTGTGTGCAGTTTCTTCTCACTGGGAAACATGGGCATGAGGGTGTAATGCACAGAGTGTCTTCTGCTTCTTGTGCAGTGCTGCTGAAACACTCAGTGTACAAGTTTAGGGCAAATTTGTTAAAGAATCTGCAAAGGAGGGCCCCTCCAGAAAGCGAAACCCACACGGCCCCTCCCCCCAACCGGTTCGGGAAAAAATTCCTCGGAGAGAGGTGGAAAGAACCTGTTTATTTGACTGTCCCCGCACCCCCCAGCACACAAAATGAACAATACCCGATGACACCGCTCTGAGAAAGATGGCAAAATCAGAAAGTCTCTTTCGGGGGGTGGTTGCTCTGTTCTCAGTCCCTCCGGCGCTGGGCCAGCTGCTGCAGCCGAACCTTCGGTGTTCCCGGGTCCCAGTCCGGAGCAGGTTCGAGATGGTCACAGGAACAGGAGAGGAGAAACAGTCCAGGAAGCAATGTGGACTGTTTAGTTAGAACTAGCTAATAAGCACAGGCAGAAAACAGAGCAGAAGCAAGAGCAGAAAAAGAGAGCAAGCAAAAGCAGCAAGCTGAAGCTGGAAGAAAAAAACAGCCTTATGTACCGCTTTCCTCTGTGTGCCTGAAGAGAGAAACCCAAACAAAACTTCCACTCTTCAGAGCTGGTCTTAAAGGCACAGAACAGATGAATGGGGATATACAAGCATCATAACGTCACCCTAGGACACTCAGAGACCCTGTTTCTCTCCTAGCCCAAGCAACATTCTGCACGTCACCAAGCCAGAGCCTGGTGATGCGGAGAGCCTGCCAAAACCTCCTGTTTGTTTCCTGGCGCTTTCTGGGATGAGCCTACCATTTATGCATTGTCTTGAGTAGCCAAATGACTGGAGGGTGACCATAGGGATGGAACCTCTCCTTCTTCTGACCTAGACAATTTTTCTTTTGCTGCAAAAATGGGAAGCTGAAATTTTCAGACTGCTGAGAGACAGAGCTGCAGGTGGCTTCTGTGTACCCAACCAGGCATTTTCATCCCAATACATTTGTGCAGGCATCTTAATGTGTCTGTGTTGAAAGGAGATTGTAAACGTTTGTTTCCCTACCTGGGTATTAACTGATGGATTTCCTTTCTTTTCTTCCAATTACCATTGTTTTCAAGAACAGCACAAAAAGCTTGATGAGTTTTGTTCTAGGGCACATGCGCTTAAAGGACCAACAAGCACTGCAGAGATGCCTTTCATGTACTAACCCTTGAAATTAGTTAGTATAGCGAAGTCCCTCTTCCAAAACCCATCTCAAGCTGGCATGAATCCTCAGAGATGCAAATGTCCTTTTGCTGATGTAGTTCCCACTAACTAGGTCAGGCAATGAAATCAGCTGCCAAGGCAAGATCTGCGGGATGGTGGAAAAGCTGTGGCTGCATCGGGATTTGGGTTTTTGGTTGGTAAAGGAAAGTCATCTCTGGGTCTCTGCCAGGGCAGAAACTGCCACTGCAGAACAGAGGTTAAACACAGGGATCTGGGAGAGCCTTAGAGATGTGAAAGCAGGAGGTGGAGCCTGGTGTCTCCTTTTTCTCCAGGCTACACACCTGATAGCCACAGTAGGGACTCCACAGCTGCGGCAGCCCAAGCTCCTCTCGGCTTTGCTGCGTGACTTCCTGAGCTGCTGCCTGCAGACAGACGAGGAGCGGCGCTGGTCTGCCAAGGAGCTCCTGCAGGTAAAATGGGAAGGGGCTGCAGGTGAAACAGGCTCTGAGGGATGGGCTCCTCCTCCACTCAAGTCCAAGGCAGCAGATGACCCCCTTCCTCCTCACCTCCACTCTTGCTGCTCTTCAAATGAAAACAGTGAGGAATCCTAGACTGGGCTGGGCTGGCAGGGCCCTGTAAATGTCCTCTGGTGCAAGTGTCCTGCAATGAGCAGGGACATCTTAAAACAGATCAGGTTGCTCGGAGGCCTTTGCCACCAAAGCTGGAATGGTTGCAGGGATGGGGCTCCTACAAGCTCTTGGGGCAAGCTGTGCCAGGGTTGCACCATGCTCCGAGTAAACAAGTTCTTCCTTAGACCTCTGATTAGATGCCTTTGGTGTTTAAAAATATTTGTCCATATCCTATTGCAACTGGCCCTGTTAAAAAAGATGTCCCCCACTGTCTTCAAAGCCACTCTGAAGTCTTGGAAAGTGGCAATAAAGTCTCCCTGGGGCCTGTTCTTCACAAAACTGAATAACTCCACCTCCCTCTGCATTTCCTGACAGGAGAGGTGCTCTGTCCTCTGACTATTTCTGTTGCCCTCTTTTGTGATTTGGTGGAGTGTTCAGTTTTATCTAAAGGCAAAAGAATTGAAGTAGAGCAATGCAGGGTACAGGGACCTTAAATGGTGGTGGAGGAACCCAAGGAAGCCAGTCCCAGCCTAGGGCTCAGAGATTTGGCTGTGGGCAGGAGGGGCTGTGGGGGGCTCACTCTGAGGGGCCCTGGTTTTTGCCCCCCAGCCCACCCTTAGAGGTTTCTGCCACGCAAACAGGGACAGCTGGGAGGGACTTGTCCCAGCCCCATCTGCTGCCTGGCATGCCCAAGCAGACGGGAACTATGCCAGGGTTACTGCCAAGCTGTGTGGCAGAGAGGGAACTGCAGGGCCCAGTGCCACTGGGCTGGCCCTGCTGGGAAGGAAGGTGCCATCCAGCACACGAGGGGCAGGGCATGGAAAGGCAGACACTGCTTTCTGTCCCTGTGGGAATTAGCACAGTGCCCATTATTCAAAGGCAGGGGCCTGTGTGAGTCATTGGAGTTTCCTGAAAGGAAGAAAACCCAGGGACAGAAAGCACCATTTCTAGAGCATTGGCAGGGAAAAAATCCCAGCATGATGAAGAAATCACAATAAAAGATGAGTGGGATTCTGGGCCAGGTTTGCCTGTGATGGCAATGTCTTGCACACTGGGGATGACTGGGGAGCAGATGGTCCCATTGCTCCTCTTTCTGGGTCTTTCCAGGAACTTGATGTATCCTGATTGAGTCCCTGAAGCAATGAGCTTGGAAAGTAATGGTTCACTGTTCTTTGTTGCATTTTTTTTTCCGGTGGACAGCATCCATTTGTAACTTCAGCCAAGCCCCCATTCATCCTGGCACAACTCATCAACTCTGTGAAGAAGACGAATAGCCCTAATCCTAAACCTAAACCCTAACCCTAACCTTAAATGCTAACCCAAACCCTAACCCTATCCCTATCTCTAACCCTTACCCTAAACCCAACCCTAAGCCTAAACCTAAGCCTAAGCCTAAGCCTAAGCCTAAACCCAAACCTAAGCCTAAGCCTAAGCCTAAGCCTAAACCCAAACCTAAACCTAAGCCTATGCATAAGCCTAAGTCGAAGCCTAAGCGTAACCCTAACCCTAACCCTAACCCTGGGAGACGAGAACATAGCAATCATGTCAAGATGTTATCTCTGTTACCAATTTAGAGTAGGATTGTAGAGTAGGGTTGCTAAAGAGATTTGTAGCATAGAATTATAGATTAGAGTTGTAATTAATAAAGTTTCTGAAACATCAACTCACTTGGAAGATTCTCCTCCTTCTGACCCCTTCAGAAAATTCAACATTTCCTTCTGAATTACCAATTGTTTTTTATTGGTGCTAAGTCACACATGTGGCTTCTTTTGTATGGTTTTATAAGTGAGGAGGGGACTTCATATCATTCATCCTCTCCAGACCGCACTGCCTTTGGAATATGACCCACTGGCTGGTTATGGCACAGCTGCAGTATTTCTAGTTGAGGCAGTAAGGGCAATGGCATTTGAAGGCAAAACCAAAGGAAGAATGAGGTAGCCCAAACATCTTGTGCAGATGCAGGCCTTCAGCTGTGACTGGATAGCATTGGGGTTCCTGCCACTTGGATTTGTACCCCTAAATGCAATAATCTCTTTGGCTAGAGGAGAGCCTTGCTCAAGTGAGAAAGCAGAAAGATCAGAGAGGGTGCTCGGGAAGGTCTCCTGTGGTGCAGAGCTGTCAGCGCCTGTGAGGTGAGAGCGGGCCCAGCCTTGCCCGGGCTGGAGCCCCGGCAGAGGCCGGAGCAGCCTGAGCCCCGGCAGAGGCAGGCTGGAAGGAGGCCCTTGGAGCTGCAAGAGGCAGCAGCCGGGCCCTGGGTGCCTCTTCCCGGGAGCGGGCGAATCCTGCGCTCTCAGAGCCCAGGTGGCAGCTGGCTGCTGCCGAGGGGAAGCGCAGCCGTGCTGGGCACAGCCCAGCCTGGAGGCATTGGCCGTCTGGAGTGTGCCCTGGAGCAGGGAAAGGCCAAGGGCAGCCACGGGCCGCTGGGCTGGCTGAGGATTCCTCCTCTTCTGCCGGCTGCCCTGCAGCTCCTGGCAAAGGCCAGCAGTGTGTGCAGCACTCTGGGCACCGGGGCAGGGAGCCGGGCTGCTCGGCAGGCTGGAGCACAGGGCAGCTCCTTCAGGCCCGGCACTTGTGCCAGGGAAGCGAGGCCAGCGTGAGGCAGGGACAGCTTGGCAGGGCACATCTGCAGGAGCCAGCGCCTCACGGAGCTCTGGGAGGAAGCGCCTGTAATCCTGCAGTTCTACTCTGAGCCAGAGCAAAGGTGTGAGATGCAGAGTGTTTGGCAGAAATATTCAGGCCCACCAGGCCAGCCTGCTTTGTGCTCTCTGGTGCACAGCAAGCACTGTACAAAGCAACTCTGAGCTGCTGGGAGAGAGGCACATCAGGGATGTGCCTGAGGCTTGTGCTTGAGGGGTGAACTGATTTGGAAGGGGACAGAGGGGTTTCAGTAGGCAATTTGTGTTTTCTTCATTAACTTCTGAAAGGAAGTCATAATGTGTTGCACACAGGTAGGGTTATTAGAAAAGAAAGGCCTTATATAATCAGGCTTTGCTATAGTAAATTCCCAGCTAGCCTGTTACGTCTTCTACGTGCAGCCAGCTAACTTCCAATGGGAATAGTCATGAGTTTAGTTAGCACAACAAGCTATTGTGCTAAGAAAACTGTTTGCATCTCTAATAAAAAATAAATCAGTCCCATGAGCATCCATGAAAGAAAAATGTAATCACCCGAGTAAGAGTGAGTCTTAAAAAGAGAGAGTCTTAACATGTGCACACTAATACACCTTCTAAGCAATAAATTGTGTGGCAAAGAAACTACCAGCCAGTTGAAGTTGAACACGAGTCTGTGAAAACAGTTAAAATAAAAATGAGTTATGTGAATAAAGAATTGGCTTTCCCTGCATGAAGAAACTGAGTCCCAGCTGCTTTATTGACACAGCAATGTGGCTTCACTCAGCAAGAGCACTTGCAGGGTGTATTGATGAAACACTTGTGTTTGATTCTCAGAATAGGAAGGAGAGGCATTAAGTCTAACAAACAGGGCATAGTTATTGAAGATGGAGGGAGAAGACCCATCCTTGTTGATCAGCATCGACTCCGCTTATTCACTCAATCAATCACTTTTTATAACCATGTTAATTAAGTTCCTGCATATTGCAAACCCGAGCTCACAATAGGTCAGAGGTAACACACCAACTCCTCCTTATGTTTCCAATACCAAGATTTGGGTTCTCAAAATTATTTTTGCTTTCCCAAAGCAGCCGAAGATAGAATATCTACTTGTTATGAGAAAGCTGCCTGAGAACTCTGATAGGCAAGGTTCTCAAGGTCTTCATGTTTGTCACTTCTACTTGTAATTAAAAACAACCTGAGAACTTCTGCTGTTTACAGAAACCGGCTGTGAGAATTTTACTCCTCACAGCTGCCTTCTAAGCCATTTCTGAAAAAATCTCCAACACATAGTCTTTTGAATTCCTTTAGCTTTAACAGGAGTGCTGAAGCCTGTATTCCCCCACTGCAGTGCTTACTGTGTGCAAGTGGCTATCTTGGCCTTGAGAATAAGGAGAGTGCTCCTGCTAAGAAGGTAGCTGGAATGCATTCAAAGGGAAGAAAGTGTTTTATGAGGCTCTTGACCACCAAAGGAGAATTTGAGGAATGGGACTATTTCCCAAATGACTGTGTCAGGAATCAGAATCGTGCCCGAAGCCCTGCCGTATTTGATCCATGTTTGAGCAGGTTGACAAGACAGTGAAGAAAAATGTCTTGTTTAACAGGTGGGACCTTGACCCTAGAAAGAGAAACAATGTTTTGGTCAATCGGTGGGCAATCAAGCTCTGAAAGGGGAACAATGCATAATGGAGCCCTTGGTGGCAGAGAGTCATGGAGTCATCCTGAGCCATCATCTCACACGCCAGGCATGTGTGAGCCAATGCTGTAACTGGGAAAATTCCACTCCTGAGCAGGAGATACAAGGCCTGGTTCTGAGCTGGAAGGGTGAGAAGGATGAGATGCACAGTGTTTTGATCCAGGGGAGGTCCTGGAAGTGCACTGCCTACCTGCTACCTGCCCCTGCTGCAGAGCGCCATGCTCCATCTCCTTCTCCTGCTCAGCGGTTTTTTGGGAATCCAGGGGTTGGTATGTATTATTTGCTACTGCAACTAATGGCATAAATTTGCAAGCTCAGTTGTGTCTTAGGTTCTTTTGTGCATGGATCTCCTCCTGAACCTGTATCAACGACCAGCAGGGACCTATAGGACACTCCTATTCTGATGTCAGCAAATTCTGAGAAGTGATTGAAATATGTCAATAAATTTGAGGTAATGTTTAGCCTATGAGTTTCAGCAAAGTATTGAATATGTCTTAGTTCCCTGGATAAAAACTGGTAGGTGGGATTGCTGGGTGTGCAGGGCTTAGGGAAGTTACTCCCTGTGCACCCAGCACTGAAATAAAGTAATGCCTCCATTCTAACCCAGAGCTGGCAGCAGGGATCAGGCCCTACTTGGAAACTTTCATTTTGGCAACTTCTGTTAGCAGGTAAGAAAGTCAAAATAAAACCTTTTCCAGCTAGTTTATCCTTTTAGTCACCAAAGCTCTGTGCCACGGGTGGCCTGGGTGTGTGCAGAGCAATGCAGCTCCCACAAAGCCCTTGGTTTCCCCACAAGTTGCCAGTTTGACTTCTTCCAAAGTGAAAGAAAGGCAGAGATGTACATCCACAGAAGTCCTGGCCATGTCCAATAAATGTGCAAATATGTGGGGAGATTTGTTAGGAATGATTTCAGGTGTTATGCCAACAGTGCCTTCTCTCTTGGTTCTGTGCATTATAGGTGAGTAATGTAATAGCTGGCTCTCACAATTAAGAGATAGCTATTATGTGGATAGATACTATGTTCAAATGTAAAGTGCTGTTATTGTAATATGTCCTTCCATAGTCCTCTTTCCTGTCCCCCTCGTAATAGCCTTGGCAGTCTGGGCATTTGAGGAGGGCTGGCTTGTGACCAGCAGGCAGGGTGTAACAACACCTGACCTCCAGTCAGGATGCAAGAAAGTAATCTCCACCAATGGACAGCAGAGAAAGAGTTGACTGACAAAACATTGGGAGGGGCTAAGGGTATAAAAGGCAGAGCATCCCTTTTGTAGATGAGCATGTGGCTGCTAGTCACAGAGACTCCCAGTGTTGCAATCTTTCCTTATTCAGTCCTTTCTAAGGGTTTACTAAATCTTTAAAATGTTAAAGGGTGGGTCATTTCTCAGGTGGGCAATGCTTTTGGCCATTTTCTTGGTCTGGTTTCCTTTGCTTTTGTCCCATCTGAGTGCTCAGCTGGGGTAGGTGCTTGAGGCACTCTTGGAGTTACTCTTGGATCCCTTGAAGAACAGGGTTTGGCCCATGAGGGGAATTTTTTCTGCTTTGTGACAGAGAAGAACTTCCCAGGCTCTTTTGTGTTTGCTGTAGGAAAGGCTGGTTATTGCTATGCATAAATTCACAGACCAACATGTAGTGTTTACTTTGTGATGTCAGGGCATGGTTGCCACCCTGTCATAGTGACATCAGAAGGTTGCCTTGGTGCATGGAAGGCCTGAGTGTCAGAGCAGCCCTAGGCCTTGCTCAGTGCAGGAGCATCCTCGAGCTTGAGGCATTTTTCGGTGGGTACTTGCACACTTACAAAAGCCTTGTTTCTTCTGGTGTTGCAGCACATCCTGAAAACTTGCATAGCAGCGCTATAATGATTCACCATCTTGCTCCTGCGCTTTTTGCTGTATATGGTGTTTCCTTCTCAATCTACTATTCGACTCTTTTTGCACATAGGAAGAGATTGGAGTGACATAGAATGCCATTGTTAACAATGTAGATGAACTCTCCTTAGAAGATATGGCTGTAGATGCGAGAAGAAATGGGGTTATAAGCACCAAGAAACTGCCTGTCCCCTATGACTCTCTCTTGCCACAGGGGACAAGAGCAAGAGCCGTCTTTCCCCTGGCTCTCTCTACTATTGCAGAAGAAGGCAGAGAGGAGGAAAACGAGAAAGATGACCACCGCCTTTGTCCAGCCATGGTTGCACCATGGCCTGCTCATCATTCCAAGAGAGTAAGTGCCCGTTGTGGGGGGTGCTGACTTTAGTGCAAGGCAGAGGTGCAAGTGTCTGAGCAGCCAGCACTTGCTGTGTCTGGCCAAGGATGCTGAGTGCTGGAGTCCGGCAGGACGTAGCCATTTCCTGCAGGCAGTGACAGCTATAAATTGGCCTTTGACCTGTCCTGTTGGGGCAGTGCAGAGCTGGGGGCTCCAGCTCACCTTGTGGCTGGTTGGCTCAAGGAAGCTCCATCTCTGGGCTCCTGCAGTGTTACAGCCAAGGGCACACGTGGTAGTGCTGGAGGGTCAAAAAGCGTTGTTGGTTTCTTTTCCCTTTTTGGAAAGGTGTCTTTGGCTTGTCAAAGTGTTCTGCAGTTTTCTTGAGTCGTTCTTCACTAGTAGAGTCACTGTTGATCCAACTGTCTTTTGGCTTTTGAGAAGCTGCAAACAGCATAAAGGGGCAAGTTTCTGCTGATCCATTTTGCGCTGAAGTCTGCAGCTTTGGCAAGTGCATTGGAGGACAGACTGGGGGTGAAGCTGCAAGTCCTTGACTGCTGTCTTGTGTTGCTTGGAAGAGGAAGGCCATCTTGCAATGCTGCCTGCTGGATCTGAAGTGAAATGGGCACCTTTGTGGCTGGGGAGCTGCGTGGGCCCAAAGGACGCAGGGCTGGCGGCCGTGAGCAGCTGAAGATGAGGCAGCGTGGGGCCAGGGGGCCAAGCAGGCCAAGGGCACGGTGGCTGTGCCAGCAGCAGTGGGGCAGCAGGAGCAGGGCAGTGAGCGTGGCCTGTGCTGGGCAGCGCTGCGGCCACAGCTGGAGTGCTGTGTGCAGCTGTGGGCCCCTGGCAAGCAGAGAGTCATTGAGGGGCTGCAGCGTGGGCACAGAAGGACAGGGGAGCTGGGCAAGGGGGTGGAGCACAAGGCCAGGGAGGAGGTGCTGAGGGAGATTTAGCCTGGAAAACAGAAGTCTTGTGAGGGACCTTCAGCATCTCCTCAGTGCATCCAAATATTTGAGCCACTTTTGGAAGCGACTTTACCCCCTATTTTCCTTGAGTTTTTTTTGTTTGGTTGGAGGAAGAGGCTTATTCATTTACTTTTTCTCCCAACTAAGGCTCTTTTCATCATTATTTTCTGCCCTTTTATAGCACAGGGACTGGGTCTGCTAGAATTTTAATTTCCAAGGTGTCACTTCTGGAGAATACAGTTTTTGCATGAGAACACATCATTCTGTGCAGGGACCTTGGTGCAGAATGAGCTGTTGTGGTTCCAGGCCAGGCAGTATGGCCTTAGAGATCACTCTGAGCTTAGTAGTGCTCGTGCCTTTTTGCAGCCCAGGGAATCAGTGTGTGTTTTGTTTGGGAATTGAGCAGGAAATCAATGCCCTTGCATTCCAGCTGGTGCTCAGAGATTAGAGGAGCTGGGAGGGGCTGGGCTGCATTTCTGATTCCAGCCACTTCAGCACCATCAGTGTGGTCGAGTCCAAGAGAAGAACTTGCCTAAGCACAGATGCACAAAGAGTGCAGTTCCCAGCAATGCTCTGGGTCTGATTGCATTCCATAAGGACCCACACACTCCAGATTCCCCAAGAGTGTGTTTTTTTGAGGCAACAGGAGAGCAAGTTCAGGATTGTAGTTGAGCAGGGCACTGGCTACCAAGTTCTGATGTGTGTAGCAGCAGACAGGACAGTAAAGAGAGATTTCAGAAATGAGATCTGTCTATCTATCTATCTATCTATCTATCTATCTATCTAACATTTACATAATTGCGTCTTCCTGGTTCTGGTCCAAGGCCATTGGAGGTGCAAAGCTCATCAAAAGCATCCCTTTCAGGAGAGGATTAGAGACATGTTCCCTTGACCAATTCTGAGCAGTTGGAGATGTTTTCCCCTCCAGATATGGTGGGTTTTTTTCCCTCAGAGTTGTTTTCCTCCTCCGGCCTCTTCTGCCCTCAAGTCCCCAGTTAATTCTTTAAATTTCTGCCTGTCCTATAGAGGTGCAACAATTCCATGTTTTGGTGGTGTTTGGTGACACTGGTCACACATGCATTATGTGACACATGGTTTCCTTCACTGGCATCCCCAGGGCTGTGTAAGTGCATTTGTTCATGGGGCCTTAGGAGAGTCTTCTCTTTCCCTCAGCAGCAGCAGCAGCAACAGGGAGCAGTGGCAGGGTCAGGACGAGCAGGAGGTGGCTGCCCTGGCCCTTTGCTCCCGGGCCCCCGGCCAGGAGGGCTCTGGCTGCAGCAGGGCGCTCTTCGGGCAGCCCCTGGCAGCCTCTGCACGGAGCACGGCTCGCTGCCCCATCCTGATGGTGCCACTTTTCTTCAGCAATGACCTCGCTCCTCTTCACAAGGAACAACTCCAGAAATCTAAAAAGAGCTAATTCAAGTACAGTTCTACCTGCCTTTGCATTGCAGTTCAGGGCATGTGTTTTATTGTCTATAATTTCATGATTTTTATGAAAACATGCATTCATATCTGCACATTTTTGTGGTTTTAATTATTCATATACCTAAATACGCCGTTTTAAACTTTTGATTTATTGCAGTTGGTAATTTTCAGGTAGTATATTCTAAAATGTCATAAAACAACACCTTTAAGGTAGTTTTTCTCACTCTTAAAAAAACCCCCCATAAGCCATTTTAGTCTCTGTCTCTCCAAGTTGGTTCATATAGGCCTATTTTAAATCAGGGCTACAATACTTTTATAGGATTTAGAGAGGTCCAATGAAATGCACACCAGTGATTCCTCTTGTGGAATATCATGGCCCTACCATAAAGCCTCTATTTACTTTTTTGTTTCTCTCATTAGCTCAACTGTAAACACATGTTTAGTTGCAAACTTACACAAGATGAGCAAAATCAAAAGGATGTGATGGGCCTTTGGGAGCTGCTTGCTGATCTTTCTGCTTCTTCAGCTGAGCAAGGCTCTGATCCAGGTAAAGAGACTGCACTTAGTGCTACACAACCATTTGGCTGGATCTCTGCTGATTTCTAGGAACAGCTAGAGGCCTCTAACTCCCCAGGATGTTTTGGCTGAGTCAAGCTTTGCCGGATTTTGGCTGCAAATACCATTGGCCTTGCTTTCTTATATCCACAAGTACCATGGCTGGGCAAAAACTGCCACGTGGGGCATCTTCCAAAAGCACTTTGGTCTGGAGTTTGTGAATGAACGAGAGCCTCATCCACTTCCAAACCACATGAAAAAAAATCATGAAAGAGAACTTCCCATCCTTAACAAACAACTGACAATTCTCAAGTGGATCTAGAGCTTCTTTATGGAATGAAGACAATCTTCCAATGGAGTTGTGCTTTCGGGAGTTTTTCTTCTGACTCCCACTCCCAGCTGGCACTTGAAAAAGTCACGTCTCTGCAAGCATCAGTGTCTTCTGTCTGCCATCAGTTGTTTTGCTGCAACAATCAGAACAGGCATTAGCCTGGAGAGAGGCTCAGCTGATGCTAGCAACAGGAGCTGCCCCAAGGAGAAAAAAGAAATGAACTTTTACCTCCCAAACCCATCTCCCCAGAGGCTCAAGCAGGATTCCTCTGGTTCCCAGAAATACAAAGAAATAGGGCTGAGAAGACCCTTTTTGCAGCTATGTGTTCATGCCCAAGACTTTGCTGATGCTATTTGGGTTTTGCCTTTTTTTCTTTTCTATCTTTCTTTTCTGTATTCCTTGCACATCAATTTAGAGCTCTGTAGGCTACTTGATTTGTGACTACTTTTCCCAGTCCTCTTCCATGGCCTTTGCCTAAGCAGAAAGACAAATTTCCAGAGCTCCAAGCACCAGGGGGTAAAAGGCCCCAGTGTTACCTTGGTTCTTCCTGGGACAGACCTCTCCAGGGAGCTGGTGGACTCACCCATCCCTGCAAGCCTTTAAAACATGACTGGATGTGGCACTCGGTGCCGTGCTTTAGTTGAGGTATTAGGCCATAGAGGTTGGACTCGATCATTTTTAAAGTTTCTGTCTTCTAAGCCAGTGCTTCCGTGATTCTGTGACTGAGGCAGCTTTTCCTGCAGCCCTGCAAAGGGCTGCGGGGGCCCTTGGCCAAGGACGGGGATCATGGCTCATGGAAAAGAAGCAAAGGGCTCAAAGTGAAGGCCGAGAGGGCAGAGCTGCCCCAGCGCGGCCAGAGCGAGCCTCATGTCCTCCTCCTCACCCTGTGCCCTCTGCGCTGCCCTTGGCGGCGCCGGCGGCTCCTCTCGCTGCGGGGCTCCAGGGCGTGCTCGGGGCCGGGCCCCTCTTCTCCGGGAAGCGCCGGAGCCTCGGAGGCGAGCGGCTCCCGCTGTGGCCGGCAGGGGAGAGCTGCGGCTGCGGCCCTGGGCACGGCGAGCTGCCGCTACGGCCGGCTCCTGCCGCGGCTCCTGCCTCTGCTGCGGGCTCTGCTCCTGCCCTGTGCGCACAGACACGGCCGAGGGCTGCCCGGCAGCTCCTCGCCGCTCCGCAGCGGGCCCGGCCGAGCTGCTGCTCTCTGCGGCCTCTGCCCGCCGCTGCCGGCCCCGCCACGCTCCCGCCTGCCTCTGCCGCAGCCGGGCCTACACGGGAGGCAGCACATTGCGGCCGGCTCGGAAAAGCCCTGCCCGCAAACCGCCCGCCACGGCCCCGGCCCCAGGGCACAGGCTGCCGGCGTCCTCGCAGCTGCGAGCCGGCCCGGGCCGCCTGCCGGCCTCGGCCACAGCTCCCGCCTGTGTCTCCATGGCCGTGGCTGCTCGGCACAGCGGGCTGAGCACAGCCAGCGCCAGCAGCAGCTCCTCACGGGCCCAGGCTCCGGGCGCTCCGAGCCCGCCCAACCCCGAATTCCAGCCCTGAGGGGCTTGGCGTCCCAATGCATCCCCTGGGGACAGCGGAGTCGGCCGCTAAGCTCAGCCCATGCTGACACCACCAAGGGACCAATGGAAAATTCACCAAATCCTCATCAGAGACAAGAGAGAACTCCAATGGTGCCTGACAGCCTGAGGCAACTGCCAATTCCAGATCATTCCATCCATGTAGGAAAAGAGGCTTTTGCATTAAAGCAGAAAAGACTTAGCGAAAAGGAGGGCAGGAACAAACATCAAAGTTATTTGGACTCATGCTTCTTGTGTCTGTTAGAAAGGCCAAGAAAATGCACTCCTTGCTCTTCTGACACAGCTCTCTCTGTTCACGATGCGAGACAGCGAGTGCTGATGATGTGCAGGAGCTGATGCAAGGGACAGGGACAAGGATGCAGCAGGCACAGTGCCAAGCTGACAGAGGGATGATCTCTGGCAGTGGCACTGAAGCAGAAGAGTTTGCAGGCAGGCCAGAAAATGGCTCTTTGTTTCACCTCTTCTTTCAGTGCTGCTAAGAATGCACCAGAGCTTGGAGCCCTTTCCAGGCAGGGCTGCATCAGACACAAACCAGCAGGGGACTGAGGAGCCCCTGGGGTGGCAGTGAGCAACCTCGGGCTCTGCTCGCTGCTGGTGGCATTTTCTATTGAACCATCTCAAAGCACTTCTGTTGTGCTCTGTATTTCTAAGGGTTACCCCCCTTGGTTTTTTTTGGTTGTCTCCTACACCTTTTTTTCTCCAAATTTTCCTACCCTGTCAGCAGCAGCCCCTGTCCAGAACTGGCTCTAAAATATCAGCAAAGTAGCTGGGAACAACAATGGGTAGAATCCTGTGGCTCAGGAATTCGTATGCCAGAGCCCTGCCTGTGCCTTATGCTTTGTCAGGACCTCCTTCTGTGTGCAAAAACTAGGGAATAGTGGAGTTTTTTTGCCAAAGAGCTCCTGAGATGCAAATGTTGTGCTATGTTTCTCAGGAGTGTATCTGTTAAGTTCATTGCTGGCATAGAGAAAGTAAGGCCACGGTAGCAGAGCAGCTGGGAGCTGGTCACTCCCTGCAAAGGGCTGGTGTAGGATGTGAGAACACCACGTTCCAGGAGGGGCGAGCAGGGTCAATGTGCTCAAGGTGCTGCAAAGGAGGTTTGGGTTCACTTAGAGAGTAGTCAGGAGTGCTGAGGACTGGAAGATCCAGCTGCAGTCCCCATCCATGTCCCTTTCAGTGCTGGCTTTAGGGTGTCTGCAATGTGAACCCAGAGCGCCCTGGGGGCTCCTGAGGCTGCCTTTGCACCCAGGGTGAGGATGCCCAGGAGCCCCTGAGGCCGCAGTGGGGACCAGGGCTGGGGCTTGTGGCCTGGCAGGGGTGGCTCTGGGGGCTGGGACATGCCAGGGCATGGGTCACTGTCACTGCCCTCCGCAGCCCTGGCTAGCTCTGTGATGCTCCAGGGACAATGGCAAGAGTGGGGAACTGGGTAGGTTGGGGTTTTGCCTGAGCCAGGACCTCTAGCCCAAATGCTGAGCAGTAGAGAACCCTGGAGGGCTGAGTGAAGGAAGCAGAGGAGGCTCTTCTGCGGTGTAAAGTGCAGCAAATTCATCAGGAGAAAAAAGGGGAAGGTTCTGCAGGTGAGAATTCCAAAAGGGAACAGATGTTCAAAGAACCGCCAGTACCCCTGTGCACAGGTTTTTAAAATCTTTCAAAACAGGGGGTGGACACCATACGGTAACCAATAAGCGACTCTTGGGGTGTGGTTTTGAGGGCTACAACAAATCAGAACAAGGGGAAGAGAGAGTGTTGGGATAGGGATTGGATCTTAGGGTGAGGGACAGGGAACTTTCTGGAACAAAGAGTAGGGTTTGGGCTGATGGATGGGCCAAAGGGGCTGGGTTGTCTTGACAGACAGGGAAAAATCTGGTGAGGAGGGAGGGGATTCCTTGAGGGACACTTGGGTAGGAGGGCGTAACCTAGGGGAGAGACTAACTGTAATAACTCAGAGAACACTTGAACATACCAGAAGCTAACAGAACATTTGGCTCAATAAACTAACTCACTGCAACACAGAAATTCAGGCTTTCAGCAGCTGAGAGGTGGCAGTGTTAGAGCCCGCAGCAGCTGGTGAAAGCCATCTCTCCCCTTCAGGTTCTTGCTGTGTGGGAAGGTGCTGCGGGTTGTGGTGGCTGCACTCCCCCTTTGCTGGGAGGATGATCTGTACCAGGGGAGAGCAGAAAGCTGCCATGGTGAGCAGAACATGCTCAGAGCATTACAGTTCAGAGAATGGAAGTGCCCCTGAAGGGCAAAGAGCTTGAAAGAATAGAATTCTGTGCAGAACCGTTCCACAAATTTTCTCTTCTAGAACGTGCCCATTTTTGTATTCTGTGGATGAATACATGGGTTTTTTTCTTAAGGGTTTTTGGAAGAACTCTCAAGTTTATTTCTGTTTGCATTTTCCATCCAGCATGTATACAGATTTTTTTTAATTGTTCTTTTGTAAATACTTAGGGAAAAAATACTGAAGCATTTTTTAATCCTTTGGAATATTCTGAATTATATTCTTACAAAGAAAACCTTGTTGAACAAGTGTGCAAACACAGAGAGGAGAAAAATAGCATAAAAGTCTTTTAAAATAGGGTGTATATTGAAGACTGCAGAACTGAATAATTCCTCCAAGGGGAAATTCTTCAAGAACGGCCAAGATATTTTCTTAAATCAAGGGAAAAATGACCTGAAGCCATACAAAGAGCAGCCAAAGCAAATGAAAACCCTTTGGAAAAAGAGGGAATTTTGCCAGTGACATCAATCTGTTGGGATAACTGAGGGATGCCCATCATCCTTGCACTGCATTCCTTGATATTTACAGTGTGTTTTCTCCCAGTTTCTATGAAGGGAATAAGAAAGTGCAGTTTTTTACTGTGGGAATGCACAAAATTAGAGGGTTTTGGGGAGGCTACAAAATGCAAGCTGAAGAGACAGCAGAACTGTGATTAGAGCTAAGCAGCCGCCGTGAGATAGGCAGAGTTCCCGGAACAGCTATGTCAGTGACAATCCTACCTGTTCTTCTGAATCAGACACAAGAGTACTGAGAGGGAAAAATAAATCACAATCTAAATCAGAAGTGAACCCTCCATTGCAATTACCTAATTGGTCTAATATTAATCAAAATTTAGAAAAATATTTGGATTCAAAGAAACAACTCTTTGCATTACCTGTAAGATATGGTCATAATGATGTAAATCCACGATTTGAAAGTCATTCTCACCATGATACAAAAGAACTCCGTCAATCTTTGAAACAAAAGTGGGTTCTCTTCTCCTTATTTTAATAATGTGTTGAAAAGTAATTTTTATTTCAATGACTTAGTCCCTGCTGATTGTCGAAATGTGACTTCCCTAATTTTAACCAATTCACAATATCTTTTATGGGAATTACAATGGAAAAAACTTCTTAATATATGGTTGAAAGATATTAAAATAGTCCTTATGAGAATATAGATGTTACCCAACATAGCAGGTGATCCACTTTACCATAGACCAGAAAATCAAGTGGTGGAATTGCCTCAGCTTGTATTAACAGATATTAAAGATGCTACTAGAAAAGCTTTGTTTTCAGTTGAGCCAGCTGGTACCCATGTAAATGCTTATACTACTATCAGACAAGGTGGAACAGAGACAAGGTGGAACAGAATCCTATGGTTCTTTTCTATACAGATTAACCCAAGCAGTCGAAAAGCAATGTCCAGATAAGCAACCTCGCTCCTATATTGTTCAAAACCTTGCTTTTGTAAATGCTAATGAGGAATGTAGAAAAATTATTTTAACTTTGCCTGATCAGCCTCCAACTATTACACAGATGCTAACAGCTTGCAGTAGGCTCACTTCTGCACAACATCTTGCTAACATACAGGTCAATGCATTAGGAAAAACATTGGAAGATAATCTGACACAACAAATGGATAAATTTGAAAAGCTCCTAGAAAAACATGAAAAAATTTGGGAAAAATCTGTTGGTACTGCACCGTTGGACTCTGATAAAAAGACCTGTGGTAAACCGGGTCACATTAAAAAGGATTGTCCTATGAAAACAATCCAACCTAAACAAATTTCTATTTGCCCTCCATGTCGAAAAGGGAAGTATCTTTCTAAGTGCTGTGACTCTCAGTTTGACATTGATGGCAGACCTTTGTCGTTAAACTTAAAAAAGAGCACAGATTACCACCGTGCCCAGACACAAGTAGTGGTACCCCCTGGCAGCCAGTTACCCAGTCAAGTGGTGTTAGTATGTCAGTCATTTATCCCTAATTTAACCAATCCTCAAATTATTCCAGCTCAATACCCTCAAGTGCAAGGTTCAAATTAGCCTCCTCAAAACTGATTCATCTGTGAAATAATTTGTGTTCTGTGAGCATTCCTACAGGAATTGTCAATCTTTTTCAACAAAGACAAAATGTTTTGATTCTAGGAAAAGCCAACAACAAAATTTTTAAACTCTCAATCCTTCCTTCTGTGTTGCCTTCTGATACAAGACAGGCGACCTGGTTCGGAGAGACAGCACAGCAACCCAAACTCTCCAGGGTCACTCGGGCCAAAGAGCACGCAGACACCAATGTGGTGGACGGTCAAAAGGCCTTTATTATCTCTTCTCGTGGGGTTTTATAATCTAGGGTTTTCTATGTCAGGGGGGGTCTGTCTTTTACCATGTATGGTTAGTAAGCTGTGGCAATTTACTGGGTAGGAATGAAAATTACTGGCATCTGGTTTAGGGGGCTGCTTTCCTATGTTAATTTTCTTATCTAAGGGAACAGGGGCCCTGTCTTCCCGTAACATCGTGAGATCTTCTGAACGTCTGACCCTATCTACCACACTTCTGTTGTTTCAGTAAATTGTAATGAAGAGCTAATGATTTTAGCTCTTGCACTTGATGTTCCTATGGTAATTCCACCAAAAACACCTATTGCTATTGCATTTCTGTTACCCATGAATATACCCAAGCAAAACAACTTTCCAAAGAATTCAGTTGTGTCTGTGCCATCTAGTACCTCTGGTCCAGAGGTCTTTTGGGTGCAATGTTGGGACAGTAACCAAGCAAAATTGACTTGCTGCCTGACTCACTGTGGTAAAACAATTTATGTTACAGACATGCCAGATACTGGTGCAGATGTCACTGTAATTTCTCACATGTTCTGGCCCAATGATTGGGATTTGGTGGTTCCTTCATGTTCCCTTACAGGGATTGGAGGTGCTGCCACGTGTTTGCAAAATGCATCCATTATTAACATTACAGGTCCTGAAGGAAAGACAGCAACAGTGCGTCCTTTTGTTGTTCAGAAGCCTCATTTTTTGGGAGAGAGACATCCTGTCGCAATGGGGAGCCAAACTGGAAGTGGGAAGTGGGCCTTTGATGGAAACCACGTCAAAACCTGCCACTTGAAAGCTGACCTGGGAAACTGATCATCCTATATGGATTGATCAATGGCCTTTAACAGAGAAAAATTTAAATATCCTTAAAAAATTGGTAAAGGAGCAATTACAACAAGGTCACATCTCCCCCACAAATAGTCCCTGGATTTCACCAGTGTTCATCATCTATATGAAGACATCGGACTCCTGGAGGTTGTTTCATGACCTGAGGAAGATCAATTAAGTGATTGAAGACATGAGACCTCATCAACCTGGACTCCCTTCTTTATCAATGATCCCAAAACACTGGCCTCTCATTGTCATTGATTTAAAGGACTGTTTTTTCCACATTCCACTTTATCCCAATGATTCTCCAAGATTTGCTTTTCCAGTTCCCATTATCAATCGAAGAGAACCCATGCAGAGATATCACTGGAAATCATTGCCCCAAAAAATGAAGAACTTGCCTTTAATTTGCCAGTATTTTGTTACCCAAGCTTTGTCTCCAGTTCGACAGAAGTTTCCCAGATCCATGATTCTGCACTACATGGATGATTTTCTCATCGCAGCTCCAACGCAGGCAGAGATGGAGCGAACCCGTGCTAGTGTTGTTACTGAAACTCAAAATGCTGGACTTGCAATTTCTGCTACAAAAATCCAGGAAGTTCCACCCTGGAAGGATCTTGGATAGAAGATGACTGAGAAAACAATAACACCACAGAAGATACAGCTCCAGACCAGTGTCAGCAATCTGCAAGGCTTACAGCAGCTTTTGGGAGAAATCAATTGGGTCAGACCTGTTTTGGGAATCACCAATGATGAACTGGGTCCACTTTTCGATTTACTGAGAGGAAGCTACAACATCCAAGAACCTTAATACCCGAAGCTCGTTCAGCCCTTGACACGGTCATGGGAGCTCTCCAAAGACAGCAAGCTCATTGCTGTATTCCAGAAAACTCTTTCCTTTTTGCAATTTTAGGAGAAAAAATTACACTTTGTGGTCTCATTTTTCTGTGGGACCCTTCTGAGAGAGATCCTTTGTTGATAATAGAGTGGATTTTTCTTCCCTAGAAGTTTCCAAAAACTATTTTCACAGTTTTAGAGATGATAGCACAAATTGTAATTAAGGCCAGGAGCAGATTGTTAAGTTTAGCAGGTCAAGAATTTGCAGTTATCTATTTACCATTAAAAAAAGATTATCTTAATTGGGCAATGCAAAATTCTGATGATTTGCAGTATGCATTGTTGGACTTCCCAGGTGTTTGTTCTGTTCATTACTGTTGTGGTCCGTTCCAGTTAACGTTTAACGCGATGATTTTTTTTGGTGCAAAAATATCCAGCAAGGCATAGGGGATCTGCAGTAACAAATTAACAAAATGTAGTTTTATTGAAATAACCACAACTGAAAAGTATTGGTGAGGGGAACTGGGGAAGAAAGGGAGAAGATAAGGAAAGAGGAAGGACAGGAGCGTGGAGGAGTTATAGCTACTGAGACGTGGTGCCGCTTTTGTCCTTCGGGGTCCAGCCATCAAAGCTCACTGGGTCACGTCTGGGGGGATCTCAAAAAGCGCGGCTAGGGCTCCAATTATTCGATTTTTTTGCTGGGGGGAAGGGGAGCCAAAACAAAGGTCTCCAAGAAGGGGGAAAGAACAGAAAAAGGGGGTTACACAGAGTCCTAGCCAAGCAACAGTCAAAATCATTGTTTTCATCGCCCAGTGCTCGCAGGTGCATTTATTCTGGGTAGCTTTTCCCCGGATTGTGCACACCTCCCCCAAGCTGGGGGGGCGGTGTTCAGTCCCAGACTCTGGAAGAAGGTGCGAGGGCAGTTTTATTGCATGGGGATTTCTTGTCTTCGTTCTTTGATGAAGAGACTCACATTTCTGCTTGTCTGTCACGGTGGTTGAAGGTAGATGAGAGGAGTCCTCTCTTGGAGCGGGGAGGACCTCCCCAGAGCTCAGACCAGCCAGGCCAGGAGGTAGGGAGAAAGTCCAGATCCATCGTTCAGAAAGGGCAGAATGCCCCCTTCAAGTTCAGCATGGCATGTTCTGCAAACAACACCTGTGGAAACAGTGAGCTGAGAAGCTCCTGACCTCCCCTCCCCACTGGCTCAACCGTTTTTAACTTTTCAGTGGTCTTTTCTTCATGACAATTGTGAGGCAAAAGTGAAGGACATTTGGGACAGACTCTCACACGACCCCATGACTCACGATTTTCTTGAGGGATCTTCATCAGCAGAACTCTGGAGTGTCGTTGATGAATCTTCAGAACTCATTGCATGTTGGTAGCATAACCTGGAAAAAATAGGGATGACAGAAAAGAGGAGGATAAAAAGAAGAGAGAGGGAAAAGAAAAGAAAAAGATAGGGGAAAGGGAAGCAATAAACAAATATAATTAATATTGATTATCATAATAATTTTCACACGTGGTTATTCTTTTATAACAATTTCAAAAATGGCTAATTATAATAACTTCCAAAAAATGGTTAATTAATTAAAGCAATATCATTTGTGTAACAATTTCAAAAAATGGTTGAAACAAATCACAAATAAAACAAAAACAACAAATAAATCATAATGTAAGCATTGTCTTTTAAAAATTATTTTCTAAAATAATCTACTAAAGATCAAAATAACCTTCTGTAAATCATACTTGAGAACCAAAAATTGCTCTAAAGCACACATGCTCAAATCATAATTGTTTTGTGTCAAATGTTTTGGGGACGTCTATAGTATAGAGGACATCGGCTAAGCGGTGTGCATTGATTACAGACATCAATCTCCTTAGCCTTTTCATCAGGTTCCCATTCAGAATGAATAGGGCTGCTGACAAGATAAAGCCAAGTGTAATTAGAATCAAAAGAGCAACAATTGGATGGCACACACTGTTCAGGACACCTGTGGCAGTAGGTGACCACCCAAAGAAAGTATCCCACCACCTTTGCTCAGCATCCTGCTTTACCCTCTCCATAACCCGGTGTATTTGTTCTTGAGAATTTCAACCAGATCCTGATAGAGCAGCAGTTGTCTCACGAGGGTGAGGTTCATTCCGATAGGAGTGGGCATCAGCTTGTGAATCAGTGTGTAATTGGATTGCAATATGTAGTGAGAGGTAACTGGAGCTTCATAAGAGAAATCACATCCTACAATCTTAGTAAAGTTACAAGCACAAAAGTTTGATTGATTCTTTGTATCTACCACAATATCTTCTACAAAAACAAAATCACAAATGGTTCTAAAGCATGCACAGCCATTGCCTACGTATAGAAGAACTGTTTCAGTAGCCTCATTAGGACGAATCTCAAAATGACAGATGTTTTGCTCTGTGTCTAAACAGATATCCTGAGCTACGATTGCATTGCTTTCACAGATGAACCCTTGTTGTTTGTGGGGGCCTGAATATATGTATTGTTATGGAGAGAGTCCCTGTTAAGATCTCTGTATTATAAGATCTATGTATTAAATAAGTGGGTCCTTATGGAGAGAGTCCCTGTAAGATCTGTGTGGGTCCTAGTTACTCCAAACAAGCTACAGCTGCGAAGTCCTTAGTTGGGCAGCAGCTGTAGCTCGTGAAGGTAACTGGAATAAACAGAGGTGGATCGAGAGGCCCAGGAGGAGCCCCTGAGAGGACACACGAAGAACTGTGCTGCAGAGAAGAACAGCTTGGTACAGTATGGGACTTGAGAGATATGGAATACAACGAGAATACAACAGTTGTTCTCGGACAATACAAGATTCCAGATTAACAGTTTGCCATTTGTCATTGACCTGACGGGCCCATCCCCTATGTTCAGTGGGATAGAGAACAGCTCCATCATGGTTTAATCCTAATGCAATAACAGGGAAGACTAAATGTACAGAAGCATTGCGTATGGTTAAAACAAAAGCAGTGGCTGTGTTTGAAATGGGATCATAGGTAAAGTTCACCAGGTTCCACCAGGATTGGAATTCTCTTTCAAATTCAGTGGCACTGTCCCAAATTATTTTCCAAACTTCTGTGGGGAAGGTGCCTTCCTCGCCCTCTCTTATAATTGAAGCAGAGACCGACTGCATCCACAGTTGTGCCTGGATACAGCTGAGGGCTAGGGAAACATTGTTCTGTGTAGCACTAAGTGCATCAATCACCAATTTGTGGTCATTCACGTTTGCTCTTTCCCAATTTGGCAAAATGTTTGACAGCAGCCACTGGTGTGTCCCCAAGGCTAACAGAGATGACCTCAGAGGTTGCTGTAATTTGGTCAGATCTCTAGTTGTAGCAGCCAATTTGTTCATTAGTACTTCAGAATCAATGCTATTCAGAATTCCCAATCCTGTACGCATAACACCCGTCACGTCTCTTGGTGTTCTAATTTTAAAAGAGCTTCGTTTCCGAAGCCAAGTGGTCCAGCCTTCAAAAGAAGTTTGCAGGAACGGAGAACAGGCTGACTGGATTTCTGAAACGTTGCTCTGCATTAGCAATTTGACCTGTTTGAGAGACATGCCGGATTGAATAATATTTGTTGTTGGCCAGTTTTCCTAATTATATAAGTTCCAATCTTGAAAATTCTTGGGATGAGTATGACCGGTGGTACAGGTGAAGTGGTGACAGTGGTGAAGTAGGTTTCAGCATTTATTACAAATTTAAAAGAAAGGTCTTGTGTATCCTTGGACTAGAGGCAAACTACCTCCGCAGTGTGAGTTAATGTAAAAATGTGCCAGCAGTCTCGTACGCTTAGGTGCGTACAGACTTGCTCCTGTTTGTTTTCCTGCTTTGCTATAGTCAGACCCATTAACCATTCAACACCCGATGCTAATTTGTTCTCGCACTACTCCTTGAAGCTGCCAGGTTTTCTGTTTCTCCCATTCTTGTCAAGTATACGACTTGTCTTCATGTGTAACTACTGTTAGTAAGTTTAGACCCATGACATCTCCCATAGATCCGATAAATTGCAGGAAGGCTTGAGACCAGGGCCATGTAAAGGGGCCTCCTGTTGCCTCTGCCAATTGGGGTGTGATTGCCGTGTTTACCGTGCTCAGTGCAGGCCTTACAGTGTCTGCCCTTTGAGATGTATTAGAGAAGGGCTTCACACCTTGCATCTGAGAGAGCGTAATTACAGCACTTGGTGTGAGTTTTGGTACAGTGTTTATCTTGAATGTGTAAACCAAGCCTCTTAGTCCTAATGGACTAGCTGTGTCATTCTGCCAACGACATGTCACGTAAGTGCGTTTGAGCAAAGTTAAACTGTACCAGCAATCAAGTGATGCATCATTACAATCTCTTGTAATTGCAAGATTGTTAGTTTTGAGACCTAAAGCATAACTACCAATATGTTCCTGGCGGCAACACAGAGCGAGGGGATTTTTTATTTTGAAACTTCCCCATTTCTTCATGGGACATAATTTTGCTGAAGGGATGTCCAGATGATTCCTTCCACCTGTTTCCATAAAATTTCCTGCAATTCTGGTGGAGGTGGCATTTTCATGGAGAGTTCCTTCCACCTTTCTGCATGTTACCAAAATTCACTCACCAACTGTTCCCATCTGTCACGGTTCTCATCAACTCATTCTGGTCCCATCTCCACTCATTCGGGTGGTACACCTTGGAGTCATGCAGCACTAGGGTTGCCAGGCTCGGGTAACGGCCCTTGGGATAGGTTCCAAGAACATTGGTGTGCTGAACGATGGCTTCGGGCCACAGCTGCTCACCAGGAGGTTGTCCATGAAACTGTGGTAATATGCAGAAAAGTATTAGCAAGGCTATCATATTTCAGATGATTCTCATGTCCCTCGGGGTTCTCCTGTAAAAGCAAGAACAACAAAAAATCATGCCACTGAGAGGCAGAAAGGAGTTTAAAATGAGGGGATTATCCAGCGTGTGTGTATGCGGTGCTCTTTTCCAAGAGCGTCAGAGGCTACCCATGCATATTTATTCAGAGGGGTTTTCAGCACAAGTGGTACCTCGCCCACCGTGGGGAGGTCCACTAAGACAGGTTGTCCAGGGTAATGTGATGGATTGTTTGCATCGTCGGGACCTTCCAGTAAGGGATGACGCTTGGAGGTGTGGGGTAAAAAGCAGTAACTTTAGGGCAGCCGTTCACCCCCCACCTGCCATTTACCCCCTTAACAGCCTCCCACAGTCAACAGTCCCAGTTTGCTTTCTGGGGCATAAGGAAAAGGCCACTTGTCCTTTCCACGATCCCGTTAGCCTGAGGGTAGTAAGGAGTATGAAAAGTCCACTTTATGCCTTTGGCTCTGGCCCAATCCTGAACCACCTTGGCAGTAAAGTGAGACCCGTTGTCAGACTGAATTTCTTTTGGCTTTGGAAAAGTTCCAAACCACCCCTGCAAAGCTTTAACTGTATTATCACCTGTGGCCCTTTTAAAAGCATCAGCTTGTACCAACCCAGATACAATTTCCACTCCTACCAACACAAAATGTTTACCTCCTGACTTCTTAAAAGGACCAATATAATCTACCTGCCACACATCCCACAAGCCTTTACCTTTCCTCAAATACAGAGGATCATCCTCTAAAGGATGCTTTTCCAGTCGCTTGGGGCACTGTTCGCAGGCCGATATGCATGTTTTACACATTTCCCTGGTGACTGGCCAGCCGCGGGCGTGTGTTTCCTCGTACAGATCTTTTGCACCTGTGTGCTGTCTTTTTACATGTAACCATTCTAACAGTTGATTCCAATCCTCTGAAATAGTTTCTTTTTTCAGGGGGCTAAGCCTTGCTAGTTCATCAACTCTGTTGTTCCATTCACCTGCTTGATTCCCATCTGTTTGATGAGAAGCTGCCCAACCATCCAGAAAGTTTCCTTTACTGGTGATTTCTAGGATTTCTTTGCATTTATCTTTCTGCCACACTGGGATTCCGTTAACTTCCCAGCCATTCTGTTGCCAGAAAGGGAGCTACTCAGTGCAGCCTCTGTATACTGCATATGAATCAGTGTAGATGTAAACAGGAGAAGTGTTTTGTGCCTCACGCTGGAAAACACTCCAGAGAGCTATGAGTTCTCCTACCTGAGCGCTGCCCTCCCCTTCTGTGATGATTTTTTTCACCAGATGAAATATGTAAAGCAGCCGCCTTATATTTCCAAATCTTTCCTTCCTGCTTTGAAGAAGCATCTGTAAACCAACAGTTTGCTGCTATTTCAGGTGAGAATGGTGGTGCTACTTTTATTACAGAAACAGGTTTGTCTTGACTACTATCCAGGCTCTCAGTGTCTTGTGTTGCCAAGAATTTTGCAGCACCTTCTGTGACAGAAAAGTTATTGCAGTAGTTCTCTATCTGAGCATATCATTTCCTGACTGACAACATTTGGGCTATGCCGCCAGGTGGAGGGGTCCCATTAGTGACAGCTTTAATTACCTTGAAGGGACCTCTCAAGATGATAGCTTGCTGCCGTGTGATTTTTTCTACTTCAATGAGAGCTAAGCTAACAACAAACAATCCTTTTTCCCAGGTAGTGTATCTTTTCTCAGCATCTTTAAAACCACGGGAAAAGAAGCTGACAGGCCTCATTGGACCCTCAGGACCTCACTGCCAGATGTGTATTGATAGTCCTGAGGAGGCAAATCCCCATTCCACTTGGAAAGGGTCTTTAGGATGAATGGGCCCCAATGCCTGATGTGCTGTGGCTTCAAAAATCAGCAATTGTAATACTTCCTCCTGAGAAGGAGTCCAATCTCATTTGACTACTTTCCTTAGTAAGTTGTACAGGGGCCTAGCAATGATTGAGAAATCTGGGATATGTTTCCTCCAGAATACTAACAGTCCTAAGGCTTGCTGGAGGTCTTTTTTGTTTTCGGGCATTTTTATTTGCTCTAAAGAAGTTAAAGTGTCAGGTGCAATGCATGTGCTACCAGATCGCCACCAAATTCCCAGGAATTTTACTTCCTGAGAAGGCTTTTGAATTTTCTCTGAAGGAATCTTTAAATCAAGGCTCTCCAGATGAGAGATTATATTCTGCTGGAGATCCCCCACTTCTTTAATTTCCTCTCCTCCCACCAAAATGTCATCAATGTATTGGTACACAGCTACAGTGTCAGGTTTAGGTATTTTTTCTAATTCCTTATCTAAAGCATGGTGTGCTAGTGTTGGAGAGTGTTTTTATCCCTGAGGGAGTCTGGTGAATGTGTACTGTTGTCCCTCCCATGTGAATGCAAAGCAATCCATGTCCTCTGGCTGTATAGGTATCATGAAGAACATGTCTTTGACATCTATGGTTGCCATGATTGTGTGAGCTTTTTCTTGTATTGATGTTATTAGTTCAGCTAAATTTGGCACTGCTGCAGTCAGAGGGTCAGCGTTGGCATTGAGCCTACGGTAATCAATCGTAAGTCTCTACTTCGTGTTGGGCTTTCGGACTGGCCACACGGGTGAATTGTATGGGGAGTGTGTGTTAATTATTATTCCTTGATCACGCAAATCCTGAATAACTGGTTTGATGCCTTCTCTAGCTTCAGAAGGCAAGGGATACTGTTTCACATTGATTATTTTACTGTAAGGCAGTGCAGGTGCGGTCTGAAGCAGCCTAATGTTAAGTGGCGGAGTGCCAAAAGACCACAGAAAACCCTCAGTGTCTTCCCACTGCCTTCCTGCAAGGACATCCATCCCTAGCAGATTATTCGGGATGTCCCCAATTACCATTTTGACAACCAATTGATTTTCTTCTCCAGGGAGTGTTACTTTGACCAGAGCAACATTCATTGGTTCTACGGTTCCTAAAGCATTAAGAACGCAGCATTGCCTTATTGTTGGAACAACTCCACACTTCTGAGCATCTCTATGTGTAAGTGCGGAGATCTGGGCTCCCGTATCAACAATTTATGTTACCAGAGCTTTTTTGGGGCCCATGATTGCTGTAATTAACATGTCTCCTGATTTATTTTTTGTGAGCATTCGTAAGTAAACCCAACCTCCACCCCTTCGCTCACCTGTAAACAGTGGAGATATTAGTTTCCCGAAAGCTCTGTTGGTGTAGATTCACTGTTTGTGTTTTGGGGTACGGGCGGTTATGTTGGGCAGTTATGTTGCTTTGGCTCTGTGAAAGAAGTTGCGAAAGAGTTACTGCCGGCTTACTGCTAGTGCTTTTCAGGAGACACGCAGCCAGGGTTTCACTGTCCAAGTTCTGTGAAAGAAGCTGAGAAACAGTTCTTTGGCTCAGTGGCTGTGTTCTGTGGGAGAGGCTGAGATGCAGCTTCACTGCCCAGATTCCGAGGGAGAAGCTGGGAAAAGATTAACTTTGGCTCATTGCCTGTGTTCTGTGGGAGAGACTGTGATGTACTGTGTGTACTGAACTGTGTATTGGTAGGAGTATTTGTTAGTTTCTGATGAGGTAGAGGGATCGGTGCACTAGGCTGGGTAGGGGGGTTTGGCCTCCCTAAATTCCAGTTAGTTATGATTTTCTGCAATTTTTCAAGTGATAAACCATCCATTATGTCCCGGGGGACCCCTTTTTTATTCCCAGCATCCACCAGCATTGTCTGTTGGAAATTTGTTTTCCTGGTTCTGTGTTTTCAGGGTTAGGGGCTCCCATAAACCGGACACCTTTTGTTTTTTCTGATTTTTCCTCTAGGCTTTTTACAGGCCTATACTGTCTACAATAATTTATTAAATCAACTGCTACCTCACTCCATGTCCAAATTTTGCGGCTGCTGCTAGATGTGTCTGATGGTGTTGTGGGGGTCTGTGTTGGTGTATAGGGTGATGGGGCAGACTCAGACTGATCAGTGGAGTTGTTAAGAAATCTATCCAGTCTATCTATTGGGCTTAAAGTCATAATTGTTTTTTGAATAGTAATTGCTGTTGATTTCAATGTTTCTGGAAGCCCATGAATTAAAGGGGTCATAATTTTAGGCTTCACAGGCAGTTGCATTGGGGATTCAAAACCAGGAATTAATTTTCTCTCATGAATCATTTGCAAACATGCAGCTTTTTGTACACTTTCTAAGATCTGGTCGGAGGTAGTGGCAATTGCCAGGGGATCACCCCTTTCCAAGTGATTTATTCCCCCGGCCCAATAGGCTGCACGTTGTGTTAGAGACCAGGAGTCACACTTATCTCCTGTTGTTAGGAAAACACCACGTCCCCAGTATCCACTGGCTTCTTGTTCAGTTAACTTAATCTGGTCTCTGCCAGTGAGAGACACACAGAACACATACTCCGTTTCTGATTCATGAGGAAGGCGTCCGAATTCCTTTTTCAATTTAGTTAATTCGGTAGCGCTGAATGGTGTTTGTTTAGTTGTTATGTGGGGATCCAGGTCTTCATCATTAATATAATTATATTCAGTTTTAATAAAAAGTCTCAAACGAGGACAGCAATTTTCCCCACAATTTTTAACTGTTTCAGATTCTTTGTAAGGATAGTTTTGTTTTGCTGCCTCGAACTCTTTGTATGGATAGATTTTTTTAATGCAAGGTGTTCCTTTTTCTTCCTCCTCTGTAGAGGAGTTGATTTTGTGTATGTTTTTGGTGTGTTCTTCTCTGAGGGGAGCTTGCAGCATGTAAATTTCATTTCTATCCTCATTTAACTGTTTTTGCAAAATTTCAACTAAATTTTGAAGGGAGTCTATAATTATCATTTCCTCACTTCTCCATTTACAGCGGTTTTCTATGGCTGCAGTGAGACATGCTCTGAGAACTGAGCAAAGAATGTTCTTATTTTTACCTATTTTGAATTTTGATTCATGTTGCAGAGAACATATTCTATCAATGACATTTTCCAAATTAAACCAATTGTTTTCTGTCCAAGTTTCTCCACCAGATGACGGTTTTGCATTGTGTTTAGCAAGCAACCAGTAAAAGTCAGCTTTTGCTTTAGGATTGAGATTTTCATTCATTTTGTGTGAAGGGACCAGAAGTATACCAGGGAGCTGATTTGTGAACTCAAGTTACACAATCATACAGACCTTTTTATGCCCTTTGTCTCCCTAGATAGCTGAAGAAACAAAATCTGTCTGGAAGGCACTGTTTTAATTGCTTCAGGTTTGTCCCTTCCTTTCCAGACAGTCCAGATACACAATCACACCCACACACGCACACAAATGTTTTCTTTGTGAGGGGACCAGAACCTAGAACAGGGGGAATGCCACTCAGCCTTCGCTGGGCCACCCCTTGCTCCATGTGTAGGTGAAGGGACAATATCTGTCTAAAAGGCACAGCTTAATTTCTTCAGGTCTGTCCCCTCCCTTTTAGACAGTCCAGGTACACAAATACAGCAGTAACAACAGTAACAGGTTCAGATACAACTCCAATACAACATCAATTCCAATATCAATATCAGGATTAGGAGGAGTATCAGTGTCGGTGTCCGTGCCGGTAAGATCAGTAACAGAAGTGACTGTAACAATTTCCCCTGCTTTTGCACCGAAAAATCTTTTGTGTCAATTCCGGAGCCTGTGTGCTCAATCAAGGGTGAGATTTGGCTTTGGCATATGCAGTCTGACGGAGATTACAGACTACACAGAACCTGCAAAATCTCACTGGCTTCCAGAATCCCATCCTCGTCGCCAATTATGTGAGGGTCCACCTGAAATGAACGGGTGACGAATGATTTTTTTGGTGCAAAAAATAACCAACAAAGGCACAGGGGTTTTGCAGTAACAAATCAACAAAATGCAATTTTATTAATGATAACCACAACTGAATATGCATTTGGTTAGGGAATCTGGGGAAGAGAAGGGTAAGACAAGGGAAAGAGGGAGGAAAGAAGGTTAGGGAGGGGCTTATAGCTACCAAAATGTGATGTCTTCGGGGGTCCCGCCGCCGAAACTCGCTGGTGCACGCTTTGGGGAGATCTCAGAGGACAGTCGGAACCGAACCCCAAAATATACTGTTCTTGGTTGGGGGAAGGGTGGCCGAAATTTGGTTTCCATGGAGGGCAAAAGAATAGGTACAGCAGGAGGGGGGAGGTTACTCCATTGTTTTCATGCCCGAATGTTTGCAGGTACGTTTACTCTGGGCAGTTTTTCCCCACTCCCCGAGCTGGGGGGGGGGGGTTCAGTCCCAGTCTCTGGAAGGAGGTTGCCAAGGGGGTACCAGGGGGGTGCCAGTAGGGTGCCGGGGGGTTCCTTGTCTTGTCTTGGTTCCTTGATGAGGGGATTCGCATCTCTGTTTGTCTGTCACGGTGGTTGAAGGCAGGCGAGAGGGGTCTTCTCTTGGAGGGGAGGAGCCACCCCAGAGCTCAGTGCAGCCAAGTCAGGAGGTTGGAAGAAAGTCCAGTTCCATTGTTCAGAAAAGGGCAGCATGCCCCTTCAAGTTCAGCATGGCATGTTCTGAAAACACCACCTGTGAACACACTGAATAAGCATGAGACTTTCTTTCCCAACTGGCTCAACAGTTTTTAACCTTTCGGGGGTCTTTTCTCATGACAATTGTGAGGCAAAAAATGAAGGATTTTTGGATGGACTTTCACAACCAGAAACTGCTGCTCCATCCCCACGGGCTGCAGGCCCCCATGGGCAGGGCGGGGACGTGGGGGCTACTGCCCTGCACAGCCTCCCCTTCACATCCCTGCCAGAGCCATGGGCAGCTGCCTGTGGCCCCCGAGCGTGCTCAGGAATTGACCACTGCTGCTGGAGGCCTTGGTGCTGAGCCCCTGAATCATCTCTCACTCGGACATGCTCACAAACAAAGGAGGAACAGGGCCTCAGTGGCCCGAAGAGCTGCCCACAGAACCAGGAGGACCTGGACGAGTGGGATTGCAGAAGCAGCGTGGGGAGAACATCCAGGCAGGCTGCCAGGGGCTGAGGCTGGGGCAATGGAAAATCTGCAGTGGGAAGGAAACCACACAGCATCTGGTATTTTGAAACACAGCTAGAGTTTTCCTGTGCATTCTGACTATGAATCACCAATGGTGGGCTGTGAAATTTCTAATACCTGTCTGGCCCTTGGGGCTGAGCTGTGGGATGAAGCTCTGGGAGGAGACCTGGGAGAGATCCTAGAGTGAGCCAGGGTCCCCCACGTCAGAGCAGAGCCTGGAACAGTGGGAAGGGATCCATGGCAGCCTCGCTCCCCCTCTACCCTTTCCTCACCATGGGCCAAACAACATCCTGAAGCACATTGTGAGAGAACTGCTCAAAGGGGATGGTGGGTGCATTCCCTCAGCCTTGTCCTGGAGCTCAGCAGCCGAAGGCTCTGGCTGCACATCTGGACATGCCGTGCCCGGAACACCAGGAAGAGATCCATGGCAGCCTCGCTGCCCCGCTGCTGCTTCCATGCCCTGCAGGGCTGTTTCCCAGCCTGGCCTGGCTGCAGCTTCTCCCCAGCCTCTGCAGGAAGGCATTGGGCATCAGCTGCCACGCAGCCCCAACTCACCAGGGATCCCCTGCATTTTCCCAGTCCCCAGGCACATCCTGAGGTGTGGCTGCTTGGAGGAGGGAGGGCCATAGCCAGCCCCAAAGGCCTGGGGGGATCAGGATTTTCCTGATCATAACCCATGTCTTGGACAAGTATTGCCTCCTGAAGAGGCCACCTCCTGGATATGCAATGATTCCATCTGATCCAGCTGTGCCTCTTCCTTTCTCAAGGGATGGACAGAGAGGCTCTATGGAAGGTGGCATTTCCTGCAAGAAGGGAGGCGATGCCAGGCACAGTCACAGGAGGTAAATGCTGTGCCTCTGGGCCTGAGCCCTGCTGAGGCTTGAGCTGGCCTCTCTGCTGCTTGGCACTGCAGGCACAGCCCGGACAAGACGGGCACAGCCCAGAGGAATTGTCCTGAGCAGGCTCAGGGCACTCGCGTACTGAGCTGTCCTGCTGGGCTCCCTCTGTGGGAGACACGTCCCGAAACCTGGGAGCAGCTGCACGGGGTGTCCATGGTGGGGAAAGGGCAGAGCAGGAGAGCAAGGCTCCAGTGGTTCCTGAGAGGGCCTGGCCATGTGCCCGTGGGCTGTGGGAGCTGTTCCATGGGCAGGTGGGCAAGCAGGTGGGAGGGATGGAGGTTGGGAGAGACAGCTGTGGCACTGCAGATTTCCCCAAGCATTTAGTGAGGGTTTCCTGTGCGGGAAGGAGGGAGAGAGCCCCAGGGCCCTGGGCTGCTGCAGCTGCCCCTCCAGGCATGTTGCACAGCACCTGCAAAGAGCGTGGAGAGTGACCAGGAGGCACAGGCTCCCACAGCCTTACCCCACCCCCTTGCAGTGCCCAATTCCCCAAGGGAGAAGGGGATCCCAGCACACCATGGAAATGGTTCTGTAGGATCTGTGATCCCTTCTCAACTGGGATCATGACTTGAATTACTTGAAAATACTGGTGAATGGTGCTTTGAAGACCTTGCCAGATGTTGGAGGCATGTTCTGAATGTACCTTTCCTGACAGAATAATCCGTGGCAGTGTGGCAAGAGTTTACTCATGAGCCAGTTCCCTTAAGTTCTTCTGAGGGTGGATCAGTTCTGGAAACCTTGCCCTGCTCCCTTCTGGAGCCCTGAGGGATCCCACAGGATCGCTGTCAGTGGGAGGAAGGAGTATTTATCTGTCCATTCTCCTCCCGTGTGCAATGCCACAGTGTCCTTCTGTGTGCTCTGTGCAGCCACAGAGAAGAGCAGAGAGGGAAGGGGCTGGGCCCAGGGCTGTGCCCCAGGGCTGAGCCTTTCTCAGCTCCTTTGCTGCCCCCAGGGAGCCCGAGCTGCTTCTGCTGCCACTGCCAAGCCCTGGCCCTGCCTGCGGCTGGGTTTGGAGCTGCTGGCAGCTCCAGGGAGTCCTTTCTGCCCCAACAACCCCGCATGGGGCTCCTTCCATCCCAGTGTGGGGCCACTGCAGGCACAAGGTCCCCCTGGCCCTGCTCCTGACTGGAAGGCAGAGACAAGGGAGTGCCTTGGAGGGCACCAATCACCCAGGTGCCCTCACTGCCACTCAGGTCTGAAGGAGAATCTTCAGCAGTGCCATTGGAGCTATTGTGTCCTGCCTTTCTTTGCAGCTAAGCCTGTTGGTAAATGTGATCTGGCTTCCCAGCCCACATTCAGGATTGAGCCTCTGGGAGATGGTGAGGGTAGGTCAAGGCCTTTCCCCTGGGAGAGCTGCCAGCTGAGAGCCCAAAGCTCGGCCAGGGGGCATCGCTGCAGGCGCCAGGACAGAGCCATGCACTTGGTGCCATGATCTAGTTGAGGTGTTAGAACATGGGTTGGACTCGATGATCTTAAAGGTCTCTTCCAACCTAGAATTTTTATGATTCTGTGATTCTGTGTGTGCCCTCACCCTGCACGATCCACTCACAACTTCTGCTCAGCACTGGCAGCTGTTTGGAGGAGGGTGGGCCCTGGCCCTGCTGAAAAAGACCAGATGATTTGTTGATTACACCCGATTTTGCATAAGCATGATGTCCTGAACATGCCATCAAAGTAATGGAGAATCGTTCCGTCTGTTAAGGTGTACTTTTTGTTTCTCAAGTGATGGGCCAAAAGGCAGGACAGAAGGAGGTGTTTCCACAACGAAGCAGAGGCCGATTGGCAGCCCCTGCTGCAGGAAGGAAGGCCAAGCCAAACACAGGCATGGGCACGGGCACAGGCTCAGAAGGTAATTGCTGTGCTTAGCTCAGCAGGGCTCAGCCCTTGGCGGGACTGTGTGGCTGCGGCTCTTCCACTGGGGCCTGCCCTTGCACGGCCCGGCCGCAGCCAAAGCTGGAGGTACCTCTGGAGCTCGTTCACAGCCCCGGGGAAAGGGGACTCGTGCACCAACGTCCCTCCCGCTGCAGCTGCTCCAGAGCTGGCCCTGAGTGCCCAGAGGCCCAAGGCACAGGAGCGGGAGCCCTGCCACAAGCCCAGGGCCAGAGCCAGCCTTGGCTCCTGACTGGGCAGGGGCTGCACTGGGTCCTGCCAGGGCCTGACTCTGTGCCCTGGGGCTGGGGGAGCTGTCACGGGGCAGGGAGGGCCAGGGCTGGCAGTGGCTGCTCAGGGATGGCTTTGGCCCATGTCCCTCCAAGCAGCCACTGCCCAAGCAGCTCCACAGCCCCCGGGCTCTCCTCCCGGCCTGCTGGGCTTTGTTGGGTGGGCACAGCCTGTGCCAAGGGGCGGCAAGTTGCCTGCAGGCCCCAGCTCTGGGGGAAATGGAGAATGTCCTGCCCGCATCCACCGTGCTGGCAGCTCATTCATGTTCCATTTCCCCGCTTAATGGGACACCACATATCAGGAGACATTTTGTTCATCAGTTCCACAAGGATCCATGATGAGTCACCACTTGTTCAATTGCATTTTATAACACTGATGTTTCTCAAGTGATGAAAATCCTTCCTTGCTATTGCTCCAATACCCTTCTTTTTCAAGTTCCAATGCTTATCCCACAACAATGTAAATGGTGTGGGCTTGTTTGCAAATATTTTTGGCTTTTTCTACGGGACACAGGGCTGGAAAAGCACATTTCTTTCAAACAAGGAAAGATCAAGAAATACTCAGCAACTATAACTCCCAGGCCAGGATCAAGGGTCATTACAGAAGTCTTTCTCTGGCTATAAAATACTTACTGGCACACAGTTTGCTTCTTCAAATGGCAGGCAGACCTTTTTTGTACTAGTCAAGGAAAACTGGCCTGCTGATTCAGTGCATGTGTAGTGAGTAACGTTGTCATATGGATCTTTATAACTCTTTCCAACCTGAAAAAAACAGAAAAAAAAATGAAAAAACAAAACCAAAAACAAACGAAGACAAACAAAACCCCCAAGCCAATGGAGTATAGCAAAAAAAAAAAAAAAAAAAAAGAAAACTGAAACAGTAATAAAGTCAATGAACTGGCAGAGACTGGGTTGCTCTTACCACTCTGAAAGGACTGAGATGTCTGCAACTCACATCTACAAATTATGTACCAAGCTCACCCACTACCAGTCTATGCAAAATCACTTCTGTGGCCTCCCAGGGGGAAAGAATGAAAGAATGGCAGAATAAGCTGACGCTCCCCATTGCTCCCACAGGTGCAGCTGGAACCACAGCACATGTTCCTGATGCCCAGAAGGGCCTTGGAAGGGGTTTCTGTCAGGGAACAGGCTTCAGTCTGGGGTTACTGGCAGGCCTGCTTGTCTTGGATCTGATCTTCCTCTTATGCTCTGTCCGAATTTGGACTTACTTGAAGAGGAGACAGTGAGTGTTTAGTTGACGTTTCCCTCAAACAACTTCTTTTGAAAATATGCTGTACATAGGAAACATTTCCAGTGAGGCTGCAGTGTAGGTGTGGCCAGTACACGATTGTCCAAAGAACTCTGCTGAGGGTTCTGCTGCTGCCCAGAGCTTTCATTGGCCTCCTAATTGCTGGGCCTTGTCCTGGGGGGCCCGCTGGGGCTGCAGCCAGTGCTGGCTCCCACTGAGGCTGCCTGGCCCAGAGCAGCCCCAGGGGCACAGGGCAGAGGCAAAGCACGGTGGGGAGGAGAAAGAGCAGGGACGAGATTGCCCTTGAAAGGCAGAGGCGCTCTGGGGCCCGCTCCTGCCCAGGGAGCCTGCCCAGAGCCGTGTCCTGTTGGCCGGGGCCGTGAGGGGCAGCTGTGCAGCTGGGCCAAGCTGTGCCAGCAGCTCCAGCCGTGCTGGGGAGCCTTGCCAGCTCTGGGCCCGGCTGTGCAGGAGGTTCCCTGTGTGCCACTGGCACCTGGGGCCTCAGCCACCTCTTCTTTCCACAGTTCCACCTCTGGACAGGAGTTGTAAGATGGCAGCTGCACCTCACACCCAAACAGCAGGAGCAGCTCCTCCAGCAGTTAGAAGAGCCTGCGCAGCCCTGTCAAGAATTCTGAGGAGAAGACTCCAGAACAGCCATCGACAAGGAAATCTTCTATTCTCCTGGAGATCCCACTGCCACCTCCTCTCCCCATGAGTATCCCCAAGCTACTTTCATTTCTTTTTTGATCCTCCTCTGTCCCGTCACGACTCCTTCTATAGACCCCAGCAGCAGCCCAGCACCCTCCAGCCCCTCCTGAGACTAACATGTCGTTTCCTCTGCCCCTGAGCTCCCTGGCCCTGCCCTCTAAGCAACACTGAAGTTAACCCTGCTCTCTGCCAGGCTAGGTGATGGCCCTTTCTTTAGTTGCACTAAAGGGAAGGTGCCGTCACCCCAGTGTTTGGGTGGCAGCAGCAGCAGAGCCCAGCCGGCAGCAGCACTGGCTGAGCTCCATGGCCAGGAGCAGCCGTGGATGCCCATGGTGTGGGCAGGCAGGAGCCAGGCAGGGGCTGCCGTGACCAGCGGCGGGGTCCTGAGGGCTGGGGAAGCCCAGGGGGCAGGCAGCAGCATGGGGCTCCTGAGAAAAAGCAACTCCATTTGCTTAGGTTTTCTGTTTTAGAAATTAGAAATTTGTAGAAGTATTTCAAAATAGTTTTTCTGAAGAGAGACACCCCCAAATATATCTTCCCAATTACTATAGTGTTTAAAGATTTTTGTAAGTAGTTTTAGAATCGAGAGAAAAAGTGACCCCATTTTGTCTTCACTTTTCATTCTTAGAAATATTTAGAAACATCCTTTGTAGAGAGAAATCCCCAAATGTTTTGTTCCTGTTTCCACAACAGGAACTAATTTTTGAAATTTTTGAAACTACTTTTAGAGTTCTGGAAAATATTTCCCCCTTATACAATAAAAAATAAAATTGCATTTCAGTGGTAATCTTTATTCTAGGAAGAAGTAAGACCCCTTCAGCCAGCCAGCCTGCTGCAGAGGCTCTTTTCCCACAGGACCTTTGTACCTGGTCACAACCAACATACATAAAACCTTTTCCCAGATATTTCCTGAGATTTTCTATGAGGTCCCGTCTTAGTTGTCTCAGAGAAACTTTGACCACAGTGGGCATCTCTTCAAGTTACCATTTTGTTTGCTTCTAGTGGAACTTCCTCAGTTCTAGAGCAGGGCCTTCTCTCAGCTCTCTGCTGACCCCGGGCTCTCCTCCCAGCTTGCTGGGCTTTGTTGGGTGGCACAGCCTGTGCCAAGGGGCGGCAAGGTGCCTGCAGGCCCCAGCTCTGGGGGAAACGGAGAACGTCCTGCCCGCATCCACCGTGCTGCCAGCTCAGCAGGGCAGCATAGCACGGGCTGACGCTCCCCATTGCTCCCACAGGTGCAGGTGGCCCCACCACACGTGTTCCCTATTCCCTGAAGAGAATTGATTTTTGTCAGGGAACACACTGTTGGCTAGCGTTAATGGCAAGCCTGGCTTTTCTCTGGCATGCAGGGTATGGGGGACTCCTGTAATGCTGGCAGATGCCAGGGGTCCGCAATGAGGCACACAAGCTGGAGGGGCTGGTCTTGTGCGTGTCAAATTTTGCACTAAGATGTGCGGGGCTTTGGGTCCTTTGGAAGTGGTGCGTGTGGCTGGGGTTCCTCATGAGCTTCTATGGGGATTTGGGATCTTTTCTATGGTGTTCAAGTGACTGGAGACATTTGTAAGGCTGGCAGGGGCTTGACTTCCTCGCGATTACCGTGGCGGTTTAGTGCTTGCTGTCAAGGCTTGGAGAGGAGCTGAGTCCTTGCTAAGGTGGGCAGGAGGCTGGGTTCTTTTGTGAGGCACACAAGGCCGTCTTGGGGTCTCTGCATTGGTATTCATGGATTGTTTGTGAGGCACACAGGGATATTTTCGGGTCCCTGCCACTGTTGCTTTACCAACTTGTTGCTGTGCAGGTGCTGCCAGCACCCAAACAAGGTCCTCTCCCCTGAAGGCACTGGCCCTGATCTCTGGCCCCTACTGAAGGTGGGCAGAGCTTGACCCAGCATTTCTGTTGCAATAAAGAGATGGGGCTGTCACCCCAATGTCCGGGTGGCAGAAGCAGCAAAGCCCACCTGGCAGTCGCACTGGCTCACCTCCATGCCCAGGAGCAGCCACGGATGCCCATGGTGTGGGCAGGCAGGAGCCAGGCAGGGGCTGCTGTGACCAGCGGCGGGGTCCCGAGGGCTGGGAGAGCCCATGCTGAGCGTCCCTGGGCTGAGGGCACATTTCCTTCCCTGGCATCATCTGGGCCTGGACCTCCTCCAGTGGCAAGCCCAGGAAAAGAGGGAAGCCATCAAGAGCATCTCCATGGACACAGTCTGACCCACAATGTCAGCAGGTGACAAATAAGGTTTTGCTGAGCAATGGACCTGGGATACACAAAAACAATCAAGGCAGTCCATTTGTACAGATGCAGGCACACTCTGGGGGTACAGCTGAGGCCATGAGGTCACAGCAGGCTCAGGGGTCACAGCAGGCTGAGGTCACAGTTGGCTCTGAGGTCACAGAGGTGCCAGACCCGGTGGTTGCACAGCAGCACAAGGAGCGAGCAGTCAGTGCTTGAGCACAACTGTTGCGGTAGCAGCAGCGGCGGTGGCAGCACTGGTGCTGACATTGGGACAGCGGTGTCAGGACAGCGGTGGCAGCAAGAGCTGCGGCACTGGCAGAGGGCAAGGCACCATGGCCCTTGCTCTGCGCCTCTTCCTCCTGCTCCTCCTGGCCGTGGCCCTGCCTGTCAGGGCTGCCCAGGCTACTCCACTGCAAGGGTGGCGAGCAGGTGAGCCGGCAGCCTGGCTCCCCTTTCCCGGGACAGCGCTCCCTGCTCCCCGGGAAGCGCTGGGGATGGTTTTCCCCAGGCCTTTAGGGAGGGTTTCCTCTGGGGGAGGGAGAGAGACCCCATGGCCCTGGGCAGCCCCAGTTTCCTTTCCAGGGATGTGTCCCAGGGCCTGCAAAGAAGGTGCAGTGACCAGGAGCCTGCCCAGAGCTCCCGAGGCCCCTGTGCAGTTTGGCCTTGTCCATTCACACCTGGCTCCCGTAGACTTAACCAACCCCCTTGCAATGCCCTGTTCCCAAAGGCAGAAGGGGATCCCAACACAAAAATGAAATGGTTCAGATCTTTGTTCCATTCTAGATTTGGATCACGCCTTGCAAGATTTGGAAGTCCAGGTGAATGACACTGTGAATGTCTTGGTGAATGCCAGAGGCAAGTTCTGAATTTCCCTTTTTACTGGCAGACTAATCAGTGTCCATGTGGCAAGAGCTCACCCATCGGCCATTTTTGTTAACGTTAAGTCAGGGCTGAAGAATTTTGTAAACTTTGCCCCGCTCTTTTGTGGAGCACTGAGGGATCCCACAGGATGGCTGTCAGTGAGAGGAAGGAGCATTTAGCTGTCCATCCTCCTCCCGTGCGCAATGCCAATGTGTCCTTTTGTGTGCTCTGTGCAGTCACAGAGAAGAGCAGAATGGGCAGGGGCCAGGCCCAGGGCTGTGCCCCAGGGCTGAGCTTTGCCTGCAGCCCGAGGATCTGCTACAGTGCCACAGGTGATGTTCTGTCCTGCCTTTCTTTGCAGCTGAACTTTTTGGTGAAGGTGATCTGGCTTCCAAAACCACATCCATGACTGAGCCTCTGGGAGATGGTGAGGGTAGGTCAAGGCTTTTCCCCTAGGAGAGCTGCCAGCTCAGAGCCCAAAGCTCGGCCAAGAGGGCATCGCTGCAGGTGCCAGGACAGAGCCATGCACGTCTGTGCCCTCGCCGTGCACGATCCCCTGACTGCTCCTGCGGCTCAGTGGTGCCCGTGCAGCTGAGCAGAGATGGCAGAAGCTTCTGTGGCTGATGTGTTACAGATGTGTCTGCAGGGAGGACTTTTCCTGTCCCTACACGGAAGCCATGCTCCCGTCGCAGGGGTGAGTAGTGTGTCCCTGCTGACCCCACAGGCTGAGCCCTGCTTTTGTGGCATCCATTCATGGGAAATGGAACCGTGTTGCTCCAAGGTCCACCAAGGGGAAAGAACAAAGCTACAGAAGAGAAGAAACCCCATGAGCCCTCTGAACAAATGAAGGAAATGCTGAAGGAAATGCAGCAGGCAGGACAAGGTGGGTGCATTCCCTCAGCCTTCACCTGGGGCTCAGCAGCCGAGGCTTTGGCTGCACATCTGGACAGGCCGAGCCCGGCCCAGCAGGAAGGGATCCATGGCAGCCTCACTGCCCCGCTGCTGCTTCCATGCCCTGCAGGGCAGTTTCCCAGCCTGGTCTGGGTGCAGCTTCTCCCCAGCCTCTGCAGGAAGGCATTGGGCACCAGCTGACCAGCAGTCCAAACCGCACCACAGGCATGAGATGCCCTGCAATTTCCTATCTCCAGGCAAATCAGAAGGGGCATATATATGGAGAAGGGAGAGCCCTGCCCTACCCAAAAAGTTGAAAGGGATTTCTTGAATCTTAACCATGTCTTTGAGAGGCATTGCCTCCTGAAGATGCCACCTCTCCAATGGGGAACAGTCCATTATGATCCAGCTCTCTCTTTTCTCCAGAAGCAGATGGAGAGGCTGTGCAGAAGGAAACATTTCCTGGAGGAACCAGTGGCTCATGGACAGCCTCTTCTGCAGGACGGGAGGCAATGCCAGGCACAGCCACAGGAGGTAATTGCTGTGCCTCTGGGTCTGAACCCTGCTGAGGCTTGAGCTGCCCTCTCTGCTGCTTGGCACTGGGGGCACAGCCCGGAAAAGACGGGCACAGCCCAGAGGAATTGTCCCGAGCAGGCTCAGGGCACTCGGGTACTGAGCTGTCCTGCTGGGCTCCCTCCATGGGAGACACATCCTGAAACCTGGGAGCAGCTGCACGGGGTGCCCATGGTGGGGAAAGGGCAGAGCGGGAGAGCAAGGCTCCAGTGTGTCCTGAGAGGGCCTGGCTATGTGCCTGTGTGCTGCGGGATTTGTCCCAGGGGAAAGATGGTTGGAGAGATAGAAGTAGGTAGAAAGGGAGGGAGAAAGGGCAGGATGGGGACAGGGGGATAGCTGTGGCACTGCCTGCTGCAGTTTTCCCCAGGGATTTAGCAAGAGTTGCAGCTGTGGAAGTGAGAGCTCCCAGGGCCCTGGGTTGCTTCAGCCGCCCCACCATGGATGCTGCACAGGGCATGGAAAGAGGGTGCAGAGTGACCAGGAGCCTGCCCAGAGCTCCCGAGGCCCCTGTGCAGTTTGACCTTGCCCATTCATCCCGGGCTCCCATGGCCTTACCTGACCCCCTTGCAGTGCCCAATTCCCAAAGCAGAAGGGGATCCCAACACAGCCTGAAAAATGTTCTCATCTCTGCTCCATTCTAGATGAGGTTGCTCGAAAGGCTTCCCCATTAGATTGGTTGAGAAAAGTGTTGAAGCCTTTGGAGCCTCCTTCAGGTATGTTCTCACTGTCCTACACAGTAATAATTGTTGACAACTTCACAGCAACCAGGTTATCCACCTACTGTGGCTGTTGTGTTACAGATGTGTCTGCAGGGAGGACTTTTCCTGCCCCTTTGCTGATTCCTACAAAGAAGCCTGGCTCCAATCGCTGGGGTGAGTAGTGTTGTCCCTGCTGACCCCACAGGCTGAGCCCTGCTTCTGTGGCATCCATTCCTAGGAAATGGAACTACTTTCTGTTAAGGTCCTCTGAGAGGGAAGAACAAAGCACCAGGACACAAGAAACCACATGAGCCAAACAACATCTTGAAACAAATAGTGACAGAACTTCTCAAAGGGAATGGTGAGAGGATTTCCCTCAGCCTTGTCCTGGGGCTCAGCAGCCGAGGGCTCTGGCTGCACATCTGGACACGCCGTGCCCAGAACAGCGGGAAGGGATCCAAGGGATCCATGGCAGCATCGCTGCCCTGCTGCTGCTTCCATGCCCTGCAGGGCTGTTTCCCAGCCTGGCCTGGCTGCAGCTTCTCCCCAGCCTCTGCAGGAAGGCATTGGGCATCAGCTGCCACGCAGCCCCAACTCACCAGGGATCCCCTGCATTTTCCCAGTCCCCAGGCACATCCTGAGGTGTGGCTGCTTGGAGGAGGGAGGGCCATAGCCAGCCCCAAATGCCTGGGGGGATCAGGATTTTCCTGATCATTACCCATGTCTTGGACAAGTATTGCCTCCTGAAGAGGCCACCTCCTGGATATGCAATGATTCCATCTGATCCAGCTGTGCCTCTTCCTTTCTCAAGGGATGGACAGAGAGGCTCTATGGAAGGTGGCATTTTCTGCAGGAAGGGAGGCGATGCCAGGCACAATCACAAGAGGTAATTGCTGTGCCTCTTCGTCTGAGCCCTGCTGAGGCTTGAGCTGCCCTCTCTGCTGCTTGGCACTGCGGGCACAGCCCGGACAAGACGGGCACAGCCCAGAGGAGTTGTCCCGAGCAGGCTCAGGGCACTCGCGTACTGAGCTGTCCTGCTGGGCTCCCTCCATGGGAGACACATCCTGAAACCTGGGAGTGGCTGCACGGGGTGCCCGTGGTGGGGAAAGGGCAGAGGGGGAGACCAAGGCTCCAGTGTGTCCTGAGAGGGCCTGGCCATGTGCCCGTGGGCTGTGGGAGCTGTTCCATGGGCAGGTGGGCAAGCAGGAGGGAAGGACGGAGGTTGGGAGTGACAGCTGTGGCACTGCAGATTTCCCCAAGCATTTAGTGAGGGTTTCCTGTGTGGGAGGGGGGGAGAGAGCCCCAGGGCCCTGGGCTGCTGCAGCTGCCTCTCCAGGCATGCTGCACAGGACCTGCAAAGAGCGTGGAGAGTGACCAGGAGGCACAGGCTCCCACAGCCTTACCCCACCCCCTGGCAGTGCCCAATTCCCCAAGGGAGAAGGGGATCCCAGCACACCATGGAAATGGTTCTGTAGGATCTGTGATCCCTTCTCGACTGAGATCATGACTTGGATTACTTGGAAATGCTGGTGAATGGTAGTTTGAAGACCTTGCCAGATGTTGTAGCCATGTTCTGAATGTACCTTTCCTGACAGAATAATCCGTGGCAGTGTGGCAAGAGTTTACTCATGAGCCAGTTCCCTTAAATTTCACTGAAGGTTGATCAGTTCTGGAAACCTTGCCCTGCTCCCTTCTGGAGCCCTGAGGGATACTACAGGATTGCTGTCAGTGGGAGGAAAGAGTATTTATCTGTCCATTCTCCTCCTGTGTGCAATGCCACAGTGTCCTTCTGTGTGCTCTGTGTAGCCACAGAGCAGAGCAGAGAGGGAAGGGGCTGGGCCTAGGGCTGAGCCTTTCTCAGCTCCTTTGCTACCCCTAGGGAGGCTGAGCTGCTTCTGCTGCCACTGCCAAGCCCTGGCCCTGCCTGGGGCTGGGTTTGGAGCTGCTGGCAGCTCCAGGGAGTCCATTCTGTCCTGACTGCCCCACAAGGGGCTCCTTCCATCCCAGTGTGGGGCCACTGCAATCACGAGGTCCCCCTGGCCCTGCTCCTGAGTGGAAGGCAGAGCCAAGGCAGTGCCTTGGATGTCACCAATCACCCAGGTGCCCTCACTGCCACTCAGGCCTGAAGGAGAATCTTCAGCAGTGCCATTGGAGCTGTTGTGTCCTGCCTTTCTTTGCAGCTGAGCCTGTTGGTAAAGGTGATCTGGCTTCCCAGCCCACGTTCAGGATTGAGCCTCTGGGAGATGGTGAGGGTAGGTCAAGGCCTTTCCCCTGGGAGAGCTGCCAGCTCAGAGCCCAAAGCTCGGCCAGGAGGGCATCGCTGCAGGTGCCAGAACAGAGCCAGGCACGTGTGTGCCCTCGCCCTGCACGATCCACTCACAGCTTCTGCTCAGCACTGGCAGATGTTTGGAGGAGGGTGGGCCCTGGCCCAGCTGAAAAAGCCCAGATGATTTGTTGATTTTACCTGATATTGCATGAGCATGAGGTCCTAAACATGCCATCAAAATATTGGAGAATCGTTCCGTCTGTTAAGGTGTACTTTTTGTTTCTCAAGTGATGGGCCAAAAGGCAGGACAGAAGGAGGTGTTTCCACAACGAAGCAGAGGCCGATTGGCAGCCCCTCCTGCAGGAAGGAAGGCTAAGCCAAACACAGGCATGGGTACGAGCACAGGCTCAGAAGGTAATTGCTGTGCTGGGCTCAGCAGGGCTCAGCCCTTGGCAGGGCTGCGTGGCTGCAGCTCTTCCTCCAGGGCCTGCCCTTGCACGGCCCGGCCGCAGCCAAAGCTGGAGGTGCCTTTGGAGCTCGTTCACAGCCCCGGGTAAAGGGGACTTGTGCACCAATGTCCCTCCTGCTGCAGCTGCTCTGGAGCTGGCCCTGAGTGCCCAGAGGCCCAAGGCACAGGAGCAGCCCCGAGCGGGAGCCCTGCCGTGAGCCCAGGGCCAGAGCCAGCATTGGCTCCCGACTGGGCAGGGGCTGCAGTGGGTCCTGACAAGGCCTGACTCTGTGCCCTGGGGCTGGGGGAGCTGTCACGGGGCGGGGAGGGCCAGGGCTGGCAGTGGCTGCTCAGGGATGGCTTTGACCCGTGTCCCTCCAAGCAGTCACTGCTCAAGCAGCTGCACAGCCCCCGGGCTCTCCGCCCAGCCTCTGCTGGGCATTGTTGGGTGGCACAGCCTGTGCCAAGGGGCGGCAAGGTGCCTGCAGGCCCCAGCTCTGGGGGAAACGGAGAACGTCCTGCCTGCATCCACCGTGCTGCCAGCTCAGCAGTGCAGCACAGCACGGGCTGACGCTCCCCATTGCTCCCACAGGTGCAGCTGGAACCACAGCACATGTTCCTGATTCCCAGAAGGGCCCTGGAGGGGGTTTCTGTCAGGGAACAGGCTTCTGGCTAGGGTTACTCGCAGGCCTGCTTCTCTTGGATCTGATCTTCATCTTATGCTGTCTCCAAATTTGGAGTTGCTGGAACAGTAAAGGGTGAGTGTTTAGTTCACCTTTCCCTCAAACAGCTTCTTTTGAAAGTCTACTGTACATAGGAAACATTCCCAGTGAGGCTGCGGTGTAGGTGTGGCCAGTCCATGATTGTCCAAAGAACTCTGCTGAGGGTTCTGCTGCTGCCCAGAGCTTTCATTGGCCTCCTCATTGCTGGGCCTTGTCCTGGGGGGCCCGCTGGGGCTGCAGCCAGTGCTGGCTCCCACTGAGGCTGCCTGGCCCAGAGCAGCCCCAGGGGCACAGGGCAGAGGCAAAGCATGGTGGGGAGGAGAAAGAGCAGGGACGAGATTGCCCTTGAAAGGCAGAGGCGCTCTGGGGCCCACTCCTGGCCACGGAGCCTGCCCACAGCCGTGCCCTGCTGGCCGGGGCCTTGAGGGGCAGCTGTGCAGCTGGGCCAAGCTGTGCCAGCAGCTCCAGCCGTGCTGGGGAGCCTTGCCAGCTCTGGGCCCGGCTGTGCAGGAGGTTCCCTGTGTGCCACTGGCACCTGGGGCCTCAGCCACCTTGTCTCTCCACAGGAGCTCCCGTGCATCTCTAGAAGAGGAGCCTAACAACTCAGGTAAAATGCTCTCAACCTGTTATCCAAATTTTGCATGTGTGCCCCTCTCTGCCCTGCCATGGCTCCAGCACCGTCATGAACTCTTCCCAAAACCCACCCCTCCCAAACGAGACCCTCTGCGCCTGAGACCCCTGGTCCTGTTCCCCAGCCAGGATTGAAGTTGGCCCGCCCCTGTCTGCCAGGGCAGGGCTTGGCCCGCATTTGATGTTTCAATAAAGAAATGGAGTTGTCACAGCTCTGTCCAGGTGGTGGCAGGATCAAAGCCCACTCAGCGGAAGCACAGGCAGAGATCCATGGCCAGGAGCAGCCATGGATGCCCACGGTGTGGGCAGGCAGGAGCCAGGCAGGGGCTGCTGTGACCAGTGGCGGGGCCCTGAGGGCTGGGGGAGCCCATGCTGAGCGTCCCTGGGCTGAGGGCGCATTTCCTTCCCCAGCATCATCTGGTCCTGGGCCCCATGCGGTAGGCATGGATATTTTGGGGTCCATACCGAGGGGTGCAGGGATCCCTCATGAATCACAAAGGAGTATTGATGGCCTCTCCTAAGGTGTGCAGGAATGCCTCATGAGGTGTGCAGCGAGGTTACATTTGAGGGGGATTTTTACTCTTCTCAGCACAGCAAAGGGTCACTTGGCCGAGGTTTTGCAAAGCTGGGAGAAAGCCTCTTGCAAAGCCTTGGGCCCGGCCTGCGGGCCCAGCGGGCGGGCGGACCCCATCCCCTGGGGCCAGGCCGGACTGCTCAGGCCGAGCCGGACCGTGCCAGGCTCGGGCCCCGGCAGGGAAGGGCTGCGGCCCTGGGCTCTGGTCAGGCTGCTGAGCTCCGCCCTGGCCCTGTTCTGCAGCCCAACACATTTACAGCCGGGGCCGTGGCCTGGCCCACAGGAGGCACCCGGGGCTGCAACTGAGGCGGTGCCTTCTCCCACTCAAGGGGGCTGGCTGTGTTCCTTTGCAGGATCCAGAGCCTTGTACCTCGGCCTGATGGTGCAAAGATCCCCCCAGCATCCCTGAGCTTGCAGAAATAAAGGCTTTGTGCTCGTTGGTATGTTTGCCCAATTATCCCATCATCAGAAAAACCAAACAATATTAGAGAGAGCAGCAATTTTAACTGAATAGTTTAGAAAATATATTAAATTGGATACACTTGAAATATTGACAATATAATTTGATTAAATATAAGGGATACTTTAGTTCCAATAATAGTGCATAAGCAAAAGATAACCGTGGGGCACGAGGTGCGCAGTTCTTGGACCCTTGCCACCTCACGTACAAGCTTGCCAAGTGAAGATTCTCCCCTTCTATGCCATATGTCAATGGCATCTCCTCCCATTTTCGATTCATCACACTTCTACCCCCGCCCTCATCACCACCTTTACCACGCATGCTCCACCACTCGTTTTGCTGGTCACACCCCTTTTTGGGGGTCGTCTTTGGATGAAGGCTCTCTTCTTCTTTGATGCCTTTTAATTCACTTTTGGGTTACGCATGTGCACCAAGCTAGCATAATACAAGCCAAAATTAACATAATATTATATTTACACATCAAAGGAATAAATCTCTTGTAGCTGGCATTTTCCTGGGACCCAACACAGGTTTTCCTTTCTTTCTGTTAATTTTTAGTAATCAGATCCCTGCTTGGTTTCATTTGCTAAAAATCCCAAAAAGTATCAGCTTTTGTTGTGTGCAGCTGTCTGACTTTCCCAGGAACATGGCAGAGGTGTAAAGAGGGAAAATGCCAGGAAATGATGAAATGAGCCTGATCTGTGTGTTCAGGAGCAGAAAGGGACCTGGGGGTACTTGTAACAGCCAAAATGAGGGATGTGGGACTCTAAGGGCTCTGCAAAATGCAGTTTATTCCATCCAAAATGCAATTTATTGTGTACAAAATGCATTTATTCCATTCAAGAGGTTACAGCAGTCCAGGGTTGTGGATGACAGAGCTGTGCCTACAGCTGTCAGCTACAGCTGCAGGCAGGCCTGGATACCCTTTGGTTTTGGTTACAATGCATTAGATACTTTTCTATGCTGAGCATTTTCATACCGTAAAACCAATCTATACCTTAACTTTTATCTATAGCCTATCACAACTACTATAATTACCATATTAATGTTACTATTCTCCAATCAGTAAAATTTTGTACATCACAGTTTAAGCTAGAAGATATTTTTCAGTTTTCTAACAGTGGATAATTCTGAGACTTTTTTCTACTTGCAACATTTGCTGACTCGTTTGCCTGTGCTATCCTTCTGCTTGGTAAAAACATCTTCTTGTCTGAGGTGGGTTTCAGCCATAAAAACCTCTTCTTACTAGCACACATTTTCCCTCCTTGGTTATCCAGTAAGAGTGGCTCAGCAATTCTTTTCTTCTATATCAAAACATGCTTCCATCTCTATTCCTTCATCAGACTCTACATGCAAAAGTCTTCCTGCCAAGCACACATATCTGTGAGACTTTCTTGTCAAACTTTCATCCTTCCCAGCAGGTACTGGTGACAGCAGGCTGGACATGAGCCAGAAGAGTGCCCTGGTGGCCAAGGAGGCCAATGGCTCCTGGCCTGGATCAGGAATGGTGAGGCCAGCAGGAGCAGGGAGGTCGTTCTGCCCCTGCACTGGGCACTGGTGAGGGCACACCCTGAGTGCTGTGCCCAGCCCGAGCCCCTCAGTTTGGGAAGGACTTTGGGACACTGAGCACATCCAGAGGGGACAACGAGGCTGGAGAGGGGCTGGGAACACAAACCCTGTGAGGAACCCCTGAGGGAGCTGGTGTCGCAGACATTTTTTCATAGAAATCCTTTCTTTCACATTTATCCATCTTCTGGGAAGCAGAGCCCCAGAAGAAGAATGTAAACAATTGTTATCAGCTGCTGTGAAATGTAGCAGGTGCCCCTGTGATTGGCTCATCTTCCTTGTGTACCATTAAAGGCCAATCACAGGAGCAGCTCAGGGACAGATTCCCTGCACACAGAACTTTGTTATTCATTCTTTCTATTCTATTCTTAGCTTAGCAGCTCTCTGCAACTTCTTTTATTCTTTTTAGTATAGTTATAATGTATTATATATCTTATATCAATAAATCAAGCCTTCTGATCAAGAAACAAGATTCTCGTCCTTCTCTCACCACAGTGACCGTCTAAGGTCGCTGTAATATCTGGTGACCCCTCGTGTCAGAGCAAAAATTAATTTGATAAGACCAGAGGAGCAAAATTGCTGCACTTGGAAAAATCCTGTATGTGTAGCAAGTGATGGTTGCTTTGAAGTGACCACAGAAGTGGATCAAGCCAGGAGTTGCAGAACTGAAGATCCTGATTTGGACAGAGTTCACAGCCAAGGCTGACCACAAGTGAACCTTCTTCTGGAAAACCTTCAGGAAGATGTTCAGAGACGGCAGCAGACCCAAGGAGCTGGCCAGAGCAAGCTGGACACTTTCAAAAGGTACTGTTGGCTTTTCCCTTCCTGATGACCCAACCCTTCGTAGTTTGTGGCTGTTGGTATGGCAGACACATGCCTTGGAAGAAGAGGTTCAGTTCTCTCCTTCAGAGGAGAAACTTATTGCCCTCTGGCAAACATGGTGTAGAGAAGATGGGATTTTTCTGTCAGCAACAGGTCTCTATGAGTTCTTTCGATGGGCAAAGCTTTTTGGGTTCTTTACTGATGTCCTGTACGCCTTGGATGTTTTTGTCTGGGAGTGCATGAACTCCATTTTCCAGTTCATCTTGAGACAGGGACGGGTTTTGCCTTCTATCTACCCAGCATTTATAAAGCTCTTCCCAGTTCTGAAACGGAGAGCAGCTATTTTTCAATGGATTTCCAACTGCTATGGGCAGGCTCCGTTTCCACCGTCCCCAGTGGGAGAAGACACGGCGGGGGATGAGTGGGGGCTTCCCAGCCCCCCCTGCTTCGTGGCGGGGGGGGCGAAACTTCGCCGAGCGAAGAAGTTTTTTTTACTCTTTCTCCGGAGCCTGCGCAGACGGAACCTTCTCCTCCCCCCCCTTCTCTCTCTCCGGGGGGATGGGAGTGGGCGGTCCCGCTCGAGCCAGCGCCGTTGGTGCCGCCCCTGCCAGCGCTGCGTCCGCCTTCAAGACCCGCCTCACCGGCGCGGCCGCCACTCCAGGCGATCCCGTCTCCGCCTCTCCAGGCGGTCCCGCCCACGGCTTCACAGGCCTCCCCGCCCCTGCCAGCGCCTGCGTCTGAGAATGCAGAAGCGGCACTTCCTGTGGCTGCTGAGTTGCTAAGCGACGACGACGCGTCTCCAGCTTCCGGCTCAGTGGAGGAGAAGATCTCTCCGGCCCCTCCGGCCCCTCTGCCGCTTCCATCAGCCTCCTCGCCGCCTCAAGCCGAGACGGTCCCTGTTCAGGATGGTGCTGGAGACGGCGCCGAACCTGCGGGACCCTCGGAAAAGCCCGCGGCCGCTCCTACATCCAGCGAGATTCCCTCCCCGGTTCTGGCTTCCCCCCCGCTGCCTGCACAGGCTGCCCCAGCAGTCCTGCCGTTGTCGGAGGCTGTGTCCTCTGTGTCGACGTCAGAGACTGCCCTGGAACCGGCGGCTTCTTCGAGCTCGGACCATCCTGGACCGGTTGCTGTAGCAGCGGCCCCGGCGGCTGGTCTTCCCTTCCGTGGAGCGGGGGCTGCCCGCCAGCTGACTGGGGGGACAGCCCGTCTCCCTGCTTTTCAGATCAGCATTCTCGGCGGGTTCGGGGGTGGTTTTTCGGGGATTGTCCCATGGAGGCTGCCATCTCTGCCGCCTCTCTTGCGCCCTAGTGGCGGGGGGCAGGTGCATCCTGAGAGCTCTGCCTCTGGTCCCCAGCCCGGAGGGGGTGGGGATGAAACCATGGGGCAGATGAGATACAAACCTGCTGCGTTTGCAGTGCAGAGGGAGAGGGCACAGATGGAGGAGACCATAGCTGGTTTGCTGTGGGGAACAAACATGTCCAGACCCCAGATGGGATTGCTGGACAAGGCTTCTATTTCCCTGCTGCTGGCATGCCGCAGTGGTTTTGGGAAAAGGAAGCGTGTCCCCACTCGTGCTGCCATTGTACTGGCAGCAGGGTGCAGGCCTGTGGGAATGCAGAGCTTGCCTCATGGGTTTGGCCTGGGCCGTTGGGCTCAGGAAGTTTTTGGGCCAGGGCCAGCATTTGGCCTCTTGGTGTTTCTGGGGGCTGAGGTTTCTCCTACTGGTCCTGGTCCCCCCCTCTTTGTGGGCCAGTTTTGGGGTTCCCGGTCCATCATGGGCCAGGGCCCCCAGGGCCTTTCCTTCTCTGGCACTGCTCTGCTCTGCTGCTGCTCTTTTCTTTTTCGATCAAAAAAAAAAAAAAAAACCCCAAATTAAATAAAAAAGATTGAAAATAGCGGGCAGCAGCTCTGAAGCACTGAACCATTGAAGGGCCAGAAAAGGACATTCCAAAATTGTTCAAATTGTTTGAAATTGTTTGAAATTGTTGTAAGACTGTCAATGGTTTGTGATAACTATGGATGGGACTTATGCAGCAAGTCTGTTTCAGGACCAAAAAGGACTCTCAGATTTGTCCAAGAGAAACGACTTCAGCTCATGGACTGTTCCTGAAACTCAGCTGCTTGGACTTGAATTCTCTTTGCATTGTTTTTTGCGTTTTCTTAGATTGTAGGACTGTTTTAGTGATTTGTAAATATTGTATATTTTACAGGTGAAGACATTTCCTGTTCATTTCACATCAGCATTTTTCTTTTAATTTATACAATTTAGAGAGGTGAGATGTCGCAGACATTTTTTCATAGAAATCCTTTCTTTCACATTTGTCCATCTTCTGGGAAGCAGAGCCCCAGAAGAAGAATGTAAACAATTGTTATCAGCTGCTGTGAAATGTAGCAGGTGTCCCTGTGATTGGCTCATCTTCCATGTGTACCATTAAAGGCCAATCACAGGAGCAGCTCAGGGACAGATTCCCTGCACACAGAACTTTGTTATTCATTCTTTCTATTCTATTCTTAGCTTAGCAGCTCTCTGCAACTTCTCTTCTTATTCTTTTTAGTATAGTTATAATGTATTATATATCATATATGAATAAATCAAGCCTTCTGATCAAGAAACAAGATTCTCGTCCTTCTCTCACCACAGTGACCGTCTAAGGTCACTGTAATATTCATCCACCTCAGAGTGCATGTCCTTCTTCAAGGTCACAAAGAGCTCTCCCAGAGTGACAGTGGCAGAGTAGGACACCTGGGAATGGAGGTTGGTCACCTCGGGAAGCCATGAGGGGAAACATAAGAATCACCTTGGAAAGAAAACCAGTTGCCTTCAACAGAAGTCCCAGGAAATGACAACACATCCCACTGTGTCCAGGGGAACATACAAGTACAAGAAGAGCAGGAGTGCACAAGCACAGAAAGGCACTTACTCTGGCACCAATTTCTGGCCTCAGACCTGCTTACTGCAGGCCTAAAATAAGAATTCCATAAGGTGTTCTACTTAATCCTTCTAAAATGTCCACAGCTTTGATTTTAGGCCCTTTTACTAGAAAATTAAAGCAAGAGCTACTTTCAAATCATAAAGGCACAAGTCATAATGATAAAAGAGTCAGGTGCTCCTGTTCAAAAAAGCAACACCAGCAGTTGAAGCACTCAGCCAGGAAACAGAAAACACAGGCTCAGGTCTACAGAATAATTTACAGTGTTTAATTACAGCTTGGGCAGAGACTGGGACTCTGGCAAATAATATCATTAGTGCCTCAGTTTCTGCATTTGCACATTGCATTATAAAGGCTCCATACTCAAAGATGAGTGTCAGATACCCGACCTGCCAGTAAATACAGCTGCATGTGCCCACAGATCCTACAGACAGCTGACAGACATTGGAAATATCAGGTCTAAAACCAGAAATGAAGGCAGACCCTGAGCACACATGGAGATGAACAAGCACATACCTACTCTACACACCGTGTATGAAGTATGGGGGACAATTCAGAACAATGTTCTCACCTTGCTGGTAACTGCCAAGCAAACCCCACCAAGTCTGCAAAGCAGGACCTCTGAATGGGACCCAGCCAGGTGTTGGATGGTGAAGAGTCCTTTCTCCTTCAGCTCCCTGAAAGGCAGAAAATTGATTTTTCTCTCCACCAAGGCAGCACCCTCTGAAATGACCACGCTGGCAGCTCAGTTGAACAATGGGAGGTTCTTTTCAAGGAGTGATTAAATGAAATTGTGGAACACGTTGCCCCAGGATGCTGTGGCTGTCAAAAGCATTCACAAACCCAAGAGGCAAAGAGAGGGGTTTCAGAGTGGCCATTTGAGAGGACAGCCTTTCTGAAACCTCTGGCACATGAGGCTCCTCTGTCACTGCTTCCTAGAAGCTGTGAGACCGGGCCATGCTGCTGTTTGTTGTCACCTCCCTGTACCTGTCCCTGAGACACAGTGCCACCGGGCTGTTATTGGGGCATTTTCCTTCTTTGCCAGCCCCAGCGGGCATTCAGCAGGGAGAGACTGCACTCTGGAGCTGAGTTTGCACTCTATGATCTCGGCCTCTCTGTCACCCTCTCCACTCCCCCTCACACATTCCCCAAAAAAGCAGCAGGATGTCTGCTGAGACCACCTCAGCCTGTAGGAAGGACAAGTGGGTCCTGGCCTCTCCTGACCCACAGCACAGCTTTCTTTCATCCCAGCATGGAAATATAAAAACTGTATTATCACATCACACAGAGGGCCAGAAGCTTTTTATTTTGGCTGCAAGTGTCCACAGGGCATTGGGGAAGAGGAGAAAAAGAGTGTTTTGCAGCAAGCAACCCGGCTACTCAGGCAGCATGGTAGGAAAAGTGTCTGGGAGCTGCTTTTTAGGACTTTGGCTGTTCTGCTGAAGCTTCTGACAGAGCTGATGGGCAGATCCCAGAGCTGTGGAGAGTTCCTGGGAAATTTGTCCTTGGATATGTCTAGGAATGCTCTCCCAGGCATGAACTGCCATCTGTGTCCTGTCCATATGTTACTGCCTTGACTGTTGAGTGTCTGAGGTGCCTCTTGAGGCTTCTATAGACCTCCTTCACCAAGGAATGGATTGTGACACAACATCCCTTTCTGCTTCTATTTGGGCACTGACAGAGCCTGGACCACTCTGGCTGGAGCATGGGCTCTGGGCAAGCAAGATTGCAAATGAGAGCAGCTCATGGTCCTCAGCTCTTCCCTCCTGCTGGGACAGACAGACATGGCCATGGAGACAGAATGGAGATGCCCCATCTGCCAGGGCACTAAGAAGGATGTGAATTTTTCTCTGCCCTGTCACCACCAGTTCTGCCTGGGTTGCATCCTGCAGTGGGCAGAGAGAAATCCAGCGTGCCCACTCTGCAGAAGAATGATAGAAGCTGTCAGGTTTTCTGACTAGGATGAACAGGACTACATACAATGTGCCATCAACTCCCCCAGACAATTGCTAGAGTCCAGCAGGGAGAGAGCCTGGCCACCTTGCTGAAAGCAGCCCCCCAGACCCTGTGATGGCTGCTCCATCTTCCCCACAGGGAACACTGTCCCCAGCTGAGCAGGGGCTGCAGGACCAGAGCCTGTGCATGGCCTCCTGCCCAAGGTGTGGGCCGAATTTTTCAAATAACAATGTCATCTACTGGACCCAAGGTGGCCCTGGCTGCAGCAGAAGCTGGAGGGAATATGCCTGCACCAGAGATGGCTGGTTAAGGAATTCATAGAGCAGCATCCTGCACGCCCTCTGTGCCTATGGTCATGTTGCCAAAATCTTGGTGCCAGTGCTGCAGCTTCTCCTCTGTAGCAGTCTGAATTGCTGCTAGCACAGTCCAGGGTAAAGAAGCAAAAAGGACTTTTGCATAATCTCCACAGATGTTTTATTCAGCCGTGCAGGGAGATGTTCAGCTCCCAGCACCCACACACAGAGGGTCTCACTTTGTCTCCATAGGGGCCCGGGGGCTGACCCTGATCTCGGGCAGTACAAAGATAAGGGGGGCAATCAGGGAATAGGGAAGGTGTGGCTCAGGAACACAGGAACAGACACAGGAACAGGGAAAGGAGCCAATGGAGTCTAACAGCTTTTTGAGGGAAGCTTCTTGTGTCTCCCTAGACCAGGGAATGCCCCCACAGGGTCTCCACAATTCCCCGTGTTTTATATTATTAGGAAAGCTTCTCTGAAGGATCAACTGAATCAACACAAAATGACAAAAACAATCAAAAGCACTCATAAGACAATTGTTCAAAATGGAAACAATTCTGAGTTCCCAACGTGCCAACAGATTTCTTGGAGTGGCTTAGATCTGGCAGGAGGGATGCAGGGTTTTCTTAGCACAGTTTATCAGGAAGCTGAGTCACACCTACTGAACCTCTGGTCCATGGCCTCCTCACTGCCATTGTGCAGCAAGGAGGCCCAGAGGCTGCTGTGCTCTGCTCCTGTCAGGGATGAACACAGCGGCTCTGTGGCCAGTGCCAGCTCCAGCTCCAGAAGCTCACAAGGGGAGACTCCTTCCAGAAGCTCTGCTGGCTCCAGTGTGGCAGACCAACAGAGCCCCCTGGAAGCCCCCCTCCATTGCAGCCACCCCAGCTGTGCCCATCATCACTGCAGAGCAGGAGCTGCCCCAGAGGAGCCGCGGCCGGAGCTCATGGCAGTGGCAGGTCCCTGTGCCCAGGGCAGAGCCACAGAACCTCTGCTCCTGCCTGGGACAGGGGCTGCTCACCCTGGTGTCTCACTGAGAGGAGGGATCCTGGGCCCCAAACTCTGCCCAGCCCTGCAAAAGGCCACCCCGCCAGCAGTGCCAGCAAGGTTCCTGCAGCCATTCAGCCAAATCAGAGGAAACAAATGTCTCTTCAGCTGACACAGTCTCTGCACACAGCTTTCTCCCCCTTCCCCTGGTGCTTTTCCCTGGCTCCAGGAAGAGCTGCAGGAAATGCTGTTTGAGCCATGATGATGGAAGAGCTACTGATAAAATCACTGGGGTGATGCTTTCAGAGGAGTCAAGAATGGAAGACCAACCAACCTTCCAGCCAATGGTGTGCCAAAAGTTTCCATTCTTTAAATAATAGACTGCAATAAATTAGTAAAAAGAAAGATATGGAAACAAATTAAATCTTCCACAGCTGCTGGCTTTCCTGAGGCCCCATGGTCTATGTATTGCTAGACTTACTTCATTTAGGCAGAATATGAACTGCCCTGACTTGTTGGAGACTGACCACAAGGTCTCATCTGTGGTGAGCAGTCACTAAAATTAGCTCAGCAGAGGCATCTTCAGCTGTCCAAGTGTAGCAGAAATACATATTCTCTGCTTCATGGCTGTGTGGCAGCAGCTGCTGGTGTGGATTTGTCAGCGTTGCTTCATGGATTACCCCTGGGAAGGAATTGTGTGCACAGGCACAGTGTGATGGCTTCGATCTCCTCTAATTACTCCAATCAGATGATGGCCAGAACTTTTAGGCAAAAAGCATTATGACAGAATAATTTACAATATTCTCCAAACTACTCCTGTGGTTTTGATTTTCTTACTGATTAGGATCAGTGTCTGGCCTCAAGAAATCAGTCCAGAAAGAACAGGCAAACCTCAGCTTGCAAGTTAGAGTGCAAGTCTTTAATCTGCCCTTTTTGCAGCACGTACAAACAACTTTTCAACATATTTGCAAAAAGATCTCTTAGTTCTTGCTATACCTATCCAGAACCGAACTCTCTCTTTGTTTTATTTTGATTTGAGATCCAAGCCTGATATTTTTCTGGACAGGAAAGTAAGAACCAGCTGCAAATACAGACTACAAGTGTGAATCTATACTGCAGGAACTGAGCTGTAGCTTGGAATTAAAGGCAAGGAGTGATGCCATGGTAAATGTGAACGTTTAGTGCTGGCATTCTCAATGAGCCTTCTCAATGCTCCACCAACCCATGGTTCACATTGCTACAAACTCCCTTTCTGGTGTTACAAAGAGTGTTGAAGAGCTGACTGTAAGTAAAAAAATTAGCCAGAATGTTAATTTTTGTTAATAGGGTTAATAGGCGAACAATGACTATCTAATACTTCAGAGCTCATAGAAGTGAGTATTCAGATTTGCATTTAGTACGTGCTGGCAGTTTTAATTTGAAATCAACAAGTTTATCCAAATCAAGTTATCCATAGGAATTAATTTGCTCTATGATTGTGGGATCTCAGGATTTGAGTCCTGGGATGCCGGGCCCCCGAGACCACCCTTGGGGGGCCCGGGAGTCCTGGAATGTTGCCAGAAGTGTCTGGTGGCAGGACTTTGACCCTACACGGGAGACGACACCTTTATGAAGATAAGAGGGCCTCACCGGGGTGAAGGGTGAAAAGATTAGCTAATTAGAGGGTGAGAAACAGGGTTTAGGATTTATGTACAGGGGGGTTTAGAGGAGTAAGATGGAGGAATTGGGGTGTGTCCTGCCCTCTTTCTTCTTCCTCCTCTCCTCCATCTTCTTTGGCCACGGTGGCACCTTTGGATTGGTTATTACTAAGAGTACACCGAGTTATAACAATAGATGGTATTGGGGAAAAATGATAAATATTGTATACGTAACTAGGGGTATAAAGATACGTGGCGGTCCAGGGGACGGCACAGTGTGCCCATGGCTGACTGCTGAGCGGATCTTTGTTCGGCTGAAAGAACATCTTTTAGATAAACAATTAATAAACATAAAACCAGAAAGAAGAACTGAAGCCTCTTCTCGTCCTTCGATACGCGGGCTGCCCCAAGGCCACCCCGGGCCTTCCAGGCCCCTCAAACAGCCGAGATAAACCGGACATTTGGCGGTCCCTGGCTGGGCACCACTACCACCCTCAAAGCCCTGAAGAAAAAGAGAGAAGAAGAGAAACAAAAAGCCAACAGAGACTGAAAAAAAACAGCAGTCACTGAGAATTCCACCTCTCAGTTTCTGCCGAAGACAATTCGTAGCAGAACAGCCCGGACTGGAACCAGAAGGCACCCTGGGACCACCTCTCGTGATCTGCTGGACAGATCGAGACGTCCAGACTGCTCTGACGACAGATTTGGTAAGAAAGCCTGAAAATAAGAACATGGGGGGCACACTTTCCCAGGAACAACGGGAAATTTTGTCCGCCCTACAGGGTGTGACAGAAACGTATACAGAGGGAATTCCAAAGAAAGAATTAAAACAATTATTACTATGGGCAAGGCTAAACTACCCACTGGCAGAAACGTGCCTGCTATTTGAAGTGGGGTTTTGGCAGGAAATAAATAGACACTTATATTTCTTAGCTACTAAAAAAGATGAGACAGCGTTGAAGCTGCTGTCTCCTGCAAGAATAATGCTGGAAGGGATTTCTATGCAAACGAAATTCCAGGACCCCCAGACGCAGCAGACGTCCGGGGGGGAGGCCTCTCTGAAAGAGGGGGGGGGGCAAGGCTCCAGGAAAGAAAAAATTAGCTCTGGCCTTAAAAGGCCGAGAGGAAAATGCTCTTGGAGAAAAAGAGCAAGAAATATTATTAAAATACCCGGTCCCAAAACCCAGAAACCCCGGGAAACCCCCAAAACGTCCAAAAACCCCAGAGAGCATGGAGGACTCAGGGGCAGAGGTGGGGGAGAGGGGACCAGGGGGTGCGCTTTCTCGCGATGCCGCGGCAACGGAGCAGGGAAGCCAGGCTGCAGCGGAGCAGGCGGGGAGCGCAGGTGAAGAAAAAACAGAGGATACGTGTTTTCGCGCGGCTTTGCTTGACTCGGGGCCGGGGGCAGCGGCAGTACCGACTGGCGGGGATGCGGGGGCGTGTGCGGCGGGCGGAGTTCGTGAGGGCTCGGGAAAGCCACGGACCGGGGCCGGGGCGTCTGACCCAGGCAGCGAAAAAGGGGAATTTGTGCTGCCCCAAAAAGCTGCCATGCGGGGACGTAGGAGGCGTGTGGTTGTGATATCAGAGCCCATGCGCAGATCCGCCAGGATTGCGGAACGCACACGGCCGCCGGCGGGAGGGAGACCGCTTGTACCGGCAAAAGGGGAAATAGACACGGGGACGGAGGAGGAGGAGACAGAGTCAGGGGCAGACCAAAGGGGAGATATCTCAGGGGTGGAACAAGATGGAGACAGTGAAAGTAGTTCGGGAGACACAGGGAGCGGCTCGGAGAGCCCGCAGACGCAGAGAGCGCAGCCCGGCCGGGAGCGGGACACACCCCCTGTAACATCCCGGGCGGGGAGGGGCCGTGCTAGGGAGTTCATATCCCGGGGCCCCCCGCCTTCTCCAGACTTGGTGCCCTTGATCAAAACCCTTGGAGTCCAAGACTCACCCCCTCAGGAGAGACGTTCTGGTGTTCAAACCCCAATTTCAGTTGAATTAAAAGCCGAAAACACGCGGTCCGAAGCAGGGAGGCGTCCAACATGGCTGCCAGCAGGAAGTGAAGCAACAGAGTACGCTACGTCACCAGAGCCAGGGAAGCCGGTGACAGCGCCATCTGGTGGCTGGAAGACAGAAGTGCACGCCATGCCGGATTGGATCGGCGGAGCCACAGCGCCATCTCGTGGCGAGACCGCAACAATGCAACAATTTTTCCCAACATTATATAAAAAGAAAAGCATTTTAAAGAAAACAATGCCAACACAACAAAGGGATTATCCATCGACTTCAAGGTTTCATGAAGATGATGAAAGCTCAGATGAAGAACAGCTACAAGAAGAAAATTTTATAAGGATCACAGCATCAGAAGGTGTTCCTATATGGATCCTGTCAGCAGCAGAAGCAACAAAGAGCTTCTTGCATTCAGTGGACACCATAAAAAAGAAACATCAACGGGATCCTCGAGCTTCCTTTTCGGATTTGGGAGCGAGGCCAAAAACCTCAAGGCGAAGAATGAGACGTGATGAACCAACAACATCCACAGCACCATTATTTATACAAATTCCAACGGAACCTGAAGAAGAAGAAGAATTTCAGGGGCCAGTGAAGACGATGGATTGGAAGCAAATCAGAAAAGCGTTGGCAAAAGAAAAGCATTTATTCCCGGGATCAGGGGATCTGACAATGCCAGTGACATATGATGCCCAGGGACAGAACCCGAGGTGGGAAAGGATGGGTCATGAAATACTCAAGGATTTAGGGAAGGCGGCTCAAACTTTTGGGCTGAATTCACAATACTTCAAACAGCTATTAAGAGGGACATTCGCTACATATGATCTCACACCATATGACATTTGAAGTATTGTGGCAATGAATCTCACTGACACCCAAAGCCTTGTCTGGGAAAAAAGATGGAGAAAATATCTCGCTGAATTACGGAACAGATACCAAGGTGGGCCAAATGCAAACCTCACAGAGGGGCAGTTAGCAGGAGATCCTCCAGATGACAACCCAGGGGAACAAGCAGCTAGGCTGCCACGAAGAGTATTAAGCGACATCAAGGAGGCAGCGAGGATGGCAATTATGCAAATCGCACCAGCAGGAGCTCCAGAAGTCCCGTTCTCTTGCATCAAGCAAGGTCCCACAGAGCCATTCATGTCGTTCATCGATCGACTCACGCAAGCCGTGGATCGACAGGTGACGATAGAAGAAGCGAAGAGGCCTCTCTTGGAAAGCTTAGCCTTCGGCAATGCCAACCCGGATTGCCAACGGGTGATTAGCGCCATGCCAGGATGGCCATCCTTGGCAGAGATGGTGGAGGCATGCAGCAAGGTGGGAACACCTCAGCATGTCGCAGCGATTGTGAAGAATGAATTGAGAGAGGAATGGGAGAATCAATTAAAGGGACATTCAGAAAAGCAAGCAGAGGACAAGACCCTGGAGAAGATGCTGGAAAAAATACTGCATCAACAGAATGAGAACATCAACAAAGTTCTTGCGACGATGCAGAAAAAGAACAATCCCCCAAGAGGACAGTGCTATAGATGTGGGGAGCTTGGGCACATGAAAAGGAACTGTGCACAAACACATACGCCAGCGCCGGTACAGAAGGCGGAAAGGCCAGTTTGCGCACGGTGCGGGAGAGGAAGACATCCTGCGAAAGAATGTTATTCCCGAACAGACGTGGATGGAAATCCGTTACCGTATCCGGGAAACGCAAGGCGGAGCGCGGACCAGCGCGCTCAGACACAAGTACTGGCGGTGTCGCAAGAGCAGACGGGGCAATCATCAGTGAGCAACAAGCAGACGCCCTCAGCAAAACCCTCAGCCGATTCCACAGTGACCCAGACCTCCTCCCAGCAGGGGCACAGTGCACATTGGCAGCTTCAAAATTAGTATGCTTTCTAGACGAAAGTCATGCGAAAATACCAACAGGTGTCCGCGGGGACTCATATAAGAAGCAAGATTTCTTGATAATTGGACAAGATAAATGCAGTATTCTTGGACTCATTGTCTATCCAACAGTTATTTCAGCGGACAAAAATACAGAATTGACAGTGTTGGCAAGAGCGCTTCGTCCACCATTGACTGTACCAGAAAACACTGTGGTTGCAAGAGCCTTTGCATTGCCGCCACACGCAGTTGGAGAGGTCATGTCAATCTTCGACGAAGAAGGTTTCCCTATGAAGGAACATGTTGAAGTACATACAACATGGGTGAAGCACATAGGTCGAGACCGACCCACGCTCACATGCCAATTGACATGCGGGAACGGAACAATAGCGATCACAGGCATGCTCGATACAGGGGCGGATGTAACAGTGATATCATACATCTTTTGGCCACGCAGCTGGAGCTTGGTCGCGCCACTGGGTTCTCTTTCAGGCATAGGGGGAGCATCTCTGTGTCTGCAAAGCGAGAATTCTGTCGTTGTCACGGGACCAGGAGACAAGACGGCGGTCATTCGTCCTTTTATTGTCCAAAAGCCGATCACAGTCTGGGGTCGAGACCTTTTGGCACAATGGGGTGCGAAGATCGAAGTGGATTTTTAGTAGGGGTCACTGCAGCACTCCCCACACTGAAACTGACATGGAAAACCGATGATCCAGTTTGGGTGGATCAGTGGCCCCTTGAGCGGAAAAAGTTGAGTGCTTTGAGAAACCTGGTCCGAGAACAATTGCAGGCGGGACACATCAAGCCAACAGACAGCCCTTGGAATTCTCCAGTGTTTGTCATCAAGAAAAAACTATCGGGCAAATGGAGATTGTTACACGATCTCAGGAAGATCAACGAAGTCATAGAAGACATGGGACCGCTTCAATTGGGACTTCCATCTGTCTCAATGATTCCCAGAGATTGGCAGCTTGTGGTCATTGACCTCAAGGATTGTTTTTTCAGTATCCCACTCCATCCAGATGACGCTCCGAGATTTGCCTTTTCAGTTCCGAGTATCAACAAGGAAACGACTCTGCAGCGGTACCATTGGGTCGTTCTTCCACAGGGTCTAAAAAACTCTCCGACGATCTGCCAATGGTACGTGGCACGAGCTTTGGCACCAGCACGGAAGAAATTTCCAAAGGTAAAGATCATTCATTACATGGATGATTTGCTCATTGCAGCATCAACACAACAGGAGCTGCAAGAAGCTCGTGACTGTGTGATCGCAGAGGTGCAAAAGGCAGGTCTAGAAATCAGCATTTCAAAAATTCAAGAGGTTGCACCTTGGAAATATCTAGGGTGGAAAATTTCAGAAAGAACAATAAAACCTCAAAAAATGGAGATCAGCACCAAGATCACCAATCTGCACGATTTGCAACAGCTTCTGGGAGAAATCAACTGGATGAGGCCGGTTTTGGGAATCACAAACAGCGACATCCCAGCGTTGCTCGATCTTTTGAGAGGAGACACAGACATTCGGTCTCCCAGGACACTCACGCAAGAAGCAAAGAAGGAATTGGAGAAAGTTGCAGACGCGATACAGAAAAGGCAGGCACATCGATTTGTCCCAATGTTACCTTTTCAGTTGGCAGTGCTGGGGAAGAAAACACAGTTCCGTGGTTTGATCTTCCAATGGGACGAGTCGCAAAAGGACTCTTTGATAATCATAGAGTGGATTTTCCTACCACACAGGCCCGCAAAAACAATTCTTACAGATTTGGAGATGGCAGCACAGATCATCATAAAAGCGAGAACAAGGTTGCTGACGATGGCAGGAAGAGAATTCTCAACCATCAGGTTACCCTTGAAACAAGACTATTTCGAGTGGGCGATGCAACAATCGAAAGACCTGTTAATCGCATTGTTGGCGTTCCCAGGAACTTGCACAATCCACTTTCCGCAACACAAAATACTGCAATCGCAAATATGTTATAAAACAAAACCAAGGATAAGTGAAGAACCTTTGGATGGGATCACAGTGTTCACGGTTGGCTCAGGGAAGACACACAAGTCAGTGATCACGTGGAGAGACTCAACGACAGGGGATTGGGAATCTGACGTGAGGAAGGTTCAGGGCTCTCCACAAATTGTGGAGTTGGCAGCTGTTGTCCGAGCATTTCAGTTGTTCAAACAACCTCTCAATCTGGTGACAGACTCCGCATATGTTGCGGGTGTGGTCAAGAGATTGGAAGGTTCGCTCTTGAAAGAAGTCAGTAATGGGGTTTTATACTCCTATCTGACGAGCTTGAAGGCATTGCTAGAGGGCAGGGAAAGAGAGTATTTTATCACACACATTAGAGCGCACACGACACTTCCGGGATTTTTAGCAGAGGGAAATGCTCGAGCAGACAGGTTGACAATGCCCATTTCGCAAACACTGCCGGGCATTTTTGAGCAAGCAAGGTTAAGTCATGCGTTTTTTCATCAGAATGCGCAAGCGCTGATGGAGTCCTTTCGTCTCACAAAGACTCAGGAGAGGGAGATCATTAGTGCTTGCCCAGACTGTCAGTTTGTGCAGCCACCTTCTTCCACCGGAGCTATCAATCCGCGGGGGCTGCAAAGTCTTCAGTTGTGGCAAGCTGATGTCACGAAATATCCATCTTTTGGGAGGCTCAAAAATGTTCATGTTTCTGTAGATACATTCTCAGGTGCAGTCTTTGCTTCAGCACATGCAGGGGAAACAGCAGACCATGCTTGCCGACATTTTCTGCAAGCATTTGCAGCATTAGGTGTGCCTCAGGAGATAAAAACAGATAACGGTCCAACGTATACAGGCAGGGTGCTTGACAAATTCCTGAAAAAATGGGGTGTCAGACACACGTTCGGTATTCCACATTCACCCACAGGTCAAGCAATCATTGAAAGAACACATCACACCCTGAAATCCCTTCTGGATAGACAGAGAAGGGGTGAACCAGAGGCAACACCTCACATGAAATTAAATAAGGCACTGTATGTGTTGAATTTCCTAAATAGCTCATCCTCGGAACCTAATCCACCAATCGTGAGACACTTTCTAAATAGCACACAGGCAAAGCTAAGGGAAAACCCTTTAGTTTTGATCAGGAACCCAGAGACAGGACAAATAGAGGGTCCTTTCAGACTAATCACTTGGGGCAAGGGTTTCGCTTGTATCTCCACAGATCGAGGTCTAAAGTGGGTGTCGGCGTGGCACGTGAAGCCATTCCGGACGCGAGAACCCGAAAACGTTGATCCGAGAAACAAAGAGACGAGTACTCAGACAGAAGTCGAGACTCAGGCCGGAAAGAGCGATCCCGAAGAAAAATAAAAAGAAACTAAGGACTTTGGGGATTTCTGTATAAAAGCGTAATAATGAGTATCATGATGCTTATGTGCATCACTCTTTCATTCATTGCAGCAAGTAAGGGAGAAGATTTACCTGTAAATCAGCCAAGGCAAAATCTATGGGAGACTTTGGCTCAAGCAGCAAATCTAGATAGTATTTGCCTGACACATTCGAGGCCAGGAAAACCATTTTCTGCATGCATGGTTGGATTGCCAGTGAACGAATGGCCAGTTCCAGGGCATTCCGCAGTTAACATTTCACAGGTCATTGAAAATCCTGTGAAAGAGTGGTGTGCTTGGACACATCTACTTCCTGTGGCTTCTACAGAACCTCAGGAATTGGAGATTTTTGGGTCCATGACAATGGAATTCTGCATGCAGTTTGAAGTTCCGGAGGCCACAAAGGCAAAAACTATCGATTTAACTCCCAATCATGAGTTTTATAAGAATGCATCAGCTTGGTGCAAATACACAAAGAGAACTGCCAAAGGATCAATCCAAGTCCCAGTGCAATTGCCACGGGGTTTGTTTTTAATTTGCGGGGACAGAATTTGGCACGGCATTCCTGCTAATGCCACGGGAGGTCCATGCAGCATTGGGGAAATTTCAATGCTGTCGCCTGATTTGAACATGTTAAGAGAGAAAAGGCGCAGAGGAAAAAGATCAATCCAAAATTATGCGACAGACTGCAATGACGAAGTATTTTCTTGGGATAAGAAAACAAGCATTGCTACAGCAATTTTCTCACCTCAAACAGCATCAGGGGTGGCTTTGACTCAGATCGACCACATGGGTTGCTGGTTGAGCAAACATGCACGATCTGTGTCTGTCGCATTGGATGACATGTTAAAAGACGTTAGTGGTATAAGACAGGCGACTCTTCAAAACAGAGCTGCAATCGATTATCTATTGCTCGCCCATGGACATGGGTGTGAAGAGTTTGAAGGGATGTGCTGCATGAATCTCTCAGATCATTCAAAATCAATTCATGAAAGTATTAGAAATATAAAAGACAGCGTAAATAAGCTTGGCGAGATCACGGGATCATGGATTGATCAGCTGGCAGATTTCTTTGACATTTCTCCTATTTGGAGAAGAATTTTAAGGGTAGGGTTTTACGTTTTAATAGTCCTACTAGTCCTCATGATTGTTGTCCCATGCATTTTTGTATGTCTGAAGCGCGCCATGAATCGGGTGATAAAAGAGGTTTTCTTGGTGCAAACAGAAGGGGGAGATGTGGGATCTCAGGATCTGAGTCCTGAGATGCCGGGCCTCCGAGACCACCCTTGGGGGGCCCGGGAGTCCTGGAATGTTGCCAGAAGTGTCTGGTGGCAGGACTTTGACCCTACACGGGAGACGACATCTCTATGAAGATAAGAGGACTTCACCGGGGTGAATGGCGAAAAGATTAGCTAATTAGAGGGTGAGACACAGGGTTTAGGATTTATGTACAGGGGGGTTTAGAGGAGTAAGATGGAGGAATTGGGGTGTGTCCTGCCCTCCTTCTTCTTCCTCTTCTCCTCCATCTTCTTTGGCCACGGTGGCATTTTTGGATTGGTTATTACTGAGAGTGCACCGAGTTATAAGAATAAATGGTATTGGGGAAAAATGATAAATATTGTACACGTAACAATGGGTATAAAAATACGTGGCGGTCCGGAGGACGGCACAGTGTGCTCATGGCTGACTGCTGAGCAGATCTCTGTTCGGCTGAAAGAACATCTTTTAGATAAACAATTAATAAACATAAAAACCGAAAGAAGAACTGAAGCCTCTTCTCGTCCTTTGATATGCGGGCTGCCCCAAGGCCACCTCGGGCCTTTCCAGGCCCCTCAAACAGCCGAGATAACCGGACAACATGGGGCCCTTGGGAGGCAGCTGCTGCTGGGCATCCTCCTCTCCCAGCCTTTTCCAGTCTGCTTGGCCCTCCCTCGCTGACAAGGCCCTCTCGCTTACAGCCCCAGGGACTGTGTTGGGCACTCTGGGCAGGGGGCACAAATGCTGACAGTGGCGGTGGGGAGTAGGGGATCTCACCTGGCCAGCAGACCCGCTGCATAGTGCTGGGTGTCAGCACAGAGCAGCTTCTCCCAGACCCGCTTGTTCTCCAGAGCCACCAGCTTCTTGTCAAAGCCCAGGCAGGAGAGCAGAGCCTTCATGTTCTGCACTGCAAACCTGTGCACCGAGCAAAGGCCAGGTCACTCTGGGAGCGCAGGCCCTAGCCATAAGGGCGTGGGAAGGAAAGGGTGACTGGCACCTGTGGGGATGGCAGGGAAGGCCGTGTTCTTCCCGGCACGCTCTCCAGAATCTCCCAGTTTAAACATCCCCTGGCATCTGCTCTGTGGTGGTGAAAATTTACAAGAGCAGAGCCACAAACAGTTGGGGAGAATGAAGCAGAATGGCACAGTGCCACTCACACATGGGGGCAATCCTCCACAGCACCAGAGTTGCCTGCAAGAGACAAAGCAGCCCGAGGCAGCGCTCAGTACCAGGGTGTCAATGAGGCAGGGCCCGAGGAGAGATGCAGGGGGAGCATGCGGCCTGCTGCCCCTGAGCCTGCCCTTAGGCCAGCTTTGAGCCCAGGCAGGGTGCTGAAGGCTAGGGAGAGCAGGGAGAGCTGCTGGAGAGGCAACCAGGAGGGCGAGCAAAGATCAGCTCCAGAAACTCACAGCCAGGGCAAAGACAGCCTTGTCTTCGCAGGAGAAGCTGCTACAGGGCGGTTGCTACTCCATGGCAGAGAGCAGCGCTAGAAGCACCTCCTGGGCGGCCACTCCAGACGTGCCGATGGCTCTCCACATCAGCATGGTGGCTCTGCGTGAGCAGAGCTGTGCGTCAGCACTGTGCCCTGTGCGGCTGCGTGGGGCTGGGTGACAGAGCCCTGGTGCCCTGAGGGGCCGGGAGAGAGCATGGCAGAGCCTCAGAAAACAGAGGGGCCCAAGGCTCCCGCAGCTCTCCACCTGTCTGGTAGAGCCCACTGGACAGGCTGTACAGGGTGAGGGGCCCTACGGGCTGGTGAGCACCGAGCTCTCGAGGCACTTGTGGTCTGTACCTGTCACACGTTGGGGCACCGCATAGGAGGCTCATCACCACTTGAACAGGGTGTTCCTCCGTCAGGCTCAGAATCTCCATTTGCAGCCTGGCATCCATGGTGACACAGGACGCCAGTCTCCAGAGAATATCCCTGACCATGACGCGGTGTGGGGAAGACTTGGAGTGCTGTCCAAGGGAGCAACTTTCCCAGCTTCCCCCAAGAAGTGCTTGCCTTCCCACTCCACTGTAATGGCCTCAAAGGCTGAGGGGGTTCAGTGGATGTAGCTTGAGGAGCCACATGATCCTGGGAAGCCTTAAGCCCTGGCCCCACGTTGCTTAGCTGTGGAGAGCTTTGTTCAGACATGGCTTATAGAAAAAGGCCATGATCACATACAGCTGATTAAAAAGTAAAAGGCAGCTGTAAGAAGCAAGTTCTCAGGCTTTTCCTTAAAAACAATAAATACCTTGTCCTTGGCTAAGTTATGAGAAAAACATGGTGGAAAACATGGAGTCCTTGAAGGGTACTCAATAATAAGTCAACAGCAGGATGAGGAAAACAAGTATTAGCCTCAACAAGAAACCACAGGTATTGACAGCAAAGGAGGGGTTGGCGTGTAATCTGTAACCAATGATGAGCTTGGGTTTTGCAATATGTATGAACCTAATTAATACTACTATAAAAGTGTGTAAGCTGGATCAATAAATCTGAGATCGATGCTCATCAATCGGATGTGTGCACGTTCTCCCTTCACTTTCGTCAAATGGTGAACCTCGATCGAGATACTGCGACACACCACAAAGGAGTGAAGAACTGGATCAGGTCCTGAAGCAGCCAGGATGGCAGAAAAGCGCAGAGAAAAAAAGAAAAAGGGAGAAAAAAGAAGCTGAGACGCGCTGTGCCTCGGGCGATCGTAAAGGCGAGCCTGCCTGAAACGTGCTGCTGTACCTTGAAGAGCTGCAACAGCGCTGACGATTTAGGTATGGAAAGGCAAGCAGCATATGATTTATTTACTGCCTTTTTACAAAAAAGGCAGGTTAAGGGAATAGATTTGCAAGAGGATTTACCAGGGCTTTTGACTTATGGATATGCTAGGGGAGTTTTTATTAACCCCCCTACGATTCACGAGTTAACGGAGTGGCGTAAATTCGGTGATTTGTTGTGGGAGGCCACTTTAGAGGACAATAAAACTGCCAAGAATTTAGGTAAATTATGGAGGGTGGTTCACAATGAATTACTGCAGCACCAGGCCGAGAGAAAGGCTGCCGTGCAGGCAACAGCTGCTCGTGGGCATAATAAAGATTACAATCAGGAGGCGGGAACACCACTAGCTCCTGCAATGAGGACGGTTTTGTTACCTGCTTCGCTGCCCTCCTCTGCTTCAGCAAGCCAGGCTATACAGTGCGCTTCTGAGGCTTCTGCACCCCCTGAACAACAGAAGCCGTTGCCAAGACCACCAGATAGGCTCCCGCAAAGTAATGAGCCAATCCCTGGGGCGGAAAACGACCTAGCGGAGGCTATTGCAAGGGAGCGACAGGAGGCGTGGGCTTCGCTTGCAGGAGAAGCCATGGAAAAGGGGGAAGAGGAAGTTATCAGTGCTGCTACCCAGCTAGCCAAACAGATGTTAGACTATATTTTTGATACCAGTCTTCTTTTGGTGAATGATTGTCGTGGGATAGCTAAATTGATCTTTAGTCAACATCAGCAGTTGTTATTTAATGCTCATTGGCAAGGGCTTGTGAACGAGTGTGTGGCAGTACAGAGGCAGCAGGGAGACCCTCTCCATGGTATAACTGTTAATGAGCTTATGGGCCTATGACCTTTTCTTCATACCGAGGCACAAGCTTTGCTGGGGCAAGAGAAGTGCCGGGAGGCTATGAGGTTGGTCAGGCTCACTATAGAGAGGGTAAAAGAGCCAGGAGGGGTACCCGTGTATATGGGAATTAAGCAAGGGAGAGAAGAATCATTCGGCTCATTTATTGATAAAGCTGCTGCTGTAATCGAAAGGGCCGGGGTGCCAGAACAAATGAGGGGGGCATTACTTAATCAGTGTGCTCTTCAAAATTGTAATTCTACTACTAGGAGCGTGCTTAATACTCTGGGTGCCAATTGGACCATAGAAAAGGCATTAGAGAGGTTGGCTTTGATGCCAACAGGACCGCAAGCCTTTGTAGTAGATGCGTTCAAACAAATAGGAATAGGCTTACAAGAACAGGCAAAGTACTCTCAAAGTCAGGTGTTAGCTGCTCTTGCACCGCTTCAAGCGTCAGCTGCACTGGCACCAACAAGTAGAGGGAACTGCATGAAATTTTATCGATGCGGAGGCATGGGTCATATGCACCGGGAATGCCAAGCCACAGGACAATGGTGACAAAAATGGCGCTTGGATACTCACAATACGGGCGCTTGCAGACGGAAATCGGGAAACTTCCCCAGGAGCGCACACCGCAGTGACCGCGCCCCGACACAAGTCATCGCTGCAGCAGCAACAGCACCCCCTCCTGCCTCCAACCCGCCACAACAGAGAGCCTCGGCCTGGACCTGGCAGCCGCAGTAGATGCTACGTTGATGACCCCACACCCACAAAACATTCCAACGGGGATTCATGGACCTATTGTTATACAGGATAAAGCGCTGAGTGCGTTGCTTTTCGGAAGATCATCTGCATCTATGTTGGGATTATGTGTTTTGCCTGGCGTCATTGATGCGGATTACATAGGAGAGATTATGGTGATGGCGTATACCCCTTTTCCCCAGCTCCAGATCAATAAGGGACAGAGGATTGCTCAGCTAGTACCACTTGAGCAAATGACTAAGGGATTGCAGCCTATAAAAGGACAAGAGAGGGAGGAAAGTGGTTTTGGTTCTACTGGAGGACTTACCTTGTTGACTTTAAACCTTTCTGAGAGACCCAAGAAAAGGATGGAAGTAGAATTCAAAGGACAAAAAAGGTCATTTTCAGGTCTGCTGGACACTGGAGCAGATTCCAGCATCATTAGCCCTAGCTGTTGGCCTCAACACTGGCCTTTGCAGCCAGCAGCCACCACAGTGACCGGGGTCGGAGGATTTACCCTGGCTAGTCGTTCGCCTCCTCTCCGGGTTCACATAGATGGAAAACAGCTGACATCTATTTTTTCAGTAGTCCAATTACCACCTACCGTGCAATGCCTTATAGGGCAGGACATTATGGCTCAGTTGGGGGTGGTTTTAACTAATGAAGACCCTTTGGAGAAAAAGCCATTGCTTGGACTTTCCCGATTCCTGTCACACCTAAACTGTTGACACCCTGGTATGGGTTAAGCAACGGCCCTTAAAAGAGGAAAGTCTTCAACACGCCCATCAGCTGGTATCAGAACAATTTCAACAGGGACACCTGCAGTTATCTACCAGCTCCTGGAATACTCCAGTTTTTGTAATAAAGAAAAAATCTGGGAAGTACAGGTTGCTCCACGATTTGCATGCTGTTAATGATCAAATGGAGCCTATGGGCACATTACAACCTGGACTACCTAATCCTGCCATGATTCCAAAGGATTGGCCTCTGCTAATCATTGACCTGAAGGATTGTTTTTACACTATTGTCTTTCATCCACAGGATATGCGACTGTTTGCCTTTACATTGCCTGCAATTAACAGGGAAGGGCCTGAACAAAGGTTTGAGCGGACCGTACTTCCACAGGGAATGCACAACAGCCCCACCTTGTGTCAGCTTTATGTTAATGCAGCATTGCAACCATTAAGAAAACAATGGCCGAGCACAGTGATATATCATTACATGGATGATGTCTTGTTTGCTCAGCCCGTGCCTTTTACAGAACAACAAATCCAGAAAATAAGGACCATGCTGGCACAGTATTCTTTGGTAATAGCTCCTGAGAAAATTCAAACAAGAGCCCCCTGGAAATATCTCGGATGGTCCATGTCAGAGCAAACCGTAAAACTGCAGAAATTGCAGTTGAAAACAAGGGCGGCAACTTTAAATGATGCTCAAAACTTTTGGGTGATTTGCAGTTATTAAAACCAATAGTGGGAATACCCAACGAACTATTAAATGAATTGCGCCTGCTACTAAAAGGAACTGACCCAACCTGCCCAGTGCAAGTCACTGACAAACTACAGCGGGTCATCCAGCAAATTTTGGACTGTGTTACACATGGACAGGTTTATCGAAGGGATCCAGAACTACCCATAGACTTGACCATTTGGAATGGTCCACAATATCTTCTTGGATCGCTAACACAATTTAAAAAGAAAACGGGGGAGACACGGATACTAGAATGGATCTCCCCTCCGCTACAGCAAACTAAAACTCTTTTTCAAAAAGTTGAAATGCTAGCTGATCTAATAAAGAAAGGCAGAGAAAGGATGTTACAGGTGGCTGGGGCGGAACCAGCTATCATCAGGATGCCAATGACAAAGGACCCTTTGGATTGGTATCTGAACAACTCAAAAGATCTGCAGGAAGCTCTTTTAGGCGCATGTTGCCCCATTGAAACGGACAAGCTTCAACCAGCTCTGGTTCAGTGGATAGGGGATTGGGACTGGATAACTCGCCCAAAGCGAGAAAACTCCCCTATACCAGATGCTATAACTGCTTTTACAGATGCTGGCAGGAAGTCAAGAACTGCTGCAATAACTTGGCAAGAAAAGGGAGTATGGAAACATCACATTCTGCAAGCAGAGGCAGTGGACAGCCTACAAACTATGGAACTGTTAGCAGTGGTATGGGCAATGGCACAGCTTAAGGAACCGTTGAATGTTGTTACAGACTCTTTGAATGTTGCAGGAGTTGTAGCAAGAATTGAAGATGCCTCCATAAAGGAGGTACAAAATCAGAGACTGTATGAACTGTTAATGCAGCTGAAGAAGGCTACAAGATCAAGGGAGCACGCTTATGCCGTGATTCATGTTAGGAGCCACAAATGGAATGTTGGTTTAGGAGAAGGGAATGATAGGGCAGATAAATTGGTTACTATAACCCAAAACACACCCCTGTCAAAGCATCAATTGGCACGAGAAGCTCACTCAATGTTTCACCAAAATGCAAAAGGCTTAAGTAGAGAATTTAAGGTAACACTCGCCAAAGCAAAAGCCTTCGTGAGGGCCTGTCCAACTTGTAGTCACCATAATGGGGGTAGTGGTTTAGGCCTAGGAGTAAACCCACGAGGCCTGCAAACAAACGACTTATGGCAAATGGATGTCACACACGTCCCTAGTTTTGGCAGGCTAAAATACGTACATGTGTCTATTGATACCTATAGCAAATATATTTGGGCAACGGCTCAGACAGGAGAAAGAGCTATACATGTGGAAAGGCATTTGTACAGTTGCTTTGCAGTGATGGGTACACCAAAAAGAATTAAAACGGATAATGGTTCTGCCTATATGAGCCAGAGGATAGGGAGATTCTTAAGAAATTGGGCTATCGAACATGTTACAGGTATCCCAAACTCCCTGACAGGGCAAGCCATCATCGAAGGGGCAAATGGTACCTTGAGAAGGTATTTAGCCAAGCATGAGGGAGTAACTGACCCCCAGGCAAGGTTGCTAAAAAGTTTGTTTGTGATCAATCACTTGTGTCTATTTGGGGATGCAGAGCAACCCCCGGCAGAGTTGCATTATAAGCCACAAGAGGTTGCTGAGCAGAAAAGAAATATGGGTAAGATACAGGGACCCCAAGACAGGGCTGTGGAAGGATCCTGCTAAGGTCCTGTTCTGGGGAAGGGCATATCTCTGTATTTCCAGCCCTGCAGGAGCACTGTGGGTACCTGCCAAGTGGACTAAACCTGTTCTTGATGCAGCGATTCGTGGACCACCTCACGGAAGGGGACAAGGAACGTCTGGAGAAGAAACTGCCCCTGATCCTGCCACCACTACTGGTACAGCTGAAGGGACACTTGAAAGCGGTCGACAGGGCCGTGATGCGCCGCTGCCGGACGGCCAAGGAACTGGTTGACACCATCGAATCATTATCATCTTTCCCATAAGGGACCGGCAAGGGAGAACTGCCTTGACTGCCGCAGCCCGGATTGTGCTGCTTGGGTAGCACTATATTGTGGGGGTTGTGGTAGGACCTTTTGGGTGGAACAGTCATTGCTTTGGCATTTGTGTTGTAACACCTGTGACCATAAAAACACATAGGGCCATGATTGGGAATGGGAACTACAGAGACAGACAGGGCTAAATACAGCTTCAGCCTTAGATCTTTATGAGTCTCACGAACAGAAAATTTTGGCTTACTATCGGTGGGAGGTACAGTATATTCTGAAAAGGGTTAATGCTCAAAGTAGGTCATACATAGCCTCTGCAAGATGTAGAAAATTGGTGCCCTTAACACAGCGTTCTGTTGTAGGACCCGTTAAAGGAGATCCTGATAAGGCATTAGATCACTGCATTAGGAAACTACAGGGGTGGAGATTACAAGTGTCAGGAGCGGCAAAGTTAAGGACTGATAAGAAAAAGAAAGCAAGAGAGAGAACAGAGAAATGAGGCTTATTATTGTTATACTGCTTACTGCAATGGTGGCTGGAGTAGTAGGGGTAACTCACTCCAATAACCAAGAGATAATATATGGATAACGCTTGCTAATCAAATTAACCAATCATCGCTTTCTCTCGGCCTTGGAAGGGTTGCTAATCCATTTCAAACATGCTTGGTGGGACTCCCAGTGTGGTCTCCTCGGGAATTTTGCAGTCTGATCAATAACCAAACTCTATGCATGCATAATATGACAAACATTAAACTACCCACGCAACAAGGGTATACTGCAAGTCAAAGTGATGGCTACCGCCAATGCTTAATAATCTGATCACTTAATACTCCTTTGCACTCTCCTCCAGAGGAATTTGATCTTTTTGGAAGTGCAAACACCAGTATGACTAACACCTCAAACAGTGGATGGTTCAGAAGTTGAATCAGCATAGAGGAACATGGGCTACTTTAGATTCATCTCTTAGTCTGGGCACAGTGTCTTGGCAGCTTTACAGCCAATGTAATGGCACTAACATCATGACACCAATGAAATTACCCACAGGGATATTTTTAATTTGTGGGGACAGAGCCTGGAATGGTATACCAGCCCGGCCACAGGGTAGACCTTGTTATTTGGGAAAATTGTCATTATTTCACCCCAATGTATCTATATTAATGCAACTAAGCCAAAATGAAGCAGACAGAGGCGTAGCCTACATGACTTACACTGTAGTCAGATAGGAGACCCACGGTTCTGGAGTGAGCTGAAGCAAGTAGTGGTTTCAACTATCTTGCCAGGAGGTGCTGCAAACAAAGCTATGGACTTTGCAAAACAACTGGGGTGCTGGGCTAAGGGTGAATTGAATAAGACGTCACAAATTTTAGATATGATAACTGCAAATGTACAAAGTGTTAATGATGCTGTTTTGCACAATAGAGCCATTATAGACTTTTTGTTTTTAGCACAAGGCCACGGGTGTGAAGAGTTTGAAGGGATGTGCTGCATGAATTTGTCTGATCACTCTGTATCTATTCATGCTAAGATAAAACAGTTGCAGCAGGGACTTCACAATCTCAAAGAAGAAGAAGGACTGGGAATTGATGAATGGCTTAAAAGTTTGGGACTTGGCCCGTGGCTGCGGAATCTTGTGACATATTCTATAAGGATACTAGGTGTGCTTTTAATGCTTTTGCTTATTTTACCTTGTATTTTTAATTGTATTCAAAATATGGTCAGTGGAATGATAGAAAGAACTTGGCAGACTAACCTCCTTGCGCAAAAAGAAAAAAAGGGGGAAGTGTGGAGAGCTTTGTTCAGACATGGCTTATAGAAAAAGGCCATGATCACATACAGCTGATTAAAAAGTAAAAGGCAGCTGTAAGAAGCAAGTTCTAAGGCTTTTCCTTAAAAACAATAAATACCTTGTCCTTGGCTAAGTTATGAGAAAAACATGGTGGAAAACATGGAGTCCTTGAAGGGTGCTAAATAATAAGTCAACAGCAGGATGAGAAAAACAAGTATTAGCCTCAACAAGAAACCACAGGGATTGACAGCAAAGGAAGGGTTGGTGTGTAATCTGTAACCAATGATGAGCTTGGGTTTTGCAATATGTATGAACTTAATTAACACTACTATAAAAGTGTGTAAGCTGGATCAATAAATCTGAGATCAATGCTCATCAATCGGATGTGCGCTCGTTCTCCCTTCACTTTTGTCACTTTACCTGCTGTGGAGAAGCAGAACGCTCCTGGAAAACCTCCAGAGTGGGTGCAGGAGCCACAGTCAGTGTGGGCACGGCATGAGTCTCTGGCATGCCCTGAGCCTGGGTGTGGGTGACAGCCATGCCCTCAGTCAGGGCCATGCCAGCCTCCGCCCTGCCCTGGGCCATGTCCAGCTTAGAGGCTGCTGTGAGCTCCGAGGATGCTGAGATGGCTGCAGCCTCTGCCCGGAGGCCTGAAGTCAGGCTGGGCCGTGCCCTCGGTGCCGGTGCTACTGGTCTTTGTGCGGCCCAGGTGCAGAAACCTCCGCAGTGTCTGCAGCAGAAGGAAGGGAGGGAAGGGAGAGACATTCCATGGACTGCTCCAAGCGCAGGGATCAGCCGAGCACCACCAGTAGGCCTGGCCCAGGTGGGGATGGTGCAGGCACCTGTGCTGCTCTGTGGAAGTGCCCACGGGTGGGCTCCTGCTCTTGAGTTGGGTCCCTGGCTGCATCTGTTAAAGAGCAAGCGCAGCCAGAGGTGAGGGGATGCAGGAGAGGTTGGAGAAAACAGCCCAGCCGTGTGCTCTCCAGGCAGGGACAGCCCCACGGGAGCCCAGGGGATGGAGCACGGCCATTCGGGGGTGCAGCCCTAGTCTATCTCCCATCTCGTCCATGGGAATGTCCACAGGGATGGGATGGGATGGGATGGGATGGGATGGGATGGGATGGGATGGGATGGGATGGGATGGGATGGGATGGGATGGGATGGGATGGGATGGGATGGGATGGCGCCAAGCTGGCTGCGGGCACCGACCCTGTGGCCCAGCTCTGCCACTCACCCTCCTGTGGCAGCTCAAACGGCACCACCTCTTTGGTTTGATGTGCTGGGGCAGCTACAAGGCCTTCTTCCTCCTCTTCCCCCCAGGCCACCTTGGGCGCTTTCAGGGGTCTCTGCTCCATGTTAGTGATGGGATTTGTGAGGGCACCTGCACAAGAGAAGCCTCGGGAACGCCACAGCTCAACAAGTCCTGTGGTCTGGCCTCGAGGTCCGCTGCAGGAAAAACGCCTCCGAAAGGCTCCAGGTCAGACGGGAACGAGTGCGCTGTGCAGGGGCTCCTCACGGCACGGCTCTGTCCCGTTCTGCCCCGTTGTGTGTTCCCAGCAACAGGAAAGCTTCTATTTCCCACGTGTCACAAAGGGCCCTTGGTCACCGGGTTCCGTTCCATGGCACAGAGACCCTACTGCAGCGTGCCACCCAGGGCCCTTGCACACACTGCCTTCTGCCCTGGGGCTGCCCCCAGCCCAGCCAAAGCGGCCCAGGCTGGAAGGAATGCCTGGCCCCAGGTGTCTGAGACAGCCTGACAGGATCTTTAGGGAAGGGCTCAGACCATCAGCAAACGCTGCCCGGCTCTGCGGGCTCAGTCCTATCCCCATATCTTTCGCTGAGAGCATTTGAATTTCTAAATGAGAATCATTTGAAGGGAGGGGATTTATATTTTCCATTTCAGAGAAGCCTTCTGCCTTCATTAGCCGACACCTCCCTCTTCAAACCAAGACAATTGTTTATCATCTTGCAGATGCGCAGTTGCTGGGGAGCCCCGTTTTACACCAGGGACCTGGAGAACCATTCCCAGCAATTGGGAAAATCCTAGGTGGTCCATCAACCCATAGATGAGGTCTCCAAATGTGCCCCGAAATTTGGTCTGGCTCTTAGAGGCCTAAAAGAAGAAGTCCAAGTGACTTGATAATATTTTTCGGCCCAGAAAGCCCCGCAGCTGATGGCACACTTCACAATCAGCAGGGGACACAGCTAGGCCAAAGCCCAGAGCTCTGCTGGGAGACTTTCTCCTCAAATACCCTTCAGACAAACCTCCATGCAAGTCAGTTGGGAAAGTTTCTTCAAATGATCCATTTCTGGCACACGACTATACAGGGTTATGGGAATGATCCTAAAGCAGCTGCTCTGGAGTCAAAGAGCCAGCACTAAGAGTCCTTCTCATCTCTTTGTAGCTAAATCCCACTTTGGGGGATTTGAGGGAGTTTGGAACGAGCTAGAGAGCAGACCTCTGAGTGTTTTAGATGATGCTATTGCTTTTTCTTCTCTTCTACACAGACAGGAAGCGTGAGTTTGGCTCACATCTCCACCGCGTGGCTCACAAGGCCCAAAAGACTTGTAGTTACGAGAGCTTTGAAGGGTTTCTTGGCCAAGAAGACACTGCCAACAAGGATATTTATGTTTTGCAGCCAATCCTTCAATATTTCGTCTTAGGGGCTCATGCTACAGTGTAAGCTTCCTTAGCCAATCATGTTATGACACACAAACCTACAGCACTGCATCCTAAGCTTCTTGGTTACCATTGTAACTACTTTTATTTTTTCTAGATCTTCAGCCCTAAAACTCTAAACTTTCCTTCACTTCAACCTTCCTTCCCGTCTCTCTGCTATAATAAACTAGAAATCCACATTCTCGCTTCTAGCACCTAAGTTTGGAAGCCCTGTCCAAGGTCTCCGATCAAATCCTGTGTTTAATTCTAAGCTTTGCTGACAAGATCAAAGGTCTGAGATTTCCCTGCATTTGGGTTTCCAACAACACTGATGCTGTCAGTTCCAGAGTGCCCAGGATCCCTCTTGCAAGTCAACTCTGGCAGGAACAAGATGGCTGCGGGGGGGCTACCTGTGGCCTCTGACAGCCCATTGCTCAGGGCTTGCCAGCGCCCCAGCCCCTCAGGCTCTGCCCCAGCCCGGCCAAGCTGCCCGGCAGCAGCGCCGCAGTCCCACAGCAGCTCCAGAGTAGCCCCATCCAGGGGTACCTGGGAGCCCTCAGCAATCCAGCCAGCAGCACACGGGCAGGAGGATACAGAGGATGGTTCCTTCCTGGCACAGGGCTTGTGGCCATCTCCAGCACCGCTCTCACAGGGATCCCTGCAGCCCCGGCCCCTGCCCACCCGCTCTGTCACCAGCACAAAGGCTTCAGCAGAACCACCACAGGCCAAGGGGCTTCTGGCCATTTTCCCTTGCCCACTGCACGCCTGGGCAGCTTGCTGAGCCAGGGTACCCTTATCCCACTCTTCCCCTATGACCTGCAGACCGTGGGTAGCAAAAGAAAGCTCTTGGGAGTCTGTGTATTATAACACACTCTATTATTCATATACTAAAGGAAAAAAAAAAAAAAAAAAAAACAAAAAGAAAAAAAGAACATTCTTAAAGAAATGGAAAATTCCAGCTGGCTCAGGTGGTCCCAGCAGACAGAGCCTCTGGCATCAGCTCTCTGCAGAGCTGCAGCAACGCAGCCAGCCGAGCCCCGCCAGACGAGGCCGTGTCCTCCATGCCCTGCGGAGCTGATCGTGCAGCCTCTGGATGGTGGAATATCGCTGACGCTGTATTGCCCGGAGGACATGCAGTGTTTCAAGTGCCAGCTGTGACACGGCACTGCTCGTGTCCTCCGTCAGGCGTTCCAGGGCTGCAAGAGAGAGGAACAGAGGCACGGTCAGAGCCGGATCTGCAGGGAGCCCAGGAGAGCCCCCTGCAAGGGCCATCCCAGCTGGCTCTTGCCATGGCCAGGAGGGAGCAGGGAGCAAGGGGATCAGCCTGAACCTGATGGCCACCAATGGCCCACGTGGCCCTGAAAGCTCCGTGTGCTCTGCCCACGGGAGCAGAGCCCTCCGCAGCTGGGGCAGGGCTTGCAGCTCTCCCCCGGCAGCCCGCGCTGGCAGCCCGCTGCCCTCACTCACCAGTGCAGATCAGCTGCAGCTCTTGCTGCTGCCCCCTCAGGTGCCGCCCGGCCATGCCTGTGAACACAGAGCCTGTCACGGCCCCAGCGGCACAGCTCCCTGCCAGCGGCGCTGCCGGCGCTGTGGCCGCACGGGCTGCTGGCCCGGCAGGGCTCAGCCCGGCCCTTGCCGCACGCTGCCGCCCCAGGGCACGGCTGCCAGAGGGCGGCAGCTGCAATGCCCGGGCCAGGCGGGGCTCAACGGCACAGGGCTTGGCTGGCGCTGCCGGGGCAGCAGGCGGGGCCGGGGCCGAGCTGTGGGGGGCTGGGCCGGGGAGGGAGCCCGGGCTCGGGACTCACCCATGAACCTGACGGCCGCCTCTCGCAGGGGCTCCTGTGGGCTCTGCAGGTAGCGCAGGGCCTGGCGCAGGTGCTCGGCCGCTCGGCTCCTGTCCTCTGCCAGCTGGAGAGAGCGGCAGGAGGGAAGGGTTGGCGCGGGCTCAGCTCCTGGGCCGGGCGCTGCCTGCGCCCATCGCCGGCCTCCCCTGCCCGCACAGCCCTGAGGCGCGGCCAGCAGCCGCTGGCCAAGGGCTCCCGAGGACAGGGGGCAGAGGGCTGGCTGCTGCCCGGGAGCCGCGGCGCCGCCCCGCAGCCCCGCCGGGCCGGGGCTCCATGGGCACCCGGCTAAGGCCCACGGGAACCTGGAGAAGAGCCCGCGTGGCCCAGAGAAGGCAGCAGCGTGTGGGGCACAGGCTGGCGGCCCTGGCTGCAGCACCGGGCAGGGGCACAGCTGCCCGACCCGCACACTGAGCACCGCCCTTAGGGGCCTTCTCCAGGCTGAGGCTGGGGCTTGCAGGCCCTCCTTACCAGGAACTCGGCGAACTTCCACAGCTTCTTGTTCTTCAGCAGTCTTTCAAGATCCCTCCTCTTCAGGAACTCAGCCACACAAAGCAGCGTTTCCTGAGAAGCCTGGAGAGCAGCAGAGACATGGAAATGGCCCCACAGCCCAGGGCGCAGGACCCACGTCCCTGTGCTAAGGCCTTGAGGAGGCTGCAGCCCGGCAGGCGCCAGGGCAGGAGGCAGCTGAGCCCCCTGCCAGGAGGACAGCAGCAGCCCACGAGTCCTCACCTCTGCCACACGCTGATTCTCATCATGGCAGTGGAAGAAGAGTGGCAGCAGGCTCTCGCGCAGGGGTGTCTTCAGGTCCTTTTTTGCCTTTTCCTCTGGATGAGTCACCAATGTTTGGAAGAGCAGTATGGAGATCAGCTGCACCTGGCTATTGTCCTGTATGAAAGGAAGAAAAAAAGACCTCAGCATCGGCTGCACGGGACTCAGCCTGGCACAGGCCTGCAAATTCACAGGGCATAAAGTGTCTGGGCAGCACCCAGTGGCTGTGGCTGGGAGCAGTGAGCCTTACGTGGTCAAAGAGTGGCAGGAGCGCCTCAAGAAGCTGCAGTGTGATGGGGCTGGGCAGCAGCCTGTCACTGTCCAAGATGATAGAGTTGAGTAGCATGACTGTCATCATAACTATCTCTCCATCCCACAGGAGCTCCACAAGACTTTCAGTCAGGCTCTGCATGCTTTTGGTCTGTGCAGAATACAAGTTTATGAAATGCCATCCTGCTGCCGCAGGGCCCGGAGGCCAAAGGCCTGTCCTAAGGCACTTGGGCAGCTGAACTGGGAGGCAGGAGAGCTGAGAGCAGCTGCTCCAGAACCCAAAGCCCTGCCAAGCCCAAGTGACTGCATTCCCCAGCTCAGCCTCAGCTGCTGCCCCCTTCTCACCATGCAGGGATCATCAGAGAGCTTGAGAAGGGCCCTGAGCGCCAGGCGACGCCTCTCCCTGCATTCACTCTGCAGCTGCCTTGACAAGATTTGCAGGACTCTGTTAACGCCGTGTTCACTCAAGTCCAGCCACTTGAGGACCTGAAAGGCACAGGGCAGTGACAGGGACCCGGCCAGCAGGAGCCCGGAGCCGCACGGGGCCGGGCCCTGGCAGCAGCACTAGGCGCGGGCACCGTGCCAGGCAGCTGCGGCTCCGAGAGGGCAGAGAGCTGGGAGGCAGCTCAGCCAGGCAGCGCTGGCCATCAAGCTCACCTCCACAAGGAATGCCAGGGCGGGCAGCTCCCAGCGTGGCTCCTGTGTGCTGAGCAGCCGGAGCAGGTAGCGAGCGATCCGGGAACACAAGGGGATGGAGACACAGCACATCCTCCTGGCAGGAGATAAAGGAACCAAGACTGTGGGCCAGGGGGACAAACCTCTGCCAGGACTTACACACACAGGTCTGGTCTTTCCCCAGCATCCTGCAAGCGGCCCTGGGCTATTTGGGAGGTGGCTCCCTGTGGGTACCCCCCCTCTCACAGCCTTTTCCAGTCTGCTTGGCCATCCCTCCATGACAAGGCCCTCTGGCCCATGACCTCGGGGACTGTGTGGAGCTCCCTGGGCACAGAGCACAAATGCCAGAGGCAGTGGGGAGAAGGGAGTCTCACCTGGCCAGCAGACCCACGGCATAGTGGTGGGTGTCAGCACAGAGCAGCGTGTCCCAGCCACACCTGCGTTCCATTGCCACCACCACATCCTCGTGCTGCATTCGGCAGAGCAGGGACTTCAGGGTCTGCACTGCAAACCTGCGTGCACAGCAAAGCTCAGGTCATGCTGGGAGCACTGGCTCCTGTCCAGGGACGTGGCAGGGGCAGGAGGAGTGGGGTGGAGCACCTGTTGGGGCTAGTGGCAAGGCCGTATTCCTCCTGGCATTCCTTCCAGAATGCATCGACCTCCTCTGGCATATTCAGAGTGCTGAAGAGCACTTGGAAGAGCAGATGCACAAAGAGGTGGGGGAAATATGGCTCTACTACAGGTAGGACAGGGGGCTCCTGGAGGATCTTCCATATCACCACAGTTGCCTGCAAAGGACAAAGCCCCCCGAGACAGCGCTCAGTGCCGAGGTGTCCGTGTGGCAGGGTGCGAGCGTGGCAGGGAGAGGCCAGGAGAGACCATGGCAGGGGGAGCACGGGGCCTGGTGGGCCTGAAGCTGCCCCTGGGGCAGGTTTCAGGGCAGCGCCTGAGGCAGGGAGATGCAGTGGGGGAAGGAGGATGGAGAGCTGCTGGAGAGGCAGCCTTGGGGCCAGGAAAGGCCAGTGTCAGAAACTCACAGCCAGGGCAAAGACACCCGTTTCGTCTCCATTGGAGGTGCACATGCTGAACTCTGGCCAGCTCCCCAGCACATCCAGGAGGATCAGCTGTGCCGTCTCTGCAGTCCTGGGCAAGCCCATGATGGTCTTCCACATGGAGATGGCAGCTCTGCAGGGTTAGAGATCTGTCTCAGGGGGGGTCTCAGACACGGCACCGTGGCCTGGGCACTCCTAGGGGCCCAGGCTGACCACAGGCTCTGCCTCTGCCCACTGGCCCTGGCCAGCAGCAGCCAGGCAGCCCAGCCCTGTGGGGACAGAGCCCTGAGGGGCGGCAAGGGAGCATGGCAGCAGGCTTGGGGGCTGACGTGCCGGGGCTGGGAAAGGGAGCAGCCAGAAGGCCCTGGAACTCTCTGTTGCTCAGACACCTGGGAGAGGTGGTACAGGGTGATGGACTGGGGAGGCCTGAGCCCTGTGGGCAGGTGGGCCCCATACCTGTCACAGGACGGGGCCACACGCAGGAGCGTCATCACTGCGTCATCTGGGTGTGCTGCAGTGAGATTCAGCAGGGCCTTGTCCAGCCTGTGCTCAGCAGAATCATTGGCCATGAGCCAGCGGTGAATGTACCTCACCATGGCGGGCACCTGGAGAAGGCACGGGGAGACTTGGAAAGCTGCCAGAGAGAACAATGTTCCCAGGGTCCCCAGTGAAGTGCTTCCCTTGCCAGCACACTGCCATGGCCTCAAAGGCTCCCAGGGACCAGCAGGCATGGCTGGGGAAGGCACGGGACTCATGGAGGAATTGAAGCCTGGCCCCAGCTGCTTACTTGTTCTGGCCTGGCAATACCCTTCTCCAGGAGCAAATCCAGCAGGGCGGCACTGGTCTCATGATTGAGGAGCTCTGAGTGAGCTCTAAGCTCAGTGCCCATGGTGCTGGTCTCTTCCTGCTGAATGCTCCGGATGAAGTCGCAAACGAGCTGTAGGAGAAGGGCAAGAAGCCAGGGATGTTGCATGGAGTGCTGCACACACAGTGCTGGGCTGAGCAGGGACAGCAGGCCCAGCCCAGGTAAGGGTGGCTGCAGGTACCTGCACTGTTCTTCGGAAGCGGCCACGTCTGCACTCCTGCTCCTGTGTGTGCTCCAGGGCTGCATCTGGCAAAGAGCGAGCGCAGCCAGAGCTGAGGGGCTGCGGGAGAGGCCGGAGAACACAGCCCAGCCCTGCGCTCCCCAGGCAGGGAGAGCCCCGGGATGCCCCAGGGGATGGAGCACAGCCACTGCGGGGTGTCTGCCCGGCCCCTCTTCCGTCCTGTCCATGGGCATTTCCCCAGGGGATGGGATAGCATGGCATGGCATGGCATGGCATGGCATGGCATGGCATGGCATGGCATGGCATGGCATGGCATGGCATGGGGCCAAGCTGGTTGCAGCCTCCAGCCCTGCAGCCCAGCTCTGCCACTCACCCTCCTGTGGTGGATTGAACGGCACCACCTCTTCCATGTCCTGTGCTGGGGCAGCTCCAGGGCCTTCTTCCTCCTCCTGCTTCACCCAGACCAGTTTGGGCACTCTCGGGGCTCTCTGCTCCATGGCTGTGCCTGGAGCGCGCCCCAGCAGCGATCCCAGCCGGTGCCGCTCCTGCCGGGCCTCCTGCGCCTTCCCTGCGGGCGGGACGCGGCGGTCAGCGCTCGGCCCGGCGCCAGCAACGGCCCCCGAGCGCCCCTCACCCGCCCCGGGCCGGCCATGCCCAGGCGTTCCATCTTCGGAACGCGGCACGGGAGGCTCGGGGCCGGCGGCCGCGCTGCCGAGCGGCGGAGCTCGGGCCGGGGAAGCCGCAGCGGAGGCGGCGGGAGCGGCCGCGCCGCCTGTGTGCTCCGCGGGCCCCGGGAGGAGCTGGCGCCGGGGCCGGGGCCGTGCTCGGGCCAGGCGGAGCCGAAGGGCGGCGATGCCGCCCCCGCCCCAGGCACTGATGCCCGCCCGGCAGCGCCACCGCCAGTACGGCCAGAGCCGGGCGGAGGCGAGACCGCGGCGGGACGGCCGGGGCCGGGCACGGGGCAGCCCCGCCCGGGGCCGGGGGCGGGCCGGGGGCATGGCCCGGCCCGGCAGGGGAGAGGGAGGCGGGGAGAGGAGAGGGACGCCGTGCAAGGGACCCCGAGAGGAGGGTGCCCGACAGCGGGGAAGGAAGAGGAAAAAAAAGAAAAAGAAAAAGAGAAAGAGGAAGAAAAACAAAAAGAAAAAGAGAAACAGCATTCTAAATTATCTGTTTTTTCGCTGCCGCTGCCGCTGCTACCGCCGCTGCTGCTGCCGCTGCCGCCGCTGCAACTGAAGCACCGGGGCCGTTCGCCCCCGTGTCCGTTCCCCGCTTGCCCCACGAGCCCCACGTTCGAGCCCCGCGCGCCCCGGGGACAGCCCCTCCGTCTGCCCAAACACGGGAACTTTGCAGCCTTGAGCCCACATGCAGAGCCCTGACTCCTGCACACTGGCACAGCGATCCCCTCGCTTGCTGCTGTGCATTGTCCTTGCTCAGGGTCAGACACTGTCGGGCCACCTTCCCTTGGGGTAGGATTCCTACCTGACCCCAGCACTGCATTTACACCTCCAGTGTTGTTTTCCCGTAAAAACAGGAGAAGGAAAACTGTGTGTGGCTCATGTTATTTTAGAGTGTCTAAAAATCACTAAGTCACTGATCTTCAGGTGACGTGCATCTGGAATTACTGGGTTGCAACATGGAAAAGGAAAGCACAGAAATAAATAAAGGGAAACATCTTGGATCGTTTCTTTCATTTTCATTTCACTTCTGGAAAGCTGTTTCAGTTTTCTAGGAGTCTTCTCCTGTCTGCTCTTCCCAAGAACCTCTCATGGAGAACAAGGTCAAGCTTCTGTAACAAGAATTTCCATCAGGAAATTATGCCACTGGTGCAATTTTCATTGTGACTGTTTGTGCTGGTTTCGGGCAAATTTTGGGAGGAAATCTCCAAAAGGGGTCCATCTAGAAAGCAAGTTCAAGTGGCCCCTCCTATTAATAGTTCCGGAAATAACTCAAGAAAAGTGAAAAAAACCCAGTTTATTTAACAAGTAAATTATTCTCAAGCATGAAAAATGAATAATATTAAATAAAACCTTGGACAGTGCTGAAGAGATGGCAAATTCAGAAAGTCCTTTTTGTGGGTTGTGGTTGGCTCCCTCGGTCTCTTCTAAGTCCCTCTGGCGCTGGAATGCAGCGTCCCAGAGCTCGGGGGGGGGGGGGGGGGGCACATGTGTGAGCTGCTGCTGGTGTTTTTCTGGGTTTTCAGTCCAGAGCAGATTAAAACAGTTTCATGAAAAAGAAAAGTCACAGTCCAAAGAAACTTCTCTGCCTAAGCTAGCTAAAACCAAATTGCTAGACCTGGGCTGTGAAGACATCCGGAAATTTCCAAATCTGGGCACTGGCGGTCCCAGCAAACACCAGAGCTGGATGGTGCTGGAGTCAGAACCTGGAAATTTCTAAAATTTTAGATTTCTGTTCCAGCAAATCACTGGACTTGGGCTGTGTGGGCACCAGGAAATTTCCAAATCTGGGTACTGGGGCAGCAAACACAAGATGTGGGTGGTGCCAGACCCAGTAGCAGGAAGTTGCCAGGTTTTGGATTTCTGTACCAGGAAATTGCTGCACTTGGGCTGTGCCAGAATAGGGAAATTTTTGGATCAAGGCACTGGCAGTGCCAGCAAACCCCAAATTTCAGGAAGGATTGGATCTGGACCCTTCCCTTCCCTTCCCTTCCCTTCCCTTCCCTTCCCTTCCCTTCCCTTCCCTTCCCTTCCCTTCCCTTCCCTTCCCTTCCCTTCCCTTCCCTTCCCTTCCCTTCCCTTCCCTTCCCTTCCCTTCCCTTCCCTTCCCTTCCCTTCCCTTCCCTTCCCTCCCTCAACAAGGTGCCAGAGGGGCTGTAGAGCAGCCAGGCAGAAAGGGACCTGCAGGAACTGATGGACAGCAGGCTGGACATGAGCCAGCAGTGTGCCCAGGTGGCCAAGAAGGCCAATGGCTCCTGGCCTGGATCAGGAATGGTGTGGCCAGCAGGAGCAGGGCAGGGATTCTTCCCCTGTGCTCAGCAGTGGTTGGGCAGCACCTCAAGTGCTGTTTGCAGGTCTGGTACCCCCAATTTAGGAAGGACATGGAGGGGCTGGAGCATGTCCAGAAAAGAGCAACAAGGCTGGGGAGGGAGCACAAGAGCTTTGAGGAGTGGCTGAGGGAGCTGGGGTTGTTTATCCTGGAGAAGAGGAGGCTCAAGAGAGACAAGGTGGTGTCAGGGCACAGGTTGGACTTGATGATCTCCGTGGCCTGTTCCACCCTTGCTGATTCTGGGATTCTCTGAAGCCACCCTTGGAGCAGTTGCACGATGAGCCCTGGGCCTCCTCTTCAGGAGCTCCAGCAGCCCAGGTCCCTCAGCTCCTCCTGCCAGCCCCAAAGCCCATCCTGTCAGTCCTGCAGAGCCTCTGCAGCTCCTCCTCACTGCCCAGAACAGGGAGCCCCAGAGCCAGACACAGCAGCCCAGATATACCCTCCTGGCCTGGGGTGCCTCTGGCAAGGGAGCGGCACCAGGCACTGCAGGAGCCTGCAGACAATTCCTACAGCACTTGTAGGATGATCCTGCTCCCAAAGGGACGTTCCCATGGGGCCAAGTCAGGAACTGCAATGGGGAGTGGGGCCAGAGAGGAAAGGGCAAACAGGGATGGGCTGTTTGCAGGGGAGGGAACAGGGGTGGGCAATGGGAAGAAATTTGTTTCAGGAAGAGGAAAGAAAGCAAAGGTGAAGCCAAGGAAATGCTCAGGGCAGCTTGGGGGTGGCTGCCAGGCAGCCCTGCCTCTGAGCAACAGCGTCTGCAGTGGGACAGGAAACTCCCAGCTGATGGGAACAAACTTTCTGGCTGACTGCAGAGGCCAGGACAAAGCTGAGTGGTTTCCCTGGTGCCCCCCAGCCCTTGCTGGCCCCAGGGGCTGATGGCATTTGTGCTCCCTCATGTCCATGTCCCCACACCAACAGCATGGGGGTGCTCCCCCTGCTGTGTGCAATGCAAACAGGGGCTGCTGAGCCAGTGCTGCCGTGTCTGTGCCTGCAAGGATGGAGCACATGTGTGAGCTGGGGGAGAGGCCACGGCTGCAGTGAGGGGATGTTGTTGGCAGCTCAATGAGGACACTCTGGGATGCTGCCCTGGGCTGTGCAGCGCACTGGGGATGGATCAGCCCCTGCTCTGCTGCTCCTTCCCGTCCCCCCCACGGCCCTTGCAGAGCACCAGCTGCTGCTGTCCTCAGCTGCCATGGCAACCCTGGGACAAAGCGCTGCCAGGGCTGTTCCAGGTACAATTGCAGTGACACTCGTTGGTGCCACCAGGTGCCATGGCAACGGCCACAGGGACCCGTTCCTTGGTTTGGTGCCATGGCAACGAATGCCTGGAGCTGTTGTGATGGTTGGTGGCCATGGAAAGCTGCCCTGGGGCCTTGCTCAGGGCTGGTGTCAGTGCCCAGAGCCAGAGGGGATCCCTTGCTGGGGGCTGTGCCATGGCCACCTGCCCTGTGCCGTGCTGGCCGCTCAGGCACCAGGAACCAGCAGCCAACGGCACTGCCAGGGCCAAAGGCCAGGTCAGCCAGGCAGAAAGGGGCAGGGCTGGGCACTGTTTCCATGACAACCGGCACTGGGGGACACCTGGGTCACCTGGCCTGGCAGTTGCCATGGAAAGCCCTGGCAGGGACTGAGGGCACAGCCCTGGCACTGAGACACTGCTGGGCCGGGTGCTGAGCACAGGGCTGAGCACGCAGAGATGGTTTTGTTCTTGCTGAGCTGCAGCACAGCCAAGGCCTGTCCTGCCCCTCGTCAGCCACGCTGGGGAGGGGCTGGGGCTGCGGGGGAGCTGGGCAGGGGACACAGCCAGGACAGGGGACCCCAATTGACCCTGGCACACCCCAGACCAGAGCACATCATGCTCAGGGTATGAAGGGGGGAACAAGAAGGAAGGGGGGAATTTTGGAGGGAGGGCTTTTGCCTTCCCAGGGAACACTTAGGCAAGAGGGGGCCCTGTTTCACCCGTGGGCAGGGTCACTACCAAAGACACAGACACCAACTTAAAGAATTGTGTCATTTATATCATGCACAGCTGCCAAGAATTACAACAGGATGAGCTCAGCAAAGCACATCATCATTAGCAAAGAATTACAAAAGAAGCTCAGCAATCCATCATAACCCATCATTACATTTTGATGACCAATTCCTTGGTGAAACACTGGAGGTGTTTGTGGCAGACAAAGATTCTGGCTGACTATCAAGGTACACCTTACAGACATCAGTAGTACATTAGTGACACCATTCTTCATTCTTTTTTTCTCAATCTCATTGGAGGTAGGAACAAGAATTCTGTTGTCCATGGAGCTGGCACCTTTTTAATTCCAGAATAATGCCCCCAGGCCCTTCGCTGTTCAGCTTTACCATGTTGTCTGGGCTAACAAGGCTTGGGGGGCCCTTTCCCCTCTGGCTGGAAGGGGCCGGGTCCCAGTCCCTGAGGGGCACCCAGGCTCCTGGATGGAATTCCTGTGCAAGTCCCTCAGTGTCACAGCAGCCTTCACATGGAGCCCCGTGGATCAGAGCATGTTCCAAAGGGGCCCTTGGGGCAAACAGGGAGATCTGGTCTGGCAGGATGTGTAAAACAATCTCCTGTCAGATCTACTTATTCTCACACACAATCCTGGGCTGCAGGGACACATTCCCATTGTCCCTGCCCAGGTTTCAGGACTCAGAGTTGTCTTTCCTAGGAGCTGCTCCTTCAGCTGCCTTGGGAGGGCCTTTTGGCCTCTGGACCCACATTCTGGCTCCATCCAGGGTTGCTGGATCCAAACCCATTATCTCCACAAATGCTGGAGACTGGAGGTGGTTCTCCTTTTTCACAATTGTTCTTAAAATTGCAAGATCAATAATTGTGCTACCCTGTCATAGGGTTGAATAATCCAATCTTGTTCATTAAAGTTTAACAGAATTACTGTAATTTCCCCTGGATATTCTGCATCAATTCCTCCTGCCATGACAGGAACCCTTTGCAAGGCCAAGCTCCAAGGGAGCAGTTACCAAAGCAAAGTGTCCTGGAGGAATCTGAATTCCTGTTTCAGGATTGACAGCTCTCATTTGCTTTGAATTTATCCTAATGAATTCCAATGCATGAAGGCCCAATTCCAATGCATGCAGCCTCTGGGCTGGCCCTGCCAGGGGCATCAGAGCCAGAACAATTTCCCAGGCAGCCCAAGTCTCACTGCCCATGGCTGGATTTGCAAATTGGGGGCACAGCCAGGGGGTTCCATTTCCCCAGTGGGCCATTGTGAAGGGCATGGAGCACATCTGGGAGATGGGTTCTCCATGGGCAAAGGTTCCCATGTCCTCATTTTTCCAACTGCTCTTTTAACAACCCCTTCACCCATGCAACCAATCCTGCAGCTTGTGAATAGTCTGGTACATGAAAAATCCTGCAGGCTTAATCACTGTATTTTTCACAGGCACAGACAAAGCACTCTGCATCACAGTATCAGAAAACCCTGTAAAAACAGCCAATTTCATCTCTTTCTCCTTTTTCTGTTGTATACAATCTCACAAAGTTGACCACTGACATTAGCGTCCTGGCCAATCCTGTTCTGTAGGGTATTTAGTATTACAACCCTGAGCAGCCAAAGATACCAAATTAGTATTTTCAGCACTATTTCACATTATTAGTATTTTATATGTACATATTGATATGAAAATACAAATATAGACATATCTACATAAATCTATAAGTATAAATATGAAGGTCTTATTATCCTATAAATATGTATATACTTATTTATTATATTGATATTTCACTTGCACAAGTGCATCTGAGCTCAAGATTGAAACCTTTTTCTGTTGCTCAATGTGGGAGCATTCCAACAAAAATTGTTCCTTCTGAAGGTGCTGTTTCCTATGTACTCTCAACAAATTCATCTATGTCTGCCCAAACCCACAAGGTGTTTTCCTTTTCCATATGCAATTTTTGGATGCATTTGAAGATATCCAGGGGTGCAGCTTCTTTTACCCGACTGCCCCACTGCTGCCACGGGGCTCTGACCTCAGCCCACTCCAGAGCCAGGGAACTCCAGGGAAGGGCTTCCCAGCTGGGAATTTCTGAGGGGACTGATTCCTCACATTGACACTGAACAAGTGACATTTTGTTGGGATCTGGCCAGGCTGTGCCAGTTTTGTTTTACTAGTGGGCAGGGTCAGCACCAAAGACACAGACTCCAACTGAAGGAATCAGTGTCATTTCCTACAGTTCAGAGCAGCAAAGAATCACAAAAGGAGCAGCTCAGCAATGCACCCAACCATCCCCACCAACAATTGCAGCAGTGATTAACAAAGATCCAGCAGCATTTACCCTCAGCCTTTACCATCCCCCAGACCCACACAGCAGCTGGGGAAGCTGTCACAGCCAAGGGCTGCAGAGCCACTCCTGGGCACTGGCAATTCCTGCAGGTGCCTCCAGCCCCAGGTGAGGCTCCAACCCCACTGGGAGAGGGCCCAGCTCTGACAGTGCTGAATGAACAAACTGACAGCACTGCTAGTGTGGCAATATCTGCTTTCATCCTCCTCTTGGGTCCCTCCCAAAGCCTGGCCAGGGCTCAAGGAGGAACCAAAGGCAGCTGACTTTGACCATACAGCCCCAAACAAGGCCAGATATCAAATTTCATGGCCTTGTCTGGCTTCTAAATACACAAAGGTCAATCCATGTTTCACTAATGAGTGGCTACATCTATCACAATGCTAATAACCATGCATATTTCATTAAAAAGCAGATACAAAGATAACCTTTGCTTGGGAGGTTCATCCAGAGGCCACCTTTGGCTCAGGGCCTGCTGTCCAGGCCTCACTCAGTGCTGCTGTCCAGGCCTTGGCATTGCAGGGACATGGTTTAGTGCTGGGCTTGGCACTGCTGGGTGAGTGGCTGCACTGGGTGAGCTCAGAGGGCTTTTCCAAGAGAAAGGATTCTGTGATTCCATGATTCTATCCACTGCATTCAGCTGGGGCTATTATAGCAGCATTCCTTTGCTCCAAAAGTTCCCTCTTGCTCAGCTCCTGTGGCCTGAGGCTTCAGGTCCTTCAGCTCCTGGTGCTGAGCTGCTCATGCTGAACGAGACAACTCGGAGAGATGAATCCAGTCCATGCAATTCCTTTTGGGACACGGAGAGGGGAGGCTGTGTAAGCAGGAGCATTGTTTGCTGTGGCCTTCTCTCTGCCCTTCACGCCTTTCAGTGCTTTGAACCAGCCAAGAGCTTTCTCCAAGAGTGCAATGGAGCAGCTGTTCCTGCTCCCGGGCCTGGCTCTCTCCAGTCTCTGCCCTTGCCTGGTTCTGTCCCTCGTGCTGTGCCCTCTGTTCCCCCAGGGCTCGCTGGCTGCTGCCCAGGACTGTGACACTGGCACAGATCCAGTGCTCCAGAGCCTCCTTTCTGTGCCCTTGGAGCTGCCTGGGCACAGCAGCCTTTTCCATCTGGAAGCTCCCCATGGACAGGGAGTGCCCAGCTCCGTTCCCTGCACAGCCTCCAGGAGCCCAGGGCTGCCATCTCCAGTCCCTGCTGGCACTGGGGGCTCCCAGGTGCCTCAGGCTGCTGTGACACCGCTGCACATGGGAGGGAAGAGGGGCAGGGGCTGTGCTCAAAGTCAGCTCCATGTGCTGCTGCTGCTGCTGCTGCTGCTGCTGTGGGGTCATTTGTGCAGCCCTGCCCCAGAATCAGGGATCAGATCCTGCCAGTCTCTTCCAGCCCTGGCTGCTCAGAGTTTGGGCCTTGGAGCCTCAGGTGGCCAAAGGCAGCTGCTGCTGGTCCCTCTGTGTGCCCGAGTTCAGCAGTGCAGCTCCATCAGTCTGTGCCCAGCAACGGGGAAAAGCCTCAGCCCTGCAGGGCCAGGAGCTGCCGGGCTCTGCCTGAGCAGCTCAGCCAGCAGGAAGGGAGCTGCTCCACACAGGAACCAGGAGCAATGGACACTCCTTTGATAGGACATGTTTTCTATTGAAAGGAGAAAAAAGGAAAAAGCTAAAAAATAGGTAAATTGTAAAAGATGAGAACAAAATCCAAGTGGTAGTGAAAAGACATAACATAATGTTAGTGAAAAAAACAAAACATAAAGGCAAATTTACATTCTTTGCATTAAGAGGTAAATGATCTTTTTAAAAAGAGAACTCAGTTATTTCCATTGTAAATGTGCCGATGACATGGATCCATCTTTGTGACCTCAAAAGCCTCTTAAAAGATTTTGGGCTTTGTTTCCAAAATTGGTATTTGAAATTGTAGTCAAAGCAAGAGGAAATTGCTTAGTGCCCTTCCAGCTCCAAGCAGGACTGGGAATGGAAACTGTGTCAAACCACAAATCCTTTAGAAGATGCCCTTCCTTCTCACCCTGTGAATGAGCTGCACATTCCCCTTGAAACTTACAGGGATTTCTTAGAGACACAAAGCCCCACTTACAGCTTTTTGCTCTGGTATGGAAGTGCAGAAGGGCAATTCCCCATGCACCAGCTCCAGACTGCACTGCCTCAGGAGCACGGCCCACTCGCCGGCTTTGGCCCACTCATGGCACTTCTGGAGTAGGAAGAAAGTGCAATTGCACAATTCCAGCCAATAAAGAAGGAAGAATGGGACAGACAAAACACCCTGTGCAGGTTCAGGCATTCAGCTGGGACTGTGGAGAGTTTGGTCCTTGCCATTGGATGTGTGTCCCCAGCTGCAATCTCTGGGCCTGCAGCAGAGTCTCACTCACCTGCCAAAGCAGAAAGCTCAGGCGCTGTGCTCACAATGAGCTCGTCTGATGCAGAGCTGTCAGAGCAATGTGACGGCAGAGCCAGCCCAGCTGGGCCCAGGGCTGAGCCCAGCAGAGCCCTGGCAGAGCCCAGGGCAGCCTCAGCACCTGCAGAGCCCGGCTGCAAGGAGAGAAAGCAGAAACCGCCCGTCAGCTGAGGGCTCCTGTGCCCTTGTGCCAAGGCCCGCGGTGCCCAGGCCATGCTGGCTGTGCCCAGAGCTGCCCTTCCCTGCTGCCTTTGGTACAGAGCAGGAGGGCAGGACCTGTGCCCAGCCTGCAGCCAGCCACGGCACATCCAGCCCTCAGCAGCTGCCCAGAGCAGGATGCTCTTGTGCTCGCTGCCAGCTCCTAAAAGCTCTGATCCCACCCTGCCAAGCACACAGGGACTCACTTCATGCCACCCATGGCTGGAAGAAAAGCTGCTCCCAAACCATGGCCTCAGCCTTCCCCAAGGGCACGGCCCATCCACGCCACAGCTGCTCCCAAGCACTTCCCCGTCCACACTGGACCACCTCGAACGCTTCCTCTGGAAAAACAAACAACACATTAATGAAAAGAGGTCAGATGCAAAAAGGGAAAACAAGAAAAAAGATAAAAACTGCCATCTCTTTCAGGGTCTTGAGGAAGGCCCAACCCCTACATGCCAAGGAAAAACCCAGCCATGGGTGAGGGAAGCCCACACTTTCTCCCTTCCCCCCTGCACTGCCCCCCACAATAACGGTGATCCTAAAGCAAACAAGGGCTGTGGAGCAGCCCAAGCCCTTCCTTGCCTGCACAGCAAAGCAGCTGGGCACAGGTTCTGGAGCCCCACCTCTGCTCCCACCATGGGGGTTTGTTTGTGTGGGGCTCGCTGCCCCAGCCCCAGCCCGGGGCACGGTGGGTGCTGGGGGCTGTTGGCAGGGCCAGGAGCCCACTCCCATTTCATACCCACCCCAGCCCATCCTCCCAGCCCTGCCAAAAGCAGCTGGGCAGTGACTGAAGAATGAGTTGCATCTGCCCCAGCAAAGGGGGAACCTTTGGTTTCCAGCCAGGCTGGGCCATGCCCAAATCTGGCAGAATTTCCCTGGGTGGGGATTCATCTGCAAATTCCCTGTGGAGTTTGGCTTTGAAAAAAGTGCCAGAATCAAAGTCTATCACCTTCAGCCTCCAGTGGCCAGGCTGAGGAAGAGCTTGTCATCCTTGATGTCACCCTCGCTGTCTCCAGCAGCAGCAGCAGCAGCAGCAGCAGCAGCAGCAGCAGCATCCCCACCCGGTATAGCTTCTCCAGGGGCTCCTCCTTCCCTGGGGGCAGACCAGGCTCTCAGGACTCTGCCCAGGGTCCCAGCTGTCAGGGAACCAGGACAAGCAAAACCAGCTTGGATGGCGGCCACCAGTGCTGGGCAGAGCAGTTCAGCTCCAGCACAAGGGCTGCGTGTTCCCATCCCATGACCCCGGTGCAGTGACACAGGCAGCACAAAAAGGGTTGGGTTCCTTTGCTTCTCATTACCAAGGCATGAGTGCAGCTGCAAATTACCAGGGCCCCTGGATACTCCAGGGACCTGGAGAACCATTCCCAGCAATTGGGAAAATCCTAGGTGCTCCATCCACCCATAGATGAGGTCTCCAAAATTGCCTCGAAATTGGGTCCAGCTTTTAGAGGCCATAAAGAGCAAGTCCAAGTGACTTGATGACAGTTTTAGCCCAGAAAGCCCTGCAGCTGATGGTGCACTTCAAAATCAGCAGGGGACACAGCTAGGCCAAAGCCCAGACCCTAGCTGGGAAATGAAGAAAAGAAAAATCTTAAAGAAAAGGAAAATTACCCCTGGATCAGATTGCCCCAGCAAAGACAGCCTCCCAGATCAGCTCTACTCCTCAGTCATCCGGCAGAGCAGGCAGCCGAGCCCCGAGAGGCGAGGCCAAGTCCTCCATGCCCTGCGCAGCTGATCTTGCAGCCTCTGGATGCCAGAATATCGCCCACACTGTATTGCCAGGAGGACATGCAGTGTTTCAAGTGCCAGCTGTGACACGGCACTGCTCATGTCCTCTGTCAGGCATTTCAGGGCTGCAGGAGAGAGGAACAGAGGCACGGTCAGAGCCAGACCTGCGGGGACACCAGGAGAGCCCCCGCAAGGGCCATCCCAGCCGGCTCTTGACATGGCCAGGAGGGAGCAAGGAGCAAGGGAATCAGCCTGAAGCTGATGGCCACCAATGGCCCATGTGTCCCTGAAAGCTCCGTGTGCTCTGCCCACGGGAGCAGAGCCCTCCGCAGCCAGAGCAGGCCTTGCAGCTGCCCCCGGCAACCCCCGCGGTCAGCCCGCTGCCCTCACTCACTCACCATTGCAGATCAGCTGGAGCTCTTGCTGCTGCCCCCTCAGGTGCCGCCCGGCCATGCCTGTGAACACAGAGCCTGTCACGGCCCCAGCGGCACAGCTCCCTGCCAGCGGCGCTGCCGGCGCTGTGGCCACACGGGCTGCTGGCCCGGCAGGGCTCAGCCCGGCCCTTGCCGCACGCCGCCGCCCCAGGGCACGGCTGCCAGCGGGCGGCAGCAGCAACGCCCAGGCCAGGCGGGGCTCCACGGCGCCGGGCACGGCTGGCGCTGCCAGGGCAGCAGGCGGGGCCGGGGCCGAGCTGCGGCGGGCCGGGGAGGGGAAGGGCAGCCCAGGCTTGTGGCTCACCCATGAACCTGATGGCCACCTCTCGGAGGGGCTTCTGTGGGCTCTCCACGTAGCGCAGGGCCCGGCGCAGGTGCTCAGCCGCTCGGCTCCTGTCCTCTGCCAGCTGGAGAGAGCGGCAGGAGGGAAGGGTTGGCGCGGGCTCAGCCCCTGGGCCGGGCGCTGCCTGCGCCCATCGCCGGCCTCCACTGCCCGCACAGCCCTGAGGCGCGGCCAGCAGCCGCTGGCCAAGGGCTCCCGAGGGCAGGGGGCAGAGGGCCGGCTGCTGCCCGGGGAGACGCGGTGCCGCCCCGCAGCCCCGCCGGCTCGGGCCCACGGGAGCCTGGAGCAGAGCCCGCGCGGCCCAGGGAAGGCAGCGGCGTTTGGGGCGCAGGCTGGCGGCCCTGGCTGCAGCACTGGGCAGGGGCTCAGCTGCCGGCCGCACTCGCTGAGCAGCGCGGTCAGGGGGCTTCTCCAGCCTGAGGCTGGGGCTTGCAGGCCATCCTTACCAGGGCCTTGCAGAACCTCCAGGTCTGATCCACCTCCAGCATGTGTTGGAGATCCTTCCTGTGCAGGAATGTGGCTGAACAATGCAGCGTTTCCTGGGAGTCCTGGAGAGCAGCAGAGACCTGGAGATGGCACCAGAGCCCAGGGCCCAGGACCCGCACAGGTCCCTGTACCAAGGTCAGGAGGAGGCTGCAGCCCACAAGGTCCCAGAGCAGGAGGCAGCCAAGCCCCCCAGCCAGGGGGCCAGCAGCAGCTGCTGAGTCCTCACCTCTGCCACACGCTGGTTCTCGTCATGGCAGTGGAAGAACAGTGGGAGCAGGCTCTGGCGAACGTGTGACTTCAGGGCCTTTTTTTTCCCTTCCGGCCAAAAATACAGCATCTCTCGGAAGAGGAACATGGAGCACACCTGCACCTGGCTATCATCCTGTATAAAAGAAAGAAAAAGAGACCTCAGCATCAGCTGCTTCACACCCATCTGGGTACAAGCCTGAAAATGCACAGGGCACAAAGTTTGCAGGCAGCAGCCAGTGGCCGTGGCTGGAGGTGCAGAGCCTTACGTTGTCAAAGAGTGGCAGGAGCGCCCCAGCCAGCTGCAGGGCGATGGGGCTGGCTAGCAGGGCACCATTGCACAGGAACAAACGGCTGAGGAGAACCACGGTCATCCTAAGCATGTTGCTGTCATTTTCCTGCAGCAGCTCCACCAGCCTTTCATGCAGGCTCCACATTCTTATTGCAGCCTGTGTGGAACACGACTGTGTGAAATGCCATCCTGCTGCCACAGGGCCCAGAGGCCAAAGGCCGGTGCCAAAGCACTGGAGCAGCTGGAGCGGGAGGCAGGAGAGCTGGGAGCAGCTGCCTCAGCACCGCAAGGCCAGGCAAGGCCAAGCGACTGCCTTGCCCAGCCCCACGCTGCCTGCTCGGCTTCAGCCGCTGCCCTCTTCTCACCGAGACACTGGTGCCGAGCACCAGGAGGCCTCTGAGGGCCAAGCGACGCATCTCCCTGCACTCGCTCTGCAGCTTCTTGGACATGACCTCCAGGATGCTGTCCCGGCATTCACTCAAGTCCAGGCAGTCCAGAGTCTGAAAGGCACAAGGCCGGTGACAGGGGAGCCACACAGGGCTGGGCCCAGGCAGCAGCACAGGGCGTGGGCACCATCCTGGGCAGCTGCAGCCACGAGAGGGCACAGAGCTGGGAGGCAGCTCAGCCAGGCAGCGCTGGCCTTCAGCCTCACCTCCACAAGGAACGCCATGGCGGCCAAATCCCAGCATGGCGTGTCTTTGCTGAGCAGCCCGAGCAGGTGGAATGCAATTGCGGGACACAAGGCTTTGGATGCGTAGTGCATTTCTCTGATAGGAGGAAACAGGAAGCAAAAACCTGAGGCAGCAGGGCTAAACCTCTGCCAGGACTGACTCACAGAAGTCTGGCCTTTCTCCAGCACCCAGCAAGGGGGAGCCAGGCCCTCTGGGAGGTGGCTGCTCTTGGGCACGCCCCTCTCCCAGCCTTTTGCAGTCTCCTTGGCTGTCCCTTGGTGACAAGGCCTTGTGGCCCACGACCACGGGGCCTCACTGTGTGGGGCACCCTGGGAACAAAGAACAAATGCCAGGGGCAGTTGGGGAGCAAGGGGTCTCACCTGGCCAGCATGCCCACAGCACAGTGGTGGGTGTCAGCACAGAGCAGCATGTCCCAGCCATGCTTGTCTTCTATTGCCACCACCACATCCTCATAGTGCAGTCGGCAGAGCAGGGACTTCAGGGTCTGCTCTGCAAAGCTGTGTGCAGAGAAAAGCCCAGATCACGCTGGGAGCACTGGCTCCTGCCCTGGGCACGTGGCAGGGACAGAAGGACTTGCATGGAGCACCTGTTGGGGCTGGTGGCAAGGCTGTGTTGCTGCTGGCATCCCTTCCAGAAGGTATTGGCCGCCTCTGGCATATCCAAGGTGCTGAAGAACACTTGGACAAGCAGATGCACAAAGAGGCAGGGGAAACGCACAGTCACCACATGTGGGACGCAGGGCATCTGGAGGATCTTCCACATCACCACAGTTGCCTGCAAAGGACAGAGCAGCCCGAGCTCAGTGCTGAGGTGTCCATGTGGCAGGGCCCGAGCAGGGCAGGGAGAGGCCCAGAGACACAGGGGGAGCACGGGGCTTGGTGGCTCTGAAGCTGCCCCTGGGCCAGGTTTCAGCCCAGCAGGGAGAGGCAGCGAGACACCGTGGTGGAGGGAGGATGGAGACCTGATGGACAGGTGAGCTTGGGCTGAGCAAAGCCCAGTTGCAGAAACTCACAGTCAAGGCAAGGACAGCCGTGTGGTCCCCATCGGAGGTGCACATGCTGTGCTCTGGCCAGCTGGCCAGCACGTCAAGGAGTACGAGCATGGCCGTCTCTGCAGTCCTGCATGAGCACATGATGGTCTTCCACATGGTCAAAGCAGCTCTGTGGGGTCAGAGCTCTGTCTCAGGGGGGTTTGGGACAGAGCACTGTGGCCTGGGCTGCAGTGGAAAGCTGAGCTGGCTGCCAGCTCTGCCTCTGCCCACTGGCCCTCAGCACACAGGCAGCCCAGCCCCGTGGAGACTGGCCGCTGAGGAGCAGGGAGGGAGAATGGCAGCAGGCTGGGGACTGGCAAAGGGAGGAGCCAGAGGGCCCTGGAATTCTCTGTGTGTCAGACCACTGCGACAGGCTGTACAGGGTGATGGGCTGCTGAGCCCTGAGCCTTGTGGGCACATGGGCCCTGTACCTGTCACATGATGGGGCCACACGGAGGAGAGCCATCACCACATCAGCGGCCTGTGCCTCTGTCAGATCCAGAAGGGGCCTGTACAGGTTGTACTCAGGAAACTCATTGGCCACGAGCCACTGGTGGATGTACCTCACCATGGCGGGCACCTGGAGAAGGCAGGGGAGACTTGGAAAGCTGCCAGAGGGAGTCATGTGCCCAGCTGCCCCAGAGAAGTGCTTCCCTTGCCACCACACCGCCATGGCCTCAAGGCTTACAGTGAGCAGCAGGCGTGGCTTGGGATGCCAAGCAATTGCTGGGAGGATGGAAGTCAGGCCACAGGCTGCTTACTTGCTTAGGACTGGAAGGACCCTCCTCCACAAGCATATCCAGGAGGGCAGCACTGGTGTTGGTTTTGAAGATGGGAGGGTACACTCTGACCAGAGTGCCCATGACACTGGTCTCTTCCTCCCGAATCCACTTCATGAATTTGACAACCATCTGTAGGAGAAGGGCAAGAAGCCAGGGATATTGCATGGAGTGCTGCACACACGGTGCTGGGCTGAGCAGGGACAGCAGGCCCAGCCCAGGTGGGGGTGGCTGCAGGTACCTGCGCTGTTCTGCGGAACAGGCCACGGGTGCGTTCCTGATCTTGGGTGCGTTTCAGGGCTGCATCTGCCAAAGAGCGAGCGCAGCCAGAGCTGAGGGGCTGCGGGAGAGGCCGGAGAACACAGCCCAGCTCTGCGCTCCCCAGGCAGGGAGAGCCCCGGGATGCTCCAGGGGGATGGAACAAGGCCATTGCGGGGTGTCTGCCCAGCCCCTCTTCCATCCAGTCCCTAAGCATTTCCCCAGGGGATGGCATGGCATGGCATGGCATGGCATGGCATGGCATGGCATGGCATGGCATGGCATGGCATGGCATGGGGCCAAGTTGGCTGCAGGCTCCAGCCCTGCAGCTCAGCTCTGCCACTCACCTTCCTGCGGTGGATGGAATGGCACCACCTCTTCCGTGTCCTGTGCTGCGGTAGCTCCAGGGCGTTCTTCCTCCTCCAACTCCACGCAGGCCAGCTTGGGCACTCTCGGGGCTCTCTGCTCCATGGCTGTGCCTGGAGCGCGCCCCAGCAGCGATCCCAGCCGGTGCCGCTCCTGCAGGGACTCCTGCGCCTTCCCTGCGGGCGGGACGCGGCGGTCAGCGCTCGGCCCGGGGCCAGCAACGGCCCCCGAGCGCCCCTCACCCGCCCCGGGACGGCCATGCCCAGGCGTTCCATCTTCGGAACGCGGCACGGGAGGCTCGGGGCCGGCGGCCGCGCTGCCGAGCGGCGGAGCTCGGGCCGGGGAAGCCTCAGCGGAGGCGGCGGGAGCGGCCGCGCCGCCTGTGTGCTCCGCGGGCCATGGGAGGAGGCGGGGCCGGGGCCGGGAGTGGACCCTGCCTCGGGTCCGGAGCCGGGCTCGGGCCAGGCGGAGCCGAAGGGCGGCGATGCCGCCCCCGCCCCACGCACTGATGGCCGCTCGGCAGCGCCACCGCCAGTACGGCCAGAGCCGGGCGGAGGCGAGACCGCGGCGGGACGGCCGGGGCCGGGCATGGGGCAGCCCCGCCCGGGGCCGGGGGCGGGCCGGGGGCATGGCCCGGCCCTGCAGGGGACAGGGAGGCGGGGAGAGGAGAGGGACGCCGTGCAAGGGACCCCGAGAGAAAGATGCCCGACCGCGGGAAAGGGAGAGAAAAAGAAAGAAAGAGAGAAAGAAAAAGAGCGAAAGAGTATTCAAAATTATCTCTTTGCTGCCGCCGCTGCTGCTGCCGCCTCTGCTGCTGCCGCCGCTGCCGCCGCTGCAACTGAAGCACCGGGGCCGTTCGTCCCCGTGTCCGTTCCCCGCTCGCCCCACGAGCCCCACGTTCGAGCCCCGCGCGCCCCGGGGACAGCCCCTCCGTCTGCCCAAACACGGGAACTTTGCAGCGCTGAGCGCAGATGCAGAGCCCTGACTCCTGCACACTGGCACAGCGATCCCCTCGCTTGCTGCTGTGCATTGTCCTTGCTGAGGGTCAGACACTGTCGAGCCACCTTCCCTTGGGGTAGGATTCCTACCTGACCCCAGGACTGCACTTACATCTCCAGTGTTGCTTTCCAGTAAAAACAGGGGAAGGAAAACTGTGTGTGGCTTATGGTATTTTAGAGTGTCTAAAAATCCCTAAGTCACCGATCTTAGAGGCGCTGTGCATCTTGAATTACTGGGATGGAGACGTAGTGCAACATAAAAAAGGGGTGCATGGAAATTAATAGAGGAAAACATATTGGATTGTTTGTTTCATTTTCATTTCACTTCTGGAAAGCTGTTTCAGTTTTCCAGGAATCTTCTCCTGTCTGCTCTTCCCAAGAATCTCTCATGGAGAACAAGGTCAAGCTTCTGTCACAAGATTTGCCACCAGGAAATTATGCCACTGGTGAAATTTTCATGATGACTGTTTGTACTGGCTTAGGGCAAATTTTGGGAGGAAATCTCCAAAAGGGGTCTGTCTAGAAAGCAAGTTCAAGTGTCCCCTCCCCCTACTAGTTCAGGAAAAGACTTCCATTGAGAAAAGTGAAAAAAACCCAGTTTATTTAACAAATAAAGTATTCACAAGCATGAAAAATGAATAATATTAAATAAAACCTCTGACAGTGCTGAAGAGATGGCAAATTCAGGAAGTCCTTTTTGTGGGTTGTAGTTGGCTCACTCGGTCTCTTCTAAGTCCCTCTGGTGCTGGAATGCAGCGTCCCAGAGCTGGGTGGGCCACAGGTGTGAGCTGCTGCCAGTGTTTTTCTGGGTTTTCAGTGCAGAGCAGGTTTAAACAGTTCCAAGAAAAAGGAAAGTCACAGTCTGAGGAACTTCTCTTCCTAAGATAGCTAAAACAAATTTGCTAGACCTGGGCTGTGAAGGCATCAGGAAATTTCCAAATCTGGGCACTGGCGGTCCCAGCAAACACCAGAGCTGGATGGTGCTGGAGCCAGAACCTGCAGATTTCCAAACTTTGGCTTTCTGTGCCAGCAAATCACTGGGCTTGCGCTGTGCCAGCACCAGAAGGTTTTCAGATCTGGGCGCTGGTGCTGCCAGCAAACACAAGATCCGAGTGGTGTCATTGCCAGTGACAGAAATCTGCCAGATTTGGGCTCTGCTGGCACTGGGAAATTTCCAAATCTGGGTTTTGGTACAGGAAACACAAGATGTGGGTGGTGCCAGACCCAGTAGCAGGAAGCTACCACGAGTTTTGGATTTCTGTGCCAGCAAATTGCTGCACTTGGGCTGTGCCAGAATAGGGAAATTTCCAGGTCTGGGCACTAGCAGTGACAGCAAATAGCCCATTTCAGGCTCCAGGCTCCAGGCAGGACTGGGTCTGGATGCCTTCCTCTTTTCTTTCCCTCTTTCTTTCCTTCTTTCTTGGGATCCTGCTGCCAGCAAACTTCAGATTGGGTGGTACTGGCAAGGGGAAATTGCCAGGTTTTAGCTTTCTTTGCCAGCAAATTCTGGACATGGGTGGTGCCAGAAGAGGGAAATTGACAGAGGTGGGCACTAGCAGGGCCAGCACACACCAGATCTGGGTGGGGAATGTGCCAGCACTGGGAAATTGCCAAATGTTAACTTGCAATGCCAGCATATTGCTGAAATTATGCTGTACAGGAACCTGAAAAATTCTGGATCTGGGCACTTGTGGTGTCAGCAAACACAAGATTGGGTTGCTCTAGGTACCAGGTATTTGCAAGGTTTTGGCTTTCTTTGCCAGAAAGTACTTGATTTGGGCTGTGCTGGCACTGGGAAATTCCCGCATCTGGGCACTGGTGGTGCCAGCAAACACCGGATCTTGGCATTGCCAATGACGGTAGCAGGGAATTGCCAGATTGTGACTTTCTTTACCAGAAAATTGCTGGACATGGCTCTGCCAGAACAGGGAAATATCCAGATCTGGGCACTGCCAGTGGCAGCAAACACCAGGTCTGGGCACCTGTATTGGCATCAGGAGACTGCCGGATTTTGGCTTTCTGTGCCAGCAAATTGCTGCACTTGGGCTATGCCAGCACTGGGAAGCTGCTGGGTTCTGGCTTTCTTTGCCAGAAAATTGCTGCATTTAGGTTTTGCTGGCACTGAGAAATTTCCACATGCTAATTTTCTGTGCCAGCAAACTGCTGGAATTAGACTGTGCAGGCATCTGAAACATTCCCGATTTGGGTACTGGCGGTGTCAGCAAACGCGAGATCGGGTTGCTGTAGGTACCAGGTCTTTGCTTGGTTTTGGCTTTCTTTGCCAGCAAGTTGCTGCACTTGGGCTGTGCCAGAATAGGGAAATATCAAAATCTGGGAACTGGCAGTGCCAGCAAACACCACATTTTAGGAAGGACTGGATCTGGACCCGTTCCCTCCCTGCCTCCCTCCCTCAACAAGGCGTCAGAATGGCTGGACAGCAGCCAGGCAGAAAGGGACCTGCAGGGACTGATGGACAGCAGGCTGGACAGGAGCCAGCAGTGTGCCCAGCTGGGCAAGGATGCCAATGGCTCCTGGCCTGGATCAGGAATGGTGTGGCTGGCAGGAGCAGGGCAGGGATTCTTCCCCTGTGCTGGACACTGGTTGGGCAGCGCCTCGAGTGCTGTTTGCAGTTCTGGGCCCCCAATTTAGACAGGACATGGAGGGGCTGGAGCGTGTCCAGAGAAGGGCAATAAGGTTGCTGAGACAAGAGCTTGGAGGAGCAGCTGAGGGAGTTGTGGTTGTTTATCCTGGAGAAGAGAATGCCCAGGGGAGACAAGGCTGTGTCAGGGCACAGGTTGGACTTGATCTCCATGGTCTTTTCCAACCTTGCTGATTCTGGGATTCTCTGAAGCCACCCTTGGAGCAGTTGCAGGATGAGCCCTGGGCCTCCTCTTCAGGAGCTCCAGCAGCCCAGGTCCCTCAGCTCCTCCTGCCAGCCCCAAAGCCCATCCTGTCAGTCCTGCAGAGCCTCTGCAGCTCCTCCTCACTGCCCAGAACAGGGAGCCCCAGAGCCAGACACAGCAGCCCAGATGTGCCCCCCTGGCCTGGGGTGCCTCTGGCAAGGGAGCAGCACCAGGCACTGCAGGAGCCTGCAGACAATTGATCTGAAGGCCAAACCTCCTTAGCTCCTTCTGAAAGAGCAGGAACAGTTCCTCATTCCAGTGAGGTGGAATGCTGAGCACCACAGCTCCAGGCTAGGACTGGACACAAGTTTGCTCCCACTGAGTGCTGTGATGGGTTCTGCAGGAGCTCTGGGCTCCTGTGCTTGCCAGGCACAATGAGGAGAGAAGGAGCCAAGTGCACTGATGTGGGAAATGGATTTGTAGAAAGCTTTTAGGGCCTAGTAGAAGGCCCACACAGTATGAATCTGTATATAAATCTTGAGACAAGAAATACTAACTTAAAAATGCCATGGAATAGGACAGATATTGTTGAGAGAGAAATGGATCTGGAAAAAAGTTTCAAAAGATGGCCTTGCAAATAAGACTTTGGAAAAACAGAACTATGAAAGATGCATTGTAGTGGGACCCACGAGGGGTAGATTTAAATAATTGGCTTTAAGGCATCTACAACATGGCATGGCAAAAGGCTGATAGACCAAGAAACGCTTATAATGTATTATAATTAGGAAGTAGTTGGCTTCTGATTGTGATGGCATGAATTATAAAATCTGTATTGTCTCACCCTTCTCATGAGACTGAAAATGGAATAAAAGTTTTTAAAACACCTCTCAGTGTCCCCATCTCTAGGTCAAGAAAAGAGTGTTATCCAACACACTGACACACCTTTGCCTCAAGCATAGCCCAGCCTGGACCAAACACACTGAAAGGTTTCCCCTTTGGCCCATGTCTCGAAACATCAGGTCTGCTGTTTGACAACTCAGGTTGGGTTGGCATCAAAGAGTTCCCTCAGAAATACTGGGTTTGTCTTCCTCTGTGCCTTCCCCTCAGCAGCCTTGGGCATGCTTCTGTGTGACGCCATCTCTTTCACAGTTTCAGACAACTTCAAACAGGATATTGTGCAATAAGCCGTCTCCTCTAAAGTGTTCCAACAACCCCTTTCCAGCAATAGGAAATTATTACTAATAGATGAAAGTGGAAAACCCCCAACAGTTTTTTAACAAACAGAATCCCCCCATGACAAGCATTACAAGAAGGCGCTGGGGTCTCTCTTGGAAGAACAGGAGCTGTCACGGAGCAGTTCCAGCAGCTGATGGAAGCTCGAGGGCTCGTCCGGCATCGGCTTTCTCCCATGGCAGAGCTCCATGGAGCAGGCAGGGCAGTGAAGCAGCTGGGCTGGAGCCCCTTGCTGCCTTTTCTCCCTGGCGTGGCTCAGCTCACAGACTCTCGGGCTGGGAACGGGGCCGCTCCACTCCTGCCGGCACCGTGTCCCTGGGCTTGGACAAACAGTTTCCTGCCAGGAGAGCCCTGCACACTGCTCCACAGATCTTTCATAAAGGCCCAAACCAACTCCAAACACTCTGTCTGCAGCAGCTTTGCACAAAGGGCTGCAGAAATCCAGGACAGCTGCACGTGAGTGTCGGAAGGCTCTTGTCTTGTTCCTGCCATCAGAATTCTTGATGATCTGACGCAGTTTTATTCAGATGTAACGTGAAAGCTGCGGTTTTTATGTTAAAATATTTCGTGATGAGTAACAAGCCTTGGGAGCATGAGGTGCAGGACTGACATGCAAAAGCATGAGCATATCCTCCAAAGTGGCCAGTTTAATTGTCCGTTTTATTACTCTTGTATTTACTCCACACTAATAAGGAAAACCAAACTTTGCTTGAAGGCAAAAAAGGCATGGGATACACTACAGTCCCTCGCAGGTTTACCAAGGCTGGCAGTGACACAGCAGGCAGTCTGCTTCATTGTGAACCACTACAGAGCTACATCCCAATCTGGTTTAATTAGCGTAGTATTATTAAGAGCTTCTTTTCTGCATGAGACACAAAAAGGAGATCCCAAATGATCTTCATGCAAGCATGCAGTAAAGAACTTCTCCTGCTATCCTAAGGAAGCGTTTGCTTTGGCATTTACACTCTTTCCATTCATCTTTTGATGCAGACACCTCAAGTTTTCCCCCACACACCTGCAAGGCTGGCATTCACTGTTTCACATTTCCTGGTTTTCCCTAGAGATGGTGCAGTGGCTGCTTTGAAACAAAAAGCCCTGAGATCTGGACAGCTTGAAGGAGCATGAAATGCTGATTAAGTGCTCATATTGGTAATACCCAGGTCTGACCTTCCCAGAGCTCTGAAGCAGCAGCAGCAGGACCATGCATCATTCCTGTTGGTGGATGTTCATGTTTCTGATGTGCAAAAGCAATGGCTTTGAGGAGGGACAAAAATGCCCCTCTTCAAACAGTGGGTGTGCAAGGAGATGTGAAGTTTCACAGCCTTTTCTAGGATATTTTAGAAAGATCTAAGAGAATATTGTGGCATGAGGTAGGTCCCTAATTTTGTCTCCAGAGGAATCCCCAAAGGGCACATTCACTCTTCTGCTGATGGCAACCCCATAAGCTCATGGACCAGTTTTCCCTGCAACATGCCACCCTGCCTGGGCTTTACTAGGCCGGGACTAGACCCAGAGCCAAGCAAACTCATGCAGCCAGGTGAAATTTTGTAACATCAGAAGCTGGCAACCATGAGGACTTTGCTGTCAAAAGGTTACAGTTTGCACTGGGCCCAGAAGTGTTTTTCCCTAAGGTAAAGCAAATTGAAATGTGAAGTTTAAAAGCTTCAAGTGACTATGAAAGGAAACTGCAGAATAATTTTGGAAGGGCAGCATTGTCAATGATCATGCAGCCCACCAAGAGCTGGAGCTGAATCCAGAATTGCTTCTTCCAGCTGTGCAGGAATTCATTCCCCTGGCAAGCACTGGTCCTTGGGAACAAATGATTCCCTAGCTCTGAATGGCACCCAGGCTGCAGTGCAGATTGGAGGAACCCTTGTCACTTGTTATTGGCCTCACAGTGCACTCATCCTTCTGCAAACAAGGTGCAAACAACACAGCTGCACTGCTGTCCTGGGTAAGTATACATACAGGTGATTTTGCCAAAGCAGTGCATCATTTCCCAGTGAAATACATGACCTCTTCTTACCTATGGAATTGTGATTGAAGACACCCGTGAGCCAGATCTGTGGGAGATTGTAAAGGAGCAAAGCTTTGGGATTTGGGAACACCTCTCTTGGTTTCTTTGCTCAGGCCTTCGGTGAGCACAGAACACATCTAGGTAGAAAACCTTTGACTAGACAGGATCTTTTGGATCCATTGTCCCTCAAACAGGTCAATGGTGACTCTGTTGTAATGCCAAGTAACAAAGAACGGCACAAATGACACAAAGAAAACATGGCCAAAGAGGAAGAGGAGAGGCCTAATGAGGAAAGGATGTGGTGAGACACTGGCACATTGAGTGAGCTGCACTCCCATAATCTCTCGGCTAGCAGGTCCTGGTCTCACATTCTCCTCTTGGTTTATTTAAATTTTATTTATTTATTTACTTTTTTCATCATCAAAATATAATATATAGAATTAAAAATATGTCATCAAAACTTAAAGACAGAATCAAAAGACATTAATTCAAAACCACATCTAAAGATCAGAACATACGTACAGCTGTAACTACGAAGCCTAACACATCAATCCTATTCTTCAAACACTCTCAATACAGGCGGCAGCTTCTTCCTGAGCTTGGAGGAAAGAGAGCTCTTCTGGACGGGAGGCGAGGACTTTGTGGGTGAGGGAACATTGGAAGTGTCCGGAGAAAACTTCTCGGTAGGACTGTAACCAGTCAGATCTGCAAAGTGGAGACACAAAGTTTAACAGAGAGGCAAAGTTTAACAGAGGCCACCATGCAAACCTAAAGCAGCTGAAGCTCCATAGTTCCTGGGACACATTTCCTGAAGATGTCTAAACAGCTGCACAGGGAAACATGCTCCTGCTGGCAGACACTGAGGCAGGCCAGGGCAAACCCTGAGCCACTTGCCCAGAGCTGGCACAGGCACAGCCTGGCCTCTGGGCTGCCCTGGTACAGCAGGGAGCCCAGAGCCCTGTGCTCCCCAGGAATGGCTCATCTGCACATGCACCCTCCTGCTCCTCTCCCTGCCCCACAGCTCAGCAGCCCCACAGCTCCAGGGGCACTGGCAGCAGCACAGCTCATTGCAGGGGCACATGCAGGGCACAGCTGTTCCCTGGCAATGTGCACAGCCTCTCTGGGCTGACACAAGACCCTTCCTGCCAGCAGAGATTGGCCCAGCTCCCCCCTCACCTCTGTGTGAGGCTGAGCCATGACTGCCCTTCATCTTGTCCTCCATCTGGAGTTCCTTCAGGCCCCACATGTTACCGTTCAAAAACACATAATCACAGGGGATTATATGCAGTGCTTTTTATTAAGAGCTCTGGGAATCGGGGTATATTCAACTGAAATCTGACTCCAACCATACATCCGAAATGATCATGTTTTATACTCTATTGTTACATAACTTTCATGTTAATTATTAAATTTATATTGTTCTATTGTATACATAAATTTAGCCCCTCTCTGAATTTCCAACATAGTTTCTCACTATTCTTCTTATGGTTATATAATAATTACATTTAATTACTAAACAATCATCACATCTAACAATTACATAATTTATCATAATGCTTACGCAGGTGCAGTTTTTCTGGGAAAGCACAAAGCCTAACATTTTAGATTCTATCTTTAACTTTTTCCAGGGTTCCACTATCATTCTCCCCCCTTTGAAAGCATTTTCACTTCACTATAGGTGTAAATGTTTTCACTTGATACAGTTCTTTATTCCTCGGTTCGTACTTGGTTCTTCAAATCCAGGGTTGATGTAAACGTTGTCGTGGATGCTGTTACGAACTGGAGAACCAGAAGATGGTGGGCGTGGATCTCATGTTAGTGCCTTTATTATCCTCTGGTTCCAGGATGTTTTCTTCTGTATCTCTCCCTTTAAGATGCTGTAAACTAACCAAATTGCTAAGAATACAATTAGTAAGATTATCACACTCTCAATGATAGATTTAATCCATGAACTCACATTCCACCCTAATCCTTTAAAGATTTTTCCTAACCAGCTTGTAGCCAAATCCTTTTGCTCTTCTTGTGCTTCATGATCTATTTGTTACAACTGATTGATGTCATATTCTACATCTGCAGTTACATTTGGGATATGAACGCAGCAATGATCAACTTGTCCCTTTAAAAATCCACATACTCCATGCTCTTTCAGGAGTAACATATCTAGGGCTAATCGATTTTGTAAAGTCATTTTTGTGGTGGCTTGTAATTGTATGTTTAATTCTTTAAATCCTTCCTGGGTGACTCTTGCCAGTCTACCTACCTGACCTGTAAGTTTGTACAGCATCTCTCTGCTCTTATAGTTTGCTATAGGACCAAGCAATGACTCTAGGGCCTATCCAAATTTCACTCCACTAGAGGGTTCTTGCCAAGTGTCATCTGGATTTTCATTGTCTAGAACTTCTCATCTTGCTCTTATCTGCAGAAGTTCATGTTTTCCATTAAATGGGGACTTTTTCCAAATTGGACATAAGGTTGGGAGGCCTAAAGTAATCTCCTTTACTTTCCCGTCTACAGGCAGATATGTTGTCCAGGTACCATCACTTGCTGCCCATACAAATTGTCCTGGACGTCAGACTGTAACCCTGGTACACCCTATAATTACTCTGTAATTCACTCTGCCTTGTTTATGTTTGATCCCTCTGCAAGCACAACCAATTTGTAGGGCTATTGCCAGGGGTGGCATCTGTTTTATCTCTACATCATCTGAAGTGCAGTCGTAAGTTTTATTATATGCCCACCAACTTACTTTGTCTGCCCTCGTTCTGCTACTAGTGTCAGTGTTTGTTATTGCTGGATCTGTTTCATTCTCAGGGCCTTCCCACTTAATACACCAAGGGGTGTTTGCCATGTATTGGAATCTTTGAAGAATACTCACAGACCACGCACTGTCCCAAGGCTCTATCTGATCTTTCCTATCCTTGGCCTCACATTTCCATACCAGAGTGGTTTCTGTATCTTGCCTCGATTCGGGAACCTGTTTACATGTAATTGTTTTGTTCTTTTGTATTTCGGGTAGTTTTGATGTTATGATTCCCCAATTTACTGGGTCTCCTGCTGCCTTTGGTATTGGCAAACAGGCAGTTATTCGACTGGTGTTTTGCATTTTGGCAAAATCTTTGATTAATCCAATCATTACATTCTCAGCCCAAACTGCATTAGAAACCTTTATCACCTGTGTTTCTGTTTGTACCTCTCTCTTCATTCTAGAATGAGGAGTGGTTAGTTGATCATTTTGCATTCCACATCCCAAAGATATTAATAACCATAATGTTAGCACAATTACTGATAGCATTCTGAAAGCAATTAAACACATCTTATCTGCAGACTTTGTTCATTCCAGAGTTTATACAGTCTGTGATCCAGGATGGACTTTCTTCACTCGGGTATAGTGAATCCAGGGGTCCACGCTGGCTACTTTGACTGCTGTAAAGGTGGTCAGTAGTACCTGATGGGGTCCACTCCACTTTTCTTTCAGCGGTTCCTCGTTCCAGTTCTTGATGTACACCTCGTCTCCTGGATGTATGTTATGAACTGGGTTCTCGAGAGTCAGTGGTCTATTCCACACGAGGATACTCCGGAGCCGAGCTAAAGTTTTCCCAAGAGACAGAACATAATTATACACTTCCTGCTTTCCTGTGATGTGTACATTAGGGTTAGGCTCAGGAGATTCATATGGTTTCCCATACAATATCTCATAAGGACTGACTGACATCCCACTCCTAGGCTTTATCCGAATCCTCCACAGTGCTATTGGCAAAGCCTGGGGCCACTGCAATTTGGCTTCTTGGCATATTTTACTGATTTGTCTTTTTAGTGTCTGATTCATCCTCTCTACCTGTCCACTTGACTGGGGTCTCCACGTGTGTGTGGAGGTCCCAATTTATCCCCAGCAATCTACTTACCTCTCTTACTACTGTAGCTATGAAATGGGGTCCCCTATCTGATGATACCCCTAGGGGTACCTTGAATCTGGGAATAATCTCCTGTAGTAACCACTTAACTGTTTCCTTTGCTTGGTTTGTGCGACAGGGAAGGGCTTCTGGCCACCCAGAGAATGTGTCAACCCCCACTAACAGGTATTTGTATCCTTGAGCTCTTGGTAGCTCAACAAAATCTACCTGCCAATAGTCTCCTGGCTCTATTCCTATCCAAATTCTTCCCAACTGTGCCTGTTGCCTGGCCACCGGGTTGTTTTTCAAGCAGATATTACATTTTGACATTACTGATTTTGCCATTGTTAACATCCGTACTGAAATTAAACTCTGCTTTAGTAATTTTACCAATGCCTCTGCTCCCCAGTGACATTTGTTATGTTTAATTTGCAGAACTTCTCTCATTATCAAGGGGGGTACCACTATTTGTCCTTGTGCGGTTACATACCATCCTTCTGAATTCTTTTGTGCATTTAGCAAACGTGCCAGTCTCTCGTCTTCTACTGAATATTTTGCTTTTGGAGGCAAATTGAATTTTGATACATTAAGCTTCAAAGGTATCAATGCCATTGTTGTTTGTACCTCTCGAGCAACCCGTCGAGCTGCCCAGTCTGCCTTTCGATTTCCCTCACAGATTTTGGAGTTTCCTGATTGGTGTGCTTTGCAGTGTAAGATTGCCACTTGTTCAGGTTTTTGTACTGCCTTTATCAATTGCAGGACTGCATCCTGATGTTTAATGTGCGTACCCCGAGAAGATAACAGTCCTCTGTCTTTCCACAGTGCTCCGTGTACATGCACCACTCCAAAAGCATATTTCAAGTCAGTCCAGATATTTACCTTTTTCCCTTCACTTAATTCTAGTGCCCTAGTTAAAGCAACCAGTTCTGCCTTCTGGGCAGATGTATTTGGTGGTAATGCCTTTGCCTCCACTGCTGTATTGACTGTTGTTACTGCATATCCAGCGTATCTGGTTCTGTTTTCCATGAAGCTGCTCCCATCTGTAAACAGCTCCCACTCCGGCTGCTCTAGTGGGACATCTTTCAGGTCTTCTCTTGCTGAACGGGTGTACTCTATTACTTCTACACAGTCGTGTTCTAACGGGCCTTCTTCAGTTGTGGTACCTAGGAACAAAGCTGGATTCAAAAGGTTAGTTGTTTTTAATGTGACACCATCCTGCTCAGTCAGGACTGCCTGGAATTTCATCATCCTGCTGGGAGATAGCCAATGGCCCGCCTTTTGCTCTAAGACAGTGATTACCATGTGTGGTACATAAACATCTATGTGCCTTCCCATAGTAAGTTTCCTGGCTTCTTGTATCAGGATCACAGTAGCTGCAACTGCCCGCAGACATGGGGGCCACCCGGCACTTATGCTGTCGAGTTGTTTGGAAAAGTAGCCCAGCGGCCTTTTCCAGCTTCCCAGACGATGTGTCAGGACTCCTAGTGCTAGGCGCAGCCTTTCATGTACAAACAGCTGAAAATCTTTAGACAGATCGGGTAACCCCAGTGCTGGAGCACTTGTCAGTGCTTCCTTTAATTTTAGGAAGGCTTCTTTCTGAGCTTTGCCCCAGGTGAATGGCTGCATCTTCTCACCTTCATACAGGGGTTCGCAATCAGTCCATAGTCCATGATCCACAAGCGACACCATCCTCCCATCCCGAGGAAGACTCGCAGCTCATGTAAATTCTGGAGCTCTGGAATAGCACAAATAGCTTGGATACGGTTAGTACCTAGTTTTCGTTGCCCTTGTGAAATTTCACATCCCAGGTAAATCACAGTCTGTTGTGCAATTTGTGCCTTTGCTCTGGATACTTTATAGCCTCCCATTCCCAGTGAATTTAAAATCTCAATGGTTACCTTTATACAGGGTGCTCTTTCTTCTGTAGCTATTTGTATATCATATACTGCATCACATACTGCAACAATAAGTACTGGTCTCTTGGTACTTGCCCATTTTCAGTCCAAATCTCCAGTTCCTTTGCCGGTTGGTTTCCGAATAGGGTCGGCGAGTTCTTGTAGCCTTGTGGGAGTCGAGTCCAGGTGAGCTGGGTCTTTCTTCCGTTCCCTGGGTTTTCCCACTCAAAGGCAAACAGTTTTCTACTTTCTTTGTCAAGGGGCATGCAGAAAAAGGCATCTTTTAAATCAATTACGGTAAACCATTTATATATCTCCTTTACGGATGTTAGCAATGTATAAGGATTTGTTACCACTGGATAAATGTCCTTTGTTATTTTATTTATTGCTCTCAAATCCTGCACTAATCTATATTTACCATTTGGCTTCTTTACTGGAAATGTTGGTGTATTAAATTCTGATTCACATTCTTCTAAAATTCAGTATTTCAAGAATTTTTCAATAATCTTTACTATTCCTTGCCGTGCTTCTGGTTTTATGGGATATTGTTTGACTTGTACAGCCCTTGCCCCTTCTTTTAACTCTACATGCACAGGTTGTGCCAATTTAGATTTCCCTGGTATATCTGTCTCCCATACAGAGGGAATCACTGCATCTTCTACCTTCCTAGGGATAGAGGGAACAGGTTTTTCTTTGATCATTAATATCTGTCCCGTCTTTGATTCAGGTATTTTCTTTATAAGCTCTCCATTTTCAAAGGTTATTACCGCATCAAGTTTTGCTAGCAAATCTCTCCCTAAAAGCGGAATTGGACACTCAGGTACATATAAAAATTCGTCTGTTATAACCTTGTTTCCAAAACACAAATCTAGGGGTTGCAGGAAAGGCCGTTTTTCCTCTTTGCCTGTAGCGCCAACTATTGTTGTTTCCTTGTCCCCAGTTTGTCCTTGCAGATCATTCAATACAGAAAAAGTAGCTCCCGTATCTATTAGAAATCTGACCTCTTCATGCCCTAACTGTATATTTACAACAGGTTCCTTAACTTGTTCTCCCGGTTCTACGTCTAGTCAACTGGTATACTCCCCCAGGACCATCTCCTTGGTAGCCTGCTGGAACTGATTGCCCTGGTCAAACTGGTTATTCAAACTTGGGCAATTTCGCTTCCAATGTCCCACCCCCTTGCAATATGCACATTGATTCAGGCTTAACCCCTGGGTAACTGGTCTCCTTCCCCGACCATTTCTGTTATGCCCCCTGAAATTTGGGTTCCCTCTCCCCTGTATTACTGCCAAAAGATTCTGCTGCTGCCTTTTACCAGCTTCTTTTTCCTGATTGTTATATACCTTCCAAGAAACCTCGAATAACTTATCCAAATTCCTTAATTCTTCCCCTTCTAATTTTTGCAATTTTCTACGAATGTCATCCTGTGATTGACCCAAGAATATGAGAGCGAGCTGAACCTTTGCTTGCTCTGTATCCGTTTGGAGGTCTGTATATTTCCTTGCTACCTCCTTAAGCCTCTCCAAAAATGCAGTGGGAGATTCCTTCTTTTCTTGTCGAACCTCATATAGTTTGGACCAATTATAGTTTTGGGCACAGCAATCTGAACTCCTATTTGGATCCACTCTTGGTATTTCCGTAATCTCCTCATATCGCACAATAAATTAGGGTCCCAATTTGGATCCTCAATTGGGAAATTCAAATCTAAATTCCCTGTTACCAGCCCATTTCTAATATCTTCTCTTGCCCTCTCTTTGGCTGCCTTAAGTACCATTTCTTTTTCAGTAGAATCCATCAGAGTATCCAATATTACTTGTATGGCATCCCAGTCAGGATTTTGAGTTTTCATAACCATTTTTACTACGCATGCCACTTTATCAGGATTTTCTCTACAAGTTCCGGCTGACTGTTTCCAAATAACTAAGTCTGCCTAGGAAAAAGGCACTTTTACAAATACTGGCCCTTCCACTCCGACACCTTGTCGCAAGGGGGCAATCACAGTCCGTTTTTGTTTCCTTATGCCATCTCTGTGCACAACTGGAGCAAGCTTTGCCTGACCCCGGGTTCTATGGGCTATTGGGGTCACTGATTCATTACCATTGCTATCTTTTTCACTCGCATACCTCTTTCCCCTTTCTATCACAGTTAGGTCTTGTTCATCTTCCGAGGAAGAGGGATCGGGTGATGATGGGAGAGGGGGATAAAGAGGGAAAGGTGTACTAGACAAGACAGGTTCAGGACTAGGTGGGTGAGGAGCAGGTAGTGGGATAGGGACAGATGAAACAGGTGGGATAGGGTTAGGTTCTCTTGTTCCTATTGGAGCTACTTGTAAATCAATATCTGTATAATTTTCCCTACTCAAGCTTTCTCTTAACGCCAAGTGTTCTAAACAACGTTCCTCACAAACCCCACACTGTGCAGATGTTTTAACTATTAGTAATCCACATTCATCCTGCCATTCTGCCTTTCCCCGTAAGTAAAAAAATAGATCAACATATGGGACTTCATCCCATTTTCCTTCTTGTTTACAAAACGACATTAACCACGAAATAGTGTTATATTGCAGAGTACCATATTTTGGCCATTTTTCACCATTCTCCAAGGCATATTGTGGCCACCATGAATTACAAAATCAATTAACTTAGTTTTATGTAATCCTTCCCCAAAGTTACCTTGTTTCCAATGTGCTAATAAGCACCCCAAAGGAGAATTTTGCGGGATAGGGGTGTTACTGCCCAAAATCCCTTTAAGTTTCTCCATTTCAAAATAACCACAAATGCCGAACCCGCAACACTTTCGCGATTGTCTTACAGAACGGCGCCTAGGCTTACACCAACAGGAATTCCTTTAGCCCAACCAAGCATAGCTTTCGCTGCGTCTTATTGGCAGGCATGCAAACCAAAGTAAAAAGCACTTTACCTTTCTCCCGGAGACGTTTGTGAGCAGCGGAAGCAGTCGCGGCCAATGGGCTCTCCCAAAATCCCTCGGTGCCGGCTGGAGCGTGATCGAGTCGCGAACTCGCTCAGCAGCACTCACAAGGGTCCCATCTTCGGGTCGCCAAAATGTTAGCGTTCAAAAACACATCATCACGGGGGATTATATGTGGTGCTTTTTATTAAGAGCTCTGGGAATCGGGGTATATTCAACCCAAATCTGACTCCAACCATACATCCCGGAAATGATCATGTTTTATACTCTATCGTTACATAACTTTCATGTTAATTATTAAACTTATATTGTTCTATTGTATGCATAAATTTAGCCCCTCTCTGAATTTCCAACAGAGTTTCTCACTATTCTTCCTATGGTTATATAATATTACATTTAATTACTAAACAATCATCACATCTAACAATTATATAATTTATCATACTGCTTACACAGATGCAGTTGATCTGGGAAAGCACAAAGCCTAACATTTTAGATTCTATCTTTAACTTTTTCCAGGGTTCCACTATCACCCATGCCATGACTAGGAAATGTGACAGAGAGAGCGTGGTCAGATGCACACCCTTCCTTAGGATTTCGTCATTTTTGGCAGAGCACAAAAGGCAAATCCAGAGGTGTCCAACTCAGCGCTTCCTCAGCCTTCTGGAGAACATCTCGCCTTCACCAGCCCAACATTTTGGAGAGGTTTTCCCACACATGTGGAGGCTTGCTGGCAGCACATTCCTTCAGCTGGGTGCCCATCACCTTGCAGAGATCAGAGTCCAGCTTGGTGGCCACGGTGCGGACGTTGGCGCTCCGCACAGGCAGCGCCTTGTTCCCCAGGCAGGACCAGAGCATGGGCAGGGCATCGCACTGGGCGACTTCAGGGCTTCTGGCATGAACCCCCTGCACAAGCACTGCCGGGACAGAGACACAGCTCCTTACCCACCAGCCTCACTGCAAACAAGGATCTACCTCTGCTTCTGCTTCTTGCCAGCCTCTCTGGCCAAGAGTAGCAAAATACCACCCAGAGCCCCTTGGTCCAGAAACGGGCAAAGCAGCTGAGCATCCTGGAAACAGAACCACCCACCCCTCAGCACTAATTGCTCCAACCAGAGCCTTGTCCTTGTGGCAGACTTCCTACCTTTACTAAATTATTTCACAATCTCTGCATGAACAATTAATGAAATGTCCAATTGCCTTTGATTTCCATTAAGAAGTTGTCTAAACCCACACTGAAGATTTGGAAATGCACATAGAGAGGAAATGGAGAGATTTCTAATAAAAGAGATGATTCCATTTTTGTAACTTTGATGTCAAGTGCCAAATGTTTAATCTGGCTCTTCCCTGTGCTCAGTGGCACACAGCAAAGGGCAGGATTAGAACACACCTCAAAACTCCAGCCCACCAGAGATGGCTGCTGCCTGACAGCTGGATGAGAAACATCAGTGACCAGCTGGTGTCTTTGGCAGAATGCTTTTGGGGCTTCCAACAAAGAGCTGTTTCAAACCTCAGGGTGTCTGAGAGAATTACCCAGACCCCATTGCCTTGGCATTTGGGCATCTCCACATTTTAATGCCACTTCCCCTCCCAATGTTAATGGCATTTTTTCTTATAAGGTCCACTCAAATAGGGGCATAGAGAAAGAAAAATGCTACACATGGGACTGAAATGTAACCAAAACACAAGTGTTTTCTCATACTGTCTCTGAAATCTCTCTGCTCATTTTCTGAACTGAACTGTATCAAACACGGACAAATGTTTACTGGCAACAGGCTCCTTGCAACAGGCAGATTTGGCTCAGAGATGATAACCTGAAATGCTCTGGAGACCATTCTTATTTTCTGATCAGACAAAATGTTCTTTAGCAGCAATTTAATATTCTGTGTCAGAAGAGACTTCATTTTCTCTATGCTGTTAATCCACCAGCAGTCATCAACATTGAAAGAGCTCCTGCAAGTACCAAAACCAATTCTGCTAAGCAGGAAAGGGTTATGGTACCCATTTTAAAATGAGAATTCATTTGAGTTTAAATGCAATTAAAGACATCGGTGACTACTGAACGTGAGGAACAGCTGTCTGTTCCTACTAAATCTAAGAGAGAACATCTGCTTTTTCTAAAGTAGTCCTAATTTATGGTTAATTCCTTTATTTGAAAAAGAGATCAAAAGAGCTGCTAAACTAAATTACCTATTGCTGGAGATCTACTTTATTCAAATGCTCTTTAGGGGCCTTTAAAATTCCCAATTGCTGAACATGCCCTTTTGAGATCCCTAATGAAGACACAAAGTGTATTAAACCTGGCATTCAAAGATGTTGGCATAATTAGCAGTGGATTTAGCCCCAGTTAAAGCAAGGCTATCAATCATCTTCTCTGCTATATATTGAGATTATCCTTTTTCCATTCCTTGGCTATTGCTGACACAGCAAGCTCCTCTGAGGAATCAATTATCAGCTGCATTTGTAGCATTTTGGACAGCGCTGACACAGGCAGACACTGTTTGCACACCCTGAAAGGCTCAGTCCAAGGCCACTCTGACAGCACAGGCAGGGAGCTTCAGCACTCTGCTTCTGTCCCTGTGCCCCAGAGGCTGCCATGCACTAAACCCGTGCCTCTGATACCTCTGTTGAGTTCTGACCTAAGCTGTGACCCCCAGGCTCTGCACGGTTCAGCCTCAAAACTTTCCAAGAGGAAAACAAGAATTCTGTGAGGACAAAACAAACTGATGCCCTGAAACAGCATTTGCCACCATTTCCCCTCAAAGATCACAGATGTCCCTGAGCTCCCCAGAGAGGAGCCAGCTGGGGCATTTTTAGCCCTCCCTTTGCTGGAGGTGGTTCTGAGATGCCCCAGTGAGAGCTCAGCCCCAGGCCCAGCGCTGCCCCCATCTCAGATGCTGCCCAGCTCTGCAGCAGCCAGGGAAAACCTGCCAAACCCACCTGCCTTGGCCATGGGGCAGCAGGGACAAGCTCAGCACCTCCTGGTTTGGAGGAGCTGCTCTGCTGTCTGCTCACAGGCATTCCCTGTAAATGCTCCCTGGGAAGGGCTCTGGGCTCAGAAGGGGAGGCCGTACCTGTGATACACTCGGTGACATCCAGCAGGGCTTGGCCACTCAGGTGATTCCATTGGTAGCTGAACTCTTTCAGCAGTGACACTTTATCTACAAGGGAAACACATGTTTCTGCTCACTTTTCTCAGGTCACAGGAGAAAGGGCAGGGCCAACCCCATTTTATAAAATCAAGCACATTTCTGCAGAAGTTTGAATGCTATTCTTCTTTCCTTCCAGCATACTTGGCAGGGTTTTAAATTCTAAAAGAAAAGCTCTCCTTTCACATTTGCAAATCCAAACTTGTCTGCTGAAGCAGGAGCTGTGTTAAAACATTTCACATCAGGGACCTCAGGAGTTCAGTCACATGGAAGCAGTGAAAAGGTTTTGCATCCCAGAGCAAAAAGGAAGAGCCCCATACTTGGGACACAGAAAGGCACTGAGTCAGGCAGTTCCTGAGTTCACAGAGCAGCTGGAGAGGAGAAAGTTGAAACTCTTCTTGAAGACCTGCCTCTTCAACACTCCTTTTTTCAGGCATATTTCCCCAGTGCTGCATTCTCAGAACTGACATAAATCTGTGTGGCAAAGGAATTTAGAGCAGCCCTTGCCTATGTAGTTAATTGCTGTGGCCATCTTGGCCCATGCAAAACAACACGTGAAACAAGGCATCCTTGACAGCTGGGTTTATACCTGTTTGTTCTAAAGAAATGAACTTGGTGAATCATCAGTTCCCCTTTGAAAACAGAAGACAAAGAAGAAAAGTAGGAAATAGGCAGCTAATGCCTCTAATGTAGAGCCTTGCAGGTGGCTGCTCTGCAGAAGCTCTGATGGGTCAGTGTCCCTTCATGCCAACAGCAAAGCTGTTCATTTGGGAAGTCAGACGGGGCCCAAGCAAACTCCAAACCCCCTTTGCCTCTGAACTGTAGCAGAGCTGTAGCCCAGGACTTGCTCTTCAGACAAGCAGCACAGAGCCAAGGGCTCCTGGCACTGTTGGGAAATGCTGATCCCGTTCCAGCCTGTTTGGGATGGTGCATAAGGACTGCACCTGCACAGCCTCTGGTGGGTGTCAGCTGCAGTGTTCCACAGACAAGAGCAGCTGTCAAGGCACTCAGCGCTCTCTTGTGAGGGACAGACAGAGACGAAGCTGAGGAGAGTCCCTGCCAGGGCTCAGCCTTACCCAAATGAGCAATGGATTCTTCCAGTGCTTTCACAGCTGCCCCACGAACCCTGGGATCCTGTGAGTTCAGGTTCTTTGTTATTCCTTCCACCAAACCAATGATCACCAGGTTCAAGGCATCTTTCAGGGCTCCTGTGATTTCAGCCAGCACGTCCAGCACCCTCTGCTTCACTTTCTTGTGGCTGTCAGATATTCTCAGGACAAAATAATCAAAAATCTGTGAAGAGAACAAGCAATGTGAAAGCTGGATTCAAATGTCCTTGTTTGAAGAGTGGCTGTAGCAGTCAGCAATGCCAAAGATGAAAGTGATCCTTTCTGTCAGGTCAGCACTCAATTGCACAATTTCACTGTTTTCATGTGGGCCACTCACTGGAATGGCGGTTGAATGCTGGTTGAAAGATTTTCTTCTGTTTTTAAGAGGTTTGGCTGGGGACAGAATAGTTCCTATGGTATTTCTCTCCATCTATAAATCATTAAATCAATTCCATTTATTAATGCTAAAGAGTACCTTTGCTTTGAATGGAAGCAGATGTTTACAATGCCTGGTTTTCTATACAGTTGCCTCAAGTACTGAGGGCAGTTATGATTTTGCCAAAACTATGGCTGGAGGAGATCTAAGTTTTCTTTTGTTTGTCTCAGAGCTAGTGTCTGGAGAAGTGCAGGGCTCTGATCAACTCTTCCAGGATCCAGACCATTTCTCTAAGTAACAGGTGGACTTCTGAAATGTAATGTGCTGTACAGCTCTCATTAGAGCAGGTTCAGTCCCCTGACAGCCACATTATCAGGCACCTTTCCCTGGAAAAAGGGAAAAAGCAGCTACTGGGAGGAGAAGGCAGAGATGAGTCCTTAGCTGTTTTCCTCCTTTTCCAAAGAGAAAAACAGACCCCCAAGAAGGGTGAGCACTGTCTTTACCAAGAGGAAAAGGAACAAGGATGGAAATGAGTAGCCAGAGCTGTGACAAGATGGAGTGTATAGAAGTATTGTTAAAAAAGGCAACTGGACTTAAACCAACCCAGCCTGATACTTCTCTTCCCTATGCAAACCCATTTTTGGTCTAGAGAGCAATTGCCATGCTTTCAGGGGCTGGATTCCCTTAACTTCACCCAGCTGGGAGTAGGAGAGAGCAGCAGTTACACCAGCAGAAAATTCTGCCATCATCTGATGAACAGCAGCAATAGGCACCTGCCAGACAAATACAGCTGGACTGAAATAACTTGTCCTGAAGCCTGGACCTGAATTACATTTGTCTGGGTAAGAGGGACCAGCGTGTCCCAAACGGCCAGGACAGAGTGCCAAGACACACTGAATTAACTTTACTGCTACAGGCTTAGGAAAGGAGCTAAAGGAAAGCAGGGCAGTATTCCCAAAAGACAGACAGTCACTAGTAACTAGTAGTAACTAGGATTGACTTGGACATCTTTTGTAAATTTGGGAATTTTCTTGGACACTACTACTTCCAGTGTCCTTTGCAAAGACTCTGTTATCTTCAGAAGCACAATTCTCACTTAATTGCTTTACTGGGGGCAGAGTAGAGAGAGCTGGTGCGGGCTTACGCTTAAATGTAAACCCATTTTCTCCTCTTTCCCTTTCCTCTTTGTGACCGATTTTGAAAATATTCAAAACTCCACTTTTTTCCCTAATAATATCAGTTCCTTTGTGGCCTGCAGATGAACAGGCTGAGGATTAACAGCTGATTCCCAGGAGCAAAATGATTCAGCAGAAGAGGAATGAGCTAAAGACAGATTGGGTATGTTTGATCTCATATTAGCAGTGGCAATACTTGCACAAAGGAGACATTTCTCCTGCCAAGCACTTACTTTCTTCTTAATTCTTATCAGAATATCTTCCAGGTCACGGGGGGAAAGAGATTGTTCCAAAAGCATTTTAAATTGTTGATGATTGAGCAACATCTTCACCATCTCCTGTCCATAATGCCTAAGGAAGGAAGGAAGGAAGGAAGGAAATAAAAGTGAACAAACACAGGAAGAGTGTTAACAGAAGAGGTTGATACCTTAAACTCATCAGATGCAATCCCTGCACGAGAAGGCATTACCTACTCAGCAAAGAGGGAGATTTACCTCACTTGACACTGCACAGTGCTGTTAGCTGAACACAAGAGGCAAGAGGAGAATGTGGGGCAACAGAAAAATACCATTTCACTCTGAAAGTGGGGGTGTGCTTCTGTGGCATCAAAGGATCCCAGGGAACAAGCAAAACACATCTGCTTTGTTGTCAGAGCCTGTTAGCAGTGTCTTGCTGCCATTGCACAATAATTTGCCTTTCTTTAACTGGCAGGGAAAGCAGGACAAAACACCTCATGCATCCTCTTGATTATTCTATACTATGGGTATGCACAGGGGCAGCTAGTTGCTCTGGTGTTCTTGGCAGCTATTCATGGGAATTTCATCATCAAAGGAAAAGGGATTTTGGTGGTTTGGGTTGATTTTGCCACTAGGAAACCACAGGTTTTCTTCAAGAAGAAATGTGGGGCTCACTGAGCCAAAGATAACAGCATTCTAGAAATCTTCAGAACAAGTTTAGAAAGACTGAATATGTTGGCTAAAGACCCCTGAAATATTTCTAGGATAGTCTGAAGTTAATGAGAAATGGATGTTTGGGATCTTTCAGTGATGAACATTAGCCAACACTTTGGCTTTGTGTTGGGCGCCTAAGGCCAATGAAAACTGTTGGACTGGCTGATCTGAGATCTTTTGATCTCCGTAAAGAATCCTCCAAGCCACAGGAAAAAGTTGACAATGTTCCTTTTTGCTGGCCAACCTCAGGTTTCCCAGTACAGCCATTTGCCCAGGCAACCCAGAGCAGTGGTCACATTGCCAAGGCTGACAGAGCTCAAGAAGAGTTTGCACAATGCTCTCAAGCACGTCGAGTGATTCTTGGGGTCACTGCACATTGCCAGGAGATGGACTCGATGACCATGATGGGTCCCTTCCAACTCAGTATATTCCATGATTCTATGACCCTTATTCACACAGTGAGGTAACTTAATATTCCCTTTAATTTCCACTCTTGTGTGGTTTCACCTTTATAGCCAGACACAAAATGGTTTTCCTGTTTTGGGAGGTGAAATGAAGATCATTACCTTGTGTCCTTGTGGCAGTCCTGAGCAAGCTTCCCTGCCACGTGTGGCAGCCTCTCAGCCCTGGGGGTGCCTGCGAGCTGGGTGACTCCAATTCTCTCCATCAGGGACAGGAGCAGTTGGGCCGCACACTCGCGCACCGGGGCGGGGCGGCTGCTGGGGAGGAGAGAGCAAACCCTGGGCACAGGGACAAGGAGCAGCAGCAGTGCCGGCCTTGGCCAGAGCTGCTCCCTGCCCTTGGTGGGGGAAGGAGCCTGGGCTCTCCCTGCGCCTGCAGACACCTGCAGAAGGTTCTGGCCTCAGGGAAACACAAAGGTAGCATTGTACACAAGGCCTGCCTGCACGGAAGAGGGATAATTCAGTCTCCCTGCACTGTCTGATACTCAGTTTCTTTCACAGTATTTACTCTGAGAAGGATTAAAGAAATAGATGACAAATGAATAATTTAGAAATTAAGGACCATTCATGCTGACCCATCAGAGGACACTCACTACACAGAGCTGCAGCAAGATTGAGGCTCTTTCCACCCATTTATCCCCAAATCTGCAGAACTTTGGAAAACAACAAATGCAGGGAAAATGCATTGTGGGCGGTGAAGTTGCAGAATATCCAGCAATGCAGCCTGTTTCTTCTGTGAGGCTTGGCAACAGATCCATCTGAATGTTTTACCCTATTCCAAAGCTGAGGAAAGGGTGGCAGGCAATTTAGCCGGGCTGTCCTGTTCTAGAGAGTGTCTCTTGGGAACTATCAGGCCCAGCACCAACATTAAGGCAGCATTTGCTCCAACTGTCCCATGGCAGTCAGCCTGTGAAGGTGCCTATAAAGTGATTCATCATCTCAAGGCTAACATGAAACATCAGTCTGAATAGAAAGTAGAGCTCTAAGGCCAGGACAGACATACAAAGCTCCTTTGGCAGGAGCTGCACCTGCTGTGCAGGCTGTGCCACACCAGCAGATTGTCCCCCATGTGCTCCATGCCCCAGCAAGGACCCCCCTCATTTCTCAAGTTAATGGCATCATGAGGAGACATGGTTTTCCCAGGGCCTCTGTGGTTAGAGCTGTGAAATACCAAACTGCTCACAGCTGCAATTGCAATTGTCCCTCTGCCCACAAAAGCACAAGGCTCTATCCTCGGCCTTTGCAGGCACTTTCCCTTCCCCACTGATCACCACATCTAGGAAAATCTGACAGACTGGGAGAACTCCAGGAAGCAGCAGGAAGCTGAGTCAGAGGAGCTTTAGTTTGGGTATCAGGAAAAAGGGTTTTTCACCCAGAGGGTGGCTGGGCCCTGGAACAGGCTCCCCAGGGCAGTGGTCACAGCACCAAACCTGGCAGAGCTGAAGAAGCATTTGGACAACAATCTCAGGCACTTGGTGTGACCCTTGGGCTGTTCTGTGCAAGGCCAGGAGTTGGACTCGATGGTCCTGATGGGCCCATCCAACTCCCCATATTCTTACAGTTCTGTGATTCTGAGAACTAATAGGCTGCAGGAGGGCAGAAATAGGTGACAAGAGGAGAGAAGAGAGGTTGGTTGGAGAATCAAGTCACTGAGTCCACAGAAGATGCAGGATACAGGACCCTTCCCTCCCACCATTCTCATTCTCTGTCTCACCCCTTCTCCCTCCCACATAAACAAAGGTGAAGAATATCACTAAAAGAAGAAGAACCTGCTTGACTCCCATGTCCATGAGAGCAGTCATTGCTCATGCAGGAGTCACATTCTCCACCATGATCCCCAGGGTCTGACTGGCTGCTGTCTGAACAAATTCTGGAGAGTTGGACACCATCTGGAGAAGGACCCGAGCAACTTCATCCACCTCAGAGTCCATGTCCTTCTTCAAGGTCACAGAGAGCTCTCCCAGAGTGACATTGGCAGAGTAGGACACCTGGGAATGGAGGTTGGTCACCTGGGGAAGCCATGAGGGGAAACATAAGAATCACCTTGGAAAGAAAACCAGTTGCCTTCAACAGTAGTCCCAGGAAATGACAACACATCCCACTGTGTCCAGAGGAACATACAAGTACAGGAAGAGCAGGAGAGCACAAGCACAGAAAGGCACTTACTCTGGCACCAATTTCTGGCCTCAGACCTCCTCACTGCAGGCCTAAAATAAAAATTTCATTAAGTGTTCTACTTAACCCTTCTAAAATGTCCAAAGCTTTGATTTTAGGCCCTTTAAGAAAATTAAAGCAAAAGCTGCTTTCAAATCATAAAGGCACAACTGATAAAGATAAAAGAGTCAGGTGCTCCTGTTCAAAAAACCAACACCAGCAGTTGAAGCACTCAGCCAGGAAACAGAAAACACAGGCTCTGGTCTACAGAATAATTTACAGTGTTTAATTACAGCTTGGGCAGAGACTGGGACTCTGGCAAATAATATCATTAGTGCCTCAGTTTCTGCATTTGCACATTGCATTATAAAGGCTCCACACTCAAAGATGAGTGTCAGATACCCGACCTGCCAGTAAATACAGCTGCATGTACCCACAGATCCTACAGACAGCTGACAGACATTGGAAATATCAGGTCTAAAACCAGAAATGAAGGCAGACCCTGAGCTCACATGGAGATGAACAAGCACATACCTACTCTACACACTGTGTATGAAGTATGGGGGACAATTCAGAACAATGTTCTCACCTCGCTGGTAACTGCCAAGCAAACCTCACCAACTCCACAAAGCAGGACCTCTGAATGGGACCCAGCCAGGTGTTGGATGGTGAAGAGTCCCTTCTCCTTCAGCTCCCTGAAAGGCAGAAGATTGATTTTTCTCTCCACCAAGGCAGCACCCTCTGAAATGACCACGCTGGCAGCTCAGTGAACAATGGGAGGTGCTTTTCATGGAGTGCTTAATGAAATCATGGAACGCGTTGCCCCAGGATGCTGTGGCTGTCAAAAGCATTCACAAACCCAAGAGGCAAAGAGAGGGGTTTCAGAGTGGCCATTTGAGAGGACAGTCTTTCTGAAACCTCTGGCACATGAGCCTCCTCTGTCACTGCTTCCTAGAAGCTGTGGGACCGGGCCATGCTGCTGTTTGTTGTCACCTCCCTGTACCTGTCCCTGAGACACAGTGCCACCGGGCTGTTATTGGGGCATTTTCCTTCTTTGCCAGCCCCAGCGGGCATTCAGCAGGGAGAGTCTGCACTGCCACTCTGGAGCTGAGTTTGCACTCTATGATCTCGGCCTCTCTGTCACCCCCTCACACATTCCCCAAAAAAGCAGCAGGATGTCTGCTGGGACCACCTCAGCCTGCAGGAAGGACAAGTGGGTCCTGGCCTCTCCTGACCCACAGCACAGGTTTCTTTCATCCCACCATGGAAATATAAAAACTGTATTATCACCTCACACAGAGGGCCAGGAGCTTTTTATTTTGGCTGCAAGTGTCCTCAGGGCATTGGGGAAGAGGAGAAAGAGTGTTTTGCAGCAAGCAACCCGGCTACTCAGGCAGGAGGGAAGGAAAAGCGTCTGGAAGCTGCTTTTTAGGACTTTGGTTGTTCTGCTGAAGCTTCTGACAGAGCTGATGGGCAGATCCCAGAGCTGTGGAGAGTTCCTGGGAAATTTGTCCTTGGATATGTCTAGGAATGCTCTCCCAGCCATGAACTGCCATCTGTGTCCTGTCCATATGTTACTGCCTTGACTGTTGAGTGTCTGAGGTGCCTGTTGAGGCTGCTGTGGACCTCCTTTACCAAGGAATGGATTGTGACACAACATCCCTTTCTGCTTCTATTTGGGCACTGACAGAGCCTGGACCACTCTGGCTGGAGCTTGGGCTCTGGCCAAGCAAGATTGCAAATGAGAGCAGCTCATGGTCCTCAGCTCTTCCCTCCTGCTGGGATAGACAGACATGGCCATGGGGACAGAATGGAGCTGCCCCATCTGCCAGGGCACTAAGAAGGATGTGAATTTTTCTCTGCCCTGTCACCACCAGTTCTGCCTGGGCTTCATCCTGCAGTGGGCAAAGAGAAATCCAGCGTGCCCACTCTGCAGAAGAATGATAGAAGCTGTCAGGTTTTCTGACTAGGATGAACAGGACTACATACAATGTGCCATCAGCTCCCCCAAACAATTGCTGGAGTCCAGCAGGGAGAGAGCCTGGCCACCTTGCTGAAAACAGCCCCCCAGACCCTGTGATGGCTGCTCCATCTTCCCCACAGAGTACACTGTCCCCAGCTGAGCAGGGGGCTGCAGGACCAGAGCCTGTGCATGGCCTCCTGCCCAAGGTGTGGGCCGAATTTTTCAAATAACAATGTCATCTACTGGACCCAAGGTGGCCCTGGCTGTACCAGAAGCTGGAGGGAATATGCCAGCACCAGAGATGGCTGTTTAGGGAATTCATAGAGCAGCATCCTGCATGCCCTCTGTGCCTGGGGTCAAGTTGCCAAACTCTTGGTGCCAGTGCTGAAGCTTGTCCTCTGTAGCAGTCTGAATTGCTGCTAGCATAGTCCAGGGCAAAGAAGCAAAAAGAACCTTTGCATAATTTCCACAGATGTTTTATTCAGCCGTGCAGGGAGATGTTCAGGTCGCAGCACCCACACACAGAGGGACTCACTTTGTCTCCACAGGGGTCTGGGGGCTCACCCTGATCTCTGGGCAGTACAAAGATAAGGAGGCAATCAGGGAATAGGGAAGGTGTGGCTCAGGAACACAGGAACAGACACAGGAACAGGGGAAGGAGCCAATGGGGTCTAACAGCTTTTTGAGGGAAGCTTCTTGTGTCTCCCTAATCCAGGGAAAGCCCCCCAGAGTCTCCACAATTCCCTGTGTTTTATATTATTAGGAAAGCTTCTCTGAAGGATCAATTGAATCAACACAAAATTACTGAAGTGGAGGGAGAAGACCCATCTTCCTTGATCAGCATCGACTCCAGTTTATTGATCAAATTCGACACCTTTTTATAACAGTGCTAATTCACTTCATGCATATTGCAAAACCCGAGCTCCTGATAGGCTGTAGAGAAAAATTCAGCTCCTCCTTTTGTTTACAATACCTGAAGTTAGTTTACTGAAACCAAGATCAGTGTTCTCACCATGATACGAAAAGTTCTCAAAACCTTCATATCTGTTCCCAGACTGGCCATCTGTTCCCAGTAGCAACCAAGGACAGAACGGTCTGAGAATCTTGTTGTTTATGAAAGGTGGCTGAGAACCTTAATTATTTACAAAATCAAGCCTAGGAAAGGCTGCTTTTTCCCTTAGCTGAATCCCTTCATGGCCTCTTTCTTTAAGCCATGCTTGAACCAGGCTCTCCACACAAAATGACAAAAACAAAAGCGCTCATAAGAAAATTGTTCAAAATGGAAACAATTCTAAGTTCCCAATGTGCCAACAGATTTCTTGGAGTGTCTTAGATCTGACAGGAGGGATGCAGGGTTTTCTTAGCACAGTTTATCAGGAAGCTGAGTCACACATACTGAACCTCTGGTCCATGGCCTCCTCACTGCCATCGTGCAGCAAGGAGGCCCAGAGGCTGCTGTGCTCTGCTCCTGTCAGGGATGAACACAGCGGCTCTGTGGCCAGTGCCAGCTCCAGCTCCAGCAGCTCACAAGGGGAGACTCCTTCCAGAAGCTCTGCTGGCTCCAGTGTGGCACACCAACAGAGCCCCCTGGGAGCCCCCCTCCATTGCAGCCACCCCCAGCTGCGCCCATCATCACTGCAGAGCAGGAGCTGCCCCAGAGGAGCCGTGGCCGGAGCTCATGGCAGTGGCAGGTCCCTGTGCCCAGGGCAGAGCCACAGAACCTCTGCTCCTGCCTGGGACAAGGGCTGCTCACCCTGGTGTCCCACCGAGAGGAGGGATCCTGGGCCCCAAACTCTGCCCAGCCCTGCAAAAGGCCACCCCGCCAGCAGGGCCAGCAAGGTTCCTGCAGCCATTCAGCCAAATCAGAGGAAACAAATGTCTCTTCAGCTGACACAGCCTCTGCACACAGCTTTCTCCCCCTTCTCCTGGTGCCTTTCCCTGACTCCAGCAAGAGCTGCAGGAAATGCTGTGTGAGCCATGATGATGGAAGAGCTACTGATAAAATCACTGGGGTGATGCTTTCAGAAGAGTCATGAATGGAAGACTGACCAACCTTCCAGCCAATGGTATGCCAAAAGTTTCCATGCTTTATATAATTGACTGCAATAAATTAATAAAAAGAAAGATACGGCAACAATTTAAGTCTTCCACAGCTGCTGGCTTTCCTCAGGCTCCACGATCTATGTATTGCTAGACTTAGTTCATTTAGGCAGAATATGAACTGCCCTGACTTGCTGGAGACTGACCACAAGGTCTTGTCTGTTGTGGGCAGTCACTAAAATTAGCTCAGCAGAGGCATCTTCAGCTGTCCAAGTGTAGCAGAAATACATATTCTCTGCTTCATGGCTGTGTGGCAGCATCTGCTGGTGTGGGTTTGTCAGCGTTGCTTCATGGATTACCCCTGGGAAGGAATTGTGTGCACAGGCACAGTGTGATGGCTTCGATCTCCTCTAATTACTCCAATCGGATGATGGCCAGAATTTTCAGGCAAAAAGCATCATGACAGAATAATTTACAATATTCTCCAAACTACTCCTGTGGTTTTGATTTTCTTACTGATTAGGTTCAGTGTGTGGCCTCAAGAAATCAGTCCAGAAAGAACAGGCAAACCTCAGCTTGCAAGTTAGAGTGCAAGTCTTTAATCTGCCATTTTTGCAGCATCTACAAACTGCTTTTTAACATATTTGCAAAAGAATCTCTTAGTTCTTGCTATGCCTATCCAGAACCTGACTCTCTCCTCGTTTTATTTTGATTTGAGTTCCAAACATGATTATTTTCTGGACAGGAAAGAAAGAACCAGCTGCAAATACAGACTACAAGTGTGAATCTGTACTGCAGGAACTGAGCTGTAGCTTGGAATTAAAGGCAAGAAGTGATGCCATGGTAAATGTGAATGTTTAGTGCTGGCATAGGAGCCTTCTGCAATGCTCCACCAACCCATGGTTCACATTGCTACAAACTCTTTCTGGTGTTACAAAGAGTGTTGAAGAGCTGACTGTAAGTAAAAAAAATAGCCAGAATGTTAATTTTTATTAATATGGTGTGTTGTGGTTTGTTGCAATATCCTCTTTTACCTTCTCCCTTGCCCCTCGCCCCTCGCTGAGTGTGCCCTGTCAAGCAGGCTAACATACCAGCAAGGCGTCGTGTGATAGGTGTCCCTAGTCCCTTGAGACCCTGCCCCTTCACCTGTCCTGAGCTTAAAATGTTAATGAGACCATGCGGCCTCCATTCTGTTAGCAGCAGTGGCTCGGTGCAGACATCTCTGTACTCATGAAATAAACATCTGGCTACTTTCTAGCAGAATCCACTCCCTTTCTCTCCACCATCGCCAGAAGCTCTCTCTCCTGAGGAAACGGAGTCCTGACAGCCTGGATTTGCCCCGCTGCACTCTCCAGCAGCCAAGGTATCTCTGGGGTAAAACACCGCAGTACTGCCTTTGGCCCAGCAGCGAGGGTCAGAACTGGCCCAGGCACCATCTAACTGGTTATATTGGGATTCATATTCCAATATATTGGCGTCCCTGGGTGGGCGAAGTGACTTCGCAGCCCGAAAATGGACTCGCAGTTCCTCAGAGAAGTTTCTGCCAGCCGTGCATCCAGCTGAAAGGAGCCTGGCGTCAAGACTCCCAGCTAGTGACTTTGGGAATATTCCCAGAAAAAGTTTCGTGGACTGTTCGGCGCCTTCTGGAAAGCCCAGCTTCATTGTGGTGAGCAGATTTTCCAGAGGAAGAAAAGGGGAGCCTCCCTTGCACCCAGGGAGAGGTCCTTTTCCGGTGGAGACCTGCCTGCCTAGACCCAGCCTAGAAGTTCCATTTCACGTGAGTATCTCTGCTTTCGGTAGAGCAGAAGCTCAAAAAAAGACTCTACCGCGAGTTCTGTTCCTTTTTTGCCTTTGCATTTTGGCTGCGCAGCCCCACAGACGGGAATTCATAGCATTCTAGTTTTAGCTTTCCTGCCGCGTGTTTCACTGTCTTTTAGAATTCGCGCCGGAGCAGGATCGCTCTCTGCCCTTCCCCCCCGGCTCAGCAGCGTGCTCAGACACGTCTTAGAAGACTCTCTTTCTCTTTCTCTTTGCGGGGGAGGGGGAAGGGCTCTCTTTCCACGTGGCCGGGGGATCTGCGGGGTCGGGAGTGCTCTTTGCATGCGCAGCGGCGGGGCCCCTGTTTCCGCTGCCACGTGGAGTGGCTGCTGTCTCTGCTCCGCGGGGGGGGCTGCATTCCACCACGGGGGAGGCTTTGTTTCTGCCTCGGCTCGGCAGGGCGTGCCCTGCTGCTGCTGCCCGAGAATTTTAAAAGCAGTATATACAGCTGCATTGTGAAGCTTTTGTCTGCTCATTATCGCTTTCTGTCTGTAGTTTTTTTAGAAATTGGTAGCTGATTTTAGTTTTTTTTTTGGTCAGGCGGGATTAAGTACTTTGCTTTTTACATCTAACATGGGTTCCAAACTTAGCATTGTACAAAGGGGAGTGTATTATAATATTGTTAGCATTTTAGTCAAGAGTAATGTGAAATTCTCTAAAGGAAAATTGAAACAGTTTATAAGATGGCTTTTTCTGCAGTTCCCAAACATTTCCCCTAAGAAATCCACAATATTCAATTCTGGGATAAAGTTGAGAATGAATTGATAACCTTAAGACAATCTAGCAAATCACCCTCAGCTAAAATTGTGTTCTGGAGTTTACAAATTCGAACAGCATTGCTCAAACAAAAAGAAATGGAGAAAAAGCCAAATGTAAAGCCATGTACCCCTGCTCTCCCTGTTCCTCCCTCTCCCTCTATAACCCCTAAACCTCTTTCCCCAAAACTTGGTATTTTAAAGAGAGAACACTCATTGGGAAGTCGGCTCCCAGAGTGTGCAAGAATACCTGAGTTGTTTTGTTCACAAAGCCCTGGCCAGGCTGCATGGCTTTCCCAACCCCCTGTATCCCCTCCTCCAAAAAGCCAGAGCAAGTGTCAGCTTTCCAGAGAGCAGTGATGTCCAAAATGGCCCCCAGTCCCTAAGGAGTCCACAAGATGGTGGATGCCACGTGGCATCTTCCCAAACCTGGTCTTCTTCTTCCCAAAATCCTCTTAAACATCCCAAAATTCCTGCCCCATCCCCCTCTCCTCCTGTTCCTCGTGACCCCTTCCCCCCTTCCCCCCCCTTTCCTGCAGTACCCTCAGCTCCGCCCCTCTACTCCTCCCAGGGGGCGTCTGCTGATGTGATGTCACCAGGTGACCCCGCCCCCTGCCAGCCCCTTGACCCCGCCCCTTGCCAGCTCCCTGTCCCCGCCCCGTCCCCGGGTTCCCACAGTGAGGACACACCCACTGCCTGTCCCCAAACCTGTAGCTGTGATCCCAATGCTTTTGATTCCAAGGATACAGAGCAGGGAACAGCAGATCCAAGGCATAGTCCCATGTTGTCACTAGCTCCTGTTACGTTTCAGCCTGCAGCTCAAGCCGGAGCAGCCCCAACTGCTAATTGGAGCTCCTTTGGACGACAATTGATTAAAGAGATCTGTAAATCTCATAAGGAATATGGTCCACACAGTCCATATTTCCGTAGCCTTTTAAATTCTGAATTAAGTAAGACTGTTGTAATTCCACATGATTTAAAACAGCATTTTTCATGTCTCATGACATCCACGGAATTCAAATTATGGGAATCAGCATTGAAACAACTGCTAAAAGATGCTCTCCCAGGCTATAGGCTGATCCAAACACAGCAAAAGACAACAGTGGTAACCCTATCACTATTGAGCACCTCTGTAGTGAAAGCCAATGGTCTTCTCCCTCAGTCCAAGCTGCTGCAATCCCTGCAGAAACACTTGAGAAAGTAAAAGAAGCAGCTGAAAAAGCATTCTTTTCCCTCCAACCTGAGGGGCCTTTTGAGCCCTATAGTAAAATCAAACAACTACCATCAGAGCCTTTTTTGAAATTTGTAGAAAGGCTAACTAGAGCCATTGAAATACAGGTTAAAAAAGAAAATGCTAGAGAAGCAATTTTAGAAGAAATAGCGTTTACAAATGCAAATGAACAGTGTCGAGCGGCAATCCTGAGCCTTCCTATAGAACCTTCAGCTACATTAAAAGATATGCTTTTAGTCTGTAACAGGAAAGTGCCTCTGATGAGTGTAGCTGAAGACACCAGACCAAGGCTGCTGCCAAGACCACCCCAGCGTGTCGCTGTTGCCAGCCCTGCACCTTTTCCCTCAGCACAGCAGTACCCTGGGCAGCAGCGGAGACCAGCAATGGTTGAGCCCACTAAACCATGCCTACTTTGTAATAAGCTAAGACACTGGAGTAACCAGTGCCCCCTGAAAAAAGAATTTGATGAATTTAGAAATGGCAGGGGAGGAGAACTACAAGCCCTCCCTGGGGTCAACAACAAAAAAACTGAGAATAAAGCGCCAGCCTGCCAGGCGTGCAGACATAAAAAGAGCAGGCCAAGACAATAAGGGTAGCAAAACAAATCAAGCGCGCGATAATATTAACATTTGTGTAAGTGAAGCAGGTGCTTCAAAGACCAAGTCTGCTAGTCCACTGTTGAAGATGAAACAAAATAACCTTTGTTATGATTTAAGTGATCCTGTATTAACCACATCTTCTGTCAATGAGCCTTACAGGTTGCAGCTGACAGAGTCACTCCACCTGAAGGACACTGACTGGCATTTTGTCTCTGTAAATCCTGAACAGAAGGGTACTTGGAACCAAATTCATTGTAAGTACATCGTCATTGGGGACACCAAACAAACACCACAAGAGATCGAAATTGCTCCGGGAATGACAACATCAGATCCCAAGCAATTTGTTCTCGGCCTGCACTGTTTCCACCCACCCCTGTTTCTTCCCAAGGGACAAATTGTTGCTCAAGCTATCCCTGTGCCATCTTTACCTGAAAATATCGAAAAACAAGGGCCCACAGTTGCCCGGGTCCAAGTTATTGGGACAGATAAACCCAAATTGTAGTGCAATGTCAGTGGGAGTGGGGAGTCTAAACGCATTGAGATGCTTGTAGACACAGGTGCAGACTGCACAGTGATTCCAGTACAAGACTGGCCAGCTCACTGGCCTTTACAAAATGTTGCTGGTCACCTTTGAAGTGTAAGACGTCTGCAATTAGCAAAACAATCCAAAAGCATTATTCAATTCGAGAGTCCAAACGGACAATTGGCAAATATCCGTCCATTTGTGTTGGATTATTCGGAACCTTTGTTAGGGAGAGATTTAATGGCCCAGTGGGGTTTCACAATTGATATTCCAGACTCTCCACAGCATTTTTGTTCAGCAGTCATTGAACAACAGCGCCCCACCCAAAAACTTAAATGGAAAACAGACGAACCAGTTGATGTGAAACAGTGGCCACTCAGTAAACAAAATATAAAGGTGCTTGAAGAACTAGTAGAAGAGCAACTAAAAAAGAGCCACATTGTGGAGACCATGTCCCCATGGAACTCTCCAGTGTTTGTCATCCAAAAAGCTGACAAAAAGAGGTGGCGACTCCTCTGTGACCTCCGACAAATTAATAATGTAATTGAAGATATGGGTTCTCCCCAACCTGGTATGCCATCCCCAACAATGCTTCCCCAAGATTGGAAATTAGCTGTTATTGATATTAAAGATTGTTTTTTCCAAATCCCATTGCACCCTGATGATGCACCGCGTTTGGCATTCTCTGTCCCTTCTATCAATTTAGAAGCTCCTATGAAAAGGTACCATTGGACCGTTCTTCCTCAGGGATTAAAGGTATCTCCAGCTATCTGCCAGTGGTATGTCTCTTCCCTGCTTTCCCCAGTGCGTGCAGCCGCAGAGAAGGCCATCATCTACCATTATATGGATGATATCCTTGTGTGTGCCCCCAATGATGATTTACTCACACATGCGCTTGACCTAACGATCGATGCATTGATTGTTGCAGGGTTCGAGCTCCAGGAAAAGAAAATTCAAAAGATGCCACCTTGGAAGTATTTGACCTTAGAAATTGAAAATAGGACCATTGTTCCTCAAAAACTAGAAATCAATCCAAAGATCAAGACCCTTGCGGATGTCCACAAGTTGTGTGGGTCTTTGAATTGGGTAAGACCATGGCTTAGTCTGAATAATGAAGACCTTGCCCCTATTTCCAATTTATTAAAAGGGGGAGAGGACCCAGGTGCTCCTAGGTCTATTACCCCAGAGGCACGGAAAGCTCTAGAAAAGGTTCAGATTGCAATGTCCACAAGACAGGCCCACCGATGCCGGCCTGACCTGCCATTCAAATTTATCATCCTAGGTAAGTTGCCACACCTCCATGGAATTATTTTCCAGTGGGAGGAAAAACAAACACCTAAGGCAAAGGACACACCAAAAAAAAGGACTGGGACCAGAGGGACTCTCTCTTGATCATAGAATGGGTTTTCCTCAGTCACAAAAGGTCCAAGAGACTGACAAAGCCTCAGGAGCTGGTAGCAGAACTGATCCGAAAAGCAAGGACCCGGATCAGGGAGTTAGCAGGATGTGATTTTAAGTGCATTCACATCCCAGTTGAGTTAAAATCAGGTCAAAATACTATGAAAATACTGGAACAATTGTTTCAAGAAAATGAAGTGTTGCAGTTTGCTCTGGATTCCTACTCAGGACAATTTTTGGTAGCACGGCCCGCTTGCAAATTGTTTGAACAAGATGTTCAATTTACTTTAAAATTAAGAACTGCTCTAAGTAAGAGACCTTTAAAAAGGGCTCTAACTGTCTTTACAGATGCGTCCGGGAGGTCCCACAAGTCCGTTATGACTTGGAAGGATCCTCAAACCCAGCAATGGGAGACGGACATTGCTGAGGTGGAAGGTTCACCTCAGGTTGCTGAATTGGCTGTGGTTGTTAGGGCTTTTGAAAGGTTCTCAGAACCATTTAATCTGATTACAGACTCTGCATACGTGGCAGGAGTAGTATCCAGAGCAGATCAAGCAATACTGCAAGATGTATCTAACATCGCACTTTTTGAATTGCTTCCAAACTGGTAAAGTTAGTCACTCACCGAGAGCAACCCTTTTATGTGATGCATGTCAGGTTACACACTGACTTGCCAGGGTTTATTGCTGAAGGCAACAGAAGCGCAGATGCTCTTGCTGCACCTGCAGTGATGGCCACTCTCCCAAATGTTTTTGAACAGGCAAAAATCAGCCACCAGCTTTTCCACCAAAATGCACCTGGCCTGGTTCGCCAGTTTAACATCACTCGAGAACAGGCCAAAGCGATTGTGGCCACGTGCCCAAATTGCCAACAACATGCACTCCTTACAGTGAGTATGGGAGCAAACCCAAGGGGACTGAACAGTTGTGAACTGTGGCAAACAGATGTAACACACATACAGGCTTTTGGACGGCAGAAATATGTTCATGTTAGTGTAGATACCTTTTCTGGAGCGGTCTATGCTTCTGCCCACACAGAAGAATCATCTATTGATGCTATTAAGCACTCTTACAGGCTTTTTCATTCATGGGCATTCCCAAGGAGCTGAAAACTGATAATGGGCCCGCTTATAAATCCAAGGAATTCGGGAGCTTCCTGCAGCAATGGGGAGTAGAGCATAAAACTGGCATCCCCTACTCCCCTACAGGTCAAGCCATTGTAGAAAGAACTCACCGTGATATTAAAAGGGTCCTGGACCAGCAACAACAGGTTCTGAAGGTAGAACCTCCCCACATCCGGTTATCCAGGGCACTATTCACAATCAATTTTCTGAATTGTTCTTTTGACAGCCTGAACCCACCCATCCTACGCCACTTTGGGGAGAGCAGTCACAGGTTGATGAAAGAAAAACCTCCAGTTTTAGTAAAGGACCCTGAGACTTGGAAAATGGTGGGACCTTACAAATTGGTTACTTGAGGACGTGGATACGCCTGTGTGTCCACCCCCTCTGGTTTAAGGTGGGTTCCTTCCAAATGGGTAAAGCCCTATGTTCCCAAAGTCTCAGAGAAATCTGCAGAAGCGCCCCAGGTTGCTCACGCTGCCTGGAGAAGAAAACGCCGCACGCGTTCTCTGGAGGAAATTCCATTTAAGCCTCCTATCTGGAATAGCTTGTAATATATGTCTGTCTCAAGTTTCTTGTACCAGTTTAGATCCCACTGTTCGTGTGAAGCCTCGAGATGCCATGAGACCGAGCCTGCTTCTCGTCCTACTCGTGATCATCCCACCTGCGATCTCCTACCGCAGCCCAAACCACATATGGACTACCTTGACAAAGGCTCTCAGACATCAACAGAGAAACCGACAACGAGCTGAATGGACTGTTCAAAGGCTGGGGACTCGCGGGCTAGTTGGGATCTATTCTGAAAACTGTGTTTTTAGTGCTGTTTATTTTAGTTATAGTTATTGTAGTTGTTAGCATTGGTTTTTGGACTAATCAAACGCATGGTTCTCAAGTTAATCTCAAGCTCATCTCCCCTTCCTGAGGTCTACCATTTGGAAGCCCTCAGTGCTCCAGTGGATGACCTGGAAGCCTCAGTGGAAAACACTGACCCTCCTGTAGAAGAAGAACCGATTTGCCAACCATGGTTTGGCAATCATTCTGCACCATAAACACAGTCCTCTTCTTTTTAAACAAAACTAGGGGGAGATGTTGCGGTGTGTTGCAATGTCCTGTTTTAAACTTCCGGTCCCTTCCCAGGTCTGCCTATACCTTCTCCCTTCCCCCTCGCCCCTCGCTGAGTGTGCCCTGTCAATCAGGCTAGCATACCAGCAAGGCGTCGTGTGATTGGTCCCTCAGGCCTGGGGGACATTGGCCCGTATAGGTGTCCCTAGTCCCTTGAGACCCTGCCCCTTCACCTGGTTGGTGGCTCACCTGTCCCCTCCCCTTCCCCTGCCCTGAGCTTAAAAGGTTAATGAGACCATGCGGCCGGCATTCTGTTGGAGGAATTGCCCCGGCTCAGACCTCTGTAACCGTGGAATAAACATCTGGATATAACCCTCCAGCAGAATCCACGCTTTTCTTCTCTTCACCATCGCCAGAAGCTCTCTCTCCTGAGGTAAACGGAGTCCTGACAAGCCTGGACTTGCGTCTGTGCCCCGCTGCAATCTCCAGCAGCCAAGGTATCTCTGGGGTAAAGCACCACAGTGCTGCCTTTGGCCCAGCAGCGAGGGTCAGAACTGGCCCAGGCACCATCTAACTGGTTATATTGGGATTCATATTCCAATAGCCATGAAAAATTTTTGCCTAAGTTTCTCTGATTTTCTTAAGTTCTTCTGAGCTCCTGAGAAACTATTGTTGGTATTTCTCCAGGGAGTCCAACCCAGAGGACACAAACAATTGTAATTCCTTTTAAATGTCTCATTGAGAGAGTTTTTTAGCGGATGGGAGCAGGGCTTGTGTGTCCTGCTTGGCCCAGCCCAGGCAGGGCTTTCCCAGCCACATTCCACACTCCATTTCCCAGCTGGAGCCCCTGGTGCCTCTGAGTTGTGCTGCCCCAGCCCCAGGGACGCTCTCCTTGTCTGCCCATTCCCCCACGGTCTCTGGGCAGGGATGGCCTCAGTGGGGGCTGCTGACATCCTCAGCAACTTGGAGGCTGCTGCTGAATTTTCCTGTTCCAGAGGCTTGTTCAGCCTTCAGCTCTTCAGTGCAGGAATTCAGTGTCCCACTACTCATTAAGATTCAGACCACCTTAACAAGCCAAGCCTCTGAGAATATTTTGATACAGATTTTCAAATCTTTTGTGATTAATTCAACACATTTCAGTAGTGTATCCAAAGTGAATGTATTACATGTACAAAGGCAGTGAGAAAAAACAATTTTTCAGGTCCTGTTTTTTTTTTTTCTGTTAATTCATTGATGTGTGCAATCTCCAATTGACATTGATTCCAAATACCTCCTAATGCAGTTTGAATAGATATGAAAAACAAGTCACTTCATGGCTGACAGTCCATCAGATTCTCTCCCTACACCCACCCCACCATTTCCCCCATCCAAGCCATGGCACTCAGAGCAGCCCTGTGCAAATCTGAGCTCCCTCCATCCCAGGCTGCCCCTGCAGCTTTCAGCTCCTTGGCTCCAACTCCCACCTGCTATTCTTGGAGAAGGAACTGCCCGAGACACAGAGGGATGTTCATTGCTGGTCAGCCAACAAAGCCAAGGGAAGGCACAGCTCCATCAAATGCAAAAATCATTCTTCTCCCTGGCTCTGCCCTGCCCCTGATCCCCACAGCCTGTCTGGTTTCCTTCATCCCTCCATTGCCAGGGACTTTCTGGGACAAGGGAGCTCTTCTCTGGCTATGGAGGGAGATGCAAGTGCCGCCACTGGAGTGGGAACCACAACTCATCACGTTTGTGTCCTTTGGGGGTCAGGAACTGGTAAGACTCAGAGGCACAGAAAGTTTCTCTTCATGGCCAACAGACCACAGCTGAACAGGACACAGTTTATAAAAATCACGCTTTTCCCTGAGCTATGTGCTATGTCCCAGCAGCACCATCCACTGATGAGTGCACCATCCACAAGTGATTTCCATACTAAAAGTAATTTTAGACAAATGTGGTTCTGTGATAGATATAAACACAATGAAGTTCTTATATCAGGATGCTCGTCCTGAAGTAGGGGCAAAAGAGCTCCAACAGTTCCTGATTTGCAAAGCTGCCAGTGGTGGATGGAGAAGGGAGGTCAGGCTGTTCTTGGTGTTGAGGAAACACTGAAACCAGCCTGACTCATTTCATCTCCTCATGCCCTGGCTGATCTCCCCTCTTTCCCCTTCCATCCATTGGCTTTTGTCTCCCTCCAGCCCCCTGTGAAGAGCCTGGCTCTGTGTTCTCCACCCCCTCCTCTCTGGCACTGCCAGGCTGGGATGAGGAGCCCCTCAGCCTTCCCTGCTTCAGGCTGGACCAGCCCAGCTCCCTCAGCCTCTGCTCACAGCCCAAGGACTCCAGCCCCACCTTGGAGGCCCTTCCCAGACCCTGCTCCAGCTGCCAGACATCTTTCCTGCCCTGGGGAACCCAAACCAGGCCACAGTGACCTGGATAATCCCAGTCCTTGATGTCCTGGTCACACAGCCCTGGCCCCTTGTCCCCATGTCAGGCTCTGGGGTGGATCCTGTGGAACATCCTTTGGTGGAGGCTGTGGCTCCAGGTGGGCTGGGGGGATCCTGGGGGACAGGGACCCCACTGGGCATGAACAGCATTGGAGTTGTTGGGAGAAACTGTGATGGGGACCTGGGGAAGAGTGACCAAGCCAGTGACCTGACACAGCCCTGCTGGAATTTCACACAGCCCCTCTGGGATGTCACAGCCTGCTTTGTGATGTCAGAGCCCGTTCTCTAATGTCACACAGCTGGCCTCTGATGTCACAGCAAACTCTGTGATGTCACAGCCTGCTCTGTGATGTCATAGTCTGCCCTGTGATGTCCCAGATGGATCTCTGATGTCACAGAGATGGCCTATGATGTCATAGCTGCTCAATGACCTCAGATACCCCACTCTGTGATGTCACAGTCCAATCTGTGACGTCATGTTACCAGATAAATTGTCTCAAAAAGCTGAGCTGACACCTGGAGCTTGTTCTCCAAAACCCCAGGCCTATGGAAACCACACAATGCCCATTGTGTGAGAAGGGGAACTGGAAGTTCATCAGCCTCAGTGTCCTGCCAGCTCAGCCAGGCCCACTGGAACATTGGGGTCCACGACCACCAGGGACCACCAGAGAGACCGCCAGGACAGAAGAACACATGGGTAAAGGGGAGGGGAAATACGTTAATGATTTTGGGGAAATTATATTCATACAAGTGTTTAGTCCAGGACAATCAATGCATATGTGTGCAAAATACAGAGAATAAACAGAAACTTTCTTATACTCAGCATGCACGGCTTTGGGAGGAGCTGTCCCCCATGTATCTGGATGAATAAAGAATGTTGCTTCTTAATGCTACATTGATGTTAAGGAGTTTTCTATTTTACCAAATTTTGGGTAACACTCCCACCCAGAGAACTGGAGGTGCCAGTGTGACCCCACCCAAACAAGGGCTGGAAGGAGGAGCTGGGGAACTCCAGGCCTGTCAGCCTGACCTGGGTGCCCAGTGAGGTTATGGAACAGATCACCTTGAGTGCCATCACAGGGCACCCACAGGATGGCCGAGGGATCAGAGCCAGACAGCGTGGATTTCAATATCTGCACTGATGATCTGGATGAGGGGATTGAGTCACCCATTGGCAAATTTGCAGATGACAACAAGTTGTCTGGGAGTGCTGATCTGCTGGAGGGTAGGAGGGGTCTGCACAGGACCTGGACAGGCTGGATCCAGGGCCCAAATCCAACAAGGCGAGTTTAACCAGTCCAAGTATTATATCCTGCACTTTGGCCACAACAACCCCTGCAGCACTACAGGCTGAGGACAGAGTGGCTGGACAGCGGCCAGGCAGAAAGGGATGTGCAGGGACTGATGGACAGCAGGCTGGACATGAGCCAGCAGTGTGCCCAGGTGGCCAAGAAGGGCAATGGCTCCTGGCTGGATCAGGAATGGTGTAGCCAGTGCCAGCATTGCAGGCATTACACATCTCTGCAATGGTGTACCAGGGCAGAGATGGGCTGTTTGAAGGGAAAGGAACAGGGGCAGGCAACAGGAAGAAATTTGTAGCAGGAAGAGTAAAGAAGGCGGAGGTGAAGCAAAGGAAATGCTCATAGCAGTTTGGGGGTGGCTGCCAGGCAGCCCTGGCTCTGAGCAACAGCTCCTGCAGTGGGACGGGAAACTCCCAGCTGATGGGAACAAACTTTCTGGCTGAGTGCAGAGGCCAGGACAAAGCTGAGTGGTTTCCCTGGTGTCCCCCAGCCCTTGCTGGCCCCAGGGGCTGATGGCATTTGTGCTCCCTCAGCTTCATGTCCCCACACCAACAGCATGGGGGTGCTCCCCCTGCTCTGTGCAATGCAAACAGGGACTGCTGAGCCAGTGCTGCCTTGTCTGTGCCTGCAAGGATGGGGCACCTGTGTGAGCTGGGGGAGAGGCCAGGGCTGCAGAGGGGGGGATGTTGTTGGCAGCTCCATGATGACGCTCTGGGACGCTGCCCTGGGCTGTCCAGCGCACTGGGGATGGATCAGCCCCTGCTCTGCTGCTCCTTCCCGTCTGCCCCAGGGCCCTTGCAGAGCCCCAGCCATGCTGTTTGCCCCCAGCCTGCCCACGGCCAGCCTGGGGCTGCTCATGGGGCTTTTCTGTGCTGAGCATTGGCCTGGCTGTGTTCTTGAGAGAGCCTGGGCAAGGAGCCTGGAACCCCCAGGCCCTGGGCTGAGGCGTCAGCGCTGCCCCAGCAGTGCCCATGGCCTGTCCCTGCTGCAGCCCCGGCACTGCCACCCCCAGGGCTGTGCCCAGCCCCGAGAGCACTCAGGCCCTGCAGCAACACCAGGGCCACCAGGGCAGCGGGGCAGGGCCACGGCAGCAGCACTGGCAACACCAAGTGCTGCTGCTGCTGGGCACAGCTGCTGGGCCAGCACTGATCTGCCCCCAGCTCTGCACACAGACATTGCTGCTGCAGCTCTAGAGAAGGCAACAAAAGGGCATCTCTGCAGAAAACTCTGCTGGGAGATCATTTAGTTCCTTTAAAGCAACCAAGAGCATAGCCCATCATTGACACAGGCTGTTGCCACAAGGAAGGTGGAGAGAAACAAAAATAGAAATGGCACAAACAATCATATTTTTTAGTGGACAAGGTGAAAAAAGTAAAATAAAAAGAGAAGGAACCTCCAAAACGAAACTAAGCAGAAGTATCAAATATGACTTTTATTACAAGTGATTTGCAGAAATTGGCCAGCAGTTCAATGTTTCTGAAAGCATCCAGTCATCAGTCTCCACATTGCAGCCTTGAGCTCCTTGTTCCTCAGGCTGTAGATGAGGGGGTTCAGGGCTGGAGGTACCACTGAGTACAGAACTGACAGGGCCAGATCCAGGGATGGGGAGGACATGGAAGGGGGCTTCAGGTAGGTAAAAAATGAAGTGCTGATGAATAGAGAGATCACGGCCAGGTGAGGGAGGCAGATGGAAAAGGCTTTGTGCCGTCCCTGCTCAGAGAGAATCCTCAGCACAGCCCTGAAGATCTGCACATAGGAGAAAACAATGAACACAAAACAGCCAATTCCTAAACAGGCACACACTGCAAGAAGCCCAGGTTCACTGAGAAAGGTTTTAGCACATGAGAGCTTGATGATCTGTGGGATTTCACAGAAGAACTGGCCCAGAACATTGCCATGGCACATGGGCAGGGAAAATGTATTGGCTGTGTGCAGCAGTGAAAAGAGAAAACCACTGGCCCAAGCAGCTGCTGCCATGTGGGCACAAGCTCTGCTGCCCAGGAGGGTCCCATAGTGCAGGGGTTTGCAGATGGACACATAGCGGTCGTAGCACATGATGGTCAGGAGGGAAAACTCTGCTGACATGAGAAAGGCAAAAAAAAAGAGCTGTCCAGCACATCCAGAGTAGGAGATGTTCCTGGTGTTCCAGAGGGAATTGTGCATGGCTTTGGGGACAGTGGTGCAGATGGAGCCCAGGTCGCTGAGGGCCAGGTTGAGCAGGAAGAAGAACATGGGCGTGTGCAGGTGGTGGCCGCAGGCTACGGCGCTGATGATGAGGCCATTGCCCAGGAGGGCAGCCAGGGAGATGCCCAGCAAGAGGCAGAAGTGCAGGAGCTGCAGCTGCCGCGTGTCTGCCAATGCCAGCAGGAGGAAGTGGCTGATAGAGCTGCTGTTGGACATTTGCTGTGCTTTGACATGGGATCTGTAAGAAAAGAAATCAGTGAATAGTTGGGTTTGGAGAGGATTTTAAATATCCCAGCACATCCCGGAGTATGTTTCCCCCCTCTGCCTGCCCAGGGCTCTTCTGCCTGGAGCTGTCCCTGCCAGCAGCTGCTTCCCTGTGGCCAGGGCTGGGCCCTGCAGTGCTGCCAGAGCCCAGCCCAGCCCTGGGGGCTCAGCTCTGCCCTGCAGACCCCTCCCAGCTCTGGCATTGCCCAGGGGCAGCTCTGGCTCTGCAGGCTCTGATGGAAATGTCAGAGCAACCCTGATGAGGCTGGAAAAGTGACACTGATGCTGCCTGTAAAGGGCCCTGTGCTGATTTCTGTCACTGCCTGCTTTATTCAAATCTGTGAGAAATTTTATGTTTTTAGTTTTTCAACCGGAACTGAGAGATGAATATCTATGTGCAATTTCCCATACAGGCAACCCAGACCATTAAATAACAAATTCAAGATTTTCCCTTTAATGCAGTCGCTGCCTTGCTGTGCTCCCTGTATACTCTACTTGGAAATGTTCTGCAGTTAAATGCCATCTGAGAAGCAGTCCTGAACAATGCAGCATTCTCCCCACACCATGAGAACACTTCCAAGCCTTACTAGCTTTCTCCTCCCACCCAGACCTTGTCCCCCAGCACGGGAAGCAGCTGCCAGGCCTGGCTGAGAGCTGTCCCTGGCAGGCAGCAGAGTCCCTGCCCCAGCACAGCACCCTGGGCTGCAGGACCCTGCTCTGCAGGACAGCCCTGGGCACCCCTGGCTGCTCTGCACAAGAGACAATCAGAGAATGTACTTACAGAGTCTGTAGGCATTGGGATGTTCCAGCTGTAGGAGATGGCTCCAGGAGCTGCAGCTGCATTTTCCTGCAGCCAGAGGTTCCTGTGCCAAGGGCTGGCAGTGATTCTGCCCCAGGCACTTCTCAGCACCTTCCCAGCTCTGCCTGATTGAAGCTCTCTGTGCCTCTGTGCTGTGCCTTGGGTGGCTGCAGGCAGTGCCCCAGCCCTGCTGGGCTGGCAGAAGAGCTGCTCATCAAGAGAAATGTGCTTTTGAAGCTCTTCTTGGTTACCAGGAGCTGCCTCTGGGCCAGGAGCCCAGCCCAGCTCAGCAGCACAGACACAGCACAAGGACTTTAATGAGCCTCTGGGGCTTTGTGCTCAGACCCTGAACATCTGTCCCTGAGAGGGAGCTGAAGAAACCTCTCCACAACTCCAAGTCAGAACCACACTCCAAACTTTCTTGGACTTTTAATGGGTCCCACTGAGAAAGTGTCCCCAGGCCCCAGGCAGAGTAGAGAACTGGAGGCAGTGATGACAGGTGGGGACAAAGAGAAGCCAAGTCTTGGTGCCCTGGGGCACAGCAGGGTCTGTGCCCCCAAGGGCTGTGAGGAGACACCTTGTGCTGAGGCCCTGGGGCCTCCTGGCACAGCCCCAGCCAGGCTGGGCACTGTCAGCCCCTTGTCCTGCCCTCAGCATCCCCCCCTAGCCCACATCCCAGTTGCCTGAAGGATCTGCTGGAAGGAGTCCCTGGGGAGCCTTGCTCAGGAATGGCCCTGGGGCCTCCCTAATGCTCCCTGCAGGACTGCAGGTTTTTCAAAGGACTTTGGGTTTTGCTTTTGCCTTGATGTCTCTGGGAGGTTTATTGCAAACATGGCCTCCAGCTATCTGGTGTAATTACTCCCTGGAGAGGCTTTGTCAGTAACAACACTCAGTGGGCTCATTAATGCTTCAAGGTACTTCAGTTATTTTAAAGTATTTGGTGTTTCACTTTTCATACAAGCTCTATGAGAAGTTTGTGCAATCATGGCCCCAATTATCTGCTTTAATGAGTCCATTGAGAGCTCTGTACTGACACTCAGTGGGGCTCATCAACGCTGTGAGATACTCAAGGTTTTTAAGGTACTTTGGATTTTCCTTTCCACACTGAGTCTCTGAGAGCATTTAGTGCCATCCTGGCCTCAAATTCCCTCCTCCAAGTAGTCCATGAGGAGCCTGTGTTGGGGATGGACCTCAGTGGGACGCATACATGCTTTGAGACACTTTGGGTGTTTCCTCTGACTTTGACTCCTGGAAAGGTTTGTGCAATCTCTTCTCAGGCCCTGAACTTCCAGGGCTCAGCTCCAAATCCACCACAGGGCTCATTAGGATCAAGCAAGTCCTGACAAACCATGGCTCTGCCTTGATTTCCCTCTGTTCTCATGCAGTTCATCAGGAAGTTCTCTGTAGTGGTGTTGGATCACCAATATTAGATTTCTTAGCCAATGCATCAATTAATGTGGTGGGTTCAGTGTTGGCTAATTACCTGGGCACTCACTAGAATATTCTTACTGATTTTCTGCTGTGAAATCAAATTAGGAGGAAGGCAAAGTGGGCTCAAAACTTTAAAAGGGTATAAAGAAAAGATTATTAATAGTATCTCAAGAAAGACAAATAAGAATCAGAACAAAACTCTTAGAATACTTCTCCTCTCCCTACAACCTTTTCTTTGTTAGTGACAATGTAATGAGACAAATCCTAAAAGTTTAAGTCAGTTTACCACTTGTATAAGAGCCTTCCTTCAGTTCTCTTGGGGAGAGGAGTCTCTCTTTCATTCTATGGAGACTTCTTCATAAGAAAATAATTCTCTCATTGCTCTCAATTTCAGTGAATAGCAGCTGGCCAGCAAATCTGCAATTGTGAAGTCCCTCCCATTTTTTCCACAACTTTTCCCACAGCTGTGTTCATGGGCCATGTCTGCTTATGGGGTATTATTTTAAAGATGAGCTGTTTAAGAGAAAAGGTCCTCTTCACCTATTTCTGAAATCATCTTCATCTCTGAATACAGAGAATTTCTTCTCTTCATGAGGGCACAGCATCTCAACACTCTTCTGTCTTTCTCTGTTCAGACTTCTCATGGGATCACAGCTATTTCAACATTTGCTTATTTTAGCATGGAGGCCAGTCACATTAAGGGCTCCCCGCCGGGTAATAATAGACATTGACTCAATGATTCACAGAAGGCTGATCAATAATCTTTATTAAGAAACCCATACTTTTATACCCCAGTTTGACACGTGTGGACTTAAATGGTCCTCCAATCCAAACATCATCACCATTGGCTAATTAAGAAACCACCATTTGGTAAACAAATTTCCATAACACATTCAATTTATTTAAAATACCAAGTACAGCAAGTTAAGCTAAGAATTTTTTCTTTTTTCTTATCTTCTCCAAAGGCTTTTCCAAAACAATGCCTGGGAAAGTTGTGTTTCTCTCTGTGGCCAGAGAGCTGCTGCCATAGAAGGCTTGGCTGAACAAGTAATTTCCTCATACTTTTTAGTGCGTTATAGGGAAAAAGAGAGTCTGATGTTTCAATTACATCCTTCTCCATAGCTTTACAAGAGGATTTCAGCCCCAAGATCAGGACATCTCCTCATCCCTCCCATCTGGGATTCAATTTCCTCTTCACTGACCTTGGTGTCTTCATGTTGCTCCTCTATGAGCCTGCACTTTTTCCTTTTCTCTCACTGGAGGGAGGATGGAAGCACTGAAAGAGTGCATATCTCACCCGGGGCCTGCAGATGGTTCCGTGACCCCGGCCGGGCTCGGTTCTTGGGATGGAGCTGTTTTACGATGGAGGTTTCTGCAGCAGCTGCGCTGGGCCTGTGTAAGGATGGGCCGCACTGGGGCAGGGCCAGGATCTCAGCAGCCAGGCCAGAACACAGCAGCAGCAGCATGGCCGGGGGCCAATGGCTTCTCCTCCCCCTGCCCAGGGCTTGTGGCTGAACCCCAGTGCTTTTTGATCTTTAACATGTGTCTTCACAGAGGCATGTACAGTTTCCTTAGTGGTTCAACAGATTGTCAATTCTCAAAGCTAATTACTGATTGGTTATTTTGTCAGACACAGAGGAAACTGCTAGCAGCTTCTCTTAGAACATTACTTCAGTGATGCAAAACCACCACAACAGCATAGAGCACAGAACTCCTTTGTCCATATGTAGTGGTCATGTGCCCGAGTCTTCAAAACTTGTCCTTGGGAGATTTCTGGGCCCTCTCCAAGGTGTTTTCAAATGAAAACATTCAGCTAATAATCTAAGAAAATCACCAGAGGACAGGAGCAGCCTGATCTGTCGGTCCTGGCTGCTTTTGTCTGGGAGCAATCCTTGGAAATACAGAATTTAGGAGGCCAAATTCTAATTTTAGCCATGGTCCCTTGGACAAGAAGGCTGGTTCTTTTCTATAGGAATGAAGGAACAGAGCCCCTCTGTTTCAGGGGCAGATGAGAGGTGACCACCAGAGGCCAAGGCCAGCCAGAGCTGGCAGGTTTTGTTCTGAGAGATCTCCTTGCATAGAGGAAATTTTTAAGGGAGAGTACCAGTTTTGGCAATGGGCATCTGAATAGTCAGAGAGTTCTTTCCCATAGCAAGGAAAGCACAGAGCCCCAGTGCTCCAGGAGCTGATGAGAGACAGCCCTTGACATCCCAAGATCAGCCAGACCTGTCAGATGGCCCCTGGGAGGCCAAGGCAGCCAGACCTGTTCCATGTTCCCTCGGTTCCATTGCGCCCCACAGTGTCCCAATGGTCCCTTGTGTCCATGAGACACTGAGGTGTCATAATGCCCTCTTGGTGACACAAGGCCCTGAAGGGTTGGAATGGTCTCTATGGTTCCATCAAGCCCCACGGAGCCATAATGGTCTCTGGGTCCATGAAGCCCCTCTGTGTCACCATGGCCCCTTGGTTCCATGGGCTCCAGTGGGGCCACAATGATCCCCTTAGTTCCATGGGCCCCAGTGGTGTCACAATGATCCCCTGGGTTCCATGAGGTCCCCAGAGTGTCACAGGGATCTCCATGGGAAGCAAAGAACCCAGCCCTAGTGTTGCAGGGGCAGCCATCAGAGGCCAAGGCCAGCCAGCCTTGATGGTACTGGCAGATTTTGCCTGGGAGCAACCCTTGGATACACAGAATTTTAGAGGTGGAATCCTAATTTCAGAGATGGACACCCAGAGGAGAAAGATGGTTCTTCTCCATAGGAAAGAAAGCACGGAACACTGGTGTTTGAAAGGCAGATAAAAGGCAGGCATGAGAGGCCCAGGCCTGTCGGGGCACCAGGGCAGTTATAAATCCAATGGTGTCAGGAACCCATGTCTTAAGAGAGGAACCCACTTGCCGCAGCAAAAAGTCCAAATATGGACCACACTGGACAAATTCAGACCAGCCTTTTTATTTATTAGTACATCAGCCTCAGAACATTGTTAGATGTTAACAGCATGCTGGCCTAATGGAAAATGCCCCCGAAGGTGAGGTAAAACGGAATGACATAAAATCATCTCAGTTTAGATTTCAACCAATCGCACCAAAACAAGACATATTGACAAGCTTTCCATCCAACTTTATAAAACATACGTAATAGTAGTTAAAACAAAGACTGGTTCATAAAAGACAAAGAACAGAGCTCTATTCACAGTAACCTTCTAAAGATATACATTAAATAAACCTGTTGCCATCCTAAAGCGAAATCTACAAAGTCCTATTATTATTTTTCATGTCTACTGCTTGGGAAACTTTTCTGCTTGCTTGGGAAACTTTTCTGCTGTAACAGAACTTCGGGACACATCCTGAGGCCTAAATACTCTTCTTTAACCATTTCCTAAAAACCCTCTAACTTTATGGATTCCCACATTTCCCCCTCTCTGTTTGATCCAGAATCTTTCATTTTCTTGTCGCTTACTATTTGCGTTTCATAGCTCTACTGTAAAATTTCTGCTTATTATCTATTGGAGACCTATCTGCACTAAAGCACTGCTACATTACGGCACAGCAACTTAATGCTGTGATGACCCCATCCTTGAAAGAGATATGAATCATGTTTGGTAATAGTTACGTCATTTTTCAAAAAACTCTGGTCGATTCCAAGGTCTTAATTCAAAACCTTTGTTCATGTCTATACCTTCATCTACTGCTTTCGTGAGATTCCGAACACTCTCTGTGCTTCTACTTCCTAAATCTCCTGCTTGTATGACAAAAACTTCTCGGACTGTTTTGTTCATCATTCGCCAAACACAACAAAGTACACAAAGTACCACCATACATATCAGTATTAGAACACCTAGTACATAAAGACCTATCTTGCAAAGTTGCCTTAGCCAAGGTGCAAAACTCCATTTTTGAAACAAATCATCCAACCAGGAACTTCCATCTTCTTTAATTTGGGCTGTCAGATCCTTCAATTTTTGAATGCTTTTGTGAATGGATTCAGAATGGTCAGACAAATTCATACAACACAATCTTTCGAATTCCTCACAACCATGTCCTTGTGCCAGTAAAAGAAAATCAATAGCTGCTCTGTTTTGAAGAGTAGCATGTCTAATACTATCAACATCGGTCAACATATCACTGATTGCAGAGGATGTGGCATTAGCTTGTTTGCTCAGCCAACATCCAACTCTATCTAATTGTCTCAATGCCACTGCTGAGGCCAATTGGGGTAAAAATATACCTGCTGAAACCCTTCTGGCGGCATTCCAAGGCATAAAATCACTCTGACAGTTCTCATCATAATGAGGAACAGCTCTCGTTCTCCTTTGTTTCTTTTTCATCACTGCTGTGGCAGTGGGGGCAATTATGGTGAGCATACCAATGCTACAAGGGCCACCTTCAAGGTGAGCTGGAATACTTTGCCAAGCCCTGTCTTCGCAAATGAACCAATACCCTTTCGGCAATTGCCGTGGATATTGATCCATCTCCGGAAACACATCCCAACTATTTGAAACATTACACCAAAAACTCAAATTTTTATATGCAAAATAATGAGGAGTAACAATAAACTTTATGGGATCACCTTTTCGCCAGGCACGAGTCATAAAAGTAAAACAAAAATCCATGGTCAAAGAACCAAGGATTTCCAATTCTTGAGGTTCAGATGTTGCCCTGAGAAGTTTTTTGGACCAAATGTTCCAATTGAAAGAGGGATTGTTTCCATTGTCAATTCCACCTGGCCTAGCATTGGATTGATTTTGACCAAAGGCAACTCTTTCACTGGCACACCAACCAAACAGGTTGAAAAAGGCTTTTCTGGTTCTGAATTAGACAGACATATAGTATCTGATCCGGCAGCCTTGGCTAAGGTCACCCAAACATTCATTTTCGGTTGATGCACAGGCAAATCTGCATGACAAAAAACTATTAAAATCAAGCAAAACAAATATACCATTTGAACTTGCTCCATCTCTTTCATGAACTAAGTCTTGGCAGAATTCTTTCTACACAAAATCTCTAACTTAAACCTTTGCCAAAAATTAAGACTGTTAAACAAATATTCAGCATTCAATTAGCATACTCATAAATAACATTGACACAAAATCAGAGTTCATGGGTTCCACCGAAGCACAAAGAATGTCAGGCACAAGAGGCATCAGGCGAGACCCGGGATCCTTCGATTCGGTTCACGTCTGCGTGCTTGCTTCCTCGGTTCTGTGCTCGACTGCAGGTTCTGAAGTGCGATATGGTTTGACATTTTTGGCAGGAACCCACTTGATTCCAGCACCTGTGGAGACAGAAGCATACCCTTTCCCCAAATTATTAATCAAAATCCCCAATAATTAATCAAAGCCTTGTTCAGTCTCATCTGTGGGGTGATCTCCCATCCCCCTCTCTGTTGATCTAATATGCATTTTGGGATTTGATGTGTTTTTTCAATGATTGCTTGGCTTGTGGGAGAGTGGGGAATACTAAAAATGTGCCGAACACCCCATTCATTTAAAAATGTGGCTAATTTTTGAGATATGTATGCGGGACTATTGACAGTTTTTACTTCTTGGGGTATACCCAATGAAGCAAAAGCTTGTAGGAAATGATGACAGGCATGATTGCTGGTTTCACCTGTTTGAAGGGAAGCAAAAACTGCACCAGAGAATGTGTCTACGGAAACATGAATATTTTTAAATTTACCAAAAGAAGGATATTTAGTAACATCTGTTTGCCACAACTGTAGGCTTTGTAAGCCTCGGGGGTTGATTGCTCTTGTAGAAACAGGAGGTTGTACTAATTGACAGTCAGGGCAAGTATGAATGATAGCTTTAGCTTGACTTTTAGTAATTTGGAACATTCTCATGAGTGCTTGGGCATTTTGGTGGAAAAAGGCATGACTTAATTTTGCTTGTTCAAAAATGTTTGGCAGTGTGTTAGAAATGACCATTGTCAGCTTGTCCGCTCTTGAGTTTTCTTCCACTAAAAATCTAGGAAGTGAAGAATGCGCTCTAATATGAGAAAAAAAATATGGATTAGTTCTATATTGCAAAGTTGTAAAAAGACATGAAAGTCAACAATGTAAAGTTTCATTGCTAACATCCTTTAAAATTGAACCTTCTATTCTCCTAACTACATTAGCAACATAGGCAGAATCTGTGACCAAATTAAAAGGCTGAGGAAAAAGCTGAAATGCTCGAACTACTGTGGCAAGCTCAACAATTTGAGGGGATCCTTCTACTGTTTGTATATTAGATTCCCAAGCATTTAGTTTTTTGATTAAACCAAGTTACAACAGACTTGTGGCTTTTGCCAGAGCCATCAGTGAAGAGAGTCACAGCATTTAAAGGTTCTTCACTTAATTTAGGTTTTTCTCTGAAACTCAATTTTGCTTGCAGTAGCTTGTGAGCTGGATAGTGTATGGAACCAACACCTGGGAAACTCAAAAATGCATATTGTAAATCATCAGAATTTTGCATTGCCCAATTGAAGTAATCTTTTTTCAATGGCAAATAGATAACTGAAAATTCTTGACCTGCCAAAGTTAACAATCTGGTTCTAGCTTTGATTATAATGTATGCAATCATTTCTAGAATTGTGAAAATGGTCTTTGGAAACTTGTAGGGAGGAAAAACCCATTCCATTATTAACAAAGGATCTTGCTCTGTGGCGTCTCACTGGAAAATGAGACCACAAAGCTGCATCTTCTCTCCTAAAATTGCAAGAAAAAAAGGGTTTTCAGGAATGCAGCGATGAGCTTGTTTTTGTTGAACAGCTTCTGTGATTTTGTCGAGAGCAGCACAAGTTTCAGGGGTTAAAGTACTTGGCGAAGTAAGGTCGTTACTTCCTCTCAGCAAATTGAAGAGTGGACTCAGTTCATCATTGGTGATTCCCAACATCGGTCTGACTGAGTTTATTTCTTCTAGAAGTTGTTGTAACTCTTGTAGGTTGTTGACTCTGGTTCAGATCTGAATTTTTTGTGGTGTTATTGTCGTCTCAGTCATCTTCTATCCCAGGTACTTCCAAGGTGAAACTTCTTGAATTTTTGTTGTAGAGATTTCAAGCCCAGCTTTTTGAATTTCAGCAACAACACAGTCTCGAGTTTCTTCCATCTCTTCCTGTGTAGAGTCTGTGATGAGAAGTTCATCCATGTAGTGTAGAATCATGGATCTTGGAAACTTCTGCCGGGCAGGATGCAAGGCTTGGGCAACGAAATGTTGACAAATTGCAGGCGAATTTTTCATTCCTTGTGGGAGCGATTTCTAGTGGTATCCGAACGGGTTCACTTCGGTTGATGACGGGAACTGAAAAGGCAAATCTTGGAGCGTCATCAGGGTGAAGTGGAATATGGAAAAAACAGTCCTTTAAATCAATTATAACGAGAGGCCAATGCTTCGGGATCATGGGCAAAGAAGGAAGTCTAGGTTGAAGAGAACTCATGTCTTCAATCACTTCATTGATTTTCCTCAGGTCATGTAGCAACCTCCAGGAATTAGATGTCTTCTTGTGGATGACGAAAACTGGAGAATTCCAGGGACTGTTCGTGGGAGTGATGTGGCCTTTCTGTAATTGTTCTTCTACCAGTTTATTAAGAATGTTCAACTTTTTTTCTGTCAAAGGCCATTGATCGACTCACACAGGATGGTTGGTTTTCCAGATGAGCTTTAAAGTTGCAGGTTTGTACGAAGTTTTCATTACAGGCCCACTTCCAGTCTTGCTCTCCATTGGGACAGGACGTCTCTCCCCCAGACGGTGAAAGGCTTCTGAACAACAAAAGGACGCACTGTTGCAGTCTTTCTTTCAGGACCTGTAATGTCAATCATGGATGCACTTTGCATACAAACAGTAGCACCTCTAATTCTTGAAAGAGAGCCTGAAGGAGCTACTAAATTCCAGTCATTGGGCCAAAACATGTGAGAAATCACAGTAACATCTGCACCAGTATCAGGCATTCCTGTAACATAAATTGTTTTACCACAGTGACTCAAGCTACAAGTTAGTTGTGGACGGTCACTGTTAAAATATTGCACCCAGAAAACTTCTGGACCTGAGGTATTAGGAGACACATTTTCAGATGCCAGAAATGCAATAGCAATAGGTGTGTTTGGTGGAATTACCGTAGGAACATCAAATGCAAGAGCTAAAATCATCAGCTCTTCATTATAATTTACTGAAACAACAGTAGGGAAGATTGACAGTCCCAGAAATTTGTTGTTTGCTTTACCCATAATTAAGAAATCTTGTCCTTCTTGACAAGAGTTGATCAGCCCAGTAGGAATATTCACCCAGCAAAAATTAGTTAAAAGATGAATTAGTTTTGAGGAACTCAATTCCACCCTTGTGTTTGGAATTGCTGAGCTGGCATCATTCGAGGGTGGGCTGTTTGAGAGACAAATGGCTGACGTGCCATCATCATTTGTTCTGAAATCTGATTGCCAGTGGGTGCCACAATTTGTGTCTGAGCGCGGTGGAACGCGCTGTTTTTGAAGTTTAACGACAGTGGGTTCCCATTAATGTCAAATAGTGAGTGACAATATTTAGCAAGATGCCTTCCTTTTCGGCATCGAGGGCAAATAGAAATTTGATTTGCTGTTCCACGACAATCCTTTTTGAGGTGGCCTAGTTTACCACAAGCAAAACAGACAGGCTTTTTATTAGGATCTACTTGCACAGCATTAACAGAGTTTTCCCAACGTTTTTCATGTTTTTCTAAATGCTTTCCAATTTTATCTATTTGTTGTGTCAAATTGTGTTCCAGGGTTTTTTTCCAAAGCATTGACCTGTGAATTTGCAGCATTTTGTGAACTCATAAGTCTGCTGCAAGCTGTTAGCATCTGTGTAACTGTTGGGGGTTGATCAGGCAAAGCTAAAATAATTTTTCTACATTCATCATTAGCATTTACATAAGCAAGATTTTGAATGATATAAGAGCGGGCTTGTTCATCTGGACATTGCCTTTCAACAGCTTGAGTTAATCTATCCAAAAAAGAACCATAAGATTCAGTTTCACCTTGTTTGATCAGTGGATAAGAGCTCAGATGTGAACCCACAGGTTCAAGTGAAAGCAAGGCCTTTCTAGCAGCATTTTTAATGTCTGCTAAAACAGGCCGAGGCAGTTCAGCTGCTTGATTTTCAGGCCTATTGTAAGGTGAATCACCAGCCAACTGAGCAACATCTAAATCGGCATAATCAGTATCTGCATATCCTTCAACCAACTTGTTAAGTAACTTTTTCCATTGTAACTCCCATAGTAGGTACTGTGAATTGGTTAAGATCAAAGTTGCTACATTTTTGCAATCAGTAGGAACTAAATCATAAGAGTTAAAAATATTTTTCAACACACTATTAAAATAGGGAGAAGAAAATCTACTTTCTTTCAAAGCTTGTCGTAATTTTTTTATATCATGGTGATTGAGTTTTTCATATTTTGGATTTCTATCATTTTTTCTATATTTTACTGGTAAGGTAAGATATTGTTTCTTTAAATTTGAATCTCTTTCTAGTTTCTGATTAATGTATGACTAATCTGGTAATTTTAATGGAGAATTAAAATTGTCACTTTGATTAATGACAGTATGAACATTCTCTTTGTTTTTAATCAATACATTTTCTGATTTTGAATCATTAAATCTAAACTTTTCAGTCACTCTGGCTTTGACAGGAGGAATACTGTGCTCTTGTCTAGGAATTCTGCTAATTCTGGGAGTTCGGCTAACTCTGGGAGCTCGGCTAGTTCTAGGAGGTTGGCTTACTTGATCATGACAACACGCTTTTAAATTTTTTTCAGAAAACTTCTAAGCAACACGCCCTCCTTGGGACCCTGCCATGAAAGGCAGGGGTGGACTCTAACAAACAACACACCTCCTCCGAAGCCCGGCCCAAAGGGGCCGAGACAGAGGCGTGTTCCTCTTTTCTGGGAACATTGCTACATTTTAATTTTGAATTTGCTACTTTACTACAAGTTTCACATTGTCTCTCTGCTAAGAAAAACTCAGCTGAAGAATCTACAAATCTAGGTTTTAAATTTACATGGTTTTGTTTTAAAATACAAGAATTAGGATTACAGCAATGAGGAAAAAACTCAACTCGTGTTTTTTCAGGTTTTTGAGAGTTATCTATCTTTTCAAAGGACTCCATTCTTTGAATTAAAGCTAATTTTTCTTTCTCTGTACTTATGGATTGACGATTACCATAAAAACTAGGTTTTTGCTTAACTGAAAAAGAATTCTTAGAACTCTCAGAAACTAAAATTTCTCGAGTGGAAGAAACGCCCTCAGTTTCTACTTCAGGCATATCACAATTTAAACTAGCTTTCAGTGTCTCCGCACAACTAATCTTAGGAAATACATTCACTTTCTCTTTTACATTTTCAATACATTTTGTCCCTTCTCCTTTACAAGAGTCACATATTTTTACATTAACAGAACAACGCGACGAAGAGTCCGAAAAAGTCTCATTTTTTCTCAGAGAGAGAGAAGGAAGATTTTTCTCAGTGGAGTTCAAATCAGCATTTGAAACAACATTTGTTACATTCTCTGGAACACATACAGTCTCAGGTTTACTGGAATTTAAAGAGACAGAGCTAGAAGCTTGGTTTTCTGAATCTGAGTTCACCTTATTATTGTCAGTTTGTTTAAAACATTCTATCAGGGCTCGAGCAATGGGCATCAATTCTTTTAGACTTTCATCTTTTTTAAGAGTGACTAGATTATAAATCCTCCAGTTTATCTGATCCCAAAAATGAAAAGTAAAGGCAGACTGTAAATTTAAATCTTGCGTATTTGTTTTAACTCATATAAGTAAGTTTTTAAGTTCAATTTTTGAAACTTCACAGTGCCTTTTTTTTTGTAACAATGTCTCTAATTGATAAAAAACATCTCATTCAACTTTTGATAAGTTCGTTCCCATTTTTGGTTTTTTTTAACACAAAAAACTGTTACCCAAGTGCTCTCCCGAGAAAAGTTACTTACAAATTTCTTGGCTTCGGCGGGAGAGATGATACAGTCCTCCTGATTAACACTTGGGTCTCTAGCGGCTGGGAAATCTAGGATTTTTTCTTCTAATTTACGTCTTCGAACGGGGTTTCTTCACACGGAATGTCTTCACACGGGATGTCTTCACACGGGATGTCTTCACACGGAATTTCCTCACACGGGGCACCAGTTGTCGGAGCACCAGAGCAGTTATAAATCCAATGGTGTCAGGAACCCACGTCTTAAGAGAGGAACCCACTTGCCGCAGCAAAAAGTTTAAATATGGACCACACTGGACAAATTCAGACCAGCCTTTTTATTTATTAGTACATCAGCCTCAGAACATTGTTAGATGTTAACAGCATGCTGGCCTAATAGAAAATGCCCCCGAAGGTGAGGTAAAACGGAATGACATAAAATCATCTCAGTTTAGATTTCAACCAATCGCACCAAAACAAGACATATTGACAAGCTTTCCATCCAACTTTATAAAACATACGTAATAGTAGTTAAAACAAAGACTGGTTCATAAAAGACAAAGAACAGAGCTCTATTCACAGTAACCTTCTAAAGATATACATTAAATAAACTTGTTGCCATCCTAAAGCAAAATCTACAAAGTCCTATTGTTATTTTTCACGTCTACTGCTTGGGAAACTTTTCTGCTTGCTTGAGAAACTTTTCTGCTGTAACAGAACTTCGGGGCACATCCTGAGGCCTAAATACTCTTCTTTAACCATTTCCTAAAAACCCTCTAACTTTACAGATTCCCACACAGGCCAGCCAGAGCTCCCTGTCCTGGCAGCTTTTATCTGAAAGCAACCCTTGGATATACGGAATTTTTGGAGGTGGAGCCCCAGTTTTAGCCATTTCTGCATGGATAAGAAGGAGGGTTCTTTTTCATAGGAAGGAAAGCACAGAGCCCCAGTGTTTCAAAGGCAGAAGAGGAGAGAGGAGGCTCCTGGGAGACCAAGCCATCCAGACCTGTTTTTCCTGGCTGCTTATGTCATGGAGAAATCCTTGAAAGTATGAAATTTGAGAGGACGATTCTCAATTTTGACCATGGACATCTTGAGAAGAAGGAACGTTCTTTGCTATTGGAAGGAAATCACTGAGCCCCAGTGTTTGGAAAGCAGGTTAGAGGCAGCTCCAAGGGGCCAAGGGCAGCCAGATCTGTCTGTCCTGGAAGCTTTCATCTAGGGACTGTCTTTGAATGTAGGGCATTTTGGACATGGAAACTCAATTTTGGCTGTGGGTGCCTGGACAGGAAAAAGAGTTCTTTTCATTAGGAAGGAAAGCACAGAGCCCCAGCATTTCAGAGCAACATGAGTGCCAGCCCTCAGGAAGCCAAGGCCAGCCAGACTTGTCAGTCCTGGCAGCTTTCGTCTGGGAGCTATCCTTGGATAGAGGGAATGCTGCAGGCAGAGGCCCAATTTTGGCCATGCGTGCCTAGCCAAGGTGGATGATTTTTTTGCCTAAGAAAGAAAAACACATGGTCCCATGGAAATTTGGAGGAGGAGTCCTAATTCTGGCCATGGGCCCCTGGTGGAAAAGGACAGTTCTCTGCCATAGGAAGGAAAGCCCAGAGCCCCAGGGCTTCAGGGGAAGATAAGAAGCAGCCCTCGACATGCCAAGGTCAGCTAGACCTGTCCGGTGGTCCCCAGGAGGCTCAGCCAGCCAGACCTGTTCTATGTTCCTTTGGTTTCATGGGACCCCAGAGTGTCACAATGGTCTCCTTGGTTCCACAAGGCCCTGGAGTGTCACAGTGTTCCCCTTGCTCCTGCAGTGTCACAATGGCCCCTTGCTTCCATGAGACCTTGCAATGTCACAATGGCTTCGTGGTTCCACAAAGCCCTGATGTGTCACCATGGCCCCTGGGCTCCATGGGCCCTTGCTGTGACACAGGGGCACCTCCGTGACACTACAGGCTGCACAAGGTCACCATGGACCCTTGATGCCTTGGGACACCCGAGCTTCACAATGGTCCCTTGATTCCAGGAGGCTGCACAGTGTCACCATGGCCCCTCAGTTCCATGAGGTTGTGTAGTGTCACCATGGCCCCTCGGTTCCATGAGGTTCTGTAGTGTCACCATGGTGTCCTTGGACTCGCATTATCACAACTGACCCACAGCTCCATGAGGTTCCATAGTGTCACCGTGGTTGCTGTCAGAGGCTGGATGAGATCGATGTCCCGAGACACCTTGGGATGCTCGGAATGCCCGTGTGGGACCAGGGCCAGGTCAGGCCTTGGTTTGTGGTGGGACAGAGCCCCGCCCACAGCCCTGGCCTGGCAGAGCTGTCAATCACACAGCAGGGGTGGTACTATCCCAGCTCTGATTGGCTCAGCTGTCAATCAATCACACAACAAGGGCAGCTGGTGCCTACCCTGTGTCTGATTGGACAAGCAGCTGGCAGTCCCACCCCAGGGCCAGGGCCATGAAGGCCCAGGGGGTTAAAAGCTGGAGCACAACGGCAGCCGTCGTCTGGATCGTGCCTTGTCCTGGGGTTCTTCTGTCAGCGATGCTGGAACCTGAGCAGTTGGTTCCTATGTGTGTGTCATTTTATAGATCTTCTGTATTTCTGTTGTTCTCTATTTCTTCTTCTTCTAATACTACTTACCTGGAAAAATTTTGGGTAACTTAACATCTTAAGGGATAAACGCTTTTAGGTTAAATTTGCTAAGTAATTGAAGTTAATGCTATGATAAGGGTTTCATATTGAAGTGGATGTTGTATTAAACCCTTTGCCAAAGTTCCTTGACTTTGTCCATATTTTGTCAGTAAAATTTTGTGTAATTTTGACCTCTTAGCTCAGTTGGTTAGGGCATGGTGCTGGTATCACTGAGACTGTGGGTTCAATCCCTGTGTGGGCCATTCATTTAAGAGCTGGACTTGATGATCTTTGTGGGTCCCTTCCTACCAAGAATATTCTTTGCATCTGGCCATGTTGAGAATATCTGGTTGGTGTTTCTCCTGTGCACCAAAGTCAAGTCAAGGAACCTTTGGTTACCCCCAGCATTTCAGTGTTCTGGAATGTTCCAGCCCAGCAGGCTCATCATGGCCTCCTGTTCACATGAGGCCCCACAGTGTAACACTAGCCCCTTGGTTCCATAGCCCCAACAGTGCCACAATGATCCCCTTAGTTCCACAACTTCCCACAGTATCCCACTGGCCCCTTGGTTTCATGAGGATCTGCAGTGTCACACAGGTTTACAAATTTGTCATTGCTGCCCCTAACATCCCACTGGCCCCTTGGTTTCATGAGGATCTGCAGTGTCACACAGGTTTACAAATTTGTCATTGCTGCCTCTAACATCCCACTGCCCCACAAACAGCCCTCAGCCACCCGTGAGGGACAGGGTCTGCTGTCCCAGGCTGGGCTCAGGGCTTTGTCTTTCTGCTTCCCCCAACCAGCCCAGGCCTTGCTCAGCATTGCAGTTCTCAGCTCAGAGCCTTGGGCTCCCTGCAATCCTGGCCTCAAGGATCTGCTCTCAGAAGTCCCTGGGGAGCCTTTGGTACTCCCTGCCCTCAGTGGGGCCCAGTGAGGCTCCAAGGGACTTGGAGTTTTGCTTGTGACTCCTTGAGCAGTTTCTTCAGCCTTCTCTCAGTGCCTGAGGGTCCTGGACTCAGCCCTAAATCATTGTGGGGCTCAATAAAATGCAGAAAGCCCTTGGGGTCTCTTTCTTTCTTCAGGTCTCCAGGGCTTGTGCAGCTGATTGGAGTCAGTTTGGAGTTCCATTAATAATGAAGATTTCAAAGTTCACCTCATGCCTTACTATCTTTAATCAAGTGAGTATTTTTTATTTCCAGTTCAGAGAAGAGCTGATAGAAGCATTCCCCAGGTGATCTTGATGCTGAATGTCTCCTTAGGAGGTCTGGGCATGGAAAAGAATGAGCTCCTTGAGGGCTGACCCTGTTTGGACAAGCTGCTCCTCACCCCCAGGCTCACCATGTCTGACATGGACCACCTGGCACTGACATCCCTGTGCCCTGCAGCAGAACCTTGTCCCCTGAGCTCTGCAGCTCCATGTCCTAGCCCAGTGCACCATGTCCCACCTGCTCTCCTCAGGGCTCTGCCTGCACACAGACCCAGGAGAAGTTTTCCTTTTGGGAAGGAAAGAATGGAAAAGCCTGAGCAGGTTTCCTGAACAACAAACCCCACTCAGGAACCACCTGCTCAGTCCAGGCTGCCTGGAATGGTGTCACCTTTCTAAAAGGGACAGTGTGGGCAGAAATGATCTCTGGAAGCAGAATTCTCTGAGTCTTGCAGCTGAATTTTCTGTCCTTGTCCTTTCCCTGGATCTCTGTTGCAGATGGAAGCTGCTGGTACCATCCTCACCTTTAACCTCTCTCTTGAATGCAAACAGATGTTCCCAGCTGTGTTAAGCAGGATTTTGCTCAATGTTTCTATAAAAATTTTGTGTTCCTCATGGAGTAAAGGGGCCATTTTGGCACTGAGAGGGTGACGTAGAAGCAAGGAGTCAATTGTGACCTTGGGGTCCCATGGAACCAAGGGGCCATGGTGACCCAGCAGGGCCAGGTGGATCCAGTTGTCCCTTGTGACACTGTGGATCCGAGGAGGCCATGGAGACACCCTCAGAACCTCATGGAACCAAGGAGTCCATGGTGACCCAGTGGGGATGCATGGAGCCAATGGTCCATGGTGACACTGCTCATCCAAGGAGGCCATTGTGACACTGTGGAACCTCATGGAGCAAGGGAGGCCATTGTGACACTGAAGAACTTCATGGCACCAAATATCCATGGTGACACAGCAGGGCATCATGGAAACCAAGGAACTGCTGTTGGCAGTAGGGAAACTCACGGAACCAGGGGCCGTTGTGGCACTGCAGAACCAACAGAGCTGCTGGACCTTGTCCCCTGGCCCTGCACAGCTCCTTGGGAGGCACAGCAGGAGCAGCACCCTGGGAGCCTCGGGAATGCCCCTCTGGGATCCATGGCACACACTCCCAGGGGCTGGAATTCCAGTTCCCAGACAGGAAAAGATGTTCCTGCCCTGGAAGGCAAAGCTGTCAAGAAGGAGCCAAAAGCCAAGTGGAGCAAGATCCTACAGTGACATTTCACTGCCAGCCTTCATAGCTTCACCCGTGGTTGTTGTAGCTCCTGGAGTGGGAATTAAATCAGGGCAGGGTCTTTGGTGGCAGTTGCCCTGGATCAAGAGAGACACTTACAGAGAAACAGAGCAGGCAAAGACAGGCAGGGGAGAAAGAAGGGCACAAGCACAATCAGCTGCGAAGGTGGCACTCTGAAAAACAAACTGGAACTGACAAAAAATGAATGGGACAGAAATCAGTAATTCTGAAAGTTTTATTTACTATCAAAATACAGGCCACACACCCAGCCCCACACAATCGCCATCCCACACCCTCAAATTTGGATGCACTTCTCCCAATCTCCTTCCAACCCCATCTCACCCTGGACATTGTGGAATCAAGTAGATTTGTCATGGGACTGAGTTTTTCTTCGGTGGGAATAAGGCATTTTGACATGGATTGGTCAATTTTGGGGTAAAATTGAGGTGCTTTCAATGGGATTGAATCATTTTGAGGTGACAGACCAATCTATCTCGAATTCTGGAGTGCAAAGATATTGAGAACACTTGCTGAAATCCCCCCATAACCCACAAATCCTGCAGAACAAATATTCACAAACCATAAATTCCACCTCAAACACCTGTTAAATGGTGGGACTTTAGACATCCTTGATCAATTACTTTCATTTTAGTCCTATTTCAGGTGCTTTTAAGTGATAAAGACAAATCAGAAGAAAATTAGGGCCAAAACGATAACCAGCCAGGTGTCCTCCCAACATAGATCACTGGAAATGTGGGTCACCAGTGTTCTGACCAGTGTGGGTCCTCCCATGGGGGATGAAGCTGCACCAGTGCACAAAGCTCCTCCTGCAGTTGGAGCACGCGCAGGGCTTCCCTTACCGGTGCCTCCGTTGGTGTCGGGTCAAGGTAGAGATGTGTGAGAAGCTCTTTCCACACTGGGGACACTTGTAGGGCCTCTCCCTGGTGTGGATGCGTTGGTGCCTGCTGAGTTCTGAGCTGCAGCTGAAGCCCTTCCCACATTCCCCACAATTGTAAGGCCATTGCCCGGTGTGGATCATGTGGTGGCGGATCAGGGTGCTGCTCTGGCTGAAGCTCTTCCCACACTCCAAGAACTTGTAGGGCTTCTCCCCATGGTGAAGCTGCTCATGCACCACCAGCTCTGAGCCCTGGCTGAAGCTCTGTCCACCTTCCTGGCCCAGGGTGAGTCTTTTCCTCCTCAGAGTACCCTGGGCTGGGTTTGGAGCCCCTCCTCCTCATGCGGGATCTCCAGGGCTTTTCCTCTCCATTGGATTCTTGTGCCATGGAGCTGCTCAAAACAGCCTCTTTCACGAGGTTCTGCTGTGAGGATTTGTCCTCCCTGGTCTCCATCCGCAGCTCCTTGTCTGTGGGAGGAAGGACAAAGAGAGGATGAGATTTGCCTCTGTGCCAGAGGGAAGGGGAAGGAGATGTCCCCAGTGCTTCCCCGGCAGGATGGCTTTGGCAGTGGGGTTCTCCTGAAGCTGGGGGCCGTGCTGGGCTGGGAGATGGAGGAGGAGAGAGGGGGAAAGGGGCACTGACTTCCTCCTCACCCGCCTGGGTGTCCTGGGCCATTGTCACAGTTTGAATAGACAGGTGTCTGCTAAGGAAGGCACGAGCCTCCCTTGAAATGGAAATTGTAAACAACCTCCTTCCGAACTTTTATAATTTTGAAATTATGGGGCTCTAAGGCAACAGATATAGGAATAGGAATAAGAGTTATTTAGCAGGAAAATTAAAATATAAACGTAACAGTACAAAGAAAAATCACTGACAGATTCAGAATACGACCTGACACCCTGTGGGTTACAGTGACGGTGGCAGTCCCAATAAACAGTGGCTGCAGTCCTCCTGCAGTGACAGCTGTGGTTTTGTAGAAGCAGGGATCCTGTAGAACAGTGGGATTTTCCTCTGAAGATCCAGTGGTGGTGATGTTGGGCCTGGTCTTCCTCTGGGAATCCTGTGGAAAAGGCTGACTCTGGTCTTCCAGCCCTCTGATTATATCCAGGTAGGAATGCTTGGCTCCTCCCTCTGGGCGGAGCTTCTCACAACAGGATGATGGAATTTTATCAGTCATGCAGTAGCACTCAATGGCCCATTAATAGAAGTTATCTCCTGGGAGGGAGGATGGGTTTTGGAAGAGATAAAGAAAACTGCCCAATTAACAGAAGGTAACTGCCCCATCAGATAGGAATAGAATACACTCCCCATGTCCAACCTAAGATAGCTGGGAAATGCTTTGCAGCATTCTGTGTCTGTGTGTCTGTGTCTGTGTGCATTTTGCACTCAAAGTCCCCCAAATTTCCAAGAGGTTTTCCCTGGGGTGTTGTCTTGTCCCTGTGTCCATCTGCACCTCCCTGTGTCACTGTGTCACTGTCACCTCCACACATCTCTGAGCCCACTGGCACCTCCCAGGTTTGCACTGAATCCCTCCCTCCTGCCCTCCAGCACCAGCAATGACTATGGCAGGGAACTCAGAGCAGGAGCAGCCAAGCCATGGCTAATGCCAGGATCAGGAGCACCTGGCAGAGGCAGGAGGAATCCCCCATTCCAGGGGCTGCAAGGGGGGCACCCATGTCCCCTCTCAGCCCTAGGGTACAGACCAGGGAGGAGATGCCTCAACTGCCTCAGCTGAATTGATCCCCTCAGCCCTTGGCCAGGGAAGTCTCTGCCTGGAGCACAATCTCTAGAGGAGAGTTCTCACAAGGAAGATAAAGAAAGGAATTGTTTCTTCCCTTTCCCTCATCCCTGCCCCGTGTGCTGATTTTCTTGGCATCTCTTAGCAAAACCAACAAAAAAGCATCTGGAATGAGGTTTTTCCCAGGGCCAGTCCCTAAATAGGGCCAAAGGAAGGTTTTCAGCCAGGGAAAAAGTGACAAATGTGAGATTTGTTCAGACAGTTGAAAACATGACAGTTTCTAAGCACTGGAATTCCAGAGACACTACAAACCAGAGTTTGCAGTTGTAATGGTTCATTGTCCTCCCTCTTCCCACTGTTGATTTGTCACGTCCCAACTCCAGAGGAGCAGATTACGGAGAGAAGACCTGCAGGGAGTGTTGGAGGCCTAATCCCAGAGACTGGAAGAAAGAGTGAAATCAGGAAAAGATTTCCAGTTGTTTTCTTATCATATTGACCACAAATAGCTCTGCAGTCCTTGTGCAATATCCAGATGAAGAGGCACGTTCCTGGTTTTTAATGCCAAATTGTAGTACTTTGGAACATCTTTCTGAATTAGAACAAACCACAGGCCAATAATTGATCCACTTCGGTTCCCAAATCAGAAATAATTAAACTTCTACCAAGTTGTCTTCCTCTGCAGGTGTCCCAGATTGCAAGGCAAGATGCATTCTATTTGCCATCTGTATGACAGTTTTCCTTATCTCTTCCACAACCACTCCTCCCTCCTGGGGGGCCATCTGCTGATAACAGGCTATTGAATGTCACTGCATGGCTGATAAGAACTACAGCATCCCATTGGGAGATGCTCCACCGAGAGGGAAGAGCCAAGCATTCTAGCCAACTAGAATCTGGAGATTCTGGAATAGCAGCACAAATTCTCTGCTGGATTTCCCAGAGGAACAGCAGCTGCCTCTTCTTCCACTGGATCCTCAGAGAAAGACTACACCCTTTTCTACAGGAGCCTTGCTCCAACAGAACCTGCCATGTGCCACTCCAGGAGGACGGCAGCCACATTTCCAATTGGATTGCTACCAACAGCCTGACCAACAGGGTGTCAGGTTGTGTTGTGACTCTGCCATAGTTTTTTTAGTTTACTGCATTGTTTATTTTATCTTTTTATTTTCTTCCCTATGAAATAACTGTTATTTCCTGCTCCCATATTTTTGCCTGAGAGCCTCTTAATTTAAAATTCATAGCAATTCAGAGGGGGAGGGTTTACATTCTCCATTTCAGGGGAGGCTCCTGCCTTCCTTAGCAGGCACCTGTCTTTCCAAACCAAGACAGCAGGACAGAAGGCACTTTGATTCCTTTGTTCCCAAGTTTCTCCTGAGTTCACAACTTCAGATGAACTGGAATGGTCCCAACAGCACAAAAGCAGCCACAATGAGCAGGATCAAATCCCCAGGTCACGATTGAATCCACTTGATCCACACCTTCCACAGCCCAGCAGCAATTCCTGCCTGTGCCCCCAGCTCTGGCTCAGCCTGAGGGGCATCGCTCTGGTGTGTGCGGGGCTGGCTCCTGCAGGACACAGCGCTGGGAGCCGCTCCGTGTCCCGCAGCTTCGGCATCCCAGGCACTGTTCCACAGCTGTGGGGCTGTGCCACCACTGTTCCATGGCTGTAGCTCCTGTGCCACCACTGTTCTGCCTTTTCCATGCTCACTCCATTGCTGCTCAAAAGCTGTGTTGTGCTGTTTCAGCACGATTCCTCAGCTCCTGTGCCAGTGCTCCACTGCTGCTCCATAACTGCTCATCTACCACTGTTCCTCTGCTCCTTCTCTGCTTCTCCCCTGCACCCCTGCTGTTCCACAGATGCTGCTTCTGTTCTAGTGCTGCTGCCACAGCTGCAGAGTCACAGAGTGGGGAACGTTCGGGAAGCACCACTGTGGTGTCACAGAGACCGGGAAAATGGGACTGGCACAGCTGTGGTTTCTTAGAGAGGGGAACACTGGGGCTGCCACTGCTGCGGTGCCATAGTGAGGGGATCTTTATGGCTGACACCACAGTGGTATCATACACATGGGAACGCTGGGGCTTCCAGTGCTGTGGAGTCATTGAGAGGAGAATATTGGTGCTGCCTCTGCTGTGGAGTCATAGAGAGGAGACTGTTGGGGCTGCCAAAGCTGAGGTGTCACAGACAGGGGATGCTGGATCTCCCACCACTGTGATATCACAGACAGGGCAATGTTGGGGCTGTCAAAGCTGTGGTGTCACAGGCAGGGGACGCTGGGTCTCCCACTGCTGTGGTATCATAGAGAGGGGAGTGTTGGGGCTGCCATCCTTGTGGGCTCAAAGACAGGGGAACCTTGGGGCTGCTACCCCTGTTTTGTCATAGAGAGGGTAATCTTGGGGCTGCCACCGCTGTGGTGTCATACAGAAGTCAATGTTGGGACTGCCAACTCAGTGGTATCACAGAGAGGGGGAATGTCGGGGGAGTCACTGCTGTGGTGTCAAAGACAGGGGAGCATTTGGGGCTGCCACCCCTGTGGAGTCATAGAGAGGGGAATGTTGGGGCTGCCACTGTGGTGCTGTCATAGAGAGGAGAATGCTGTGGGTGCCACCTCTGTGGTGTCACTGACAGGGAAACACTGGGGTTGCAATCGCTTTGCTGTCATAGACAGGGGTACATTGTTATTGCCACTGCTGTCATGTCACAAACAGGGGAACTTTGAGGTTGCAGGCAGAGCCTCCTGCTCCAGCAGGAACTGCCTTTCCTGTGCCATGAGCAGGGCAGGTCCCACTGCAGGAAAAGCCCCAGGCCAGCCCCAGCACAGGGAAGGGCTTGGGCACAAGGGCAGAGTGCCGTGCTGGGAGCTGTGCTAGGAAGAGCCTGAGGCACCAAAGGCACCTTGTTTGAGAGAATTGTTTGGGGAATGGGAGCAGGGCTTGTCTGTCCTGCTTGGCACAGCCCAGGCAGGGCTTTCCCAGCCACATTCCACACTCCATTTCCCAGCTGCAGCCGCTGGTGCCTCAGAGTTGTGCTGCCCCAGCCCCAGGGATGCTCTCCTTGTCTGCCCATTCCCCCACGGTCTCTGGGCAGGGATGGCCTCAGTGGGGGCTGCTGACATCCTCAGCACCTTGGAGGCTGCTGCTGAATTTTCCTGTTCCAGAGGCTTGTTCAGCCTTCAGGTCTTCAGTGCAGGAATTCAGTGTCCAGGGCTCATTGACATTCAGAACACCTTAAAAAGCCAAGCTCTGGGAATAATTTGATTTAAGTGTTCAAACCTTTTGTGGTTAATTTGACATATTTCAGTAATGTGTTCAAAGTGAATGCATTATATTTAAAAAGACAGTGAGAAAACATTCTTTAGGTCCTGTTTTAAGATTTTTTCCTGTTCATGAATCAATATGTGCAGTCCCCAATTGTCAGTGAATCCAAGCACCTCCTCGTGCAGTCTGAATAGATATGAAAATCAAGACACTTCATGGCTGACAATCAATCTGACTCTGTCCCTACCCCCACACCACCATTTCCCCCATCCAAGCCCTGGCACTCAGAGCAGCCTTGTGCAAATCTGAGCTCCCCTAGCCCAGGCTGCACCTGCAGCTTTCAGCTCCTTGGCTCCAACTCCCACCTGCTTTCCTTGGAGAAGGAGCTGCCCAAGACACAGAGGGATGTTCATTTCTTGCCAGCCAACAAAGCCAAGGGAAGGCACAGCTCCATGAAATGCAAAAGTCATTCTTCTCCCTGACTCTGCCCTGCACTTGAGCCCCACAGCCTGTCCTGTTTCCTTCATCCCTGCATTGCCAGGGACTCTCTGGGACAAGGGAGCTCTGCTCTGGCTATGGAGGGAGGTCCAAGTGCAGCCCTGGAGTGGGATGAGCTGAGGACACAACTCATCAGTTTTATGTCCTTTGCGGGGCAAGAACTGCTGAAACTCAAAGTCACAGAAAGTTTCTCTTCATGGCCAACAGACCATAATTTAACAGGACACAATTTAGTATCAAATAACGCTCTTCCCTGAGCTATGTGCAATATCCCAGAAGCACCTGATGAGTCCACCATCCACAGGTGATTTCCATACTAATATTAATTTCTGACAAATGGGGCTCTGCGATGGATATAAACACAATTAAGTTTTTGTATCAGGATACTTGTCCTGGAGTGGGGGCAAAACAGCTCAAACAATTCCTGATTTGCAAAGCTGTCAGTGGTGGATGGAGAAGGGAGATCAGGCTGCTCTTGGTATTGAGGAAATGCTGAAACCAGCCTGACTCATTTCATCTCCTCCTGTCCTGGTTGATCTCCCCTCTTTCCCCTTCCATCCATTGGCTTTTGTCTCCCCCCAGCCCCCTGTGAAGAGCCTGGCTATGTGTTCTCCATCCCCTCCTCACTGGCACTGCCAGGCTGGGATGAGGAGCCCCTCAGCCTTCCCTGCTCCAGTCTGGACCAGCCCAGCTCCCTCAGCCTCTGCTCACAGCCCAAGGGCTCCAGCCCCACCTTGGAGGCCCTTCCCAGACCCTGCTGCAGCTGCCAGACATCTTTCCTGCCCTGGAGAACCCAAACCAGGCCACAGAGACCTGGATAATCCCCGTCCTTGCTGTCCTGGTCACACAGCCCTGGCCCCTGGTCGCCTGTCAGGCTCTGGGGTGGATCCTGTGGAACATCCTTTGGTAGAGGCTGTGGCTTCAGGTGGGCCGGGGGGATCCCGGGGGACAGGGACCTTGCTGGGCACAGACAGAATTGGACTTGTTGGGAGAAAACTGTGAGGGGAAGCTGGGGCAGAGTGACCAACCCAGTGACCTGACACAGCCCCTCTGGGATGTCACACAGCGACTCTGGGATGTCACAGTCTTCACTGTGATGTCACAGTCCATTCTCTAATGTCACACAGCTGGTCTCTGATGTCACAGCATACTCTGTGATGTCACAGCCCATTCTGTAATGTCACACAGATGGCCTCTGATGTCACAGCCTTCTCTGCGATGTCATAGTCTGCTCTGTGATGTCACAGCTAGCTCTGTGATGTCACAGAGGCAGTCTATGATGCAATAGTTTCTAAATAACCTCACATAACCCACTCTGTGATGGTATAGCCCACTCTGTGACCTCATGTTACCAGATAATAAATTGTCTCCACCAGCTGAGCTCACACTTGGAGCTTGTTCTCCAAATCCCCAGGCCTGTGGAAACCACACAGTGCCCATTGTGTGAGAAGGGGAACTGGAAGTTCAGCAGCCTCAGTGTCCTGCCAGCTCAGCCAGGCCCACTGGAACATTGGTGTCCATGACCAGCAAGGACCACCAGAGAGACCCCAGATCAGGAGATCACATGCAAAAGGGGAGGGGAAATGTGTTAATGATTTTGGGGAGATTATTATCCATATGCTTGTTTAGTCCAGGACAATCAATGAAAGTGTGTGCAAAATACAGCATATAAACAGAAACTTTCCTGTGCTCAGCATGAATGGCTTTGGGAGGAGCTGTCCCCCATGCATCCCCCTGAATAAAGAATGCTGCTTCTTAATGCCACATTGGGGTTAAGGAGTTTTCTATTTTACTGAATTTTTGGTAACACTCCCACTGCCAAGGAAAGCTCTGTCTCCTGCTGTTCATAAACAGAGAAGGGCTGGTGGAAGATGTGGGGCTTGGAGGCTGCCAGGGGCACAGTGACCATGAGATAATAAAGTTTTCAATGTTCTGTGAAAGAAGGAGGGGCAGCAACAGAACTTCTCCACTGGAATTAGGAAAGGCAGACTTTGGCCTGTTTAGAATGCAGATTTGGGGAGCACCAAATCAGGTATTGATTTTTTTAAGGGAAACAGCCCAAAAACCAAAGGCGTCCTGGAAGGATGGACAAATTTCAAGAAAATAATCTTAAGGGGAATGAGCAGCCTGTCCCAGTGTGGCAAGAGATGTCCTGGAGCTGTCCATGGAGCTTTTGTGGGAACTCAGGGGAAAAAGATGATGCATCATTTTGGAATGAAAAACAGGCAACTCAGAAAATGTTTAAGGTTGTTGTTAGGTCATGCAGAAAGAAAACAAAAGGGCTGAAAGCTCAAGTAGAGCTTAATCTGGTCACTACTGTGAAAATAATAGGAAATGTTTCTATAAATATATTAATAGCAAAATACCAGATAAAAAGAACTGCTACTCTTTATTGGATGCAATAGGGATTATAGTAACTAAAGAAAAAGAAAAGGCTGAACGGCCTAACAGCTTGTTTCTCTCAACTTTCAATATTAGGGCAGGCTGTCCTCAGGACAAGTGTCCTCCTGAGCTGGTGGATGGGCAGAGGGAACAGAACAGCCCCTGTAATCCAGAAGGAAGCAGTTGGTGACCTGCTGAGCCACTCAGATGCTCACAGGTGTGTGGGATTGGAAGGGATCCGTCCTAGGGCCATCAGGGAGCTGGTGGGTGAGCTCCCCAAGCTGCTCTCCATCATTTACCATCAGTCCTGGCTCAGCAGGGAGGGCCCAGAGGACTGGAGGTGCCAGTGTGAGCCCATACCCAAGCACGGCTGGAAGGAGGAGCTGGGGAACTCCAGGCCTGTCAGCCTGACCTGGGTACCCAGCAAGGTTATGGAACAGATCACCTTGAGTGCCATCCCAGGGCACCCACAGGATGGCCGAGGGATCAGAGCCAGCCAGCGTGGATTTCAATGTCTGCACTGATGATCTGCATGAGGGGATTGAGTCCAGCACCAGCAAATTTGCAGATGACACCAAGCTAGGTGTGAGTGTGGATCTGCTGGAGGGTAATAGGGCTCTGCACAGAGACCTGAACAGGCTCGATCCAGGCCCCAAATCCAACAAGGTGAGGTTTAACAAGTTCCAGTGCCGGGTCCTGCACTTTGGCCACAACAACCCCTGCAGTGCTACAGGCTGGGGACAGAGTGGCTGGACAGCAGCCAGGCAGAAAGGGACCTGCAGGGACTGATGGACAGCAGGCTGGACATGAGGCAGCAGTGTGCCAGCTGGCCAAGAAGGCCAATGGCTCCTGGTCTCGATCAGGAACTGTGTGGCCAGCAGGAGCAGGGCAGGGATTGTTCCCCTGTGCTCAGCGCTGCTTGGGCAGCACCTCGAGTGCTGTGTCCAGTTCTGGGCTCCCCAATTTAGGAAGGACATGGAGGGGAAGGAGTGTGTCTGGAACACAAGAGATGTGAGCAGCAGCTGAGGGAAGCTGGGGTTGTTTATCCTAGTGAAGAGGAAGCTGAGGGGGAAAAAGGCAGTGTTAGGGCACAGGTTGGACTTGATGATCTCCAAGGTCTTTTCCAACCTTGCTGATTCTGGGATTCTCTGAAACCACCCTTGGAGCAGTTGCAGGATGAGCCCTGGGCCTCCTCTCCAGAAGGAGGGAACAGGGCTGGGCAAAAGGAAGAAATTTGGACCAGGAAAGAGTAAAGAAATCAAAGGTGAAGACAAGGAAATGCTCAGGGCAGTTTGGGGGTAGCTGCCAGGCAGCCCTGGCTCTGAGCAACAGCGTCTGCAGTGGGACAGGAAACTCCCAGCTGATGGGAACAAACTTTCTGGCTGACTGCAGAGGCCAGGACAAAGCTGAGTGGTTTCCCTGGTGTCCCCAAGCCCTTGCTGGCCCCAGGGACTGATGGCATTTGTGCTCCCTCTGGTTCATGTCCCCACACCAACAGCATGGGGGTGCTCCCCCTGCTCTGTGCATTGCAAACAGGGGCTGCTGAGCCAGTGCTGCTGTGTCTGTGCCTGCAAGGATGGGGCACCTGTGTGAGCTGGGGGAGAGGCCAGGGCTGCAGAGGGGGGATGTTGTTGGCAGCTCCATAAGGACACTGGGACGCTGCCCTGGGCTGTGCAGCACACTGGGGATGGATCAGCGCCTGCTCTGCTGCTCCTTCCCGTCTGCCCCAGGGCCCTTGCAGAGCCCCAGCCATGCTGTTTGCCCCCAGCCTGCCCACAGCCAGCCTGGGGCTGCTCACGGGGCTTTTCTGTGCTGAGCATTGGCCTGGGTGTGTTCTTGAGAGAGCCTGGGCAAGGAGCCTGGAGCCCCCAGGCCCTGGGCTGAGGCGTCAGCGCTGCCCCAGCAGTGCCCATGGCCTGTCCTTGCTGCAGCCCCGGCACTGCCACCCCCAGGGCTGTGCCCGGCCCCAAGAGCACTCAGGCCCTGCAGCAACACCAGGGCCACCAGGGCAGCGGGGCAGGGCCACGGCAGCAGCACTGGCAACACCAAGTGCTGCTGCTGCTGGGCACAGCTGCTGGGCCAGCACTGATCTGCCCCCAGCTCTGCACACAGACATTGCTCCTGCAGCTCCAGAGAAGGCAACAAAACTTGGGATACCCAGTGAAAACTTTGCTGGGAGATCCTTTACTATGCTTAAGCCATCAAGTGCACAGGTCCTCATCTACACAATCATGGGCCACAGCAAATTTTGAGAGAAACAAAATGAGAAACGGTACAAACCATTATATTTCTTTGGGGGCAATATTAAAAATGTAAAACAAAGTGAAAGAACCTCAAAAATAAAACCAACTGAATGTATCAGAGATTACTTTTATTACAATTGATTTGCATAAATTTTCCAGCAGTTTAATGTTTCTGAAATTGTCCAGTCATCAGTCTCCACACTGCAGCCTTGAGCTCCTGGTTCCTCAGGCTGTAGATGAAACGGTTCAGGGCTGGAGGCACCACCAAGTACAGAACTGACAGGGCCAGATCCAGGGATGGGGAGGAGGTAGAGGGGGGGCTTTAGGTAGGCAAATGTGCCAGTGCTGATAAAGAGGGAGACCACAGCCAGGTGAGGGAGGCAGGTGGAAAAGGCTTTGTGCCGTCCCTACTCAGAGGGGATCCTCAGCACAGCCCTGAAGATCTGCACATAGGAGAAAACAATGAACACAAAACAACCAAATGCTAAACAGACAGCAGCCAATGAAATCCAAATTTTTCTGAAGGTGGAGTGTAAACAGGAGAGCTTGAGGATCTGGGGCACCTCACAGAAGAACTGGCCCAGGGCACTGCCATGGCACAGGGGCAGGGAAAATGTATTGGATGTTTGCAGCAGAGCATTGAGAAAGGCACTGGCCCAGGCAGCTGCTGCCATGTGGGCACAAGCTCTGCTGCCCAGGAGGGTCCCGTAGTGCAGGGGTTTGCAGATGGAAACATAGCGGTCGTAGCACATGATGGTCAGGAGAGAAAGCTCTGTTCCAATGAAAAAGACAAGCAGAAAGAGCTGTGCAGCACATCCTGTGTAGGAGATGTCCCTGGTGTCCCAGAGGGAATTGTGCATGGCTTTGGGGACAGTGGTGCAGATGGAGCCCAGGTCAGTGAGGGCCAGGTTGAGCAGGAAGAAGAACATGGGTGTGTGCAGGTGGTGGCCACAGGCTACGGCGCTGATGATGAGGCCATTGCCCAGGAGGGCAGCCAGGGAGATGCCCAGCAAGAGGCAGAAGTGCAGGAGCTGCAGCTGCTGCGTGTCTGCCAGTGCCAGCAGGAGGAAGTGCCTGATGGAGCTGCTGTTGGACATTCCTTCACTCTGGTCATGGTGGACTGTTGAAAGAAGACATTGACAAGCTCTTTGACTCAATCTTATGGAGTTATTTTAGGAATTGCCTCAAAACTACTACTTCTACTACTACTTCTCAACATTTTTTCATTTTTGAGCTTGGGTTTGTGCGGCTGCCTCATCTTCAGGATTGCTCTCAGCCTGAGTCCTGGGGAAGCCCAGAAGGAAAACAGGGCTCCCCGTGCCCCAGGGCACTCAGGCCTGCTGCTCCCCATGCAGATGCCCTTTGCCCATTACACCTCCCTCTAGTTCAGGGTGATTGAACATAAAATGTGCTTGAAAAATAAAGCGGAGTTTTTAAAGACTCCAGTAAGAAGTATAGTTTCCCTAAGCCCTTCTCTCTGTCCCTGTGCAGCTAGACAGGGAGGGATGCCAAGGGTTGGTATGGCTCTCTGCTGCCTGGAGTTGTGCCTACTGGGAGCTGTTTCTCTCTATCCAAGCCTTGTCCCTGCCAGTGCTGCCAGAGCCCAGCCCAGCCCTGGGGTCCCAGCTCTGCCCTGCAGACCCCTCCCAGCACAGGGCACTGCCCAGGGGCCTCTCCCTGGCAGCAGGGCCTTAAAGGGAGGGCCAGACAAACAGAGATGCTGCAAGCCAAGGTGCTGCTGCTGCTGTCTGTAGGGAGAGGAGGCTGAGGAGGCACTTTCTGAGGGAGATCTGAGGCACATCTGCTGATGCCCAGGCTGACAGTGCAGGAGTCTGTGACACAGCCAAAGCTGACAGCTCCTTTCCCTTCCCTTTAGGAGAAAGCTGAGAGCTCTGGCCATGCAGCACCATCTCCAGAGCAGGAGGAATCTGCCCTGATGGGGGTGGCTCCTTCCACCTCCAACTTCTCCCCTGCAGTGTCCATGGGGAGCTGCCAGGCAGGCTGAGAGCTGCCCCTGGCAGGTGGCACATGCCCTGGGCTGGCCAAGAGGCCTGAGGGCTGCAGGAGCTGCTCTGCAGGACAGCCCTGGGCAGCCCTGGCTCCAGCCCCAGCTTCACCCCCTGCAGCCGTCCCTGGCAGCAGGAGCCGTCCTGCCCTGTCCCTCTGATGGTGCCCAGGGCAGCCCCGCTCTGCAGCACTTCCTCCTCCTCCTCCTCCTCCTCCTCCTCCTCCTCCTCCTGTGCCACAGAGAACCTGGGAGAGTCCTCCTCACACATCCCCTAGGCTGTGGGGTGTGCTGGCTTCAGGAGATCCCTCCAGGAGCACAGGGGACATTGCCCTGCACCCACACACTCACCATGCACAGGACAGTGAAGATGTTTCCCCAAGTGAAGTCTCTGCTCAATGTCTTCCCAATCCTGATTGCCTTCAGCTGTCTCTGCCTGGCTCCTGTCCCCTCACTTCCTGCAGGCAGAGCCCTCAGCCCTGCTGGCCTGGGAGAGGAGCTGGTCCTGGGAAGAGCTGTTCCTTTAAAGCTCAGCAGCACAGACACAGAACAAGGACTTTAATGAGCCTCTAGGGCATTTAGTGGTGTTTACATAAAACTCAGTCCCTGAGAGTGTCTTCAAAAAACTTCTCAACAACTCAAAGTTAAATTGAAACTCCGAAGTTTTCCAAGTTTTAATGGGTACCACTGAGGGATGCAACTCAGAATGTGACCCCAGCTTCCACCAGCAGAACACTGGAGGCAGTGATGACAGCTGGGGACAAACAAGGCAAAGGTGTCTCTGGTGCTGAGCAAAGCTGGATGTGTTTGAGGAATGCCAAGGTCCAAGGTCTGAGCCCCAGCCCCTGGCCAGGCAGATCCTGTCCCTCCCTCCTTGCTCAGGGCTCTTTCTGGGATGGGCACTGGCATGTGGGGATGTGCAGTGCCAAGGGCAGGAGCATGGGGCGGCCCCTGCCAGGCTGCTGAGCAGGGACAAGGAGGCAATGAGGCCCCAGCCCTTTCAAGGGTCATTTGTCCCCTCATGGCCTCAGGCCCAGGGCCAGCAGCCATGGCCAAAATGCTGCCCAAGTTGGCTCTGGCAGGGCTGTCTTGCAGCTGCTGTGCCCTGTGCCCTGTGCAGCCCAGGCTGTCCCACGGTGTCCCTGCCCTATGCCTCTGTCCCTGCAGGCTCTGGGAACGGGTTCCCCTGTACCTTTTGGACTCATTCCTTGGTATATTGGAATGTTCTCCACATGGATGGTTACGGATCACCAAAGCATAAATTCTCATCCCTTTTTTCTGAAAATATAGGATCATAAGTCCCTATACTTTCCTTTGGTGTTTTTCATTATAATGAAACTGACCTTTCTGAATAGAAGGGTATCCTTCTTTCTGTGTAATAACTTATATAAAGGTTAAAATAATTAGGAATCATTTTAGGCATTGGAATTAATGACCATAGAACTCCAGGAAGGGGCAAGTTAGTGTCCAAGGTTTTTTCAATGCAACTATTTTTCTGGAAGCTTGAAACAATACTGAAGAGGACAACTGGAAAGTGACTTTGTCCTGCAGCCTTATGGTGCTTCTTTTTTAAGAAATTCATGTGTAAAATTACAACTAACCTGTTGTCACTTGTATTTTTAGAGGAAAAAAGGGGTGGTTAAAGGTAATTAGGGCCTATCCATAAGACATTCTATAAATCTTTAGATTACTGAGCCCCAAAGGATAGGTTATCATGGTATACCTTGATAAAGGGTACCTTTATCAACACCATATGGACCACCCTGCAGCTGTCCACCATAGGGACACTCAACTTTTCAGCTACCTCATACAGACATGTTCATACACACAGACAAAAGTTCAAAAACGTTTCTCATCTGAATTCACCACATCCCACCGGATCTGCAGAGCAGTCCGAAAATACACATTGAATGAGGAAACAGGGTACTGTGGAGCATTGCAGGGAGCAGGTACAAGGCAAGGCCTTACAAGCACACCGATCAGCATTTGTCAGCATCTCTCAGCATGACTGACACCACTTATTGTATTATTCCTTTATTTTCCTGTGTTCATTTCTCTCCAAACCACCTTGAACCCTCCCTTTTCCTTCTTTGGTTCTTCCCCTACCATTCCATATTAAGTCTAGTGAAATTCAAAAATGCTGCTTCCTTGCACCCTGTAACACTAGGCAGTAGTACCAGCCATTCTGCAAAGCCATCTGGAGAGCCACTCAGCTGACTCATGGTGATAAGTTTTCTTCCCAGACCATGAGGCTGAGGCACTCCTGGAACATCTGGGAATGTTTTTATTTGTTTATTTTTTTTATAAATGTCTTTTTAAATTTAATGTATTTATTTATTTATATATTTAACATCTTTTACAATGGTCCACATGTTCCATGTGGTATACCATGTCCCCTGCTAATGAAGACTTCAGTATCACTGCTCTTAATTTCAAAACAAAGATAATACTGAATAAAATTCTGTCCTTCAGTGGAACCAAACTACTGACAGACGTCTGATGTGAATCTCTCCTGGTCACCTTATGTTACAGTTATTGACAGGGGTGTTGGCCAAAGAATATCTCCCAAGGCTCCAGCCATTTTTTGGTAATGTGGAGCAGGTCTTGGACCACATAAGCCATGTTGTAAAACTCATCCCCTGGCTGCCCCACCTGGCTGGGCCCTTCTTTTCCTGACAGCTCTGCCTCCTGCCTGCTTCTGCCTGCCCACACAAAGCCTTGGACTGGCCCAGACTCCTACTGGGGACGTGTTGCACCACAGCCCTTCCCAGGGAGCAAAATTTCTTTCTCTTTGTTCCCAATCTGGGCCTCCCCAGCTGCCCTTGGCATTGATGTTTCCCTTTTCCAGGCTGTTTTCTACAATGTCAAAAGAATCCACCATCTCTGAAAGCACCCTTCAGCCCCTCCCAGGGCTCTGCTGTGCTGTCCTCAGTCTCCACCCCACCGAGCACAGACCTCCTCTGTCCCTGTACAGTTCTCATGTTCTTGAGGCCATGGGTGCCTGGACAAGAAGGACGGTTCTTTTCTATAGGAAGGAAACCACAGAGCCCCAGGGGTTTGAAGGCAGATCAGAGGCAGTCACCAGAGGCCAAGGCCAGCCAGAGCTGTCTGTCCTTGCAGCTTTTGTCTGAAAGCAGCCCTTGAATATTTGTGGAGTTTTGGAGGTGGAATTCCATTTCAGCCATGGGTGCCTGGACCAGAATGACAGTTCTTCTCCACAGGAAGGAAAGGGCAGAGCCCCAGTGTTTCAAAGGCTGATTAGAGGCAGCCCCAAGGAGGCCAAGGTCAGACAGACCCGTTTATCTTGGCAGCTTTTGTCTGGGAGCAATCCTTGGGTAGACGGAGTTTGGGAGGCCAAATCCCAGTTTTGTCCTTGGGCACCTGGACAAAAGGAGGACAGTTCTTTTCCATAGGAAGGAAAGTACAGAGCCCCAGTGTCGCAGATATTTTTTATAGAAATCCTTTCTTTGGGATTTGTTAATCTTCTGGGAAGCTGAGGCCCCAGAAGAAGAATGTAAACAATTGTTATCGGCTGCTGTGAAATGCAGCAGGTGCCCCTGTGATTGGTTCAGGTTCCAGGTTCCGTGTTTACCATTAAGGGCCAATCACAGGAGCAGCTCGGGGACAGATTCCCTGGACACAGAACTTTGTTTTTTATTCTTTTCTATGCTATTCTTAGCTTAGCAGCCTCTGCAACTTCTCTCCTTATTCTTTTTAGTATAGCTATAATGTATTATATATCATATATCAATAAATCCATCCTTCTGATCATCAAACAAGATTCTCATCCTTCTCTCTCACCATGAAGACCTCATCAGGTCGCTGTAATACCCCAGTGTTTCACAGGCAGCTACCAGCTGGCTCTCAGGAAGTCAAGGGTACCTAGACAGTCCTGGCAGCTTTTGTCTGGGAGCTGTCCTTGAATATAAGGAATTTTGGAGGTGGATTCCGAAGTTTCGTTATGGACACCTGGGCCTGAAACATGTTTTTTTCCATGGAAAGGAAAGCTTGTCCCTCCCAGTGTTTTGAAGGTAGATGAGAGGTGGTCCTTAAGGGACCAAGGCCATCCAGAGCTGTCTCTTCTGGCAGGTTTCATATGGGTACAACCTTTGGGTTTATCAAATATGGAGTAAGAATCCCAATGTCAGCGATGAACCCCAGGAGAAGGAGAGTTCTTTCCCACAGGAAGGGAAGCACACAACTCCAGGACTAGATGAGAAGCATCTCTCAACATGCCAAGGTCAGCTGGACCAGTCAACCCAAGCCAACTAGACCTGTTCCATGTTCTTGGGTCCCTGGGTCCCGCAATATGACAATTGCCCCTTGGTTCCATGAGGCCATGTGTTCTAATTTTACAACCGATCTTCTTCTCCATAGGGCCCAGTAATACCACAATGGTCTCCTTGGCTCTGCAGTTTCACAATGGCCCCTTGCTTCCATAAGGCTTTGCAGTGCCAAAATGGTTTCCTAGGTTCCATGGAACTGCTCAATGGCAAAAGGGCCCCTTGGTTCTATTGGGCTCCCCAGGATCACAATGGACCCTTGGTTCCACAGGGCATGGCTGTGTCACACTGGCCCTTCGCTTCTATGAGTTCCTGTAGTGTCACAAAGAATCCCTTCTTTCCACAAGGCCCTGCAGAGCCCCTTGATTCAACGAGGCCTCAAAGTGCCATAATGGCCTCCAGGATTCCATGAGGCCCCGCAGTGTCACAAGGGTACCTTGGCTCCATGAAGCCCTGAAGTACGGAATGGCCTCTTGATTCCATTGGCTCTTCACTGTCACATCAGTTCTTATTTCCATGCAGCCCTGTAGTGTCACAATGGTCTCCTTGGTTCCCCACAGTCAGAATGTCCCTGTTGTCTCATGGAGCCCCACTACATTCCCCTTGATTCCATGAGGCCCTGCTGTGCTACAATGAGCTCTTGGTTAAACGAGGCCCTGCAGTGTCACCATGGCCCCTTGATTCCAGTGGGTCCTGAAGTGTCATAATGGTCTCCATGGTTCCATGAGGCCCCAGAATGTCACAATGGACTTTTGACTCCATAATGTTCCATACTGCAAACAACAGTCTCTTTGTCTCTACAGTGTCATAATGGATCCTTTTTTCCATGAGGTACCTGGCCTCCCACAGCCTCTAAGAGACCTTTTCCCCTTCAAGGTCCCCAACAGCCCTTCATGGCCCCTCAGAGTCTCCTCATGGCCCCTCAAGTCTTCTCATGGCCCCACACGACCCTTTAGAGTTCATGGCCCCTCACAGCACCTCACAGCCCCTCATGGCCCCTCACAGCCCCAGGCCTTGGAGTACTCCAAAGGAGAAGGGGTCGGGCCCTTCTTGTTCTCCTTGTTTTTCGGTCCCGTCACAGCCACGAGTGCAGAAAGGCTGAAATGGAGCCTTTGCCCAGCGTTTCCCTCGGGGTTAACTGCGGGCTGAAGCTCTGTGCTGGCCCCAGCCCCAGTGCCACCATCCCTGCAGCCGCCAGGCCTTTGCTGTCCCCTCGTGTCCGTTCCCTGTCCCTGAGTCCCGCCCGGCTCTGGCAGCACCAGCAGCCACAGCGCTGGGGGCGCCAGCCCGGCCCAGCCGGGGCTCCCGGCCAGGAGCAGCAGACGTGCCGTCCCCTTCCCGCCTGCTCTTGCCTCAGCTCCCAAGGCCTTTTTCCAGCTCAATTCGGGAGCAGAGCAACCAGCACCCACACACAGCCCTGACTGCTCAGGACCCGCCTGTGCTGCCCCGAGTCAGCCCTCAGAGGAAGAAAGGATCGGGTTCCAGTGCTGTTTTCAGCACTGTTTTACTCACCCTGAGGTGACAGCAGGAGGCTGCTGCTGCCTTTGCCTTGGAAATTAGAGATCCTGGCTGCTCTTGTCCCTCTTCTGCTTTCCACTTGAAATTTATCCATAAAACTGCAATTGCCTTTTTTGATCAGCGCTACCCAGAGTGCTTTTGTGATGGTGAATGTGGAAATCCTTAAAATCAGAGGGTTTTGGCAAAGCTGCAAAATGCAGGCCTCAGAGGCAGCAGAACTGTGATTAGATCTAAGTGGTAGCCATAAGATTTGTCAGCAGAAAAGTTATATTAGAAGTAGAAAGTAAGGACAAATTGAAAAATGGTTTTTGTATTAAAACTTGGTAGAATAACTCCCTAAGCTACAGAAAAGTATATCTAGCAAGATATTAGGAAGTTCTAAGCTTGAGCTCTGTGCATTGTGTTTTATGGCTTACAAGCAGGTATTGTATTTGAAATAAGCAAGCATTTTTTTAACCAAAGGTACATGTGCTTATAGTGGTTGAACAGAACTACCGTCTGTATGCTTTTGTGTTGTGTGATTGGAAAAACACTTATAAAATAAGTTGTAACATTGAGTTCTTTGTCAGATACTGAGGACATGAGTTGGTGGTATCTTCCCATTGTCATAACCATGTAATGAGACTGATGCTGGAAAATAAACAGCTCGAGACACATTCCTCAGCAGTCCTGTCCTGTTGGTGATTTGAACATAGTCCCCGCATGGCAACAGGTAAACTCAGGCTTTTGGTCACAGGCATCAGGATTAGCAGATCTTGAAATGCTCTCAAGTCCCTGAACACAAAGTCAAGGAGAATTAAAGCAGCCACACAGGCCACATATGCAGTGCTCAAACACAGCCCTGTTGCTGCTGCTGCTGAAATAGAATCAACTTAGAGAGGCCATCACAGAAATTGCCTCTTGAGAGTCAAATCAAATGAAAATTCTACCAGGAGAAAGAGAAACCAGACCTTCTTGACTCACTCCATTGTTTCTTCCAAGCAGCAGCAGCAAATGGAGATGCTCAGAGGTATTTCCAGCTGCTGCTGATCCCAGCTGGAGCCCGGCCTGCTGCCCAGGCCCAGTGGGAAGCTGAGCCCAGCCTGGGGAGCTCCCGCAGTGTCGGGAGCTAAGCGCACGTGGGGCCAGGCCCAGAGCCCTGGGCACAGCTGCCCATTGTGTGGCAGCGGCGCAGACGGAATGTCCTGCAGCCCAAACCTGCTGCTCCTGACACACAGCGCCAGCGCTCTCCCCCTCCTCCTCCTCTCCCAGCACAGCACAAATTCCAGCTCAGAGGAGGCTGCCCCAGAGAGAGCTCAGGGTGCTGCTTCAGCCTCAGTGTCCCTGCAGAGGAACAGGGCATCTTTCAGCCACTTCCACATGCTCAAGTTTCCCATTTCATGAGGAATATGGGATGAAAATGGACTTGTTAAGAAGGACAAAAGCAGAGGAAATGGATTGGAAATTATTAGGAAAAATGATCCTTTGTACGGGCAAAGCTCGCCAAGTCATTCCCTGAAGTTCTCCTTTTCACATTCTTTCAGTCATCTCCTGAGAGGTCCAGCTTGTTCTGGTGCCTTTCATGAACTGACTGTAACTCTTGATTTATATCAATGCATGAGATGTAAAAGCAGCTGAACTGAACACTGAAACAAACTCCCTCTGTCAACCCATTTTTATGTTCTAGATCACTTTCAAGATGTCCATGGGGGTGTTGGAATGATTATCATACAGCTCTCCATTTCTGGCTGCAGGCTCTGGAGATTCTTTCTCTGCATTCAGTCAGGCTTGCATTCCCTAACAATTCCTGGTAGCCAGTCATGTTTTCTTAGTGTAGAAGAGTAACAATGAAAACCTCAACAATGGCACAAGTGCTCCGCCCACAAGGAAAAGAAAGAACAAGCTGTAAAGTTCTTCAAACATTTCTCCTGCTTTGCTGCAAGAGTCGTTCTGCACACACGGTGTGGAAAGCCAAAAGCATCTGCAGTTGGTGGTACATCTTGTGACAGAAGCTGCACCTCGTTCTCCAGGAAAGGTTCTTGGAAAGAGCAAACAGGACTGTGGACAAGATTCTGGAAGAACTGAAACAGTTTTTAGGAAATTAAATGAAAACAGAAAGAAACAAACCAAGATGTTTTACTCTATTTATTTTCATGCTCCACTTTGCACTACTTCTCCATCCCATTAATTCCAAATGGATCTCACCTCGAAGATCCATGACTTGGCATGTTTTAGACACTGTAAAATACCATGAGCTATACACAGTTTGCCTTCCCCTGCTTCTTTTTTTTTTTTTTTGTAAAACAATACTGGAGAGGTAAATGCAGTGCTTGGGTCAGGTACAAATTCTGCATTCAGGAAACAGGCTCCAATAGTGTTTGACCCTCAGTAGGGACAATGCACAGCAGCGACTGAGGGGACTCCTGTGCCCTGTGCAGGAGTCCAGACTCTGCGTCTTGGCTGAACACTGCAAAGTTCCCGTGTTTGGACAGGCTCAGGGGCTGCCCTCGGGGAGCGCGGGGCTCGGTGCGGGGGCGAGCAGGCAATGGACAAACGGACACGGGGACAAACGGCCCCGGTGCTTCAGTTGCAGCGGCGGCAGCGGCAGCAGCAGCGAAAGAAGCGACTTTGTCAACTCCCTCTCGTTTCTCCTCTCCCTCTCCAGCAGTCCCGCACCCTCTCCCGCTCTCCCTTTCCCGGCGTCCCTTTCCTCTCCCCGCCTCCCTCTCCCCTGCCGGGCCGGGCCATGCCCCCGGCCCGCCCCCGGCCCCGGGCGGGGCTGCCCCGTGCCCGGCCCCGGCCGTCCCGCCGCGGTCTCGCCTCCGCCCGGCTCTGGCCGTACTGGCGGTGGCGCTGCCGGGCGGGCATCAGTGCCTGGGGCTGGGGCGGCATCGCCGCCCTTTGCATCCGCCTGGCCCGAGCCGGGCCCCGGCCCCGACGCAGGCTCCAGTCCCGACCCCGGCCCCGGCCCCGGCCCCGGCTCCTCCCGGGGCCCGCGGAGCACACAGGCGGTGCGGCCGCTCCCGCCGCCTCCGCTGCGGCTTCCCCGGCCCGAGCTCCGCCGTTTGGCAGCGCGGCCTCCGGCCCCGAGCCTCCCGTGCCGCGTTCCTGGGAGCGAACGCCCGGGCATGGCCGGCCCGGGGCGGGTGAGGGGCGCTCGGGGGCCGTTGCTGGCCCCGGGCCGAGCGCTGACAGCCGCGTCCCGCCCGCAGGGAAGGCGCAGGAGGCCCTGCAGGAGCGGTACAGGCTGGGATCGCTGCTGGGGCACGGCGGCTTTGGCTGCGTCTTCGCGGCCACGCGGCTCTCGGACGGCGGCTCCCTGAACGGTGGGGCCGGCGGCGGGCGCAGGAGGAGGAGGGCGGAGGATGGGGCTCGCAGGGCGGGCGGCGAGCTGAGTCCGCTGCTGCCCTTGGCTTGCAGCTGGCCATCAAAAGGGCGCCACGGAAGCGCGTCCGGCACTGGGGCGAGCTGGTGAGTGAGCGGGGCCAGCGGCAGAAGCCGGGCCATGCCGGGCGGGGATGAACCCAAGCTGGGTGTGGCAGCAGGGATTCTCCCTTTTGCTGCCTTGCGTGGCACTGAGTCTTCAACTTAGTTTCTTTTGAGCAGGGCTGAGTGAGGAGCCGGCTTCCAGCTGTGCTGGCAGCCTTTGCCCACCACTCTGCCAAGAACTGGGGCTGGGGCAGCCAGCCCAACAAGAACACCCGTCGGTGGGGGTAGCAGAGAGGGAGTGTCACCCTGTTTTTTTAAGATTTTCTAAGCCTTTAGATGTTGACATTCTTGTAGTGAACTTTCTCACACACTTTCTGTTAATGCCTCATTGTTTTGCATTCCTTTATGGAGGAGGAGAAAGTTGATCGTTGGTTTGTCCAGCGTCATTGGAGAGGTTGCACTGTCACCCTCCAATCCACTGCCACTTTTGGAAAACTATAAATGTTGGAGTCAGAAAATAAACTTTCCTTTTTTCTTCACCTTGAGAGCAGCGGTGTGCGCTTGTGTTCTGTTGTGTGCTTTAGCGACATCTGGTGACCGCCGCTGTGAACTGCAGCCTGGGCTGAGACACACAGTCCGGACGGCGGGTGAGGTTGCGCCGTTTACCCCCTCCCAGTTTGGTGCTTGAGCCTGCTGCTCTTGTAGTGATGGCAACCTCTGTGGGTTTTGTGGAGGATTCTCTAGTTTTGGACCTCTGGAGGAATCTCCTGGAGTGGAAACAAGTTTCTGTTTTCTAGAGTGATTTTGAAAGAATTTTTTTGTGGGCCAGACAAGGTTTTTTTTCAAATTCTGCGGAGGTGTTCTCCAGGGAGATGTGGTCTCTTGTGGGGGACCATCTCATGGACACCCTGCTTGATGATTGCTCTGTAGATGTGGGTTCACTGCTGGTGCAGTGGAAAAAGTTTGACGAGATTTGGTGGGGGACTGGTTTTTGTAGCTCTCAGAATTTCCACAGGGACCTCTCCATCTTGGAGGTGGACGAGGGGGAGTTTGAGTTTCTATGCAATGCAAGACCCTTCCACCCATCACAGGACGGTGAGCTGGGGGATGGGTCCATCTTGGAGGGTGACGTTTGTTTTCCCCGGGGTGGATTGGGCTCCCAGCCAGCTGGCCCCGAGTCCAGGGCACGGAGATCCACGGGCTTGTGGGGGCTCTGTGGAATCGGCTCGGCCGTCCCCACCCTTCCCCGTGTCATGTGGGTGGTGGGGTGGGGGGGACTGGCCCTGGGGGGAACCCACCCCTGCCCTCTCTTTGTGCATTTCTGGTGCTTAGGGGCAGCGGGGAGCCTCTGGATCAGCCTCTGCCTCCGACTGAGTCTGATTCGATGACGACTCTTTGTCTGAATTGCGGTGATTCTACGACATTCCCCCTGGGCACGGCGGGAGCAGGTTCCCCTGCCTCCGAGTTGGGCTCTTCGACAAGGGGGGCGGCTTTACCCATCTCTTAGTCTGCACAGTCTGTTGGGCAGGTGCAGGTGATGGAAGCTGCCAAGGGTGGGGCAGTGGTCGGAGTTCCGTCAGGCCCCACTTCAGTGAGACCAAGTGGGCACGTTTGGCAGCCACTGCAGAGGAGCAGAATGCTATGCTGGGACTGCAGGATCCCAGGTGTGTGATTGGCACTGACAAGCTGTTGGGCACAGGAAATCATGCTGATCCTTTGGGGCAAGCTGGCTTTGATCCCCTCGTTCTTGACCAGTTCCAGACAATTGGCATTACAGCAATGGTTTGGACCCTGGAAATGACTGCTCCAAAGCAGCCATTTGCGACCGTTGTCCAGGGGGCTGATGAGCCTTTCATGAAATTTGCAGGGACGCTGACTGCCTCTGTGGAGAGGCAATTGGCAGATACTGTGGCCAGGAGACTTGTGATTGCAAACCTTGTGAGAAGTAACTGCAATGACAATTGTAAGAGAATCATAGAGGCTCTTCCTGGTGAGCCTACTGTCTCCCACATGGCAGAGGCCTGTGCAAACATAGGCTCCTCAGTTCAGAAGATGGCTGCCTTGGCTACTGCTGTGCAACTGGTCAGGGCAGTGCCTCAGGGCAGGCGACCACAGCAGGGGAATGCTCAGGCCAGCAAGAAACAGGGGAAGAAAGCACAGAAAGTCAAAATTCCCATGTTCTTGTGTGGTCGGTGTGGAAGGCTGAACCATACTGCAAATGTCTGTAAGGTGACTGTTCATGTTAATGGCCAAGCTTTGCTGGGCTTGGGAAATGAGGAGCAGAGCGCAAAGGAAAGACATGCCCAGACACAAGCTTCTCTCCAGGCCCTGGAGCCGATGGAGGTTTGCTTGGCTGGCTTGCAGCCAGCACCTGTTGATCAGCAGGTGTGGATGTCTGCACTGCAGTAATAGCTGTTTTAGAATCTTGTTAAATACACAAGGTTGCCCTGGATGCCTTTGGTCCCTTGGGTGGGGGGATGAGTGCTCTCCTGATGGGGTGATCTTGTGCCACCCTTCAGCGCATCATTGTGCACCTGGGGCTCATTGATGCAGATTTTACAGGGCAGATTTGTGCCATGGTCTCCACACCCACTCCCCCTGTCACAATCCCAAAAGGGACATGGCTTGCTCAACTTGTGCCTTTTAAGTCTTCTGTTCGCAGGACAGCTGACCGGTCACATGGAGCTGGTGGTTTTGGATCCACCGGGCCACCTCAGGTTCACTGGACTGCTGTCCTGACCAAGGACCCTCCCGAGATGCTGTGTACCCTGTCCGTTCCTCGTGCGACACCGTCGGAAATCCACCTCCACGGGCTTCTCGACAGCGGTGCTGACATCACTGTTCTCTCCCTTGCCGCCTGGCCCTCGGAGTGGCCCCTGGATCCGGTGGGGACATCTGTCGCGGGCCTGGGAGGGACGGCGCAATGTTACGTGGCCCAGCAGCCCGTGCTGGTCACGAACCCGGAGGGACAGATGGCCTGGGTTAGGCCTCATGTTACTTCTACTCCTGCCAACCTCTGGGGGAGGGATGTTCTGTCTGCCTGGGGGGTGCGTATCAGGACGGATTTTTAATGGGGGCCACTGCAGTGAAGGGCGCAGAGTGTCCTACTCCTCCTATATGGTGGCTGGTGGACAAACCCGTTTGGGAGAAGCAGTGGTCCCTCACTGATGATAAATTAGTCGCCCTTTGGAATTTGGTGCAGGAGCAGTTGGACCATGGTCATCTGGAGCCTTCTAACAGTCCTTGGAATACTCCTGTCTTCTGTATCAGAAAGAAATCTGGGAAATGGAGGTTGTTGCAAGACCTCCAGAAGGTCAATGCCGTGATGGAAAGCATGGGACCATTGCAGGCGGGCATGCCATCGCCTACCATGCTTCCTGCAGGCTGGCCATTCCTCATTGTGGATTTGAAGGATTGTTTCTTTACGATTCCTTTGCATCCCGATGATAGACCGAAGTTTGCCTTCTCGGTGCCAGCGATTAATGAGGCTGAGCCCGCACAGAGATATCAATGGAGGACATTGCCCCAGGGCATGTGCAATTCTCCTGCCATATGCCAATGGTATGTGGCCTGTGCCTTGTCTGGAGTTCGCAAGCAGTTTCCTGATGCGCGTCTGTATCATTATATGGACGACATTTTGGTGGCCGCGTCCACCCAGGATGAGCTGCTTAGGATTCAGCCTCGGTTGCTCGATGCTTTGCATGCTCATGGACTGCAGGTGGCTCCAGAAAAGGTCCAACAGAAACCACCTTGGAAGTACTTGGGGGTCAAGATTCTGGAACGGACAATCTGTCACCAGGAAGTGCAATTTGTGCATTCTGTGAAGACACTGAATGATGCTCAGAAATTGATAGGTGTCATCACTTGGTTACGTCCGTATTTGGGATTAACCAATGCACAGCTGTCTCCTCTGTATGATTTGTTGAAAGGAGACTCTGATCTAAAGTCGCCTCGCACACTGACCCCTGAGGCGCGTAAGGTGTTGGAGGTGGTTCAGCAAGCTGTTTCGGCTTGTCAGGTTTATCTCATTGATCCCTCCGTTGATGTCACTGTGTTCATCACCACTCCAGATTTGCATCCCACAGGTGTCATTGGTCAATGGAGTGACAAAGGGTCTGATTCCTTGCACGTTCTGGAATGGGTTTTCCTGCCCCATCAGCTGTAGAAGACGGCAACTACATTGTTTGAGCTGATTGCTCGCTTGATAATCAAATGCCGGCAACGGTGTTTGCAATTGATGGGTGCGGATCCTGCAGAGATCATACTCCCGGTACAACGGGAGGATTTTGACTGGAGCTTTGCAAACAGTGTGTCCCTGCAGAGTGCTCTGGAAAATTTTTCAGGGCAGATCACTTATCATCTGCCCAGCCATAGGCTGTTGCATATGGCGAAATCCACACAAATTTCTTTGCGGCCCAAGAATAGTCAGGAACCCATGCAAGGACCCACCGTCTTCACTGACAGTTCAGGGAGAATGGGAAAGGCCATTGTCACCTGGAGAGATGGATCTGAGTGGCAGGTTCTGGAAGGCCATGAGGATGGGTCAGCCCAATTGGTTGAACTGAGGGCTGCTGTCATGGCATTTGAGAAATTTTCCCAGGAACCTTTTAACTTGGTCACGGATTCCGCCTATGTGGCTGATATCACACAGTGGTTGGGTCGCACATTCGGTTTTGAAGGAGGTCAGTAATCCTGCCTTGTTTCATTTACTGAAGACCTTGTGGTGTGCCATTCAGGCCCGAGTTCATCCATTTGATGTTCTGCATGTGAGGAGTCACACTGATTTGCCAGGTTTTATAGTAGAAGGTAACGCGAGGGCTGACAAGTTGGCTAACCCAGCATGGGTAGTGCCTCAGCCTGATACACTCGCACAGGCCAAGGCATCACATGGGTTTTTCCACCAGAACGCACACACCCTGCAGAAGCAGTTTCAGCTGACGCCAACTGAGGCTCGTGACATTGTCGAGTCATGTGATGACTGCCATGCACTTGCTCCACCTCTGCCAGCAGGGGTAAACCCCAGATGTCTTAGGGCCTTGGAGCTTTGGCAGACCGATGTCACCCAGGTTGCCGAGTCTGGCCGGCTCAAGTATGTGTGTGTGTCACTGTGGACACGTTCTCCTCTGCGATGTGGGCTTCGGCTCACACTGGGGAGAAGGCCCGTGATGTCCTTGCCCACTGGAGGCAGGCCTTTGCTGTTCTGGGCATACCTTCTGCTGTGAAAACCGACAATGGTCCTGCTTACGCATTGCCAAAAGATGCGGCAATTCCTGCAGTTGTGGGGTGTCTCACACAAGTTTGTTACCCCTCATTCTCCAACTGGTCAAGCTATTGTAGAACGTGCTCATGGTACTTTGAAGCAGGTTCTTCAAAAACAAAAATGGGGAATGCAGGGTGAAACCCCACACAGTCGGTTGGCAAAAGCTTTGTGCACAATCAATCATCTCACTGTGCCACAGAACTCAAATAACCCTGTCATTTTGAATCACCATCTCTCATTACAGGCTGCGGACGAGGCACATCAGCCTCGAGCGAAAGTTCGGGTGCGGAATTTAGTCACCAAACAGTGGGAAGGTCCCTATGACCTTATCACTTCGGGGCGCGGGTATGCTTGCGTATCCACAGATACTGGGGTACGCTGGGTACCTTCAAAATGTGTTCGCCCTCACCTGCGACCGCAGAGACAGAATCCAGCTGACGGGCAAGATGGAAACCGTGACCAACCTGAAAGGCATCAAGCGGGGGAATCATTGAGTGATGATTTGGATGCAGACGTTGAGAGTGATCACTCCGATGACTCCTCTGCAAGTGGACATTGAATGTTGTTCATATTTTCCTTTTCACATTGTTCATTTCTTTTCCTTTTTCTTTTTTAAACGGAAAAGTGTGAGATGTCACCCTGTTTTTTTAAGATTTTCTAAGCCTTCTGATGTTGACATTCTTGTAGTGAATTCTCTCACACACTTTCTGTAAATAACTCATTGTTTTGCATTCCTTTATGGAGGGGGAGAGAGTTGATGGACCGTTGGTTTGACCAGTGTCATTGCAGAGATGTCAATGTCACCTTCCAATCCACTGTCACTTTTGTAAAACTATAAATATTGGAGTCAGAGAATAAAACTTCCCTTTTTTTCCCTTCACCTTGAGTGGTGGTGTGCTTGTGTTCTCTCGTGTCCTTCAGTGACATTTAAATATAAACACCAAGGTGAAAATGCACTGCTTTGTGTTTCTATGTCACAAACTCATGATTAGCTAACAAAGCTTACACTGTAGCATGAGTCCATAAGATGAAATATTGAAGGATTGGGTCAGAAATATACATATCCTTGTTGGCAATGTTTTATTGGCCAATAAATCCTTTAACAGGTTTTGTAAATCGAAGTGTTGTGACCTTCTGAGCATTGTAGTGGAGATGTGACCCAAACTCACCCTTCCTATCTATGTAGAAGATAAGAAAAAGAAATGGCATCATCTAAAACACTCAGAGGTCTGGTCTCTCGCTCGTTCCTAACCCCTTCAAATGCTCCTAAGTGTGATTTAGCTGGAAATAGATGACAAGGACTATTAATGCTGGCTCTTTGACTCCAAAGCAGCTGCTTTAGAAGTTTTCACATAACCCTGTGGAGTTAGGTGCCAGAAGTGGATCATTTGAAGAAACTTTCCCAACTGACTTGCATGGAGGTTTGTTTGAAGGGTATTTGAGGGGAAACCCTCCCAGCCGAGGTCTGGGCTTTGGCCTAGCTGTGTCCCCTGCTGATTGTGAAGTGTGCCATCAGCTGCATAGGGGTTTCTGGGCTAAAAAAATAATTGAGTCACTTGGACTTGCTCTTTTTGGCCTATAAAAGCTGGACCCACTTTTGGGGCAAATTTGGAGACCTCATCTCTGGGGGAATGGATGACGGAGAATTTTCCCAATTGCTGGGAATGCTTCCCAGTTCCTTAATGTAAAATGCAAGTGCAGATCCGCAAGATGATAAACAATTTAGGCAACTGGTGATGCATCTTTCTAAATCACTCTCCTTTCTCTTTTACAATACTGTTTTAGGTGCATTACCTTGCTTGTTGTCTCTTGTCACTAAAACCAAGCGAATATTTTTATTGAATGTATCATCCCGCACTGTGGTTCCTTCATACTCACGTAAAAGAAGATCATTATTTCCAGTGGTGTGTCCTTTAAATCGCCTCAGCCAATTGGCAGAACACCAGGAGGCCCCTGAGGAGCCGGGTGCTGGGAAGCCCTGAGGAATTGGGTGTCAGAGGGCACAAGCAGCCCCCAGGCAGCCGCCTTGTCCCTGGCACCCGGCTGCTCTGGCGCTCGCCCAGAGCGTCTCCCAGGCCTGCGGCAGAAGCCCTCGAGGCCGGGCCTCAGCAGGAGGGTGGGGGCACCCCTGAGGTGCCCAGGCTGGGCTGGCTGGCCACAGGGAGGGCAAAGCTCCCCTGCTGGGGCATGGCATGAGGGAGTGGCAAGGCCGAGAACCTGAGAATTTATCCCCAAATGTTCTGGCTTTGCCGTAACTTTTACCTCAGGTTTTGTCACAAAACGATCTCTATGTGCCCTCTAGAAATTATTCTGACTTTTTCTCAAAAGTGATTTTTTCCCCAAGAGATCACCTCAGATCTTCCTGCTCAAATATTCACTACATGTGCTTGACATATCACCTCTGATTTCATTACTCACACAGTCCAGGGATTACCTCAACTTGAAAGCCCAAATGTTCATTCCGTACCCTACAGGTGACACCAGGGAATTCCAGCATTCCTGTGCTAGGAAGTTCTGTCCCTCTAAGCTACTGCAGCTTCACCCCTGGCAAAGTGAAACACTCCCAAGCGCTGAGCCAACGCTGCCCCACGCTCCTCGGTGTGTCTGAGCCCAGGGCAGCCCCGGGGCAGCTCCCCCAGGGCTTCTGAAAGGCCGCCCGGCGCCCGGCCCCGCGGGGCGGCCCCAGCGGGTTCGAGTTGCCGCCCGTGGCTGAGGGGAGCGGCGGGGCGGGGCCGCCCGCGCCTGGGCGGGAAACGCTCCCTGCGGCTGAGGGGAGCGGGCGGCGGCGGCGCAGTGGGGACCGGCCCGGCCCTGCCGTGTCCCTCAGGGCGAGCCCACGGCCCCTCAGCGGCCCTGGCGTCCCTTCAGCCAGCGGCATGTGCGCTCAGCCACACGCGGCGTGCCCGTGTCTCCCTCAAGTGACGCTCCCGTTCCCTCAGTGACGCCGCCGTACCCTGAGGAACACGACTGACACCCGCCTCCCCTCAGGGACTCTCGCTGGCCTCAGTGGCATGCAGGGCATCTGCACGCCATTCAGAGACCATGATGGCACCTCAGCCACACACAGGACATCTGCCTTCCCTTCAGTGACACAGAAGGCACCTGAAACCTGCTGGGGAAGCCTCAAGTCTGCTCATTGATCCCCTGTGCCCTCAGCATTGGGACACCCAACTTTCCCTCAGTGACCCACACGTCCCATCGGCAAATCAAGAGGCATCAGCCACCCTGTAGGTGACTCAGAGCGAGTGACTTGGCTCACGGTTGCCAGGGGCCAGCCGCAGGCAGAAATCTATCAGAGCTGGGGAAAAGGCTCTGGCTCTGCTTACAGGGTGGGCTGACGGCCGGGAGAGCTCCATTTCCCCCTTGTGAAGTTGGAGACAGGGCCTTTCACCCTCCTTATAGGGCTACCCCTCTCTGCAGGCAGCCAAAGGAGCACGACAGCAACAGGCCGAAGACAGCAAAGCAAAGAGCCCGCCCAGCACACAGGGAGGTGGCCCAGTGGAAAGGGCAGCATGGTACCCTGAAGGTGCCAGCCACACTCTCATGTGTTCCTGCCCTGGGAATGCCAGGGATGCTCTCTGTCCAGAGGGCCTTTCTGTGGCCCCTCTGGGCTCAAAGCTGCTGCTCTTCTGGCCCAATGAGGCCTAAAGCCACAAAGCTCGGCCTCCCCCACAGTGACAGGAATAAGACACGGCAAGCAGGCAGTGGTGCTCAATGCCTAAGGCTGAGGGGCCGGGGGCTCCAGTCTGGAGCACAGGGAGGGCACATGCCCAGCCCCACAACTCCTGGCCTCAAAGCCCTGAAAGGCTGGGACCAGGGTTCCACATCTGATTCCAGGGGATCCCTCCAACCGCCCACTGAGGAAGCGCCAGAGCAGCCTGCTGTCAGGATCAAGGGGGCTGCCAGGGGGCTGCCTATGGCCTCTGACAGCCCATTGCTCAGGGCATGCCAGCGCCCCAACCCCTCAGGGGCTACCCCAGCCCGGCCAAGCTGCCCGGCAGCAGCGCCGCAGCCCCACAGCAGCTCCAGAGCAGCCCCACAGCAGCTCCAGAGCAGCCCCATCCAGAGGCACCTGGGAGCGCTCAGCAAGGTAGCCAGCAGCACATGGGCAGGAGGACACGGATGGCGCTTCCTGCCTGGCACAGGGCTTGTGGCCATCTCAAGGCACTGCTCTGGCAGCGATCCCCGCAGTTCCGGCCCCTGCCCAGCTGCTCTGTGGGCAGCACAAAGGCTTCAGCAGAACCACCAAAGGCCAAGGGGCTTCTGGCCATTTTCCTTGCAGCACTGCACGCCTGGGCAGCTGGCTAAATACAAGTACCCTATTCCCTTCTTCCCCCATGCCCTAGGGACCCTGGACAGCAAAGAAATCACCTTAGAGCCTGTATATTAAAAGACATTCTATATTTACAAACGATAAGAAACGCAAAGGAAGAAAAGAAACATTATAAAGAAAATGAAAATCCCCGCTGGCTCACGTTACCCCAGCAAAGAGGGCCTCCTGGATCAGGTCTCTACAGAGCTCCAGCAGTGCAGCCACCCAAGCCCTGACAGACGAGGTCGAGTGATCCATGCATTGCGCAGCTGATCGTGCAGCCTCTGGAAGATGGAATATCGGCCATGCTGTGTTGCTCGGAGGACATGAAGTGTTTGAAATGCCAGCTCTGACAAGGGACTGCTCATGTCTTTCGTCAGGCGTTCAAGGGCTGCAAGAGAGAGGAAGAGAGCCAAGGTCAGATCCCGGAGCTGTGGGAAGCCGAGGAGAGACCCCTGCAAGGGCCATCCCAGCCGGCTGTTACCATGGCCAGGAGGGAGCAGGGAGCAAGGGGATCAGCCCAGAGCTGCCGGCCACAAATGGCCCACGTGGTCCTGAAATGTCAGTGTGCTCTGCCCACAGGGGAAGAGCCCTCCGCAGCCGGGGCAGGGCTTGCAGCTCTCCCCCTGGCAGCCCCCGCTGTCAGACCGCTGCCCTCACTCACCAGTGCAGATCAGCTGCAGCTCGTGCTGCTGCCCCCTCAGGTGCCGCCCGGCGATGCCTGTGAACACAGAGCCTGTCACGGCGCCAGCGGCACAGCTCCCTGCCAGCGGCGCTGCCGGCGCTGTGGCCACACGGGCTGCTGGCCCGGAAGGGCTCAGCCCGGCCCTTGCCGCACTCTGCCGCCCCAGGGCACGGCTGCCAGAGGGCGGCAGCAGCAACGCCCAGGCCAGGCGGGGCTCCACGGCGCCGGGCCGGCTGGCGCTGCCGGGGCAGCAGGCGGGGCTGGGGCCGTGCTGCGGCGGGCCGGGCTGGGGAGGGAGCCCGGGCTGGTGGCTCACCCATAAACCTGACGGCCGCCTCCCGCAGGGGCTCCTGTGGGCTGCGCAGGTAGTGCCGGGCCCAGCGCAGGTGCTCGGCCGCTCTACTCCTGTCGTGTGCCAGCTGCAGAGAGCAGCAGGAGGGAAGGGTTGGCGCGGGCTCAGCCCCTGGGCTGGACGCTGCCTGCGCCCAGCTCCGGCCTCCCTGGCCGCACAGCCCTGAGGCGCAGCCAACAGCCGCTGGCCAAGGGCTCCCGAGGGCAGGGGGCAGAGGGCCGGCTGCTGCCCGGGAAACCGCGGTGCCGGCCCGCAGCCCCGCCGGGCTGGGGCCCCATGGGCACATGGCTCGGGCCCACGGGAGCCTGGAGAAGAGCCTGCACGGCCTCTGGCTGCAGCAGCAGGCAGGGGTACAGCTGTCGGGCCCGCACACTGAGCACCGCCCTCAGGGGCCTTCTCCAGGCTGAGCCTGGGGATTCCCGGCCCTCCTTACCAGGCTGTCTACGAACATGCACAGCTTCTTATTCTTTACCATTTTGACAAGGCCCCTCCTCTTCAGGAATTTGGCCACGCAAAGCAGCATTTCCGCGGAAGCCTGGGGAACAGCAAACATGTGCAGATGTCCGCACAACCCAAGGGAAAAGACCTGAGAACCAGTGTCATAACCTGGAGCAGGCTGCAGCCTGCAAGGTACCAGCACAGGAGGCAGCCCAGGACCCTCCCAGGGGGACTGCAGCTGGCCACAAATCCTCACCTCAGCAATCATCTGATTCTCATCATAGCAGTGGAAGTAGAGTGGGACCAGGCTCTGGCTCACGTGGGACTTCAGGACCTTTCTTGCATCTTCTGTTAATAAGTCCAGCATCTCTTGGAAGACACACATGGAGCTCAGCTGCACCTGGATATCAACCTGTATGAGAAGAAGGGCAAATAACCTCAGCATCAGCTGCTTCAGGCCCCCCAGGGCACGGGCCTGCATCTCCACAGGGCACCAAGTGTCCGGGCAGCAGCCAGTGGCCGTGGCTGTGGGCACAGAGCCTTACATGGTCAAAGAGTGGCAGGAGCTCCTCAGCCAGCTCCAGGGCAATGGGGGTGGGTATTGGGGCACCATTATCCAGCAGCAAATATCTCAGTAGAAGAATGGTCATTCTGATCATGTCGCTTTCATTTTCCTCTAGGAGCTCCACAAGACTTTCAGTCAGGCTCCGCATTTTTTCAGCCTGTGTGGAACACAAGTTTGTGAAAGGCCGCCCTGCTGCCACGGGGCCCAGAGGCCAAAGGCCTGTCCCGAAGCACTGGGGCAGCTGGAGCGGGAGGCAGGAGAGCTGGGAGCAGCTGCCCCAGCGCCCGAAGCCCAGGCAAGGCCAAGCGACTGCGTTGCTCAGCCCCACGCTGCCTGCACGGCTTCAGCCACTGCCCAATTCTCACCATGGAGGGATTCTTGCCCAGCACTACGAGGCCTCTGAGTGCCAAGCGACGCCTCTCCCTGTCTTCGCTCTGCAGGTTCTGTGCCATGATCTGCAGAACAGTGTCACTGCGTTCCCTCAAGTCCAGGCACTCGAGGACCTGAAAGGCACAGGGCAGTGACAGGGAGCCAGCCGGCAGGAGCCCGGAGCCGCAGAGGGCCGGGCCCAGGCAGCAGCACAGGGCACGGGCACCGTCCTGGCAGCTGTGGCTGTGAGAGGGCAGAGAGCTGGGAGGGAGCTCAGCCAGGCAGCGCTGGCCTTGAGGCTCACCTCCACAAGGAATGCCAGGGCAGGCAGATCCCAGTGTGGCTCCCGTGTTCTGAGCAGCCAGAGCAGGTAGCGAAAGATCCGGGAACAGGAGGGTATGGAGACGCAGGACATCTCCCTGGCAGGAGAAAAAGTCAACAAGACTGTGAGGCAGGAGAATAAAACCTGTCCCAGGAGTGACTCACACAGGTCAGGTCTTTCTCCAGCAGCCTGCAAGCGCGCTTGGGCTACTTCAGAGGCCGCTCTTTTGGCCACCCTCCTCTCCCAGACTTTTCCAGTTTCCTTGGCCGTCCCTCAGTGACAAGGCCCTCTGGCCCATGACCGCGGGCACTGTGTGGGTCACTCTGGGCACAGAGCACAAATGTCAGAGGCAGTGGGGAGAAGGGGGTCGCACCTGGCCAGCAAACCCACAGCATAGTGGCGGGTGTCAACAGAGAGCAGCGTGTCCCAGCCAGACCTGCGATCCATTGCCACCACCACATCGTTGTACTGCTTTCGGCAGAGCAGGGACTTCAGGGTCTGCACTGCAAACCTGTGTGCACAGCAAAGCCCAGGTCACACTGGCAGCACTGGCTCCTTCCCAGGCCACATGGCAGGGACAGGAGGAGTGGGATGGAGCACCTGTTGGGGCTGGTGGCAAGGCCGTGCTCTTCCTGGCATCGCTTCCAGAGTGTATTGACCTCCTCTGGCATCTCTTCTGTGCTTAGAAACACTTGGAATAGCAGATGCACAAACAGGCGGGGGAAATACACCTTTAACATGCATGGGACAGGGAGCTCCTGGAGGATCTTCCACATCACCACGGTTGCCTTCAAAGGACAAAGGCCCTGAGACAGCGCTCAGTGCCGAGGTGTTTGTGTGGCAGGGCCCGAGCGTGGCAGGGAGAGGCCAGGAGAGACCATGGCAGGGGGAGCACGGGGCCTGGTGGGCCTGAAGCCGCCCCTGGGCCAGGTTTCACGCCAGCGCCTGAGGCAGGGAGATGCAGTGGGGGAAGGAGGATGGAGAGCTGCTGGAGAGGCAGCCTTGGGGCCAGCAAAGGCCAGTGTCAGAAACTCACAGCCAGGGCAGACACCCATTTCATCCCTATCGGAGGTGCACGTGCTGTGCTCTGGCCAGCTCTCCAGCACATCCAGGAGGATCAGCAGTGCCAGCTCCGCAGTCCTGGCTGAGCCCATGATGGTCTTCCACATGGTCATGGCAGCTCTGTGGGGTCAGAGCTCTGTCTCAGGGGCGTCTCAGACACAGCCCCAGGGGAAGCTGAGCTGGCTGCCAGTTCTGCCTCTGCCCACTGGCCCTGGCCAGCAGCAGCCCGGCAGCCCAGCTCTGTGGGGACAGAGCCCTGAGGGGCAGGGAGGGAGCATGGCAGCAGGCTCAGGGGCTGACATGCCAGGGCTGGGAAAGGCAGCAGCCAGAGAGCCCTGGAAGTCTCTGTTGGTCACACACCTGGGCCAGGCTGTCCAGGGTGATGGGCTGGGGGGACCTGAGCCCTGTGGGCAGGTGGGCCCCATACCTGTCACAGGACGGGGCCACACGCAGGAGCGTCATCACTGCGTCATGTGGCTGTGCTTCAGCGAGATCCAGCAGGGCATTGTCCAGCCTGTGCTCATCACAATCATTGGCCATGATCCACTGGTGGATGAACCTCACCATAGCAGGCACCTGGAGAAGGCACCAGGAGACTTGGAAAGCTGCCAGAGGGAGCAATTTTCACAGCTTCCCCAGAGAAGTGCTTCCCTTCCCAGGGCACTGCTATGTGGCTCCAAATGCTCACAGCAACCAGCATGCGTGGCCTGGGAGGCCAAGCAATTCCTGGGGGGATCAAACCTTGGCCACAGGCTGCTTACTTGGTTTCCAAAGTAAAAATTTTCTTCTACAAGCATAGATAGGAGGCCAGAGCTGGACTTGGTTTGTAAGGTGGGTGAGTATGTTCTGAGCCCAGTTTCCCTGGCGATGGTCTCTTCCTCCTGAATTCTCTTCATGAATTTGCAGACGAGCTGTAGGAGAAGGGCAGGAAGCCGGGGGTGTTGCATGGAGTGCTGCACTCACAGTGCTGGGCTGAGCAGGGACAGCAGGCCCAGCCCAGGTCAGGGTGGCTGCAGGTACCTGCACTGTACTGTGGAAGCGGCGATGGCTGGATTCCTCCTCTTGTGTGCGCTCCAGGGCTGCATCTGGCAAAGAGCGAGCGCAGCCAGAGCTGAGGGGCTGCAGGAGAGGCCGGAGAACACAGCCCAGCCCTGCGCTCCCCAGGCAGGGAGAACCCCGTGATGGCCCAGGGGATTCAGCAGGGCCACTGCGGGGTGTCTGCCTGGCCCCACTTCTGTCCTGTCCTTGGGTATGTCCCCAGGGGATGGCATGGCATGGCATGGCATGGCATGGCATGGCATGGCATGGCATGGCATGGCATGGCATGGCATGGCATGGCATGGCATGGCATGGCATGGCATGGGGTCAAGCCGGCTGCAGGCACCATTCCTGATGCTCAGCTCTGCCACTCACCCTCCTGTGGTAGCTGGAATGGCACCACCTCCTCGGTCTCCCCTGCTGGAGCAGCTCCAGGGCCTTCTTCCTCCTCCTCTTCCACCCAGGCCAGCTTGGGCACTCTCGGCGGTCTCTGCTCCATATCTCTGACTGGATTGATGGCAACTTGCAGGAGAGATGCCTTGCAAAACCTCCAGGTCACCGAGCCGTGCAGTTGTACCTGGAAGACACCTTCAAGAGGGAAGCCTCAAGAAGGCTGCAGGACAGCAAATCTTGCACTTGCTCTCAAGGGCTCCTGCCACAAGGACAGGAGACCCCTGTCAAGGACTGTGGTTTGGTCTTGATGGGTCCTGCAGAAGCAAAACCTCGGGGAGATCACAGGGCAGCACGTCCTGTGGTCTGGCCTCAAGCTCAGCTGCAGGAACAATGCCTCGGAAAAGCTCCGGGTAGGACACGAACGAGCGCACTGTGCGGGGTCTCCTCACGGCACCGCTCTGTCCCGTCCTGTCCCGTCGCGTGCTCCGAGCACTGTGGCCTGCTCCTGTCACCACCAGCTCCTTTGTCACCATGTGTCACAAAGGGCCCTTGGACACCGGGTTCCATGTCACAGTGACCGTGCTGCAGCGTGTCACCAAGGGCCCTTGCACGCTCTGCCGCCTGCCCTGGGGCCGCCCCCAGCCCAGCCAAAGTGGCCCAGGCTGGAAGGAATGCCTGGCCCCAGGTGTCTAACGCAGCCCCACAGGATCTTTAGGAAGGGCTCAGAGCATCAGCAAACGCTGCCCTGCTCTGCGGGCTCAGGGCAGCAGAAGGAGCCCCCAGGGCTGCCGACGCAGCCGCGCTGGGAAGGGCACGGGGCCTTCCAGGGAAGCTGGCACGGCCTCCTTGGGACACGTCCCGGCCCAGGCCATCCTAAACCCGCGGGTGTGACTCGCACAAGGAACGTGTGGGCCCGGGCACCAATGCTGCTCTGAGCCCTGGGGCCCGGGCAGCGCTGCCATCAGCAGCTGGGGCACAGTCCCTGCCCAAGCAGAGCTGCCACCCCCCGAGCCCTGGCAGCGCTGGTGCCCGTCTCCTGCCCCAGAGACCTGTGCCCCCGGGGGGCTTCTGTGCCACAGGGAGCCAAAGCCCACGTGCATTGGGGGCTGTGCTCCTTCCTGCAGGGGCTGATGGCAGGAGCACCTGGAGCAACTGCTGGCAACACTTGGTCTCTGTCAGAGGGCAGAAGCTGTTAGTCAGTCCTGAAAGGATTTTTTCATGGAAGGGATTGGCATTAGCACCACAATACCACCAGCTGCTGAGTTTCCCTGGACAATTTGATTGTACAGAGGCACTGTCATGTTTCATGTGATCTCCTGTCAGTTCTTCTGGGAAAAACAATAGCCCAGTCTGCGATGTTCAACGTTCCATGTGCTGCCCGACTGTCTGTGTCGTAGCTGATGCAAGGCAAATATTTCCTCCAGACCCAAAGAGTTGTGCCTGAAAAGTCACAGGGCTGCATCTCTTTTTGATTTTTTATTTAATGCTTTCCAGACCCTGCTGACCATTTTTGAGGTTTTCTCCCTATCTCTAGGGCACCCTCTCCAGGAGTTCTGCTGTTCCATCCTTTTGCATTTAGTGAAAGCTACCTGCAGTGACCAGTCGATCAAAGCCCTGGGAAAACCTGAACTCCTGGGTGAAGCTGGGTAAAACATTTCTCTCCCAGATCTGAAGCCATTAAGTGCCAAGCACTGTCCCCAGTGTCATACCCTGTCCCTTGGAAGTGTTCTGATGCAATTTAAAAGGGGTTGAAAAAACCCAACTTTTAACATTTTTGTCATTTCTCCATTAGCATTCAAATCCCTGACCAGAAAAATCACATGTAGACATTTCTGGGATTCTTAAATACCAAAGCTGTCATTTTCATCCTGGTTTTCAGAGTCTCTGAATGGAGTCTCTCACACAAGGATTTAGTTTGAAACACTACAGAAAACACCCTGGTGTTGAGCTGTACCTTTACATTGGCATATACTCCTAATGATTACTTTAGGCCGGAGCAGCAAACCCAACAATGAGCCAAAGAGGTGATTCCTGTCTTCTCATGTGCTGCACAGCACTAACTGGGAATTCAAGAATGGATTCAGGAGCCTCAGGGTGCACAGGAAGCCCCAAAGGCTTTGGGATGCTGAAATGGACCAGCCTGCTGTTTGTGCCTGGGCTGCACAGGCTGAGCTCCATCTGGATGGTCTAACAAAGGCTGAATGGACATACCATGGCCCACTGGAGACTCCAAATCCTGTGAGCTACATAATTCAGTTGTAACCAGCTGAATTTTTCATGTTAACCTGATACCCAGGAGAGGAAATGGTAAACATGGAAAAGTGTTCTTCCAGTTCTAGTGACAGCTGTACCGGCACAGCACCTGTGCCCATGGCAGGGTGGTGGGAACTGGACGATCTTTATGATACTTTGCACCACAAAGTGTTCTGGCATTCTGTGATTCCCCAAGCAGAGAAGAAAACTTGAATTCTCCTCATGTTGTCCACTGCTGAGCAAACATATCAGCATCAAAGGAAGCATGGGACTCTAATGTGTCCTTCCTTTGCCACCATTCCAACTGCGCAACCCCTACTGCCACTGCAGACCTTGGAATTGGTGGAAGTTCCTGGTCCAAGCATTAGACAGACAAGAGAGCAAAACAAGCACCGACAGAATCAGAGGAGCTCTTTCTTGCTAAAGGAAACCACATATTTGAACTGAAAGATCCTATATTTAGTTTAGAGGCTCTTGCCAGCACCTTCCAGGTCTCTCTGCTGTGCACACAGCGCTTTTCATGCCCGCTGCCAACAGGCTTTGGAACACAGAGCCCAACCTGGCTGGCTCTGCCACCAGCACAGCCCAAACGCAGGCGGAGCAAGAAGCAGCAGGGGCTGTTTTGCAGCCATGCCCAAGAGAGACTGGCAGGGTGCCCTCCCTCTGCTCTCCCTTGGCTGGCTTTCTGACTGGCTCTGAGCCTGGGGCTGCCATTCCTCACTTGTGGGGAGCAGAAGCACAGCCGGGATCCCAGCACTGCCTGACAGCGCTCCGGGCACCGGCACGGCCGCGTGTGCGAGTCTCGGGGCACCGTGCTGCTGCTTCATTTGCCCTTAGGCACACCCAGAGCTCCCTGCTAAGCCAGGATGCTCTCTGCTTCTGCCCTCTTCCTCATCCTGCGCAGGGATGGAGCACTGCTGTGCTTTCAGGAAGATATTCCTGAAAACTTCCAGCATTCCAAGCTCCTTTGCCCTCCGCGGATGCTTGCCATGGATTCCCTCTCAGCTGGGTTCAGCGCATACTCAGGTTGGCTCTTTCAACATTCAGGGGCTCTTAGGTGCTCAGCAAGATGTGTAACTGCACAGTGCTGTGGAACTGCACCTTCAGCACAGGGACCTTTCCAGCCTGACCTGCCCTCGTTCCTGTGTGTCTGTGCACAAAACACGGCGTGGGAGAGAACGGCAGCACGGCCTGTGTGTCCCAGGGCCCAGGATTTGCTTCAGCTCCACAGAGATGCAGGCAAAGTGAAGAAGCCAAACTGTTTATTGATGGAAGGCAAAGCAAAGAGATGAGCTGGGAGGGAAAAAAGGGGATCAGCAGTATCTGAGGTCTAAAGGGAAAGAGTTATCCACAGGGAGGGAGAGTGGAGGGAAAAAGAAGGGTTGGGCAGTATCTGAGGTCTAAAGGGAAAGAGTTTTCCACAGAGAGGGAGAGTGGAGTAAAAAAGAAGGGCTGGGCAGAGGCTGTGGGCTAAAGGGAAAGAGTTGTCCACAGGGAGGTAGAGTGGAGGGAAAAAGAAGGGCTGGGCAGAGGCTGTGGGCTAAAGGGAAAGAGTTGTCCACAGGGAGGGAGAGTGGAGGGAAAAAGAAGGCCTGGGCAGAGGCTGAGGGCTGGTGGGAGGCAGCTATCTATAAGCAGGGAGAGGGCTGAAGCAATGCAAGTTTCCTGCAGGCTCAGGTGTGCCAATCATCAGCTGTGTCTGGAGCTCCAGCTGGTCTCTTCTGATCTCAGGGTAGTCTCATCTTCCATTGCATTTGGAGGTCTTAAAGAAATACTGGTTCTTCTGAGCCATTTCTGCAGCTTTTTTACTGAGTATCTGTTGAACAACTATGTTTGTCTGTGAAGGGTTGTCGTCTGCCCTCAGGGCTTGAAGGGCTGGAAGAGAGAGGAACAGAGGCAGGGTAAGAGCCTGGATCTGTGGGAATCCTAGGAGACCTTCCTGCGAGGGCCATCCCACCTTGCTCTCAAGAGCAGAGGTGCCAACTGGAGGTGCCAACTGGATCCACTGGCCACTGAATCCGCTGCCCTGCGTCCCTGAAACCTCTGTGCGCTCTGCCCATGCCACCCTTCATCCACACAAGGAGCGAAGCCGGCCCCAGACAGGACAGGGATTGCAGCTCCCTGCCCAGGCCCCGCTGCCAGCCCGCTGCCCTAACTCACCCTCACAGATGACCTGGAGCTCTCCTGGCTGCCCGATGAGGAGCACCCCGGCGATGCCTGTGAACACAGAGCCTGTCACGGCGCCAGCGGCACAGCTCCCTGCCAGCGGCGCTGCCGGCGCTGTGGCCACACGGGCTGCTGGCCCGGCAGGGCTCAGCCCGGCCCTTGCCGCACGCTGCCGCTCCAGGGCACGGCTGCCAGAGGGCGGCAGCAGCAATGCCCAGGCCAGGCGGGGCTCCACGGCGCCGGGCCCGGCTGGCGCTGCCGGGGCAGCAGGCGGGGCTGGGGCCGAGCTGCGGCGGGCCGGGCCGGGGAGGGAGCCCGGGCTGGTGCCTCACCCATGAACCTGATGGCCGCCTCTCGCAGGGGCTCCTGTGGGCTCTCCAGGTAGGGCAGGGCCTGGCGCAGGTGCTCGGCCGCTCTGCTCCTGTCCTGTGCCAGCTGCAGAGAGCGGCAGGAGGGAAGGGTTGGCGCGGGCTCAGCCCCTGGGCTGGACGCTGCCTGCGCCCAGCCCCGGCCTCCCCTGCCCGCACAGCCCTGAGGCGCGGCCAGCAGCCGCTGGCCAAGGGCTCCCGAGGGCAGGGATCAGAGGGCCGGCTGCTACCCGGGGAGCCGCGGTGCCGGCCCGCAGCCCCGCAAGGCTGGGGCTCCATGGGCACTCGGCTCGGGCCCACGGGAGCCGGGAGAAGAGCCCGCGCGGCCTCTGGCTGCAGCAGCGGGCAGGGACACAGCTGCCAGCCCACACACTGAGCACCGCCCTCAGGGGCCTTCTCCAGGCTGAGCTTGGTCTTCCAGTCCCTCCTTACCAGGACCTCGGGAAACGTCAACAGGTTCTCTGTCTCCAGCAGCTGCTTGAGTTCCCTCTTCTTCAGGAACCCGACTGCACAATGCAGCGTTTCCCGAGAGGCCTGAAGAGCAGCAGAGAGGCACAGATGGCTCCACAGGCCAAGGCACAGGAGCATCCCAGTGCCACAGCCTGGATGAGGGTGCAGCCCGCAAGGTGCCAGGGCAGGAGGCAGCCCGTCTCTCTCCCAGGGGCACACCAGCAGCTGGCCATGATTCCTCACCTGTGCCACGTGCTTATTCTCATCATGGCAGTGGAAGAATAGTGGAGGTAGGCTCTGGCACACAATTGACTTAAGGGGCTTTTTTCCCTTGTCTACTACCAAATCCATCACCTTGAAGAAGAGGTTAAGGGAGAGTAGCTGCACATGGCTGTTGTCCTAGAGGAAAGGAAAAAAAAGTTAGCACCAGCTACTCCACGCCCCCCTGAACAGTACAAAAATCCACAGGGCCCAAAGTTTCTGGGCAGTAAGCAGTGCCCAAGACTGGGGACACAGAGCCTTACGTGGTCAAAGAGCAGCAGGAGTGTCTCAGCCAGCTTCGGGGCAGTGGTGTCAGATACCAAGATGTCTTTGTTCTTGAGCAAATTAGTCAAGACAGAGAGCGTCATTCTGACCACCTCTCCATCTGCATCACTCAGCAGCTCCAGAAGGCTTTGAACAACACTGCATATACGCTTGGCCTGCGTGGAACCAAAGGCTGTGCTAGGAAGCCATGGACGGCTGCACCGCCAACACCGCCCTGGCACTGCAAGGCCACCCTGCTGCTGCAGGGCCCAAAGGCCAAATGCCTGCCCCAAAGCACTGGGGCAGGTGAGGCAGGAGAGCTGGGAGCAGCTGCATCAGCTCCTGAAGCCCTGCCAGCCCAAGGGACTGCTTTCCCCAGTGCAGCTTCAGCCGCTGCCCCCTTCTCACCAGCGAGGGATCCTTGCTGACCACCACGAGGCCTCTGAGCGCCAGGCGACGCCGCTCCCTGCACTCGCTCTGCAGGTGCCTTGACATGATCTCCAGTGTGCTGTCAGCAGCTTCACTCCAATCCAGGCACTCGAGGACCTGAAAGGCACAGGGCAGTGACAGGGAGCCGGCCGGCAGCAGCCCAGAAGCTCACAGGGCTGGGCCCAGGCAGCAGCACAGGGCATGGGCACCGTCCTGGCAGCTGTGGCTGTGAGAGGGCAGAGAGCTGGGAGGCAGCTCAGCCAGGCAGTGCTGGCCACCAGGCTCACCTCCACAAAGAATGCCAGGGCGGGCAGATCCCAGTGTGGCTCCTCCTTGCTGAGCAGCCCAAGCAGGCGGAGAGCAATCCCAGAACACAAGGAGAGTGAGACACGGCACATCTCCCTGGAAGGGCAAAAAAGGCAGCAAGACCATGAGGTGGAGGGGCAAACTTCTTCCAGGAATGACTCACAGAGGTCTGGTCTTTCCCCAGCATCCCTGGAGGGAATGTGAGCACTGTGGGAGGTCCCCCTTTCTGGGCACCCTCCTCTCCCAGCATTTTCCAGTCTCCTTGGCTGTCCCTCAGTGACGAGGCTCTCTGGCCCATGACCACAGGGACTGAGTGGGGCACAGGGCACAAATGCCGGGGGCAGTGTGGAGAAGGGGGTCTCACCTGGCCAGCAGACCCACGGCATAGTGCTGGGTGTGAGCACACAGCATCGTGTCCCAGCAACGCTTGCGCTCCATAGCCACCACCTCATTGTCACACCACAGTTGGCAGAGCAGAACCTTCATGGCCTGCACTGCAAACCTGGGTGCAGAGCAAAGCCCAGGTCACACTGGGAGCACTGGCCCTGGCCACAAGGGTTTGGGAAGGACAGGAGGACTGGGACCTGTTGGGCTTGCTGGGAATGCAGTGCTCCTCCTGACATGCTCTCCAGAAGTTATCAACTTCCTCTGGTGGCATCTGCTGTGTGGTGATGACAACATGGAAGAGCAGAGCCACAAACAGGCGGGAGGAATAAAGCAGCATCGCCTTGTGGCACTCGGGCACCCGGACAATCACCCAGATCACCAGAGTTGCCTGCAAAAGAAGCAGCCCAAGACAGTGCTCAATGCCGAGGTGTCCGTGGGACAGGGCCCAAGGGCAGATGCAGGAGGAGCAGCGGGCCTGGTGCCCCCTGAGCCTGCCCCTAGCCCAGGGTTCAGCTCAGTGACTGAGGCACAGAGTGGATGGAGAGCTGCTGGAGAGACGACCAGGTGGTAAGCAGAGGCCAGTTCCAGAAACTCACAGCCAGGGCAAAAACGTCCCTGTCATCCCCATCAGAGGTGCACGTGCTGTGCAGAGGCCAATCCTCCATCACACAGAGCAGTGTTGGCAGCACTTTCTCCACGGCTGGTCCCGATGATCCTATGGTTCTCCACATCATTGCAGCAGCTCTGTGGGATCAGACCTCTGTGTCAGGGGCATCTCAGTCCCAGGACCATGCCCTGTGCAGCTGTGGGGGCCCAGGTGACAGAGCCCCAGTGCCCTGAGGGGCAGGGAGGGAGCATTGGCAGCAGGCTTGGGGAACAGAGGGGCCCCAGGGTCCTGCACCTCTGTGCCTGTCTGGCAGAGCCCATAGCACAGGCTGTGCAGGGCCATGGGCCCTAAAGGCTGGTGGGCCCTGAGCTGTGCAGGCACGTGGGCCCTGTACCTGTCACACGTTGGGGCACAGCGCAGGAGGGTCAGCACCACGTCAGCAGGGTGTTCTTCAGCCAGCCTCCCAATGTCACTTTGCAGCCTGGCATCCAGAGTGACATGGGACACCAGCCTCTGGTGAATGCTCCTTACAATGGCTGGCACCTGGAGGAGGCATGGGGAAGACTTGGAGCGCTGTCTGGGGGAGCAACTTCTCCAGCTTCCCCAAGAAGTGCTTCCCTTCCTGCCACACTGTGCTGGCCTCAAAGGCTGAGGGGGCCCAGTGACCATGGCTTGAGGGGACACATGATCCTGGCAGGCCTCCAGGCCTGGCCCCAGGCTGCTTACCTGCTGCTGAGAAGGAACAGCACTCTCTTCGAAAAAATCCTTAGTGGGAACGGGCGTTGTGTCAGTATTTGTGATTCCCTGAGTCTCTCCAGTGTTGGTGGTTGTGATGACATCCTCAGTGACTGCCATGTCATCCTTTGCCCTGTGATCACTGGAATTCATTGCAGCATCAGAGTCTTCTGAGCACTCAGCCGAGTCTGGTTTGGTGTCAATATTTGCAATGCCCTGAGTCTCTCCATGGTCAGTGTTTGTGATGGCCACATCCTTGGTCATTGATGTGAGAACAGCCTTCTCCCAGATTTCAGTCACTGAGGTGTCAGAGTCCTGAGAGTGCTCAGCCAAATCTGGGCTGACATCGGGCTCTGCCTGGAGCTCGGTCAGCCCCAAGTCAGCCTGGGCTGTGCCCTCAGCTGCTGCAGTGCTGGTCTTCCTACGTGGAATGCGCAGGAATTTCCGGAACCTCTGCAGGAGAATAAAGGACAGGGAAGGCAGGGATGGTCCAAGCGTGGTGCTTGACTGAGCAGGGACAGCAGGCCCAGCCCAGGTCGGGGTGGCTGCAGGTACCTTCAGGGTTTTGCGCAACCGGCCACGGCTGGATTCCTGCTCTTGTGTGCGCTCCAGGGCTGCATCTGGCAAAGAGCAAGCGCAGCCAGAGCTGAGGGGCTGCGGGAGAGGCCGGAGAACACAGCCCAGCCCTGCGCTGCCCAGGCAGGGAGAGCCCTGGGATGGCCCAGGGGATGGAGCAGGGCCACTGCAGGGTGTCTGCCCGGCCCCTCTTCTGTCCATGGTCATTCCCCCAGTGCGTGGGGTGGGATGGCATGGCATGGCATGGCATGGCATGGCATGGCATGGCATGGCATGGCATGGCATGGCATGGCATGGCATGGCATGGGGCCCAGCTGGCTGTCACCATCAGCTCTGTGGCCCAGCTCTGCCACTCACCCTCCTGCAGTGGCTGCTTGGACTTTTCAGGCTGTTTTCCTGGGGCAGCTCCAGGGCCTTTGGCTTTTCTCCTCTGGGAGACTTTAAACAGGCTGAGAAATCTGCCTGCCATGCTAGAGTCTGTCCTTGAGGGCACCTTAGAGAGATATGCCTTGTGAAAGTTATGAGTCAGTAAGTCCTTTAGTTGTGCCTTGAAGGCATCTGAGACACAGAAGCCTCAGGAAGACTGCAGGACAGCAAGTCCTGCACTTTGGTGTCGAGGGCTCCTGCCGCAAGGACAGGAGACACCTTGTAAACGGTTTTGGTCACTAAGTCCCAGGATCACTCCTTGAGTGCACAGGCCAGAAGGATGGGAGATGCCTCCGAAAAGTTCTGAGTCACCAAGTCTGGCCTTGTGGACACCTGGAAAAGAGAAGCCTCGGGAAGGCCACGGGTCAGCAAGGCCCACAGTCTCCACGAGGTCACCTGTGGAAGTAACGCCTTGGAAAAGCTCCGGGTAGGACACAAACGAGCGCGCTGTGCGGGGGCTCCTCACGGCACCGCTCTGTCCCGTCCTGTCCCGTCGCATGCTCTGAGCACTGTGGCCTGCTCCTGTCACCGCCAGCTCCTTTGTCACCACGTGTCACAAAGGGCCCTTGGACACCCGGTTCCATGTCACAGTGACTGTGCTGCACCGTGTCACCAAGGGCCCTTGCACACACTGCCGCCTGCCCTGGGGCCGCCCCCAGCCCAGCCAAAGTGGCCCAGGCTGGAAGCAATGCCTGGCCCCAGGTGTCCAAGGCAGCCCCACAGGATCTTTAGGAAGGGCTCAGAGCATCAGCAAACGCTGCCCTGCTCTGCGGGCTCAGGGCAGCAGAAGGAGCCCCCAGGGCTGCCGACGCAGCCGCGCTGGGAAGGGCACGGGCCCTTCCAGGGAAGCTGGCACGGCCTCCTTGGGACACGTCCCGGCCCAGGCCATCCTAAACCCGCGGGTGTGACTCGCACAAGGAACGTGTGGGCCCGGGCACCAATGCTGCTCTGAGCCCTGGGGCCCGGGCAGCGCTGCCATCAGCAGCTGGGGCACAGTCCCTGCCCAAGCAGAGCTGCCACCCCCCGAGCCCTGGCAGCGCTGGTGCCCGTCTCCTGCCCCAGAGACCTGTGCCCCTGGGGGGCTTCTGTGCCACAGGGAGCCAAAGCCCACGTGCATTGGGGGCTGTGCTCCTTCCTGCAGGGGCTGATGGCCGGAGCACCTGGAAGAACTGCTAGAAAAACTTTGTCTCTGTCACATGATTTTGCATTTTCCTGAAAGGAATTCTTCTCATGGAAGGGATTGGCAGTAGTACCACAACACCACCAGCTTCTGAGTTTCCCAGGACAATCAAATTTCAGTAGAACGTTGTGCTTTTCTCACTCTCTTTCCTTCATTCTGGCAAAAATAGAATCTGCGCAGCCTCTGATATTCTTGGCTTCAATTGCTGTCTGTCTGGCAGTGGCAGCTCATGTCCAAACACAACTATGTCCCTGCTGAGCACAGCAATGGGTAGCCACAAATAGAGAGGTTCCACAGTGAACATCAAGGCAGACACATGGAAGTACAGAGGACAAGGATAACTCTGGGAGGAAAAGCTGTGCTGTGTCTCTGATTATGGTGCCCACACCCTGAAGCAGCAGCCAAGAGAAGCACTGTAAGAAGACAGGTACAGTTTTTGGCACCACAATATACAAATATTTTAAGCCATCGGCCAGAATGCAAAGGAGGACTGCAAGGATGAAGCGTGGTCTGGAGGGGAAGCCCTAGGTGCAGCTGAGGCCACTCTAGTCTGTTCAGCCTGGAGGAGGGTAATGGGCATCGCTGTGGTCTTCAACGTCCTCCCGAGGGCAATCAGAGGGGCTGCTGCAGCTCTCGTCACTGTTGGGACCAGTGACAGGACTCGAGAAAAGGGCAGGGAGCTGGGACAGGGCAAGTTTAGTTTCCATATCAGGAAAAGGTTTTTCACCCAGAGCACAGTCTGCACTGGCACAGGTTCCCCATTGACACAGCCCAGCGGAGCCCAGGCTGGCTCTTGGGAAAACTCCGGCGCTGTGCCAGGAGTGGGGAACGGCCAAGGCGTGGGTTCTGCCTGCGGATGAAGCTGCTGAGCCACTGCTCAGTGGTTCAGGATCTGAGAACTGCAGCACGGAGCAGGGAAAAGAGAAGGATGAGGCACTTCCACTGTGAGGTTCCACTGTAAGGCAAAGGTTTATTCAAAGGGAAGGATTCAGAAGCAAAGAGCCACGAGCACTTCTGTGCGCAGGATTTTATAGGGGTACAGCTCAGGGGGTGGATACAAACGATTGAGCAAGAAGGAATCTGCAGGGGAGCAGCGAGGGGATTCCATCAGTTGCTTGGGACTAATTAGGACAGATGGGAGGAGAGGGTAGGTCCCATGGGCCAGTGGGGTTTCCTGCAATAGGGGAATTCCAAAGGTGTGGTGCAGCCAGGAATTGGTCCAAGACAAAACTGACAGGGAAGGTTCAGGAACAAAGAGCTGGGTCATCTTGACAGGCAGGGAAGGAGCTGGAACAAAGAGTGGGGCATGGCATGAGGGACAGCTTTGAGGGAAGGGAAAACCTAGGGGTAAACCAACTTGGGGAAAGCATGAGGTACATTAAAACGAACTACCACACAACAACTGATAAATAAACATGAACTGCAACACCCCAGGGAAACGGGCACAGCACCAAGCCCATCTGAGGTTGAGGAGTGTTTGAACAACATCGAGCACTTACCCAAGCTTTTAGACACTACATAAAAAGTCAAGGCTTGTGAACTCTAGGTTTACATGACATCTATTCCTGAGTATTATTTTAGGCATTGTTGTAAGAAACTTGTTTTATCTCCAATCATACCGCAGTTCCTTGTAGATTGTGTGGAACGTGTAATCCTTTTGTGTCCATTGCTTTTTAGGACTATAAAAATGAATATTGGTGCTGGGCGATTCGGAGACACCCAGTGTGTGTTAGCTGCAGTATACAGGGCATAAAGAGAAGGAAAAGAGAAGTACGAACACATACTGATAAGTTTGGAAATTTAGATAGCATTAAGAATGAATAACCCAAGAAGTAAAAATGTTATTAAAAAGAGTCCACAAGGATGTATTTTAGCACATAAGAGAGATTTGGGAGTAATCCCAGAGGGTAATTTTTCAAAGAAGGCTAATCTGATTAAATACTCTACCCAATGACAGCCTTGGTATCAGTTATAAAGTGGTGAAAAGTGACCCCCTAAGGGAATTTTAAATTATCATACATAACAACAGTTGATGTTTTTTTTAAGAAAAGAAAAAAAATGAGATCAAGTGATATAGGCAGACATGGTTTTTTCCCTGAAGAACAAACCTGAGTGGCAGAAAGAATGTGGCTCTGCTTTGGCCCCACAGGACCCTTTAGTCCTAAATTTGGAAAGAGGTAACAGGCAGGAAATAAAGCCATGTTGTTCTGCATGTAGTTTAGGGCAGAGATGTTTGAAATTGGCTACAAAGCACGAGGAAATTGTGTTCTAGGTGTCCAAGCCTTACAGCCGAGTTACCCCAGGCCACCTTGGGTACATTCCCCCTCACACAACGACTCCGCCCCCTGAATTAAACCCAAATGGCAGTGAGGATGAGATGAATAATCCTGGTGAGGGGACAATTTCAGAGACCCCAGGGACAACCAACACAAGGAATCAAACCAACAAAGCTGTGCCTTTAATCTCCCCCTTAAGGAAATCAGTGGGTCCCCCAGGTGAAGCCATGTGGGTGAACATCTGCTTTTCTACTAGTGACTTGGAGAATTAGCAAAAAAAGTTAAATTGGATATTGAAAACCCCTGCAAAGTAGCAAAATGATTTGAGTTCATAGTCAAGAATCAAGACCCAGACTGAGGTGATACTGAATTCCTGCTGACAGAGCTAAGAAAACCAGCAAAAGAGTTGGTGATAAAGACAGCCAGAGCCCATGTGCAGGGACAAATTGCTAGTGGAGCCTGACAAGGTACAGTGCACCAGTTGTTTCCTACTGTAAATCCTTTGTGGGACCTAAATGATGCAGGCAGCTGTGCAGTATTAACCAGATACCAGGAACTAGTCAAATTTGAATTAAAAAATACCATTCCAAAAGCAGTACATTGATCAGTAATAGATAAAATTACACAGGGACAGCAGGAGTCACCCACTGACTTTGTGGACAGGCTCTGAATAGCTGCGAGTAAACACACAGCCCTGATCCCTGGTTGGATATGGGAAAACAGCAATTAATTTCCCTGATGTTTGAGCAATCTAGCCCAGATGTCAGGCAGAAACTTTAGAAGCAGAAAGAGCCTGTAAAGAGAGACTTTAAGGCATTAATGAAAAAAGCATAAAGGGTGTATGATAGTAAAGACAGAGAAAAAGAACTCCCTGCAGCCATGGTGGCAGCTCTGGATCAGCGCCAGGGAGAGGACGTGGGCATGGATGAAGCAAATGCAGGGGCCAAAATAGCAGAGGCAGAGGAGGCTCAAGGCAGCCACAGACCAAGCTGGGGCCAAATCAAGGAGAAGGAGAGGGGACTCCAGCTGGGGGCAAATTCCAGCTTTATTGGAGAGCTCCAAGCACACCTGCAATCCCACGGATCCAGCCAACTGCAGACAGAGAGCTGGGCTGTGCAAGGTGTTATAAAGGGGCGAGTGAACGGGGAGGGGATCGCCCATCTGCCAATGGAATTACAGGAGGGCGTGGGCAGCAGGGAAACAGACATATAGGGGAACCAATGGGGGTAAACCGGGAGAGGGGCCCGGTGCCTGAACCTATCACTCGATGCCCTTGGAAGAAGTTTCTGGAGGGAAGGGATGGGCTGTGGAGTGACAGACAGGACACAGGGGAGGGGTTGAGGGGATGACAAGGCAGTTTTCAGAGAACCAGGGGAGGAGGCAGCGAGATTGACATTAAAAAGGAGGGAGGAGGCAACGGGGGCAGAAGCACTGTAACAGGGAGAAACTGCAGCAAACCAAAGTACAGCTTAATGCAACTACAGCAGATCAGAACACAATACAACAAACAACAAGTGGATATGTGGTCTCCGGAGGACAACGGTCTTTGGAACTTCCCAAAAGAAAGCAATTTGCCAGACACCTCGACCACAGACCGTAAGATAACTCCCTGCTTTCCTTGGAATGACATCTTGGTGCCAACTGCGCATATACAGCTACAGATTGATCATGAAACCTTTATACAAATTGTTTAAAATATATAAAAATACCATGACATGGACCCCCAAACTGAACAGGGCCTTTGAAGAACTGAGGCACGAACTCATGAGGGCCCCTGCTGGGGGGGCACCTGACGTGAGCAAGCTGTTTTGCTTATTCCCAGTGAGAGACAGAATATCTGCACAGGTTCTGGCACAACACCTGGGTCCTTACAACAGGGCAGTGGCCTGATTTCTAAACGACTCAAAACTGTGAGAAAGGGCTGGCCTGCTGGCCTCAGGGCAGCAGCAGCAGTGATCATGAACATTGAAGAAGCAAGGAAGTTAACACAGGACAAAAGATGAGTGTCTCAGTGTCACACACAGTGTCAGCTGTTTTAGATCAGAAAGGGAACCATTGGCTGTCTTCCTCGAGGTTCCTAAACTACCAAGCAGTCCAGGCCAAATCTGATGATACTGGAATCAAGTGACCAATATTGTTAACCCTGCCTCTTTTCTGCAAGGAAAGTCCAAAGCTGAACCTGTAGTACACAACTGCCCAGAGACCATGGAAGCTGTGCGCTTCAGCCGCCAAACTCCAGAGGAACAGCCGCTCCCAGATGCCATGAACCGGTTCAGCCATGAACTGCTGCTGTGATGGCAGCAGTTTTGGGAGGCAGGGAGTGCAAATGGCGGGCTACACCGTGAGCACAGTCTCAGAGGTAATAGAGTCAAAGCCATTTCCAGCAGAAACCTCAGCACAAGAGGCTGAGCTGATAGCCCTCCCTCTGGCATTAGAAGTGGCAAAAGGAAGGGAAGTTAATGTTTGGACTGATTCCAACCATGCCAATGGAATTGTTCATGCCCACGGAGCCATATGTAGAGAAAGAGAACTCCTGAGTGCACAAGAGAAGATGGTCAAATACGCAGCTGAAATCCTCAGGCTTCCCGAGGTGGTGGAGCTCCCATTGCAAGTGGCAACTGTGCATTGCTGAGGGCACTCTAAAGGTAACACCCTCCTGGAAGCGGGTGACAGATTTGCAGATTATGAAGCTCAAATCGCTGCTGAAAGGAATGAACCACTTGTTGCAGCTCTAATACCTACTGCAGTATCAATTAGTGGAGTGTAAAATACCAACCTTTTCATTATAAATGGATTAATGAAAGCAAAGGAAAACGTTCAGAGAATGGTTGGGGACAATTAGAAACAGGTCAACTCATAAGATACCAGGAAATTAAATGAGACAGTATGTGAAATCTGAACAAGATAAGACTGGCTGGGGAGCAGAAACCAATACCTAAAGGAAAGTATTGCAGGCCCAGACATGCAGAACACTGTTAAAGAAGGATCATCACAATGTGTGACTTGTTTGGAGAATAATGCAAATCCAACAGTCAGGCTAGAACAAGGGGTTTTGAGCAGAGGAGCTTTTCCTGGAGACTTGTGGCAGATAGACTTTGCAAAACTCCCAAGAAAGGTAAGTTTTCAATATTTGCTGATGCTTCCTGATACTTTCTCTGGGTGGCCAGGAGCATTCCCTTATAGGACAAAGACAGCTAGTGAATTGATACGAAAAGTATTGCCGAATGAGGTCGTACCTAGGTTTGGTGCACCTAGAGAAATATCCTCTGACAGAGGATCTCATTCCTGTGCCATCTCAAATGGTGCAAGCTGTCAGCAATGCATTAAGAATCCAATGGCAGCTTCACATGCCCTACAGAACACAAGCTAGCGGTCAAGCAGAAAGGCTGAATCATTTGATCAGAGAACGAATAGCTAAAATTTGGCAAGAAGTGCATTTATATTGGTATCAAGCTCTACCTCTTTCTTTTATCAGACTCAATAAAACCTAGCTCCAAAGTAAAAGCCCATTTGAAATGCTTTATGGCAGACCTTACAGATTAAATGTCACTTATGCAGATATTTTGGCTCAAGATGGTAGTCAATATACCTATGACTATTTACTGGCTACAAACAAACAATTGCACCAGAAGTTTAGTACTGTGTTTGAGAATCAATCTAAGCAGCCAGATCATGAATTGCATGCAATTGATCCAGGTGGCTGGGTGTGTGTTAAGAATTTTACAGGTGATCCTCTGCAGGAAAAGTGGGATAGACTGTTTCAAGTGCTCCTGACTACTTTTATCCATCTCAGTAAAGGATAGACCTGCCTGGAATCACTACACCCCTTCAATCTTCTTGATTCAAGAAATCACCAACTAAACCCTGGACGACCAAACCTGTTGGGGATCATGGACTAAAACGCAAATTCACTCCTAAACCATTTAATTCATATTGTATTTCACTGTCTTTTTCATTCGTCACACAGTCAGTGCCTTTGATGTTAACACCTGTGTAACACTAATAGGAAGCATAGCTCATTTTACAGGACTCAGGGATTGCAGGCTTTGCGGAGAGGTGCAACAGTGGAAGCTTCCCTTAACAGGGCTACCATCCAGCAATTGGTCAGATTTCAACCCCACAGCTTCCACAATGCTAGTGCTCAGTGTAGACAGGCTGGATCTTCTTGGGAAAGCCCCTTTTCCAGTTACAGCTTCTCATCGAGCCAGTCCCAGATACACAGGGCTGAACAAGTCTGGAACAAATCTCAGCAGCTTTTCCAGTAACACAGCTGGGTGAGTCAGAGGCACTCAGCCAGTGAGTGATCATGGAAAAACTGTCTTTTTGATAGACATATGGGAAACAAGTCAGTGAGAATTAACACCAACTGCCATCTTCCTGATGCATCTGGGTGCCTTTGTGGGAACGGAATAACATTAAAACAATTAGCAGGCAACTGGACTGGCCAATGTACATGGGATGTCTTCTCCCTTGGTTACAGGTCTAAATCAAATTCATAAAATGATAGGTATTATTCAAGGACTGTGGAAGAACAGGCTCACTAAGAGAACACCCAGTAACCCAGTGGTGTGATGCAGCAACAGTTTTCACAGATTTGTGAGGGCGTAGCTCCCACGTTTAGTAATTGCACAACTGGAAAACACAATTTCAAACATCTCAGCCAAAACAGAACTGATTTCTAATTTAACAGCAAATGCCTTAGGAAGACTACAAACAGAAACACACTCACTAAAAGAAGTAGACTTTCAAAACCTCCGGGTGTTAGAAATGGTAACGGCCAAATGGGAGGAGTTAGTATTCTAATTAATGCCAGTTGTTGCACTGATACAGATCAATCAGGGCAAATAGCAATGGATATCCATGCCATTTGGCAACAGGCAAAAGTACTCCCTGCTGTAACCCAAGGCATTACATCTTGGAGCAAACATTTGAGGGAAACTCTGATATCTTGGCTACCTAATCTGAACTGGCCTACACAACTTTTGGTGGGAATTTTAGGAACTGCAATACCATTCTTAGGAACCTGCATGATGAGCCAGTGTTGTATATGGTATTGTAAACAAACTGCCACCACATATCACAAATGGAAGCAAAATAAAATGAGATACAGGATGGAAACAGGTAAATATTTTGAGACCACAACAAGACTATAGTTGCTAAAGAATTTGCAAAGCATAAAAGAAATGGGGGTCTTGATGTCTAGGCAAGGAGAGAATGCTTGAGCTGCACAAAAAGCTGTAGCTGTGCAGAAGGAAGTAACTACTTTGTAATGGGGTATGTGAACGAAGCACCTTTTGGAAATCAGCAAATTCAGCAGAACAAGCTACCTGCAAAAGCTGACCACTGGCTATTTGAGCACACAATCCTATTGAGCATACACAAGATGCAGGCGTGGAGAGCTCAAGCCCGAGGAAGACTTATGAGCCTTCATCCAAAATGACCACCGGAGGCTGATGACCAGCTTGTGCAGAAACCGTGCATGTGCTACAATGCGGGGGAAGGGTATATATGTCCAATGGCGTCAGGAACCCACGCCTTAAAAAAGGAACCCACTTGCCGCGGCAACTACGTCCAGATATGGACAACAAGGGACAATCCAGACCAGTGAAGAGCTTTTTTTATTATCAGCACATCAGTCTCAAGACATTGTTAGACAATGGAGACAAGATGTTAACAGCTCGCTGACCCACAGGGAATGCCAAGGAGGTGGGGGATTACAGAATAACAGAAAACCATCTGAGCCTAGATTTCAGCCAATCATACATAGAACAACACATATTGACAAGCATTCTATCCAATCTTATAAAACACACATAATGGTAGTTAAAACAAAGACTGGTTCATAAGAGACAAAGAACAGAGCTCTATTCATGCTAATCTTCTAAAGATATACATTAAATAACCTTGTTGCCATCCTTAAGCCAGTTCTACAGAAGCCTATTGTTTTTTGTCACGTATGCTCTACCTCTTGGGAAACTTTTCTGTTGTATTTGCAATGCTAACAAAGCTTCAGTCTGAGGGCTATACTTTTTTAACCATTTCCTAAAGACCCTCTAACTTTATGGATTCCAACACTACAAGGGCTTGCATCATGGTGGGATTAGAAAATATGTTTCAATGTGGAGTGAGGAAAGTATAATGTGCACAAGAATAAAACACGTATAAAAGCCTGAACTGTTCAAAGAATGGATGAGTGAGTTTGTGGTGCAGCAATGCCCCTCACTGCCAGCACTGAATAAACAAATACCAGCTGCAATGGCCTCATACCATGGAGGGCTGTTTTCTTGCCTAGTTTTTGGGCATCAGCACCATAATCAGAGACACAGAACAACTTCTCCTCCCATAGTTATGCCTATCCACTGCACATCCCCAGGTGTCTGCCTTGATGTTCATGGGAGAACCTCCCTATTTGTGGCCATCCATTGCCACGCTCAGCAGGGACGCAGTTTTGTTTAGACAGGAGCTGCCACTGCCAGACAGGCAGAGACCAGAGCCTAGAATATCAGAGGCTGGCATGATTCTTTTTTTTTTTCCAGAATGCAGGAAACAGAGTCAGAAAAGCAGAGAGTTCCATTGAAATCTGATTATCCCGAGAAACTCAGAAATGGATGGTGTTGTGGTGCTACTGCCAATGCCTTCCATGAGAAAAATTCCTTTCAGGAAGGAGCAGCATCATCTGACAGAGACCAAGTGTTGCTGATAGTGGAGCCCTGGAAGAAGTTACAGATGGAATCTAAAATGTTAGGCTTTGTGCTTTCCCAGATCAACTGCACCTGCATAAGCATTATCATAAATTATATAATTGTTAGATGTGATGATTGTTTAGTAATAAATGTAATTAATATATAACCATAAGAAGAATAATGAGAAACTATGCTGGAAATTCAGAGAGGGGCTAAATTTATGTATACAATAGAACAATACAAGTTTAATAATTAACATGAAAGTTAGATAACGATAGAGTATAAAAACATGATCATTTCGCATGTATGTTGGGAATCAGATTTCGGTTGAATATACCCCAATTCCCAGAGCTCTTAATAAAAAGCACTGCCTATAATCCCCCGTGATGATGTGTTTTTGAACGCTAACATTTTGGCGACCCGTGGATGGGACCCTTGTGAGTGCTGCTGAGCGAGTTCGTGACTCGATCACGCTCCAGCTGGCACTGAGGGATTCTAAGGGAGCCCATCGGCCGCGACCTGCTTCCACCGCTCACAAACGTCTCCGGGAGAGAGGTAAAGTGCTTTTTACTTTGGTTTGGTTTTGGATGCCTGCCAAATAAGACGCAGAGAAAGCTACGCTTGGTTGGGCTAAAGGAATTCCTGTTGGTACAAGCCTAGGCGCTGTTCCGTAAGACAATCGCGAAAGCGTTGTGGGATTGGCGTTGTGGTGTATTTGAAATGGAGAAACCTAAACAGATTTTGGGCAGTAACACCCCTATCCCGCAAAATTCTCCTTTGGGCTGCTTATTAGCACATTGGAAACAGGGTAACTTTGGGGAAGCATTACGTAAAACTAAGTTGATTGATTATTGTAATTCATCGTGGCCAGAATATGCCTTGGAGAGTGGCGAAAAATGGCCAAAATACGGTACTCTGCAATATAACACTATTTTGCGGCTAATGTCGTTTTGTAAACAAGAAGGAAAATGGGATGAAGTACCATATGTTGATCTGTTTTTCTATTTACGGGGAAAGCCAGAATGGCAGGATGAATGTGGATTATTAGTGGTTACAACATCTGCAAAGTGTGGGGTTTGTGAGGAACATTGTTTAGAACACTTGGCGTTAAAAGAAAGCTTGAGTAAGGAAAATTATACAGATACTGATTTACAAGTAGCTCCAATAGGAACAAGAGAACCTAACCCTATCCCACCTGTTTCATCTGTCCCTATCCCACTACCTGCTCCTCACCCACCTAGTCCTGAACCAGTCTCGTCTAGTTCACCTTTCCCTCTTTAACCTCCTCTGCCATCATCACCTGATCCGTCTTCCTCGGAAGATGAGCAAAACCTAACTGTGATAGAAAGGAGAAAGAGGTATGTGAGTGAAAAAGATAGCAATGGTAATGAATCAGGGACTCCAACAGCCCATAGAACCAGGAGTCGGTCAAATTTTTCTCCAGTTGTGCATAGAAAAGGCATAAGCAAACAAAAACGGACTGTGATTGCCCCCTTGCGACAAGGTGTCGGAGTGGAAGGGCCAGTATTTGTAAAAGTGCCTTTTTCCTAGGCAGACTTAGTTATTTGGAAACAGTCAGCCAGAACTTATAGAGAAAATCCTGATAAAATGGCACGCGATGTAAAATGGTTATAAAAGCTCAAAATCCTGACTGGGATGACATACAAGTAATATTAGATACTCTGATGGATTCTACTGAAAAAGAAATGGTACTTAAGGCAGCCAAAGAGAGGGCAAGAGAAGATATTAGAAATGGACTAGTAAGAGGGAGTTTAGATGTGAATTTCCCAATTGAGGATCCAGATTGGGACCCTAATTTATTGTGCGATATGAGGAAATTACGGAAATATCAAGAGTGGTTCCAAATAGGAGTTCCGAACACTGTGCCCAAAACTATAAATTGGTCCAAACTATATGAGGTTCGACGGGAAAAGAAGGAATCTCCCACTGCATTTTTGGAGAGGCTTAAGGAGGTAGCAAGGAAATATACAGACCTCCAAATGGATACAGAGCCAGCAAAGTTCAGCTCGCTCTCATATTCTTGGGCCAATCAGAGGACAACATTTGTAGAAAATTGCAAAAATTAGAAGGGAAGGAATTAAGGAATTTGGATAAGTTACTGGAGGTTGCTTGGAAGGTATATAACAATTGGGAAAAAGAAGCTAGTAAAAGGCAGCAGCAGAATCTTTTGGCAGTAATACAGGGGAAAGGGAACCCAAATTTCAGGGGACGTAACAGGAAGGGTCGGGGTAGGAGACCAGTTACCCAGGGGTTAAGCCTGAATCAATGTGCATATTGCAAGGGGCTGGGACATTGGAAGCGAGATTGTCCAGAATTGTTTCACCAGGACAATCAGTTCCAGCAGGGAAACACTGCCAAAGCCATGGTGTTAGGAGAATGTAACTAACTGAACCTGTGGAACAGGTTCAAGAACTCGCCACAAATAGACAATAGAATTTAACACACCAATATTTCCAGTAAGGAAACCAAATAGGTGTATATAGATTAATGCAGTATTTGAGAGCAATCCATAAAAAGGACATTTATCCAGTGGTAACAAATTCTCACACATTGCTAACATCCATAAAGGGGATATATAAGTGGTTGACTGTAATTGATTTAAAGATGCCTTTCTCTGCATGCCCTTTGACAAGAAAATAGGAAACGGTTTGTCTTTGAGCAGAAAAACCCAGGGAACAGAAGAAAGACCCAGCTCACCTGGGCATGACAAGAACTCGCCAACCCTATTTGGAAACTAACTGGCAAAGGAACTGGAGATTTGGACCGAAAATGGGCAAGTGCCAAGGGACCAATACTTATTGTTGCAGTTGATGTATGTTGATGATAAACTAATAGCTACAGAAGAAAGAGCAACCTGTATAAAGGTAACCATTGAGATTTTAAATTCACTGGGAATGAGAGGCTGTAAAGTATCCAGTGGAAAGGCACAAATCGCACAACAGACTGTGATACACCTGGGATGTGAAATTTCACAAGGGCAACGAAAACTAGGTACTAACCGTATCCAAGCTATTTGTGCTATTCCAGAGCCCCAGAATTTACATGAGCTGCGAGTCTTCCTCGGGATGGCAGGATGGTGTCGCTTGTGGATCATGGACTATGGACTGATTGCAAAACCCCTGTATGAAGCTGAGAAGATGCAGCCATTCACCTGGGGCAAACCACAGAGAGAAACCTTCCTAAAATTAAAGGAAGCACTAACAACTGCTCCAGCATTAGGGTTACCTGATTTGTCTAAAGCTTTTCAGCTGTTTGTACATGAAAGGCTGCGCCTAGCACTAGGAGTCCTGACCCAACGTCTGGGAAGCTGGAAAAGGCCGGTGGGCTACTTTTCCGAACAACTCGACAACTTAAGTGCTGGGTGGCCCCCATGTCTGCGGGCAGTCGCAGCTACTGTGATCCTGATACAAGAAGCCAGGAAACTTACTATGGGAAGGCACATAGATGTCTATGTACCACACACAGTAACCACTGTCTTAGAACAAAAGGGGGGCCATTGGCTATCTCCCAGCAGGATGATGAAATTCCAGGTACTCCTGACGGAGTAGGATGATGTCACATTAAAAACAACTAACCTTTTGAATCCAGTGTTGTTCCTAGGTACCACAACTGTAGAAGGCCCATTAGAACATGACTGTGTAGAAGTAATAGAGTACACCCATTCAGCAAGAGAAGACCTGAAAGATGTCCCACTAGAGCAGCCAGAGTGGGAGCTGTTTACAGATGGGAGCAGCTTCATGGAAAACGGAACCAGATACGCTGGATATGCGGTAACAACAGTCAATACAGTAGTGGAGCAAAGGCATTACCACCAAATACATCTGCCCAGAAGGCAGAACTGGTTGCTTTAACTAGGGCACTAGAATTAAGTGAAGGGAAAAAGGTAAATATCTGGACTGACTCAAAATATGCCTTTGGAGTGGTGCATGTACACAGAGCACTGTGGAAAGATAGAGGACTGTTATCTTCTCGGGGTACGCACATTAAACATCAGGATGCAGTCCTGCAATTGATAAAGGCAGTACAAAAACCTGAACAAACGGCAATCATACACTGCAAAGCACACCAATCAGGAAACACCAAAATCTGTGAGGGAAAACGAAAAGCAGACTGGGCAGCCCGACGGGTTGCTTGAGAGGTACAAACAACAATGGCATTGATACCTTTGAAGCTTAATGTATCCCAATTCAATTTACCTCCAAAACCAAAATATTCAGTAAAAGATGAGAGACTGGCATGTTTGCTAAATGCACAAAAGAATTCAGAGGGATGGTATGTGACTGCACAAGGACAAATAGTGGTACCCCCCTTGATAATGAGAGAAGTTCTATAAATTAAACATAATGAATGTCACTGGGGAGCAGAGGCATTGGTAAAATTGCTAAAGCAGAGTTTAATTTCAGTACGGATGTGAACAATGGCAAAATCAGTAATGTCAAAATGTGATATCTGCTTGAAAAACAACCCGATGGCCAGGCGACAGGCACAGCTGGGAAGAATTCGGGTAGGAATAGAGCCAGGAGACTACTGGCAGGTAGATTTTGTAGAACTACCAAGGACTCGAGGATACAAATACCTGCTAGTGGGGGTTGGCGCATTCTCTGGGTGGTCAGAAGCCCTTCCCTGTCACACGAACCAAGCAAAGGAAACAGTTAAGTGGTTACTACAGGAGATTATTTCCAGATTCGGGGTACCCCTAGAGGTATCATCAAATAGGGGACCCCATTTCATAGCTACAGTAGTAAGAGAGGTAAATAGATTGCTGGGGATAAATTGGGACCTCCACACACACGTGGAGACCCCAGTCAAGTGGACAGGTAGAGAGGATGAATCAGACACTAAAAAGACAAATCAGTAAAATATGCCAAGAAGCCAAATTGCAGTGGCCCCAGGCTTTGCCAATACCACTGTTGAGGATTCGGATAAAGCCTCTGAGTGGGATGAGTCAGTCCTTATGAGATATTGTATGGGAAACCATATGAATCTCCTGAGCCTAACCCTAATGTACACATCACAGGAAAGCAGGAAGTGTATAATTATGTTCTGTCTCTTGGGAAAACTTTAGCTCGGCTCCGGAGTATCCTCGTGTGGAATAGACCACTGACTCTCGAGAACCCAGTTCATAACATACATCCAGGAGACGAGGTGTACATCAAGAACTGGAACAAGGAACTGCTGAAAGAAAAGTGGAGTGGACCCCATCAGGTACTACTGACCACCTTTACAGCAGTCAAAGTAGCCAGCGTGGACCCCTGGATTCACTATATCCGAGTGAAGAGAGTCCATCCTGGATCACAGACTGTATAAACTCTGGAATGAACGAAGGCTGCAGATAAGATGTGTTTAATTGCTTTCAGAATGCTATCAGTAATTGTGCTAACATTATGGTTATTAATATCTTTGGGATGTGGAATGCAAAATGATCAACTAACCACTCCTCATTCTAGAATGAAGAGAGAGGTACAAACAGAAACACAGGTGATAAAGGTTTCTAATGCAGTTTGGGCTGAGAATGTAATGATTGGATTAGTCAAAGATTTTGCCAAAATGCAAAACACCAGTCGAATAAACTGCCTGTCTGCCAATACCAAAGGCAGCAGGAGACCCAGTAAATTGGGGAATCATAACATCAAAACTACCTGAAATACAAAAGAACAAAACAATTACATGTAAACAGGTACCCGAATCGAGGCAAGATACAGAAACCACTCTGGTATGGAAATGTGAGGCCAAGGATAGGAAAGATCAGATAGAGCCTTGGGACAGTGCGTGGTCTGTGAGTATTCTTCAAAGATTCCAATACATGGCAAACACCCCTTGGTGTATTAAGTGGGAAGGCCCTGAGAATGAAACAGATCCAGCAATAACAAACACGGACACTAGTAGCAGAACGAGGGCAGACAAAGTAAGTTGGTGGGCATGTAATAAAACTTACGACTGCACTTCAGATGATGTAGAGATAAAACAGATGCCACCCCTGGCAATAGCCCTACAAATTGGTTGTGCTTGCAGAGGGATCAAACATTAACAAGGCAGAATGAATTACAGAGTAATTATAGGGTGTACCAGGGTTACAGTCTGATGTCCAGGACAATTTGTATGGGCAGCAAGTGATGGTACCTGGACAACATATCTGCCTGTAGACGGGAAAGTAAAGGAGATTACTTTAGGCCTCCCAACCTCATGTCCAATTTGGAAAAAGTCCCCATTTAATGGAAAACGTGAATATCTGCAGATAAGAGCAAGACGAGAAGTTCTAGACAATGAAAATCCAGATGACACTTGGCAAGAACCCTCTAGTGGAGTGAAATTTGGATGGGCCCTAGAGTCATTGCTTGGTCCTATAGCAAACTATCAGAGTAGAGAGATGCTATACAAACTTACAGGTCAGGTAGGTAGACAGGCAACAGTCACCCGGGAAGGATTTAAATAATTAAATATACAATTACAAGCCACCACAAAAATGACTTTACAAAATTGATTAGCGCTAGATATGTTACTCCTGAAAGAGCATGGAGTATGTGTATTATTCAAGGGAAAAGTGATCATTGCTGCGTTCATATCCCAAATATAACTGCAGATGTAGAATATGATATCAATCAGTTAAAACAAATAGAGCATGAAGCACAAGAAGAGCAAAAGGATTTGGCTACAAGCTGGTTAGGAGAAATCTTTAAAGGATTAGGGTGGAATGTGAGTTCATGGATTAAAATCTATCATTGAGAGTGTGAAAATCTTACTAATTGTATTCTTAGCAATTTGGTTAGTTGACAGCATCTTAAAGGGAGGGATACAGAAGAAAACGTCCTGGAACCGGAGGATAATAAAGGCACTAACACGAGGTTCATGCCCACCATCTTCTGGTTCTCCAGTTCGTAACAGCATCCACGACAACGTTCACATCAACCCTGGATTTGAAGTACCAAGTACGAACTGAGGAATAAAGGACTGTATCAAGTGAAAACATTTACACCTAGAGTGAAGTGAAAATGCTTTCAAAGGGAGGAGAATGATAGTGGAGCCCTGGAAAAAGTTAAAGATAGAATCTAAAATGTTAGGCTTTGTGCTTTCCCAGATCAACTGCACCTGTGTAAGCAGCATGATGAAATATATAATTGTTAAATGTGATGATGATTAAGTAATTAAATGTAATTATTATATAACCATAAGAAGAATATTGAGAAACTATGCTGGAAATTCAGAGAAAGGCTAAATTCATGTATACAATAGAACAATATAAGTTTATTAATTAACATGAAAGTTATATAAAGACAGAGTATAAAACATGATCCTTTCGGATGTCTGGTTGGAATCAGATTTGGGTTCAATATACCCCGATTCTCAGAGCTCTTTAATAAAAAGCACCGCATATAATCCCTACGTGATTAAGTGTTTTCAATGCTAACATTGCCAGCAGTTGCTCCAGTTGCTCCGGCCATCAGCCCCTGCAGGAAGAAGCACAGCCCCCAATGCACGTGGCACAGAAGCCCCCCGAGGGCACAGGTCTCTGGGGCAGGAGACGGGCACCAGCGCTGCCAGGGCTCGGGGGGTGGCAGCTCTGCTTGGGCAGGGACTCTGCCCCAGCTGCTGATGGCAGCGCTGCCCGGGCCCCAGGGCTCAGAGCAGCATTGGTGCCCGGGCCCACACGTTCCTTGTGCGAGTCACACCCGTGGGTTTAGGATGGCCACGGGCCGGGACGTGTCCCAAGGAGGCCATGCCAGCTTCCCTGGAAGGCCCCGTGCCCTTCCCAGCGCGGCTGCATCGGCAGCCCTGGGGGCTCCTTCTGCTGCCCTGAGCCCACAGAGCAGGGCAGTGTTTGCTGATGCTCTGAGCCCTTCCTAAAGATCGTGTGGGGCTGCGTTAGACACCTGGGGCCAGGCATTCCTTCCAGCCTGGGCCACTTTGGCTGGGCTGGGGGCGGCCCCAGGGCAGGCGGCAGAGCGTGCAAGGGCCCTTGCTGACACGCTGCAGCACGGTCACTGTGACATGGAGCAGGTGTCCAAGGGCCCTTTGTGACACGTGGTGACAAAGAAGCTGGCGGTGACAGGAGCAGGCCACAGTGCTTGGAGCACGTGACGGGACAGGACGGGACAGAGCAGTGCCGTGAGGAGCCCCCGCACAGCGCGCTCGTTCGTGTCCTACCCGGAGCTTTTCCGAGGCATTGTTCCTGCAGCTGAGCTTGAGGCCAGACCACAGGACGTGCTGCCCTGTGATCTCCCCGAGGTTTTCCTTCTGCAGGACCCATCAAGGCCAAACCACAGTCCTTGACAGGAGTCTCCTGTCCTTGTGGCAGGAGCCCTTGAGAGCAAGTGCAGGATTTGCTGTCCTGCAGCCTTCTTGAGGCTTCCCTCTTGAAGGTGCCTTCCAGGTACAACTGCACGGCTCGGTGACCTGGAGGTTTTGCAAGGCATCTCTCCTGCAAGTTGCCATCAATCCAGTCAGAGATATGGAGCAGAGACCGCCGAGAGTGCCCAAGCTGGCCTGGGTGGAAGAGGAGGAGGAAGAAGGCCCTGGAGCTGCTCCAGCACTGGAGACCGAGGAGGTGGTGCCATTCCAGCTACCACAGGAGGGTGAGTGGCAGAGCTGGGCATCAGGAATGGTGCCTGCAGCCAGCTTGACCCCATGCCATGCCATGCCATGCCATGCCATGCCATGCCATGCCATGCCATGCCATGCCATGCCATGCCATACCATGCCATGCCATGCCATGCCGTGCCATCCCCTGGGGACATACCCAGGGACAGGACAGAAGAGGGGCCGGGCAGACACCCCGCAGTGGCCCTGCTGAATCCCCTGGGCCATCACGGGGATCTCCCTGCCTGGGGAGCGCAGGGCTGGGCTGTTTTCTCCGGCCTCTCCTGCAGCCCCTCAGCTCTGGCTGCGCTCACTCTTTGCCAGATGCAGCCCTGGAGCGCACACAAGAGGAGGAATCCAGCCATCGCCGCTTCCACAGTACAGTGCAGGTAACTGCAGCCACCCTGACCTGGGCTGGGCCTGCTGTCCCTGCTCAGCCCAGCACTGTGAGTGCAGCACTCCATGCAACCTGCCCGGCTTCCTGCCCTTCTCCTCCAGCTTGTCTGCAAATTCATGAAGAGAATTCAGGAGGAAGAGACCATCGCCAGGGAAACTGGGCTCAGACCATACTCACCCACCTTACAAACCAAGTCCAGCGCTGGCCTCCTATCTATGATTGTAGAGGAAAATTTTTACTTTCGAAACCAAGTAAGCAGCCTGTGGCCAAGGTTTGATCCCCCCAGGAATTGCTTGGCCTCCCAGGCCACGCATGCTGGTTGCTGTGAGCATTTGGGGCCACATGGCAGTTCGCTGGGAAGGGAAGCACTTCTCTGGGGAAGCTGTGAAAATTGCTCCCTCTGGCAGCTTTCCAAGTCTCCTGGTGCCTTCTCCAGGTGCCCGCCATGGTGAGGTTCATCCACCAGTGGATCATGGCCAATGATTGTGACGAGCACAGGCTGGACAATGCCCTGCTGGATCTCGCTGAAGCACAGCCACATGACGCAGTGATGACGCTCCTGCGTGTGGCCCCGTCCTGTGACAGGTATGGGGCCCACCTGCCCACAGGGCTCAGGCCTCCCCAGCCCATCGCCCTGTATACATCCTGGCCCAGGTGTGTGACCAGCAGAGACTTCCAGGGCTCTCTGGCTGCTGCCTTTCCCAGCCCTGGCATGTCAGCCCCTGAGCCTGCTGCCATGCTCCCTCCCTGCCCCTCAGGGCTCTGTCCCCACAGGGCTGGGCTGTCTGGCTGCTGCTGGCCAGGGCCAGTGGGCAGAGGCAGAACTGGCAGCCAGCTCAGCTCCCCCTGCGGCTGTGTCTGAGACGCCCCTGAGACATTGCTCTGACCCCACAGAGCTGCCATGACCATGTGGAAGACCATCATGGGCTCAGCCAGGACTGCAGAGCTGGCACTGCTGATCCTCCTGGATGTGCTGGAGAGCTGGCCAGAGCACAGCACGTGCACCTCCGATAGGGATGAAACGGGTGTCTTTGCCCTGGCTGTGAGTTTCTGACACTGGCCTTTGCTGGCCCCAAGGCCGCCTCTCCAGCAGCTCTCCATCCTCCTTCCCCCACTGCATCTCCCTGCCTCAGGCGCTGCCCTGAAACCTGGCCCAGGGGCAGCTTCAGGCCCACCAGGCCCTGTGGTCCCCCAGCCTCTCTCCGGGCCTCTCCCTGCCACGCTCGGGCCCTGCCACACAAACACCTCGGCACTGAGCGCTGTCTCAGGGCCTTTGTCCTTTGCAGGCAACCGTGGTGATGTGGAAGATCCTCCAGGAGCTCCCTGTCCCATGCATGTTAAAGGTGTATTTCCCCCGCCTGTTTGTGCATCTGCTATTCCAAGTGTTTCTAAGCACAGAAGAGATGCCAGAGGAGGTCAATACACTCTGGAAGCGATGCCAGGAAGAGCACGGCCTTGCCACCAGCCCCAACAGGTGCTCCATCCCACTCCTCCTGTCCCTGCCACATGGCCTGGGAAGGAGCCAGTGCTGCCAGTGTGACCTGGGCTTTGCTGTGCTCACAGGTTTGCAGTGCAGACCCTGAAGTCCCTGCTCTGCCGAAAGCAGTACAACGATGTGGTGGTGGCAATGGATCGCAGGTGTGGCTGGGACACGCTGCTCTCTGTTGACACCCGCCACTTTGCTTTGGGTTTGTTGGCCAAGTGAGACCCCATTCTCCCCACTGCCTCTGACATTTTTGCTCTGTGCCCAGAGTGACCCACACAGTGCCCGCGGTCATGGGCCAGAGGGCCTTGTCACTGAGGGACGGCCAAGGAAACTGGAAAAGTCTGGGAGAGGAGGGTGGCCAAAAGAGCGGCCTCTGAAGTAGCCCAAGCGCGCTTGCAGGCTGCTGGAGAAAGACCTGACCTGTGTGAGTCACTCCTGGGACAGGTTTTATTCTCCTGCCTCACAATCTTGCTGACTTTTTCTCCTGCCAGGGAGATGTCCTGCGTCTCCATACCCTCCTGTTCCCGGATCTTTCGCTACCTGCTCCGGCTGCTCAGAACAAGGGAGCCACGCTGGGATCTGCCTGCCCTGGCATTCCTTGTGGAGGTGAGCCTCAAGGCCAGCGCTGCCTGGCTGAGCTCCCTCCCAGCTCTCTGCCCTCTCACAGCCACAGCTGCCAGGACGGTGCCCGTACCCTGTGCTGCTGCCTGGGCCCAGCCCTGTGAGCTTCTGGGCTCCTGCCGGCCGGCTCCCTGTCACTGCCCTGTGCCTTTCAGGTCCTCGAGTGCCTGGACTTGAGGGAACGCAGTGACACTGTTCTGCAGATCATGGCACAGAACCTGCAGAGCGAAGACAGGGAGAGGCGTCGCTTGGCACTCAGAGGCCTCGTAGTGCTGGGCAAGAATCCCTTGATGGTGAGAAGGGGGCAGTGGCTGAAGCCGTGCAGGCAGCGTGGGGCTGAGCAACGCAGTCGCTTGGCCTTGCCTGGGCTTCGGGCGCTGGGGCAGCTGCTCCCAGCTCTCCTGCCTCCCGCTCCAGCTGCCCCAGTGCTTCGGGACAGGCCTTTGGCCTCTGGGCCCCGTGGCAGCAGGGCGGCCTTTCACAAACTTGTGTTCCACACAGGCTGAAAAAATGCGGAGCCTGACTGAAAGTCTTGTGGAGCTCCTAGAGGAAAATGAAAGCGACATGATCAGGATGACCATTCTTCTACTGAGATATTTGCTGCTGGATAATGGTGCCCCAATACCCACCCCCATTGCCCTGGAGCTGGCTGAGGAGCTCCTGCCACTCTTTGACCATGTAAGGCTCTGTGCCCACAGCCACGGCCACTGGCTGCTGCCCGGACACTTGGTGCCCTGTGGAGATGCAGGCCCGTGCCCTGGGGGGCCTGAAGCAGCTGATGCTGAGGTTATTTGCCCTTCTTCTCATACAGGTTGATATCCAGGTGCAGCTGAGCTCCATGTGTGTCTTCCAAGAGATGCTGGACTTATTAACAGAAGATGGAAGAAAGGCCCTGAAGTCCCACGTGAGCCAGAGCCTGGTCCCACTCTACTTCCACTGCTATGATGAGAATCAGATGATTGCTGAGGTGAGGATTTGTGGCCAGCTGCAGTCCCCCTGGGAGGGTCCTGGGCTGCCTCCTGTGCTGGTACCTTGCAGGCTGCAGCCTGCTCCAGGTTATGACACTGGTTCTCAGGTCTTTTCCCTTGGGTTGTGCGGACATCTGCACATGTTTGCTGTTCCCCAGGCTTCCGCGGAAATGCTGCTTTGCGCGGCCAAATTCCTGAAGAGGAGGGGCCTTGTCAAAATGGTGAAGAATAAGAAGCTGTGCATGTTCGTAGACAGCCTGGTAAGGAGGGCCGGGAATCCCCAGGCTCAGCCTGGAGAAGGCCCCTGAGGGCGGTGCTCAGTGTGCGGGCCCGACAGCTGTACCCCTGCCCGCTGCTGCAGCCAGAGGCCGTGCAGGCTCTTCTCCAGGCTCCCGTGGGCCCGAGCCATGTGCCCATGGGGCCCCAGCCCGGCGGGGCTGCGGGCCGGCACCGCGGTTTCCCGGGCAGCAGCCGGCCCTCTGCCCCCTGCCCTCGGGAGCCCTTGGCCAGCGGCTGCTGGCTGCGCCTCAGGGCTGTGCGGCCAGGGGAGGCCAGGGCTGGGCGCAGGCAGCGTCCAGCCCAGGGGCTGAGCCCGCGCCAACCCTTCCCTCCTGCTGCTCTCTGCAGCTGGCACACGACAGGAGTAGAGCGGCCCAGCACCTGCGCTGGGCCCGGCACTACCTGCGCAGCCCACAGGAGCCCCTGCGAGAGGTGGCCATCAGGTTCATGAGTGAGCCACCAGCCCGGGATCCCTCCCCAGCCCGGCCCGCCACAGCTCGGCCCCAGCCCCGCCTGCTGCCCCGGCAGCACCAGCCTTGCCCTGGGGCACATTGGAGCCCCGCCTGGCCTGGGCGTTGCTGCTGCCGCCCTCTGGCAGCCGTGCCCTGGGCCGGCAGCATGCGGCAAGGGCCGGGCTGAGCCCTGCCGGGCCAGCAGCCCGTGTGGCCACAGCGCCGGCAGCGCCGCTGGCAGGGAGCTGTGCCGCTGGGGCCGTGACAGGCTCTGTGTTCACAGGCATCGCCGGGTGGCACCTGAGGGGGCAGCAGCACGAGCTGCAGCTGATCTGCACTGGTGAGTTAGGGCAGCGGGCTGGCAGTGGGGGCTGCCAGGGGGAGATCTGCAAGCCCTGCCCCAGCTGCGGAGGCTTCTGCTCCCTTGGGCAGAGCACACTGACATTTCAGGGCCACGTGGGCCATTAGTGGCCAGCAGCTTCGGGCTGATCCCCTTGCTCCCTGCTCCCTCCTGGCCATGGCAACAGCCGGCTGGGATGGCCCTTGCAGGGGTCTCTCCTCGGCTTCCCGCAGCTCCGGGATCTGACCTTGGCTCTCTTCCTCTCTCTTGCAGCCCTTGAACGCCTGACGAAAGATATGAGCAGTCCCTTGTCAGAGCTGGCATTTCAAACACTGCATGTCCTCCGAGCAACACAGCATGGCCGATATTCCATCTTCCAGAGGCTGCACGATCAGCTGCGCAATGCATGGATCACTCGACCTCGTCTGTCAGGGCTTGGGTGGCTGCACTGCTGGAGCTCTGTAGAGACGTGATCCAGGAGGCCCTCTTTGCTGGGGTAACGTGAGCCAGCAGGGATTTTCATTTTCTTTATAATGTTTCTTTTCTTCCTTTCCATTTTTTATCGTTTGTAAATATAGAACGTCTTTTAATATACAGGCTCTAAGGTGATTTCTTTGCTGCCCAGGGTCCGTAGGGCATGGGGGAAGAAGGGAAAAGGGTGCTTGTATTTAGCCAGCTGCCCAGTCGTGCAGTGCTGCAGGGAAAATGGCCAGAAGCCCCTTGGCTTTTGGTGGTTCTGCTGAAGCCTTTGTGCTGCCCACAGAGCAGCTGGGCAGGGGCTGGAACTGCGGGGATCGCTGCCAGAGCAGTGCCTGGAGATGGCCACAAGCCCTGTGCCAGGCGGGAAGCACCAGCCGTGTCCTCCTGCCCATGTGCTGCTGGCTGCCTTGCTGAGCGCTCCCAGGTGCCTCTGGATGGGGCTGCTCAGGAGCTGCTGTGGGGCTGCTCTGGAGCTGCTGTGGGGCTGCGGCACTGCTGCTGGGCAGCTTGGCCGGGCTGGGGTAGCCCCTGAGGGGTTGGGGCGCTGGCATGCCCTGAGCAATGGGCTGTCAGACGCCATAGGCAGCCCCCTGGCAGCCCCCTTGATCCTGACAGCAGGCTGCTCTGGTGCTTCCTCACTGGGTGGTTGGAGGGATCCCCTGGAATCAGATGTGGAACCCTGGTCCCAGCCTATCAGGGCTGTGAGGCCAGGAGTTGTGGGGCTGGGCGTGTGCCCTCCCTGTGCTCCAGACTGGAGACCCCGGCCCCTCAGCCTTAGGCATTGAGCACCACTGCCTGCTTGCCTTGTCTTACTCCTGTCACTGTGGGGGAGGCCGAGCTTTGTGGCTTTAGGCCCCATTGGGCCAGAAGAGCAGCAGCTTTGAGCCCAGAGGGGCCACAGAAAGGCCCTCTAGACAAAGGGCATTCCTGGCATTCCCAGGGCAGGGACACATGAGAGTGTGGCTGGCACCTTCAGGGTACCATGCTGCCCTTTCCACTGGGCCACCTCCCTGTGTGCTGGGCGGGCTCTTTGCTTTGCTGTCTTCGGCCTGTTGCTGTCGTGCTCCTTTGGCTGCCTGCAGAGAGGGGCCGCCCTATAAGGAGGGTGAAAGGCCCTGTCTCCAACTTCACAAGGGGGAAATGGAGCTCTCCCGGCCGTCAGCCCACCCTGTAAGCAGGGCCAGAGCCTTTTCCCCAGCTCTGATAGATTTCTGCCTGCGGCTGGCCCCTGGCAACCGTGAGCCAAGTCACTCGCTCTGAGTCACCTACAGGGTGGCTGATGCCTCTTGATTTGCCGATGGGACGTGAGGGTCACTGAGGGAAAGTTGGGTGTCCCAATGCTGAGGGCACAGGGGATCAATGAGCAGACTTGAGGCTTCCCCAGCAGGTTTCAGGTGCCTTCTGTGTCACTGAAGGGAAGGCAGATGTCCTGTGTGTGGCTGAGGTGCCATCATGCCATCTCTGAATGGCGTGCAGATGCCCTGCATGCCACTGAGGCCAGTGAGAGTCCCTGAGGGGAGGCGGTTGTCAGTCGTGTCCCTCAGGGTACGGCGGCGTTACTGAGGGAACGGGAGCGTCACTTGAGGGGGACACGGGCACACCGCATGTGGCTGAGCGCACATGCCACTGGCTGAAGGGACGCCAGGGCCGCTCAGGGGCCGTGGGCTCGCCCTGAGGGACACGGCAGGGCCGGGCCGGTCCCCGCTGCGCCGCCGCCGCCCGCTCCCCTCAGCTGCGGGCGGCAACTCGAACCCGCTGGGGCCGCCCCGCGGGGCTGGGCGCCGGGCGGCCTTTCAGAAGCCCTGGGGGAGTTGCCCCGGCGCTGCCCTGGGCTCAGACACACCGAGGAGCACGGGGCAGCTCTGGCTCAGCGCCTGGGAGTGTTTCACTTTGCCAGGGCTGAAGCTGCAGTAGCTTAGAGGGACAGAACTTCCTAGTACAGGAATGCTGGAATTTCCTGGTGTCACCTGTAGGGCACAGAATGAACGTTTGGGCCTTCAAGTTGAGGTAATCACTGGACTGTGTGAGTAATGAAATCCGAGGTGATATGTCGAGTACATGTAGTGGATATTTGAGCAGGAAGATCTGAGGTGATCTCCAGGAGAATAAAATACTTTTGAGGCAAAATCTGAGTAATTTCTAGAGGGCACATAGAGATCATTTTGTGACAAAACCTGAGGTAAATGTTAGGGCAAAGCCAGAACATTTAGGGGTAAATTCTCAGGTTCTCGGCCTTCCCACTCCCTCATGCCATGCCCCAGCAGGGGAGCTTTGCCCTCCCTGTGCCCAGCCAGCCCAGCCTGGGCACCTCAGGGGTACCCCCACCCTCCTGCTGAGGCCCGGCCTCGAGGGCTTCTGCCGCAGGCCTGGGACACGCTCTGGGCAAGCGCCAGAGCAGCCGGGTGCCAGGGACAAGGCGGCTGCCTGGGGGCTGCTTGTGCCCTCTGACACCCAATTCCTCAGGGCTTCCCAGCACCCGGCTCCTCAGGGGCCTCCTGGTGTTCTGCCAATTGACAGAGGTGGTTTAAAGGACACAGCAGTGGAAATAATGTTCTTCTTTTATTATGAATATGAAGGAACCACAATGGAAGATGATACATTCAATAAAAAATGTGCTTTTGGTTTTAGTGACAAGCAATAAGAAGCAAGGTAATGCACCTGAATCACTAGTATTAGAGAGAAAGGGGAACGATTCAGAAAGATGCATCACCAATTGCCTAAATTGTTTATCATCTTGCAGATCTGCACTTGCTGGGGAGTCCCATTTTAAACCAAGGAACTGGGGAACCATTCCCCGTAATTGGGAAAATCCGAGCTCGTTCACACAGAGACGAGGTCTCCAAATTTGCCCCAAAAGTTGTTCCAGATTTGTAGATCAAAAAGAGCAAGTCAAGATGACTCAAATATATTTTTAGCCCAGAAACACCTGCAGCTGATGGCACACTTCACAATCAGCAGGGGACAAAGCTAGGCCAAAGCCCAGACCTCTGCTGGGGGGGTTTCCCCTCAAATACCCTTACAACAAACCTCTATTCAAGTCAGTTGGGAAAGTTTCTTCAAATGATCCATTTCTGGCACCTAACTCCACAGGGTTATGTGAACACTTCTAAAGCAGCTGCTTTGGAGTCAAAGAGCCAGCATTAATAGTCCTTGTCATCTATTTCCAGCTAAATCACACTTAGGAGCATTTGAAGGGGTTAGGAATGAGCGAGAGACCAGACCTCTGAGTGTTTTAGATGATGACATTTCTTTTTCTTATCTTCTACATAGATAGGAAGGGTGAGTTTGGCTCACATCTCCACTACAAGGCTCAGAAGGTCACAAGACTTGTAGTTTAAAGACCTTTTAAGTATTTATTGGCCAATAAAACATTGCCAACAAGGATATGTATGTTTCTGACCCAATCCTTCAATATTTCATCTTATGGACTCATGCTACAGTGTAAGCTTTCTTAGCTAATCATGAGTTTGTGACATAGAAACACAAAGCAGTGCATTTTCACCTTGGTGTTTATATTTAAAACTTTTATTTTTTCTACATCTTAAATTCTAGAAGGTGAAACTTTACTCCAATTAGCTTAATATGCCTGTGCTTTATATTATTAATCTGCAATCTTGCTTGTGCGCCTAAGTTTGGAAGCCTTTTCCAAGGTCTCAGCTCAAATCCTGTGTTTAACTCTAGGCCTTGGCTAACAGGCCCAAAGATCTGAGAAGCCCCTGCATTTCAGTTTCCAACAACACTGATGCTGTCAGTTACAGAGTGCCCAGGATGCGTGTTGCAAGTCAACTCTGTCAGGATCAAGGCGGCTGCCAGGAGGCTGCTTGTGGCCTCTGACAGCCCATTGCTCAGGGCTTGCCAGCGCCCCAGCCCCTCAGGGGCTGCCCCAGCCCGGCCAAGCTGCCCGGCAGCAGCGCCGCAGCCCCACAGCAGCTCCAGAGCAGCCCCATCCAGAGGCACCTGGGAGCCCTCAGCAAGGCAGCCAGCAGCACACGGGCAGGAGGACACGGCTGGCGCTTTCTGCCTGGCACAGGGCTTGTGGCCATCTCCAGGCACCGCTTTGAGAGGGATCCCCGCAGCTCCGGCCCCTGCCCAGCCACTCTGTGGGCAGCACAAAGGCTTCAGCAGAACCCCAAAGGCCAAGGGGCTTCTGGCCATTTCCCCTGCAGCACTGCACGCCTGGGCAGCTGGCTGAGTGCAAGCACCGTTTTCATCCTCCTCCCCTAAGCCCTGCCGATCCTCGCAAGGAAAAGATCCTGGAAGTCTGTCTACTATACATATTTTTATTTACATACAATAGAAAAATTAAAATATGAACACAAAAATCTTGAATAAAAAGAAAATCCCTGCTGGCTCAAGTGGCCCCAGCAGACAAGACTCTTCCAAATCAACTTTACACAGAGTTCCAGCAGAACAGCAAGGCTCTGTGGCACAAGCGAGGCTGTTTCTTCCATGCGCTGCGGAACTCATCTCGCAGCTTACGCCACGTGGAGTAGGGAGCCCTCTGTACAGCCCGCAGAATGAACCCAGCTTCAGCTGACAGATTTCTGATGGCAGGACTGCTGTCATATGCCATTTCTTCCAGGGCTGCAAGAGAGAGGAACAGAGCCATGATCACATTCCGCATCTGCAGGAAGCCGAGGAGAGACCCCTGCAAGGGCCATCCCAGCCGGCTGTTGCCATGGCCAGGAGGGAGCAGGGAGCAAGAGGATCAGCCCGAAGCTGCTGGCCACTAATGGCCCACGTGGCCCTGAAATGTCAGTGTGCTCTGCCCACGGGAGCAGAGCCCTCCGCAGCTGGGGGAGGACTTGCAACTCCCCCCGGCAGCCCCCGCTGTCTGCCCGCTGCCCTCACTCACCAGTGCAGATCAGCTGCAGCTCGTGCTGCTGCCCCCTCAGGTGCCGCCCGGCCCTGCCTGTGAACACAGAGCCTGTCACGGCCCCAGCGGCACAGCTCCCTGCCAGCGGCGCTGCCGGCCACACGGGCTGCTGGCCCGGCAGGGCTCAGCCCGGCCCTTGCCGCCCGCTGCCGCCCCAGGGTACGGCTGCCAGAGGGCGGCAGCAGCAATGCCCAGGCCAGGCGGGGCTCCACGGCGCCGGGCCCGGCTGGCGCTGCCGGGGCAGCAGGCGGGGCTGGGGCCGAGCTGCGGCGGGCCGGGCCGGGCCGGGCCGGGGAGGGGAAGGGAAGGGCAGCCCGGGATCGTGGCTCACCCATGAACCTGATGGCCGCTGCTCGCAGGGACTTCTGTGGGCTCCGCAGGTAGCGCAGGGCCTGGCGCAGCTGCTCGGCCGCTCGGCTCCTGTCCTGTGCCAGCTGGAGATAGCGGCAGGAGGGAAGGGTTGGCGCGGGCTCAGCCCCTGGGCCGGGCGCTGTCTGCGCCCACCCCCGGCCTCCCCTGGCCGCACAGCCGTGAGGCGCGGCCAGCAGCCGCTGGCCAAGGGCTCCCGAGGGCAGGGGGCAGAGGGCCGGCTGCTGCCCAGGGAGCCGCGGTGCCAGCCCGCAGCCCCACCGGGCCGGGGCTCCATGGGCACCCGGCTGGGGCCCACGGGAGCCTGGAAAAGGGCCTGCGCGGCCTCTGTCTGCAGCAGCGGGCAGGGGCACAGCTGCCAGCCCACACACTGAGCACCGCCCTCAGGGGCCTTCTCCGGGCTGAGGCTGGGGATTTGCGGCGGCTCTTACCAGGCCCTGGCCGAACCTCCATGTCTGATCCACCTGGAGCATTTGTTCAATATCCCTCCTTTTCAGGAATCTGGCTGCAGAATGCAGCGTTTCCCAAGAGGCCTGGAGAGCACCACAGAGGCACGGATGGCCCCACAGGCCAGGGCACAGGAGGATCCCAGTGCCACAGCCAGGACGAGGCTGCAGCCTGCAAGGTGCTTGGACAGGAGGCAGCCCAGCCCCCTCCAAGGGTGTGAGCAGCTGGCCACAAGTGCTTACCTCAGCAACAATCTTATTCCCATCGTGGCAGTGGAAGGAGAGTGGGACCTGGCTCTGGCTCACGTGGCACTTCAAGGCCTTTCTTCCATCTTCTGTTACTAACTCCAGCATCTCTTGGAAGACACACATGGAGCTCAGCTGCACCTGGCTATCATCCTGAATGAAAGGAAAGGCAAAAGACCTCAGCATCAGCTGCTTCAGGCCCCCAGAGCACAGGCCTTCATCTCCACAGTGCACCAAGTGTCCAGGCAGCAGCCAGTGGCTGTGGCTGTGGGCACAGAGCCTTACATGGTCAAAGAGTGGCAGGAGCGCCTCAGCCAGCTGCAGGGCGATGGGGGTGGGTATTGGGGCACCATTATCCAGCAGCAAATATCTCAGTAGAAGAATGGTCATCCTGATCACATTGTTTTCATTTTCCTCCAGGAGCTCCACAAGACTTTCAGTCAGGCTCCGCATTTTTTCAGCCTGTGTGGAACACAAGTTTGTGAAAGGCCACCCTTCGGCCGCAGGGCCCAGAGGCCTAAGGCCTGTCCTGAAGCACTGGGGCAGCTGAAGCGGGAGGCAGGAGAGCTGGGAGCAGCTGCCCCAGCGCCCGAAGCCCAGGCAAGGCCAAGCGACTGCGTTGCCCAGCCCCACGCTGCCTGCACGGCTTCAGCCACTGCCCCCTTCTCACCATCGAGGGATTCTTGCCCAGCACTCTGAAGCCTCTGAGTGCCAAATGACGCCTCTCCCTCTGCTCGCTCTGCAAGTTGTCTGACAGGATGTCCAGAACACTGTCACTGCATTCCTTCAAGCTGAGGCACTCGAGGACCTGAAAGGCACAGGGCTGTGACAGGGAGCCGGCCGGCAGGAGCCCAGAGCTGTGCCGGGCTGGGCCCAGGCAGCAGCACAGGGCACGGACACAGTCCTAGGAGCTGTGGACGTGAGAGGGCAGAGAGCTGGGAGACAGCTCAGGGAGGTAGTGCACCTGGAGAAGGCATGAGGGGACTTGGAAAGCTGCCAGATGGAGCAAAGTTTCCAGCTTCCCCAGAAAAGTGCTTCCCTTCCCAGTGCACTGCGGTGGCCTCAAAGGCACCCAGGGACCAGTAGGCGTGGCTCCGGAAGCCATGTGATTCATGGGGGAATTGAAGCCTGGCCACAAGCTGCTTACTTGTTCTGGCCTGCAAACACCCTTCTCCATGAGCAAATGCAGCAGGGTGACACTGGTCTTAAGTTTGAGGAGCTGAGAGTTTGCTCTGAACCCAGTGCCCATAGTGCTGGTGTCTTCCTACTGAAAGCTCTTGGTGAATTTGCAAACGAGATGTAGGAAGGGGCAGGAAGCCGGGCAGGTTGCATGGAGTGCTGCACACACGGGGCTGGGCTGAGCAGGGACAGCAGGCCCAGCCCAGGTCAGGGTGGCTGCAGGTACCTGCGCTGTGCTGCAGAAGCGGCCACGGCTGGACTCCTGCTCTTCTGTGCGCTCCAGGGCTGCATCTGGCAAAGAGTGAGTGCAGCCAGAGCTGAGGGGCTGTGGAAGAGGCCGGAGAATACAGCCCAGCCCTGCACTGCCCAGGCAGGGAGAGCCCCGGCATGGCCCAGGGGATGGAGCACGACCACTGCAGCATGTCTGCACGGCCCCTCTTCCGTCCTGTCCTTGGGCATGTCTCAAGGGGATTGCACGGCATGGCACGGCATGCCATGCCATGCCATGCCATGCCATGCCGTGCCGTGCCATGCCATGCCATGCCATGCCATGCCATGCCATGCCATGCCATGCCATGCCATGCCATGCCATGCCATGCCTTGCCATGGCGCCAACCTGGCTGCAGGCACCAGTCCTGCGGCCGAGCTCTGCTACTCACCCTCCTGCAGTGGATGGAATGGCACCACCTCCTCGGCCTCCACTGCTGGGGCAGCTGCAGGGCCTTCTTCCTCCTCCTCCACCCAGGCCAAGTTTGGCACTCTTGGCAGTCTCTGCTCCACATCTCTGATTGGATTTGTGGCCAATTGCAGGAGAGATGCCTTGAAAATGCTCCAAGTCACCAAGTCCTGCAGCTGTGCCTGAGAGCCACCTTCAAGAGAGAAGCCGCAGTAACGCTGCAGGATAGCAAGTCTTGCACTCGGTCTCAAGGGCTCCTGCCACAAGGACAGGAGTCTTCTGTCAAGTATTGTGGTTTGCAGTCAAGAGCGCCTGCGGCAGGGATGGGAGATGCTTCCGAAAAATTCTCAGTCACCAAGTCCCACAGTCTGGCTTTGCAGGCTCCTGCAAAAGAGAACCTCGGCAAGGCCACAGCTTAGCAAGGCCCGCAGTCTTTCCACGAGGTCACCTTTGGGAGTAACACCTTGGATAAGCTCCGAGTAGGACACGAACGAGCGCACTGTGCGGGGACTCCTCACGGCACCGCTCTGTCCCGTCCTGTCCCGTCGCATGCTCCAAGCACTGTGGCCTGCTCCTGTCACCGCCAGCTCCTTTGTCACCATGTGTCACAAAGGGCCCTTGGACACCCGGTTCCATGTCACAGTGACCGTGCTGCAGCGTGTCAGCAAGGGCCCTTGCACACTCTGCCGCCTGCCCTGGGGCCGCCCCCAGCCCAGCCAAAGTGGCCCAGGCTGGAAGGAATGCCTGGCCCCAGGTGTCTAACGCAGCCCCACAGGATCTTTAGGAAGGGCTCAGAGCATCAGCAAACACTGCCCTGCTCTGTGGGCTCAGGGCAGCAGAAGGAGCCCCCAGGGCTGCCGATGCAGCCGCACTGGGAAGGGCACGGGGCCTTGCAGGGAAGCTGGCATGGCCTCCTTGGGACACGTCCCGGCCCGTGGCCATCCTAAACCCACGGGTGTGACTCGCACAAGGAACGTGTGGGCCCGGGCACCAATGCTGCTCTGAGCCCTGGGGCCCGGGCAGCGCTGCCATCAGCAGCTGGGGCAGAGTCCCTGCCCAAGCAGAGCTGCCAACCCCGAGCCCTGGCAGCGCTGGTGCCCGTCTTCTGCCCCAGAGACCTGTGCCCCCGGGGGGCTTCTGTGCCACAGGGAGCCAAAGCCCACGTGCACTGGGGGCTGTGCTCCTTCCTGCAGGGGCTGATGGCAGGAGCACCTGGAGCAACTGCTGGCAACACTTGGTCACTGTCAGATAATTCTGCTTCTTCCTGAAAGGAATTTTTCCATAGCAGGGATCAGCAGCTGCACAAACGCAGCAACAGCTACTGCATTTCACAGACCAGAGGGACTGTACAGAGACACAAATATGTCTCTTTGGACTTTTCTGCAAGTTTTTCATGCCTTCTGGAATAAAAAAACAGTTGAGTTTAAAGTTTATTGCAGCACTGTTTGTGTGTCTGAGGTTAGCACGTAACATCCCGTGCATTGGGAAAGTGCATAGACAGGGATAACTCTCAGAGGAGAAAGAGGTTTTCTGTGTCTCTGAGTATGGTGCAAGCACCCTAAAGGAGCAGCCAATGCAAGTGCTGAAAATAGACTTGCTTCTTCTTGTGCTCGTTCCTGAGCCCGCTCTGGTGCTCTTTCTGTGGGGTCCAGAGCCACTGGGGCAGCAGCGACTCCGCAGCCCTGCTGGAGGAGACACGGCTGCCGTCCCCATGGTGGCAGCAGCTCTGCGGGCCCAGAGCTCTGGGTCAAGGGGGCCTCGGTCACAACACCTTGGTCCGGACAGCTGCCAGCCCTGCCTGGCCGCCTGCTCTGCCTCTGCCCCTCACTGGCAGCATCCAGACAGCAGCCCCTGGAGGGCCCGTGCCCTCCATGAAGGTGCTGACACCAAGTATTGGGCACTAGGGGATCAGGGCTCCACAGCGCCGGGCCCGGCTGGCGCTGCCGGGGTAGCAGGCGGGGCCGGGGCCGAGCTGCGGTGGGCTGGGCCGGGGAGGGGAAGGGCAGCCCGGGCTCGCGGCTCACCCATGAACCTGACGGCCGCCTCTCGCAGGCGCTCCTGTGGCCTCCGCAGGTAGCGCAGGGCCTGGCGCAGGTGCTCGGCCGCTCGGCGCCTGTCCTCTGCCAGCTGCAGAGAGCGGCAGGAGGGAAGGGTTGGCGCGGGCCCAGCTCCTGGGCCGGGCGCTGTCTGCGCCCACCCCCGGCCTCCCCTGGCCAAAGAGCCCTGAGGCGCGGCCAGCAGCCGCTGGCCAAGGGCTCCCGAGGGCAGGGGGCAGAGAGCCGGCTGCTGCCCGGGGAGCCGTGGTGGCGGCCTGCAGCCCTGCTGGGCCGGGGCTCCATGGGCACCCGGCTGGGGCCCACGGGCGCCTGGAGAAGAGCCTGCGCCGCCCAGGGAAGGGAGCGGCGTGTGAGGCGCAGGCTGGTGCCCCTGGCTGCAGCACTGGACCTGGACTGAGTCCAGAATTCAGACCTGACAGAACATGGCTTCACAGTTACATTCACACAAGAACAGATATCCAGAGCCCTGGGCAATCACGCAGCAGGTTTTTGTTTCCACGTGGCAAGGTGGCAGAAATGCTGCAGTCTTCTTTGAAGCATCTCCTTCAGAAGCCGCTTGGAGCAAGGCCGCAAGAGCAGCCATTTCAAGTCCATGCACACACACACAGCACAGGTAGCTCAGCAGAGCAAAGACAGGAAGGGCCTTTGTATGATGTATTCCAGCAAAGGTTTATTGCATCCACCATGCCGAAGGGATCAGGGAGACAGACCTGGACATATGCTCTGCACCAGGCTACATAGGAGGCAGCCCACCCTGTAAGCAGAGCAGAGCCTTTTCCCCAGCTCTGATGGATTTCTGCCTGCTGCTGGCCCCTGGCCCCCATGACCCACTGCACTCGCACTGAGTCACCTACAGGATGGCTGGTGCCTATTGATTTGCTGATGGAACGTGAGGGGCACTGAGGGAAAGGTGGGTGTCCCAATGCTGAGGGCACACAGAGGTCACTGAGCACACTTGAGGCTTCCCCAGCAGATTGCCGGTTCCTTCTGTGTCACTGAAGGGAGGGCAGAAGCCCTGCATGCCACTGAGGCCAGCGAGAGTCCCTGAGGCGAGGCGGGTGTCTGTTGTGTTCCTCAGGGTACGGTGATGTCACTTGAGGGGGACATGCGTGTTGGGAATTTAGCTGCTAAGGACTGGAAAAGTACCAAAGTTTGGCTAATTCCAAGTCCTGCACCTGTGTTGATAGCATGTCCTTGGGCCTAGCTGTAGTGTGATAACAAACAGTGAAAGAGACATGAGAAAAGAGAGATGTAACCCCTAAAGAATGAGGATGAGTTAATGCTATAGTTTAACCAATAGATTGCTTGGCTTACAGAATATTCATAAGCTTATTGTTTGCTGTATAAGTGTTTGATACTTTTTTCAATAAACTGGACCAGATGGACCTGAGGGACCGGGACCGGACCAGACCTGAGGGGCCTGTGATGAACCAACTGGTGTCCTGGTCCCCTTCCTTCAACATAATGGTGACCCTGAACGCTGACCCCTCTCGTCTTGACTAAAAGAAAAAGGGCGAGAGAGCACGCCACGGTCAAGGAAGTTGGAGCTGGGTCTCGTACGCAGCCGAGACAGTGCCGGAGCTTTGAAGCACCCTTGGGGTTCACATTGGTGACTCAAGCCACCTATGTGCTGCCGGAGCCTGGAAAGCTGCAAGAGCGCTCGCGAAAAATAAAAAGAGGTATGAAAAAGGCAAGCAGCATATAAGTTATTAGCCACATATCTAGAATGGCGAGAAATAAAGGGGATAAATTTGTTATTAGCCTACAGGTACACTGAAGAAATTTTCCTTAACCCCCATACGGTCTATGAACTTTCAGAACGGAGAAAATCTGGGGATATACTGTGGGAAGCAGTGTTAGAAGATGATAAAACAGCAAAGAAACTGAGCCACCCATGGCAAGTGATACACCACACACTGCTTCAGCATATTTCTGAATGCAAAGCAGTAGCCGAGGCTCGGGACGCCTGCCAGGCTGTCCTACTCCAAACTCGGCATGGGCGCAGCGGCGGTAGCGCAGCCGCGGGAGCCGCGGCGGAAGCCGAGCCCAGCGCCGCGGGAGCCGAGAGAGGCGGGGGCCGCGCCGCACCCAGCAGGGAGGAAGCCAAGCCGAGCAGCCGCGGGGGGAGCGCCCCGACCAGCGGTGGCTGCAGCGGAGCCAGCCTGCCGGCGCGTCTTGTGAAACAGAGCCCAGCGCGGGGGGGGCTCACCCGCTCCGAAGCTTCAGTTAAACAGCCGTAAAAAATATGACTCTTGTCAACAAAAGAAAGATTCCTACTGCAATTAAGAGACCAGTGATAATAAACAAACAACACCAAGGACCATTGCGCCAGCGTTTCTCACCTAAGTGTTAAAAGGGACTTTTGTTTTTTCTAACAGACTTTAGACATCAGAAACCCAAAATAACTTAGTTAGTAGAACATCAAACTCCAAAACTGTATTTTGAAAAATTTAAAAATGTTAAAAACAAGTTAAAGTGGTTGTAAAAGTGAAATGTAATAAGTGTATTTTTTGTATTTTTTAATCTTTGTTTAGATGTGATAAATGTAAAAGCAAATACTGAATTCAAAAGAGTTTTTCTACAGCTATACCTTAAACAGTGTTTTATTCCAGTGGTATGCAATGTAGCTTTGCTGTTTTTTAAGAGAAAATGTATTTTATATAGCGTTTATAATAGACTTGTGGAGTTAAAAATAAATACACACAATGAAAAAAGAACTTAGAGGAAAAATTAAAAAATGAAAAACCCAGAATTTTTTGATGACATGGTTTTAGCTCAAGTCCTGAAAGCTAAATTAGGAGTGATACACATTTTAAATAAAGAAAAATAGTTTCGGTATAGATTAAAAGGTATAGATTAAAAGTTTTATTGAATTATTGATATAGAAGGTAATGCATGAACACAAACTTTAAATATTTGTGTTAAAAAGATTTGAGCTAAGAAATGTCTGTTTTACACAAGGAAAACATCTGTTGATGTATTTCCTCAAAAAGACACTTTATAGAATTGCTATATAATTGTTTTTAAATAAGAATTGTTTCCTTTCTTTAATTTCAAAGGAAATTTTTGTTTTTTAAAGTGGTGCTTCCTACTCCAAAGCCACTTAAAAAAACATAACAATAATATAAATAAAATAATAAAATATAAAATAAATAATAAAATAAAATAATAATAAATAATGAAATGAATAATAATAAAATAAAATAATAATAAAAATATGAAAAAATTGAAATAATTAATAATTTCAAATTTTAGTTAATAAAGGCTTGGTTTTTAAAAGCATGTGATTAGCATAACATACAACATTTGGTATTCAATTTGGGATATCACTTGCTTTTTATCATAATTGCAAACAAACAAACTTTTGTTGACCAAAAGTTTTCTGTTAAGATTAAAATAAGTTTAAGTTATGTAGAGTTTAAAACCAGCTGATTTTTATTAAAATTAAGTTTAGGTGATGTTGAGTTCTGTTGGGTTTAAATATTTTAAGTTTAAGTATTTTAAATCTAAATGTTATTGAGTTTAAGTGACGTTAGATAGATTTATGCTTTTATGATAGGCGTTTATTTTATGACCTGTGTGCAAAGTGTTGTTGTGAACATTAGAGAGACTCTAGTTAAAAGAGAAAATTAGAAGCATTTGTGAGTGCAGCCATTTCTGTTTGAAGTATATTTGCTGTTTGAGAATAGAAAGCAAACTTACCAGACAATTGACGCAGATGAAACCTGCGCACATGTTACTCCTTTAGCTTATTTTTGTGGGTTATATTAGCACACCTGAGTTTTGTTTGAGCCTTGTAGCACATAGAATTCTTTTTGTATCTGTTGTATAGCACGTCTTGTAATTAGTGATAGCCTTTTTGGTTTGTTTTCCTGGCTTAGATCCCTTGTAAGAGTGAAACCTTGCTAGCTAAAAATACTGTTTAATTATTAGAATCGCCTATTTTTGTGTTGCAAAGAGTGTAACACAGTTAGCCAATAGAACTTTTTTTTTAAAAAAACAAAAAAACGGGGGAGATGTTGGGAATTTAGCTGCTAGAGAATGGAAAATTACAAAGCTGTGGCTAATTCCAAGTCCTGCACCTGCATAGAAAGCAGTGTCCTTGGGCCTGGCTGTAGTAGGATAAAAAACAGCGAAAGAGACATGAGAAAAGGGAGATGTAAGCCCTAAGGAATGAGGAAGAGTTTATGGTATAGTTTAACCAATAGATTGCTTGGCTTACAGAATATTCATAAGCTTATTATTTGCTGTATAAGTGTTTGATACTTTTTTCAATAAACTGGACCTGAAGGACCTGAGGGACCGGGACCGGACCGGACCTGAGGGCCATGATGAACCAACTGGTGTCCTGGTCCCCTTCTTTTGACAAGCTTGTTCAGGCTGGGGGAGATTTCAAGAGACAGCAGGAGGCTCCCTTTTTCTCTATGCTCCCCTTTTCTTTATGCTTCTTAAAAATCTCTCCCCTCTTCCACTAACTGTGCAGGCACTGTTGGATGCAGCTTCCAGTGGCAGATTTCTTCTTGCTGTGGTAGTGCCAAGCTCGCAGGGCCCTGCAGGAAGGACCTCTGTGAGCAGTGGGATTTACACTCTTTAACAGCAGCCATGTCCCAGTGAAGCGGTCAGGCTGGGCAAGGATTGTCCTTCTCGGACGGCCCGGCCAGCTATCCAGCACCGCTAGCAGCAGGGCAGCACTGTCCCGATCTCCATGGCTCAGGACATCGCCTAAGGCAAACACCCTGTGCTGTGACAGCAGCCACACCTTGCGGTGGGACGAGGCACGGCTTATGGCTGCAGCCAGCAGAAAAAAGAGAGCGCTCTCCAGCTGCGGGGAATCCAGGTCCACTGGGTCCCAGGGGAACCGACAGCCCGAGAGGGAAGGGGGGAAACGCTTGCAACAGCTTGTAAGGAGGGAGGGAGACAGGGGAGGAGTCGACCCTCTGGCGAATAAAGTTTTAGAGGGGAGCGGGATACAAAAGATTGACTTAGGGAGAACCCCAATGGGGATAACTTGAGAGTGGGGCCCTGGTCCCTGAACCAATCACTCAACGCTCTAGCTGGAAGTTTCTGGAGAGAAGGGTGGGAGCGCCGAGTGACGGACAGGGCACCGGGGAGGGATTTGAGAAAGGATACATTAGTCTCCAAGGCAACTGGGAAGGAGGTGGGATAACTGGCAGTACAAGGGAAGGAGAAGATAACATGCGCAGAACCATTACATGCTAGGGGGAACAGAAAAGTCCAACTTCTACAGAAACAACACAACATCCCAGGACAGTCCTGGCACTGCAAACATGTTTTCCCTCTGCAGTTTGCAGTAACAGTCAAGGAGCATCCAAACTGTTGCAAAGCAAAGCTTGTTTAAAGGATGGGTTTAGTGCCGGTGAGCTTCCAAGGACTCCTCCTTTGAAGCAGCCTATGCAGGGGGACTGTGAAGTGTCCCTGTACTCTCCAAGTTTCAGACAGAGCTGGGAAACCATGTAACCCTCCGCTACCCTTGCCCAAGAGCAGACAAGATGCCGTCCCCCTTTCCCGGAGCTGGGGGATGGAAAGGAGGCTGCAATGGCAGTGATGGGTGGGTTTGTGGCCGTCCCATTTCCAGCAGTCTCTGCCTTCCCCCACTGGCCTCATGTGTGCTCTGCAGCTTCTCCCCATGAGAATACCCTCTGCCTGTGTGCAGAATACAGGAGTAATGCACAGTGTCTCCCCTTCCCAGAAATCAGGCTGTGTGAGTGTGTTTGCATATGTGCACATGCCAAGTTTTAGCCCAAAGAGAGTTTTATACCTGACTTACAACCCACTGAAATAATTTTATTATGGAAGCAGTGACATAACTTGATAGTAATGCACCCGCACCACTCCAGTGCCGGGGGTTTATAGGGCGTTTACGAGGTGTGTGTGCAGATGGTGACATCCCCAGCACATGCAGAGCTGGCAGTACCTGGCTGGAACCCTTCCAGCGAGGGGCTGGTGGCCCCAGGGTGTCTGACAGCACTGTGGAGGTGGCTCCTCACACAGCAGACCTGGGAAAGGGACAAGGACATGAGTTCAAATAGCTCACGGCAATGGTTGGCAGGAGCTCCTGAGAAATTCTTCTCCTTAGCTCTGATGGGCAACGACAAAACAAATTTGGTGGGCGCAGCTATTGATCATCTTCAGGTGAGCTCAAAGCAGAACTCTTCCTCCAACCCCTGCTGGAGATTATCTGCTCTGTAGTGCGGCCCACTGGCCTCAGAGCCTTGTAGCAGCGTGTTTCTGCTGCCATGGGCCATGAAATGAGATGTCCTGGCTGGTGCAGTTGTGTTTGAGGAAGCTGGGACACCTCTGAACAGCCAGGACACTCATGAGCATCACTGGGGACCAAGTATTAATTAGAATGTAAAATTTCATCTGCAGTCATCTTGCATTACTGCTGTTAAGAGGACAAATGTTCCATTGCCCTGTGATTTCTGAGTGTGCAGAGTCATGGCTAAAGCTGGGCTGGAGACAAGAAAGAGGAATTTTGGCCAATTGGCCACTAATTCATGTGTGAGTGGTATTCAGCACCCAATTTGCTTTGCAGAACCAGTAAAGGTGAGAGACAATTGTAAACCTGAAAAAACATGTTTGTGCTACAGCACTTGATTCCAAAATTGTCCTAGAAAAGAACAGATACACTTTTGTAAAAAAAATTGTGTGGTTTCTATTGCCCATCCCTCTACTGTGTGAGAAGCTGCCTGGAAAGGAATACTTGTTCAGCTGATGTTCTGAAGGGATTGATTCAGAAGCTATGACAAAAATGCCGTATGAGCAAAAGACCAGCTTCAGTTTATAGAGTCAGGCAACACAAAAGCTGGAAAGAATCTCCAAGGTAAGTGAGTCCAGTCTTTGACCTGGTATCTGCACTTAGTTGGTCTGCAGGGATCTCTGGGATGCCATTTTTAGTGAGTTCACCTATGGAGTTTATGGGGTGAGCACAGGAAACAGAGCCCAGATTTGACACACGAACAAAATATGTGGGATTTCCAACTCCCCACAGCCCTCGGGTCACCTGTGCAGCTGCTCACCTCTTGCCTGGCACCAGCTGCTGTGAGCACCACAGAGACACAGGATTTTAGCCTCCAAAGACCTCTGTGGTTTGACTCCCTCATCTGTGTGTCACAGGGCCCAGAAGATCAGCTCTCTGCTGCAGGGAGCTGGCAATTCATCTATTTAGCGCTTTCCTGGCAGTGCAAGAGGTAAGAATGGGAGAGGGGGACAGCAAAGTCCAGCTTCCTCATTTCTGGTAAGATCAGATGAAAATACTGAGGAGTTATTTTAACGTGAGAATAGGGAATAGTTTTAATATTCAATATGATTTATTTACAACAAATTCTAAGTAGATTATCTGTACATACACCATGTTTCTTTCCCCAGATGATCATTTATCCACATAACATTGCATACCAACAATTAGAGCAGCATTCCCTGTGCTCTGATAATACTCTCTGGTGTTCCCAGGCTCAGGATGCTCAAGTGAACGAGGCATGGGCTGTGCAGCAGCTGAGCGTGGCTGTAACAGCATCAGGGAGTCACAAAGCATCATGCAGGAAAGCCTGGGGCTCCTGTGCCAATGGAGTTTCAGGGCAAAACTTGTAGTAAGCTGGTGTTTTCTTGCTTTCAGTCTTTTCCTCCTGGCTCTTAAATAGTGGCCAGAGGATGAGGTTGGTTGTGGCCTGGTTCATCTGCAGTTGCAAAGCAATGCATCACTCTGCAGTCCTGTGAGGGAAGCCTTTGGTATCTTTCCAGTCTTTAGCTTTCCTCAATTATTCATCTGAGGGTTGCTTAATTGCTAAGTCTCCTACTTTTAGATAATATGGGGAGGCGTGAAGGAATGATGTTCAGACACAAACTGGTCCCTTCTCAGCTTCAAAGGGCAAATAGAAATTCTCTCCCTGTTCTGTCTCTCGGGCTGCGGTGACACCGATGGCTCTTGCTGAGCTCTTGCCAAGGCTGCAGCCAGGGCTCAGCCCTTTCCCATCTCCTCCTGGGCAGCAGGAGCACTCTGGGACTGGTTGTGAGAGCTGTGTCCTGAGAGGAGTGCAGGCAATGTGTGCAGGAGGAACCTGTGGTGGATTCTGTGTGTCACATTTCAGCAGACATTGACTGCAGCCTGCTGCAGAGTGAGACAGTTCCTGGTGTCTGTGTAACCAGGTACTTGGTCAGATGTTAAGAAGAAATTCCTCCCTGTGAGGGTGGGCAGGCCCTGGCACAGGGTGCCCAGAGCAGCTGTGGCTGCCCCTGGATCCCTGGCAGTGCCCAGGGCCAGGCTGGACACTGGGGCTTGGAGCAGCCTGGGACAGTGGGAGGTGTCCCTGCCATGGCAGGGGTGGCACTGGGTGGGCTTTGAGGTCCCTCCAGCCTAAACCAGTCTGGGATTCTGTGATTCTTCTGTCTTTATTTTCACTTGTGAATTGATTCCAAGTCTACAGTGGTTTCAATGCCTGAAACCACTCACTGGGGCTGCTCCATCCCTGTGTGCACCTGGAGGAGGAGATGGTGAGCACACAGCTTACAGTTCTGCTGCCCTTTCTCCCAAAACTATAAACACCAGGCTTTTCTCAAGTTTTCTACTTTCATTCCACTCTCACCCCTCAAAATCTTGCCTATTTGTCAGTCCTAGAATAAGCCCCATTTCTCTCTGGCATCGTGGGAATGTGCAGGATTTCTGCTGGGTGCCTTGGTGCCTATAGGTTTTGGGGTCAATGAGCTTATGCAGAGCTGTGCTCATGCTGGAAGATAAACCTTATCTTTAAAGAATCTGGAAGAGCAGTAAGGAGGATTTTAAGTTCCTCACAGCAGAAGCTGTGTCCACTTGGCACCTACAGCCATTCCAAGGCAGACTGTGAAGTCTCCAGAACAGTTTGATGATGCAGTGTTAAAACAACTTTCTGCCAGTGCTGGTAAACTGCCATGGCTTGGATGAACTACCTATAGCTAAAGAACCACATATGAATTTGCATTTTCAGAGGGAATTTCCGGTGAAGTTTGAATGCGCTTTTTTAGTGACAGCAGCCCATTCAACACTGCCTTGGCTCACCTGAAGCCCTCTTGGCTTTCACTGAGTGTCCACCTTCACATTGTGGCTGTTGAATTATCAGAGAAGCTGTTCCTGGTTTTCCAAGAAACTGTTCTGAATTCTCCACTAAATGCTAAGCAGAGCTCTGTTGTGCTGTCATTTTTGGTGACAGCAAACATGTCACCTTGGCTCACGTGAAGCCCTCTTGGCTTTCACTGAGTGTCCACGTTCACATTGTGGCTGTTGAGTTATCAGAGAAGCTGTTCCTGGTTTTCCAAGAAACTGTTCTGAATTCTCCACTAAATGCTAAGCAGAGCTCTGTTGTGCTGTCATTTTTGGTGAGGTTTCAAATGGATTATTTTTGTGCTATGATGAATTTTATTATTTGCTATAAGTATGCTATAGTCAAAATGAGGGAGAAAGAAACCCAATTATTAAACTAGACTGCTGTGACTGGAATCTACAGCTGAGATATTAAAGCCCAACTGTCATGCTTAATAATAAACTCAACCTGCTGGCCATACTGGAAGAGAAAATGAACATTATTAATGAGATAACTGATCATTATTTCTTTTCCCTCCCACCATTAGAACAATATTTTGCAGTATATCAACGAAGAATAATTTACATCATATACACTGTGTGCTTTCAGCAGTGCTTTGCTATCTCCTGCTTTCCCAACACCACTTTTATGGAATTAATGCTTCTTTCCAAGTTTCCTTTGCTGCCTTGGGCTGTGTAAGGCCTGAGGGAGCCAGTACAGGCTGCAAATGTTACTCAAAATGCCCGGTTTGCACCTGAACCCAAGAGGAATGATCCATATCCCCACTGACAGGGACCTATTTGTGAGGACTTTCTGAGCACTCTGAAGCTGCTGATTCAGCTTCTCACTCAGCACAGCTCCTCCTCCTGCCGCAGCCGAAACCTTGGCATTGTGGTAGAGTAAATGTCCCTCAGGCCCAGTGGGTTGGGAGACAGTTCTCTGCACAGTAAGGCACCTGCCCACCCTGAAAGATGTGCTGATATCACCTCGAAAGCCCCACCTTTGTTGGGGAAGCTTCATGACCAAGCCTTTCCCCAAATTATTTCAGAAACCTGGTGTCTTTCAGTGATAAATGTTTTTGTAGACAGGATGGATAGGTTCTGTGCCCTCAGTCACACGTGGGAGCAACGTCATAGGCTGTGCCACCCAACCAAGTCCAGCAGGCCGGGAGGAGAGCCCGGGGCCAGCAGGAAGCTGAGAGAAGGCCCTGCTCTAGAACTGAGGGAGTTCCACCAGAAGCAAACAAAGATGGTCACTTGAAGACATTCCCACTGTGCTCAAAGTTTTTCTGAGAAGACTAAGACGGGAGCCTGTCAAAAATCCCAGGAAATACCTGGGAAAAAGTTTTATGTATGTTGGTTGTGACTAGGTACAAAGCTCTTGCAGGAAAAGAGCCTCTGCAGCAGGCTGGTTGGCTGAAGGGGTCTTACTTCTTCCTAGAATAAAGATTACCACTGAAATGCAATTTTATTTTTTATTGTAAAAGGGGGAAATATTTTCCAGACCTCTAAAACCAGTTTCAAAAATACAGATGTGTTGTGGAAAAAGTAATGAAACATACGGGGATTTCTCTCTACAAGAGATATTTCTAAATATTTCTAAAAATGCAAAGTGAAGCCAAAATGAGGTCATTTTTTGGATTCTAAAACTACTTAGAAAAATCTTAAACTACTATAGGAATTGGGAAGAAATATTTGGGGATGTGTCTCTACAGAAAAACGATTTTGAAATATTTCTACAAATTTCTAATATTTAAAAGTGAAAAATTAAGCAAATGGGGTTGCTTTTTCTCAGGAGCCCCATGCTGCTGCCTGCCCCCTGGGCTCCCCCAGCCCTCAGGACCCCGCCGCTGGTCACAGCAGCCCCTGCCTGGCTCCTGCCTGCCCACAGCGTGGGCATCCATGGCTGCTCCTGGCCACGGAGCTCAGCCAGTGCTGCTGCCGGCTGGGCTTTGCTGCTGCTGCCACCCAAACACTGGGGTGACAGCACCTTGCCTTTAGTGCAACAACAGAAGGGGCCATCACCTAGCCTGGCAGAGAGCAGGGTTAACTTCATTGCTGTTTAGAGGGCAGGCCCAGGGGGCTCAGGGGCAGAGGAAGGGACATGTTAGTCTCAGGAGGGGCTGGAGGGTGCTGGGCTGCTGCTGGGGTCTATAGAAGGAGTCGGGACGGGACAGAGGATAATCAAAAAAGAAATGAAAGTAGCCTGGGGATACACATGGGGAGAGGAGGTGGCAGTGGGATCTCCAGGCGAATAGGAGATTTCAGTGTTGATTGCTGTTCTGGAGTCTTCAGCTCAAAACTCTTGACAGGGATGCCCAGGACCTTCTTACTGCTGGAGGAGCTGCTCCCGCTGTTTAGGTGTGAGGTGCAGCCACCATCTTACACCTCTTGTCCAGAGGTGGAACTGTGGATAGAAGAGGTGGCTGAGGCCCCAGCTGCCAGTGGCACACAGGGAGCCTCCTGCACAGCAGGGCCCAGAGCTGGCAAGGCTCCCCAGCATGGCTGGAGCTGCTGGCAGAGCTTGGCCCAGCTGCACAGCTGCCCCTCAAGGCCCCAGTGAGCAGGACAAAGCTCTGGGCAGGCTCCGTGGCCAGGAGCGGCCCCCAGAGCGTCTCTGCCTTTCAAGGGCAATCTTGTCCCTGCTCTTTCTCCTCCCCACCGTGCTTTGCCTCTGCCCTGTGCCCCTGGGGCTGCTCTTGGCCAGGCAGCCTTAGTGGGAGCCAGCACTGGCTGCAGCCCCAACGGGCCCCCCAGGACAAGGCCCAGCAATGAGGAGGCCAATAAAAGCTCTGGGCAGCAGCAGAACTCTCAGTAGAGTTCTTTGGACAATCATGGACTGGCCACACCTACACTGCAGCCTCACTGGGAATGTTTCCTATGTACAGTAGACTTTCAAAAGAAGCTGTTTGAGGGAAAGGTGAACTAAACACTCACCCTTTTCTCTTCCAGCCAGTCCAAATTTGGACAGAGCAATAGATGAAGATCAGCTCCAAGACAAGCAGGCCTGCCAGTAACCCTAGCCAGAAGCCTGTTCCCTGACAGAAACCCCTTCCAAGGCCCTTCTGGGCATCAGGAACATGTGCTGGGGTTCCAGCTGCACCTGTGGGAGCAATGGGGAGCATCAGCCCGTGCTGTGCTGCAGTGCTGAGCTGGCAGCACGGTGGATGCAGGCAGGACGTTCTCCGTTTCCCCCAGAGCTGGGGCCTGCAGGCAACTTGCCGCCCCTTGGCACAGGCTGTGCCACCCAACAAAGCCCAGCAGGCCGGGAGGAGAGCCCGGGGGCAGTGCAGCTGCTTGGGCAGTGGCTGCTTGGAGGGACACGGGCCAAAGCCATCCCTGAGCAGTCACTGCCAGCCCTGGCCCTCCCTGCCCCGTGACAGCTCCCCCAGCCCCAGGGCACAGAGTCAGGCCCTGTCAGGACCCAGTGCAGCCCCTGCCCAGTCGGGAGCCAAGGCTGGCTCTGGCCCTGGGCTCGTGCCAGGGCTCCTGCTCGGGGCTGCTCCTGTGCCTTGGGCCTCTGGGCACTCAGGGCCAGCTCCAGAGCAGCTGCAGCGGGAGGGAGGTTGGTGCACGAGTGCCCTTTTCCCCGGGGCTCTGAATGAGCTCCAGAGGCCTCCAGGCCTCAAGAGGCACCTCCAGCTTTGGCTGCGGTTAGGCCGTGCAAGGGCAGGCCCCAGTGGAAGAACTGCAGCCACCCAGCCCTGCTGAGCCCAGCACAGCAATTACCTTCTGAGCCTGTGTCCATGCCCATGCCTGTGTTTGGCTTGGCCTTCCTTCCTGCAGCAGGGGCTGCCAATTGGCCTCTGCTTCGTTGCGGAAACACCTCCTTCTGTCCTGCCTTTTGGCCCATCATTGGAGAAACAAAAATTACACCTTAACAGATGGAACGATTCTCCATTACTTTGATGGCATCTTCAGGACGTCATGCTTATGTAAAATCGGGTAAACTCAACAAATCATCTGGGCTTTTTCAGCTGGGCCAGGGCCCACCCTCCTCCAAACAGCTGCCAGTGCTGAGCACAAAGTGTGAGTGGATCGTGCAGGGGGGGAACACACGAGCATGGCTGTGTCCTGGCACCTGCAGCAATGCCCCCCTGGCCGAGCTTTGGGCTCTGAGCTGGCAGCTCTCCCAGGGGAAAGGCCTTGACCTACCCTCACCATCTCCCAGAGGCTCAATCCTGAACGTGGGCTGGGAAGCCAGATCACCTTTAGCAACAAACTCAGCTGCAACGAAAGGCAGGACACAACATCTCCAATGGCACTGCTGAAGATTCTCCTTCAGGCCCGAGTGGCAGTGAGGGCACCTGGGTGATTGGTGCCCTCCAAGGCACTGCCTTGGCTCTGCCTTCCACTCAGGAGCAGGGCCAGGGGGACCTCATGCCTTCAGTGGCCCCACACTGGGTTGGAAGGAGCCCCATGTGGGGTAGTTGGGGCAGAAAGGACTCCCTGGAGCTGCTGCAGCTCCAAACCCAGCCCCAGGCAGGACCAGGGCTTGGCAGTGGCAGCAGGAGCAGCTCAGGCTCCCTGCGGGCAGCAAAGGAGCTGAGAAAGGCTCAGCCCTGGGGCACAGCCCTGGGCCCAGCCCCTTCCCTCTCTGCTCTTCTCTGTGGCTGCACAGAGCACACAGAAGGACACAGTGGCATTGCACACAGGAGGAGGATGGACAGATAAATACTCCTTCCTCCCACTGACAGTGATCCTGTGGGATCACTCAGGGCTCCAGAAGAGAGCAGGGTAAGGTTTCCAGAACTGATAAACCTTCAGTGAAATTTAAGGGAACTGGCTCATGAGTAAGCCCTTGCCACACTGCCACCGATTATTCTGTCAGGAAAGGTACATTGAGAACTTGCCTTCAACATCTGGCAAGGTCTTCAAAGTACCATTCACCAGCATTTCCAACTAATCCAAGTCACATGCCAGTTGAGAAGGGAGCACAGATGCTACAGAACCATTTCCATTGTGTGCTGGGATCCCCTTCTCCCTTGGGGAATTGGGCACTGCAAGGGGATGGGGTAAGGCTGTGGGAGCCTGTGCATCCTGGTCACTCTCCACGCTCTTTGCAGGTGCTGTGCAACATGCGTGGAGGGGCAGCTGGAGCAGCCCAGGGCCCTGGGGCTCTCTCCCTCCCATACAGGAAAGCCTCACTAAATGCTTGGGGAAATCTGCAGTGCCACAGCTGTTGCTCCCAACCTCCGTCCCTCCCTCCTGCTTGCCCACCTGCCCATGGAACAGCTCCCACAGCCCAAGAGGCACATGGCCAGGCCCTCTCAGGACCCACTGGAGCCTTGCTCTCCCCCTCTGCCCTTTCCCCACCATGGGCACCCCGTGCAGCCGCTCCCAGGTTTCGGGACGTGTCTCCCACGGAGGGAGCCCAGCAGGACAGCTCAGTACCCGAGTGCCCTGAGCCTGCTTGGGATAATTCCTCTGGGCTGTGCCCATCTTGTGTGGGCTGTGCCTGCAGTGCCGAGCAGCAGAGAGGGCAGCTCAAGCCTCAGCAGGGCTCAGGCCCAGAGGCACAGCAATTACCTCCTGTGGCTGTGCCTGGCATCAGCCTCCTTCCTGCAGGAAATGCCCCCTTCCATAGAGCCTCTCTGTCCATCCCTTGAGAAAGGAAGAGGCTTGGTGGGATCAGATGGAATCATTGCTCATCCAGGTGGTTGCCTCTTCAGAAGGCAATACTTGTCCACAACATGGATAAGAATCAGGAAAATCCTGATCCCCACAGGCCTCTGGGGCTTCCTATGGCCCTCCCTCTGCCAAGCAGCCACACCTCAGGATGTGCTCAGACACCGGGAAAATGCAGGGGATCCATGGTGAAGTTTGGGCTGCATGGCAGCTGATGCCAAATGCCTTCCTGCAGAGGCTGGGGAGAAGCTGCAGCCAGGCCAGCCTGGGAAACAGCCCTGCAGGGCGTGGATGCACCAGCAGGGCAGCGAGGCTGCCATGGATCCCTTCCCGCTGTGCCGGGCACGGCGTGTCCAGATGTGCAGCCAAAGCCCCCGGCTGCTGAACACCAGGACAAGGCTGAGGGAAATGCTCTCACCATTCCCTTTGTGCAGTTCCGTCACCATGTTATCTGGCTCATGCGCTTTCTTGTGCCCTGTGGCTTTGTTCTTCCCTCTCAGAGGACCTTAAAAGAAAGTGGTTCCATTTCCTATGAATGGATCCCACAGAAGAAGGTCTCAGCCTGTGGGGTCAGCAGGGACGCACTACTCACCCCTGGGATGAAAGCCTGGCTTTGGTGAAGGAACCAGCAAAGGAACAGGAAATGTCCTCCCTGCAGACACATCTGTAACACAACAGCCACAGAAGCTTCTGTAACCAGGTTCCTGCCAGGTTGTCAACAATTATTCCTTAGTGGGAGAGTGAGAACATACCTGCAGGAGATTCCAAAGGCTTCAAAACTTTATTCAGCCAATCCAATGGAGAAATCTTCCTAGCAAGCTCATCTAGAACAGAGCAGAGATGAGAACATTTTTCAGGGCATGCTGGGATCCCCGTCTGCCTCTGGGAAATGAGCACTGCAAGGGGGTCGGGTAAGGCTGTGGGAGCCAGATGTCAATGGACATGGCCAAAGCTGCACAGAGGCCTGGGGAGCTCTGGGCAGACTCCTGGTCACTCTGCACCCTCTTTCCATGCCCTGTGCGACACCCTTGGTGGGGCAGCTGAAGCAGCCCAGGGCCCTGTGGGCTCTCATACCCACAGCTGCAACTCTTGCTAAAGCCCCGGGGAAAAGTGCATCAGGCAGTGCCACAGCTGTCCCCCTGTCAGTCTGACTCTCCTGCCCTTTCTCCTGCCTTTCCCACCTTCTTCTATCTCTCCATCTCTCTTTGCCTTGGGACCCCTTCCCCATCCCAAGGGCACATGGCCAAGCCCTCTCAGGACACACTGGAGCCTTGCTCTTCCCCTCTGCCCTTTCCCCACCATGGGCACCCCGTGCAGCCGCTCCCAGGTTTCGGGACATGTCTCCCATGGAGGGAGCCCAGCAGGACAGCTCAGTACCCGAGTGCCCTGAGCCTGCTCGGGACAATTCCTCTGGGCTGTGCCCATCTTGTCCGGGCTGTGCCCGCAGTGCCAAGCAGCAGAGAGGGCAGCTGAAGCCTCAGCAGGGCTCAGGCCCAGAGGCACAGCAATTACCTCCTGTGGCTGTGCCTGGCATCAGCCTCCCTTTCCGCAGCAGAGGCTGCCAATGAGCCACAGTTTCCTCCAGGAAACTGAGCCTTCATCACAGCCTGTCCATTGGCTTCTGGAGAAAGGATGAGGTACAGCTGGGTCAGGTGGGGCTGTTCCCCATTGAGGATGGGGCATCTTCAGGAGGCAATGCTTGTCACAGACATGGTTAAGAAGCAAGAAATCCCTATAAAATTTTTGGTTAGGCCAAGGCCCTCTCTACTCGAAACAGCTGCCCCTTCTGATTTGACTGGCAACAGGGACATCCCAGGGGATCTGAGGTCCATGCTGCTGTTTGGGCTGCGTGGCAGCTGATGCCCAATGCCTTCCTGCAGAGGCTGGGGAGAAGCTGCAGCCAGGCCAGGCTGGCAAACAGCCCTGCAGGGCATGGAAGCAGCAGCGGGGCAGCGAGACTGCCATGGATCCCATCCCGCTGTGCCGGGCACAGCGTGTCCTGATGTGCAGCCAAAGCCCCGGCTGCTGAGCCCCAGGACAGGGCTGAGGGAAATGCACCCACCTTGTCCTGCCTGCTGCATTTCCTTTGTCCTTTGCCTCATGTATTCAGATGGCTCATGAGCTTTCTTCTGTCCTGTAGATTTGTAGTTTCCTGTTGGAGGACCTTCGAAAAACATGGTTTGATTTCCTATGAATGGATACCACAAAAGCAGAATTCAGCCTGTGGGGTCAGCAGGGACACACTACTCACCTCTGCGATGGGAGCCTGGCTTCGGTGAAGGAACCAGCAAAGGAACAGGAAAAGTCCTCCCTGCAGACACATCTGTAACACAACAGCCACAGAAGCTTCTGTAACCAGGTTCCTGCCAGGTTGTCAACAATTATTCCTTGGTGGGAGAGTGAGAACATACCTGCAGGAGGTTCCGAAGGCTTCAAAACTTTATGCCCCCCATCTAATGGAGAAGCCTTTCCAGACACCTCATCTAAAATGGAGCACAGAAGAGAACATTTTTCAGGGCATGCAGAGATCCCCGTCTGCCCCTGGGAAATGGGCACTGCAAGGGGGTCGGGTAAGGCTGTGGGAGCCAGATGTCAATGGACAAGGCCAAAGCTGCACAGGGGCCTGGGGAGCTTTGGGCAGGCTCCTGGTCACTCTACACCCTCTTTGCATGCCCTGTGGATCATCCCTGGTGGGGCGGCTGAAGCAGCTCAGGACCCTGGGTGCTCTCACTCCCACAGCTGCAATTCTTGCTAAATGCCTGGGGAAAACTTCATCAGGCAGTGCCACAGCTATCCCCCTGTCCGTCTGACTCTCCTGCCCTTTCTCCTGCCTTTCCCACCTTCTTCTGTCTCTCCATCCCTCTTTGCCTTGGGACCCCTTCCCCATCCCAAGGGCACATGGCCAAGCCCTCTCAGGACACACTGGAGCCTTGCTCTCCCCCTCTGCCCTTTCCCCACCATGGGCACCCCGTGCAGCCGCTCCCAGGTTTCGGGACGTGTCTCCCACGGAGGGAGCCCAGCAGGACAGCTCAGTACCCGAGTGCCCTGAGCCTGCTCGGGACAATTCCTCTGGGCTGTGCCCATCTTGTCCGGGCTGTGCCCGCAGTGCCAAGCAGCAGAGAGGGCAGCTCAAGCCTTAGCAGGGCTCAGGCCCAGAGGCACAGCAATTACCTCCTGTGGCTGTGCCTGGCATCGCCTCCCTTTCCGCAGCAGAGGCTGCCAATGAGCCACTGCTTCCTCCGAGAAATGCACAGCCTTCCTTCCACACAGCCTCTCCATCTGCTTATGGAGAAAGGATGAGGTACAGCTGGGTCAGGTGGGGCTGTTCCCCATTGAGGATGGGGCATCTTCAGGAGCAAATGCTTGTCAAAGACATGGTTTAGAATCAGGAAATCCCTATAAAATTTTTGGTTAGGCCAGGGCCCTCTCTACTCCAAACAGATGCCCCATCTGATTTGCTTGGAGATGGGAAATTGCAGGGGATCTGAGGTGTGTTGTGCAGTTTGGGCTGCCTGTCAACTGATGCCACATTCAACCCTGCAGTGGCTGGGGAGAAGCTGCAGCCAGGCCAGGCTGGCAAACAGCCCTGCAGGGCATGGAAGCAGCAGCGGGGCAGCGAGGCTGCCATGGATCCCTTCCCACTGTGCCGGGCACGGCGTGTCCAGATGTGCAGCCAAAGCCCTGGCTGCTGAGCCTCAGGACAAGGCTGAGGGAAATGCACCCACCTTGTGCTGCCTGCTGCATTTCCTTCGTCCTTTGCCTCATGTGTTCAGATGACTCATGGGCTTTCTTCTGTCCTGCAGCTTTGTTCTTTCCTTTTAGAGGACCTTAGAAAAACATGTTTCCTTTTCCCATTAATGGATCCCACAGAAGCAGGGCTCAGCCTGTGGGGTCAGCAGGGACACACTACTCACCCCTGTGATGGGAGGCAGGCTTCTGTGTAGGAATGAAGGAAGGATGAGGAAAAGTCCTCCCTGCAGGCACGTCTGTAAGACAACAACCACAGAAGCTTCTGCCGCCTCTACTCAGCTCCACGGACACCACTGAGCAGCAGGAGCGGTGTGGGGATCGCACAGGGCAAGGGCACACACGTGCATGGCTCTGTCCTGGCACCTGCAGCGATGCCCCCCTGGCCGAGCTTTGGGCTCTGAGCTGGCAGCTCTCCCAGGGGAAAGGCCTTGACTTACCCTCACCATGTCCCAGAGGCTCAGTTGTGGACATGGGTTGGGAAGCCAGATCACCTTCACCAAGAGGTTCAGCTGCAAAGAAAGGCAGGACAGAACATCACCCGTGGCACTGTAGGAGATCCTCAGGGTGTGGAAGGCTCAGCCCCGGGGCACAACCGTGGGCCCGCCCCCTTCCCTCTCTGCTCTTCTCGGTGACTGCACAGACTGCACGGAAGGACACATTGACATTGCACATGGGAGGAGGATGGACAGCTAAATGCTCCTTCCTCCCACTGACAGTGATCCTGTGGGATCACTCAGGGCTCCAGAAGGGTGCAGGGTAAGGTTTTCAGAACCCTTCTGCCCTGACTTAACCTCTAACGAAAATGGCAGATGAACGAGCTCTTGCCACTTGGATAGTGATTAATATGTCACTTGAAAGGGAAATTCAGAACTTGCCTCCAGCATTCTTCAAGACATTCCGAATATCATTCAACAACAATTCTAAATCATCAAAGTCTCGATCCAAATCTAGAAGGGAGCAAAGACCAGTCCCATTTCCATGATGCAATGGCATCCCCTTCTGCCTCCGGGAAATGGGCACTGCAAGGGGGTCAGGAAAGTCCGTGGGGGCCAGATGTGAATGCACAAGGCCAAAGCTGCACAGGGGCCTGGGCAGCTCTGGGCTGGCTCCTGGTCACTCTCCACCCTCTTTGCAGGCCCTGTGACACATCCCAGGAGAGGCAACAGGGGCAGCACAGGGCCCATGGGGGCTCTCTCCCTCCCCCAGAGGAAACCTTCCCTAAAGGCCTGGGGAAAACCATTGCCAGCACTTCCCGGGGAGCAGGGAGTGCTGTCCTGGGAAAGGGGAGCCAGGCTGCCGGCTCACCTGCTCGCCACCCTTGCAGCGGAGCAGCCTGGGCAGCCCTGGCAGGCAGGGCCACGGCCAGGAGGAGCAGGAGGAAGAGGCGCAGAGCAAGGGCCATGGTGCCTTGTCCTCTGCCAGTCCCGCAGCGCTTGCTGCCACCGCTGTCTTGACACCGCTGTCCCAATGTCAGCACCACTGCTGCCACCGCCGCTGCTGCTGCCGCAACAGTTGTGCTCAAGCACTGACTGCTCGCTCCTTGTGCTGCTGTGCAACCACCGGGTCTGGCACCTCTGTGACCTCAGAGCCAACTGTGACCTCAGCCTGCTGTGACCCCTGAGCCTGCTGTGACCTCATGGCCTCAGCTGTACCCCCAAAGTGGACCCTCAAGTGTAGCAATGGACTGCCTTGGTTGTAAATATTTTGCTTCATCAAAGGGCCACTGCTCAGCAAAACCTTTGTTCTGCCTGCTGACATTTCTCGTCAGGCTGTGTCCCTGGAGATGGTCCAGGCCCAGATGATGCCAGGGAAGGAAATGTGCCCTCAGCCCAGGGACGCTCAGCATGGGCTTCCCCAGTCCTCGAGGCCCCGCTGCTGGTCACAGCAGCCCCTGCCTGGCTCCTGCCTGCCCACACTGTGGGCATCCACGGCTGTGGGCTCCTTGGCATGGAGCTCAACCTGTGCTGCTGCTGGGTGGGCTTTGCTGCAGCTTCCACCTGGACACTGAGGTTACAGCTCCATCTCTTTATTGTAGCTGAAGAGCTGGGCAAAGCTCTGGAATGGAGACGGGGGGTGGGGGACAGAAGCACCTTCAGTGTCACTTGGCACACAGGTTAGATGGTTTTAGGAGGAGGGGGACGTGGTGGACTCAGCTGGGTATGGAAGGTGCTGAACTGGTTTTGGGGTCGTGGCAGTTGTTAGGATGGAGTGGGAGGGGGTGGAGGCATATTGGTGATCCTTGTGTGGAGTGGAGGAGGCTCAGGGATTCCCACAGGGAGAGGAGGTGGCATTGGGACTTGAACAGGCAGTTTCCTCATAGATGGCAGCTGTTCTGGGGTTCTCCTCTGAGGACTTCTGATGGGTCTGCCCAGGTCCTCACCACTGCTGGAGGAACTGCTCAAGTTATCTGGGCGTGAGATCCTGCCACTCTCTTTCAGCTGCTATCAAGAGGTGGAACTATGGAGAGAACAGGTGGCTGAGGCCCCATCTGCCAGTGGCACACAGGGACCCTCCTGCACAGCAGGGCCCAGAGCTGGCAAGGCTCCCCAGAATGGCTGGAGCTGCTGGCACAGCCTGGCCCAGCTGCACAGCTGCCCCTCAAGGTCCCGGCCAGCAGGGCACGGCTCTGGGCAGGCTCCCTGGCCAGGAGCGGGCCCCAGAGCGCCTCTGCCTTTCAAGGGCAATCTCGTCCCTGCTCTTTCTCCTCCCCACCGTGCTTTGCCTCTGCCCTGTGCCCTTGGGGCTGCTCTTGGCCAGGCAGCCTCAGTGGGAGCCAGCATTGGCTGCAGCCCCAGGGGGCCCCCCAGGACAAGGCCCAGCAAAGAGGAGGCCAATGAAAGCTCTGGGCAGCAGCAGAAACCTCCCCAGAGTTCTTTGGACAACCATGGACGGGCCACACCTACACTGCAGCTTCCCAGGGAATGTTCCCTTCCTATAAAAAGCATTTAAAGGAAGCTGTTTGAGGTCGAGAATTACAAAACATGATTTTCCCTTCCAGCAATACCAGATTGCTCATGGCTGGAATTTTCCTTCTCGGGGAGGGAGCTCCTCCTGCCTGTCAGTTGTGTCCAATGGCTGGACTTTCCTACCCCCAAGCTGAGCTCACTGCTCTGTGTTCTGGGCACTGCCACAGGAGATCACATCCATGTCAGCCACAGCCCAGCATGCTAAGGAATGAGTGATCTCTGGCTGGAGACAAGTGCCACATTCCCTCCAGTCAGCAGCTTCCCAGAAATTTGGCACCTTGGGGGGGCCATGGCTAACACAGCCCTTTGGCTTCATAGGAAAGGTGAAGCCTTTACTTCACCATTTGCTCTTCATGTGCAATTTAAGGCACTGCTTCCTCTTGTGGTCCTCAAAGGACACAGTCAATAAAACAGGGGGAACAGTCACCCAACCTCTTCAATGCTTGGATGGGATGCCAAAGGAAACCCTGAGGAGCACAGGGTGGGTCTGTGTGGCCTGACAAAGCCAGAGGCCTTCCATGATGGAGTGGCTGCCTCAGTGACGCGGTGCCAGAGTTCTTCAGCCTGGGCTGCTCCCAGCACTGTCACCAGGAGGGGGCTGCCCACAAAAAGCCTCACAATTTGGGTGCAGCTGTAGGGCACAACTGCTGTATGGCACAGGTGGAATACTTCAAGGGCAGGGACAAGGAACAAGGAGAGGTCTTCTGTATGACTCCCAAAGGTGTTTATGCCCAGGAAGGTCAGGCACAGAAAGACACAAGTCCAGGCTCTAGAAGAGGTTTTTAAACAGGTGAGGTTCAACGGGAGGGTACAAAACTTTAACCAAGTGGGGGAAAGCTGGGGAGAAGCATAAGGCAGGGAATACAGTGCTTAAACCAATTGGGAATTACAGGGGAGGGGAAGAGGTTAAACAAAGCAATGGGACCTCGTGGTATACATAAATGACAGGGAAGTTTCTGGAGAAAGGGGCAGGTATGAGGAGGGACAGACATTGCTCCTCCTAGGAGAAGGAACAGGGAACATTGAGGAACAAAGTGGCAGGTCTTTGGGAAGATGGAAAACCAGGACAAAACCAACAAGAGAGGTGCAAAGGAACAATCCATTAAGGATAAAATATGCTATAACAATACAAGAGATGGGGGGGGGGGTGGATTATAGAACTGACCATTGAAACTGACTTGCAATTGAAAGCACAATAGAGACACACCGCAACACCCCAGTGTGGTAGTCTGTTATTTTACAGTTTGTTCTTCTGTAGTAAGTTTTAAATATTCCTTGTTATATGTTTGTAATGTTTCATTCCACGTATCCCACTTGGTTTCTCTGGTGGTTCAGTCCAGAGTTGTTTATTCACCAAGTATATGTCAATGCCCCTGTCCATCAAAGACAGCACAGCCTTTTGTTCTGGTGTGTACCCTGTCATTCATCCCTTCCTCGAAGCAAGATTGGATTTCAAGGTTTGCTCCTTCCCCTTGTTGGTTTCTATTGGATAGCCCTTGCACTGCACTCCTTCCCCAATGCCTTCCCCTTGGTAAAAAGTTGTGTCCCTCCCATTCTTCCCTCCCTTCCTTAAAAATCAGTGTTTTGCCCTCAGTTATTGTCAGTTGTCCCTGACTCCTCTGGGGACATAAACCTTCCTTAGAACTCAGACAAGTGATCTCTCTCTATTCCTTCGCCTCAGTACCTCGTACTGGGTTGCTGCTGTGTCACCCGTGCCACAGGTGTCGGCTGCAGGGAGCTGCGAGCCCCTGTACGCACCGCCAGCCGGGAAGGTCCCTGTAGGGATCCAGGGGCAGCCTCTCTTGTGACTGTCCATGGGACTCAGGGAGTGAGCTGGCCGGAGAACATATTGCCTGTGACCCATCCGTGAAGTTACACCCCAGTGCACAAGGGAAGACCTAGAGATGCCACCACTCTGGACTTCTGCCATGCCCTGGACACATCAGCCCTGCCCAGCATCCTTGTCCCTCCTTTGGTGAGCTATGGATCTGATGGAGGCACAGTTTGGAGAATGAGCAATTGCCTGACTGGTCACATCCAGGGGGTTGTGGTCAATGGCTCAGAGGCCCGATGGACGTCAGTGACCAGTGGTGTCCCTCAGGGTGACAGCAGAAGCTCCCTGGACACTGGGGACTCAGTGTCCTGGTGGTGCTGCTGGACAAGAGAGCTGGAGGTGCCTCCAAAGCAGAACTGTTGTGGTTGCCCAAGTCTTTCAGACTTGCTCAGGGAATGAGCACCTGATTGAAGTGAAAAGATACTGAGAAACCACACAATCCCTTCCCTGGGAAGAAACATCTCCCCATCCAAACCTCCAAGAGGAACAGACATATATATACATCTATCTATTATCTATCTCTCTATCTATTTATCTATCCATCTATAAATCTATAAAAATAACTTCAGCTTAAAATAAAATCTCTTTATTTATCCTTATTCTATGAAGTAGTGGTTAGAAAGAAATTTTATTTTATACAGTTACATTTAGTAAAGACATTAAATAAAAGGTGCTTTTATTGTGTGAAATACTGCAACTGCATCAAATCCCTCCCTGACTGACATTCATGAGTGCCTGCTCTTGTTGGAAAAGAAATGAAATTTAGCAAAATGTTTTATTATAGTTTAGTTATGAGTTTTGTGTGAATTGGTTTGTAAAAATAATTTTGTAGCCGTTGATATTATGTGATTGAGTTTTGTGTAACCCTGGCAAGTAGCTTTAGAAACCTAATAAACATTAAGCCAGGGTAGGAGAGTAAGAAGACTAACCGGTTTGGGGATAGCATACAATAGGACAGGTAGAAGATTTATGATTTTGCTCGTGAACTAGGGAATGTATTACAAGGGTCCGTAGTTTGGCGAAGGGCCACTGTTTCTTGGAGACTTTGTTATGAATTGCTTGTGTATAAAAGGAAAACACCCATGTGTGAATTTTGGGGTTCTGTTTTTGGGGACGCTAGTCCGCAGGCCCCCGGGCCCTTCAATAAAGCGCCGCACAAAACTTATCCGAGTTTTGTGTCCTTTATCATTCGGGCAACAGTTTTCTGGCGACCGCGGCAGGACTCCGAGGGTTGCTGGGGCGGTTCGCGTCTCGATCCACTCCAAGCCGGCGTCGAGCACTTCTCGGAGGAGTCATCGGGTCGTGCCCGACCCCCCGCGCCTGTCGGACGACTGCAGAAGGTAAGCCCAAAGGCGCTTTATATTGGAAAAAGGTGATAATTGGATTTGGTTTGGTGGTTAATGGAAAAAGCCTAGGCTCCGGCCATAAGACGTCTAGGGTACGCAGGTCCGGAATTCGCCTCCTATTGTTTTTTTTTCCTTGGGGAAGGACGGCGAAAAGGTATATTGGTTTATTGGGATTAAAAGCGGAATAGAAAAAAAAAAAAAAAAATTAAAGGTTGTAATATGATGTCTTTTAAAACTTTTAAAACTTTGGTGCAGGCCAATGGAAAAATACCTGGAAATACGCCATTAGGTTGTATATTGAAAAGGTGGAAAGGCGAAGGCTTTTCTCAAGAGTTAGATAAGAGCAAAATGATAGATTATTGTAACCGTTGGTGGCCTGAATATGAGATTGGGGAAGTGGGATGGCCAGTGAATGGTACACTGGAATTGGGGATAATGGAATCTTTGATGCACTTTTTAAGGAGGAATGAGAAATGGGATGAAATAGCATATTTAGATTTGTTTTTCATTTTATATCGGAAAGAAGAATGGCAAAAGGAGTGTGGTATTTTGGTTTTACAGATGAATGATGAGAGCGGGTGTGTTGGATGTAGAGAAAGAAAGGAGCGTGATTTGTATCCCCCGATTGAAGAAGATTTGTCCTATTGTGTAGCACCTCCGAGGGGTCCGGTTGTTCCTAATGTACCTTTTGCTCCTCCTGCTGACATAACTATAAAAAAGGCATCTAGTGAGAGTGACAGTGATACTGAAAAGAGTGAAAGTATTAAAAGGACTCCGTTAGCAGAGCGGACTCGCCAAGGAAGGAAGGGGCAGAAGGGGCCACAGTTAATTGCGCCGTTAAGGGAAGCTGTGGGACCACGGGGAGAAAGGATACTTATAAAGGTGCCTTTCTCTCCAGGGGACTTGGTAATATGGAAACAATCGGCTGGGAGTTATCGGGAGGACCCCGAAAGGGTAGCAAGGGTGGTTAAAATTGTGATAAAAACTCAGAATCCGGACTGGAATGATTTACAGGTATTATTGGATACTATAATGGATTCTACAGAAAAGGAGATGGTTATTAAAGCTATGAGAGAAAAGGCTCGTGAGGAGATTAGGTTGCGACAACTAAATGAAACAGTTGATGAATTGGTGCCAAGTGAGGAACCCAGGTGGGATCCAAACTCTACGGGAGGAATAAGGGCTGTAAAACGATATCAGGAATTGTTGGTGAAAAGAATTAGAACAGGAATACCTAAGACTATGAATTGGTCTAAGCTGTATTTGGTCAAGCAGGACAAGAATGAGTCTCCGTCTGCCTTTTTAGAACGGTTAAAAGACACGGCTCGGAAGTTTACTAATTTAGATGTAGAAGATCAATCAGGGAAACTTCAATTGGCATTATTGTTTTTAGGGCAATCACAAGAGGATATTAGGAAAAAGTTACAAAAGCTGGAAGGGGAAGATACTCGGAATTTGGATAAAATGTTGGAGGTAGCATGGAAGGTATACAACAACAGGGAAAAAGAAACTGCAAAAAGACAACAAGCTAGTATTTTGGCTGTAATGCAACAAACAGGGGCAGGAGGAAAATTCATTAGGGGACGAGGTCGGGGAGGAGCTAATCGTGGACAGAGGGGGATGATGAGAGGTCGGGGAGGATTTGGGTTTGCACCTAACACGGGGAGGTTGGATCCAAACCAGTGTGCATTTTGCCGACAATTGGGGCACTGGAAAAATGAATGCCCGGTTAGAGGGGGGAATATGGGGTTAGTTAGGAATACTCATGTGAGAGGATTTACGGGAGGACCAACAGAGGCAGCTCAAGCACTAGTTTTGGGAAATTATCAGAATCAAAGCTGACTAGACAAAGACCTGAGGGTAGTTTTAGAGATAGATGGGAAGGGTCAGGAATTTATGGTAGGCACTGGAGCTACATATTCTGTACTTAATAGATTATTAGGACCTTTGAGTGACACAACTGTACAGGTGGTGGGGGCAACAGGGAAGCTAGAGGAACAACCATTTTTACAACCTTTAAATCTTAAGTTCGAGGAGAAAGAATTGGATCATCAATTTTTGTATATGCCAAATTGCCCCACACCCCTTCTTGGCAGAGACCTATTGTCCCGACTTAATGTGAAAATAATATTTGAAGGGGGAAGGGTGAAATTGGAGATACCTGAAGAACAAATAGCAGGCATTTTTGTGATTAAGGAAGTAGATGCCTCTCCTATTCCAGAAGAAATTGAGCAGGCTGTAGTACCCTGGGTGTGGGAGTCGGGGGTCCCCGGGAAATCTAAAGCTGCCCAGCCAGTAAAAGTAGAACTTAAGGAAGGGGCCCGACCAGTGAGGGTAAAGCAATACCCCTTGAAACTTGAGGCAAGGAGGGGAGTAGCCCCGTTAATTAAACAATTTTTGGTTTAAGGAATATTACAGGAATGTGAATCGGAGTATAATACTCCAATTTTTCCAGTGAAAAAGCCTAATGGTAAATATCGTTTAGTACAGGACTTGAGAGCGATTAATGAAATAGTAAAGGACATACATCCAGTTGTCGCTAATCCTTATACATTGTTAACATCTGTATCGGAGGAGTTTAAATGGTTCTCTGTGATTGATCTTAAAGATGCTTTCTTCTGCATCCCACTGGCAGTAGAGAGTAAGAAATATTTTGCCTTTGAGTGAGAGAGTCCTGATTTTGGGAGAAAGAGGCAGCTTACGTGGACCAGACTGCCACAAGGGTTTAAGCTCAGCCCCACTATTTTTGGAAATCAACTGGCCAAGGAGCTGGAGGAATGGAAGATAACCCAGGTAACAATATCTCCATCCTTGTATGTAGTCCTGCAGTACGTAGACGACATTTTTCTGGCCACTAAGGAAAGGGACATGTGTGTAGAATTAACAATTAAATTACTTAATATGCTTGGCCAAGCAGGGTATAAGGTCTCTAAGGAAAAAGCTCAATTGATCAAAAATAGTGTTATTTATCTCGGTTGTGAGATCACACAAGGGCAGAGACGTTTAGGAGTTAACCGAATAGAGGCAATGTGTGCTATTCCTTTGCCTCGTAACCATCAGGAATTGAGATCTTTTCTAGGAATGGTGAGATGGTGTCGACTGTGGATCATGAACTTTGGTCTCCTAGCCAAGCCACTGTATGAGGCCTTGAAGCAGCATCGGTTGGAATGGACGACACAACAAAAGAAGGCCTTCCAGGAATTGAAGCAGGCACTAAAGGAGGCCCCAGCCCTAGGACTCCCTGACCTGACCAAGGAATTCCAGTTATATGTAAATGAGAGGCAAAAACTAGCATTGGGGGTCCTCACCCAGAAGGTGAGATCATGAAAGAGGCCAGTAGGATACTTCTCTAAACAACTGGATTCGGTAAGTTCCGGGTGGCCCTCGTGTTTACGAGCCGTGGCAGCAACAATAATCCTTATTCAGGAAGCCCGGAAATTGACTTGGGGGCAAAAATGAAAGTGTTTGTTCCCCATATGGTCATGGCTGTTTTGGAGCAAAAGGGGAGTCACTAGCTATCATCAAGTCGAATGTTGCAATACCAGGCTATCCTAAGAGAACAAGATGATATTGAAATAAAGACTACTAACCATGTTAATCCAGCAGAGTTTTTACGCAGTGACCAGGAAGCTGGGAGACTGGTGCACGATTGCGTGGAGGTAATTGAACAAGTGTATGCCAGCAGACCCGACCTAAAGGATGAACCATTGGAAGACCCTGAATGGGAACTATACACTCATGGATCCAGTTTTGTTGAGAATGGGACTCGCTATGCTGGGTATGCAGTGGTAACATCGGATCAGGTAATAGAAGCAAAAGCTTTGTTACCTGGAACTTCAGCCCAGAAGGCAGAGGTGATTGGACTCACCAGAGCTCTGTACTTGAGCAAGGACAAAAGGGTTAATATCTGGACAGATTCTAAATATGCCTTTAGTGTGGTTCATGTGCATGGGGCGTTATAGAAAGAAAGGGGGCTTTTGAATTCACAGGGAACCAATATCAAGCACCGTGAAGAAGTGCTACAGCTACTGGATGCGGTACATAGTCCCAAAGCAGTTGCAGTAATGCATGTTAGAAGACATCAGAATGCAGAAGGAGAAGTTTACAGAGGAAATCGATTTGCTGATGTTACAGCACGGCAAGTGGCACGGGAAGTATGGGCTCAAATGGCATTGGTACCGGTAAGAACAAATCCAGCTACCCCATACCTGAATCAGGAGCCCAAATATTCAATAGAAGATGGAAAACTAATAAACTTACTAGGGGCACAGAGGAATCAGCTCGGGTGGTATGTTACACCAATGGGACAAATAGTGGTACCTACTCGCATAATGAAATTTATTTTGGAATCAGAACATAATAAATGCCATTGGGGGGCAGAAGCATTGGTAAAATTTTTAAAGAATGAGATGATCTCTAATCAGATGTTAACAATGGCAAAAAGAGTTAATGCAATGTGCCCAGTATGTTTGAAAAATAATCCAGTAGTTAGGAGACAAATACAAATGGGAAAGTTGCAAATCGGGCCACAACCAGGAGATTACTGGCAAGTTGATTTTTCTGAATTGCCTAGGGCACAGGGATACAGATACTTTGTTAGTGTACATATGTACGTTTTCAGGGTGGCCAGAAGCTTTTCTGTGTAGGACAATCAGGCTAAGGAGGTGGTAAAAACCTTGTTAAAAGAAATAATACCAAGATTTAGAGTACCCTTAGGATTGTCATCAGATTGGGGTCCGCATTTTATAGCCGGGGTAGTGCAGGAATTAGCACGGATGTTAGATATAACCTGGAATTTGCATACTCCCTGGAGACCTCAGTCTAGTGGGCAGGTGGAAAGAATGAATCAAACTCTGAAAGGACAAATCAAAAAGATTTGCCAGGAAGCTAAACTGCACTGGCCTCAGGCTTTGCCTTTAACCCTACTCAGGATTTGAATTAAACCAAGGGAAAAGGTAGGTGTAAGTCCATATGAGATACTATATGGCAAACCATACCATGCAACTGTATTAAAAGGGGAGGTACATGTGAGTGGGGATCAGGCAATTGCAGAGTATGTTATGTCACTTAATAAGATTTTGAATTCTTTAAGAAATACGTTACAGTGGAATAAACCACTCACGCTGGAGAACTCTGTCCACGACATTCAGCCTGGGGACCAGGTGTACGTCAAGAAGTGGATTACGGATCCGCTACGGGAATCATGGAGCTGACCCCACCAGGTGATGATGGTGACCTACACGGCGGTGAAGGTCCAGGGGATGGATGCTTGGATCCATTACACCAGGGTAAAGAAGGCACCGTTCCAATGGGAAACCCAGATAGCGTCTCCAACCCGGATGATCTTCCGTGCAAAGCCGCCTTCTTAATTATATTGCTGCTAGTAATCATGAGACTGGTACCTGTTCAAGGGTCTATTTTAGTACAGGTTGAAGAAACAAAGGTTACAGCCATGGAAGGGATGGATGTTCAATTAACTTTTGTTATATTTCACAGCCAGAAAGTTGAGGCCGGTGAAGTTATTGTAATATGGCAACAGGGGGCTGAAAGAAGCCGAGGCAAGATAGGAGTCGGTTGGGATCAGGATAAACAGCAAGGAAACACGGTACTGAATCTTACTAAGGTAAACACAAATGATACGGGAGAATGTACATGTTTGGTCAAAATACGGGATAGTTTTGATTACAAAAGAGTGAGTATGAGGGTTTTGCCATGGACAGGGGATCATGCTGGGTGGAAGCAAAATAGGGAACTGACCTGGGACAGAATAGAGGACGGGACCAGTTGGTGGGAGAAGGGAGGCAAAGGTTGTGGGTGGTCGAATGTCATTAATCCTAGAATAGGAAATGCATGGTGGAGGCATGACAGAATGATGTCATCCTCACAGAGACACGGTAGAAGGAGTAGACAGGAGGCTAATGATACAATAGAACGAAATGGTGAGCAGGAAAACCTAGTGGTAGGATTAATTAGAGATTTTGGGATCATGCAGAACGTGACTAAAATAACAGCTTGTCTGCCATTACCACAGGCTGCAGGCGAACCAATTCCCTGGGGAATAATACCGGTAACCAAAATGCCTGAATCATTCAAGAATGTTTCATGGTCCTGCCAGTCAGTTCCCAAACAAGTAGAGGTATGGAGGGATTTGTGTATGACCATTCGGGCTATGACTAAAGAGGAATGTGAAATGAAACCGAATCATTATGGTTGGATTCAAAATACCAGGAGGTGTTTGATTGCAACCCCAATAGATGAGCCATGCAATACAGTATGATTAAGAACGAAATCCCAACGAAATGAGATGAGTTGTCAGAATATCACACAGAATTTTGACACCTGGAAAAGTTGGAAGACATTGTGCGGACCCAGTGTTTTGGTACACTATAATTACCTTGGGGAAGTACAATGGTGCATCCAATGGTCAGGGGTAAAGAATCAGTCGCATTATAGGGCCATCATCACATCTACATCTTCCCGAGAGTTCAGACCGCAGAAAGAGGATTGGAATTGTACTGAGGTTTTTACATGTGATACACCGGAGGACCGAATTGGATTGGTACCGGTGAAAATGGCATTAAAATGGGGATGTGAGTGTAGGGGATATAATCACACGGTTAGTAAGTCCATGGATGGACCTATAGATTGCAGATATACTACAGTGCACAGTCCTGGAAATCTAGTCTGGGTGTTGGGACACGGACAGTGGACCACACATTTATCTCTAGATGGATCAGTAACACAAATCACCCTAGGGGTTCCCACATTGTGTCCATACTGGAAACAGAATAGATTGATCCAAAGGAAAGGACTCAAAAGGAGGGAAGAATCCCTAGAGGAGCAGTGGCATGAACCTGGCACAGGAGTACAATTTGGGTGGATATTAGAGTCATTATTCCCTCCGATAGCAACATATCGAAATAGGGAAATGCTCAACAACTTGTTAGGACAGACAGAAAGATTGGCAGCAGCTACTAAGAAGGGATTTAAAGATCTAAATTTGCAATTGCAAGCTACATCAAGAATGACCTTACAAAACAGAATGGCTTTAGACTTGCTAATGTTAAAAGAACATGGAGTTTGTGGTTACCTGAGCAGGAGAGTAGATCATTGCTGTATACACATTCCAAATGTTACACTTGAAGTGGAGAAAGATATTTCCCAATTGGCAGAAGTGGAAACAAAAACCAAGGAAATTGAAAAGGAAGCACAGCATAATTGGATAGGAGCAGTATTTGATTCTTTGGGGCTTCACCTGTCTGGCTGGATTACTTCTGCTATACAGTATATACTAATGTTTTTAGTATTTTTGGTGACTATATGGATTGTATATAGATGCCTTTTAGGTGTGATCGAAAAGAAAAAGGAGCGATCTCTCCGGTTGCTGAAGGCGATGACACGCGGGCGGCAGAATGAAGAACATCCTCCACCTGGTTATGAAGATGTTACTGTTAATACTGTTGATTGAGCATCCTTGCAGAAGGACTGAAGGATGCTCAAAAGGGGGCAAATGTTGGAAAAACAAATGAAATTTAGCAAAATGTTTTATTACAATTTAGTTATGAGTTGTGTATGTGAATTGGTTTCTTAAAAACAGTTTGTAGCCGTTGATATTATGTGTTGAGTTCTGTGTAACCTAGCAGGTAGTCTTAGGAACTTAGATAAACATTAAACCAGGGTATGAGACTAAAGAAGACTAACCGGTTTGGGGGCAGCATACAATACGACAAGCAGAAGATTTATGATTTTGCGTGTGAACTAGGGAATGCATTACAAGGGGTATGTCGCTTGGCAAATGGACACTGTTTCTTGGAGACCCTGTTAGGAATTGCATGTATATAAAAGGAAAACACCCGTGTGTGAACTTTGGGGCTCTGATTTGGGGATGCTAGTCCGCAGGCCCCCAGGCCCTTTAATAAAGCACCGAACAAAACTTATCCGAGTTTTGTGTCCTTTATCGATGGGGCAACAAAGGTAGGTCAGAGGGTGCAGGTTGGGTGAGGGTGAGAAGAGGGACAGGAAGAGGCAGGAGCACAAGCACTGTAACATGACACATAAGGCACCTGCAAGCTGCTGGGGAAGCCTCAAGTCTGCTCAGTGAGCCACGTGTGCCCTCAACATTGGGACAGCCACCTTTCCCTCAGTGAGCCTCACATGCCAGGGTCAGCAAATCAAGAGGCACGAGGCATGCTGTAGGTGACTCAGAGTGAGTCACGGGTCACGGTGGGTCACGCTGGCCAGGGGCCAGGAGCAAGCAGTAAGGCAACGGGGCTGGGGAAAAGGCTCTGCTCTGCTTACAGCGTGGGCTGAGGGCTGGGAGAGCTCCATTTCCCTCTTGAGATGTTGGAGACGGGGCCTTTCACCCTCCTGATAGGGCTGCCCCTGGCTGAAGGCAGCCAGAGGAGTACGACGACACAAGGCCGAGAGCAGCAAAGCAAAGAGCCAGCCGTGCACAGCACAGGGAGGTGGCCCAGTGCAAAGGCAGCGTGGCACCCTGAAGGTGCCCGCTGCATTCTCATGTGTCCCTGGCCTGGGAAGGACAGGACGGTCCGTGGTCCGAGTGGGCCTTTCTGTGGCCCCTGTGGGCTCAAAGCTGCTGCTCTTCTGGCTCCATGGGGCCTAAAGCCACAGAGCTCGGCCTCCCCCACAGCAAGAGGAACAAGACGTGGATATCAGGCAGTGGAGCTCAATGCCTAAGGCTGAGGGGCGGGGGGCTCCAGTCTGGAGCACTGGGAGGGCACCCCCCCAGCCCCACAACAGCTGGCCTCACAGCCCTGAAAGGCCAGGACCAGGGTTCCACGCCTGATTCCAGGGCGTCCCTCCAACCGGCCACCGACCTGGAAGCGCCAGAGCAGCCGGCTGTCGGGATCGAGGCGGCTGCCAGGGGGCTCCTTATGGCCTCTGCCAGCCAATTGCTCAGGGCTTAGCAGTGCCTCAGCCCCTCAGGGTCTCCCCCAGCCTGGCCAAGCTTGCCGGCAGCAGCGCCGCAGCCCCACAGCAGCTCCAGAGGAGCCCCATCCAGAGGCACCTGGGAGCCCTCAGCACTGCAGCCAGCAGCAACGGGCAGGAGGACACGGATGGCCCTTCCTGTCCGGCACAGGGCTTGTGGCCATCTCCAGGCACCGCTCTGGCAGGGGTCCCCGCAGCTCCGGCCCCTGCCCAGCCGCTCTGTGGGCAGCACAAAGGCTTCAGGGGAACCAACAAAGGCCAAAAGGCTTCTGGTCACTTTCCCTGCAACACTGCACGCCTGGGCAGCAGTCTGAGTACAAGCAATCTTTTCCCCCTCTTCTCTTATGCCCTACAGACCTTGCGCAGGAAAAGAAAGATCCTGGGACTCTGTGTATTGTAAGATATTTTATATTTACACAATCAAAAACAACAGAAATACAAACACAAAAATCTAGAAGAAGGCAAAAGAAAATTCCTGCTGGCTCAAATGGCCCAAGCAGACTGCGTGTTGCAGATCACCTCTCCGGGGAGCTGCAGCAGAATAGTAAGGCAGTGCAGCAAAGACGAGGCCGTTTCCTCCATGCACTGCGGAATCGATCTCGCAGCTTCTGCCATGGGGAGTAGGGAGCTCTCTCAAGAGCCCGGAGAACTAAACAAAATTCTACTGCAGCATCTCTGATTGCAGGGCTGCTGTCATATGCCATTCCTTCAAGGGCTGCAAGAAAGAGGAACAGAGGCAAGGTCACATCCCGCATATGCAGGGAGCCGAGGAGAGCCCCCTGCCAGGGCCATCCCGGTCGTCTCTGGCCATGGCCCGCAGGGAGCAGGGAGCCAGGGGATCAGCCCGAAGTTGCTGGCCACGAATGGCACACGTAGCCCTGATATGTCTGTGTGCTCTGCCCACGGGTGCAGATCCCTCCGCAGCCGGGGCAGGGCTTGCAGCTGCCCCCTCCAGCCCCCGCGGTCAGCCCGCTGCCCTCACTCACTCACCAGTGCAGATCAGCCGCAGCTCTTGCTGCTGCCCCCTCAGGTGCCGCCCGGCCATGCCTGTGAACACAGAGCCTGTCACGGCCCCAGCGGCACAGCTCCCTGCCAGCAGCGCTGCCGGCGCTGTGGCCACACGGGCTGCCGGCCAGGCAGAGCTCAGCCCGGGCCCTTGCCGCACGCTGCCGCCCCAGGGCACGGCTGCCACAGGGCGGCAGCAACGCCCAGGCCAGGCGGGGCTCCAGGGCCGGGCCGGCGCTGCCGGGGCAGCAGGCGGGGCCGGGACCGAGCTGCCGAGCAGGCGGGCCGGGGAGGAGCCCGGGCTCGGGACTCACCCATGAACCTGACGGCCGCCTCTCGCAGGGACTCCTGTGGGCTCTGCAAGTAGTGCAGTGCCCGGCGCAGGTGCTCGGCCGCTCGGCTCCTGTCCTCTGCCAGCTGCAGAGAGCGGCAGGAGGGAAGGGTTGGCGCGGGCTCAGCTCCTGGGCCGGGCGCTGCCTGCGCCCATCGCCGGCCTCGCCTGCCCGCACAGCCCTGAGGCGCGGCCAGCAGCCGCTGGCCAAGGGCTCCCGAGGGGAGGGGCAGAGGGCCGGCTGCTGCCCGGGGAGCCGTGGTGCCGCCCCGCAGCCCCGCCGGGCCGGGGCTCCATGGGCACCCGACTCAGGCCCACGGGAGCCTGGAGAAGAGCCCGCGCGGCCTCTGGCTGCAGCAGCGGGCACAGCTGTTAGCCCCGCACACTGAGCACCGCCCTCAGGGACCTTCGCCATGCTGAGGCTGGGGGATCTCTGCTGTACTTACCAGGCACTCCCCAAAGCTCTGATCCACGTGTAGCATTTGTTCTATATCCCTCCTCTTCAGGAATCTGGCTGAGGAATGCAGCGTTTCCCGGGAGGCCTGGAGAGGGACAGACGTGCACAGATGGCCCCACAGTCCAGGGCACAGGAGCATGCCAGTGGCACAGGCTGGAGGAGGCTGCAGCCCACAAGGTGCCAGGGCAGGCGGCAGCCCAAGCCCCTGCCAGGGGCACAGCAGCTGGCCACAAGTGCTCACCTCAGCAACAGTCTGATTCTCGTCATGGCAGTGGAAGTAGAGAGGGAGCAGGCTCTGGCACACGTGGGACTTGAGGGCCTTTCTTGCCTCTTCTGTTAATAAGTCCAGCATCTCTTGAAAGAGAGCCATGGAGCTCAGCTGCACCTGGATATCATCCTGGATGAAAGGAAAGGGCAAAAGACCTGAGCATCGGCTGCTTCAGGCCCCCCAGGGCACAGGCGTGCATCTGCACAGGGCACCAAGGGTCCGGGCAGCAGCCAGTGGCTGTGGCTGTGGGCACAGAGCCTTACGCTGTCAAAGAGTGGCAGGAGCGCCTCAGCCAGCTGCAGGGCGATGGGGGTGGCTATTGGAGCACCATTATCCAGGAGCAAATATCTGAGTAGAAGAATGCTCATCCTGATCATGTCGCTGTCATTTTCCTCCAGGAGCTCCATTAGACTTTCAGTCAGGCTCCGCATTTTTTCAGCCTGTGCGGAACACAACTTTGTGAAAGGCCGCCCTGCTGCCGCAGGGCCCAGAGGCCAAAGGCCTGTCCCGAAGCACTGGGGCAGCTGAAGTGGGAAGCAGGAGAGATGGGAAGAGCTGCCCCAGCGGCCGAAGCCCAGGCAAGGCCAAGCGACTTCGTTGCCCAGCTCCACGCTGCTGCCTGCACGGCTTCAGCCACTGCCCCCTTCTCACCATCAAGGGATTCTTGCCCAGCACTACGAGGCCTCGGAGTGCCAAGTAACGCCTGGCCATGTGCTCGCTCTGCAGGTTCTGTGCCAGGATCTCCAGAACACTGTCACTGCATTCCCTCAAGTCCAGGCACTCGAGGACCTGAAAGGCACGGGGCAGTGACAGGGGAGCCGGCCGGCCGGCAGGAGCCCAGCAGCGCACAGGGCCGGGCCCAGGCAGCAGCACAGGGCACGGGCACTGTCCTGGCAGCTGTGGCTGCCAGAGGCCAGAGGACTGGGAGGCCGCTCAGCCAGGCAGCGCTGGCCTTGAGGCTCACCTCCACAAGGAATGCCAGGGCAGGGAAATCCCAGTATGGCATCTCTTTGCCGAGCAGGGCGAGCAGGTAGAATGCAACCGCGGAACAGAAGTGGATGGCTAAGCGGCGAATTTCTCTGAAGAGGGGAAAAAGGAAACAAGACCCTGATGCAGTGGGGCAAACCTCTCCCAGGCGGGACTCACCCAGTTCTCATCTTTCCCCAGCACCCTTCCAGCAAGGGGACATGGGCCATTTGGGAGTTGGTTGCTCATGGGCACCCCTTGTGCCAGCCTTTTCCAGTCTGCTTGGCCATCCCTCAGTGACAAGGCCCTCTGAGCCATGGCCACCACGGACACTTTGTGGGGCACCTGGGCACAGAGCAGCATTGTCAGAGGCAGTGGGGAGAAGGGGGTCTCACCTGGCAAGCAGAGCCACGGCAAAGTGGTGAGTGTCAAGAGAGAGCAGCGTGTCCCAGGCACACCTGCGCTCCATTGCCACCACCACATCCTCGCAGCGGAGAAGGCAGAGCAGGGACTTCAGGGTGCGCACAGCAAACCTGTGTGCACAGCAAAGCCCAGGTCACACTGGCAGCACTGGCTCCTTGGCAGGCCACGTGGCAGGGACAGGAGGAGTGGGATGGAGCACCTGTTGGGGCTGGTGGCAAGGCCGTGCTCTTCCTGGCATCCCTTCCAGAAGGTGTCGACCTCCTCTGGCATATCCAGAGTGCTGAAGAACACTTGGAATAGCAGATGCACAAGTAGGCGGGGGAAATAGACCTTCAAGATCCGTGGGAGACAGGGCACCTGGAGGATCTTCCACATCACCACCGTTGCCTGCAAAGGACAAAGCCCCATGAGACAGCGCTCAGTGCCGAGACGTGTGTGTGTGGCAGGGCGCGAGCGTGGCAGGGAGAGGCCAGGAGAGACCATGGCAGGGGGAACACGGGGCCTGGTGGGCCTGAAGCTGCCCCTGGGCCAGGTTTCAGGCCAGCGCCTGAGGCAGGGAGATGCAGTGGGGGAAGGAGGATGGAGAGCTGCTGGAGAGGCAGCCTTGGGGCCTGCAAAGGCCAGTTGCAGAAACTCACAGCCAGGGCAAAGACAGCCGTTTCGTCCCTGTTGGAGGTGCAGGTGCTGTACTCTGGCCAGCTCCCCAGCACATCCAGGAGGATCAGCTGCGCCAGCTCCGCAGTCCTGGCTGAGCCCATGATGGTCTTCCACATGGCCACGGCAGCTCTGTGGGGTTAGAGCTGTGTCTCAGGGGGGTCTCAGACACAGCAGCGGGGGCAGCTGAGCCGGCTGCCATTTCTGCCTGTGCCCACTGCCCCCCTGCCAGCAGCAGCCAGACAGCCCAGCCCTGTGGGGAGAGAGCCCTGAGAGGCGGCAAGGGAGTATGGCAGCAGGCTCAGGGGCTGACATGGCAGGGCTGGGAAAGGGAGCATCCAGAGGGCCCTGGAATTCTCTGTCGCTCCGACACCTGGGGAAGGCTGTGCAGGGTGATGGGCTGGGGAGGCCTGAGCCCTGTGGGCAGGTGGGCCCCATACCTGTCACAGGACGGGGCCACGCGCAGGAGCGTCACGACTGCGTCATCTGGCTGTGCTTGGGTGAGATCCAGCAGGGTCTTGTCCAGCCTGTGCTCAGCAGAACCATTGGCCGTGAGCCACTGGTGGATGTAGCTCACCATGGCAGGCACCTGGAGAAGGCACGGGGAGACTTGGAATGCTGCCAGAGGGAGCAATGTTCCCAGCTTCCCCAGAGGAGTGCTTCCCTTCCCACCCCACTGCCATGTGGCGTGAAAGGCTCACAGCAAGCAGCATGCATGGATTGGGAGGCCAAGCAATTGCTGGGAGGATCAAAGCCTGGCCACAGGCTGCTTACTTGCTTTGGAGTGTAAAAATCGTCCTCTACAAGCATACACAGCAGGGCAGCACCGGTCTTGCTTAGGAGGATGGGCGAGTATGGTCTGACGCCCGTGCCCGTGGCGATGGTCTCTTCCTCCTCAATTCTCTTGAGGAAGTTGCAAACAAACTGTAGGAGAAGGGTAGGAAGCCGGGGATGTTGCATGCAGTGCTGCACACACGGTGCTGTGCTGAGCAGGGACAGCAGGCCCAGCCCAGTTGGGGGTGGCTGCAGGTACCTGCGCTGTCCTGCGGAAGCGGCCACGGCTGGACTCCTGCTCTTGTGTGCGCTCCAGGGCTGCATCTGGCAAAGAGCGAGCGCAGCCAGAGCTGAGGGGCTGCAGGAGAGGCCGGACAACACGGCCCAGCCCTGCCATCCCCAGGCAGAGAGAGCCCCGGGATGCCCCAGGGGATGGAGCACGGCCACTGCGGGGTTTCTGCCCGGCCCCTCTTCCGTCCTGTCCGTGGGCACGTCCCCAGGGATAGCATGGCACGGCACGGCACGGCATGGGGTTCAAGCTGGCAGCAGGCACCAGTCCTGTGGCCCAGCTCTGCCACTCACCCTCCTGCGGTGGCTGAAACGGCACCACCTCTTCAGTCTGCTGTGCCGGGGCAGCTGCAGGGCCTTCTTCCTCCTCCTCCACCCAGGCCAGCTCAGGCACTGCCGGGTGTCTCTGCTCCATGTCTCTGCCTGGATTTGTGGCTATTTGCAGGAGAGTTGCCTTGGAAAAGCTCCAACTCACCAAGTCCTGCAGTGGTGCCTGGAAGGCACCTTCAAGTAAGAAGCCTCAGGAAGGCTACAGGACAGCAAGTCCTGCCCTCGGTCTCAAGGACCCCTGCCAGAAGGACAGGGGACTCCTGACAAGGACTATGATATGGCCTCAAGGGCACCTGCAGAAGAGAAGCCCCAGGGAGACCATGGGTCAGCAAGTCCTGTGGTCTAGCCTGGAGCTCAGCTGCAGGAACAAGGCTTCAGAAAAGCTCCGGGTGGGACGCGAACGAGCGCGCTGTGCGGGGACTCCTCACGACACCGCTCGGTCCCGTCCTGTCCCGTCACGTGCTCTGAGCACTGTGGTGTGCTCTTGTCACCTCCAGCCCCTATGTCACCCCGTGTCACAAAGGGCCCTTGGACACCCGCTCCATGTCACAGTGAGTGTGCGGCACCGTGTCACCGAGGGCCCTTGCACACACTGCCGCCTGCCCTGGGGCCACGCCCAGCCCACCCAAAGGGGCCCAGTTTGGAAGGAATGGCTGGCCCCAGGAGCCTAAGCAAGGCCGACAGGGTCTTTAAGAAGGGCTCAGAGCATCAGCAAACGCTGCCATGCTCTGTGGGCTCAGGGCAGCAGAAGGAGCCCCCAGGGCTGCCGACGCAGCCGTTCTGGGAAGGGCACGGGGCCTTGCAGGGAAGCTGGCACGGCCTCCTTGGGACACGTCCCGGCTGGTGGCCGTCCTAAAGCTGCCGGTGTGACACGCACAAGGAACGTGTGGGCCCGGGCACCAATGCTGCTCTGAGGCCTGGGGCCCGGGGAGCGCTGACATCAGCAGGTGTGGCAGAGTCCCCGGCCAAGCAGACCTGCCAGCCCCCGAGCCCTGGCAGCACTGGTGCCCGTCTCCTGCCCCAGAGACCTGTGGCCCCTGGGGGCTTTCTGTGCCAGAAGGAGCCAAAGGCCACGTGCCTTGGGGGCTGTGCCTCTTTCCTGCAGGGGCTGATGGCAGGAGCACCTGGAGCAACTGCTGGCACACTTGGTCTCTGTCAGATGATGTTGCTCCTTCCTGAAATGAATTTTTCTCATGGAAGGCATTGGCAGTAGCACCAGAGCACCATCCATTGCTGAGTTTCCCAGGGCAATTAGATTGCAAAGTTAACAGGCTGAAATTTCCTTGTGCTTTTCTCACTCTCCTTCCCACATTCTGGAAAAAACGGAATCTGCCCAGCCTCTGCATTTCTCAGCTTCAGTTGCTGCATGTCTTGCTCTGGCAGCTCATGTCCAAACAAAAGTGTGTCCCTGCTGAGCACAGCAATGAGCGGCCACAAAGTGGCAAGTTCCCCAGTGAACATCAAGGCAGAGACGTGGAAGTGCGGAGGATAAGGACAACTCTGGGAGGAGAAGCTCTTCTGTGTCTCTGATGATGGTGCCCACACCCTGAAGCAGCAGCCAAGAGAAGCGCTGGAAGCAGACGGGCGCACTTTTGGGCAGTACAATATCAAAAGATATGAAACCATTAGCCAGAATGCAAAGGAGGACTGCAAGGATGGAGTGTGGCCTGGAGGGGAAGCCCTGGATGCGGCTGAAGGCACTTTGTTCAGCCTGGAGGAGAGTAAAGGGCGTCATTGTGGTCTTCAACATCCTCCTGAGAGGAATCAGAGGGGCTGCTGCAGCTCTCGTCACTGCTGGGACCAGTGATAGGACCGGAGAAAAGGGCAGGGAGCTGGGACAGGGCAAGTTTCATTTCCGTATCAGATCAAGGTTTTTCACCCAGAGCACAGTCAGGCACTGGGACGGGTTCCCCGTTGACGCAGCCCAGCGGAGCCCGGGCTGGCTCTTGGGAAAACTGCGGCGCTGCGCCGGGAGCGGGGAACGGCCAAGGCTTGGGTCCCGCCCGCGGCTGACCCTGGTGAGCCACCTCTCAGTGCTTCAGGATCCACTAACTGCAGCACGGAGCAGGCCAAAGAGAAGGAGGAGGCTCCTCGATTGTGAGGTTCCACAGGCCAAGGCCTATTCCAAGGGAAGGATTCGGCAGCAAAGAGCCGCCAGCACTTCTGTGCACGGGATTTTATCGGGGTACAACTCAGGGGGTGGATACAAATGATTGAGCAATAAGGAATCCGCAGGGGAGGAGCGAGGGGATTCCATCAGGTTCTTGGGACTAATTAGGACAGATGGGAGGAGAGGGTAGGTCACATGGGCCAGTGGGGCTTCCAGCAATAGAGGAATTCCAAAGGGGTGGTGCAGTCAGGGATTGGTCCAAGGCAAAAGTGACAGGGAGGGTTCAGGAATAAAGAGCTGGATTATCTTGAGAGGCAGGGAAGGAGCTGGAACAAAGAGTGGGGAATGGCATGAGGGACAGCTTTGAGGGAGGGCAGAACCCAGGGGTACCTGAAAACAAACCATTCTATGATAACAGATAAATAAACACAAACTGGAACACCCCAGGGAAATGGTCACAGCACCAAGCCCGTCTGAGTTTGAGAAGTGTTCGAAGAACACTGAGCAGTGACGCAAGCTTTTAGACACTACATCAAAAGTAGAAAGTGTACCAAAGTCAAGAGAGGGAAAAAGAAAAAGAGCTCCCTGCAGCCATGGTGGCAGCTCTGGATCAGCACCAGGGAGTGGACGGATGTAGGCGTGGTTGAAGCAGAGGCAGGGGCGAAAATAGCAGAGGCAGAGGAGGTTCAAAGCAGCCACAGACCAAGCTGGACGCAAATCAGTGTGCATCTTGTAAGAAATCAGGACACTGGAAATAGGGCCAGTGCCCAGAGTTAGCCGACAAAGTACACCAAACTCTTGCAGCCACTCTAGATGATAAGAAATGACCGAGACTGGCAATTCTTGCCCTAGCAGGCCACTGTTTAAAATACAGCTAAAGAATGATGAAGAAGTTGAAATTTTAAGAAATAGTGGAGAGACATTTTCACTCTTGAATCAAGCACTGATCCCCAAAAGTGAAAACTATCTTCAAGCAATAGGAGCAACTATAGGGCAGCCAGAAAATGCATTCTTCCTGAAACCACTTTGATGTAAAATCAAGAAGAAAATGGGAATACATCAGTTTCTTTCTTTACCAAACTCACCCAAATCTGTCCTATGCAGAGATTTGCTTGAAAATTTAGAAGCAACAGTTCCGTTTAGAAAAAGAAAACTTCTATGGAAGGTACCTGAAGACAAAGGAGCGGTTTTAGCAGTAGGACTGACAATTGACACCAGACCAACAAACAAGAAGAACTAGTTAGAGCAAGTATTGAATCAGGTGTACCCAAGAGTATGGGATAGTATCTGATAGCCCAGGAAAATCAAAACAAGCAGACCCTATGAAAATTGAGCTACAGACAAGAGTTGGGCCAGTAGTCAGAAAGCAATACCCTTGAAGATTAGAAGCTAGGAAAGGAAATAGAGCCAACAATCAATAAAATCCTTGACATCAGGACTATTGGAAGAATGGCCGTCAAAATGTAATACTGCTAGATCAGCAATAAAGAAACCTAATGGAACTCAGAGACTAGTGCCAGATTTCCAGGCAATTAATGGTTTATACCTTACTAGCTTACTAGCTAAACTTGGAGATGATTTTATTGTGTGCGGGGAATGTCCATGGGCAGGTGCTGTCGAGAGCCGTTCCCTCTTGGTCTGAGAGACCAGCGCCCCCAGCCCCACCTTGCTCCCCGGCCCGGAGGTTGTAACGTGCGCTGGACCGGCAGCCGAAGGAGGGCTCTTGACACCGTGTCTGATGCAACAGGGCTTATTGAAGGAAGGTCAGAGGGTGCAGCTTGGGTGAGGGTGAGAAGAGGGACAGGAAGAGGCAGGAGCACAAGCACTGTAACATGACACATAAGGCACCTGCAAGCTGCTGGGGAAGCCTCAAGTCTGCTCAGTGAGCCACGTGTGCCCTCAACATTGGGACAGCCACCTTTCCCTCAGTGAGCCTCACATGCCAGGGTCAGCAAATCAAGAGGCACGAGGCATGCTGTAGGTGACTCAGAGTGAGTCACGGGTCACGGTGGGTCACGCTGGCCAGGGGCCAGGAGCAAGCAGTAAGGCAACGGGGCTGGGGAAAAGGCTCTGCTCTGCTTACAGCGTGGGCTGAGGGCCGGGAGAGCTCCATTTCCCCCTTGAGATGTTGGAGACGGGGCCTTTCACCCTCCTGATAGGGCTGCCCCTGGCTGCAGGCAGCCAGAGGAGTATGATGACACAAGGCCGAGAGCAGCAAAGCAAAGAGCCAGCCGTGCACAGCACAGGGAGGTGGCCCAGTGCAAAGGCAGCGTGGCACCCTGAAGGTGCCCGCTGCATTCTCATGTGTCCCTGGCCTGGGAAGGACAGGACGGTCCGTGGTCCGAGTGGGCCTTTCTGTGGCCCCTGTGGGCTCAAAGCTGCTGCTCTTCTGGCTCCATGGGGCCTAAAGCCACAGAGCTCGGCCTCCCCCACAGCAAGAGGAACAAGACGTGGATATCAGGCAGTGGAGCTCAATGCCTAAGGCTGAGGGGCGGGGGGCTCCAGTCTGGAGCACTGGGAGGGCACCCCCCCAGCCCCACAACAGCTGGCCTCACAGCCCTGAAAGGCCAGGACCAGGGTTCCACGCCTGATTCCAGGGCGTCCCTCCAACCGGCCACCGACCTGGAAGCGCCAGAGCAGCCGGCTGTCGGGATCGAGGCGGCTGCCAGGGGGCTCCATATGGCCTCTGCCAGCCAATTGCTCAGGGCTTAGCAGTGCCTCTGCCCCTCAGGGTCTCCCCCAGCCTGGCCAAGCTTGCCGGCAGCAGCGCCGCAGCCCCACAGCAGCTCCAGAGGAACCCCATCCAGAGGCACCTGGGAGCCCTCAGCACTGCAGCCAGCAGCAGACGGGCAGGAGGACACGGATGGCCCTTCCTGTCCGGCACAGGGCTTGTGGCCATCTCCAGGCACCGCTCTGGCAGGGATCCCCGCACCTCCGGCCCTTGCCCAGCCGCTCTGTGGGCAGCACAAAGGCTTCAGGAGAACCAACAAAGGCCAAAAGGCTTCTGGTCATTTTCGCTGCAACACTGCACACCTGGGCAGCAGTCTGAGTACAAGCAACCTTTTCCCCCTCTTCTCTTATGCCCTACAGACCTTGCGCAGGAAAAGAAAGATCCTGGGACTCTGTGTATTGTAAGATATTTTATATTTACACAATCAAAACCAACAGAAATACAAACACAAAAATCTAGAAGAAGGCAAAAGAAAATTCCTGCTGGCTCAAATGGCCCAAGCAGACTGCGTGTTGCAGATCACCTCTCCGGGGAGCTGCAGCAGAATAGTAAGGCAGTGCAGCAAAGACGAGGCCGTTTCCTCCATGCACTGCGGAATCGATCTCGCAGCTTCTGCCATGGGGAGTAGGGAGCTCTCTCAAGAGCCCGGAGAACTAAACAAAATTCTACTGCAGCATCTCTGATTGCAGGACTGCTGTCATATGCCATTCCTTCAAGGGCTGCAAGAAAGAGGAACAGAGGCAAGGTCACATCCCGCATGTGCAGGGAGCCGAGGAGAGCCCCCTGCCAGGGCCATCCCGGTCGTCTCTGGCCATGGCCCGCAGGGAGCAGGGAGCCAGGGGATCAGCCCGAAGTTGCTGGCCACGAATGGCACACGTAGCCCTGATATCTCTGTGTGCTCTGCCCACGGGTGCAGATCCCTCCGCAGCCGGGACAGGGCTTGCAGCTGCCCCCTCCAGCCCCCGCGGTCAGCCCGCTGCCCTCACTCACTCACCAGTGCAGATCAGCCGCAGCTCTTGCTGCTGCCCCCTCAGGTGCCGCCCGGCCATGCCTGTGAACACAGAGCCTGTCACGGCGCCAGCGGCACAGCTCCCTGCCAGCGGCTCTGCCGGCCAGGCAGAGCTCAGCCCGGGTCCTTGCCGCACGCTGCCGCCCCAGGGCACGGCTGCCACAGGGCGGCAGCAACGCCCAGGCCAGGCGGGGCTCCAGGGCCGGGCCGGCGCTGCCGGGGCAGCAGGCGGGGCCGGGACCGAGCTGCCGAGCAGGCGGGCCGGGGAGGAGCCCGGGCTCGGGACTCACCCATGAACCTGACGGCCGCCTCTCGCAGGGACTCCTGTGGGCTCTGCAAGTAGTGCAGTGCCCGGCGCAGGTGCTCGGCCGCTCGGCTCCTGTCCTCTGCCAGCTGCAGAGAGCGGCAGGAGGGAAGGGTTGGCGCGGGCTCAGCTCCTGGGCCGGGCGCCGCCTGCGCCCATCGCCGGCCTCGCCTGCCCGCACAGCCCTGAGGCGCGGCCAGCAGCCGCTGGCCAAGGGCTCCCGAGGGCAGGGGGCAGAGGGCCGGCTGCTGCCCGGGGAGCCGTGGTGCCGCCCCGCAGCCCCGCCGGGCCGGGGCTCCATGGGCACCCGACTCAGGCCCACGGGAGCCTGGAGAAGAGTCCGCCCTGCCTCTGGCTGCAGCAGCGGGCACAGCTGTTAGCCCCGCACACTGAGCACCGCCCTCAGGGACCTTCGCCATGCTGAGGCTGGGGGATCTCTGCTGTACTTACCAGGCACTCCCCAAAGCTCTGATCCACGTGTAGCATTTGTTCTATATCCCTCCTCTTCAGGAATCTGGCTGAGGAATGCAGCGTTTCCCGGGAGGCCTGGAGAGGGACAGACGTGCACAGATGGCCCCACAGTCCAGGGCACAGGAGCATGCCAGTGGCACAGGCTGGAGGAGGCTGCAGCCCACAAGGTGCCAGGGCAGGCGGCAGCCCAAGCCCCTGCCAGGGGCACAGCAGCTGGCCACAAGTGCTCACCTCAGCAACAGTCTGATTCTCGTCATGGCAGTGGAAGTAGAGAGGGAGCAGGCTCTGGCGCACGTGGGACTTGAGGGCCTTTCTTGCCTCTTCTGTTAATAAGTCCAGCATCTCTTGAAAGAGAGCCATGGAGCTCAGCTGCACCTGGATATCATCCTGGATGAAAGGAAAGGGCAAAAGACCTGAGCATCGGCTGCTTCAGGCCCCCCAGGGCACAGGCGTGCATCTGCACAGGGCACCAAGGGTCCGGGCAGCAGCCAGTGGCTGTGGCTGTGGGCACAGAGCCTTACGCTGTCAAAGAGTGGCAGGAGCGCCTCAGCCAGCTGCAGGGCGATGGGGGTGGCTATTGGAGCACCATTATCCAGGAGCAAATATCTGAGTAGAAGAATCCTCATCCTGATCATGTCGCTGTCATTTTCCTCCAGGAGCTCCATTAGACTTTCAGTCAGGCTCCGCATTTTTTCAGCCTGTGCGGAACACAACTTTGTGAAAGGCCGCCCTGCTGCCGCAGGGCCCAGAGGCCAAAGGCCTGTCCCGAAGCACTGGGGCAGCTGAAGTGGGAAGCAGGAGAGATGGGAAGAGCTGCCCCAGCGGCCGAAGCCCAGGCAAGGCCAAGCGACTGCATTGCCCAGCCCCACGCTGCTGCCTGCACGGCTTCAGCCACTGCCCCCTTCTCACCATCAAGGGATTCTTGCCCAGCACTACGAGGCCTCGGAGTGCCAAGTAACGCCTGGCCATGTGCTCGCTCTGCAGGTTCTGTGCCAGGATCTCCAGAACACTGTCACTGCATTCCCTCAAGTCCAGGCACTCGAGGACCTGAAAGGCACGGGGCAGTGACAGGGGAGCCGGCCGGCCGGCAGGAGCCCAGAAGCGCACAGGGCCGGGCCCAGGCAGCAGCACAGGGCACGGGCACTGTCCTGGCAGCTGTGGCTGCGAGAGGCCAGAGGGCTGGGAGACCGCTCAGCCAGGCAGCGCTGGCCTTGAGGCTCACCTCCACAAGGAATGCCAGGGCAGGGAAATCCCAGTATGGCATCTCTTTGCCGAGCAGGGCGAGCAGGTAGAATGCAACCGCGGAACAGAAGTGGATGGCTAAGCGGCGAATTTCTCTGAAGAGGGGAAAAAGGAAACAAGACCCTGATGCAGTGGGGCAAACCTCTCCCAGGCGGGACTCACCCAGTTCTCATCTTTCCCCAGCACCCTTCCAGCAAGGGGACGTGGGCCATTTGGGAGTTGGTTGCTCATGGGCACCCTCCTGTGCCAGCCTTTTCCAGTCTGCTTGGCCATCCCTCAGTGACAAGGCCCTCTGAGCCATGGCCACCACGGACACTTTGTGGGGCACCTGGGCACAGAGCAGCATTGTCAGAGGCAGTGGGGAGAAGGGGGTCTCACCTGGCAAGCAGAGCCACGGCAAAGTGGTGAGTGTCAAGAGAGAGCAGCGTGTCCCAGGCACACCTGCGCTCCATTGCCACCACCACATCCTCGCAGCGGAGAAGGCAGAGCAGGGACTTCAGGGTGCGCACAGCAAACCTGTGTGCACAGCAAAGCCCAGGTCACACTGGCAGCACTGGCTCCTTGGCAGGCCACGTGGCAGGGACAGGAGGAGTGGGATGGAGCACCTGTTGGGGCTGGTGGCAAGGCCGTGCTCTTCCTGGCATCCCTTCCAGAAGGTGTCGACCTCCTCTGGCATATCCAGAGTGCTGAAGAACACTTGGAATAGCAGATGCACAAGTAGGCGGGGGAAATAGACCTTCAAGATCCGTGGGAGACAGGGCACCTGGAGGATCTTCCACATCACCACCGTTGCCTGCAAAGGACAAAGCCCCATGAGACAGCGCTCAGTGCCGAGACGTGTGTGTGTGGCAGGGCGCGAGCGTGGCAGGGAGAGGCCAGGAGAGACCATGGCAGGGGGAGCACGGGGCCTGGTGGGCCTGAAGCTGCCCCTGGGCCAGGTTTCAGGCCAGCGCCTGAGGCAGGGAGATGCAGTGGGGGAAGGAGGATGGAGAGCTGCTGGAGAGGCAGCCTTGGGGCCTGCAAAGGCCAGTTGCAGAAACTCACAGCCAGGGCAAAGACAGCCGTTTCGTCCCCGTTGGAGGTGCAGGTGCTGTACTCTGGCCAGCTCCCCAGCACATCCAGGAGGATCAGCTGCGCCAGCTCCGCAGTCCTGGCTGAGCCCATGATGGTCTTCCACATGGCCATGGCAGCTCTGTGGGGTTAGAGCTGTGTCTCAGGGGGGTCTCAGACACAGCAGCGGGGGCAGCTGAGCCGGCTGCCATTTCTGCCTCTGCCCACTGCCCCCCTGCCAGCAGCAGCCAGACAGCCCAGCCCTGTGGGGACAGAGCCCTGGGAGGCGGCAAGGGAGCATGGCAGCAGGCTCAGGGGCTGACATGGCAGGGCTGGGAAAGGGAGCATCCTGAGGGCCCTGGAATTCTCTGTCGCTCCGACACCTGGGGCAGGCTGTGCAGGGTGATGGGCTGGGGAGGCCTGAGCCCTGTGGGCAGGTGGGCCCCATACCTGTCACAGGACGGGGCCACGCGCAGGAGCGTCACGACTGCGTCATCTGGCTGTGCTTGGGTGAGATCCAGCAGGGTCTTGTCCAGCCTGTGCTCAGCAGAACCATTGGCCATGAGCCACTGGTGGATGTAGCTCACCATGGCAGGCACCTGGAGAAGGCACGGGGAGACTTGGAATGCTGCCAGAGGGAGCAATGTTCCCAGCTTCCCCAGAGGAGTGCTTCCCTTCCCACCCCACTGCCATGTGGCCTGAAAGGCTCACAGCAAGCAGCATGTGTGGATTGGGAGGCCAAGCAATTGCTGGGAGGATCAAAGCCTGGCCACAGGCTGCTTACTTGCTTTGGAGTGTAAAAATCGTCCTCTACAAGCATACACAGCAGGGCAGCACCGGTCTTGCTTAGGAGGATGGGCGAGTATGGTCTGACGCCCATGCCCGTGGCAATGGTCTCTTCCTCCTCAATTCTCTTGAGGAAGTTGCAAACAAACTGTAGGAGAAGGGCAAAGAGCCGGGAATGTTGCATGCAGTGCTGCACACACGGTGCTGTGCTGAGCAGGGACAGCAGGCACAGCCCAGGTGGGGGTGGCTGCAGGTACCTGCGCTGTCCTGCGGAAGCGGCCACGGCTGGACTCCTGCTCTTGTGTGCGCTCCAGGGCTGCATCTGGCAAAGAGCGAGCGCAGCCAGAGCTGAGGGGCTGCGGGAGAGGCCGGACAACACGGCCCAGCCCTGCCATCCCCAGGCAGAGAGAGTCCCGGGATGCCCCAGCGGATGGAGCACGGCCACTGCGGGGTTTCTGCCCGGCCCCTCTTCCGTCCTGTCCGTGGGCATGTCCCCAGGGATAGCATGGCACGGCACGGCACGGCATGGGGTTCAAGCTGGCAGCAGGCACCAGTCCTGTGGCCCAGCTCTGCCACTCACCCTCCTGCGGTGGCTGAAACGGCACCACCTCTTCAGTCTGCTGTGCCGGGGCAGCTGCAGGGCCTTCTTCCTCCTCCTCCACCCAGGCCAGCTCAGGCACTGCCAGGTGTCTCTGCTCCATGTCTCTGCCTGGATTTGTGGCTATTTGCAGGAGAGTTGCCTTGGAAAAGCTCCAAGTCACCAAGTCCTGCAGTGGGGCCTGGAAGGCACCTTCAAGTAAGAAGCCTCAGGAAGGCTACAGGACAGCAAGTCCTGCCCTCGGTCTCAAGGGCCCCTGCCACAAGGACAGGGGACTCCTGACAAGGACTATGATATGGCCTCAAGGGCACCTGCAGAAGAGAAGCCCCAGGGAGACCACGGGTCAGCAAGTCCTGTGGTCTGGCCTGGAGCTCAGCTGCAGGAACAAGGCTTCAGAAAAGCTCCGGGTGGGATGCGAACGAGCGCGCTGTGCGGGGGCTCCTCACGACACCGCTCGGTCCCGTCCTGTCCCGTCGCATGCTCTGAGCACTGTGGTGTGCTCTTGTCACCTCCAGCCCCTATGTCACCCCGTGTCACAAAGGGCCCTTGGACACCCGCTCCATGTCACAGTGAGTGTGCGGCACCGTGTCACCGAGGGCCCTTGCACACACTGCCGCCTGCCCTGGGGCCACGCCCAGCCCACCCAAAGGGGCCCAGTTTGGAAGGAATGGCTGGCCCCAGGAGCCTAAGCAAGGCCGACAGGGTCTTTAAGAAGGGCTCAGAGCATCAGCAAACGCTGCCATGCTCTGTGGGCTCAGGGCAGCAGAAGGAGCCCCCAGGGCTGCCGACGCAGCCGTTCTGGGAAGGGCACGGGGCCTTGCAGGGAAGCTGGCACGGCCTCCTTGGGACACGTCCCGGCTGGTGGCCGTCCTAAAGCTGCCGGTGTGACACGCACAAGGAACGTGTGGGCCCGGGCACCAATGTTGCTCTGAGGCCTGGGGCCCGGGGAGCGCTGACATCAGCAGGTGTGGCAGAGTCCCCGGCCAAGCAGACCTGCCAGCCCCCGAGCCCTGGCAGCGCTGGTGCCCGTCCCCTGCCCCAGAGACCTGTGCCCCCTGGGGGCTTTCTGTGCCAGAAGGAGCCAAAGGCCACGTGCCTTGGGGGCTGTGCCTCTTTCCTGCAGGGGCTGATGGCAGGAGCACCTGGAGCAACTGCTGGCACACTTGGTCTCTGTCAGATGACGTTGCTCCTTCCTGAAATGAATTTTTCTCATGGAAGGCATTGGCAGTAGCACCAGAGCACCATCCATTGCTGAGTGTCCCAGGGCAATTAGATTGCAAAGTTAACAGGCTGAAATTTCCTTGTGCTTTTCTCACTCTCCTTCCCACATTCTGGAAAAAACGGAATCTGCCCAGCCTCTGCATTTCTCAGCTTCAGTTGCTGCATGTCTTGCTCTGGCAGCTCATGTCCAAACAAAAGTGTGTCCCTGCTGAGCACAGCAATGAGCGGCCACAAAGTGGCAAGTTCCCCAGTGAACATCAAGGCAGAGACGTGGAAGTGCGGAGGATAAGGACAACTCTGGGAGGAGAAGCTCTTCTGTGTCTCTGATGATGGTACCCACACCCTGAAGCAGCAGCCGAGAGAAGCGCTGGAAGCAGACGGGCGCACTTTTGGGCAGTACAATATCAAAAGATATGAAACCATTAGCCAGAATGCAAAGGAGGACTGCAAGGATGGAGTGTGGCCTGGAGGGGAAGCCCTGGATGCGGCTGAAGGCACTTTGTTCAGCCTGGAGGAGAGTAAAGGGCGTCATTGTGGTCTTCAACATCCTCCTGAGAGGAATCAGAGGGGCTGCTGCAGCTCTCGTCACTGCTGGGACCAGTGATAGGACCGGAGAAAAGGGCAGGGAGCTGGGACAGGGCAAGTTTCATTTCCGTATCAGATCAAGGTTTTTCACCCAGAGCACAGTCAGGCACTGGGACGGGTTCCCCGTTGACGCAGCCGGGCTGGCTCTTGGGAAAACTGCGGCGCTGCGCCGGGAGCGGGGAACGGCCAAGGCTTGGGTCCCGCCCGCGGCTGACCCTGGTGAGCCACCGCTCCGTGGTTCAGGATCCACTAACTGCAGCACGGAGCAGGCCAAAGAGAAGGAGGAGGCTCCTCGATTGTGAGGTTCCACAGGCCAAGGCTTATTCCAAGGGAAGGATTCGGCAGCAAAGAGCCGCCAGACTTCTGTGCACGGGATTTTATCGGGGTACAACTCAGGGGGTGGATACAAACGATTGAGCAATAAGGAATCCGCAGGGGAGGAGCGAGGGGATTCCATCAGGTTCTTGGGCCTAATTAGGACAGATGGGAGGAGAGGGTAGGTCACATGGGCCAGTGGGGCTTCCAGCAATAGAGGAATTCCAAAGGGGTGGTGCAGTCAGGGATTGGTCCAAGGCAAAAGTGACAGGGAAGGTTCAGGAATACAGAGCTGGATTATCTTGAGAGGCAGGGAAGGAGCTGGAACAAAGAGTGGGGAATGGCATGAGGGACAGCTTTGAGGGAGGGCAGAACCTAGGGGTACCTGAAAACAAACCATTCTACGATAACAGATAAATAAACACAAACTGGAACACCCCAGGGAAATGGTCACAGCACCAAGGCCGTCTGAGTTTGAGAAGTGTTCGAAGAACACTGAGCAGTGACGCAAGATTTTAGACACTACATCAAAAGTAGAAAGTGTACCAAAGTCAAGAGAGGGAAAAAGAAAAACAGCTCCCTGCAGCGATGGTGGCAGCTCTGGATCAGCACCAGGGAGAGGACAGATGTAGGCGTGGTTGAAGCAGAGGCAGGGGCGAAAATAGCAGAGGCAGAGGAGGTTCAAAGCAGCCACAGACCAAGCTGGACGCAAATCAGTGTGCATCTTGTAAGAAATCAGGACACTGGAAATAGGGCCAGTGCCCAGAGTTAGCCGACAAAGTACACCAAACTCTTGCAGCCACTCTAGATGATAAGAAATGACCGAGACTGGCAATTCTTGCCCTAGCAGGCCACTGTTTAAAATACAGCTAAAGAATGATGAAGAAGTTGAAATTTTAAGAAATAGTGGAGAGACATTTTCACTCTTGAATCAAGCACTGATCCCCAAAAGTGAAAACTATCTTCAAGCAATAGGAGCAACTATAGGGCAGCCAGAAAATGCATTCTTCCTGAAACCAGTTTGATGTAAAATCAAGAAGAAAATGGGAATACATCAGTTTCTTTCTTTACCAAACTCACCCAAATCTGTCCTATGCAGAGATTTGCTTGAAAATTTAGAAGCAACAGTTCCGTTTAGAAAAAGAAAACTTCAATGGAAGGTACCTGAAGACAAAGGAGCGGTTTTAGCAGTAGGACTGACAATTGACACCAGACCAACAAACAAGAAGAACTAGTTAGAGCAAGTATTGAATCAGGTGTACCCAAGAGTATGGGATAGTATCTGATAGCCCAGGAAAATCAAAACAAGCAGACCCTATGAAAATTGAGCTACAGACAAGAGTTGGGCCAGTAGTCAGAAAGCAATACCCTTGAAGATTAGAAGCTAGGAAAGGAATAGAGCCAACAATCAATAAAATCCTTGACATCAGGACTATTGGAAGAATGGCAGTCAAAATTTAATACTGCTAGATCAGCAATAAAGAAACCTAATGGAACTCAGAGACTAGTGCCAGATTTCCAGGCAATTAATGGTTTATACCTTACTAGCTTACTAGCTAAACTTGGAGATGATTTTATTGTGTGCGGGGAATGTCCACGGGCAGGTGCTGTCGAGAGCCGTTCCCTCTTGGTCTGAGAGACCAGCGCCCCCAGCCCCACCTTGCTCCCCGGCCCGGAGGTTGTAACGTGCGCTGGACCGGCAGCCGAAGGAGGGCTCTTGACACCGTGTCTGATGCAACAGGGTTTATTGAAGGTAGGTCAGAGGGTGCAGCTTGGGTGAGGGAGAGAAGAGGGACAGGAAGAGGCAGGAGCACAAGCACTGTAACATGACACATAAGGCACCTGCAAGCTGCTGGGGAAGCCTCAAGTCTGCTTAGTGAGCCACGTGTGCCCTCAGCATTGGGACAGCCACCTTTCCCTCAGTGAGCCTCACATGCCAGGGTCAGCAAATCAAGAGGCACGAGGCATGCTGTAGGTGACTCAGAGCGAGTGCAGTGGGTCACGGTGGCCAGGGACCAGAAGCAGGCAGAAAGGCAACGGGGCTGGGGAAAAGGCTCTGCTCTACTTACAGCGTGGGCTGAGGGCTGGGAGAGCTCCATTTCCCCCTTGAGATGTTGGAGACGGGGCCTTTCACCCTCCTGATAGGGCTGCCCCTGGCTGCAGGCAGCCAGAGGAGTATGATGACACAAGGCCAAGAGCAGCAAAGCAAAGAGCCAGCCGTGCACAGCACAGGGAGGTGGCCCAGTGCAAAGGCAGCGTGGCACCCTGAAGGTGCCCGCTGCATTCTCATGTGTCCCTGGCCTGGGAAGGACAGGACGGTCCGTGGTCCGAGTGGGCCTTTCTGTGGCCCCTGTGGGCTCAAAGCTGCTGCTCTTCTGGCTCCATGGGGCCTAAAGCCACAGAGCTCGGCCTCCCCCACAGCAAGAGGAACAAGACGTGGATATCAGGCAGTGGAGCTCAATGCCTAAGGCTGAGGGGCGGGGGGCTCCAGTCTGGAGCACTGGGAGGGCACCCCCCCAGCCCCACAACAGCTGGCCTCACAGCCCTGAAAGGCCAGGACCAGGGTTCCACGCCTGATTCCAGGGCGTCCCTCCAACCGGCCACCGACCTGGAAGCGCCAGAGCAGCCGGCTGTCGGGATCGAGGCGGCTGCCAGGGGGCTCCTTATGGCCTCTGCCAGCCAATTGCTCAGGGCTTAGCAGTGCCTCAGCCCCTCAGGGTCTCCCCCAGCCTGGCCAAGCTTGCCGGCAGCAGCGCCGCAGCCCCACAGCAGCTCCAGAGGAACCCCATCCAGAGGCACCTGGGAGCCCTCAGCACTGCAGCCAGCAGCAGACGGGCAGGAGGACACGGATGGCCCTTCCTGTCCGGCACAGGGCTTGTGGCCATCTCCAGGCACCGCTCTGGCAGGGATCCCCGCACCTCCGGCCCTTGCCCAGCCGCTCTGTGGGCAGCACAAAGGCTTCAGGAGAACCAACAAAGGCCAAAAGGCTTCTGGTCATTTTCCCTGCAACACTGCACACCTGGGCAGCAGTCTGAGTACAAGCAACCTTTTCCCCCTCTTCTCTTATGCCCTACAGACCTTGCGCAGGAAAAGAAAGATCCTGGGACTCTGTGTATTGTAAGATATTTTATATTTACACAATCAAAACCAACAGAAATACAAACACAAAAATCTAGAAGAAGGCAAAAGAAAATTCCTGCTGGCTCAAATGGCCCAAGCAGACTGCGTGGTGCAGATCACCTCTCCGGGGAGCTGCAGCAGAATAGTAAGGCAGTGCAGCAAAGACGAGGCCGTTTCCTCCACGCACTGCGGAATCGATCTCGCAGCTTCTGCCATGGGGAGTAGGGAGCTCTCTCAAGAGCCCGGAGAACTAAACAAAATTCTACTGCAGCATCTCTGATTGCAGGACTGCTGTCATATGCCATTCCTTCAAGGGCTGCAAGAAAGAGGAACAGAGGCAAGGTCACATCCCGCATGTGCAGGGAGCCGAGGAGAGCCCCCTGCCAGGGCCATCCCGGTCGTCTCTGGCCATGGCCCGCAGGGAGCAGGGAGCCAGGGGATCAGCCCGAAGTTGCTGGCCACGAATGGCACACGTAGCCCTGATATCTCTGTGTGCTCTGCCCACGGGTGCAGATCCCTCCGCAGCCGGGACAGGGCTTGCAGCTGCCCCCTCCAGCCCCCGCGGTCAGCCCGCTGCCCTCACTCACTCACCAGTGCAGATCAGCCGCAGCTCTTGCTGCTGCCCCCTCAGGTGCCGCCCGGCCATGCCTGTGAACACAGAGCCTGTCACGGCGCCAGCGGCACAGCTCCCTGCCAGCGGCGCTGCCGGCCAGGCAGACCTCAGCCCGGGCCCTTGCCGCACGCTGCCGCCCCAGGGCACGGCTGCCACAGGGCGGCAGCAACGCCCAGGCCAGGCGGGGCTCCAGGGCCGGGCCGGCGCTGCCGGGGCAGCAGGCGGGGCCGGGGCCGGGGTCGAGCTGCCGAGCAGGCGGGCCGGGGAGGAGCCCGGGCTCGGGACTCACCCATGAACCTGACGGCCGCCTCTCGCAGGGACTCCTGTGGGCTCTGCAAGTAGTGCAGTGCCCGGCGCAGGTGCTCGGCCGCTCGGCTCCTGTCCTCTGCCAGCTGCAGAGAGCGGCAGGAGGGAAGGGTTGGCGCGGGCTCAGCTCCTGGGCCGGGCGCCGCCTGCGCCCATCGCCGGCCTCGCCTGCCCGCACAGCCCTGAGGCGCGGCCAGCAGCCGCTGGCCAAGGGCTCCCGAGGGCAGGGGGCAGAGGGCCGGCTGCTGCCCGGGGAGCCGTGGTGCCGCCCCGCAGCCCCGCCGGGCCGGGGCTCCATGGGCACCCGACTCAGGCCCACGGGAGCCTGGAGAAGAGTCCGCCCTGCCTCTGGCTGCAGCAGCGGGCACAGCTGTTAGCCCTGCACACTGAGCACCGCCCTCAGGGACCTTCGCCATGCTGAGGCTGGGGGATCTCTGCTGTACTTACCAGGCACTCCCCAAAGCTCTGATCCACGTGTAGCATTTGTTCTATATCCCTCCTCTTCAGGAATCTGGCTGAGGAATGCAGCGTTTCCCGGGAGGCCTGGAGAGGGACAGACGTGCACAGATGGCCCCACAGTCCAGGGCACAGGAGCATGCCAGTGGCACAGGCTGGAGGAGGCTGCAGCCCCCAAGGTGCCAGGGCAGGCGGCAGCCCAAGCCCCTGCCAGGGGCACAGCAGCTGGCCACAAGTGCTCACCTCAGCAACAGTCTGATTCTCGTCATGGCAGTGGAAGTAGAGAGGGAGCAGGCTCTGGCGCACGTGGGACTTGAGGGCCTTTCTTGCCTCTTCTGTTAATAAGTCCAGCATCTCTTGAAAGAGAGCCATGGAGCTCAGCTGCACCTGGATATCATCCTGGATGAAAGGAAAGGGCAAAAGACCTGAGCATCGGCTGCTTCAGGCCCCCCAGGGCACAGGCGTGCATCTGCACAGGGCACCAAGGGTCCGGGCAGCAGCCAGTGGCTGTGGCTGTGGGCACAGAGCCTTACGCTGTCAAAGAGTGGCAGGAGCGCCTCAGCCAGCTGCAGGGCGATGGGGGTGGCTATTGGAGCACCATTATCCAGGAGCAAATATCTGAGTAGAAGAATGCTCATCCTGATCATGTCGCTGTCATTTTCCTCCAGGAGCTCCATTAGACTTTCAGTCAGGCTCCGCATTTTTTCAGCCTGTGCGGAACACAACTTTGTGAAAGGCCGCCCTGCTGCCGCAGGGCCCAGAGGCCAAAGGCCTGTCCCGAAGCACTGGGGCAGCTGAAGTGGGAAGCAGGAGAGATGGGAAGAGCTGCCCCAGCGGCCGAAGCCCAGGCAAGGCCAAGCGACTGCATTGCCCAGCCCCACGCTGCTGCCTGCACGGCTTCAGCCACTGCCCCCTTCTCACCATCAAGGGATTCTTGCCCAGCACTACGAGGCCTCGGAGTGCCAAGTAACGCCTGGCCATGTGCTCGCTCTGCAGGTTCTGTGCCAGGATCTCCAGAACACTGTCACTGCATTCCCTCAAGTCCAGGCACTCGAGGACCTGAAAGGCACGGGGCAGTGACAGGGGAGCCGGCCGGCCGGCAGGAGCCCAGAAGCGCACAGGGCCGGGCCCAGGCAGCAGCACAGGGCACGGGCACTGTCCTGGCAGCTGTGGCTGCGAGAGGCCAGAGGGCTGGGAGACCGCTCAGCCAGGCAGCGCTGGCCTTGAGGCTCACCTCCACAAGGAATGCCAGGGCAGGGAAATCCCAGTATGGCATCTCTTTGCCGAGCAGGGCGAGCAGGTAGAATGCAACCGCGGAACAGAAGTGGATGGCTAAGCGGCGAATTTCTCTGAAGAGGGGAAAAAGGAAACAAGACCCTGATGCAGTGGGGCAAACCTCTCCCAGGCGGGACTCACCCAGTTCTCATCTTTCCCCAGCACCCTTCCAGCAAGGGGACGTGGGCCATTTGGGAGTTGGTTGCTCATGGGCACCCTCCTGTGCCAGCCTTTTCCAGTCTGCTTGGCCATCCCTCAGTGACAAGGCCCTCTGAGCCATGGCCACCACGGACACTTTGTGGGGCACCTGGGCACAGAGCAGCATTGTCAGAGGCAGTGGGGAGAAGGGGGTCTCACCTGGCAAGCAGAGCCACGGCAAAGTGGTGAGTGTCAAGAGAGAGCAGCGTGTCCCAGGCACACCTGCGCTCCATTGCCACCACCACATCCTCGCAGCGGAGAAGGCAGAGCAGGGACTTCAGGGTGCGCACAGCAAACCTGTGTGCACAGCAAAGCCCAGGTCACACTGGCAGCACTGGCTCCTTGGCAGGCCACGTGGCAGGGACAGGAGGAGTGGGATGGAGCACCTGTTGGGGCTGGTGGCAAGGCCGTGCTCTTCCTGGCATCCCTTCCAGAAGGTGTCGACCTCCTCTGGCATATCCAGAGTGCTGAAGAACACTTGGAATAGCAGATGCACAAGTAGGCGGGGGAAATAGACCTTCAAGATCCGTGGGAGACAGGGCACCTGGAGGATCTTCCACATCACCACCGTTGCCTGCAAAGGACAAAGCCCCATGAGACAGCGCTCAGTGCCGAGACGTGTGTGTGTGGCAGGGCGCGAGCGTGGCAGGGAGAGGCCAGGAGAGACCATGGCAGGGGGAGCACGGGGCCTGGTGGGCCTGAAGCTGCCCCTGGGCCAGGTTTCAGGCCAGCGCCTGAGGCAGGGAGATGCAGTGGGGGAAGGAGGATGGAGAGCTGCTGGAGAGGCAGCCTTGGGGCCTGCAAAGGCCAGTTGCAGAAACTCACAGCCAGGGCAAAGACAGCCGTTTCGTCCCCGTTGGAGGTGCAGGTGCTGTACTCTGGCCAGCTCCCCAGCACATCCAGGAGGATCAGCTGCGCCAGCTCCGCAGTCCTGGCTGAGCCCATGATGGTCTTCCACATGGCCATGGCAGCTCTGTGGGGTTAGAGCTGTGTCTCAGGGGGGTCTCAGACACAGCAGCGGGGGCAGCTGAGCCGGCTGCCATTTCTGCCTCTGCCCACTGCCCCCCTGCCAGCAGCAGCCAGACAGCCCAGCCCTGTGGGGACAGAGCCCTGGGAGGCGGCAAGGGAGCATGGCAGCAGGCTCAGGGGCTGACATGGCAGGGCTGGGAAAGGGAGCATCCTGAGGGCCCTGGAATTCTCTGTCGCTCCGACACCTGGGGCAGGCTGTGCAGGGTGATGGGCTGGGGAGGCCTGAGCCCTGTGGGCAGGTGGGCCCCATACCTGTCACAGGACGGGGCCACGCGCAGGAGCGTCACGACTGCGTCATCTGGCTGTGCTTGGGTGAGATCCAGCAGGGTCTTGTCCAGCCTGTGCTCAGCAGAACCATTGGCCATGAGCCACTGGTGGATGTAGCTCACCATGGCAGGCACCTGGAGAAGGCACGGGGAGACTTGGAATGCTGCCAGAGGGAGCAATGTTCCCAGCTTCCCCAGAGGAGTGCTTCCCTTCCCACCCCACTGCCATGTGGCCTGAAAGGCTCACAGCAAGCAGCATGTGTGGATTGGGAGGCCAAGCAATTGCTGGGAGGATCAAAGCCTGGCCACAGGCTGCTTACTTGCTTTGGAGTGTAAAAATCGTCCTCTACAAGCATACACAGCAGGGCAGCACCGGTCTTGCTTAGGAGGATGGGCGAGTATGGTCTGACGCCCATGCCCGTGGCAATGGTCTCTTCCTCCTCAATTCTCTTGAGGAAGTTGCAAACAAACTGTAGGAGAAGGGCAAAGAGCCGGGAATGTTGCATGCAGTGCTGCACACACGGTGCTGTGCTGAGCAGGGACAGCAGGCACAGCCCAGGTGGGGGTGGCTGCAGGTACCTGCGCTGTCCTGCGGAAGCGGCCACGGCTGGACTCCTGCTCTTGTGTGCGCTCCAGGGCTGCATCTGGCAAAGAGCGAGCGCAGCCAGAGCTGAGGGGCTGCGGGAGAGGCCGGACAACACGGCCCAGCCCTGCCATCCCCAGGCAGAGAGAGTCCCGGGATGCCCCAGCGGATGGAGCACGGCCACTGCGGGGTTTCTGCCCGGCCCCTCTTCCGTCCTGTCCGTGGGCATGTCCCCAGGGATAGCATGGCACGGCACGGCACGGCATGGGGTTCAAGCTGGCAGCAGGCACCAGTCCTGTGGCCCAGCTCTGCCACTCACCCTCCTGCGGTGGCTGAAACGGCACCACCTCTTCAGTCTGCTGTGCCGGGGCAGCTGCAGGGCCTTCTTCCTCCTCCTCCACCCAGGCCAGCTCAGGCACTGCCAGGTGTCTCTGCTCCATGTCTCTGCCTGGATTTGTGGCTATTTGCAGGAGAGTTGCCTTGGAAAAGCTCCAAGTCACCAAGTCCTGCAGTGGGGCCTGGAAGGCACCTTCAAGTAAGAAGCCTCAGGAAGGCTACAGGACAGCAAGTCCTGCCCTCGGTCTCAAGGGCCCCTGCCACAAGGACAGGGGACTCCTGACAAGGACTATGATATGGCCTCAAGGGCACCTGCAGAAGAGAAGCCCCAGGGAGACCACGGGTCAGCAAGTCCTGTGGTCTGGCCTGGAGCTCAGCTGCAGGAACAAGGCTTCAGAAAAGCTCCGGGTGGGATGCGAACGAGCGCGCTGTGCGGGGGCTCCTCACGACACCGCTCGGTCCCGTCCTGTCCCGTCGCATGCTCTGAGCACTGTGGTGTGCTCTTGTCACCTCCAGCCCCTATGTCACCCCGTGTCACAAAGGGCCCTTGGACACCTGCTCCATGTCACAGTGAGTGTGCGGCACCGTGTCACCGAGGGCCCTTGCACACACTGCCGCCTGCCCTGGGGCCACGCCCAGCCCACCCAAAGGGGCCCAGTTTGGAAGGAATGGCTGGCCCCAGGAGCCTAAGCAAGGCCGACAGGGTCTTTAAGAAGGGCTCAGAGCATCAGCAAACGCTGCCATGCTCTGTGGGCTCAGGGCAGCAGAAGGAGCCCCCAGGGCTGCCGACGCAGCCGTTCTGGGAAGGGCACGGGGCCTTGCAGGGAAGCTGGCACGGCCTCCTTGGGACACGTCCCGGCTGGTGGCCGTCCTAAAGCTGCCGGTGTGACACGCACAAGGAACGTGTGGGCCCGGGCACCAATGTTGCTCTGAGGCCTGGGGCCCGGGGAGCGCTGACATCAGCAGGTGTGGCAGAGTCCCCGGCCAAGCAGACCTGCCAGCCCCCGAGCCCTGGCAGCGCTGGTGCCCGTCTCCTGCCCCAGAGACCTGTGGCCCCTGGGGGCTTTCTGTGCCAGAAGGAGCCAAAGGCCACGTGCCTTGTGGGCTGTGCCTCTTTCCTGCAGGGGCTGATGGCAGGAGCACCTGGAGCAACTGCTGGCACACTTGGTCTCTGTCAGATGACGTTGCTCCTTCCTGAAATGAATTTTTCTCATGGAAGGCATTGGCAGTAGCACCAGAGCACCATCCATTGCTGAGTGTCCCAGGGCAATTAGATTGCAAAGTTAACAGGCTGAAATTTCCTTGTGCTTTTCTCACTCTCCTTCCCACATTCTGGAAAAAACGGAATCTGCCCAGCCTCTGCATTTCTCAGCTTCAGTTGCTGCATGTCTTGCTCTGGCAGCTCATGTCCAAACAAAAGTGTGTCCCTGCTGAGCACAGCAATGAGCGGCCACAAAGTGGCAAGTTCCCCAGTGAACATCAAGGCAGAGACGTGGAAGTGCGGAGGATAAGGACAACTCTGGGAGGAGAAGCTCTTCTGTGTCTCTGATGATGGTACCCACACCCTGAAGCAGCAGCCGAGAGAAGCGCTGGAAGCAGACGGGCGCACTTTTGGGCAGTACAATATCAAAAGATATGAAACCATTAGCCAGAATGCAAAGGAGGACTGCAAGGATGGAGTGTGGCCTGGAGGGGAAGCCCTGGATGCGGCTGAAGGCACTTTGTTCAGCCTGGAGGAGAGTAAAGGGCGTCATTGTGGTCTTCAACATCCTCCTGAGAGGAATCAGAGGGGCTGCTGCAGCTCTCGTCACTGCTGGGACCAGTGATAGGACCGGAGAAAAGGGCAGGGAGCTGGGACAGGGCAAGTTTCATTTCCGTATCAGATCAAGGTTTTTCACCCAGAGCACAGTCAGGCACTGGGACGGGTTCCCCGTTGACGCAGCCCAGCGGAGCCCGGGCTGGCTCTTGGGAAAACTGCGGCGCTGCGCCGGGAGCGGGGAACGGCCAAGGCTTGGGTCCCGCCCGCGGCTGACCCTGGTGAGCCACCGCTCCGTGGTTCAGGATCCACTAACTGCAGCACGGAGCAGGCCAAAGAGAAGGAGGAGGCTCCTCGATTGTGAGGTTCCACAGGCCAAGGCTTATTCCAAGGGAAGGATTCGGCAGCAAAGAGCCGCCAGACTTCTGTGCACGGGATTTTATCGGGGTACAACTCAGGGGGTGGATACAAACGATTGAGCAATAAGGAATCCGCAGGGGAGGAGCGAGGGGATTCCATCAGGTTCTTGGGCCTAATTAGGACAGATGGGAGGAGAGGGTAGGTCACATGGGCCAGTGGGGCTTCCAGCAATAGAGGAATTCCAAAGGGGTGGTGCAGTCAGGGATTGGTCCAAGGCAAAAGTGACAGGGAAGGTTCAGGAATACAGAGCTGGATTATCTTGAGAGGCAGGGAAGGAGCTGGAACAAAGAGTGGGGAATGGCATGAGGGACAGCTTTGAGGGAGGGCAGAACCTAGGGGTACCTGAAAACAAACCATTCTACGATAACAGATAAATAAACACAAACTGGAACACCCCAGGGAAATGGTCACAGCACCAAGGCCGTCTGAGTTTGAGAAGTGTTCGAAGAACACTGAGCAGTGACGCAAGATTTTAGACACTACATCAAAAGTAGAAAGTGTACCAAAGTCAAGAGAGGGAAAAAGAAAAACAGCTCCCTGCAGCGATGGTGGCAGCTCTGGATCAGCACCAGGGAGAGGACAGATGTAGGCGTGGTTGAAGCAGAGGCAGGGGCGAAAATAGCAGAGGCAGAGGAGGTTCAAAGCAGCCACAGACCAAGCTGGACGCAAATCAGTGTGCATCTTGTAAGAAATCAGGACACTGGAAATAGGGCCAGTGCCCAGAGTTAGCCGACAAAGTACACCAAACTCTTGCAGCCACTCTAGATGATAAGAAATGACCGAGACTGGCAATTCTTGCCCTAGCAGGCCACTGTTTAAAATACAGCTAAAGAATGATGAAGAAGTTGAAATTTTAAGAAATAGTGGAGAGACATTTTCACTCTTGAATCAAGCACTGATCCCCAAAAGTGAAAACTATCTTCAAGCAATAGGAGCAACTATAGGGCAGCCAGAAAATGCATTCTTCCTGAAACCAGTTTGATGTAAAATCAAGAAGAAAATGGGAATACATCAGTTTCTTTCTTTACCAAACTCACCCAAATCTGTCCTATGCAGAGATTTGCTTGAAAATTTAGAAGCAACAGTTCCGTTTAGAAAAAGAAAACTTCAATGGAAGGTACCTGAAGACAAAGGAGCGGTTTTAGCAGTAGGACTGACAATTGACACCAGACCAACAAACAAGAAGAACTAGTTAGAGCAAGTATTGAATCAGGTGTACCCAAGAGTATGGGATAGTATCTGATAGCCCAGGAAAATCAAAACAAGCAGACCCTATGAAAATTGAGCTACAGACAAGAGTTGGGCCAGTAGTCAGAAAGCAATACCCTTGAAGATTAGAAGCTAGGAAAGGAATAGAGCCAACAATCAATAAAATCCTTGACATCAGGACTATTGGAAGAATGGCAGTCAAAATTTAATACTGCTAGATCAGCAATAAAGAAACCTAATGGAACTCAGAGACTAGTGCCAGATTTCCAGGCAATTAATGGTTTATACCTTACTAGCTTACTAGCTAAACTTGGAGATGATTTTATTGTGTGCGGGGAATGTCCACGGGCAGGTGCTGTCGAGAGCCGTTCCCTCTTGGTCTGAGAGACCAGCGCCCCCAGCCCCACCTTGCTCCCCGGCCCGGAGGTTGTAACGTGCGCTGGACCGGCAGCCGAAGGAGGGCTCTTGACACCGTGTCTGATGCAACAGGGTTTATTGAAGGTAGGTCAGAGGGTGCAGCTTGGGTGAGGGAGAGAAGAGGGACAGGAAGAGGCAGGAGCACAAGCACTGTAACATGACACATAAGGCACCTGCAAGCTGCTGGGGAAGCCTCAAGTCTGCTTAGTGAGCCACGTGTGCCCTCAGCATTGGGACAGCCACCTTTCCCTCAGTGAGCCTCACATGCCAGGGTCAGCAAATCAAGAGGCACGAGGCATGCTGTAGGTGACTCAGAGCGAGTGCAGTGGGTCACGGTGGCCAGGGACCAGAAGCAGGCAGAAAGGCAACGGGGCTGGGGAAAAGGCTCTGCTCTACTTACAGCGTGGGCTGAGGGCTGGGAGAGCTCCATTTCCCCCTTGAGATGTTGGAGACGGGGCCTTTCACCCTCCTGATAGGGCTGCCCCTGGCTGCAGGCAGCCAGAGGAGTATGATGACACAAGGCCAAGAGCAGCAAAGCAAAGAGCCAGCCGTGCACAGCACAGGGAGGTGGCCCAGTGCAAAGGCAGCGTGGCACCCTGAAGGTGCCCGCTACATTCTCATGTGTCCCTGGCCTGGGAAGGACAGGACGGTCCGTGGTCCGAGTGGGCCTTTCTGTGGCCCCTGTGGGCTCAAAGCTGCTGCTCTTCTGGCTCCATGGGGCCTAAAGCCACAGAGCTCGGCCTCCCCCACAGCAAGAGGAACAAGACGTGGATATCAGGCAGTGGAGCTCAATGCCTAAGGCTGAGGGGCGGGGGGCTCCAGTCTGGAGCACTGGGAGGGCACCCCCCCAGCCCCACAACAGCTGGCCTCACAGCCCTGAAAGGCCAGGACCAGGGTTCCACGCCTGATTCCAGGGCGTCCCTCCAACCGGCCACCGACCTGGAAGCGCCAGAGCAGCCGGCTGTCGGGATCGAGGCGGCTGCCAGGGGGCTCCTTATGGCCTCTGCCAGCCAATTGCTCAGGGCTTAGCAGTGCCTCTGCCCCTCAGGGTCTCCCCCAGCCTGGCCAAGCTTGCCGGCAGCAGCGCCGCAGCCCCACAGCAGCTCCAGAGGAACCCCATCCAGAGGCACCTGGGAGCCCTCAGCACTGCAGCCAGCAGCAGACGGGCAGGAGGACACGGATGGCCCTTCCTGTCCGGCACAGGGCTTGTGGCCATCTCCAGGCACCGCTCTGGCAGGGATCCCCGCACCTCCGGCCCTTGCCCAGCCGCTCTGTGGGCAGCACAAAGGCTTCAGGAGAACCAACAAAGGCCAAAAGGCTTCTGGTCATTTTCCCTGCAACACTGCACACCTGGGCAGCAGTCTGAGTACAAGCAACCTTTTCCCCCTCTTCTCTTATGCCCTACAGACCTTGCGCAGGAAAAGAAAGATCCTGGGACTCTGTGTATTGTAAGATATTTTATATTTACACAATCAAAACCAACAGAAATACAAACACAAAAATCTAGAAGAAGGCAAAAGAAAATTCCTGCTGGCTCAAATGGCCCAAGCAGACTGCGTGGTGCAGATCACCTCTCCGGGGAGCTGCAGCAGAATAGTAAGGCAGTGCAGCAAAGACGAGGCCGTTTCCTCCACGCACTGCGGAATCGATCTCGCAGCTTCTGCCATGGGGAGTAGGGAGCTCTCTCAAGAGCCCGGAGAACTAAACAAAATTCTACTGCAGCATCTCTGATTGCAGGGCTGCTGTCATATGCCATTCCTTCAAGGGCTGCAAGAAAGAGGAACAGAGGCAAGGTCACATCCCGCATGTGCAGGGAGCCGAGGAGAGCCCCCTGCCAGGGCCATCCCGGTCGTCTCTGGCCATGGCCCGCAGGGAGCAGGGAGCCAGGGGATCAGCCCGAAGTTGCTGGCCACGAATGGCACACGTAGCCCTGATATCTCTGTGTGCTCTGCCCACGGGTGCAGATCCCTCCGCAGCCGGGGCAGGGCTTGCAGCTGCCCCCTCCAGCCCCCGCGGTCAGCCCGCTGCCCTCACTCACTCACCAGTGCAGATCAGCCGCAGCTCTTGCTGCTGCCCCCTCAGGTGCCGCCCGGCCATGCCTGTGAACACAGAGCCTGTCACGGCGCCAGCGGCACAGCTCCCTGCCAGCGGCGCTGCCGGCCAGGCAGACCTCAGCCCGGGCCCTTGCCGCACGCTGCCGCCCCAGGGCACGGCTGCCACAGGGCGGCAGCAACGCCCAGGCCAGGCGGGGCTCCAGGGCCGGGCCGGCGCTGCCGGGGCAGCAGGCGGGGCCGGGGCCGGGGTCGAGCTGCCGAGCAGGCGGGCCGGGGAGGAGCCCGGGCTCGGGACTCACCCATGAACCTGACGGCCGCCTCTCGCAGGGACTCCTGTGGGCTCTGCAAGTAGTGCAGTGCCCGGCGCAGGTGCTCGGCCGCTCGGCTCCTGTCCTCTGCCAGCTGCAGAGAGCGGCAGGAGGGAAGGGTTGGCGCGGGCTCAGCTCCTGGGCCGGGCGCCGCCTGCGCCCATCGCCGGCCTCGCCTGCCCGCACAGCCCTGAGGCGCGGCCAGCAGCCGCTGGCCAAGGGCTCCCGAGGGCAGGGGGCAGAGGGCCGGCTGCTGCCCGGGGAGCCGTGGTGCCGCCCCGCAGCCCTGCCGGGCCGGGGCTCCATGGGCACCCGACTCAGGCCCACGGGAGCCTGGAGAAGAGTCCGCCCTGCCTCTGGCTGCAGCAGCGGGCACAGCTGTTAGCCCTGCACACTGAGCACCGCCCTCAGGGACCTTCGCCATGCTGAGGCTGGGGGATCTCTGCTGTACTTACCAGGCACTCCCCAAAGCTCTGATCCACGTGTAGCATTTGTTCTATATCCCTCCTCTTCAGGAATCTGGCTGAGGAATGCAGCGTTTCCCGGGAGGCCTGGAGAGGGACAGACGTGCACAGATGGCCCCACAGTCCAGGGCACAGGAGCATGCCAGTGGCACAGGCTGGAGGAGGCTGCAGCCCCCAAGGTGCCAGGGCAGGCGGCAGCCCAAGCCCCTGCCAGGGGCACAGCAGCTGGCCACAAGTGCTCACCTCAGCAACAGTCTGATTCTCGTCATGGCAGTGGAAGTAGAGAGGGAGCAGGCTCTGGCGCACGTGGGACTTGAGGGCCTTTCTTGCCTCTTCTGTTAATAAGTCCAGCATCTCTTGAAAGAGAGCCATGGAGTTCAGCTGCACCTGGATATCATCCTGGATGAAAGGAAAGGGCAAAAGACCTGAGCATCGGCTGCTTCAGGCCCCCCAGGGCACAGGCGTGCATCTGCACAGGGCACCAAGGGTCCGGGCAGCAGCCAGTGGCTGTGGCTGTGGGCACAGAGCCTTACGCTGTCAAAGAGTGGCAGGAGCGCCTCAGCCAGCTGCAGGGCGATGGGGGTGGCTATTGGAGCACCATTATCCAGGAGCAAATATCTGAGTAGAAGAATGCTCATCCTGATCATGTCGCTGTCATTTTCCTCCAGGAGCTCCATTAGACTTTCAGTCAGGCTCCGCATTTTTTCAGCCTGTGCGGAACACAACTTTGTGAAAGGCCGCCCTGCTGCCGCAGGGCCCAGAGGCCAAAGGCCTGTCCCGAAGCACTGGGGCAGCTGAAGTGGGAAGCAGGAGAGATGGGAAGAGCTGCCCCAGCGGCCGAAGCCCAGGCAAGGCCAAGCGACTGCGTTGCCCAGCCCCACGCTGCTGCCTGCACGGCTTCAGCCACTGCCCCCTTCTCACCATCAAGGGATTCTTGCCCAGCACTACGAGGCCTCGGAGTGCCAAGTAACGCCTGGCCATGTGCTCGCTCTGCAGGTTCTGTGCCAGGATCTCCAGAACACTGTCACTGCATTCCCTCAAGTCCAGGCACTCGAGGACCTGAAAGGCACGGGGCAGTGACAGGGGAGCCGGCCGGCCGGCAGGAGCCCAGAAGCGCACAGGGCCGGGCCCAGGCAGCAGCACAGGGCACGGGCACTGTCCTGGCAGCTGTGGCTGCGAGAGGCCAGAGGGCTGGGAGGCCGCTCAGCCAGGCAGCGCTGGCCTTGAGGCTCACCTCCACAAGGAATGCCAGGGCAGGGAAATCCCAGTATGGCATCTCTTTGCCGAGCAGGGCGAGCAGGTAGAATGCAACCGCGGAACAGAAGTGGATGGCTAAGCGGCGAATTTCTCTGAAGAGGGGAAAAAGGAAACAAGACCCTGATGCAGTGGGGCAAACCTCTCCCAGGTGGGACTCACCCAGTTCTCATCTTTCCCCAGCACCCTTCCAGCAAGGGGACGTGGGCCATTTGGGAGTTGGTTGCTCATGGGCACCCTCCTGTGCCAGCCTTTTCCAGTCTGCTTGGCCGTCCCTCAGTGACAAGGCCCTCTGAGCCATGGCCACCACGGACACTTTGTGGGGCACCTGGGCACAGAGCAGCATTGTCAGAGGCAGTGGGGAGAAGGGGGTCTCACCTGGCAAGCAGAGCCACGGCAAAGTGGTGAGTGTCAAGAGAGAGCAGCGTGTCCCAGGCACACCTGCGCTCCATTGCCACCACCACATCCTCGCAGCGGAGAAGGCAGAGCAGGGACTTCAGGGTGCGCACAGCAAACCTGTGTGCACAGCAAAGCCCAGGTCACACTGGCAGCACTGGCTCCTTGGCAGGCCACGTGGCAGGGACAGGAGGAGTGGGATGGAGCACCTGTTGGGGCTGGTGGCAAGGCCGTGCTCTTCCTGGCATCCCTTCCAGAAGGTGTCGACCTCCTCTGGCATATCCAGAGTGCTGAAGAACACTTGGAATAGCAGATGCACAAGTAGGCGGGGGAAATAGACCTTCAAGATCCGTGGGAGACAGGGCACCTGGAGGATCTTCCACATCACCACCGTTGCCTGCAAAGGACAAAGCCCCATGAGACAGCGCTCAGTGCCGAGACGTGTGTGTGTGGCAGGGCACGAGCGTGGCAGGGAGAGGCCAGGAGAGACCATGGCAGGGGGAGCACGGGGCCTGGTGGGCCTGAAGCTGCCCCTGGGCCAGGTTTCAGGCCAGCGCCTGAGGCAGGGAGATGCAGTGGGGGAAGGAGGATGGAGAGCTGCTGGAGAGGCAGCCTTGGGGCCTGCAAAGGCCAGTTGCAGAAACTCACAGCCAGGGCAAAGACAGCCGTTTCGTCCCCGTTGGAGGTGCAGGTGCTGTACTCTGGCCAGCTCCCCAGCACATCCAGGAGGATCAGCTGCGCCAGCTCCGCAGTCCTGGCTGAGCCCATGATGGTCTTCCACATGGCCATGGCAGCTCTGTGGGGTTAGAGCTGTGTCTCAGGGGGGTCTCAGACACAGCAGCGGGGGCAGCTGAGCCGGCTGCCATTTCTGCCTCTGCCCACTGCCCCCCTGCCAGCAGCAGCCAGACAGCCCAGCCCTGTGGGGACAGAGCCCTGGGAGGCGGCAAGGGAGCATGGCAGCAGGCTCAGGGGCTGACATGGCAGGGCTGGGAAAGGGAGCATCCTGAGGGCCCTGGAATTCTCTGTCGCTCCGACACCTGGGGCAGGCTGTGCAGGGTGATGGGCTGGGGAGGCCTGAGCCCTGTGGGCAGGTGGGCCCCATACCTGTCACAGGACGGGGCCACGCGCAGGAGCGTCACGACTGCGTCATCTGGCTGTGCTTGGGTGAGATCCAGCAGGGTCTTGTCCAGCCTGTGCTCAGCAGAACCATTGGCCATGAGCCACTGGTGGATGTAGCTCACCATGGCAGGCACCTGGAGAAGGCACGGGGAGACTTGGAATGCTGCCAGAGGGAGCAATGTTCCCAGCTTCCCCAGAGGAGTGCTTCCCTTCCCACCCCACTGCCATGTGGTGTGAAAGGCTCACAGCAAGCAGCATGTGTGGATTGGGAGGCCAAGCAATTGCTGGGAGGATCAAAGCCTGGCCACAGGCTGCTTACTTGCTTTGGAGTGTAAAAATCGTCCTCTACAAGCATACACAGCAGGGCAGCACCGGTCTTGCTTAGGAGGATGGGCGAGTATGGTCTGACGCCCATGCCCGTGGCAATGGTCTCTTCCTCCTCAATTCTCTTGAGGAAGTTGCAAACAAACTGTAGGAGAAGGGCAAAGAGCCGGGGATGTTGCATGGAGTGCTGCACACACGGTACTGTGCTGAGCAGGGACAGCAGGCCCAGCCCAGGTGGGGGTGGCTGCAGGTACCTGCGCTGTCCTGCGGAAGCGGCCACGGCTGGACTCCTGCTCTTGTGTGCGCTCCAGGGCTGCATCTGGCAAAGAGCGAGCGCAGCCAGAGATGAGGGGCTGCGGGAGAGGCCGGACAACACGGCCCAGCCCTGCCATCCCCAGGCAGAGAGAGCCCTGGGATGCCCCAGGGGATGGAGCACGGCCACTGCGGGGTTTCTGCCCGGCCCCTCTTCCGTCCTGTCCGTGGGCATGTCCCCAGGGATAGCATGGCACGGCACGGCACGGCTTGGGGTTCAAGCTGGCAGCAGGCACCAGTCCTGTGGCCCAGCTCTGCCACTCACCCTCCTGCGGTGGCTGAAACGGCACCACCTCTTCAGTCTGCTGTGCCGGAGCAGCTGCAGGGCCTTCTTCCTCCTCCTCCACCCAGGCCAGCTCAGGCACTGCCAGGTGTCTCTGCTCCATGTCTCTGCCTGGATTTGTGGCTATTTGCAGGAGAGTTGCCTTGGAAAAGCTCCAAGTCACCAAGTCCTGCAGTGGGGCCTGGAAGGCACCTTCAAGTAAGAAGCCTCAGGAAGGCTACAGGACAGCAAGTCCTGCCCTCGGTCTCAAGGGCCCCTGCCACAAGGACAGGGGACTCCTGACAAGGACTATGATATGGCCTCAAGGGCACCTGCAGAAGAGAAGCCCCGGGGAGACCACGGGTCAGCAAGTCCTGTGGTCTGGCCTGGAGCTCAGCTGCAGGAACAAGGCTTCAGAAAAGCTCCGGGTGGGACGCGAACGAGCGCGCTGTGCGGGGACTCCTCACGACACCGCTCGGTCCCGTCCTGTCCCGTCGCGTGCTCTGAGCACTGTGGTGTGCTCTTGTCACCTCCAGCCCCTATGTCACCCCGTGTCACAAAGGGCCCTTGGACACCCGCTCCATGTCACAGTGAGTGTGCGGCACCGTGTCACCAAGGGCCCTTGCACACACTGCCGCCTGCCCTGGGGCCACGCCCAGCCCACCCAAAGGGGCCCAGTTTGGAAGGAATGGCTGGCCCCAGGAGCCTAAGCAGGGCCGACAGGGTCTTTAAGAAGGGCTCAGAGCATCAGCAAACGCTGCCATGCTCTGTGGGCTCAGGGCAGCAGAAGGAGCCCCCAGGGCTGCCGACGCAGCCGTTCTGGGAAGGGCACGGGGCCTTGCAGGGAAGCTGGCACGGCCTCCTTGGGACACGTCCCGGCTGGTGGCCGTCCTAAAGCTGCCGGTGTGACACGCACAAGGAACGTGTGGGCCCGGGCACCAATGCTGCTCTGAGGCCTGGGGCCCGGGGAGCGCTGACATCAGCAGGTGTGGCAGAGTCCCCGGCCAAGCAGACCTGCCAGTCCCCGAGCCCTGGCAGCGCTGGTGCCCGTCTCCTGCCCCAGAGACCTGTGGCCCCTGGGGGCTTTCTGTGCCAGAAGGAGCCAAAGGCCACGTGCCTTGTGGGCTGTGCCTCTTTCCTGCAGGGCCTGATGGCAGGAGCACCTGGAGCAACTGCTGGCACACTTGGTCTCTGTCAGATGATGTTGCTCCTTCCTGAAATGAATTTTTCTCATGGAAGGCATTGGCAGTAGCACCAGAGCACCATCCATTGCTGAGTGTCCCAGGGCAATTAGATTGCAAAGTTAACAGGCTGAAATTTCCTTGTGCTTTTCTCACTCTCCTTCCCACATTCTGGAAAAAACGGAATCTGCCCAGCCTCTGCATTTCTCAGCTTCAGTTGCTGCATGTCTTGCTCTGGCAGCTCGTGTCCAAACAAAAGTGTGTCCCTGCTGAGCACAGCAATGAGCGGCCACAAAGTGGCAAGTTCCCCAGTGAACATCAAGGCAGAGACGTGGAAGTGCGGAGGATAAGGACAACTCTGGGAGGAGAAGCTCTTCTGTGTCTCTGATGATGGTGCCCACACCCTGAAGCAGCAGCCAAGAGAAGCGCTGGAAGCAGACGGGCGCACTTTTGGGCAGTACAATATCAAAAGATATGAAACCATTAGCCAGAATGCAAAGGAGGACTGCAAGGATGGAGTGTGGCCTGGAGGGGAAGCCCTGGATGCGGCTGAAGGCACTTTGTTCAGCCTGGAGGAGAGTAAAGGGCGTCATTGTGGTCTTCAACATCCTCCTGAGAGGGATCAGAGGGGCTGCTGCAGCTCTCGTCACTGCTGGGACCAGTGATAGGACCGGAGAAAAGGGCAGGGAGCTGGGACAGGGCAAGTTTCATTTCCGTATCAGATCAAGGTTTTTCACCCAGAGCACAGTCAGGCACTGGGACGAGTTCCCCGTTGACGCAGCCCAGCGGAGCCCGGGCTGGCTCTTGGGAAAACTGCGGCGCTGCGCCGGGAGCGGGGAACGGCCAAGGCTTGGGTCCCGCCCGCGGCTGACCCTGGTGAGCCACCGCTCCGTGCTTCAGGATCCACTAACTGCAACACGGAGCAGGCCAAAGAGAAGCAGGAGGCTCCTCGATTGTGAGGTTCCACAGGCCAAGGCTTATTCCAAGGGAAGGATTCGGCAGCAAAGAGCCGCCAGCACTTCTGTGCACGGGATTTTATCGGGGTACAACTCAGGGGGTGGATACAAACGATTGAGCAATAAGGAATCCGCAGGGGAGGAGCGAGGGGATTCCATCAGGTTCTTGGGACTAATTAGGACAGATGGGAGGAGAGGGTAGGTCACATGGGCCAGTGGGGCTTCCAGCAATAGAGGAATTCCAAAGGGGTGGTGCAGTCAGGGATTGGTCCAAGGCAAAAGTGACAGGGAAGGTTCAGGAATACAGAGCTGGATTATCTTGAGAGGCAGGGAAGGAGCTGGAACAAAGAGTGGGGAATGGCATGAGGGACAGCTTTGAGGGAGGGCAGAACCTAGGGGTACCTGAAAACAAACCATTCTACGATAACAGATAAATAAACACAAACTGGAACACCCCAGGGAAATGGTCACAGCACCAAGGCCGTCTGAGTTTGAGAAGTGTTCGAAGAACACTGAGCAGTGACGCAAGCTTTTAGACACTACATCAAAAGTAGAAAGTGTACCAAAGTCAAGAGAGGGAAAAAGAAAAAGAGCCCCCTGCAGCCATGGTGGCAGCTCTGGATCCGCACCAGGGAGAGGACGGATGTAGGCGTGGTTGAAGCAGAGGCAGGGGCGAAAATAGCAGAGGCAGAGGAGGTTCAAAGCAGCCACAGACCAAGCTGGACGCAAATCAGTGTGCATCTTGTAAGAAATCAGGACACTGGAAATAGGGCCAGTGCCCAGAGTTAGCCGACAAAGTACACCAAACTCTTGCAGCCACTCTAGATGATAAGAAATGACCGAGACTGGCAATTCTTGCCCTAGCAGGCCACTGTTTAAAATACAGCTAAAGAATGATGAAGAAGTTGAAATTTTAAGAAATAGTGGAGAGACATTTTCACTCTTGAATCAAGCACTGATCCCCAAAAGTGAAAACTATCTTCAAGCAATAGGAGCAACTATAGGGCAGCCAGAAAATGCATTCTTCCTGAAACCAGTTTGATGTAAAATCAAGAAGAAAACGGGAATACATCAGTTTCTTTCTTTACCAAACTCACCCAAATCTGTCCTATGTAGAGATTTGCTTGAAAATTTAGAAGCAACAGTTCCGTTTAGAAAAAGAAAACTTCAATGGAAGGTACTTGAAGACAAAGGAGCGGTTTTAGCAGTAGGACTGACAATTGACACCAGACCAACAAACAAGAAGAACTAGTTAGAGCAAGTATTGAATCAGGTGTACCCAAGAGTATGGGACAGTATCTGATAGCCCAGGAAAATCAAAACAAGCAGACCCTATGAAAATTGAGCTACAGACAAGAGTTGGGCCAGTAGTCAGAAAGCAATACCCTTGAAGATTAGAAGCTAGGAAAGGAATAAAGCCAACAATCAATAAAATCCTTGACATCAGGACTATTGGAAGAATGGCAGTCAAAATTTAATACTGCTACATCAGCAATAAAGAAACCTAATGGAACTCAGAGACTAGTGCCAGATTTCCAGGCAATTAATGGTTTCTACCTTACTAGCTTACTAGCTAAACTTGGAGATGATTTTATTGTGTGAGGGGAATGTCCATGGGCAGGTGCTGTCGAGAGCCGTTCCCTCTTGGTCTGAGAGACCAGCGCCCCCAGCCCCACCTTGCTCCCCGGCCCGGAGGTTGTAACGTGCGCTGGACCGGCAGCCGAAGGAGGGCTCTTGACACCGTGTCTGATGCAACAGGGCTTATTGAAGGTAGGTCAGAGGGTGCAGCTTGGGTGAGGGAGAGAAGAGGGACAGGAAGAGGCAGGAGCACAAGCACTGCAACATGACACATAAGGCACCTGCAAGCTGCTGGGGAAGCCTCAAGTCTGCTTAGTAAGCCACGTGTGCCCTCAACATTGGGACAGCCACCTTTCCCTCAGTGAGCCTCACATGCCAGGGTCAGCAAATCAAGAGGCACCAGGCATGCTGTAGGTGACTCAGAGCGAGTGCAGTGGGTCACGGTGGCCAGGGACCAGAAGCAGGCAGAAAGGCAACGGGGCTGGGGAAAAGGCTCTGCTCTGCTTACAGCGTGGGCTGAGGGCTGGGAGAGCTCCATTTCCCCCTTGAGATGTTGGAGACGGGGCCTTTCACCCTCCTGATAGGGCTGCCCCTGGCTGCAGGCAGCCAGAGGAGTATGATGACACAAGGCCGAGAGCAGCAAAGCAAAGAGCCAGCCGTGCACAGCACAGGGAGGTGGCCCAGTGCAAAGGCAGCGTGGCACCCTGAAGGTGCCCGCTGCATTCTCATGTGTCCCTGGCCTGGGAAGGACAGGACGGTCCGTGGTCCGAGAGGGCCTTTCGGTGTCCCCTGTGGGCTCAAAGCTGCTGCTCTCCTGGCTCCATGGGGCCTAAAGCCACAGAGCTCAGCCTCCCCCACAGCAAGAGGAACAAGACGTGGATATCAGGCAGTGGAGCTCAATGCCTAAGGCTGAGGGGCGGGGGGCTCCAGTCTGGAGCACTGGGAGGGCACCCCCCCAGCCCCACAACAGCTGGCCTCACAGCCCTGAAAGGCCAGGACCAGGGTTCCACGCCTGATTCCAGGGCGTCCCTCCAACCGGCCACCGACCTGGAAGCGCCAGAGCAGCCGGCTGTCGGGATCGAGGCGGCTGCCAGGGGGCTCCTTATGGCCTCTGCCAGCCAATTGCTCAGGGCTTAGCAGTGCCTCTGCCCCTCAGGGTCTCCCCCAGCCTGGCCAAGCTTGCCGGCAGCAGCACCGCAGCCCCACAGCAGCTCCAGAGGAACCCCATCCAGAGGCACCTGGGAGCCCTCAGCACTGCAGCCAGCAGCAGACGGGCAGGAGGACACGGATGGCCCTTCCTGTCCGGCACAGGGCTTGTGGCCATCCCCAGGCACCGCTCTGGCAGGGATCCCCGCAGCTCCGGCCCTTGCCCAGCCGCTCTGTGGGCAGCACAAAGGCTTCAGGAGAACCAACAAAGGCCAAAAGGCTTCTGGTCATTTTCCCTGCAACACTGCACACCTGGGCAGCAGTCTGAGTACAAGCAACCTTTTCCCCCTCTTCTCTTATGCCCTACAGACCTTGCGCAGGAAAAGAAAGATCCTGGGACTCTGTGTATTGTAAGATATTTTATATTTACACAATCAAAACCAACAGAAATACAAACACAAAAATCTAGAAGAAGGCAAAAGAAAATTCCTGCTGGCTCAAATGGCCCAAGCAGACTGCGTGTTGCAGATCACCTCTCCGGGGAGCTGCAGCAGAATAGTAAGGCAGTGCAGCAAAGACGAGGCCGTTTCCTCCACGCACTGCGGAATCGATCTCGCAGCTTCTGCCATGGGGGAGTAGGGAGCTCTCTCAAGAGCCCGGAGAACTAAACAAAATTCTACTGCAGCATCTCTGATTGCAGGACTGCTGTCATATGCCATTCCTTCAAGGGCTGCAAGAAAGAGGAACAGAGGCAAGGTCACATCCCGCATATGCAGGGAGCCGAGGAGAGCCCCCTGCCAGGGCCATCCCGGTCGTCTCTGGCCATGGCCCGCAGGGAGCAGGGAGCCAGGGGATCAGCCCGAAGTTGCTGGCCACGAATGGCACACGTAGCCCTGATATGTCTGTGTGCTCTGCCCACGGGTGCAGATCCCTCCGCAGCCGGGGCAGGGCTTGCAGCTGCCCCCTCCAGCCCCCGCGGTCAGCCCGCTGCCCTCACTCACTCACCAGTGCAGATCAGCCGCAGCTCTTGCTGCTGCCCCCTCAGGTGCCGCCCGGCCATGCCTGTGAACACAGAGCCTGTCACGGCGCCAGCGGCACAGCTCCCTGCCAGCGGCGCTGCCGGCCAGGCAGACCTCAGCCCGGGCCCTTGCCGCACGCTGCCGCCCCAGGGCACGGCTGCCACAGGGCGGCAGCAACGCCTAGGCCAGGCGGGGCTCCAGGGCCGGGCCGGCGCTGCCGGGGCAGCAGGCGGGGCCGGGGCCGGGGTCGAGCTGCCGAGCAGGCGGGCCGGGGAGGAGCCCGGGCTCGGGACTCACCCATGAACCTGACGGCCGCCTCTCGCAAGGACTCCTGTGGGCTCTGCAAGTAGTGCAGTGCCCGGCGCAGGTGCTCGGCCGCTCGGCTCCTGTCCTCTGCCAGCTGCAGAGAGCGGCAGGAGGGAAGGGTTGGCGCGGGCTCAGCTCCTGGGCCGGGCGCCGCCTGCGCCCATCGCCGGCCTCGCCTGCCCGCACAGCCCTGAGGCGCGGCCAGCAGCCGCTGGCCAAGGGCTCCCGAGGGCAGGGGGCAGAGGGCCGGCTGCTGCCCGGGGAGCCGTGGTGCCGCCCCGCAGCCCCGCCGGGCCGGGGCTCCATGGGCACCCGACTCAGGCCCACGGGAGCCTGGAGAAGAGCCCGCGCGGCCTCTTGGCTGCAGCAGCGGGCACAGCTGTTAGCCCCGCACACTGAGCACCGCCCTCAGGGACCTTCGCCATGCTGAGGCTGGGGGATCTCTGCTGTACTTACCAGGCACTCCCCAAAGCTCTGATCCACGTGTAGCATTTGTTCTATATCCCTCCTCTTCAGGAATCTGGCTGAGGAATGCAGCGTTTCCCGGGAGGCCTGGAGAGGGACAGACGTGCACAGATGGCCCCACAGTCCAGGGCACAGGAGCATGCCAGTGGCACAGGCTGGAGGAGGCTGCAGCCCCCAAGGTGCCAGGGCAGGCGGCAGCCCAAGCCCCTGCCAGGGGCACAGCAGCTGGCCACAAGTGCTCACCTCAGCAACAGTCTGATTCTCGTCATGGCAGTGGAAGTAGAGAGGGAGCAGGCTCTGGCGCACGTGGGACTTGAGGGCCTTTCTTGCCTCTTCTGTTAATAAGTCCAGCATCTCTTGAAAGAGAGCCATGGAGCTCAGCTGCACCTGGATATCATCCTGGATGAAAGGAAAGGGCAAAAGACCTGAGCATCGGCTGCTTCAGGCCCCCCAGGGCACAGGCGTGCATCTGCACAGGGCACCAAGGGTCCGGGCAGCAGCCAGTGGCTGTGGCTGTGGGCACAGAGCCTTACGCTGTCAAAGAGTGGCAGGAGCGCCTCAGCCAGCTGCAGGGCGATGGGGGTGGCTATTGGAGCACCATTATCCAGGAGCAAATATCTGAGTAGAAGAATGCTCATCCTGATCATGTCGCTGTCATTTTCCTCCAGGAGCTCCATTAGACTTTCAGTCAGGCTCCGCATTTTTTCAGCCTGTGCGGAACACAACTTTGTGAAAGGCCGCCCTGCTGCCGCAGGGCCCAGAGGCCAAAGGCCTGTCCCGAAGCACTGGGGCAGCTGAAGTGGGAAGCAGGAGAGATGGGAAGAGCTGCCCCAGCGGCCGAAGCCCAGGCAAGGCCAAGCGACTGCGTTGCCCAGCCCCACGCTGCTGCCTGCACGGCTTCAGCCACTGCCCCCTTCTCACCATCAAGGGATTCTTGCCCAGCACTACGAGGCCTCGGAGTGCCAAGTAACGCCTGGCCATGTGCTCGCTCTGCAGGTTCTGTGCCAGGATCTCCAGAACACTGTCACTGCATTCCCTCAAGTCCAGGCACTCGAGGACCTGAAAGGCACGGGGCAGTGACAGGGGAGCCGGCCGGCCGGCAGGAGCCCAGAAGCGCACAGGGCCGGGCCCAGGCAGCAGCACAGGGCACGGGCACTGTCCTGGCAGCTGTGGCTGCGAGAGGCCAGAGGGCTGGGAGGCCGCTCAGCCAGGCAGCGCTGGCCTTGAGGCTCACCTCCACAAGGAATGCCAGGGCAGGGAAATCCCAGTATGGCATCTCTTTGCCGAGCAGGGCGAGCAGGTAGAATGCAACCGCGGAACAGAAGTGGATGGCTAAGCGGCGAATTTCTCTGAAGAGGGGAAAAAGGAAACAAGACCCTGATGCAGTGGGGCAAACCTCTCCCACGTGGGACTTGTCCGGTTTATCTCGGCTGTTTGAGGGGCCTGGAAGGCCCGGGGGTGGCCTTGGGGCAGCCCGCGCGTCGAAGGACGAGAAGAGGCTTCAGTTCTTCTTTCTGGTTTTATGTTTATTAATTGTTTATCTAAAAGATGTTCTTTCAGCCTAACAAAGATCCCTCAGCAGTCAGCCATGGGCACACTGTGCCGTCCCATGGACCGCCACGTATCTTTATACCCCTAGTTACGTATACAATATTTATCATTTTTCCCCAATACCATCTATTCTTATAGCTCGGTGTACTCTTAGTAATAACCAATCCAAAGGTGCCACCGTGGCCAAAGAAGATGGAGGAGAGGAGGAAGAAGAAGGAGGGCAGGACACACCCCAATTCCTCCATCTTACTCCTCTAAACCCCCCTGTACATAAATCCTAAACCCTGTTTCTCACCCTCTAATTAGCTAATCTTTCCACCCTTCACCCCGGTGAGGCCCTCTTATCCTCATAAAGGTGTCGTCTCCCGTGTAGGGTCAAAGTCCTGCCACCAGACACTTCTGGCAACATTCCAGGACTCCCGGGCCCCCCAAGGGTGGTCTCGGGGGCCTTGCATCCCAGGACTCAAATCCTGAGATCCCACATCTCCCCCTTCTGTTTGCACCAAGAAAACCTTTTTTATCACCCGATTCATGGCGCGCTTCAGACATACAAAAATGCACGGGACGACAATCATGAGGACTAGTAGGACTATTAAAACATAAAACCCTATCCTTAAGATTCTTCTCCAAATAGGAGAAATGTCAAAGAAATCTGCCAGCTGATCAATCCATGATCCCGTGCTCTCGCCAAGCTTATTTACGCTGTCTTTTATGTTTCTAATACTTTCATGAATCGATTTTGAGTGATCTGAGAGATTCATGCAGCACATCCCTTCAAACTCTTCACACCCATGTCCATGGGCGAGCAATAGATAATCGATTGCAGCTCTGTTTTGAAGAGTCGCCTGTCTTATACCACTAACGTCTTTTAACATGTCATCCAATGCGACAGACACAGACCGTGCATGTTTGCTCAACCAGCAACCCATGTGGTCGATCTGAGTTAAAGCCACCCCTGATGCTGTTTGAGGTGAGAAAATCGCCGTAGCAATGCTTGTTTTCTTATCCCAAGAAAACACTTCGTCATTGCAATCTGTCGCATAATTTTGGATTGATCTTTTTCCTCTGCGCCTTTTCTCTCTTAACATGTTCAAATCAGGCGACAGCATTGAAATTTCCCCAATGCCGCATGGACCTCCCGTGGCATTAGCAGGAATGCCGTGCCAAATTCTGTCCCCGCAAATTAAAAACAAACCCCGTGGCAATTGCACTGGGACTTGGATTGATCCTTTGGCAGTTCTTTTTGTATATTTGCACCAAGCCGATGCATTCTTATAAAACTCATGATTGGGAGTCAAATCGATAGTTTTTGCCTTCGTGGCCTCCGGAACCTCAAACTGCATGCAGAATCCCATTGTCATGGACCCAAAAATCTCCAATTCCTGAGGTTCTGTAGAAGCCACAGGAAGTAGATGTGTCCAAGCACACCACTCTTTCACAGGATTTTCAATGACCTGTGAAATGTTAACTGCGGAATGCCCTGGAACTGGCCATTCGTCCACTGGCAATCCAACCATGCATGCAGAAAATGGTTTTCCTGGCCTCGAATGTGTCAGGCAAATACTATCTAGATTTGCTGCTTGAGCCAAAGTCTCCCATAGATTTTGCCTTGGCTGATTTACAGGTAAATCTTCTCCCTTACTTGCTGCAATGAATGAAAGAATGATGCACATAAGCATCATAACACTCATTATTACACTTTTATACAGAAATCCCCAAAGTCCTTAGTTTCTTTTTATTTTCTTCGGGATTGCTCTTTCCGGCCTGAGTCTCGACTTCTGTCTGAGTACTCGTCTCTTTGTTTCTCGGATCAGCGTTCTCGGGTTCTCGCGTCCGGAATGGCTTCACGTGCCGCGCCGACACCCACTTTAGACCTCGATCTGTGGAGATACAAGCGAAACCCTTGCCCCAAGTGATTAGTCTGAAAGGACCCTCTATTTGTCCTGTTTCTGGGTTCCTGATCAAAACCAAGGGGTTTTCCCTTAGCTTTGCCTGTGTGCTATTTAGAAAGTGTCTCACGATTGGTGGATTAGGTTCCGAGGATGAGCTATTTAGGAAATTCAACACATACAGTGCCTTATTTAATTTCATGTGAGGTGTTGCCTCTGGTTCACCCCTTCTCTGTCTGTCTAGAAGGGATTTCAGGGTGTGATGTGTTCTTTCAATGATCGCTTGACCTGTGGGTGAATGTGGAATACCGAACGTGTGTCTGACACCCCATTTTTTCAGGAATTTGTCGAGCACCCTGCCTGTATATGTTGGACCGTTATCTGTTTTTATCTCCTGAGGCACACCTAATGCTGCAAATGCTTGCAGAAAATGTCGGCAAGCATGGTCTGCTGTTTCCCCTGCATGTGCCGAAGCAAAAACTGCACCTGAGAATGTATCTACAGAAACATGAACATTTTTGAGCCTCCCAAAAGATGGATATTTCGTGACATCAGCTTGCCACAACTGAAGACTTTGCAGCCCCCGCGGATTGATAGCTCCGGTGGAAGAAGGTGGCTGCACAAACTGACAGTCTGGACAAGCACTAATGATCTCCCTCGCCTGAGTCTTTGTGAGACGAAAGGACTCCATCAGCGCTTGCGCATTCTGATGAAAAAACGCATGACTTAACCTTGCTTGCTCAAAAATGTCCGGCAGTGTTTGTGAAATGGGCATTGTCAACCTGTCCGCTCGAGCATTTCCCTCCGCTAGAAATCCCGGAAGTGTCGTGTGCGCTCTAATGTGTGTGATAAAATACTCTCTTTCCCTGCCCTCTAGCAATGCCTTCAAGCTCGTCAGATAGGAGTATAAAACCCCATTACTGACTTCTTTCAAGAGCGAACCTTCCAATCTCTTGACCACACCCGCAACATATGCGGAGTCTGTCACCAGATTGAGAGGTTGTTTAAACAACTGAAATGCTCGGACAACAGCTGCCAACTCCACAATTTGTGGAGAGCCCTGAACCTTCCTCACATCAGATTCCCAATCCCCTGTCGTTGAGTCTCTCCACATGATCACTGACTTGTGTGTCTTCCCTGAGCCATCCGTGAACACTGTGATCCCGTCCAAAGGTTCTTCACTTATTCTTGGTTTTGTTTTATAACATATTTGCGATTGCAGTATCTTGTGTTGCGGAAAGTGGATTGTGCAAGTTCCTGGGAACGCCAACAATGCGATTAACAGGTCTTTCGATTGTTGCATCGCCCACTCGAAATAGTCTTGTTTCAAGGGTAACCTGATGGTTGAAAATTCTCTTCCTGCCATCGTCAGCAACCTTGTTCTCGCTTTTATGATGATCTGTGCTGCCATCTCCAAATCTGTAAGAATTGTTTTTGCGGGCCTGTGTGGTAGGAAAATCCACTCTATGATTATCAAAGAGTCCTTTTGCGACTCGTCCCATTGGAAGATCAAACCATGGAACTGTGTTTTCTTCCCCAGCACTGCCAATTGAAAAGGCAACGTTGGAACAAATCGATGTGCTTGCCTTTTCTGTATCGCGTCTGCAACTTTCTCCAATTCCTTCTTTGCTTCTTGCGTGAGTGTCCTGGGAGACCGAATGTCTGTGTCTCCTCTCAAAAGATCGAGCAACGCTGGGATATCGCTGTTTGTGATTCCCAAAACCGGCCTCATCCAGTTGATTTCTCCCAGAAGCTGTTGCAAATCGTGCAGATTGGTGATGTTGGTGCTGATCTCCACTTTTTGAGGCTTTATTGTTCTTTCTGAAATTTTCCACCCTAGATATTTCCAAGGTGCAACCTCTTGAATCTTTGAAATGCTGATTTCTAGACCTGCCTTCTGCACCTCTGCGATCACACAGTCACGAGCTTCTTGCAGCTCCTGTTGTGTTGATGCTGCAATGAGCAAATCATCCATATAATGAATGATCTTTACCTTTGGAAATTTCTTCCGTGCTGGTGCCAAAGCTCGTGCCACGTACCATTGGCAGATCGTCGGAGAGTTTTTCAGACCCTGTGGAAGAACGACCCAATGGTACCGCTGCAGAGTCGTTTCCTTGTTGATACTCGGAACTGAAAAGGCGAATCTCGGAGCGTCATCTGGATGAAGTGGGATACTGAAAAAACAATCCTTGAGGTCAATGACCACAAGCTGCCAATCCCTGGGAATCATTGAGACAGATGGAAGTCCCAATTGAAGCGGTCCCATGTCTTCTATGACGTCGTTGATCTTCCTGAGATCGTGTAGCAATCTCCATTTGCCCGATAGTTTTTTCTTGATGACAAACACTGGAGAATTCCAAGGGCTGTCTGTTGGCTTGATGTGTCCCGCCTGCAATTGTTCTCGGACCAGGTTTCTCAAAGCACTCAACTTTTTCCGCTCAAGGGGCCACTGATCCACCCAAACTGGTTTATTGGTTTTCCATGTCAGTTTCAGTGTGGGGAGTGCTGCAGTGACCCCTACTAAAAATCCACTTCGATCTTCGCACCCCATTGTGCCAAAAGGTCTCGACCCCAGACTGTGATCGGCTTTTGGACAATAAAAGGATGAATGACTGCCGTCTTGTCTCCTGGTCCCGTGACAACGACAGAATTCTCACTTTGCAGACATAGAGATGCTCCTCCTATGCCTGAGAGAGAACCCAGTGGCGCGACCAAGCTCCAGCTGCGTGGCCAAAAGATGTATGATATCACTGTTACATCCGCCCCTGTATCGAGCATGCCTGTGATCGCTATTGTTCCGTTCCCGCATGTCAATTGGCATGTGAGCGTGGGTCGGTCTCGACCTATGTGCTTCACCCATGTTGCATGTACTTCAACATGTTCCTTCATAGGGAAACCTTCTTCGTCGAAGATTGACATGACCTCTCCAACTGCGTGTGGCGGCAGTGCAAAGGCTCTCGCGACCACAGTGTTTTCTGGTACAGTCAATGGTGGACGAAGTGCTCTTGCCAACACTGTCAATTCTGTATTTTTGTCCGCTGAAATAACTGTTGGATAGACAATGAGTCCAAGAATACTGCATTTATCTTGTCCAATTATCAGGAAATCTTGCTTCTTATATGAGTCCCCGCGGACACCTGTTGGTATTTCCGCATGACTTTCGTCTAGAAAGCATACTAATTTTGAAGCTGCCAATGTGCACTGTGCCCCTGCTGGGAGGAGGTCTGGGTCACTGTGGAATCGGCTGAGGGTTTTACTGAGGGCGTCTGCTTGTTGCTCACTGATGATTGCCCCGTCTGCTCTTGCGACACCGCCAGTACTTGTGTCTGAGCGCGCTGGTCCGCGCTCCGCCTTGCGTTTCCCGGATACGGTAACGGATTTCCATCCACGTCTGTTCGGGAATAACATTCTTTCGCAGGATGTCTTCCTCTCCCGCACCGTGCGCAAACTGGCCTTTCCGCCTTCTGTACCGGCGCTGGCATATGTGTTTGTGCACAGTTCCTTTTCATGTGCCCAAGCTCCCCACATCTATAGCACTGTCCTCTTGGGGGATTGTTCTTTTTCTGCCTTGTTGCAAGAACTTTGTTGATGTTCTCATTCTGTTGATGCAGTATTTTTTCCAGCATCTTCTCCAGGGTCTTGTCCTCTGCTTGCTTTTCTGAATGTCCCTTTAATTGATTCTCCCATTCCTCTCTCAATTCATTCTTCACAATCGCTGCGACATGCTGAGGTGTTCCCACCTTGCTGCATGCCTCCACCATCTCTGCCAAGGATGGCCGTCCTGGCATGGCGCTAATCACCCGTTGACAATCCGGGTTGGCATTGCCGAAGGCTAAGCTTTCCAAGAGAGGCCTCTTCGCTTCTTCTATCGTCACCTGTCGATCCACGGCTTGCGTGAGTCGATCGATGAACGACATGAATGGCTCTGTGGGACCTTGCTTGACGCAAGAGAACGGGACTTCTGGAGCTCCTGCTGGTGCGATTTGCATAATTGCCATCCTCGCTGCCTCCTTGATGTCACTTAATACTCTTCGTGGCAGCCTAGCTGCTTGTTCCCCTGGGTTGTCATCTGGAGGATCTCCTGCTAACTGCCCCTCTTTGAGGTTTGCATTTGGCCCGCCTTGGTATCTGTTCCGTAATTCAGCGAGATATTTTCTCCATCTTTTTTCGCAGACAAGGCTTTGGGTGTCAGTGAGAATCATTGCCACAATACTTCGAATGTCATATGGTGTGAGATCATATGTAGCGAATGTCCCTCTTAATAGCTGTTTGAAGTATTGTGAATTCAGCCCAAAAGTTTGAGCCGCCTTCCCTAAATCCTTGAGTATTTCATGACCCATCCTTTCCCACCTCGGGTTCTGTCCCTGGGCATCATATGTCACTGGCATTGTCAGATCCCCTGATCCCGGGAATAAATGCTTTTCTTTTGCCAACGCTTTTCTGATTCGCTTCCAATCCATCGTCTTCACTGGCCCCTGAAATTCTTCTTCTTCTTCAGGTTCCGTTGGAATTTGTATAAATAATGGTGCTGTGGATGTGGTTGGTTCATCACGTTTCGTTCTTCGCCTTGAGGTTTTTGGCCTCGCTCCCAAATCCAAAAAGGAAGCTTGAGGATCCCGTTGATGTTTCTTTTTTGTGGTGTCCACTGAATGCAAGAAGCTCTTTGTTGCTTCTGCTGCTGACAGCATCCATATAGGAACCCCTTCTGATGCTGTGATCCTTATAACATTTCCTTCTTGTAGCTGTTCTTCATCTGAGCTTTCATCATCTTCATGAAACCTTGAAGTCGATGGATAATCCCTTTGTTGTGTCGGCATTGTTTTCTTTAAAATGCTTTTCTTTTTATATAATGTTGGGAAAAATTGTTGCATTGTTGCGGTCTCGCCACGAGATGGCGCTGTGGCTCCGCCGATCCAATCCGGCATGGCGTGCACTTCTGTCTTCCAGCCACCAGATGGCGCTGTCACCGGCTTCCCTGGCTCTGGTGACGTAGCGTACTCTGTTGTTTCACTTCCTGCCGGTGGCCATATTGGTCGCCTCCCTGTCTCGGACAGCGTGCTTTCGGCTTTTAATTCAGCTGAAATTGGGGTTTGAACACCAGAACGTCTCTCCTGAGGGGGTGAGTCTTGGACTCCAAGGGTTTTGATCAAGGGCACCAAGTCTGGAGAAGGCGGGGGGCCCCGGGATATGAACTCCCTAGCGCGGCCCCTCCCTGCCCGGGATGTCACAGGGGGTGTGTCCCGCTTCCGCCCGGGCTGCGCTGTCTGCGTCTGCGGGCTCTCCGAGCCGCTCCCCGTGTCTCCCGAACTACTTTCACTGTCTCCATATTGTTCCACCCCTGAGATATCTCCCCTTTGGTCTGCCTCTGACTCTGTGTCCTCCTCCTCCGTTCCCGTGTCTATTTCCCCTTTTGCCGGTACAAGCAGCCTCCCTCCCGCCGGCGGCCGCGTGCGTTCCGCAATCCTGGCGGACCTGCGCATGGGCTCTGATATGACAACCGCACGCCTCTTACGTCCCCGCATGGCAGCCTTTTGGGGCAGCACAAATTCCCCTTTTTCGCTGCCTGGGTCAGACGCCCCGGCCCCGGTCCGTGGCTTTTCCGAGCCCTCGCGAACTCCGCCTGCCGCACACGCCCCCGCATCCCCGCCGGTCGGGGCTGCCGCTGCCCCCGGCCCCGAGTCAAGCAAAGCCGCGCGAAAACACGTATCCTCTGTTTTTTCTTCACCTGCGCTCCCCGCCTGCTCCGCTGCAGCCTGGCTTCCCTGCTCCGTTGCCGCGGCATCGTGAGAAAGCGCGCCCCGCGGTCCCCTCTCCCTCCCCTCTGCCCCTGAGTCCTCCATGCTCTCTGGAGTTTTTGGACATTTTGGGGGTTTCCCGGGGTTTCTGGGTTTTGGGACCGGGTATTTTAATAATATTTCTTGCTCTTTTTCTCCAAGAGCATTTTCCTCTCGGCCTTTTAAGGCCAGAGGTAATTTTTTCTTTCCCGGGGCCTTGCCCCCCCCCTCTTTCAGAGAGGCCTCCCCCCCGGACGTCTGCTGCGTCTGGGGGTCCTGGAATTTCGTTTGCATAGAAATCCCTTCCAGCATTATTCTTGCAGGAGACAGCAGCTTCAACGCTGTCTCATCTTTTTTAGTAGCTAAGAAATATAAGTGTCTATTTATTTCCTGCCAGAACCCCACTTCAAATAGCAGGCACGTTTCTGCCAGTGGGTAGTTTAGCCTTGCCCATAGTAATAATTGTTTTAATTCTTTCTTTGGAATTCCCTCTGTATACGTTTCTGTTACACCCTGTAGGGCGGACAAAATTTCCCGTTGTTCCTGGGAAAGTGTGCCCCCCATGTTGTTATTTTTTCAGGCTTTCTTACCGAATCTGGTGTCAGAGCAGTCTGGACGTCTCGATCTGTCCAGCAGATCACAGAAGTGGTTCCAGGGCGCCTTCTGGTTCCAGTCCGGGCTGTTCTGCTACGATTGTCTTCGGCAGAAACTGAGAGGTGGAATTCTCAGTGACTGCTGTTTTTTTGCAGTCTCTGTTGGCTTTTTGTTTTCTTCTTCTTCTCTCTTTTTCTTCAGGGCTTTGAAGGTGGTGGTGGTGCCCCCCCCCGAAAGGTTGTGGTGGTCAGAGCTCACCCAGTGGAAGCCAAATGTGGCCTTTTATCTCCCCGAAAGGTTGTGGTGGTAGAGCCCAGCCAGGGACCGCCAAATGTCCGGTTTATCTCGGCTGTTTGAGGGGCCTGGAAGGCCCGGGGGTGGCCTTGGGGCAGCCCGCGTATCGAAGGACGAGAAGAGGCTTCAGTTCTTCTTTCTGGTTTTTATGTTTATTAATTGTTTATCTAAAAGATGTTCTTTCAGCCTAACAAAGATCCGCTCAGCAGTCAGCCATGGGCACACTGTGCCGTCCCACGGACCGCCACGTATCTTTATACCCCTTGCTACGTATACAATATTTATCATTTTTCCCCAATACCATCTATTGTTATAACTCGGTGTACTCTTAGTAATAACCAATCCAGAGGTGCCACCGTGGCCAAAGAAGATGGAGGAGAGGAGGAAGAAGAAGGAGGGCAGGACACACCCCCAATTCCTCCATCTTGCTCCTCTAAACCCCCCTGTACATAAATCCTAAACCCTGTTTCTCACCCTCTAATTAGCTAATCTTTCCACCCTTCACCCCGGTGAGGCCCTCTTATCTTCATAAAGGTGTCGTCTCCCGTGTAGGGTCAAAGTCCTGCCACCAGACACTTCTGGCAACATTCCAGGACTCCCGGGCCCCCCAAGGGTGGTCTCGGGGGCCCTGCATCCCGGGACTCAAATCCTGAGATCCCACATACAAGAAAACATGTTTCTCATGGCTCTCAATTCCCATGAATAGCAGCCACCCAGAAAATCTGCAATTGTGAAGTCCCTCCCATTTTTTCACATATTTTTCCACATCTGTGTTTATGGGCCATGTTAGTTTACGGGGTATTAGTTTACAGATGAGCTGTTTAGGAGCAAAGGTTCTCTTCATCTATTTCTGAAATAATCTTCATCTCTACAAACAGAGGTCTTCTCCTCATGAGGCACAGGGTCTCATCACTTGTCTCTCTTTCTCTGTTCAAACTTCTCATGGAATCATAGTACTTCAAGGTTTGCTTACTTTAGCATGGAGGTTTTTGCTGAATAAGTCATCTTCCCATGCTTTTCAATGCTTTACAGGGAAAAAGAGAGTCTGATGTATCAATTACATCCTTCTCCATTGCTTTACAAGAGGATTTCAGCCCCAAGATCAAGACATCTCCTCATCCCTCCTATCTGGGGCTCAGCTTCCACTTCACTGACCTCCATGTCTTTGTGCTGCTCATGTATGTATCTGCACTTTGTCCTTTTCTCTCCCTCGAGGGAGGATGGAAGCACTGAAAGAGTTCATATCTCACCCGGGGCCTGCAGATGGTTCCGTGACCCCGGCCGGGCTCGGTGCTTGCGGCGGAGCTGTTTTATGATGGAGGTTTCTGCAGCGGCTGCGCTGGGGCTGTGTCAGGATGGGCCGCGCTGTGGGGAGGGCCAGGATCTCAGCAGCCAGGCCAGAACACAGCAGCAGCATGGCGGGGGGCTGATGGCATCTCCTCCCCCTGCCCGGGGCTTGCGGCTGAACCCCAGCGGTGGCAGAATCTTGGCCGAGCCGGCCCGGCCCAGAGCTGCTCCTGGGGCCGGCGGATCCTGACTGGGCCCGGGCTGGCGGCGGGGCAGGGCTCAGCAATGCCCAGATGGTCACAACTGCAGCCATGGCCCGGCCCGGCCTGGGCCCCGCGGCCTCCCCTGCCCTGCCCGGCAGCCGATGGGGCCTGACGGGGTCTCTGGGAAGGGGCCCCGCCCCACGGCAGGAGCCGCCCGGCCCGGCCTGGCTGAGACGGGGACTGGGTCGGCCTTGCTAACTCTTTGCCGGCCAGAAGGGAAAGAGACCCTCTGTCCTGGTTTGAAAAGGAACTGAGTTTTCTGGGATGCTGTGGTTAAACCAATAGGTGCCCAGATTTGAATATTTGAGTATTGGCACTGAGGACATGGATACGCCTCTGAGAACACAGGGGGTTAAAAGCAGAGAACTGCCAAGAAAACTTTCTTTTGGTTCTGGTGGGTGAAAGAAACCTATGTTGTTAGCTTTTTCTGCTATTTGAAATATTCCTGATTGTTGGATCCAAATTATTCCTAATTGCTGTAAGTTTCTTGTTCACTGCATGTATTATTTTGCTATGATGTTTCATCATACTTATAAAAAAAGACATGCATCTCATTCTTAAAAAATAAAAAAGAAGAGGAATTAACGCCTTATGAACATTCAAGTAATGCAATATGTACATGAGAAATTTGGACAACTAATAATTTTGAATAATGCAATATTTACATGAGAAATTTGGAAAACAGATCATCACATCTAAATCCCAATAGGCTGTGTCACAGTGAAGCCTGATTAATTCATTAACTTCAGGAGAAGATGTGCCTGTGTTTTATCATCAGCAGTTCAAAGCAGTCACCTGTTCCTTCCATCAGATACTGATCAGTTCTGAAAAAACAAGGCCCAGTGAAAGGAGAAATAACCTCATCACCTTGCAGCCTTTGTGGCCAGAGCAGGAGAGCAGGAGGAGGACTGCCAAGACATGGCTGTGGCTGGAAACTGACGGAGGCAATTTGCCAACAAAAGCCTCATGGCATCCTCACGGTACAGTGCTCCTATGAACCTTCTGCAGGTATTCCCTGTTCCAGCACCCAGGAGGACATTCAGTGATGTCAAAGATCAGCATTTCCAGCTCACAGACTTTCTCATCCTTCTCAACTCATTGGAAACAATGGTCATTTCTTTCCATTTCCCTAAGAGACATTGGACATTATTCTTTTGTTTTCTCATGCTGCAAAACCCTGTGTCAATGACTTGATAAAATTTGGTAGGTTTTGTTGATTGTAATTGGTCTTTTATCTATCTTATCCCATATCTAATACATAACCAGTGACAACTGTGATGAGATAATACCCTCACAAGAGTGAGCTGTTTCAACATCAGAACATAGGAGCCTTTTTTAAATTAATGAAAAGGGGGAGATGTCATAGACAGGTAGAATAATGATAAAAGAAAGGCCTTTTGAAATCAGGCCTTGTTCTGCCATATTAATAGCTGGCCTGTCATCTCTTCTGAGTGCAGCTAAGCAGTTACAAGTTCCCATGTGAAGCTATTGGGAGAATGAGACTTTGTGAACAATCTATTCTGAGGGTGAAAAACAAATGCACCTGCAACAACAAGGGATTTGTCCCATGAGAATCAGTGAAGAGGTAAACAATACAATAGAGAGATTTGACGCACAAGTAAAATCTCTTTAATTAACCAATAACAGAATAACTGGCAAGTAATCTATGAACTAACTAAAGTTGCACACGAAGTCTTTAAAACTTTGTAAAATGAGTTGTGTGAATAAAAACTAAAGAGTTCTCCAGCTCAGGTGGTTCATCTGGGATTTCAGTTCCCCCCTTCTTTGAGGCTTTAGGTTCCACCTTCTTTGGGGCTTTGGTTTCCTTCTACTCTGGGATTGTGGTTTGCTTTTCTGGGATTTTGGTTTTCTTCCTCTCTGATGCTTTTGTTCCTTTCTTCTCTGGGGATTTGGTTTCCTTTTTGGGGATTTTGGTTTCCTTATTCTCTCGAGGCTTGGTTTTCCCCTTCACTGGTTTTGGAGGTTGCTTCCCAACAGAGACACCCTTCTTTTCCTTCTTCTGCCTCTCTTCCTCCTCTAAGGCTTTTTCCTCCTGCTCAAGCTGTTGAGCTGGCTGCTTCAGCTCCCTTCTGCAGACAAAATAGGAAACATGGCTGAGAGTCCCACCAGAACCTTGGGCTCCCTAGTCCTGGCTGGCCCTGCACTTCATTCCTTGACCCTGAGGCCATTTCCATGAATTCTCCTCAACCCACAGAGGCTGGGAACATCCCAAGTGAGGGCATTGGTCCAAGGGGACCTCCAGGACCAACCAAACCTGAGATTTGCCATCATAAGGTGTTGGCTGTGCAAGCTCCCTCTGAAGGCACAGCCAGACCCCTCCAGCCCCTGCCAAAGGCTGATCCAGCAGCTCTCTGTGCTGGTGCCTGGAAACGCCCTTTGTCTCTTGGCTTCCCACTTTAAAGCAGAGCACAGATTGCTGACATCTGCTTAGCTCTCCTACAGTTCTTACTCAGCTCATTCAGCCCCCTTCTCCCTGGGCATAGCTGAGGCATGATTTTAAAGAGTTCAGATTTCAGCTGAGGGTTAGAAGCAATTCCCATTGATCAGGATGTAGGTTAGACAGGCAGACCATAGGTTAATGATTATGAGATGCTTAAGCTGGAGCTGATTGTTCTATTGTTTACCATTAGGAGCATCTTTCTAGAGGGAAGTGGAGGAAGTCAACTGGTATAAGAACATCTTGAAACCAGTAGAACAATGGTTAGCACCTGGGTCTGATCTCAATCAATCACTAAGCAGGGGACCTTGGATGGTGCCAGAGGGTCACCAGAGACCTGATGAAGACATTCCTGACTTCATCCCCTAAGACCACCGACCCAATTCGAGACCACCAACCCAATTCAAGGGAAGAATTGCACAGGAGTGAAGGACCAATGGCCTCATTTGAATACAGAGCAGGGATGGGAGGTGCTGGGGTTGTGCAGATGTATTGTATGTAAGATCTTGGGAAATAAAGAGAGGGCAAAGAACCTTGGACAGCGCGGTCATGCCTTTTAGGGATGGCTCTGGTGCCACCCGCTGGTGTTAATAAACATCCCACAATCTAACTTTAATTAGTTAGAGAGTCTCTGTCCGTGATCTTCAGTTTTAATGACTCCTAGCCTGCTCCTTCATGAGAACAATCCTATCAGTCAGAAAGCAAAGGCTGCAGGAACTCCTCTCCTGCAAGACAGGCTCTTGTCAGCCAGATTTCCTGCTGGAACCCAGCTGGGACCAAGCAAACCAGTGCTGGCTGCCATGGAAAACAATGGAAGCAGCCTCATCCATCTCCTCCCCATGAAACCAACTTCAGCCTGGCCTGAAGAAGTCCTGCTGCACAGGCTTGCTTTAAGCAGCCTCCACTCCCAGCTCCACACTTGGCCTGTGTGTCCTGAGCTGGGCTGCCTTGCTGGAGCTGAGCTTCTCCTGTGCTTGCCTACGGCTGCAGCTGCAGGGGAGCCTAAAGGACAGGAGCCTTTCTGGCTGCTGTGCCACCATAAGGAGAACCCTGGCAGATCAGCAGTGCAAGGACTTCATCTGTGGCAGGAGCAGGACCCAAAGCAAGGTTTGCTCTGTGCCCCACGCCTGCCCATACCACAATCCCACTGTTCTGGTGAAGAAGGCAGATGATGAAGAAGATGCCACTCAACACCATGGACTTCAAGACACCTCTAGAGGTGGTGCCAAGGCAAGCCCAGAGCCCAGCTCCCTGCAGGCAGCAGCTAAGCCAGCAGGGCTCAGCACTCAAATAGAGAAGAAGAGGTTCTGTCTCAACAGAAGAAGGTCCTTCCTCTCTTGGCAGCCAGGGAGCTCAGAGTGGCCATCCCTGTGTTGCTGCTGGCCTTTGCTGTGCAACTCCTCTGAGCTCAGAGTCTTTGGAGCAGGGAAGCCCTGCAGGGACAATAACCCATGGCAGAGCAGGAACCCATGGAAGGCTGACTCACCTGTCCCTGAGAGGGGCCTGTGAGCCACAGTTGATCTCCCGGGGGCTCAGGGAGGAGCTGACATGTGAGGCCTCCCTGGGCACCAGCACCTTGGAGGTGGAGCCAGAGAGGGTGGAGGAGACCTGCTGGCTCTCTCCTGGCTGCAGCACACCTGGCAGTGGCAGGATACTGAAAGCCTGGACGGAAGACAGGAGAGATTGAGGTGTGAGCATGGAAATGGATGCAGAAGAGCATCTTGGAGCAAAGTGCAGCTGTAGCCAGAGGGGCCTATTCCCCAAACACTGCCAGAATCACCCTCATCTCATCCTGCATCCATGCCACTGACCAGTGCAGGGACCATGGGGAAAATCTTCTCCCATACTCACAGGTCAATGCATTAATTAGTACATGACATGAAAGTGAACTGGGATGGCTCCTGGCAGTAGAAATTCTCTCTGATGCACAACTTGCCTTTAAAAAGTTTCAAAACTTCCTGCTTTTAGAAAAGGAGGAGACTCAGAGTGAGAGCTCTTGGAGCTGAGGGAAGGAGTCCAGCCCAGCTCATCTGAATCCTGAGGCTCTTCCCCTCTCTCTCTGATTTAAATGCTTCTTTCTCAAGGTGCTACAGCAAAAGCTCCTGCAAAAATTTCCTGCGGAGCACCTGAGGAGTTGCATGAGGAGCAGTGCCCTCCACAGGTGCCGCACAGCGTCCTTGGGCAGCCCCACAACGTGTCCTGCACAGCCTCTCCAACAAGCAGCTGCTCCAGCAGCACTTTGTGATGGCCTGCAGGGATGGGAGGCCCCTCTGTGGCCAATGCTGAGGGCCCCCAGTGGCACTGGCAGCTCCAGCCCTGCTTGCCACACTGACAATGGGCAAGGGAGACAGATTCCCTCTTGCCTTCTCCGCTCCCAGGGGAGTGTGAGTCACGTCCAGGGAGCACCTGAATCCCTCCAAGCCTCGAGGGAGGTGAGGGTGCTCAGCAGTTGGTGCTGGCACATGAAAAGCAAGCCATTTTCTATGCTGGGAAGAAGAGACAGCCCCCTGCAAAGTCTCCCTTTGTCAGACAGCTCCAGGGCCAGCAGTGCAATAGCAGCTCTGGGTGAAAGCAGAGCCCTGCAAACAGGGAGTCTGGCTGCCTTGGGAAGAGGCTCCATGGAGATCAGGATCATCCCAGCTTGCTCTGGGAGGGAAGCTGGAGGTGTTACCATTATGATGCAGAGAAAAGCCTCATCTTACATGGGGAAGGAAACAAGGCAAAAATCCCACACTCAGAACAGGCCTGTAGGATCTGAGTCAGCTTCTCCAAGGAAAACTCTCCTATTTCTCCCTCCCCCTCAGGCCATGTCCAGCCACTGGCCCTGCTGCACTGTCAGGTCACAGCACAGTAGGGCAGCAAAAAGGGAGCTCAGCATGAGCAGGACTTGGTGCTGGCAGGCTGGGGAGGCAAAGCAAGCAGTAGGTGTACAAGAAAATCTATCTCTGCTCCTGAAGAGTGGGTAAAATCCTGCATTTCTTTCAGGGCTCTGGCTGCCTCCACCTTTCCAGTCCTGAAGTGCCTCCATCGAGTTGCCGGGGATTCCAGACTGGTTCTCCTCTCCTTTGGTGGCTGGGGTTTGAGTTTAGGTGGGTGGAGCTCATCTCTGGAAAATAAATAACTATGAACAGGGACCTGCAGTGGGAGGGAGGGAGGGAGGGACACCTGCACGAGCAGCTCCTGGCCAGGATGCAGCCCCTGGCTGAGTGCTGGCACGTTGAACTGAGAAATTGTTTGATCCAGCCCTTCCCAATCCAGGCTGGGGCAGGTCTGTTCTAAAGGCAGCCCAGGGATGACACTGAGGTGCTGCAGCAGCTGCAACTGCTTGCACTGAGCAACTACAGAGGACAGGCATTAACACCCAGTGGGGATGCAAAAAGCACAGTGGGAGAGGGAAACACAGAGAAGGCAGCAAAAAGGTGAGATTTGAGACACCGAGGGGCAGACCCAGCCAGTGCCCAGCCAGCACAGCCCACCCAGTGCCCAAGGCCAGAAACTCTGCAGCTCCACCAGGGATTTATCAGGAATGTTCCCCTGACACTGCTGGGGGGTTGGCTGACATTTTCCAACACTCCCACGTGACTTAGGTCGCATTCCCCATCCATCCATCCTTCCATCCATACATACACAGGCTGTGGTGCTGGGATCCTGCCAAGCTCTGCCAGCCTTGGGCTTGGGGAGATTTCTGCCAGCCGTCCTGAGCTCCGTAATTGTGCTCTCTGTTCCAGGAAGCAAGCAAGAAAGATTTTAAAATCCCCAAAACAAACCACAGCAGACAAACCTAAAAAACCTTCAACAGCTCAACCCTGCTCAAGTTATTTCTTTAGGGACAGCTACCACTCTCCAGCTGAAATGCTGGGCTTTTGGGGAAAAAGAAAATTACATGTTCACCTCCAAATCGAAAAGGATTAAGGTAAGAGAACCTTTCAAACTAAAAATTATTGGCCCAAAGCTTTTATTTTTGCAAGAAATCTCTAGGTAAGACCAGCTTGACAGTTAAACAACTGGTTCTTCTGGTGGGAAGAAACCCTCCTCTTTAAGGGAAGCAGCCTGATAGTTAAAAGCAACTGTTAGGTCAAACTTCAGGCTCCCTGGCACAGCCTGCATTGCCTTTCCTTCCTGTTCACTGATTTACAGGCAGTGCCACGATGGCCTGGGTTCAGATGTTTGGTACCATCCAAGGAATTTGGCATTGCCATTTCCATATGTTTTAATCGAAGTTTCAGTCCTTGCAAACACTCTTCAAATGCCAGCTTTCCTTTCTTTTACAGAAAGCTCAAGGTTCCTAGAAGATTTCTGACATCCTCTTTTGTGCTCAGAGAGATGACATTTTCAAACAGATGTTTCCAAAGTTAACAGCATTTGAAAGAATAATGAACTCAAATGCCCCTGGATTCCAGCTTAGCCCAGCTCCATTCTGTGTCAGACACTGAGATTCCCACCTCTAAGGCAGGAGCTGTTTGTGCCCCCATCCCTCCTGTCCTTCTCCCCAGCAGCCTGTGCCTGTTGTCCCCGGCAGAATCCCTGTCCCTGTGCACCCTGCCAGGAGCAGCTGCACACAGGCTCACATCTCCCCTTGCCCTCACCAGGGGGTTTCTCTCATCCCCGAACACGCCGATGAGAACGTCGGTGCGATGAGTGCCCAGGGCCTGCACTGCCACCACAACTGGGATCTCTGCTGTGCTCTGGGGCTGCACAATCCCACAGGGCTTGGGGCTGGAGTAGAGCACAGCAGAGTCCTCCTTGCGTTTCTGGAAGGGACACAATGAAATGCAGATTCAGAGGGACCTCTCAAGAAACTTTAGGCTCCTTAACATCCACCACAACAGCAACTTACACACACCTTTAAAACTCCCCAGGACAAAGGTCAAAGGCACAAACAAGATGCAAGAATTGTAGGTATAGCACTCCCAGGGCATCCTGCAAGGAGGCTGCCAGCACAGACACTGGTGTCTGTGGGTGCAGCAGCTTTTCACAACCCTCTAAGATCTCCCACAGGAAAACACCCTGAGGACTAGAACATCAGCTGTTTCCTCAGGAGCTTCAACTGCCTCCTAAAGTTTACAGTTGGGCAGGATCCTGTTCTCAGCAGATCTTTAAGACTAAATAGAAACCAGCAAGGTCTTATCCAAACCCTTTTTTCCCCTAATAATCTCCTCAGGAATATTTGACAGGAGGAGGTGGATGTGATGCCAAACCTGGGGAATAAGCCCGTAGCAGCCAGGAAGGTGGCTGGGATTCCTAATGAGGATCTTCCTCTCATAAGGCACCTTCAGGTGGCACTCATCACACAGCAGCACTGGGGAGGACACTTGGAGCTCAGGAACGAGACATCTGGGCAAAGAGATGACCCCAGGACAATCAGAGATACTGAGAGAATGGAGAATGCCTACCCCCACAGATTGTGAAATGGGGCAGAACACATTGGTCACTGTCAAATGCACATTGAAGAGCCCTACAGGAATAAATTGCCTTCTACCTCTTCCCACTCCAACATGTCTTGTCAAGGAGGGGCAAACCCTGAGAGGCAGCACCCAGAGGCTGCCAAGGGCCCCAGGCAGAGCACTTTGCCCCACAGCTGCCTCAGCCCCTCCTTTGCCCAAGAAGGCTTGCAAGGACTCCTGGAACAGTCCCAGTGACCCATGAGCTATTGGGGAGCCTTCCCAACAAGGATCAGTGCTTGCTATGGCTCAAGGAACACACAGCTCCCGTGTCTCAGTCAAAATGACTCAACAAGGATCAGTGCTCGCTAAGGCTCAAGGAACACACAGCTCCAGTGTCTCAGTAAAAATGACTCAACAAGGATCAGTTCTCCCTAAGGCTCAAGGAACACACAGCTCCAGGGTCTCAGTAAAAATGACTCCCTTCTCTGCCATGGTGCTGTTGCCCTGCCTGAGAACTCAGCTCTTTGCCCCAGCCCTGGAGGGCACGAGACAGCAGCTGCCCCACAGAGGGGCTGATCAGCCCCTGCCAGGCCCTGCAGCTCCCTGGCTCCTTCACTGCACAGCTCCAGGCACTGCCTGGCCCCAGCTCCACCTCCTGTACACAATGGCAGCCCAGGCACTGCCTGGATGGCTCTGCCTGGCACAGGGAACAGCACCAGGGAGCTGCATCCCTCTGGGCATCACACTGACACCCACAGCAGCACAGCACCATGGAATTCTGCTGCAGCAACAACCACTTTTGCTCTCAACTCTGACAACATTAAAGCTCAAAATGGGAAGCACAGGGAAGGACAAAAACTGGAGCTGACCTGCCACATCAAAGGCTGCTTTCCCCTTGTCAGACCTTGCCCTCCCCACTCTTGCTGGGAGCCACTTCCCCCCAGCCATGTGCCCTCATGGACAGAGCCAGAGCCTGACTCTCAGCAGCTGCTTGGTGTGGCCCAAACCAGTGCACGGTGCTCACAACCAGCACAACCCCACCTCTTGCAGCCAGAAGGAGAGGAGGCCCTCGGGAAATTTGTTCCACCTCAAGCACCAAAAACAAGGCCAATCAATGATATCTTTCCTGGTGCCTTTAGAAGAGGGCCCAGGACTGTGCTGGGCTGTGAGTAAACGTGCTTTTCACCACGGGCTGCTGCCCAAGCACTGCTGTTCTCGTGTCCAGCTGGCACAACATGAGGGCATTCAGCAGCCCTTCTCCTTGGCAGCTGCAGCCAGCACAGCCTGGGCAAGGCAGTGCCTGGGGGAGGCCAGGCAAGGGCTGCTACCTGGCTGTGATGATCAGGGCTGCCACTCCCTTGCCAATACCCTCCAGGTCCACCAGCAATCTCCGATAGAACTCCATCACCGTGTTGGAGCACAGTGTCACCTGGTGGAAGAGAAGAACAGTCAATTCTTCCTTCCAAAAGCTCATTACCCACGGGTGATACCCTCTAGTTCCTGAGGGAGGATTTGGCCTTAATTCTTCTGCTGCTCCATGTGTAGAGCACAGTCTCAGCGTAACAAAAGCCTTCTGCCAATACCAGATTTGTTAAACACACCTTGCTTTAAGGGCACAGGTCAGCTACATTAAAACATTAGACTACAGCTCCATGCACCACTGCATTCAAATTAAGGGGCCAATTTCTCATCTGACTACAAAGACATCCATGCAGAGGAAATCTGACTTGACCACAATGAGTTCAGCTTTACAGCAGGAGACTGAGGGCAAAGTGTGGCCCAGCAGGTGCTGGGCAGTTCACGGCTGCCCTGGGAGCCTGAGCCCGGGCTGGCCCTGAGAACTCCAGCCCCACACCAGGAGTGGGGAACTGCCCCAGGGTGGGCATTTGACCACAGGCAGAACCCTCAGAACTGCCCCAGGGTGGGCACTGACCAGAGGCAGAACCCTCAGAACTGCCCCAGGGTGGGCATTGACCACAGGCAGAACCCTCAGAACTGCCCCAGGGTGGGCACTGACCAGAGGCAGAACCCTCAGAGCCTCTTGCTCTACACTGCAAGAGACAAGCCACCACAGGGACCAGGCAGAGGAGAAAGGAGAAGGATCTCTGTCTTGAAGTTCCACAAGAAAGGGTTTATTCCAAGCAAAAGGATCAGAGCTAAAAGAGCCCTGCACACTCCTGTGTAAGGGCTTTTGTACAGACACAAAACAGGGGGTGGATACAAACAGCAAACCAAAAGGGAATCCTCAGGGGAGCACTGAGGGGATTACATCAAGTGTCTGGAGCCACTTTGGGTAAGAAGGTGGGGAGGATGGCTCACATGGGTTAATGGGGCCTCCAGGAATAGGGGAATTCCAAAGGGGTGTTGCAGACAGGGATTGGCTCCAGGTTAAATTGGCAAAGAAGGTTGGGGAACAAAAGGGGCTGGGTTTGACAGTAGGGAAAGAGCTGGAACAAGGGGCAGGGAATGGCATGAGGGACAGCTTTGAGGGAGGGTAAAACCCAAGGGTAAACCAACTCGGGGAGAACACGGGGTACCACAGAACAAACCACTTAAAAAGGAATCAATACAATAAATTTGAACCGCTACACATGGCTGCAGATGTTTTGTCTCCACTGGAGCTTCCTGCAGTGAACACAAATCATTCTGCTCCCCATGAGGGGGGAAATGAGACCAAGAAGAAAAGCTCATGCTTGATACAATGACATCTCTCTAACAGCCACCTTCTGCCCTCATCCTTGCTCTGCCCCACTGCAATCAATTCAATCGCTCTTGAAAGCACAAGAATGGCTTCAGGCCTTGACCATAAGGTCTGTGAGCTCAGCATATGATTTTGGAAAGCAAACAGTGCTCCTTGAGGAAAATCCCGAGTAAGCCAGCTAGCAGAGGCCTCCCAGCAGTGCAGACCTCTCAGTGCCAGGATGCTCCAAGCTGGCACCAGAGCTAAAGCCCTCCCACCCTGCAGTGCAGCTCCAGCCCTGGTGCTGCAGCGGCTGTGGCCGGGCTCTTGCCGTACCTCGATGTCCTGGTGTCCCTGGGGAAGGATGGTGCCTTGGCTGGGATTGATGGTGAACTCCCTGGGCTCCACATAGAAATGGATTCCCTTGCTCCAGGCCGGGTCGGTGTCCCTGCGGATCTGATCCACGCTGTCCACAGCCGGCTGCGTGCCATCGTCCGACATGCGGAGCTGGAACGTCAGGGGCACCGCGGAGCTGTTGGTGAGGCGGCAGCGCTGCGTGTAGGGAAAGCCTGGGCAAGGACACAAATATCCATTCAGGCACCCAGCAGGACATGATCCTGGGGGCAATATCCTGGCAGGATCAAAGTGGGATTGGAGTTGAGCTCTTTATTATCTGAACTGCAGCTCACCCAGAAGCTGCGTGAGGAATTAATCGTCACTTAGTTCCCTTTGACACAGATTCCAGACTGCAGCCTTGAAAATGCCCACTGCTAGCCCTGCTGAACACTGCAAGCTTCTCCCTTTGTGATGGGGACGAGCTCCCTCACCTGCCCCAAACCAGCACCAGTTCTCTCTCAGTGATGAGTGTGCACCCAGACCCAGCATTTACTCTGAGAATTCAAGCTGTCCAATTCCCTGCTCAGCCTGCCAACACTCCCACCTTTTTCAAGACATATAAAGAGTGAGCTGTCAGTGAGAAGAAGCTACAGCAAAAGAAAGTGAGGATGGAATCAGGAACGAGAACGTGAGGCAAAGCACCCTAATGCAGCTTCTGTCTGCAGGATCCTTAAGGCATCTCTTGCTTTGGGCCAAACAGCTGAGCACATGACAGCTCAGAGCCCATTCAGCTGAGGCACAGCCAAGCCTTGCTTTGAGATTAGCAATTAGGAACCAGGTCCCACCTCACCCAACAAACAGGGACATCACAGCCATGCTGCTCACTGAGAGTGCTGCCTGCAAGGGTTTACCCCACTTTGGCTCTGAGATTTGCTTTCCATCCTGCAAAGCCAGAGATACTCATGGTGGGGATGTCCTGCAGAGCGCACAGAGCAGCCACAGCCTGCTCTGCACTGCACATCTGGCTGGGCTGGCCAGCTCTGTGGGGAGGAGACTTCTCCCCAGGCCTGCTCACCAAGAGCATCTGGGACACAGATGGGGAGAAAAAACAACTGCAGTTGCAGCCCAGAGCTTCTCTGTGCCCATCCAAGTGACCACTCCCAGCTCCAGCAGGGAGGCAAGAGAGGCACAAAAAGGACAAACCCAGATGTCAAAACCTCCAACGAGACTGAGGCCAGCACATGCAGACAACAGTCAACAGGTACAAAGAAGCAAAGATACAACAGTTGCCTTCAGCCTAAGAGCCCTTAGGAATGAAATTGGATTCAGCTAGATGAATCTCCTGCTTCAGAACCATATTTCCATCTGTTGCCTTTCGTGTTTCATTCCTTCCAAAGTCAACTTGACAAGCGCCTCCGTGGTGATGCAGGCTGGGGAAGAAGCAGCTCAAAAAAGGCAATGAATTTCCTTCAGAAGTTCATGAACTTCATTGTTCTGGGTTTAGGCTTGGCAGTGAATGTTGCCCTCGGTCTGGGAAGGGGGATAGGGGTTCTGGGGGGTTCTGGGGGGTTTTGGCCCTGGGCTGGGCTTTTCCCTTGGGGGTTTTTGGGAGTTGTGGCGTGATGCCGTGGGCGGCTGTGCAGTGGGAGCTGAGGCTGGGCAGGGAGCGGAGCTTCCCTTCCTCCTGCTCGGGGATCGCAGCTCGGCCGCTGCTGCCGCGGGAGGTTTGTGCTCGGCCGGGGCTGCCCTGGCTGCAGCTCAGCGCTGGCACCGACCCTGCCTGCCTGCCCCGCTGCTGCTGCTGCTGCTGGGCACTGCCCACATCCCCTGCCCTCTGGGGCTCTGCAAAAGGAGCATTTCCTCCTTCCCTTCCCTTCCCGCACCGGCTGGGGGAGATCCCTGCCCTGCCAGAGCCCACAGCTCCTCCTGCTGTGACCAGAACTCCACCAAAGGGGAAAAACAGGACTTGGCATCTGGCAAATGTCTGTTCTTGCCTTCTTGTCTGTGCTCTCCTGAGATAGTCTAGCAAAGAACTGTTATTTCTTTTCCCACAATTTTGCCTGGGACCCCTGTCATTTCAAAGGGATAAGCATTTGGAGGGAGGGGCTCATCTTTCCATTGCAGCAAGATTCCCACCTTCCTTGGCAGACATCTGTCTTTTAAAGCAGCACAGAGACACCAGAAAATACTGCCTTTCTATTCCTTGCTTCCATGGGATCTCACAATGGCAAAATGCCCCCTGAGGCAGCAGCAGCAGCAGCCCTGCAGTTCACAGCCTGAAGAGTCTGCTGGGGCAGGGCAGGAGTGAGGGATGCTTTTGTGTTGGAAGGCACAGATCCCTGAGGCTGTGTCCCAGCCCAGGGAACACTCACCAAAGGAGATGTCCCCGAAGTCGAGCTCAGCGAGGTCGAAGTGTAAACTCGGTGCAGTGATGCTGCCCCTGCAGGCCGAGGACAGAGCAGGCAATGGCTCGGTTAAAGGCATTGCAAAGGTCCGGCTTTCATGGCTCGGGGGCACAAAACCCGGGCTCAGGGCACCCTGGGCTTCCAACCAACACAGCCCCGTGTGCTCAGCACAGGGCCCTGGGCACAGGAGGCAGCTCAAGCCAAGGGGCAGCAGCCAACAGCCCCTGATGGGCTCTGGGCACAGGGCAGGCAGGAGAAGCCACCGGGTTGCTGGGGGTGCCATGAAGGACCCTGAACACACACCCAGACATGGCTCCGTGCCTCAGTTTCCCCATCTGCAATGGCATGGACATCAAGGTGTCCCCACAAACTTCGGTAAGCAGCCCTTCCAGCCACAGCTTCCCTGCTTTGCTCCTTCTGAGCAGCAACTGCTGTTCCCATGGAGGAGCTTTCTCAAGAGAGTTTGACCCACACAATCATTACAGACACTTTTCTGAGACACAAATCCAGGGCATTCCCAAACATCCTCTGAAAAGAGCAGCAACAGTTCTACCCAGGGCACAGATGAATCCTAAAGGAATGGACCAGCTTGTCAGCAGTGCACCAGCTGGCACAGCCAAGAGCAAGAGTTTCAACAACCAAACTTGGCTGTCCTGAATCAAGCACAGCACCTCACCTGTCCTTGAACTCAGCAGACACACTCCAAAAACCACCAACATCCACTGAAATCAGCACTTGAAGCTGCACAACATTCACCAGTTGATTTCATGGTTGATGCCAATCAGTGCCCACTCTGCCTTTTGGTTCAAAATGAAGAACCAGTGACCTGTGTCCTCTATTGTATTCACGGGACTGCCCCTGGCCCTGCTCTGCACATTTCAACAAGAGACACCTGCCCCTGCTCAAGGAGAAAGCTGCTTATGCAGAAACAGCCCATGGCCACTTTGGGGGAGGGACAGAGGAGAATCAATTATTTGATGGTGAAAGGTTCCCTCTTGATTTCCAAATGAAAAAAGCAGCACTTTTCCTCCAAAAACAAAGGCAGCGTCATTGTTTCTCCACTATGAGCGCACCTGCTCACCACTTTTCTCTTGCTAAGAAATAACTTCCTTGTTCTTCTTTACCCATCTCCCTTATCTCATTGGTATCATCCAGTGCAGATTGCTTTCATTTCTTCACTGCCTTGAGCCAGTGCCGCCCAAGAGCAGCAGCCCAGCTCCAAAGCTGCAGAGCAGCCAGCACCAGCTCTCCTGCTTCCACTCCATTATCCTGCAGCACATGGCTCAGGCTGGCAGGGACAAGGCCTCACGCTGCTGTGGTGCTGAGCACTGAGCTCTGCCTCCCCTATGATCAGCCCTTCTCCCTTTGGCTGGGCCAGGATTGTCTCCTGCCATGGCATTAGCCCACGGGATGGTGCCCCAGTCCTTGGCACAGCTCCTGATGCACAGTTCCTGACTCCCACATCAGCCCTTTGCTGGCTGTGCAAAGGAGGCACCAGAGCCCTCTGTGCACAGGAGCTGGGAGCACAGCTTGTGCCCCACAGCATGGCCATGAAAGGTGAGCTGAGGCTGCTGCTGCCCATCTGGCATGGATTATTCACACAAGGTTTTACAAACACTGCTGCTGCTGCAGAATCAGCCAGGCTGGCCCATCTGCAAAGCCCTGGGGGCCTTGCTGGGTGTTCAGGTGGGACATCCCAGAGCAGCTGCTGCCCAAAGCTGATCCATCCCACTGCCTGCCATGGCCCAAGGCACAGGGAGATCCCTGCAGGGAGGAGTCATTCCAGCTCCCAGCTAGCACACAGGGCAGGAGGCAGCCTCACACTAAAGCAATGCCAGCAGCAGAGCAGAGATTCAGACCTCAGGAAACACCTTTTTCCTCTGCTCACCCCAAAAGGAGGTAGGTGGGGGATGTCCCAGAGACAGCTACAGATGTGCCCACCCAGCTCCCAGGGTCCTCACTTGATGGTCAGGATGGCAGGCACAGGAGATCCAGCCACACTGAACTGGAACTGCTCCTCAAAGCTCCCCAGCACGGTGGCACTGAAGGAGATCTGCACACTCTGGCTCCCACCTGCTGCCATGATGCCCTCCTCGGGGGCAAACTTGAAACACAAGCCCACGTTGGTGGCTGAAGGGAGACAGGTGAAGGAAGCATCAATAGCTCCTTGGTTCATCAGTTTCACCTGCAGCAGCAAGAAAGCAAAATGGAAATACATGAGGAATCTTGCTTCTTGTGAGTTACTGTCTAATGATGCAATGAACACCCAGAAAAAGCAGAAGATGCTTTGTGCTGCTGAATGGCAGAAGTCCAAAGATACAACAGGACAAGTTCTGCCTTTGGGTTTTCATGCAGAGCAGTGGCAACTCCACAGAACTGCAGTCACCCTGGCTTATCCCACGGACACAGAGCAGTGCCCCTCTGCTCAGCAGCACCAAGCGCATTGAGAGCTGGCGCTGAGAGCAACGTGGGCTGATTGCAGCTGCCTAGGGAATCACCCCGGAGCTGCTGCTGCCCCAGTGAGCACAGCTCCAACAGCAACATCTGCTCATTCACCTTTTCCCAGACCATGAAAACAATACATTGAGAATGAGGCATCAGCATCAAAACGTACAGACAGCACCATCTTTTACTGAGAAAACCCAGCATGTCTTTCCCTTCCACAGCCAAGATTTTGAAAGTGTCTGCCATGATGCAGTGCCTCATGAAGTTTTTGCAAGCTTGACTCTACTGGGGGGGAGGCAAATAGGTAGAAAACCCTTTGCTTTATTCCCAGGAACACTTCTCTCTTTCTAGAGCCAGAGATGCACCGAGGCTGAAATGTGGTGAGGGACTGGTCAGCAAGGGAGAGAACTCCCAAGGATTTCCTGTGATTGCAGCAATAAGCAGGAGACACTTGACTGAGAGCTTTTGCCAGTGGGCTGAAGCTCAAAGACAGCCAGTTTGTTGCAGCTGCTTCTGCAGAGCCCAGTGCTAAGGTGCCTTGTGTCTGGCACTGCCACAAAAGCCTCTGAACATGCAGCTTTTGGAGCCAGTGATGGTGTCATGTGCCAAGGGGTGTTTTTGCAGGAAGCCTCCCAGCTGATCCCTAAGGAAGGCTGCCCAAAAGCAGGGACTGGGGCTTCAGGAACAACAGACACACCTTGGTGACCCCCCAGATTTCAGCAGTCCATCAAATATTCCCTGCTCACAGCTGCCCAGGTTGGCAGCAATTCCACAGCTGCACCAGGCTTGCTGCTGCCTCAGCAGCCATCAGGATCCATCCCAAGCCCTGCTGCTCACCTCATAGACATGGGGGGTGTTGACAAAAACATTCCCAAGGTTCAGAGTCTGAGAGCTGAATACAACCAAGGGTCCTTGGCCTTCCCCTCTGAGCTGCAGGGGCAGCCTGCTCTCACGGCCTGGGGAGAGATGTCCATTGCAGTACAATCATTCCCTCTGCTCCACTGCATTTTCCAGGCTGCCTCAGTGCTAGTCCCCGACTCTGAGCTGGACGCAACCAGCTCCTGATGCTGCAGGAGAAGATATGGACCCTTCTCTTCCCTCAGGACATATCCCCTGAGGCTGACTTGCAATTTCTAACCCATTCCCTGGGCTGCTTTCCAATTTGAGCCACCAGTTTGATGAGTTTAAAACCTCTGGTGCCTGTAGTGACAGGTCAAAGAGTAATGGGTAGAAATTGAAAGAAAGGAGATTTCGGTGAGATATTAGGGAAGAAATTTTTCCTGTGAGGGTGGTGAGGCACTGGAGCAGGTTCTCCAGGGATGTTGTGGAGCTTCCAGCCCTGCAAGTGTTCCAAGCCAGGCTGGATGGGGCTTGGAGCTCCCTGCTCTAGGGGGAGGTGTCCCTGCCCATGGCAAAGGCCTTGGGACTAGATGATCTTTAAGGTCCATTCCATCCATACCATACTGTTATTCTGTGGTTTCCTTCCCATGCACCTAGAGGAGCTTTGAAATCCATTCAATGCAGGCACAAAGCTCCTGCCAAACAGAGTTTGGCAATTCCCAAACTCCCTGGCCCAGGAGCACAGGACTTTGTTGCCCAAGTGCTCCCCTTGTGACACTCAGCACTGTGTTCTATTGGCACAGACTGAGAGCTGCAAGGTGACAACTGCCACACAGGGAGAGCAGCAGCTGCTGGCCAAGGCTGCTCCCTCTACCAACAGCCCGGGCTCAGGGGGGCTCAGCCCCCTCTGCTCTGCTGCTGTCTGGGCACTGGGAGGTGGTCCAGGCTCAGGAAACCCATTTCTAACTCAGCTCCTGCTTCCTGATGGTGGATCCATGGCAAATGGAGCCATCCTGGAGGCCAGGGGCCTGCAGGGGCTGAGTGCTTGTTCACTAAAGCTGTTCTGCTCTGGAGCTCTCTGGCCTTTGAGAGTATGCTGGCAAAGCCATGGCATGAAAACCTCTCCCTGCACTGCCTGGGCTGTTCTGGGATCAGTCAGGCACACACAGCATTCTGAGCCCTGGCCTGGCACGGGAAACTCCCTGGCAGCTGCAGGGCCAGGGGGGATGTGCCAGCACTGCCCTGCTGACCAGGGACCCTTCCCAGCACTTCCATGGGAGCCCAGTGGGCTCAGGCTGGCACCATGGCTTCACTGAGGGGGAGAGAGGCAGGGCAAAGGAGCTGCACCTGAGATGCTGCAGTAAGCCACACTTCCATACTCCAGTGCTTCCAGGGGTTTGAAGGTCACCTTGATTTCAGCCGAACAATTCGGCCCAATTTCTCCCTCCTACAGCAGAAAGAGACAGCAAAACATTGCTCTGCAAACTTCACATTGCTTGTTTTCAACACCCTCCTGTAAGCCTTTGTGTAGAGCATCAGTGATGAACGAACAACACAAGGAGCCAAGGAAACACTCCAAACCCAGCCCAACACAGCTCTCAATGCTCAGCTGATCAGCTCCCACCCTCCACAATATTCCTGCTGCTCTGACACAAGCTCTTGGACACATCATGCTGCTGTCAGCTACAGTGGGATGCAACTGCCATTGTACCCTGCTGGCTCTTGGCCTTAGATGGGCCATAGGAGTAACCAAGAAGAGAACATGATCCCCTTCCTTGGAAATAAAAATATTGGTTTAACCTGTACTGAAAGAAAGCAGAGGCTGGCATTATTCTAGGGTTTACTCCAAGATGAGAAGGGATGTTGCACTGTGCACACACCAGGCATTCATCATCTCTCACAATGCCAGTACTCAGAATCAAGGCTCTGGTTATGGGAGCACGTGGCAGTTTGCTTGCATCACCAGAAAAGGAAAATGTGTTCTGTCCCTGTGTGCAGGACAACTCCAAAGGCCCATTTCAGTCTTCCACCCTTGTGTCCAGGCTTACAGATGACGCTGGAAGGGACACTCAGAAATAGTGCAAGGCATGGTTACAGGAAGGGATTGGCATTTCTGTCATTAACCTTGGGATGAATTCGGCCTCCTTTTCCAGGGAACAATTGCAAGCTTCAGGTCAGTGTGTGAGCTGGCAGTGCTCCAACAGCCTCTGCTGAGCCCCACGTGTGGGGGGAGCCCCTGCCTACAAGAACTGCTCCCTGGGACATTGACAGGACACGCAGGCAGTGCCCTGAGCTCGAGCCTGACAGCAGAGCTGGGCTTTGTCAGGCTCCCAGCCCTGCCTGGAGCCTGCAGGGCACAAATGCTTTCAGCAGCGAGCCCTGCAGCCTCACCAGAAACTCCATGTCCTCCCTGCCAGCACATGGAGCCAGCTGAGGATCTCCCAGTGACTGCAGCTGGGGAAGGGGTGGGTGTAGGGAGTTGGGTGGGTGGTAGGAGGAGGAGGAGGAGGGGGAGGAAGAGAAGGAGGAAGAGAATGTTCTCAGCCATCACTTACCATTGGCTCAATGAAAAAAATGTCATCAGAGAACAGCATGGGGTCGTCTTGCACCTTTGCCATCTTCTCCTGGACCATGCTGCTCAGGAGGGCACTGTGATGTCCCTTCACCTTCTCTGTTTGTTTCTCCTCTGGGAAGTTTTCCTGGGACACCTCTTTGGGCAGCCACAGCAAACACTGCCTGCAGCCCCAGGGAGAGACAAGGCCAGCAGATGGTTTCATGAGCCACAGATTTGCAGAGAGAAGTGTGAGCACAGGAGAGCAAAGCACTTGGGGAGGAGCAGCAGCAGCTCCCCAGCACAGGCTGAGCCCAAGCCACGAGGGTCTCACAGGGATCAGAGGACAACTTGCTGTTCCCTGGCCCAGCAGGGAGTTTCACTCCACACTTGCAAGCTCAGCAGAGGTTTCCAAAGCCAGCATCCCTCCAGTGAACCTCCTGCCTCAAAGCCTCTGCCACAGCTGAGGGAGAATCAACCAGCCATTTCAAGTGGCTTTTCCTCCCACTGAGCTGCTCAGGGGGGCACAGAAAGATCACAGAGCACCCACTGCAGCACTTCCCTGGCAAGGGGAGACAAAGCTGGCTTACAGCTACATGTTAGCAGCATCACACTTTGTTCCTTCCATTTTGGACCTCCCTCGTTCCCTACTCTGCCTTTCACAAGAGCATCCCAGAGCACTTCCACAGGAAATTGATGAATTCAGGCACCAAATCCCTTCAGGGACATTCAAGTTTTTATATGCAATATGCATGAAAACAGAGGCTCTGAGAGGGGAAGGAACTTTGTTGTGCAGGAGGGAGACAGCAAACTCCTGGAGAGACCTTTTCATGAGCCAGAGCTTTTTGGATCTCATCCCAGTGCATGGCACTAGAATGTCCTGAGAGGGAAAGGATCCTGCACTATCTTCTCTCACAAAAAATCCTCTCTGCTCTGAGAGCTCAAAACCTCTCTGACAGCAGCACAGGGACACACAACCAGCCTGCATGGGCAAGGAGCTTTTGAAGGAACTAAGGGGAAAAAAGAGGGTGTATCACCTTTGGAAAGAGGGACTGGCAACTCAGGAAATGCTTAAGGATGTTGCCAGGTCATGTAGAAAGAAGATTAGAGAGACAAGAGCCCAATTAGGACCTGAGGAAATCCAGTCATCACAATCAACCTTTCCTTCCCAAAATGCCATCCCTGGTTCAAGTATAAATGACCTGGAATGCTGAGTGCTGAGCTCCTGAAGCCCAGGGATACACACCCCAGTGCCGGGCATGGTTTACTTGGCCTAAACCATTCAAAAGCACCAACATCCCCTGAGGCCACATGTTACCTCAGTCTTGGGCCTGTATCTCACTGAAATGCATCTTTCAAACCAACCTCCTCTTCTCGTCATTCTCTTCTTCTTCAGTCGCAAAAGCCTTCCACTGGAAGTGGGCTGTGATGTTACTCCTGTTTTCAATGAACAGGGTTGTCTGGCTTGACATAGTGGTGAAAGTCTTGTCAAGCTCCACGGAATTTGTGCTCAGCCCAACGTTGACGTCTACAGCTTCTCCCTGGAGCTTTGTGTGGATTCTTTCTCCACCTGGAACAAAGCAAAGGGGAGTCTTTGCTCAGCTCACTGGCTGATGGAAGCACAAGGAACAGAGCAAAGCACAGGGCACATATAAAAGTGTCCCAGTTCTGCGCTGAAGGAGCAGTTCTGTGGACCACTCTATTGATCACATCCTTCAGCTCTGTGTGTACAGCGTGAGGATGTCCTGGGCACCTCCTAAAACACCTTATTTCTGAGGGTGTTTGCAGAGATTTGGCCCCAAGGTGACAGGATGGACAGGGAGATTGGTCCATGTGCTCCGGTGACCCACTCAGATCACCAGGATTTCTGCATCCAAGTCCTTCAGGTGACAGGGCTGAGGAGCCCTGCTCAGTCCTGCCTTGCCCAGGCTCTCCTCGGGCATCCCAGGAGACTCCTGTCTCTCCTGATCCCTTGGATCCCTTCTTGCTGACCAGCAAATATGCCTGGGGGCAGGTGGGCAGCAAAAGGAGGCCCAGAGGAACAAGTGAAGTGACAGCCCACAGCAGGAGGGGACACAGGTGAGGAAACACAACCGGCCTGGCTCTGCAATGTGACAAACCACTACAGAATGAGCACCGTGAAAATCATCTCCCTGTCCAAACCCACAGCCACATCAGTCTTTAAATATTTTATACTGTTCTGATCTGAAAAACCAAGCTGGAGCATTGCAAATCAAATAAGAAAGGGACAAAGGAAAGATTAGTGAGTACAGAGCAGTTTCTACTTTAAGACTGGATGGGATCCCTCAGTCTAGAAATCAAATGGGAGATAGATGTGAAAGGTTTGCAAAAACTTGAACAGAATGGGAAATGGGGACAGGAAAAAATTTGTTTTGATTTGTCACAAAAAAGGAACTTGAGGGCCTGAAAATGTTGTTAGACAGAAACTACATCTATGTGTAAGAGCCACATAGAAAAAGGGTCTGTGGCAAGCCAGTGGAGAAGCAGCATATGGGACAGAGGTGGGCAAGAAATCCATTGCATTGCAGAGAGTCTGATGGAGACCTCACCTACAGCACTGCCCAGGAATCAAATACAACTTCACCCGGGCATAGCCACATGGTAGTGGAGAATCAGAGTTCCTCCTTCCTCCACTCAGCAAGTCCCAGCAAAACAGCAGTCAAAAATCTTTGCCTTTCTCAAGCCCCTAAACACCAAGGAGTTCTCAGTTTGCTTTGGGGTAAAGGTGAACAGGGGAGGCACCTCTGGAGGGAATGCAGGGATGGGACAGAGGGAGCCATGTGCAGAACTGTCCTGTGCCCTGCAGGGCCCAGCACTCACCTGAGCTGCAGCACACGGCCAGGGAGCCGCAATGGGCACCGCTGGCCAGCGGGTGAAATGCCACTGTCACCTGCACAGTGTCACCAGCGCCCAGAGCTCCTGTGGCCGGCACCACGGAGAAAGGACTGCAACACAGAGAGAGGGGTCAGGCCTGGGGACACCTGGCCATGAGATTCCTGCTGCACTGCAGCTCCCTGCAGCTCCCTTGGGCAAGCAGGGAGCAATCCAAGCACAGGCAGCACAAGAGACAGAACAGACAGGACCACAAACAGACACTGAGCCACTGCTGACAAGATCCAGCCTTCACAAGATCCTGAGGGTAAAATGACCTCAGCTCCCCACACTCTGCATCCAGCTCTCTGCAATGAGGCTCAAGGCTCCCACTGCCAGCAATCCCATCAGAGAATGCTTTGTGAAAAGCACAGAGAGGCTTCAGAGCTATTTGCATGCACAACTTGACACTGATTGCCTCAGGAATTTCTCTTTTCCTGCTGCCTATAAACCTCATCTCAAGAGATTCAAATGGTAGGGCACTCCCTGTCCTGGGAAATTACAGCCTAGGAATCAGACAGGGAGAAAGAACTTTTCCCTGAAGACCAAGGAATAATTCCTGTTGAATTGGCAGTGTGCTTCTTTGGTTTATTTTCCCTTGAAAACATCGTGATTTAGCCTAAAAAGGGCAACTTTTATAAGCATTTCAATGAAAGCTGCTCTAAGAAAAGGAGAAATCAAAACTCGGAAAGAGTGCAAATACAGATTAGAGCAATACAGTGACATGGAAACCCAAAAGGACGATGCCATTTACAGTCTGAAGGGTCCAATCCCAGCTAAATGAAGCACCATGAGCAGGAGCACATCAAGGAAGCAGAACCGGAGGTTTCTGTGTGTTTACCAGCAATGCAGTCTGGGACTCTGGGCTGTCATGCAGGCTGGTAACTGTTTGCTTGGCCCAGCAGAGAAACTCTGTGCAATGTGTTGGAAATATTGATGCAGATGCGTTGCTGCACTTTGGATTTAACAGGAGCAATCAGGATTAAGTCACCAGGTAAACAGCTCTTGCCTGACAAACACAAGACTCTGTGCTTTGATGCTCAGGGACAGCTCAGGGGAAATGTGCTTCTGCCCAGCAGCTGCTGGGCTTTGTGCCCTTCTACAGCCCCAGTGAGGAAACAAAAGTTCCTGCTCTTGGTGCTTTGTTGCTGGTCAATCTGTCACTTCAGATGTGTCCTGGGGACTTTGCTGATGAATGCATCACACACAAAAACAAAGAGAACATCTGGCAAGCTGAACTTTGTTCATGTCAGTAGTAACAGCTGATGAACTCACTTCAGGTTCTGCTCATTCAGGACCTCTTGCTGTAATTATGGGCTGACCTGTTCCCATTGCCACTGGTGAGAACATCACTGCTGGCTGATGGAGAAGCCTTGGGCCAGCAATGTTCATGTGCTGGATGTGAGACTTTGGAGGGAGGGGAGGAAGGACAAGGCCCCAGCAGCCCCAGAGCCAGATCAGTGCTCGTGCTCCTGCATCTGCCCCGGGGCTGATGCCAGCACTGCTGCAGCTCTGCTGGGGCTGGGGGGATCAGGGCCTGCTGGGGGCAAGGCACAGCATTCTGTTCTTAGGCTTTGGCCAGAAATTTCACCGCAATAGAAAGCTGCCAGTTAAGGGAATCCCTGGCCAGGCTTCAGCACTACCTTCCATTCCATTCCCTTCCCACTCCTGCCCCATGTTACATGCTCCTGCCTTCAGGTGGCACGATGGGAATAACATTCCACGGATGACTTCAGGCCTTGCCTGAGAAAGAAGGTGTCTTCTTCTTTTCAAATTACTAAGAGAAGAGTACCTAGCCAAGTTCAGGACTCAGCTGTCAGGACTGAAAAACTGAGTGCAAATCAGCCCCCGCATCTCCTCCATCCCTGGGCTGTACCCACCAGACTCCTCTGTTCCTGCTGCAGCAGTCATCTCTCACACACACCTGGCTCCCCAAGACCCAAAGACACAAGCTCCACAGCTAAACTTAACTCCTCTGAATTTCAGCCAACACCACTAAACTGTTCCCTGAGCCCACAGCTAGAAGAGCTGTCAAGGAGGCATCCCTGACACTGACATAACCAAAGGAAAATTACTCCTAAGAGATAAGCCTGGAAAGCTAAATTTTGGGCTTTTCTCTGTTAATTGTGAGCTGCTCCTTAAGACACTTCTCATCCTGTTAGATCCATCCTCTCAATGAATCACTACTGCACCTGACAGGCAGAAAATATAAGGTATGGAGGAGGTTTTAAAAGGTTGTTTTCTTCTGCTTTTATAACTAGGTCCATTGACATGTTTGTTTCCTTGTATGGCATCTAAAGACAGGTCCATGTCTCCCAATGGCACCTTGCAACCCCCAGACACTGCTCTTGCTTTGAGCAGTGTGTTTGCTCAGATGATTTCCACAGGTCCCCTCCAGGACCACTGCAAAGCCACGTGCCTGTGGCCTCCCAGAGAATGGCTCTGCTTGGCTGACAGTGCTGAGGAAGCATTTCAGAAGCTGCTTGTGCTCAGCAGGGTGCAAGCCAGCTCCCAACATGTTCCAGCAGCCTCCAGGAAATCTGGGACAGAGAAAGCTCCAAGGCCACTGAAAGCAAGAGCAGATGCCTTCCATCCTGCTCACTTGCAGCCAGGCTGCAGGGCAGCAGGTCCGATGCTTGGTTCCTTCTGTAGCTCTTTCCCAACTCCGCTCTCACCCAAAGGTGTTTGCACAGGGACAGATGAGCTGCCTCACCTCTGGGTGCTCAGCTGGTACCGAGCTGCCCGGGCACCGACACTGCGCACCAGCAGAGTCTGCTGGGTGCTGACCTTGACTGGACACTTGGAGAAGTCCAGCTGGGCAGGGAAGTCCAGCACAGCTCGGGCACCAATGGCCCGAACTGGCACAACGATCCTTTCCCTGGAAGTGAGGCACACCAGCTCGTGGCAATAATCCTGCAGGAAAAGAAACTGGCTCAGCACAGGACATTTAGTGCCATCCCCATGGCAGAAGAAAAACCATTTCCTATACCCCTTCAAGGGCATCAATTTACCTATTGCACCCTCAAATGAACAATAAGTTCTACTACTATGTCACATTTTAAAGGCACCAGTGCACTTTGCAAAATCTGTCTCAGTGGCATTCAGCTCTTGTGTCACTTGGTCATACAGATAACAGCCCTAGGCCACCATCATTTTTACTCTAAACTTTAATGATGTTAAAGAATTCCTAAGCCTCTTCTAAGCAACATGGAGCTGGGGAACACAGGACATTGCTCTTTAGGCTTCTATATTCCCACTGTCTGAGAATAGGACAAAGTGTTCAACTGACTCTAAGCAGCAAAAGGAAGAGGAGAAAACAGCTGCACCCAAAGACATCCTGCACCTCTGGCCTGGTGCAGAAACATCAGTTGGCTCACAACTCCCCTCTAACTTTGCCTGACCAACCAAGTCAGGAGAAGAACAGTGCTAAGAGGTAGCAGGATGCTGTTGGAAAGGGCCTCTCTTTGTTTCCCTGCAAGGCTTCCTCCCTTCCATGCCATGCCCTCAACCCTTCTGTATGAACAAGCCTCCAGATCAGAACATGAACCCTCCAGATCCCAGCACTGAGATCAGACTTGCCAGGGCCTCAGCACTGCTGTTCAAACCTCCCCACAAAAGCACCTTTGGCACGGAATGGGTGCCAGCTGACAGAGCAAGCACAGGGACAGGCATGAAGACAGAGCCCCAGCAGTGTCACTACCACGGGCTCTGGGCTCACAGCTCTGCCTGCAGCTTGTACCTGCCCTGCACCAGCTCCTTCAGGCAGGTGTCCAAGTGCCCTGCAGCTCAGCAACCTCCTGCTGACCAAGGGCACCCAGAGCCCAGTGTGCCTGTGCCAGGCCGGGCTCACGGGCACAGCACATCCTCTGCCCTGGCCCTGCAGCTGTGCCATGCTCACTTGTGCTCTGGGACAGCACAGCTGCAAGGCTGCACAACACAGGGGGTGAAAAAGCGCCGGCTTTGCTCCAGCCCAGGGGCAGGCAGGGAAGCTGTTGGCAGTCCACGAAGGAGGAAAGCTCTCTGACCTCTTTGTTCCTCTGGTGTTTTCCATCAGAATGAAACCCCTTCCCCTGGACCTAGAGATGGCCCAACATCTATCAACAGCCCTCTGTCATTTTCATCCTGTTTCCTGTGCATCTTCCCTTGGCAATGCTCAGCAATGTGCAGGGAGGGGAAGCAGAGCCTGTCAGGCCTGGCTGCAGTGCCTGCCAGCAGTGCCAAGGTGTGACTGGCTGCAGGCTGCCTGCCCATGCCTGGAGCCCAGCTCACAGCATGCAATGGACTGGAGCCAGAGTGCAGGGCAAACAGTGGCTGTGGAGATCCTTGTGTGCTTTGGCCCCTCCAGCCTCACCTTGTTCTTGCTGGGGGTGAAGCGGATGCGCACAGGGACAGAGGCGCCCGGCGGCACGGCACGGTACGCATCGCTGGAGCTCACCAGCTGGAAGTAAGGTGAGCTCTCCATGGAGACCTTCACCACGTGAAGAATCTGCAGCAAAGACATGAAATTATGATTTTGCCACTTGTGGAAACAGGATGAGAGGAGACCTGTCCATGCCCTGCTAACATCCCTCCCTTGCCCCTTTTCCAAAGCACTTTCAGCTGTGCAGGCACAGGCACATCATTCACAAGGCTGAACTTGGATCCCTTCTCTCTGGCTCCAGCATTTTGGCCAGGGGCAGAAGGGCAGCACCTGCTGGGAAGGAAGGGCCGAGCAGGTCAGCACCAGCAGGATGGAGACAGAGCACCTGAACCGAGTCACCTGCCTCTTCAACAAGGCCAAAAAACCTGCTGGCTTCTGCCTGCACACAGCCATGAAGTTGTCATGTTCCGGAGGGGGAATGTGCTACCTAAAAGCAAACCAGCACATTACTGTGGGGGAAAGAAGAAATTCCCTTCTAGCAGATCAGGTTTGGGTAGGGACCTTCTGGGGATATAGTCAGGCAGGCAGAGCAGCAAGACAGGAGACCAAACACTGTGCTCTTACTGGGAATAAAAGCAAACCTGAAAAGCAAAAGAAGGAATGAACACAGCAAGACAATCCCTAAAACAAGGAGATGGCAAAGAGAATTTAAATGGGCAGTAAAGCAGCAAGGAAGAATCATAAGACCATGAGAGCAACCAGCTTGCCAAAAGTAACAGAAACACAGACAGGCGGTGTCTATTGACCATGGGGCTTCAGAGGCATTTTCTGCCTGGAGAAACACGACCAGCACTGACTGACAGTGTGGTTCCAGTATGCAAAGCCAATATTGGCTCTCCAGGGCTTCCTGCTGCCTGTGCAGGCAAGCTGGGCTGCTGGGCATTCCTGCCTGCAGCCAGCAGGCCAGGTTCTGCCCTCTGCGGTACACATGCACAGCACACATGCATTTTCTAGCACACTGATATCATCAACCCCTGAGCACCAAAATGCTCTCCAAAAGTCTAAACCAGATGATTTGGACTCCCTCCTGTCTCCTTCCACCAGCCTACTCTTGGCACAAGCCTCACTTGAGAAAATGTTTCCCTGACTGAAATTCAAATGGTCTCAAGTTTTCCTCTTTACAGTGGAACACAACTGACATTTTTCAACTTTTTCCCTCTCAGCTCTCTTGGGAAACTGCAAAACAATCCCAGTTTCTTCAGGTGAAGGTGGAAACCTCCAGGAGCACATGGGCTTTGGATGTGCTGTGCTTCTGCAAAGGGAAAGCAGAGCACGTGTTGCTTTTGGAAAAGCTGAGCAGAGCTGGATGAAGCTGAGCAGGAGCCTCAAGTGGCACCTAAAGGCCTCTCACTGCTTCTGCTCCATCACTCTGATTGCAGGGCTCTTTCAGAACACGGCTCCTGCAGGGCCAATGCCATTAATGAGAAGTGATTCCAGCATAAAGTGCAGAAGGCTCAGCCCCTGAGCTTTGCCTGTGAGCTGCACAAAGGGAGCCAAACTGGCTGAGAGAGGCAGAGATTCCTACCAGGAGCCAAGATTAACCAAGGACACACAGGGTGTGCTATAGAACCAAGGAAAAGCAGGAGAGCAGGTAAGAACTGTACAGCCCTCAACATTCCTGTCAATCCAGAGCTTTCAAGAGAAGGAAACTCCTTTGGCATAGACACCATCAACACCTGGCCAAAACCAGGGGACAATTCCCAGCACAGGAAGATTTCCACCATCTTGCAGAAGAAGGTGCTGAGACATTTTCTTCTGAATGTGCTGCAGCAGATAACTTGCTTTGCTGTACACTGAGGGAATGACAGCACTCTCCTCTTCCAGCACAGCGTTAAAGCTCTGGGTGCCAGCACTTACCTTGTCCTTATTCATGAGAGACAGCACCATTTCAGACACCTCCCGAGCGACGAAGTTCTGAAATACCAGCTCTGGTGGGGAAACCCCAAACCAGCTCTGTTTCGGGGCAGCTGACGGCAGCTGGAGAGGAGAGAGAGCAGGGAGAGCTTCAGCTGCTGGGTGGAAGGTTCATGCAGGAGAATCTTCCACTGATCCCCAGTGAAGTACAGACTCTGGGGGAGCACGTCTGCCCAGCCCACACTGGGCAAACAGTGGCTCCTCCACCTCTGCTCTGAGCTGATCCACAGCTGCTGGGCCACACAGAGCAGGCTCAAGCCAAGCTGCTCTTTTGGCATGGATTTCTCCAGGTTTCTTTCTCCAGAATGCCAGGCAGCACTTTCCTAAAACACAGCCCTGTGCCCATGTGGTCACAGAGCTCTGGGGCACTGACTGAGCACTCATGGAGTAAGTAAAACCCATGAATTTACAGGAGACTCCATGGGAAAGGATTTGGGATGTCTTTTACTCTGAGACAGGGAAACCGAGGCCCACACAACTGCAAATATCTTTTTTGCTCTAGAACTTAGACATCAGTAAGAAGAGAGCAGGACCAGAGGAGGTGTGAGAGATGAGGTGACATTTGGCTGAAGCCAAAAGGTTATGAAGCAAAAGAATGGAATTTGTTGGTTCTCTGTGTTGTTTGTGGTTTGGATTTGTTCAGGCTGGTTTGTTGAGTGTCACAGTGAGAGGGACAGGGTTGAAGACCTAACCAAAAGGAAGGAGGATGAGAAGGGAGGGCACAGAAAAGTTGGTGCTCAGTAGAGAATGGAAGCTCCTGAGTACCCATCCAACGGCAAAGGGCACAGGGACCGCCCCAGCCGGGTACAAAGGGGATACAAAGATTGCCATTTTCTCAGAGGGTGTGTGTGTGTGCTTGGCTCTCAGGGAGGGACACATCCCCAGCTCAGCTGAATCCTTACGAAGAAACACTTTTCTTTTGCTTTGATGATTTTGTTCCTTTTCATTGTACTTAAAAGATAGTGTGTTCCAAAGAGAGGAAAAGGCAAAAATAAAAAGACAAATGAGCTGAAAATAAAAAGACAAGTGAGGTGAATGCTGAATGAGGATAAGTTTCAGTTATTTTCTCAGCAACTTGGGTAAAAGTAGACTTGGTATCTCCTTTTTCAATGGCCTTTAAATGGGTGCTTTCTTGTCATTACTGCGATCTTATTTCATGCCATTGGAGAGGCACATCTGGAATGACACAACAACAGCAAATGCTTCTGCAGCAGAGACATTGCTTGGAGAAAACTCTGCCCTGCTTTGTCTGCCTTCTCCAGCCACACTGCTGTCACTGCAGAGACGCAAGCAGGTCTCTTCTGTGACTTCACAGCAGACACATTCTGCTGAAGGGAGTGGCTGCAGCACACTGTCCCTTAGCTGTGCCCTTCCCTGAGGTGTTCCCAAGGCTCCTCTCCAGGACAATCCTTTACCTGGATTGTGTTCCATGTCTCTTGCTGCCAACTTCCTGCTCAACAGCCCACCTCAGTTACCTACCCCTTTGGACTGTGCTTTATACCGAGCTACTCCTGCCAGAAAAGCAGCTTTAAACACACCTCTGAGTAGGCACTGATCCAGATAAAGCACATCCATTCCCCTCTGCCCAGGGTCAGTCCCCTGGACATCTGGCAGCCTGCAAAATCTAACACCCCGTCAGGGTCCAACACATTGTTCCAGCCCAAAGCAGTAATGCAATTTGTTTTGTTCAATCTGAAGTAATTCCTGCAGACCCTTGGCCTTCAAAGGCCAACGCTGCCACTCTGGAGGAAATCCTGTGGCCCCGAGCATTTGATGTTGACCACACCAAAGCAAGAGGTGGCTCCTTCAGCAGAAGAATGGCAAAGGGCAATTTTGGGCTTCTGTGTCCCCAGCCTTCCTCCCATTGTTTTAGCAATGGCAGCTGCACTCCAGCACACCCCAGCAGCTTCAGTAGAGGGTATTTGTGCTGGCTTAGTGCACATCAGGACTCCCAGTCCACCACTCCCAGCACCTTGCAATGACAGCACGACCTGGACACTGAGGTATTTTGCTGGAGGCAAGCCTGTCACAAACACACACCCTCTTCAAACTTCATGTGAAACAGAAAGGAAAAGAGCAGGTAAAGGCTACCTTTGGGCGAGTCTCACTCCTGTCTAGAAATGGGCCAATTCTGGGCAGAATACTCCCCCCAGTGCTGGCCTCCTTCTTCCTGCTGAGAAACTTCTCCCTCTGGAACTTAGAGGGAAGCAGCTGAAAGGCAAAAGTAAACCAGCTACAGCCTCAGAGTTGTGCTTGTTCAGAAAGGCTTTTCTTGAACAAGTGGCACTGGTGAATAACTTGTGATCACAGCCACTAGGACAGTCCTGGAAGCCCTGGGAGTTTCTGCTGAAATACTTAGCATCAGTGAATTAATAATACAGAGTGGAACACACACACTCCAGCCATATGGCTCTGTCCCATTGGCTTCTCCATGATTGGATGGGACATGGTTGGGGATTTCTGCTCTTTGGGCATTTGTTTCCTCTCACGTTTCATTGGATTGAGGCAGTGACCTTTCCAGAGAATGGGGAGGAGCTCTCAGAAGTGCCTGAACTCCATCGCTGCACAACACTCAGAACTCACAGCAAGGAGATATCGCTGCTGGATGAGTCCAAGAGATGCAAGAAAGGAACACTGTACCAAGAGTGAGGTGCACAGGAATGTGTCCAGGTTTTAGTTCTCCCTGTTAATTGTTTTCTCTGTCTGGGCTGACAGAGCCCTCCACAGAAGAAATCAGAGACATCTCCTTGACAGAGCCTCAGCAGTGGGGCATCTTCAGCCAAGTGAGCTGCAGACAGCAAGGGACCTTTGTGGCCCTGGCTCCAGTGCTGCCTGCAGGGCTGCATCTGTGCCCACACAGGAGCTGGGAGAGAACAGCTGCTTTGGGAGCTCTTCCAGCTGGGACCAGCCGTAGCTCTCAAGGCTTTGGGCAGAGTTTGAGCTTCCCCCGCCCACATGCCCAGGTGCCCAAGGGCAGGATGGTCAGAGCAGCACAGGTGAGTGCCCAGCCTGACAGAAGGAATTCCTGTGGCAAAGGGAAAGGGACAGAACACATGCTCAGGGCTTCAGCTGTACATTGGTTTCACTCGGCTCTGCTGGCACAGCCAGGCAAGACACAGCTGAAGCATCCCACAGTGTTCCCTATTGCACCAGGACAGCCCCAGCAACAGCAGCACGGCACAAAGGGCTGGGCAGGGGCTCTGCAGCTTCACAGCACTGCTGGACAACAGGGGCAGGGAGAGCAGGGACACCAGGGCAGTGCCAGCCCTAACACAGCCCAGTGGGTACTCACAGCATTAGGCTTCAGCCCTTCCCTGGACAAAAGACGAGATGTTGGTGTCTTCTTTGGCAATCCAGATGCCATTTCCGAGGGACAATGTCGCAGGTGAGCGACAATGCCTCAACAAAACTGGAAGGAGCAACAATGGAACTCTGAAAATCCACAACCCAATTCCATGGCAGATTCAAGGCATATTCTGGTGCTAAAAATGTTACATTACTTGAAAGTAGCTAAGTGCTCGTTTGGTGTAAGTAGCTAGTATAGTTAGGCCTCTAGTTGGACTTTATTTGAACTATAGGGCTACCTTGTGCAATTCAAAGTTAGATCATACTGAAACCTGGAGCTAAAAATCTGAACATTAATAACAGTTTGAACAGACAAAGCTGTAGCTTAAATATTACTCAAAACTAGCTAGAGTGGGCCTCCTCTTCTTTAGGCTAGAGCACCCTTGCTCTCTCAGCTGCTCCTCACAGCTGAGAGACTAGTGAGAGACTGGAATGTTATGGCTAATGGCTTAAATATCATTCTAAAGGACTTTCTGCCCTTTGTGACAAAACTGTATAAAGAAGCTGTGACCACCCAAGCCCACCCTTCCCTGAAAATGCCTCCTGACTGGAACTTGGCACTGTGAGTTAAGCTGCCTAAGGGAACTTGAGACAAGATCAAGGTGACACTATTGTCCCATTAGCTCAGGTCTGGGGAGAAGTAAACAAGGCTGAGGAGAAAAACCTATCCACAACAAAGCCAAACCCAGCAGCTCTCCTGAAAATCAGCTCTGTCTCCGTTCAGGCTGGGGAAGTCATAGCCACAGACTCTTCTGCTGAGGCCAGGTTTGCACACAAACCTCCCAGCAAAGACCTCCACAGTGCCTCCAGACCCATTCATGAGGCCTCGCACCAGACGACTGCAGGGCATGCAAAGTAACACAACAAATCCGAAAATCCAGAACCCAACTCATGGCAGACTCAAAGGATATACGGGTGCTAAAGATTTTATATTATTTGAAAGTAGCAAGAGACAGAGTCCTACTTGCCCCACTCCTGGAAGGTACCTGGGCAAGGTATCACCTTGCCCAAATCTGCATTAATCCATTGGAATCTTACATTTTGCCAGACCTCACCACAGAGAAGACCAGAAGAGGATTTAATGGTAGGCCAATGGGATCCATGGAATGGTGATATTTTCTACTAAATCTCTCTCTGTCACTCTCTTTCTCCTCCCCCCCTTCCCAACCTCCATCCCCCTCCCACTTTTTCTTTTCTTTCTCTCTCTTTCTCCCTCACATTTACTGTTCCATCAAATCCAGACCACTGACTTTGGCATATGGTCTCGTTTGCACCTCAATACAGAGGCATCTCCCTAAAAATTTTAAAACCCAAATGATAAAAACCCACTGAAACTTGAACTCAACTCATTCCCCTTTAAGCAGTTTAAGCAGTTACTGTAGGAAAAAATGAATAGACTACTATCTTTAGAAAATGTTGCATTTCTTCAGTAAAAAAAGCACAATCAGTAGTCCATTTATTGTTCATCCTCTCAGGTGTACATGTCACTGAACTACTTCGCCAGAAGACTGGCATGATCACATCCTCTATTTCCCTTTGGCATTCTCTTTCAGAGCACAGATGAAACAAAACCAAAAAGTTCAACTTTAGTCGGTCTTTACCTTCAAATGAAATTCAGGACTCCCTAGCAGACACCAATGTTCTGCACGCTGCGGAGCTTTTCGCAGAGGCCAATGCTCTGCACCTTTAGCAATTCTCCACGCCGACAATTCACCTGGCCAATGGCCCAGTGCAGCCGCCTGCAGGAGCCCAGGCTGCGCACACCCAGCCAGGGCCGCGCTCTCAGGCAACTGAGGCCGCGCCGCTGTCACAGACGCTGAGGGCCCGGGCGCGGTTACCGGGCAACCGCGGCACCGAGTGCGGGCCGGGCGGGGCCGGGCCGGGCCGGGCCGCAGGGATTTGCAAAGGAGATTGGCACTGCAGCGACTGACTGCAGTTTGGGGCTTCCCAAGAGTCTTTCTGGAACTAATGAAAAGTTAAAATGTGGAGACAAAGGCACCTATGCCAGGTCTGTACGGGGCTCTTTGCAGCACTAGTATTCGACCCTGGCTGGAACAGCAGGAGGGGCTGAGGCAGCAGGAAGGGGGTCTCAGCCTGGAGAAAAGGAGGCTCAGGGGGAACCTTCTGGCTCTGCACAACTCCCTGACAGGAGGGGACGAGAGGCTGCTGCAAGTTCAGGCAGCGCCGCAGCCGCGTGGCTCCCCCTCTCCTCCCCCGCTCCGCCTCTTCCTCCCTCCCTCCTCCTCCTCCTCCTCCGCTCCCGCGGCCCTCGCAGCCCCGGGAGGGGCGGGGATGGAGCCGGGACAGGTCGGAACGCAGAGAGGCCTGGGGGGATGCCAGGACTGGGAGTGACTGGGCTGTACTGGGATCATCCTGGGAGCAGCTCCTGGGTGACTGAGTTCTATTGCGATCATCCTGGGATCACACTGGCAGTGAGGAGGAGCAGCGCGATGGCTCCAGCGCTAGGGCTGAGGGCGCTCCTGGGAGGCCAGGGGGGAGTGGCACCCCCGGCACCGGGACCCTGAACCGGCACTGCCAGCACTGGGAACCCCTGAATCCCCCTGTTCTGGACATCAGGACCCTCTGCTCCCCTTTTCCCGGGCATCCCATGGCTCCCAGCCTCCAGACTTGGCGTAGGCTTGACTCTGGGACAACCTGGAACGCCTTGGTCTCCCATTCCTGCCTTTCCCAGCCCCACCTTTCTGCAAAACCAGAGACCCCCTGAACTCCCCCTTTCCGAACATCCCGGGTGTCCCCACTCTGGTCCCCCCTTTTTGGGAAACCCTGGACTCCCCTTTCCTGGGCTCAAGGACCCCCTGGAACTCCCTTCTACCTCTCCACGTCCCTGCCCCCCCCCCCTATTTTCATGACCCTGAGACCCCCCTGGCACCCCCATTCCTGAGAACCCAGACCCCCCTGCATCTCTTCATCGAGCACCAAAGGCAACCTTTTCCCAGCCCCACGCCTCTCCCAGCCCCCAGCCCCACCCTTTTCTCTGGCCTGGGGCCAGTAGTGCAACTGACTGAAAACAAATGTGACAGAAAGAAATAATTTTGCTCCTTTTATTTACTATTGAAATACAATTTCCTCCCTTTCTCACAAATCTCTTCCCAGTGTCATTCAGCAGGGCTGTCAGAAAATCCTTAATTCTGGGTGGGTGTTCCAAGCTGCAGCCACAAGGAAACAGGGAATGGGGATTTTCCTGCTCCTGGGGAGTTTGACATCCTCAGCTGAGGAGAGGAGGAAGCACCAGAAGGAAAGGGCAGCTGGGCTTCATCTTTCCACAGGGAAGTGGGGGGGAAAGTCTCTTATCCTGTCTGCCGCTTCTCCCACAGGGATATGAGGGCTGATCCCAGAGCCCCAAGGGTCACAGTCAGGGCTGCCCTCAGGGAATGCTCACCTGGTATGGAGGGGCAGTGTGCGAACACCTGGATCTTGGAGCACCCAGCTTCCCCAGGTGCCTGAGGAGGGCTGGGATGATGCCAGGGATATCCTGCAGTGACATCCCCTCTGTCCCGCTCTGGGTGAGCTCAGTCCCCAACCTGACCCTGATCCTGGTCTCAATCTCACTCCATGTTTAGACACACTCACAGTTCTGTATTTAATCACATCCCAATTCCAAGCTTGTCTAGCCCCAGACCTAAACCCAACCCCAGCCCAAAACCAATCCCATGTCTAGCCTTAACCCCAATCCCAGCTCTAATCCAAATCTCAGCCCCAACTCCAACCCCAGCCCCAATTCCAGCCCCTTCCTAAATCCTCAGCCCCAAACCAAACCCAGGTTCGGCCCTTCTGGGGGTTTGCGGGTGTCTCCGTCCCTCTGACCCCGATGATGTTTGGGTGGGGTCACAGCAGGGCTGAGAGGGACAGAGACTGCCCCGACCTCCGCAGGTGTGAGAAGGTCAGAGAGCCCCCCCAGCCCCGACCACCTTCATCCGTGAGCAGCACCCCTGCCGTGTCCTTTCTCCGGTGACAGCACAGACATTCCTTTGTGCCCGGGTCTGTGCCAGCCCCGCATACGGCACTGCTCTGCGACAATGGGGAGACGGGAAACGGTGCCTGCCGTGTGTCCCCTTTGTGTTGCTGTGTGTCCCCCCATGTCCGGCTGTGTTCCCCCGGCCAAGGAGCTGCTCTGGCCCGGGATGGCCGGGCCCAGCCGCCGGGCCTCGCCGGCAGCGGGCAGGAGCCGGCCCGGGCTGCGGGACACGGCGGAGCTGCCCGGCTGGAAAGCAGCTCTGGCTCCCGCCAGGGAGCTGTGGGCAAGGGGCTGCCGGCTGTGCGGGAGGAAAGCCCCTGGGCCGGCCCCTAACGCTGCCCCGCAGAAAGGAAGGGGAGGAGGGAGCTGACAAATGAGCTCGGAATGTGGCAGTGCAGAGATGAAGGGACAAGTGCCCTTGGGGGCCGCGGGTCGGGGCCAGCCGTCGGGCACGGCTCCGAGCGGCTCCTGAGCCGGCATGAGGGCTGCCTGTAAGGATTGCAGGCGGCAGCCGAGAGCAGCAACGCCGGCAGTGCCAGCCGGGCCCCGTGGCCATCTGCCCGTGCCTTCGCAGCCCATGAGGGCCGCGGGCTCTGCAGCGCGGCTCCTCTCCCACAGCCGGCCGGGAGCCTCAGGGCTGCCCCGCAGGCGCCGCGGGAGCAGCAGCGGCCTCAGGGCCTGGCACGGGGCTCGATCTGCTCAGCCCGGGGGCAGAGCCACAGCAGGGGAGAAGGAGCTGAAGGAGCAGCAGGGAGCCTGGGGAGAGACAGGCTGTGAGACAAGGTTCTGCCCATAATTTTAACAGTTTTTATTAACCTAATAACTATATACAACTAACTTAGTAACTATATACAAGTAAAAATTCAAGTTCCTGATGACAGTTGTCTCAGTGTTTCTCGCTTCAGACAAGATGTCCCAGGTCAAGCACTGGGCGCTGAGTCCTTTCCAGCTGGCCGGGGGCTGTTGATGTCTGGCGGGGCTGGAGAGGCTGCTCAAGCCCTGGGGCCCATGACACCTGTCGAGGAGCTGTGCCTGCCCCGTGCTGTCCTGAGGCGGCAGGGCCTGGGCGGTGAAGGACAAGGGTGAGCCGCCACAGGTGCTGGCCCCAGCGCACCAGGACTCAAGGTCTTGTCCCACACTGGGCATGGCCATTCTCCCACGTTACTCCAGCTCCAAGCTCAGTTGCCCCTTGTGCCAGTCCTCCTGCTCCATTCTGCCCCTTCCTTCTTACCCCAGACACAAAATACCCATGCCACATTACCCAGCTCTGTACACAGAGCCTTACTCATCCCCCAGCCAGCACCCTGCAGATAATCAGCCCCCTGTCGTCACTGACCCCCTCGCCCTGACAGGGCCATATGTGACCCATCCTGTGTCCTGATCGCCGTGCGATGCTGGTCATTATGGCCCCTCAAGATGTGTCCATCACCGTGCAGCAGGGTCACACTGGGCTGAGGAGGAGAGGGCAGCTGGCTGCAATGCAGGACCCAATCCAGCACCCCCAATAATCCTCCCAACCCAGGTCTCCCTGGGGCCTAAAGGCACAGATTTCCCCTGGATAGTCAGCAATGCTTAAAGCCTCAGTCACCATTCTGTGTCTCTACCTTCATCACACCTACCTTGTTGTGGTGTACCAGGAGACGCTGCAGCTGTGCACTTGTATGTGGGGAAGCCTTGATGTTCTGCATCGTGAAACTGCTGCTTTGATGGTCCCCAGAGATCTGAGGCATACGGGGGACACTGGCACAGACCAGCGGCCTCCTGTGGGATGGGGCAGAGGAGGTTCAGTGCCCAGCCCTGTGGCATGCAGGGCATCACCCTGCTGTGTCAGGGAGGGCACTGGCAGTGCTGCTTGCAGGGGCATGTCCCTGCCAGCTCCTGTCCACCCTCTGCAGGAGCCCCAAGCCCATCTCACCAGGCTTGATCTGCTGGCTCTGTCCCCACAGCAAGGTGTGCTGGCCATGGCCATGGCAGGTCCCTGTGCACAGGACACCAGCTGGCAGGAGCTGCGCTGTCCCAGCTGCAGGGACTGGTTTTGGGGACTCCTTTCACAGGAGGCACACAACTCCCCACCAAGCCTGAGCTCAGACTGAAAACAGACACAGCTCATCAGATGTGCTTTCAGCAACCTTGGGACAGAGAGGTGGGCCAGACAGGGCAGTGCAAGGCATGGAATGCAAAAGCCCCCAGCCCTGGGGCAAGCACTGGCCCTCCACAGCTGCCTTCTGCTCCCCTACCCTGCCCCGTCCCCCCAGGCTCCTCTGCCCCAGCCCAGGTGCAGAGCCCTCCTTGCTGTGTCAGGGCTACCCTGCACCCCAGGCACGGGGAATGTGTCCTCAGAGCCCTTACCTTTGGCTGGGTGGTGGCTCCTTGCTAGGGGGCATCGGCTGCAAATACGGGAGTTTTTCGGGGTACCTGGGGAGGGCAGGAGTCAAAGGTGTGTGGCAGGGGACAATGAACCTGTTCCTGTTGGAGGCAGCACCCCCAAAGCCATGGGATTGTAGCCCCTGGCATCCCGCTGCCTGTAGCCCTTGGGATGAGCCCCCACAGGCCCTGCTGATGGGCAGGGCTGCAGAGGGGGCTCCCCACATCAGCCCCTCCCAAGCAGACACTGTAACCCCTGTGCCCAGTACAGTGGGTCACTGCTGGCACCCATCTCCCCCATGCCAGCCCCGCTGCCCCCTATGCACTGGTGCTACTCACTGGCCAGGAACCTGCATGCTGAGCATGCGGTCACAGGACAGGCACGTGAAAGGGACTGGCAGGTGCCTAAGAAGGGTGAGGGAAGAGGGCCAGCTGAGCTCCTGGGGCCACAGGCCTGCAGCACACAGGCAGCAGCTCCCTGCAGCAGCCAGCTGCTGGGCAGGTCACTGCACAGGGTCACGGCCATTGCAGGGTGAACTGTGGGTGTTGAGCCTGTTTCTCCCCATCCCCAAGGTGCTGGCTGATGCCAGGTGAAGGGCACAGGCACACATGCCACCATCTCAAGCAGCCCCTGCAGCGCTTTCAGCCCCTCTCTGGCACCAAAGTCCCCCCGTGTGCACAGTCAGGAGGGCAAGGCACGGCCCAGCTCAGGGGCATAGTGTGTGACAGCCCTGCCTGAGAGGAGCAGTTCCCATCTCCATTCCCAAAGCCATCAGAATCTCCATCACACTCACTTCTTAATCCCAGCGGCATTTTCACGCAACAGCCTATCCCCGAGTTCCTCCATGTTCCTGTTCCGGGAGTCCTCCAGGTGTTTACGGAAAGTCTTCAGCTCCAGGCAGTCCAGCTGTGAACAGGTGCACAGCCTCAGCCAGCTGCTCCAGGATGTGACATGGAGCTCTCCAGGGAAAAGCCTGGAGGGGGATTCTCAGAGGGATGCTGCCGCAGGCTGTCAAGTCCCAAAGGTGCCAGTTCCTCATGGTGGGGACAAAATACCCCTCACCTTGTCTTCAATTGCATTGCTGAACTGCTGCTGCATATTGTTCCAGTGCTGCTCCTGGCCTGAAATCTGACTCTGCAACTCCTGCATTCTCTCATCCAGCTCCTACATGTTCTCTTCAAACTGGCTGCAATCGACTTTGCTGTCCAAGGCAGCTTTGTCCGCCTTCTAGCAGAGGGGAACGGCAGGAGAGCGGCAGGGAAAGGGATGAGGAATGCCAGGCAGGGCCAGCATGTGAGGGGCAGAGGGAGGAGTGCTTCCTGCAGGCCATCATGCCCCTTTCAGGCTGCTGTGGCCCCATTTGCCCCATCACCCTGGTGAGCTTGGTCCCACCATGTGAATGGTGAGGGACCCCATGAGCTCAGGAAATTCCCCCTCCCAAGGGGACAATTTCTGCCACCCAGCCCCCAAGGGACAAGGGGCATTTGTCACCCTGCCCGGGAAGCCCTGGGCTGGCACAGAGGCCCCTTAGACTGTACCATGTCCATTGCAGCCATCATGTCCTGCTGATCTGCTTTCTTCTTCTGCAGCTTCTCCAGAGACTGGGACAGCATCTTTCAGCACAGAAAGGAACCCATGACACCACAGCAAGGTTGGGGCACACCCCAGGATGTAGGAGCACACTCCTCTCCCCCTGTCTGCACACACTCTGTCCCTGATTTGTCACAAGCCTTCTGCCCAGTTGGGTCTGTCAGGGATGAGCAAAATGGATGACAAACAGGGTGAACAAAAGGGTTGATAGAAGCAATGAGCAAGGCAATGATAAAAAGGACAAGCAGCCAGCAGGCTCCTTCTCCTTCCGAATCCCTTGCAGGACTGAGGCCCCTCCTCAACACAACTCCCGTTGCCAGGCAACGCATCCCACTCCACTCCTGGAAGCCAGTGGGTCCCATGAAGTCATAGATTGATGGAGTCTTGGAATGGCATGGGCTGGAAGGGACCTAAAAAATCATCTCGTGTCACCCCCTGTCAGGGACAGGTAAAGGAACTGGACTAGACCAGTTGCTGCAGTTCCACTAGACCTGGTTGCTGCAAGATCCCATCTAAGCTGGTCTTGGACACTTCCAGGAATGGGGCAGGCACTGTTAAGGCATCACCGTGCTCACAGGGAAGAATTTCTTCCGAATATCCCACCTATCTCTCCCCTCTGTCATTGTGACACCATTTCCATGCCAAGCCCTTGTACAAAGTTCACCTCCAGCCCTTTTATAGTCCTTTTAATTCCCATAAAGTGCTCAAAGTTCTCCCAGGAGAGTACAGCCTCATTGTTTTTCTTTTGATCAGTTTAAGATGTGCGTCACATCTGAGCCAGTTCCCCCACTGCTGCAAACCCACAGCCTGGTTTGGAGCATCTATTGGGATCAGCCTTTGCCAGGGAGCTGTGCATGAGCCCCTGGCTGAGCTATGGGGTTGTTGGGGCACAGAATTCTTTCTTCTCAGGAGTTCGGGCAAAAAGTCTCTGTGGGTGAAGCCTTTGGACATTTTCCTCCAAGTCAGGTTTTATGTCAGCTTGACAGTCCATAAAGAAGACAATGACATAATTTCTCCTGCCAATGTCCCCAAGACTCTTGGGGAAGACAAATCAAGTTCTTCCCTTCAATACCTGCCATTTACTAAATGTTCTACTTTAGGTGTCCACAGAGCCCCATAATTACCTTGGGCCACCTTGATTTGTTACTGAGCTCTCAAGGTAGCACTGACTGTTCCATTAACTGCCACTTTTGCAAAATTTGCTACACTTTCAGCGAGGTTTTATTGTCCCCTGGGAAATGGCCTGGGGTGACAGGGACAGGAAAACCCTCCCAAGCCCCTCCCAAGCATCCCCCAGGGCGAGAGGCACAGAGACCCCTTGAGCATCTCCTGGGCACTGGACAAAATAAACTTGGCAGAAATCAAACTTAACTCTGCATAAATCACTTTGAAGAATATTTGCTCTTCCCACAAGTAACTTGTGATGGAAATGCAAACAAATCCCAAATATGAATAAACCGACAATCCAAGCAGTGATGTGGCAATTCCAAGTTTCATTGGTTCTTGCATAGCTCCAGCTCAGCTGCTGGCATGTTCTGATAGAAGAAAAGAGAAAATTTGGCCCAATACAGATTATTAAAAGGAAGGGGAAGCTCTGTGTAGCTGTCACAAAGGTGACAGGGATCAAGAGAAAAATGATTCTCACATTTGCAAAGAACCCAAGCCCGAGAATTCAGGAGATATTCAGGAATTTAGGTACTTGATCTGGGCTTCTTGTAGGACTTTCAGCAGCCTTATGTTCCTCACCGTGGGGTGAATGAACCTTGTCAGTCTCGCTAGTAACATTTGCTCCCTTTCCTCCAATGGTTTTAACACACTTTTCAATGAAGGACAACAAAATATTTTCTTTTCACTGGCCACCCACAACAGCCATTTTCCTCATCAGCTCTCCCGTAAGTTGCTCAGAGGAAGCTGTGTCCAAATTTCCAAGAGTTCCTCCAGCGAGAGCAACAAACCTCTTCAGAGGATGGGAACCATGCTGTTGTCAAAGGCACTTGGGGTCAGACAACAGTGCCCTGAACTCACTGTGCCAAAATCATGTCGCAATCTGGTTAAGAAAATTGTTAGAGAGATGCCTCAGCCCCAATTAAGGTGCTAACGAGACCAAATCCAAAGTGGATTTTATTGAACAGTAAATGTGAGGTAGAGAGAGAGATGGAAAGAAAGAGAAAAGGGGGGGAGAGCAAGGGAGTGACAGGGACAGAGACCTCCCCTTGAGCATGTATGGAAAGAAAGAGAAAAGGGGGGGAGAGCAAGGGAGTGACAGGGACAGAGACCTCCCCTTGAGCATGTGTAAGAGTCTGTCCGAATTTGCCCTCATCTGCCTCACGATCGTCATTTGAGGACCACTGAAGAGAAGATCCCCCCGTCTCCTCTGTAGGAGAAAGTCATATACCACAAGGCCCTGAGACCTGAGAGCATTGCTAAGCTACTGTTTCCACAGGTGTTGTTTGCTGTATGCTACACTGAGCCCAATGAGAAGAAGGGGGCACCGTGCCCTTTTTGCAACAACAGCCTTGGAAGCTGCCCCACCTCTCGGTCTGGCTGGACTTCTCCTGAGTGGTGGAACCCTGCAGAAGACCCCTCTCACTCGTTTGCAACCACCATGACACACAGACGGAGATATAAGAAGCCTCTTCATCAAGAGACCGAGACATCAAACCCCTATGTGAGAAGGCTCCCTCTTATACTTTCCAAGGACTGGGACTGAGACCCCCAACCCGGGGGAGTTGTGTGGGGAGAGGCAAGCTGACCAAAGTGAGATGGATGTTGCAGGTGTGAGCATTGGACCACGAAAACAATGGCTCGCGCCCACTGCCGAACGTGGACTGTGTGTACCCTTTCGAAACACCATTCTTTCCCCAAAACTACCTTTGATTCGGTTGCAAAATTCATTTTCCCTTCCCCCATTGAAAAAGAGTATAATTGGGGTACAGATGAACTGTGCCTCTGAGATCTCCCTGACGTAACAGGCGGATCCTCGACTGGACTGGACCAAAGGACTTCATCTTTACTTTTGGTAGCTATATCCCCCTCTCTGTCTCTTTTCTCTCCCTTTCTCTGTATTTTTCTCTCCCTTAATCCCTCTATCGCATTTTGCTGTGGTCATTCAATAAAGGTGCATTTGTTTTAATTATTACTGCAAATCCCCCTGTACTGTGTCAGTTTTTTGCACCCTGAGATCAATCCATGAACGATCACGAAACCCATTCATAAGGACGGATCGTGACACTGGGGTTACTGGGAGCTACCAGGCCCATGCTGGGAGCTCTCTGTGCACACAGTGGGAGGAACTGGGAGCAACTGGGAATGACAGGATGCATGCTAGTGACAATTGGGATGTCCTGGCAGTGACTGGGATAAAACTGGGGGCAGCTGAACCATGCTGAGGTAACTGGGAGTGCCTAGCAATGACTACGAGAATGTTCAGGGCAGCTGGGATATACTGGGAGTGCCTGAGACCATGCAGGTGTTGACTGGGACCGGACTAGGAGCGACTGGGAGCCACTGGGAGGGTGCTGCGGGAACCTGGGACCATGCTGGGGGCAATTGGGGGCAAGTGTGAATGACTGCAGCCCTGCTGGGAGAGACTGGCATCACACTGGGAGTTACTTGGGGAACTGGAAGAACTGGGAACACACTGGATCAAAGGGGGAGCAACTGAGACCAACTGGAACTGTGCCGGGGCAAATTGCATCATAATAAAGAATGACTGGGAGCAACTGGGATCATCCCGGGAGCAGCTCCTGGGTGACTGAGTTCTACTGGGATCATCCTGGGATCACACTGGCAGTGAGGAGGAGCAGCGCGATGGCTCCAGCGCTGGGGCTGGGGGCGCTCCTGGGGGGCCAGGGGGGAGTGGGACCCCCGGCACTGGGACCCCCCTGCTCCCCTCATCCTGCACAGGCACCCCCTGAATCCCCCATTCTGGACATCAGGACCCCCTGCTCCCCTTTTCCCGGCCATCCCATGGCTCCCAGCCTCCAGACTTGCCATGGGCATCACCCTAGGATGCCCTGGAGCACCTTGGATCCCCATTCCTGCCTTTCCCAGCCCCCAGCCCCACCTTTCTGCAAAACCAGAGACCCCCCTGAACTCCCCCTTCCCGAACATCCCGAGTGTCCCCACCCTGCTCCCCCCTTTTTGGGAAACCATGGACTCCCATTTCCTGGGCTCAAGGACCCCCTGGAACTCCCTTCTACCTCTCCATGTTCCTGCCCCTGTCCCCTGCCCCTCAGCTGTGCCCTGTCCCTCAGCTGTCCCCTGTCCCTCGGCTCTGTGGGGCCAGGGACAGCAGCAGGACCCAGGGCAGCTCTGGGGGAGAACAACCCTGAGCCCCAGCTGCGCCAGTTCCCCCAGTTCCCCCCAGGTCACTCCCAGCATGGGCCCTGTGGCTCCCAGTCACACCCAGTATGGTCCCAGTCACTTCCAGTTACACTCGGTGTGATCCCAGTATCATCCCAGTCACTCCCAGTATGATCCCAGTATGATCCCAGCATGGTCCCAGCACAGTCCCAGCTGTTCCCATTCATCCCTACCATAGTTCCAGGCACTCCCAGTATGGTTCCAGTCCTTCCCAGTATGATTCCAATATGAACCCCGTCACTCTCAGTACAGTGCCATTTGCCCCCAGTATGATTCCAGTCACTCCCAGATACTCCCAGTATTATTCCAGTAACTTTAAGCTTCCTCTGTGATCCCAGTCACTCCTGGTCTCCCCCAGTATATCCCAGTTGTCCTTCATGTGTTTCCACTCACTCCCAGTTGCTCCCAGTAGCTTCTAGCATTATTCCAGTTGCTCACAACCACTCCCAGTCACCTCCAACATGATTCCTGTCACTTCCTGTATATCCCAGTTGCCCCAGCATGGTCCCAGTTGCAGTCAGCCTGCTCCCAATCACTTCCAGTATGATTCCAGAAGGATCCCAGTCACCCTCAGTGTGGTGCCAGTTGCTCCCAGTATGATCCCATTTGTCCCCAGCATGTCCCCATTTCCTCCCAGCGTGATCCCAGTTGCCTCTAGCACAGACCCAGTCCCTCTCTGTATGATCCTACTCTGATGCCATGATGATCCCAGTTGCTCCTAGTATGGTCCTGGTTGCTCCCAGTTGCTCCCAGTCTGATCCCAGTTGCTCCCAGCGGCCCTGTGTTATGCTTTGGAGTGGGAGGAAATTTAGGGAAGTGAGGCAAAGTTTTTTGTGTATCTGACAGTCTATTGAGCTACTGAAAAGCAAAGACACGCTTTTGTGAAACACACATGGTAAAGACGAAAAAATACAGAAACTTTTTTTTCTTTGTTGGTCGGCAGGGAGCTGCTGGGTTTTGGCTTCTGCTCTGCGGCTGGGCTGGGCTGGGCTGGGCTGGGCTGGGCTGGGCTTGGCTGGGTTGGGCTGGGCTGGGCTGACAGTCTTGCTGCAGGCTGGGCTACTTTTCTATTTTCTGGGCTGCTTGCTGGTTTCTCTCTCCATGGGCTCTGGTTTGGCCGGGCTGGGCTTCAGCAGCTGCCAGGCAAGGAGACAGGGGAGGCTGTGGAGCTTTAGCCAGAGCAGGGCTGGCTGTGGCTGTGACGATCTCGCTGTCAGGCTGCTGCTTCTTCTTCTTCTTAGCGTGGCTGAGACCAGAGACTTCTGTGGCTGGTGTAGAAAACGAAACACTAACTATAAAGCTGATCTGAACACAACTGAGCCACAGCTTTCTGTTACAAGTTATTGGTGGGTTAGGTAGGCCTCATGCGTGATGTGAAGTGTTTCAGTACTTCAGTCTTCTTCTGAGTGAGAGAAAAGAACAAAATGCAAGTATATAAAAAACAACATGAAGACACTAAAGTCAATAAAGAAGAAGTTAAGTCTTAAATGAGAAGGCTGAGAAGATGCTTTGTTTCTAGAGCTGAAATCTTCTTGTAAGCTGTAAAGGAGAGGAATAGTGGATTTGTTTTTACTAACAATCTGTGGGTCTGATCGTAGATAAAACTAGCTCTGGAAGATAAAAGAAAGAATGGGAAGGATTCTACTGATCGATGAATGGAAAAAGAGATTTGCTTTTACAAATACACTTTAGGTTTGCTGATTAACGAAATAAGCCATTGAGAAATGAAAGAAACAATGGGGAAGAAAAACCCCTAAATTCTGTAAGAATTAAAAACTAAAAGGGAGGGTTATACATTAGAGGGAAATCTTTGGGAAATCTTCAGTGTCAGGCGTATCAGGGCATCTGTACCTCTCAAGCACCTCAGCCAAGGGGAAAGAGAGAAGGGAAATGTGGCCAGGAAATTAGGATAAAAAGAAGGCTGCATCCTCAAAAAATTCAAGAGATCCCAGGGGAATGCCCCATGGCCTCTCCCTTTATTGGAATAAAACCAGAAAGGACTCCTCTGTCTCCTTTGTGGACATAAACCTCTGGTGATGTGGATTAATTTTCCAAACAACAAGAAAATACTCTTTTTCTTCATAACACATAAAACTATAAGGAGATGAAAGTGTTCAAATTGATATCAAGTAAAGGCTTTATGTTAAAGTAAGCAGATCTTAAAATAGCTGTAATCCCATGAGAAGTTCGAACAGAGAAAGAGTAGTCTTGTGCTTCTAAAAAGCGAAGAAGGGGCTGGGAAAAGGTTGAGTTGGTGTCGGATAAAGGGGTGTAGGGGAGTCTCAGTACTGAGCAAAGGGGTAAAAGGGCATCTGGGTTCTCAGGAATGGGGGTGCCAGGGGGGTCTCAGGGTCATGAAAATGGGGGGGGGGGGGCAGGGACGTGGAGAGGTAGAAGGGAGTTCCAGGGGGTCCTTGAGCCCAGGAAAGGGGAGTCCAGGGTTTCCCAAAAAGGGGGGACCAGAGTGGGGACACCCGGGATGTTCGGAAACGGGGAGTTCAGGGGGTCTCTGGTTTTGCAGAAAGGTGGGGCTGGGAAAGGCAGGAATGGGATACCAAGGCGTTCCAGGTTGTCCCAGAGTCAAGCCTACGCCAAGTCTGGAGGCTGGGAGTCATGGGATGCCCGGGAAAAGGGGAGCAGAGGGTCCTGATGTCCAGAACAGGGGGATTCAGGGGTTCCCAGTGCTGGCAGTGCCGGTTCAGGGTCCCGGTGCCGGGGGTGCCACTCCCCCCTGGCCCCCCAGGAGCGCCCTCAGCCCCAGCGCTGGAGCCATCGCGCTGCTCCTCCTCACTGCCAGTGTGATCCCAGGATGATCCCAGTAGAACTCAGTCACCCAGGAGCTGCTCCCAGGATGATCCCAGTACAGCCCAGTCACTCCCAGTCCTGGCATCCCCCCAGGCCTCTCTGCGTTCCGACCCGTCCCGACTCCATCCCCGCCCCTCCCGGCGGCTGCGAGGGCTGCGGAGGAGGAGGAGGAGGAGGAGGAGGAGGGAGGGAGGAAGAGGCGGAGCGGGGGAGGAGATGGGGAGCCACGCGGCTGCGGCGCTGCCTGAACTTGCAGCAGCCTCTCGTCCCCTCCTGTCAGGGAGTTGTGCAGAGCCAGAAGGTCCCCCCTGAGCCTCCTTTTCTCCAGGCTGAGCCCCCTTCCGTGCTGCCTCAGCCCCTCCTGCTGTTCCAGCCAGGGTCGGATACTAGTGCTGCAAAGAGCACTGTACAGACCTGGCATAGGTGCCTTCGTCACCACATTTTAACTTTTCATTAGTTCCAGAAAGACTCTTGGGAAGCCCCAAACTGCAGTCAGTCGCTGCAGTGCCAATCTCCTTTGCAAATCCCTGCGGCTCGGCCCGGCCCCGCCCGGCCCCGCACTCGGTGCCGCGGTTGCCCGGTAACCGCGCCCGGGCCCTCAGCGTCTGTGACAGCGGCGCGGCCTCAGTTGCCTGAGAGAGCGGCCCTGGCTGGGTGTGCGCAGCCTGGGCTCCTGCAGGCGGCTGCCCCGGGCCATTGGCCAGGGGAATTGTCGGCGTAGAGAACTGCTGTAGGTGCAGAGCATTGGCCTCTGCGAAAAGCTCCGCAGCGTGCAGAACATTGGTGTCTGCTAGGGAGTCCTGAATTTCATTTGAAGGTAAAGACCGACTAAAGTTGAACTTTTTGGTTTTGTTTCATCTGTGCTCTGAAAGAGAATGCCAAAGGGAAATAGAGGATGTGATCATGCCAGTCTTCTGGCGCAGTAGTTCAGTGACATGTACACCTGAGAGGATGAACAATAAATGGACTACTGATTGTGCTTTTTTTACTGAAGAAATGCAACATTTTCTAAAGATAGTAGTCTATACATTTTTTTCCTCTAGTAACTGCTTAAGCTGCTTAAAGGTGAGCGAGTTCTGTTCAAGTTGCAGTGGGTTTTTATCATCTGGGTTTTAAAATTTTTAAGGGAGATGCCTCTATATTGAGGTGCAAACGAGACCATATGCCAAAGTCAATGGTCTGGATTTGATGGAACAGTCAATGGTCTGGATTTGATGGAACAGTAAATGTGAGGGAGAAAGAGAGAGAAAGAAAAGAAAAAGTGGGAGGGGGATGGAGGTTGGGAAGGGGGGGAGGAGAAAGAGAGTGACAGAGAGAGATTTAGTAGAAAATATCACCATTCCATGGATCCCATTGGCCTACCATTAAATCCTCTTCAGGTATTTTCTGTGGTGAGGTCTGGCAAAATGTAAGATTCCAATGGATTAATGCAGATTTGGGCAAGGTGATACCTTGCCCAGGTACCTCCCAGGAGTGGGGCAAGTTGGACTCTGTCTCTTGCTACTTTCAAACAATATAAAATCTTTGGCACCCGTATATCCTTTGAGTCTGCCATGAGTTGGGTTCTGGATTTTCAGATTTGTTGTGTTACTTTGCATGCCCTGCAGTCGTCTGGTCTCGAGGCGTCAGGAATGGGTCTGGAGGCACTGTGGAGGTCTTTGCTGGGAGGTTTGTGTGCAAACCTGGCCTCGGCAGAAGAGTCTGTGGCTATGACTTCCCCAGCCTGAACGGAGACAGAGCTGATTTTCAGGAGAGCTGCTGGGTTTGGCTTTGTTGTGGATAGGTTTTTCTCCTCAGCCTTGTTTACTTCTCCCCAGACCTGAGCTAATGGGACAATAGTGTCACCTTGATCTTGTCTCAAGTTCCCTTAGGCAGCTTAACTCACAGTGCCAAGTTCCAGTCAGGAGGCATTTTCAGGGAAGGGTGGGCTTGGGTGGTCACAGCTTCTTTATACAGTTTTGTCACAAAGGGCAGAAAGTCCTTTAGAATGATATTTAAACCATTAGCCATAACATTCCAGTCTCTCATGAGTCTTAGCTGTGAGGAGCAGCTGAGAGAGCAAGGGTGCTCTAGCCTAAAGAAGAGGAGGCCCACTCTAGCTAGTTTTGAGTAATATTTAAGCTACAGCTTTGTCTGTTCAAACTGTTATTAATGTTCAGATTTTTAGCTCCAGGTTTCAGTATGATCTAACTTTGAATTGCACAAGGTAGCCCTATAGTTCAAATGAAGTCCAACTAGAGGCCTAACTATAATAGCTACTTACACCAAACGAGCACTTAGCTACTTTCAAGTAATGTAACATTTTTAGCACCAGAATATGCCTTGAATCTGCCATGAATTGGGTGGTGGATTTTCAGAGTTCCATTGTTGCTCCTTCTAGTTTTGTTGAGGCATTGTCGCTCACCTGCGACACCGTCCCTTGGAAATGGCGTCTGGATTGCCAAAGAAGACACCAACACCTCGTCTTTTGTCCAGGGAAGGGCTGAAGCCTAATGCTGTGAGTACCCACTGGGCTGTGTTAGGGCTGGCACTGCCCTGGTGTCCCTGCTCTCCCTGCCCCTGCTGTCCAGCAGTGCTGTGAAGCTGCAGAGCCCCTCCCCAGCCCTTTGTGCCGTGCTGCTGTTGCTGGGGCTGTCCTGGTGCAATAGGGAACACTGTGGGATGCTTCAGCTGTGTCTTGCCTGGCTGTGCCAGCAGAGCCGAGTGAAACCAATGTACAGCTGAAGCCCTGAGCATGTGTTCTGTCCCTTTCCCTTTGCCACAGGAATTCTTTCTGTCAGGCTGGGCACTCACCTGTGCTGCTCTGACCATCCTGCCCTTGGGCACCTGGGCATGTGGGCGGGGAAGCTCAAACTCTGCCCAAAGCCTTGAGAGCCACGGCTGGTCCCAGCTGGAAGAGCTCCCAAAGCAGCTGTTCTCTCCCAGCTCCTGTGTGGGCACAGATGCAGCCCTGCAGGCAGCGCTGGAGCCAGGGCCACAAAGGTCCCTTGCTGTCTGCAGCTCACTTGGCTGAAGATGCCCCACTGCTGAGGCTCTGTCAAGGAGATGCCTCTGATTTCTTCTGTGGAGGGCTCTGTCAGCCCAGACAGAGAAAACAATTAACAGGGAGAACTACAACCTGGACACATTCCTGTGCACCTCACTCTTGGTAAAGTGTTCCTTTCTTGCATCTCTTGGACTCATCCAGCAGCGATATCTCCTTGCTGTGAGTTCTGAGTGTTGTGCAGCGATGGAGTTCAGGCACTTCTGAGAGCTCCTCCCCATTCTCTGGAAAGGTCACTGCCTCAATCCAATGAAACGTGAGAGGAAACAAATGCCCAAAGAGCAGAAATCCCCAACCATGTCCCATCCAATCATGGAGAAGCCAATGGGACAGAGCCATATGGCTGGAGTATGTGTGTTCCACTCTGTATTATTAATTCACTGATGCTAAGTATTTCAGCAGAAACTCCCAGGACTTCCAGGACTGTCCTAGTGGCTGTGATCACAAGTTATTCACCAGTGCCACTTGTTCAAGAAAAGCCTTTCTGAACAAGCACAACTCTGAGGCTGTAGCTGGTTTACTTTTGCCTTTCAGCTGCTTCCCTCTAAGTTCCAGAGGGAGAAGTTTCTCAGCAGGAAGAAGGAGGCCAGCACTGGGGGGAGTATTCTGCCCAGAATTGGCCCATTTCTAGACAGGAGTGAGACTCGCCCAAAGGTAGCCTTTTCCTGCTCTTTTCCTTTCTGTTTCACATGAAGTTTGAAGAGGGTGTGTGTTTGTGACAGGCTTGCCTCCCGCAAAATACCTCAGTGTCCAGGTCGTGCTGTCATTGCAAGGTGCTGGTAGTGGTGGACTGGGAGTCCTGATGTGCACTAAGCCAACACAAATACCCTCTGCTGAAGCTGCTGGGGTGTGCTGGAGTGCAGCTGCCATTGCTAAAACAATGGGAGGAAGGCTGGGGACACAGAGGCCCAAAATTGCCCTTTGCCATTCTCCTGCTGAAGGAGCCACCTCTTGCTTTGGTGTGGTCAACATCAAATGCTCGGGGCCACAGGATTCCCTCCAGAGTGGCAGCGTTGGCCTCTGAAGGCCAAGGGTCTGCAGGAATTCCTTCAGATTGAACAAAACAAATTGCATTACTGCTTTGGGCTGAAACAATGTGTTGGACCCCGAGGGGGTGCTGGATTTTGCAGGCTGCCAGATGTCCAGGGGACTGGCCCTGGGCAGAGGGGAATGGATGTGCTTTATCTGGATCAGTGCCTACTCAGAGGTGTGTTTAAAGCTGCTTTTCTGGCAGGAGTAGCTCGGTATAAAGCACAGTCCAAAGGGGTAGGTGACTGAGGTGGGCTGTTGAGCAGGAAATTGGAAGCAAGAGACACGGAACACAATCCAGGTAAAGGATTGTCCTGGAGAGGAGCCTTGGGAACACCTCAGGGAAGGGCACAGCTAAGGGACAGTGTGCTGCAGCCACTCCCTTCAGCAGAATGTGTCAGCTGTGAAGTCACAGAGGAGACCTGCTTGCGTCTCTGCAGTGACAGCAGTGTGGCTGGAGAAGGCAGACAAAGCAGGGCAGAGTTTTCTCCAAGCAATGTCTCTGCTCCAGAAGCATTTGCTGTCGTGTCATTCCAGACATGCCTCTACAATGGCATGAAATAAGATCACTGTAATGACACTTTTACCCAAGTTGCTGAGAAAATAACTGAAACTTATCCTCATTCAGCATTCACCTCACTTGTCTTTTTATTTTCAGCTCATTTGTCTTTTTATATTTGCCTTTTCCTCTCTTTGGAACACACTAACTTTTAAGTACAATGAAAAGGAACAAAATCATCAAAGCAAAAGAAAAGTGTTTCTTAGTAAGGATTCAGCTGAGCTGGGGATGTGTCCCTCCCTGAGAGCCAAGCACACACACACACCCTCTGAGAAAATGGCAATCTTTGTATCCCCTTTGTACCCGGCTGGGGCGGTCCCTGTGCCCTTTGCCGTTGGATGGGTACTCAGGAGCTTCCATTCTCTACTGAGCACCAACTTTTCTGTGCCCTCCCTTCTCATCCTCCTTCCTTTTGGTTAGGTCTTCAACCCTGTCCCTCTCACTGTGACACTCAACAAACCAGCCTGAACAAATCCAAACCACAAACAACACAGAGAACCAACAAATTCCATTCTTTTGCTTCATAACCTTTTGGCTTCAGCCAAATGTCACCTCATCTCTCACACCTCCTCTGGTCCTGCTCTCTTCTTACTGATGTCTAAGTTCTAGAGCAAAAAAGATATTTGCAGTTGTGTGGGCCTCGGTTTCCCTGTCTCAGAGTAAAAGACATCCCAAATCCTTTCCCATGGAGTCTACTGTAAATCCATGGGTTTTACTTACTCCATGAGTACTCAGTCACTGCCCCAGAGCTCTGTGACCACATGGGCACAGGGCTGTGTTTTAGGAAAGTGCTGCCTGGCATTCTGGAGAAAGAAACCTGGAGAAATCCATGCCAAAAGAGCAGCTTGGCTTGAGCCTGCTCTGTGTGGCCCAGCAGCTGTGGATCAGCTCAGAGCAGAGGTGGAGGAGCCACTGTTTGCCCAGTGTGGGCTGGGCAGACGTGCTCCCTCAGAGTCCGTACTTCACTGGGATCAGTGGAAGATTCTCCTGCATGAACCTTCCTCCCAGCAGCTGAAGCTCTCCCTGCTCTCTCTCCTCTCCAGCTGCCATCAGCTGCCCCGAAACAGAGCTGGTTTGGGGTTTCCCCACCAGAGCTGGTATTTCAGAACTTCGTCGCTCGGGAGGTGTCTGAAATGGTGCTGTCTCTCATGAATAAGGACAAGGTAAGTGCTGGCACCCAGAGCTTTGACACTGTGCTGGAAGAGGAGAGTGCTGTCATTCCCTCAGTGTACAGCAAAGCAAGTTATCTGCTGCAGCACATGCAGAAGAAAATGTCTCAGCACCTTCTTCTGCAAGATGGTGGAAATCTTCCTGTGCTGGGAATTGTCCCCTGGTTTTGGCCAGGCGTTGATGGTGTCTATGCCAAAGGAGTTTCCTTCTCTTGAAAGCTCTGGATTGACAGGAATGTTGAGGGCTGTACAGTTCTTACCTGCTCTCCTGCTTTGCCTTGGGTCTATAGCACACCCTGTGTGTCCTTGGTTAATCTTGGCTCCTGGTAGGAATCTCTGCCTCTCTCAGCCCGTTTGGCTCCCTTTGTGCAGCTCACAGGCAAAGCTCAGGGGCTGAGCCTTCTGCACTTTATGCTGGAATCACTTCTCATAATGGCATTGGCCCTGCAGGAACCGTGTCCCGAAAGAGCCCTGCAATCAGAGTGATGGAGCAGAAGCAGTGAGAGGCCTTTAGGTGCCACTTGAGGCTCCTGCTCAGCTTCATCCAGCTCTGCTCAGCTTTTCCAAAAGCAACATGTGTTCTGCTTTCCCTTTGCAGAAGCACAGCACATCCAAAGCCATGTGCTCCAGGAGGTTTCAACCTTCACATGAAGAAACTGGGATTGTTTTGCAGTTTCCCAAGAGAGCTGAGAGGGAAAAAGTTGAAAAATGTCAGTTGTGTTCCACTGTAAAGAGGAAAACTTGAGACCATTTGAATTTCAGTCAGGGAAACATTTTCTCAAGTGAGGCTTGTGCCAAGAGTAGGCTGGTGGAAGGAGACAGGAGGGAGTCCAAATCATCTGGTTTAGACTTTTGGAGAGCATTTTGGTGCTCAGGGGTTGATGATATCAGTGTGCTAGAAAATGCATGTGTGCTGTGCATGAGTACCGCAGAGGGCAGAACCTGGCCTGCTGGCTGCAGGCAGGAATGCCCAGCAGCCCAGCTTGCCTGCACAGGCAGCAGGAAGCCCTGGAGTGCCAATATTGGCTTTGCATACTGGAACCACACTGTCAGTCAGTGCTGGTCGTGTTTCTCCAGGCAGAAAATGCCTCTGAAGCCCCATGGTCAATAGACACCGCCTGTCTGTGTTTCTGTTACTTTTGGCAAGCTGGTTGCTCTCATGGTCTTATGATTCTTCCTTGCTGCTTTACTGCCCATTTAAATTCTCTTTGCCATCTCCTTGTTTTAGGGATTGTCTTGCTGTGTTCATTCCTTCTTTTGCTTTTCAGGTTTGCTTTTATTCCCAGTAAGAGCACAGTGTTTGGTCTCCTGTCTTGCTGCTCTGTCTGCCTGACTGTATCCCCAGAAGGTCCCTACCCAAACCTGATCTGCCAGAAGGGAATTTCTTCCTTCCCCCACAGTAATGGGCTGGTTTGCTTTTAGGTAGCACATTCCCCCTTCTGGAACATGACAACTTCATGGCTGTGTGCAGGCTGAAGCCAGCAGGTTTTTTGGCCTTGTTGAAGAGGCAGGTGACTTGGTTCAGGTGCTCTGTCTCCATCCTGCTGGTGCTGACCTGCTCGGCCCTTCCTTCCCAGCAGGTGCTGCCCTGCTGCCCCTGGCCAAAATGCTGGAGCCAGAGAGAAGGGATTCAAGTTCAGCCTTGTGAATGATGTGCCTGTGCCTGCACAGCTGAAAGTGCTTTGGAAAAGGGGCAGGGGAGGGATGTTAGCAGGACATTGACAGGTCTCCTCTCGTCCTGTTTCCACAAGTGGCAAAATCATAATTTCATGTCTTTGCTGCAGATTCTTCACGTGGTGAAGGTCTCCATGGAGAGCTCACCTTACTTCCAGCTGGTGAGCTCCAGCGATGCGTACCGTGCCGTGCCGCCGGGCGCTTCTGCCCCCGTGCGCATCCGCTTCACCCCCAGCAAGAACAAGGTGAGGCTGGAGGAGCCAAAGCACACAATGATCTCCACAGCCATTGTTTGCCCTGCACTCTGGCTCCAGTCCATTGCATGCTGTGAGCTGGGCTCCAGGCGTGGGCAGGCAGCCTGCAGCCAGTCACACCTTGGTACTGCTGGCAGGCACTGCAGCCAGGCCTGACAGGCTCTGCTTCCCCTCCCTGCACATTGCTGAGCATTGCCAAGGGAAGATGCACAGGAAACAGGATGAAAATGACAGAGGGCTGTTGATAGATGTTGGGCCATCTCTAGGTCCAGGGGAAGGGGTTTCATTCTGATGGAAAACACCAGAGGAACAAAGAGGTCAGAGAGCTTTCCTCCTTCCTGGGCTGCCAACAGCTTCCCTGCCTGCCCCTGGGCTGGAGCAAAGCTGGTGCTTTTTCACCCCCTGTGTTGTGCAGCCTTGCAGCTGTGCTGTCCCAGAGCACAAGTGAGCATGGCACAGCTGCAGGGCCAGGGCAGAGGATGTGCTGTGCCCGTGAGCCCGGCCTGGCACAGGCACACTGGGCTCTGGGTGCCCTTGGTCAGCAGGAGGTTGCTGAGCTGCAGGGCACTTGGACACCTGCCTGCAGGAGCTGGTGCAGGGCAGGTACAAGCTGCAGGCAGAGCTGTGAGCCCAGAGCCCGTGGCAGTGACACTGCTGGGGCTCTGTCTTCATTCCTGTCCCTGTGCTTGCTCTGTCAGCTGGCACCCATTCCGTGCCAAAGGTGCTTTTGTGGGGAGGTTTGAACAGCAGTGCTGAGGCCCTGGCAAGTCTGATCTCAGTGCTGGGATCTGGAGGGTTCATGTTCTGATCTGGAGGCTTATTCATACAGAAGGGTTGAGGGCATGGCATGGAAGGGAGGAAGCCTTGCAGGGAAACAAAGAGAGGCCCTTTCCAACAGCATCCTGCTACCTCTTAGCACTGTTCTTCTCCTGACTTGGTTGGTCAGGCAAAGTTAGAGGGGAGTTGTGAGCCAACTGATGTTTCTGCACCAGGCCAAAGGTGCAGGATGTCTTTGGGTGCAGCTGTTTTCTCCTCTTCCTTTTGCTGCTTAGAGTCAGTTGAACACTTTGTCCTATTCTCAGACAGTGGGAATACAGAATCCTAAAGAGCAATGTCCTGTGTTCCCCAGCTCCATGTTCCTTAGAAGAGGCTTAGGAATTCTTTAACATCATTAAAGTTTAGAGTAGAAATGGTGGTGGCCTAGGGCTGTTATCTGTATGACCCAAGTGACACAAGAGCTTAATGCCACTGAGACAGATTTTGCAAAGTGCACTGGTGCCTTTAAAATGTGACATAGCAGTAGAACTTAGTGTTCATTTGAGGGTGCAATAGGTAAATTGATGCCCTTGAAGGGGTATAGGAAATGGTTTTTCTTCTGCCATGGGGATGGCACTAAATGTCCTGTGCTGAGCCAGTTTCTTTTCCTGCAGGATTATTGCCACGAGCTGGTGTGCCTCACTGCCAGGGAAAGGATCGTGGTGCCAATTCGGGCCATTGGTGCCCGAGCTGTGCTGGACTTCCCTGCCCAGCTGGACTTCTCCAAGTGTCCGGTCAAGGTCAGCACCCAGCAGACTCTGCTGGTGCGCAATGTCGGTGCCCGGGCAGCTCGGTACCAGCTGAGCACCCAGAGGTGAGGCAGCTCATCTGTCCCTGTGCCAACACCTTTGGGTGAGAGCGGAGTTGGGAAAGAGCTACAGAAGGAACCAAGCATTGGATCTGCTGCCCGGCAGCCTGGCTGGGAGTGAGCAGGATGGAAGGCATCTGCTCTTGCTTTCAGTGGCCTTGCAGCTTTCTCTGTCCCAGATTTCCTGGAGGGCACTGGAACATGTTGGGAGCTGGCTTGCACCCTGCTGAGCACAAGCAGCTTCTGAAATGCTTCCTCAGCACTGTCAGCCAAGCCATTCTCTGGGAGGCCACAGGCATGTGTCTTTGCAGTGGTCCTGGAGGGGACCTGTGGAAATCATCTGAGCAAACACACTGCTCAAAGCAATAGCAGTGTCTGGGGGTTGCAAGGTGCCATTGGGAGACATGGACCTGTCTTTAGATGCCATACAAGGAAACAAACATGTCAATGGACCTAGTTATAAAAGCAGAAGAAAACAACCTTTTAAAACCGCCTCCATACCTTATCTTTTCTGCCTGTCAGGTGCAGTAGTGATTCATTGAGAGGATGGATCTAACAGGATGAGAAGTGTCTTAAGGAGCAGCTCACAATTAACAGAGAAAAGCCCAAAATTTAGCTTTCCAGGCCTATCTCTTAGGAGTAATTTTCCTTTGGTTATGTCAGTGTCAGGGATGTCTCCTTGACAGCTCTTCTAGCTGTGGGCTCAGGGAACAGTTTAGTGGTGTTGGCTGAAATTCAGAGGAGTTAAGTTTAGCTGTGGAGCTTGTGTCTTTGGGTCTTGGGGAGCCAGGTGTGTGTGTGAGATGACTGCTCCAGCAGGAACAGAGGAGTCTGATGGGTGCAGCCCAGGGATGGAGGAGATGCGGGGGCTGATTTGCACTCAGTTTTTCAGTCCTGACAGCTGAGTCCTGAACTTGGCTAGGTACTCTTCTCTTAGTAATTTGAAAAGAAGAGGACACCTTCTTTCTCCGGCAAGGCCTGAAGTCATCCGTGGAATGTTATTCCCATCGTGCCACCTGAAGGCAGGAGCATGTAACATGGGGCAGGAGTGAGAAGGGAAGGGAATGGAAGGTAGTGCTGAAGCCTGGCCAGGGATTCCCCTAACTGGCAGCTTCTCTATTGCGGTGAAATTTCTGGCCAAAGCCTAAGAACAGAATGCTGTGCCTTGCCCCCAGCAGGCCCTGATCCTCCCAGCCCCAGCAGAGCTGCAGCAGTGCTGGCATCAGCCCCGGGGCAGATGCAGGAGCATGAGCACTGATCTGGCTCTGGGCCTTCTGGGGCCTTGTCCTTCCTCCCCTCCCTCCAAAGTCTCACATCCAGCACACGAACATTGCTGGCCCAAGGCTTCTCCATCAGCCAGCAGTGATGTTCTCACCAGTGGCAATGGGAACAGGTCAGCCCATAATTACAGCAAGAGGTCCTGAATGAGCAGAACCTGAACCAAGTTCATCAGCTGTTACTACTGACATGAACAAAGTTCAGCTTGCCAGATGTTCTCTTTGTTTTTGTGTGTGATGCATTCATTAGCAAAGTCCCCAGAACACATTTGAAGTGACAGATTGACCAGCAACAAAGCACCAAGGCCAGGAACTTTTGTTTCCTCACTGGGGCTGTAGAAGGGCACAAAGCCCAGCAGCTGCTGGGCAGAAGCACATTTTCCCTGAGCTGTCCCTGAGCATCAAAGCACAGAGTCTTGTGTTTGTCAGGCAAGAGCTGTTTACCTGGTGACTAAATCCTGATTGCTCCTGTTAAATCCAAAGTGCAGCAACGCATCTGCATCACTATTTCCAACACATTGCACAGAGTTTCTCTGCTGGGCCAAGCAAACAGTTACCAGCCTGCATGACAGCCCAGAGTCCCAGAATGCATTGCTGGTAAACACACAGAAACCTCCGGTTCTGCTTCCTTGGTGTGCTCCTGCTCATGGTGCTTCATTCAGCTGGGATTGGACTCTTCAGACTGTAAATGGCATCGTCCTTTTGGGTTTCCATGTCACTGTATTGCTCTAATCTGCATTTGCACTCTTTCAAAGTTTTGATTGCTCCTTTTCTTAGAGCAGCTTTCATTGAAATGTTTATAAAAGTTGCCCTTTTTAGGCTAAATTACGATGTTTTCAAGGTAAAATAAACCAAAGAAGCACACTGCCAATTCAACAGGAACTATTCCTTGGTCTTCAGGGAAAAGTTCCTTCTCCCTGTCTGAATCCTAGGCTGTAATCTCCCGGGACAGGGAGTGCCCTAACGTTTGCATCTCTTGAGATGAGGTTTATAGGCAGCAGGAAAAGAGAAATTCCTGAGGCAATCAGTGTCAAGCTGTGCATGCAAATAGCTCTGAACCCTCTCTGTGCTTTTCACAAAGCATTCTCTGATGGGATTGCTGGCAGTGGGAGCCTTGAGCCTCATTGCAGAGAGCTGGATGCAGAGTATGGGGAGCTGAGGTAATTTTACCCCCAGGATCTTGTGAGGTCTGGATCTTGTCAGCAGTGGCTCAGTGTCTGTTTGTGATCCTGTCTGTTCTGTCTCTTGTGCTGCCTGTGCTTGGATTGCTCCCTGCTTGCCCAAGGGAGCTGCAGGAAGCTGCAGTGCAGCAGGAATCTCATGGCCAGGTGTCCCAGGCCTGACCCCTCTCTCTGTGTTGCAGTCCTTTCTCCGTGGTGCCGGCCACAGGAGCTCTGGGCGCTGGTGACACTGTGCAGGTGACAGTGGCATTTCACCCGCTGGCCAGCGGTGCCCATTGCGGCTCCCTGGCCGTGTGCTGCAGCTCAGGTGAGTGCTGGGCCCTGCAGGGCACAGGACAGTTCTGCACATGGCTCCCTCTGTGCCATCCCTGCATTCCCTCCAGAGGTGCCTCCCCTGTTCAGCCTTACCCCAAAGCAAACTGAGAACTCCTTGGTGTTTAGGGGCTTGAGAAAGGCAAAGATTTTTGACTGCTGTTTTGCTGGGACTTGCTGAGTGGAGGAAGGAGGAACTCTGATTCTCCACTACGGTGTGGCTATGCCTGGGTGTAGTTGTATTTGATTCCTGGGCAGTGCTGTAGGTGAGGTCTCCATCAGACTCTCTCCAATGCAATGGATTTCTTGCACACCTCTGTCCCACATGCTGCTTCTCCACTGGCTTGCCACAGACCCTTTTTCTATGTGGCCCTTACACATAGATGTAGTTTCTGTCTAACAACATTTTCAGGCCCTCAAGTTCCTTTTTTGTGACAAATCAAAACAATTTTTTCCGTGTTTTCCCCATTTCCCAGGCTGTTCACGCTGTTGCAAACCTCTCACATCTATCTCCCATTTGATTTCTAGACTGTGGGATCCCATCCAGTCTTAATGTAGAAACTGCTCTGTACTCAGTAATCTTTCCTTTGTCCCTTTCTTATTTGATTTGCAATGCTCCAGCTTGGTTTTTCAGATCTGAACAGTATAAAATATTTAAAGACTGATGTGGCTGTGGGTTTGGACAGGGAAATGGTTTTCACGATGCTCATTCTGTAGTGGTTTGTCACATTGCAGAGCCAGGCCGGTTGTGTTTCCTAACCTGTGTCCCCTCCTGCTCTGGGTGTCACTTCACTTGTTCCTCTGGGCCTCCTTTTGCTGTCCACCTGCCCCCAGGCATATTTGCTGGTCAGCAAGAAGGGATCCAAGGGATCAGGAGAGACAGGAGTCTCCTGGGATGCCCGGGGAGAGCCTGGGCAAGGCAGGACTGAGCAGGGCTCCTCAGCCCTGTCACCTGAAGGACTTGGATGCAGAAATCCCGGTGATCTGAGTGGGTCACCGGAGCACATGGACCAATCTCCCTGTCCATCCTTTCACCTTGGGGCCAGATCTCTGCAAACACCCTCAGAAATAAGGTGTTTTAGGAGGTGCCCAGGACATCCTCACGCTGTACACACAGAGCTGAAGGATGTGATCAATGGAGTGGTCCACAGAACTGCTCCTTCAGCGCAAAACTGGGACACTTTTATCTGTGCCCTGTGCTTTGCTCTGTTCCTTGTGCTTCCATCAGCCAGTGAGCTGAGCAAAGACTCCCCTTTGCTTTGTTCCAGGTGGAGAAAGAATCCACACAAAGCTCCAGGGAGAAGCTGTAGATGTCAACGTTGGGCTGAGCACAAATTCCGTGGAGCTTGACAAGACTTTCACCACCATGTCAAGCCACAGAACCCTGTTCATTGAAAACAGGAGTAACATCACAGCCCACTTCCAGTGGAAGGCTTTTGCGACTGAGGAAGAAGAGAATGAAGAGAAGAGGAGGTTGGTTTGAAAGATGCATTTCAGTGAGATACAGGCCCATGTCTGAGCTAACATGTGGCCTCAGGGGATGTTGGTGCTTTTGAATGGTTAGGCCAAGTAAACCATGCCTGGCACTGGGGTTTGTGTCCCTGGGCTTCAGGAGCTCAGCACTCAGCATTCCAGGTCATTTATACTCGAACCAGGGATGGCATTTTGGGAAGGAAAGGTTGATTGTGGTGACTGGATTTCCTCAGGTCCTAATTGGGCTCTTGTCTCTCTAATCTTCTTTCTACATGACCTGGCAACATCCTTAAACATTTCCTGAGTTGCCAGTCCCTCTTTCCAAAGGTGATACACCCTCTTTATTCCCTTTAGTTCCTTCAACAGCTCCTTGCCCATGCGGGCTGGTTGTGTGTCCCTGTGCTGCTGTCAGAGAGGTTTTGAGCTCTCAGAGCAGAGAGGACTTTTTGTGAGAGAAGATAGTGCAGGATCCTTTCCCTCTCAGGACATTCTACTGCCATGCACTGGGATGAGATCCAGAAAGCTCTGGCTCATGAAAAGGTCTCTCCAGGAGTTTGCTGTCTCCCTCCTGCACAACAAAGTTCCTTCCCCTCTCAGAGCCTCTGTTTTCATGCATATTGCATATAAAAACTTGAATGTCCCTGAAGGGATTTGGTGCCTGAATTCATCAATTTCCTGTGGAAGTGCTCTGGGATGCTCTTGTGAAAGGCAGTGGAGGGAACGAGGGAGGTCCAAAATGGAAGGAACAAAGTGTGATGCTGCTAACACGTAGCTGCAAGCCAGCTTTGTCTCCCCTTGCCAGGGAAATGCTGCAGTGGGTGCTCTGTGATCTTTCTGTGCCCCCCTGAGCAGCTCAGTGGGAGGAAAAGCCACTTGAAATGGCTGGTTGATTCTCCCTCAGCTGTGGCAGAGGCTTTGAGGCAGGAGGTTCTCTGGAGGGATGCTGGCTTTGGAAACCTCTGCTGAGCTTGCAAGTGTGGAGTGAAACTCCCTGCTGGGCCAGGGAACAGCAAGTTGTCCTCTGATCCTTGTGGGACCCTCGTGGCTTGGGCTCAGCCTTTGCTGGCGAGCTGCTGCTGCTCCTCCTCAAGTGCTTTGCTCTCCTGTGCTCACACTTCTCTCTGCAAATCTGTGGCTCATGAAACCATCTGCTGGCCTTGTCTCTCCCTGGGGCTGCAGGCAGTGTTTGCTGTGGCTGCCCAAAGAGGTGTCCCAGGAAAACTTCCCAGAGGAGAAACAAACAGAGAAGGTGAAGGGACATCACAGTGCCCTCCTGAGCAGCATGGTCCAGGAGAAGATGGCAAAGGTGCAAGACGACCCCATGCTGTTCTCTGATGACATTTTTTTCATTGAGCCAATGGTAAGTGATAGCTGAGAACATTCTCTTCCTCCTTCTCTTCCTCCTCCTCCTTCTCCTCCCACCCACCCTACTCCCTACACCCACCCCTTCCCTGGCTGCAGTCACTGGGAGATCCTCAGCTGGCTCCATGTGCTGGCAGGGAGGACATGGAGTTTCTGGTGAGGCTGCAGGGCTTGCTGCTGAAAGCATTTGTGCCCTGCAGGCTCCAGGCAGGGCTGGGAGCCTGACAAAGCCCAGCTCTGCTGCCAGGCTCAAGCTCAAGGCACTGCCTGCGTGTCCTGTCAGTGTCCCTGGGAGCAGTTCTTGTAGGCAGGGGCTCCCCCCACACATGGGGCTCAGCAGAGGCTGTTGGAGCACTGCCAGCTCACACAGTGACCTGAAGCTTGCAATTGCTCCCTGGCAAAAGAAGGCCAAATTCAGCCCAAGGTTAATGACAGAAATGCCAATCCCTTCCTGTAACCATGCCTTGCACTATTTCTGAGTGTCCCTTCCAGCGTCATCTGTGAGCCTGGACACAAGGGTGGAAGGTTGAAATGGGCCTTTGGAGTTGTCCTGCACACAGGAACAGAAAACCTTTTCCTTTTCTGGTGATGCAAGCAAACTGCCACGTGCTCCCATCAACCAGAGCCTTGATTCTGAGTACTGGCATTGTGAGAGATGATGAATGCCTGGTGTGTGCACAGTGCAACATCCCTTCTCATCTTGGAGTAAACCCTAGAATAATGCCAGCCTCTGCTTTCTTTCAGTACAGGTTAAACTAATATTTTTATTTCCAAGGAAGGGGATCATGTTCTCTTCTTGGTTACAGCTATGGCCCATCTAAGGCCAAGAGCCAGCAGGGCAGAGTGGCAGTTGCATCCCACTGTAGCTGACAGCAGCATGATGTGTCGAAGAGCTTGTGTCAGAGCAGCAGGAATATTGTGGAGAGTGGGAGCTGATCAGCTGAGCATTGAGAGCTGTGTTGGGCTGGGTTTGGAGTGTTTCCTTGGCTCCTTGTGTTGTTCACTCATCACTGATGCTCTACACAAAGGCTTACAGGAGGGTGTTGAAAACAAGCAATGTGAAGTTTGCAAAGCAATGTTTTGGTGTCTCTTTCTGCTGTAGGAGGGAGAAATCGGGCCGAATTGTTCGGCTGAAATCAAGGTGACCTTCAAACCCCTGGAAGCACTGGAGTATGGAAGTGTGGCTTACTGCAGCATCTCAGGTGCAGCTCCTTTGCTCTGCCTCTCTCTCCCTCAGTGAAGCCATGGTGCCAGCCTGAGCCCACTGGGCTCCCGTGGAAGTGCTGGGAAGGGTCCCTGGTCAGCAGGGCAGTGCTGGCACATCCCCCCTGGCCCTGCAGCTGCCAGGGAGTCTCCCGTGCCAGGCCAGGGCTCAGAATGCTGTGTGTGCCTGACTGATCCCAGAACAGCCCAGGCAGTGCAGGGAGAGGTTTTCATGCCATGGCTTTGCCAGCATTCCCTCAAAGGCCAGAGAGCTCCAGAGCAGAACACTTCAGTGAACAAGCACTCAGCCCCTGCAGGCCCCTGGCCTCCAGGATGGCTCCATTTGCCATGGATCCACCATCAGGTGGTAGGAGCTGAGTTAGAAATGGGCTCCCTGAGCCTGGACCACCTCCCAGTGCCCAGACAGCAGCAGAGCAGAGGGGGATGAGCCCCCCTGAGCCCGGGCTGTTGGTAGAGAGAGCAGCCTTGGCCAGCAGCTGCTGCTCTCCCTGTGTGCCAGTTGTCACCTTGCAGCTCTCAGCCTGTGGAAATAGAACAGTGCTGAGTGTCACAAGGGGAGCACTTGGGCAACAAAGTCCTGTGCTCCTGGGCCAGGGAGTTTGGGAATTGCCAAACTCTGTTTGGCAGGAGCTTTGTGCCTGCACTGAATGTATTTCAAAGCTCCTCTAGGTGCATGGGAAGGAAACCACAGAATAACAGTATGGTATGGATGGAATGGACCTTAAAGATCATCTAGTCCCAAGGCCCCTGCCATGGGCAGGGACACCTCCCCCTAGAGCAGGGAGCTCCAAGCCCCATCCAGCCTGGCTTAGAACACTTGCAGGGCTGGAAGCTCCACAACATCCCTGGGGAACCTGCTCCAGTGCCTCACCACCCTCACAGGAAAAATTTCTTCCCTAATATCTCACCGAAATCTCCTTTCTTTCAATTTCTACCCATTACTCTTTGACCTGTCACTACAGGCACCAGAGGTTTTAAACTCATCAAACTGGTGGCTCAAATTGGAAAGCAGCCCAGGGAATGGGTTAGAAATTGCAAGTCAGCCTCAGGGGATATGTCCTGAGGGAAGAGAAGGGTCCATATCTTCTCCTGCAGCATCAGGAGCTGGTTGCGTCCAGCTCAGAGTCGGGGACTAGCACTGAGGCAGCCTGGAAAATGCAGTGGAGCAGAGGGAATGATTGTACTGCAATGGACATCTCTCCCCAGGCCGTGAGAGCAGGCTGCCCCTGCAGCTCAGAGGGGAAGGCCAAGGACCCTTGGTTGAACTCAGCTCTCAGACTCTGAACATTGGGAACGTTTTTGTCAACACCCCCCATGTCTATGAGGTGAGCAGCAGGGCTTGGGATGGATCCTGATGGCTCCTGAGGCAGCAGCAAGCCTGGTGCAGCTGTGGACTTGCTGCCAACCTGGGCAGCTGTGAGCAGGGAATATTTGATGGACTGCTGAAATCTGGGGGGTCACCAAGGTGTGTCTGTTGTTCCTGAAGCCCCAGTCCCTGCTTTTGGGCAGCCTTCCTTAGGGATCAGCTGGGAGACTTCCTGCAAAAACACCCCTTGGCACATGAAACCAAGCCTGGGTCAAAAAGCTGCATGTTCAGAGGCTTTTGTGGCAGTGCCAGACACAAGGCACCTTTGCACTGGGCTCTGCAGAAGCAGTGGAAGGGAAAGACATGCTTAGTTTTCTCACCAAAAGATGGTGCTGTCTGTACGTTTTGATGCTGATGCCTCATTCTCAATGTATTGTTTTCATGGTCTGGGAAAAGGTGAATGAGCAGATGGTGCTGTTGGAGCTGTGCTCACTGGGGCAGCAGCAGCTCCGGGGTGATTCCCTAGGCAGCCGCAATCAGCCCACGTTGCTCTCAGGGCCAGCTCTCAATGCGCTTGGTGCTGCTGAGCAGAGGGGCACTGCTCTGTGTCCATGGGATAAGCCAGGGTGACTGCAGTTCTGTGGAGTTGCCACTGCTCTGCATGAAAACCCAAAGGCAGAACTTGTCCTGTTGTATCTTTGGACTTCTGCCATTCAGCAGCACAATGCATCTTCTGCCTTTTCTGGGTGTTCATTGCATCATTAGACAGTAACTCACAAGAAGCAAGATTCCTCATGTATTTCCATTTTGCTTTCTTGCTGCTGCAGGTGAAACTGATGAACCAAGGAGCTATTGATGCTTCCTTCACCTGTCTCCCTTCAGCCACCAACCTGGGCTTGTGTTTCAAGTTTGCCCCCGAGGAGGGCATCATTGCAGCAGGTGGGAGCCAGAGTGTGCAGATCTCCTTCAGTGCCACCGTGCTGGGGAGCTTTGAGGAGCAGTTCCAGTTCAGTGTGGCTGGATCTCCTGCGCCTGCCATCCTGACCATCAAGTAAGGACCCTGGGAGCTGGGTGGGCACATCTGTAGCTGTCTCTGGGACATCCCCCACCTACCTCCTTTTGCGGTGGAGCAGAGGAAAAAGGTGTTTCCTGAGGTGTGAATCTCTGCTCTGCTGCTGGCATTGCTTTAGTGTGAGGCTGCCTCCTGCCCTGTGTGGTAGCCGGGAGCTGGAATGACTCCTCCCTGCAGGGATCTCCATGTGCCTTGGGCCATGGCAGGACGTGGGATGGATCAGCTTTGGGCAGCAGCTGCTCTGGGATGTCCCACCTGAACACCCAGCAAGGCCCCCAGGGCTTTGCAGATGGACCAGCCTGGCTGATTCTGCAGCAGCAGCAGTGTTTGTAAAACCTTGTGTGAATAATCCATGCCAGATGGGCAGCAGCAGCCTCAGCTCACCTCTCATGGCCATGCTGTGGGGCACAAGCTGTGCCCCCAGCTCCTGTGCACAGAGGGCTCTGGTGCCTCCTTTGCACAGCCAGCAAAGGGCTGATGTGGGAGTCAGGAACTGTGCAGCAGGAGCTGTGCCAAGAACTGGGGCACCATCCCGTGGGCTAATGCCATGGCAGGAGACAATCCTGGCCCAGCCAAAGGGAGAAGGGCTGATCATAGGGGAGGCAGAGCTCAGTGCTCAGCACCACAGCAGCGTGAGGCCTTGTCCCTGCCAGCCTGAGCCATGTGCTGCAGGATAATGGAGTGGAAGCAGGAGAGCTGGTGCTGGCTGCTCTGCAGCTTTGGAGCTGGGCTGCTGATGCTGGGAGGCACTGGCTCAAGGCAGTGAAGAAATGAAAGCAATCTGCACTGGATGATACCAATGAGATAAGGGAGATGGGTAAAGAAGAACAAGGAAGTTATTCCTTAGCAAGAGAAAAGTGGTGAGCAGGTGCGCCCATAGTGGAGAAACAATGATGCTGCCTTTGTTTTTGGAGAAAAAGTGTGCTTTTTTCATTTGGAAATCAAGAGGGAACCTTTCACCATCAAATAATTGATTCTCCTCTGTCCCTCCCCCAAAGTGGCCATGGGCTGTTTCTGCATCAGCAGCTTTCTCCTTGAGCAAGGGCAGATGTCTCTTGTTGAGATGTGCAGAGCAGAGCCAGGGTCAGTCCTGTGAGTACAATAGAGGACACAGTTCACTGGTTCTTGATTTTGAACCAAAAGGCAGAGTGGGCACTGATTGGCATCAACCATGAAATCAACTGGTGAGTGTTGTGCAGCTTCAAGTGCTGATTTCAGTGGATGTTGGTGGCTTTTGGAGTGTGTCTGCTGAGTTGAAGGACAGGTGAGGTGCTGTGCTAGATTCAGGACAGCCAAGTTTGGTTGTTGAAACTCTTGCTCTTGGCTGTGCCAGCTGGTGCACTGCTGACAAACTGGTCCTTTCCTTTAGGATTCATCTGTGCCCTGGGTAGAACTGTTGCTGCTCTTTTCAGAGGATGTTTGGGAATGCCCTGGATTCGTGTCTCAGAAAAGTGTCTGTAATGATTTTGTGGGTCAAACTCTCTTGACAAAGCTCCTCCATGGGAACAGCAGTTGCTGCTCAGAAGGAGCAAAGCAGGGAAGCTGTGGCTGGAAGGGCTGCTTAGAGAAGTTTGTGGGGACACCTTGATGTCCATGCCATTGCAGATGGGGAAACTGAGGCACGGAGCCATGTCTGGGTGTGTGTTCAGGGTCCTTCATGGGATCCCCAGCAACCCAGGGGCTTCTCCTGCCTGCCCTGTGCCCAGAGCCCATCAGGGGCTGTTGGCTGCTGCCCCTTGGCTTGAGCTGCCTCCTGTGCCCAGGGCCCTGTGCTGAGCACACGGGGCTGTGTTGGTTGGAAACCCAGGGTGCCCTGAGCCCAGGTTTTGTGCCCCCGAGCCACGACAGCCGGACCTTTGCAATGCCTTTAACCGAGCCATTGCCTGCTCTGTCCTCGGCCTGCAGGGGCAGCGTCACTGCACCGAGTTTACAGTTCGACCTCGCTGAGCTCGACTTCGGGGACATCTCCTTTGGTGAGTGTTCCCTGGGCTGGGACACAGCCTCAGGGATCTGTGCCTTCCAACACAAAAGCATCCCTCACTCCTGCCCTGCCCCAGCAGCCTCTTCAGGCTGTGAACTGCAGGGCTGCTGCTGCCTCAGGGGGCATTTTGCCATTGTGAGATCCAATGGAAGCAAGGAATAGAAAGGCAGTATTTTCTGGTGTCTCTGTGCTGCTTTAAAAGACAGATGTCTGCCAAGGAAGGTGGGAATCTTGCTGCAATGGAAAGATGAGCCCCTCCCTCCAAATGCTTATCCCTTTGAAATGACAGGGGTCCCAGGAAAAACTGTGGGAAAAGAAATAACAGTTCTTTGCTAGACTGTCTCAGGAGAGCACAGACAAGAAGGCAAGAACAGACATTTGCCAGATGCCAAGTCCTGTTTTTCCCCTTTGGTGGAGTTCTGGTCACAGCAGGAGGAGCTGTGGGCTCTGGCAGGGCAGTGATCCCCCCCAGCCGGTGCGGGAAGGGAAGGGAAGGTGGAAATGCTTATTTTGCAGAGCCCCAGAGGGCAGGGGAGTGTGGGCAGTGCCCAGCAGCAGCAGCAGCAGCAGCGAGGCAGGCAGGCAGGGTCGGTGCCAGCGCTGAGCTGCAGCCAGGGCAGCCCCGGCCAAGCACAAACCTCCCGCAGCAGCTGCGGCCGAGCTGCGATCCCCGAGCGGGAGGAAGGGAAGCTCTGCTCCCTGCCCAGCCTCAGCTCCCACTGCACAGCCGCCCACGGCATCACGCCACAACTCCCAAAAACCCCCAAGGGAAAAGCCCAGCCCAGGGCCAAAACGCCCCAAAACCCCCCAGAACCCCAATCCCCCTTCCCAGACCGAGGGCAACATTCACGGCCAAGCCTAAACCCAGAACTATGAAGTTCATGAACTTCTGAAGGAAATTCATTGCCTTTTTTGAGCTGCTTCTTCCCCAGCCTGCATCACCACGGAGGCGCTTGTCAAGTTGACTTTGGAAGGAATGAAACACGAAAGGCAACAGATGGAAATATGGTTCTGAAGCAGGAGATTCATCTAGCTGAATCCAATTTCATTCCTAAGGGCTCTTAGGCTGAAGGCAACTGTTTTATCTTTGCTTCTTTGTACCTGTTGACTGTTGTCTGCATGTGCTGGCCTCAGTCTCGTTGGAGGTTTTGACATCTGGGTTTGTCCTTTTTGTGCCTCTCTTGCCTCCCTGCTGGAGTCCCTGCTGGAGCTGGCAGTGGTCACTTGGATGGGCACAGAGGAGCTCTGGGCTGCAGCTGCAGTTGTTTTTTCTCCCCATCTGTGTCCCAGTGACTCTTGGTGAGCAGGCCTGGGGAGAAGTCTCCTCCCCACAGAGCTGGCCAGCCCAGCCAGATGTGCAGTGCAGAGCAGGCTGTGGCTGCTCTGTGCGCTCTGCAGGACATCCCCACCATGAGTGGCTGTATCTCTGGCTTTGCAGGATGGAAAGCAAATCTCAGAGCCAAAGTGGGGTAAACCCTTGCAGGCAGCACTCTCAGTGAGCAGCATGGCTGTGATGTCCCTGTTTGTTGGGTGACGTAGGACCTGGTTCCTAATTGCTAATCTCAAAGCAAGGCTTGGCTGTGCCCCAGTTGAGGGGGCTCTGAGCTGTCACGTGCTCAGCTGTTTGGCCCAAAGCAAGAGATGCCTTAAGGATCCTGCAGAGAGAAGCTGCATTAGGGTGCTTTGCCTCACGTTCTAGTTCCTGATTCCATCCTCACTTTGTTTTGCTGTAGCTTCTTCTTACAGACAGCTCACTCGTTATATGTCTTGAAAAAGGTGGGAGTGTTGGCAGGCTGAGCAGGGAATTGGACAGCTTGAATTCTCAGAGTAAATGCTGGGTCTGGGTGCACACTCATCACTCAGAGAGAACTGATGCTGGTTTGGGGCAGGTGAGGAAGCTCGTCCCCATCACAAAGAGAGAAGCTTGCAGTGTTCAGCAGGGCTAGGAGTGGGCATTTTCAAGGCTGCAGTCTGGAATCTGTGTCAAAGGGAACTAAGTGACGATTAATTCCTCACGCAGCTTCTGGGTGAGCTGCAGTTCAGATAATAAAGAGCTCAACTCCAATCTCACTTTGATCCTGCTAGGATCTTGCCCCCAGGATCATGCCCGGCTCGGTGCCTGAATGGATATTTGTGTCCTTGCCCAGGCTTTCCCTACACGCAGCGCTGCCGCCTCACCAACAGCTCCGCGGTGCCCCTGACGTTCCAGCTCCGCATGTCGGATGATGGCACGCAGCCGGCTGTGGACAGCGTGGATCAGATCCGCAGGGACACCGACCCGGCCTGGAGCAAGGGAATCCATTTCTATGTGGAGCCCAGGGAGTTCACCATCAATCCCAGCCAAGGCACCATCCTCCCCCAGGGACACCAGGACATCGAGGTACGGCAAGAGCCCGGCCACAGCCGCTGCAGCACCAGGGCTGGAGCTGCACTGCAGGGTGGGAGGGCTTTAGCTCTGGTGCCAGCTTGGAGCATCCTGGCACTGAGAGATCTGCACTGCTGGGAGGCCCCTGCTAGCTGGCTTACTCGGGATGTTCCTCAAGGAGCACTGTTTGCTTTCCAAAATCATATGCTGAGCTCACAGACCTTATGGTCAAGGCCTGAAGCCATTCTTGTGTTTTTGAGAGCAATTGATTTGACTGCAATGGGGCAGAGCAAGGATGAGGGCAGAAGGTGGCTGTTAGAGAGATGTCATTGTATCAAGCAGTGAGCTATTCTTCTTGGTCTCATTTCCCCCCTCATGGGGAGCAGAATGATTTGTGTTCACTGCAGGAAGCTCCAGTGGAGACAAAACATCTGCAGCCATGTGTAGCAGTTCAAATTTATTGTATTGATTCCTTTTTAAGTGGTTTGTTCTGTGATACCCCATGTTCTCCCTGAGTTGGTTTACCCTTGGGTTTTACCCTCCCTCAAAGCTGTCACTCATGCCATTCCCTGCCCCTTGTTCCAGCTCTTTCCCTGCTGTCAAACCCAGCCCCTTTTGTTCCCCAACCTTTTTTGCCAATTTAACCTGGAGCCAATCCCTGTCTGAACACCCCTTTGGAATTCCCATATTCCTGGAGGCCCCATTGGCCCATGTGAGCCATCCTCCCCACCTTCTTACCCAAAGGGGCTCCAGACACTTGATGTAATCCCCTCAGTGCTCCCCTGAGGATTCCCTTTTGGTTTGCTGTTTGTATCCACCCCCTGCTTTGTGTCTGTACAAAAGCCCTTGCACAGGAGTGTGCAGGGCTCTTTTGGCTCTGATCCTTTTGCTTGGAATAAACCCTTTCTTGTGGAACTTCAAGGCAGAGATCCTTCTCCTTTCTTCTCTGCCTGGTCCCTGTGGTGGCTTGTCTCTTGCAGTGTAGAGCAAGAGGCTCTGAGGGTTCTGCCTCTGGTCAGTGCCCATCCTGGGGCAGTTTTGAGGGTTCTGCCTGTGGTCAGTGCCCACCCTGGGACAGTTCTGAGGGTTCTGCCTCTGGTCAATGCCCACCCTGGGGCAGTGCTGAGGGTTCTGCCTCTGGTAAATGCCCACCCTGGGGCAGTTCTGGTTCTGAGGGTTCTGCCTCTGGTCAGTGCCCACCCTGGGGCAGTGCTGAGGGTTCTGCCTCTGGTCAGTGCCCACCCTGGGGCAGTGCTGAGGGTTCTGCCTGTGGTCAGTGCCCACCCTGGGGCAGTTCTGAGGGTTCTGCCTTTGGTCAATGCCCACCCTGGGGCAGTTCCCCACTCCTGGCATGGGGCTGGAGTTCTCAGAGCCAGCCCGGGCTCAGGCTCCCAGGGCAGCCATGAACTGCCCAGCACCTGCTGGGCCACACTTTGCCCTCAGCCTCCTGCTGTAAAGCTGAACTCATTGTGGTCAAGTCAGATTTCCTCTGCATGGATGTCTTTGTAGTCAGATGAGAAATTGGCCCCTTAATTTGAATGCAGTGGTGCATGGAGCTGTAGTCTAATGTTTTAATGTAGCTGACCTGTGCCCTGATAGCAAGGTGTGTTTAACAAATCTGGTATTGGCAGAAGGCTTTTGTTACGCTGAGACTGTGCTCTACACATGGAGCAGCAGAAGAATTAAGGGCAAATCCTCCCTCAGGAACTGGAGGATATCACCCGTGGGTAATGAGCTTTTGTAAGGAAGAATTGACTGTTCTTCTCTTCCACCAGGTGACCCTGTGCTCCAACACGGTGATGGAGTTCTACCGGAGATTGCTGGTGGACCTGGAGGGTATTGGCAAGGGAGTGGCAGCCCTGATCATCACAGCCAGGTAGCAGCCCTTGCCTGGCCTCCCCCAGGCACTGCCTTGCCCAGGCTGTGCTGGCTGCAGCTGCCAAGGAGAAGGGCTGCTGAATGCCCTCATGTTGTGCCAGCTGGACACGAGAACAGCAGTGCTTGGGCAGCAGCCCGTGGTGAAAAGCACGTTTGCTCACAGCCCAGCACGGTCATGGGCCCTCTTCTAAAGGCACCAGGAATGATATCGTTGATTGGCCTTGTTTTTGGTGCTTGAGGTGGAACAAATTTCCCGAGGGCCTCCTCTCCTTCTGGCTGCAAGAGGTGGAGTTGTGCTGGCTGTGAGCACCGTGCACTGGTTTGGGCCACACCAAGCAGCTGCTGAGAGTCAGGCTCTGGCTCTGTCCATGAGGACACATGGCAGGGGGAAGTGGCTCCCAGCAAGAGTTGGGAGGGCAAGGTCTGACAAGGGGAAAGCAGCCCTTGATGTGGCAGGTCAGCTCCAGTTTTTGTCCTTCCCTGTGCTTCCCATTTTGAGCTTTAATGTTGTCAGAGTTGAGAGCAAAAGTGGTTGTTGCTGCAGCAGAATTCCATGCTGCTGTGCTCTGTGGGTGTCAGTGTAATGCCCAGAGGGATGCAGCTCCCTGGTGCTGTTCCCTGTGGCAGGCAGAGCCATCCAGGCAGTGCCTGGGCTGCCATTGTGTACAGCAGGTGGAGCTGGGGCCAGGCAGTGCCTGGAGCTGTGGAGTGAAGGAGCCAGGGAGCTGCAGGGCCTGGCAGGGGCTGATCAGCCCCTCTGTGGGGCAGCTGCTGTCTCATGCCCTCCAGGGCTGGGGCAAAGAGCTGAGTTCTCAGGCAGGGCAACAGCACCATGGCAGAGAAGGGAGTCATTTTTACTGAGACACAGGAGCTGTGTGTTCCTTGAGCCTTAGGGAGAACTGATCCTTGTTGAGTCATTTTTACTGAGACACTGGAGCTGTGTGTTTCTTGAGCCTTAGTGAGCACTGATCCTTGTTGGGAAGGCTCCCCCAGAGCTCGTGGGTCACTGGCACTGTTCCAGGAGTCCTTGCAAGCCTTCTTGGGCAAAGGAGGGGCTGAGGCAGCTGTGGGGCAAAGTGCTCTGCCTGGGGCCCTTGGCAGCCTCTGGGTGCTGCCTCTCAGGGTTTGCCCCTCCTTGACAAGACATGTTGGAGTGGGAAAAGGTAGAAGGCAATTTATCCCTGTAGGGCTCTTCAATGTGCATTTGACAGTGACCAATGTGTTCTGCTCCATTTCACAATCTGTGGGGGTAGGCATTCTCCATTCTCTCAGTATCTCTGATTGTTCTGGGGTCATCTCTTTGCCCAGATGTCTCGTTCCTGAGCTCCAAGTGTCCTCCCCGGTGCTGCTGTGTGATGAGTGCCACCTGAAGGTGCCTTATGAGAGGAAGATCCTCATTATGAATCCCAGCCACCTTCCTGGCTGCTACGGGCTTATTCCCCAGGTTTGGCATCACATCCACCTCCTCCTGTCAAATATTCCTGAGGAGACTATTAGGGGAAAAAAGGGTTTGGATAAGACCTTGCTGGTTTCTATTTAGTCTTAAAGATCTGCTGAGAAGAGGATCCTGCCCAACTGTAAACTTTAGGAGGCAGTTGAAGCTCCTGAGGAAACAGCTGATGTTCTAGTCCTCAGGGTGTTTTCCTGTGGGAGATCTTAGAGGGTTGTGAAAAGCTGCTGCACCCACAGACACCAGTGTCTGTGCTGGCAGCCTCCTTGCAGGATCCCCTGGGAATGCTAAACCTACAATTCCTGCATCTTGTTTGTGCCTTTGACCTTTGTCCTGGGGAGTTTTAAAGGTGTGTGTAAGTTGCTGTTGTGGTGGATGTTAAGGAGCCTAAAGTTTCTTGAGAGGTCCCTCTGAATCTGCATTTCATTGTGTCCCTTCCAGAAACGCAAGGAGGACTCTGCTGTGCTCTACTCCAGCCCCAAGCCCTGTGGGATTGTGCAGCCCCAGAGCACAGCAGAGATCCCAGTTGTGGTGGCAGTGCAGGCCCTGGGCGCTCATCGCACCGACGTTCTCATCGGCGTGTTCGGGGATGAGAGAAACCCCCTGGTGAGGGCAAGGGGAGATGTGAGCCTGTGTGCAGCTGCTCCTGGCAGGGTGCACAGGGACAGGGATTCTGCTGGGGACAACAGGCACAGGCTGCTGGGGAGAAGGACAGGAGGGATGGGGGGCACAAACAGCTCCTGCCTTAGAGGTGGGAATCTCAGTGTCTGACACAGAATGGAGTTGGGCTAAGCTGGAATCCAGGGGCATTTGAGTTCATTATTCTTTCAAATGCTGTTAACTTTGGAAACATCTGTTTGAAAATGTCATCTCTCTGAGCACAAAAGAGGATGTCAGAAGTCTTCTAGGAACCTTGAGCTTTCTGTAAAAGAAATGAAAGCTGGCATTTGAAGAGTGTTTGCAAAGACTGAAACTTCGATTAAAACATATGGAAATGGCAATGCCAAATTCCTTGGATGGCACCAAATATCTGAACCCGGGCCATCGTGGCACTGCCTGTAAATCAGTGAACAGGAAGGACAGGCAATGCAGGCTGTGCCAGGGAGCCTGAAGTTTGACCAAACAGTTGCTTTTAACTATCAGGCTGCTTCCCTTAAAGAGGAGGGTTTCTCCCCACCAGAAGAACCAGTTGTTTAACTGTCAGGCTGGTCTTACCTAGAGATTTCTTGCAAAGATAAAAGCTTTGGGCCAATAATTTTTAGTTTGAAAGGTTCTCTTACCTTAATCCTTTTCGATTTGGAGGTGAACATGTAATTTTCTTTTTCCCCAAAAGCCCAGCATTTCAGCTGGAGAGTGGTAGCTGTCCCTAAAGAAATAACTTGAGCAGGGTTGAGCTGTTGAAGGTTTTTTAGGTTTGTCTGTTGTGGTTTGTTTTGGGGATTTTAAAATCTTTCTTGCTTGCTTCCTGGAACAGAGAGCACAATTACGGAGCTCAGGACGGCTGGCAGAAATCTCCCCAAGCCCAAGGCCGGCAGAGCTTGGCAGGATCCCAGCACCACAGCCTGTGTATGTATGGATGGAAGGATGGATGGATGGGGAATAGGACCTGAGTCACGTGGGAGTGTTGGAAAATGTCAACCAACCCCCCAGCGGTGTCAGGGGAACATTCCTGATAAATCCCCGGTGGAGCTGCAGAGTTTCTGGCCTTGGGCACTGGTGGGCTGTGCTGGCTGGGCACTGGCTGGGTCTGCCCCTCGGTGTCTCAAATGTCACCTTTTTGCTGCCTTCTCTGTCTTTTCCTCTCCCACTGTGCTTTTTGCATCCCCACTGGGTGTTAATGCCTGTCCTCTGTAGTTGCTCAGTGCAAGCAGTTGCAGCTGCTGCAGCACCTCAGTGCCATCCCTGGGCTGCCTTTAGAACAGACCTGCCCCAGTCTGGATTGGGAAGGGCTGGATCAAACCATTTCTCAGTTCAACGTGCCAGCACTCAGCCAGGGGCTGCATCCTGGCCAGGAGCTGCTCGTGCAGGTGTCCCTCCCTCCCTCCCACTGCAGGTCCCTGTTCATAGTTATTTATTTTCCAGAGATGAGCTCCACCCACCTAAACTCAAACCCCAGCCACCGAAGGAGAGGAGAACCAGTCTGGAATCCCCGGCAACTCGATGGAGGCACTTCAGGACTGGAAAGGTGGAGGCAGCCAGAGCCCTGATAGAAGTGCAGAATTTTACCCACTCTTCAGGAGCAGAGATAGATTTTCTTGTACACCTACTGCTTGCTTTGCCTCCCCAGCCTGCCAGCACCAAGTCCTGCTCATGCTGAGCTCCCTTTTTGCTGCCCTGCTGTGCTGTGCCCTGACAGTGGGCTGGGCAGCAGGGCCAGTGGCTGGACATGGGCTGTGTGGGAGGGAGAAATAGGAGAGTTTTCCTGGGAGAAGCTGACTCAGATCCTACAGGCCTGTGCTGAGTGTGGGATTTTTTGCCTTGTTTCCTTCCCCATGTAAGATGAGGCTTTTCTCTGCATCATCATGGTAACACCTCCAGCTTCCCTCCCAGAGCAAGCTGGGATGATCCTGATCTCCATGGAGCCTCTTCCCAAGGCAGCCAGACTCCCTGTTTGCAGGGCTCTGCTTTCACCCAGAGCTGCTATTGCACTGCTGGCCCTGGAGCTGTCTGACAAAGGGAGACTGCAGAGGACTGTCTCTTCCTCCCAGCATAGAAAATGGCTTGTTTTTTGGGTGCCAGCACCAACTCCTGAGCACCCTCACCTCCCTCGAGGCTTGGAGGGATTCAGGTGCTCCCTGGACGTGGCTCACACTCCCCTGGGAGCGGAGAAGGAGAGAGGGAATCTGTCTTCCTTGCCCATTGTCAGTGTGGCAAGCAGGGCTGGAGCTGCCAGTGCCACTGGGGGCCCTCAGCATTGGCCACAGAGGGGCCTCCCATCCCTGCAGGCCCATCTCAAAGTGCTGCTGGAGCAGCTGCTTGTTGGAGAGGCCGTGCAGGACACATTTCAGGGCTGCCCAAGGACGCTGTGCAGCACCTGTGGGGGGCACTGCTCCCCCTGGAACTCCTCAGGTGCTCCACAGGAAATTTTTGCAGGAGCTTTTGCTGTAGCACCTTGAGAAAGAAGCATTTAAATCAGAGAGAGAGGGCAAGAGCCTCAGGAGTCAGATGAGCTGGGCTGGACTCCTTCCCTCAGCCCCAAGAGCTCTCACTCTGAGTCTCCTCCTTTTCTAAAAGCAGGAAGTTTTGAAACTTTTTAAAGGCAAGTTGTGCATCAGAGAGAATTTCTACTGCCAGGAGCCATCCCAGTTCACTTTCATGTCATGTACTAATTAATGCATTGACCCGTGAGTATGGGAGATTTTCCCCATGGTCCCTGCACTGGTCAGTGGCATGGATGCAGGATGAGGTGAGGGTGATTCTGGCAGTGTTTGGGGAATAGGCCCCTCTGGCTACAGCTGCACTTTGCTCCAAGATGCTCTTCTGCATCCATTTCCATGCTCAACACCTCAATCTCTCCTGTCTTCTGTCCAGGCTTTCAGTATCCTGCCACTGCCAGGTGTGCTGCAGCCAGGAGAGAGCCAGCAGGTCTCCTCCACCCTCTCTGGCCACCTCACCACCACCTGCAATGTCCCGGAGCTGTGCCACATGGAGGGAGGCTCCACCTTCGACGTGCTGGTGCCCAGGGCGGCCTCACATGTCAGCTCCTCCCTGAGCCCCCAGGAGATCAACTGTGGCTCTCAGGCCCCTCTCAGGGACAGGTGAGTCAGCATTCCGTGGGTTCCTGCTCTGCCATGGGTTATTGTCCCTGCAGGGCTTCCCTGCTCCAAGGCCTCTGAGCTCAGAGGAGCTGCACAGCAAAGGCCAGCAGCAACACAGGGATGGCCACTCTGAGCTCCCTGGCTGCCCAGAGAGGAAGGACCTTCTTCTGTTGAGACAGAACCTCTTCTTCTCTATTTGAGTGCTGAGCCCTGCTGGCTTAGCTGCTGCCTGCAGGGAGCTGGGCTCTGGGCTTGCCTTGGCACCCCCTCTATTGGTGTATTAAAGTCCATGGTGTTGAGTGGCATCTTCTTCATCATCTGCCTTCTTCACCAGAACAGTGGGATTGTTGTATGGGCAGGCGTGGGGCACAGAGCAAACCTTGCTTTGGGTCCTGCTCCTGCCACAGATGAAGTCCTTGCACTGCTGATCTGCCAGGGTTCTCCTTATGGTGGGACAGCAGCCAGAAAGGCTCCTGTCCTTTAGGCTCCCCTGCAGCTGCAGCCGTGGGCAAGCACAGGAGAAGCTCAGCTCCAGCAAGGCAGCCCAGCTCAGGACACACAGGCCAAGTGTGGAGCTGGGAGTGGAGGCTGCTTAAAGCAAGCCTATGCAGCAGGACTTCTTCAGGCCAGGCTGAAATTGGTTTCATGGGGAGGAGATGGATGAGGCTGCTTCCAATGGTTTCCATGGCAGCCAGCACTGGTTTGCTTGGTCCTAGCTGGGTTCCAGCAGGAAATCTGCCTGACAAGAGCCTGTTTTGCAGGAGAGGAGTTCCTGCAGCCTTTGCTTTCTGACTGATAGGATTGTTCTCATGAAGGAGCAGGCTAGGAGTCGTTAAAACTGAAGATCACGGACAGAGACTCTCTAACTAATTAAAGTTAGATTGTGGGATGTTTATTAACACCGGCGGGTGGCACCAGAGCCGTCCCTAAAAGGTGTGACCGCGCTGTCCAAGGTTCTTTGCCCTCTCTTTATTTCCCAAGATCTTACATACAATACATTGCACAACCCCAGCACCTCCCATCCCTGCTCTGTATTCAAATGAGGCCATTGGTCCTTCACTCCTGTGCAATTCTTCCCTTGAACTGGGTCAATGGTCTCGAAGTGGGTCAGTGGTCTTTATCAGGTCTCTGTGACCCTCTGGCACCATCCAAGGTCCCCAACTTAGTGATTGATTGACATCAAGCCCAGGTGCTAACCATTGTTCTACTGGTTTCAAGATGTTCTTATACCAGTTCACTTCCTCCACTTCCCTCTAGAAAGATGCTCCTAATGGTAAACAATAGAACAATCAGTTCCAGCTTAAGCATCTCATAGTCATTAACCTATGGTCTGCCTATCTAACCTACATCCTGATCAATGGGAATTGCTTCTAACCCTCAGCTGAAATCTGAACTCTTTAAAATCATGCCTCAGCTATGCCCAGGGAGAAGGGGGCTGAATGAGCTGAGTAAGAACTGTAGGAGAGCTAAGCAATCTGTGCTCTGCTTTAAACTGGGAAGCCAAGAGACAAAGGGCGTTTCCAGGCACCAGCGCAGAGCTGCTGGATCAGCCTTTGGCAGGGGCTGGAGGGGTCTGGCTGTGCCTTCAGAGGGAGCTTGCACAGTCAACACCTTATGATGGCAAAGCTCAGGTTTGGCTGGTCCTGGAGGTCCCCTTCCACCCATGCCCTCACTTGGGATGTTCCCAGCCTCTGTGGGTTGAGGAGAATTCACGGAAATGGCCTCAGGGTCAAGGAATGAAGTGCAGGGCCAGCCAGGACTAGAGAGCCCAAGGTTCTGGTGGGACTCTCAGCCATGTTTCCTATTTTGTCTGCAGAAGGGAGCTGAAGGAGCCAACTCAAAAGGTCGAGGAGGAGGCAAAAGCCCTAGAGGAGGAAGAGAGGCAGAAGAAGGAAAAGAAGAGTGTCTCTGCAGGGAAGCAACTTCCAAAACCAGCGAATGGGAAAACCAAGACCCAAGAGAAGAAGGAAACCAAACTCCCAGAGAAGAAGAAAACCAAAATCCCAGAGAAGAAGGAAACCAAAATCCCAGAGAAGAAAGAAATCAAGGCTCCAGAGAAGAAGGAAACCAAAACACCAGAGAGGAAGGAAACCAAAGCCCCAAAGAAGTGTGAACCCAAAATCCCAGAGAAGAAGGAACCCAAAGCCCCAAAGAAGAGGGAACTCAAAGCCTCAAAGAAGGGGGGAACTGAAATCCCAGAAGACCCAGATGAGATGGAGAACTCTTCATTTTTTATTCACACAACTCATTTTACAAAGTTTTAAAGACTTCGTGTGCAACTTTAGTTAGTTCATAGATTACTTGCCAGTTATTCTGTTATTGGTTAATTAAAGAGATTTTACTTGTGTGTCAAATCTCTCTATTGTATTGTTTACCTGTTCTCTTCACTGAGTCTCATGGGAGAAATCCCTTGTTGTTGCAGGTGCATTTGTTTTTCACCCTCAGAATAGACTGGTCACAAAGTCTCATTCTCGCAATAGCTTCACATGGGAACTTGTAACTGCTTAGCTGCACTCAGAAGAGATGACAGGCCAGCTATTAATATGGCAGAACAAGGCCTGATTTCAAAAGGCCTTTCTTTTATCATTATTCTACTGGTCTATGACATCTCCCCCTTTTCGTTCATTTAAAAAAGGCTCCTATGTTCTGATGTTGAAACAGCTCACTCTTGTGAGGGTATTATCTCATCACAGTTGTCACTGGTTATCTGTTATATATGGGATAAGATAGATAAAAGACCAATTACAGTCAACAAAACTTACCAAATTCTATCAAGTCATTGACACAGGGTTTTGCACCATGAGAAAACAAAAGAATGATGTCCAATGTCTCTTAGGGAAATGAAAAGAAATGACCATTGTTTCCAATTAGTTGAGAAGGATGAGAAAGTCTGTGAGCTGGAAATGCTGATCTTTGACATCACTGAATGTCCTCCTGGGTGCTGGAACAGGGAATAACTGCAGAAGGTTCGTAGGAGCACTGTACCGTGAGGATGCCATGAGGCTTTTGTTGGCAAATTGCCTCCGTCAGTTTCCAGCCACAGCCATGTCTTGGCAGTCCTCCTCCTGCTCTCCTGCTCTGGCCACAAAGGCTGCAAGGTGATGAGGTTATTTCTCCTTTCACTGGGCCTCATTTTTTCAGAACTGATCAGTATCTGATGGAATGAACAGGTGACTGCTTTGAACTGCTGATGATAAAACACAGGCACATCTTCTCCTGAAGTTAATGAATTAATCAGGCTTCACTGTGACACAGCCTATTGGGATTTAGATGTGATGATCTGTTTTCCAAATTTCTCATGTAAATATTGCATTATTCAAAATTATTAGTTGTCCAAATTTCTCATGTACATATTGCATTACTTGAATGTTCTTAAGGCGTTCATTCCTCTACTTTTTTATTTTTTAAGAATGAGACGCATGTCTTTTGTTATGAGTATGATGAAACATCATAGCAAAATAATACATGCAGTGGACAAGAAACTTACAGCAATTAGGAATAATTTGGATCCAACAATCAGGAATATTTCAAATAGCAGAAAAAGCTAACAACATAGCTTTCTTTCACCCACCAGAACCAAAAGAAAGTTTTCTTGGCAGGTTTTAACCCCCTGTGTTCTCAGAGGCGTATCCATGTCTTCAGTGGCCACACCAAGTGCCAATATTCAAATCTGGGCACCTATTGGTTTAACCACAGCATCTCAGAAAACTCACTTCCTTTTCAAACCAGGACAGAGGGTCTCTTTCCCTTCTGGCCGGCAAAGAGGTAACAAGGCCGACCCGGTCCCCGTCTCAGCGAGGCCGGGCCGGGCGGCTCCTGCCGTGGGGCCAGGCCCCTTCCCAGAGACCCTGCCAGGCCCCATCGGCTGCCGGGCAGGGCAGGGGAGGCCGCGGGGCCGAGGCCAGGCCGGGCCATGGCTGCAGTTGTGACCATCTGGGCACTGCTGAGCCCTGCCCTGCCGCCAGCCCGGGCCCAGCCAGGATCCGCTGGGCCCCAGGAGCAGCCCCGGGCCGGGCCGGCTCGGCCAAGATTCTGCCACCATTGGGGTTCACCCACAAGCCCCGGGCAAGGGGAGGAGAAGCCAACGGTTCCCAGTGTGCTGCTGCTGCTGTGTTCTGGCCTGGCTGCTGAGATCCTGGCCCTGCCCCAGCGCGGCCCATCCTGACACAGCCCCAGTGCAGCCGCTGCAGAAACCTCCATCATAAAACAGCTCCGCCGCAAGCACCGAGCCCGGCCAGGGTCACGGAACCATCTGCAGACCCCGGGTGAGATATGAACTCTTTCAGTGCTTCCATCCTCCCTCGAGGGAGAGAAAAGGACAAAGTGCAGATACATACATGAGCAGCACAAAGACATGGAGGTCATGAAGTGGAAGCTGAGCCCCAGATAGGAGGGATGAGGAGATGTCTTGATCTTGGGGCTGAAATCCACTTTTAAAGCAATGGAGAAGGATGTAATTGATACATCAGACTCTCTTTTTCCCTGTAAGGCATTGAAAAGCATGGGAAGATGACTTATTCAGCAAAAACCTCCATGCTAAAGTAAGCAAACCTTGAAGTACTATGATCCCATGAGAAGTTTGATCAGAGAAAGAGAGACAAGTGATGAGACCCTGTGCCTCATGAAGAGAAGACCTCTGTTTGTAGAGATTAAGATTATTTCAGAAATGGCTGAAGAGAACCTTTGCTCCTAAACAGCTCATCTTTAAACTAATACCCCGTAAACTAACATGGCCCATAAACACAGATGTGGAAAAAGATGTGAAAAAATGGGAGGGACTTCACAATTGCAGATTTTCTGGGTGGCTGCTATTCATGGGAATTGAGAGCCATGAGAAACATGTTTTCTTGTAAAGCTTCCATAGCATGAAAGAGAGACTCCTTTCCCTACATGAACTGAAGAAAAACTATTCTAGAGGTGGCAAAGTGAATGAAAATTTTAGGTTTTATCTCTTTGCATTGTCAGTAAGAAAGAAAAGCTTGCAGGGAGAGGAGAAGTGTTCCAAAAGTTTTTTTCGCATTCATATTACTCTTTCTTCTAGTTACTGGTAATAAACTTTTCTTTACACCCTTTTAAAATTTTGAGCCTACTTTGCCTTTCTCCTAATCCTACCTCACAGCAGGAAATAAGTATAATCTAGTGAGTGTACTGGTATATAGCCAACACTGGACCCACCACAATCATTGCTGCATTCTCCAAGAAATCTCAAATTAGCAAACAAAAACCACTACAGACAGCGTCCTGATGAGCTCCATGAGAGCAGAGGGAAATCAAGGCAGAGCCATGGTTTGTCAGGATTTGCTTGATCCTCATGCGCCTCACTGTGCATTTGGAGCTGAGCCCTGGAACCTCAGGGCCTGAGAGGAGATTGCACAAACCTTTCCAGGAGTCACAGTCAGAAGAAAACCCCAAAGTGTCTCAAGGCATTCATGGCTCCCACTGAGGTCCATTCCAACAGAGGCTCCTCATGGACTCCTTGGAGGACAGAATTGGAGGCCAGAATGGCACAAAAAACTCTCAGAGACTCAGTGTGGAAAAGAAAATCCAAAGTACCTTAAAAACCTTGAGTATCTCAAAGTATTAATGAGCCCCACTGATTGTCAGTACAAAGCTCTCAAGAGACTTGTTAAAGCAGAGAATTGGGGCCATGATTGCACAAACCTCTCCCAGAGTCTGTATCAAAAGGGAAACACCAAGTACCTTAAAAAAACTGAAGTACCCCAAAGCATTAATGAGCCCTGCTGAGTGTTGTTACTGACAAAGCCTCTCCAGGGACTAATTACAGCAGATAATTGGAGGCCATGATTGCACAAACCTCTCAGAGACTCTGAGGCAAAAGCCAAACCCTAAGACCTTTGAAAAACCCGCAGTCCCTACAGGGAGCATTCAGGAGCCCCCAGGGCCATTCCTGAGCAAGGCTCCCCAGGGACTCCTTCCAGCAGATCCTTGAGGCCATGGGGATGTGGGCTAGGGGGGGATGCTGAGGGCAGGACAAAGGGCTGACAGTGCCCAGCCTGGCTGGGGCTGTGCCAGGAGGCCCCAGGGCCTCAGGACAAGGTGTCTTCTCACAGCCCTTGGTGGCACAGACCCTGCTGTGGCCCAGGGCACCAAGGCTTGGCTTCTCTTTGTCCCCACCTGTCATCACTGCCTCCAGTTCTCTGCTCTGCCTGGGGACACTTTCTCAGTTGTGTCCCTCAGTGGGACCCATTAAAACTTCAAGAAACTTTGGAGTTGGATTCTGACTTGGAGTTCTGGAGAGGTTTCTTCAGCTCCCTCTCAGGGACTGATGTTCAGGGCCTGAGCACAAAGCCCCAGAGGCTCATTAAAGTCCTGGTGCTGTGTCTGTGCTGCTGAGCTGGGCTGGGCTCCTGGCACAGAGGCAGCTCCTGGTAAGCAAGAAGAGCTTCAAAAGCACATTTCTCTTGATGAGCAGCTTTTCTGCCAGCCCAGCAGGGCTGGGGCACTGCCTGCAGCCACCCTGGGCACAGCACAGAGGCACAGAGAGCTTCAATCAGTCAGGGCTGGGAAGGTGCTGAGAAGTGCCTGGGGCAGAATCACTGCCAGCCCTTGGCACAGGAACCTCTGGCTGCAGGACAATGCAGCTGCAGCTCCTGGAGTGATCTCCTAAAGCTGGGACATCCCAACGCCTACAGACTCTGTGAGTACAACTCTGGGTATTTCTGGTGTGGGGGAGGTGAAATGCTCATGAAGTTCTGATGTACTGACGGGTTCTGATCAGTCACAGAATATTTCCAAGACAAGGATTTTGATAAAAATGAGGAAATTTCCTAAGAGTGTATTCAGTTTCCTACTATTGGAGAATGGCGGGGAGGGGTTATAAATATTAAAGGATGATTATGAATTTTGACAAGTACCTGAGACATCTGAACTGTTACTTTTAGTGATCAATAGGTTCACAGGAGGTCCCTAATGTGCTTTCAGCCACTCCTCTGCCCGTGGACAGCAACGACATTACTTTTGCTGGAGCCATGAGGCTCAGTCTGAGCTGTCCTTTCTCCAAGCTGCAAACAGAACCTGCCCCCAGCCAGTGCCCTGCAAACAGGCAGGGTTCTGTAGGGCCAAGGAGAGTGCACAGAGATTTGGGGTTTGTGAGTGCTAGAAGGGAGAGATCAGGCACAGGGAAACACCTGCAGGAGGGAAAATCACCAGGAAGCAGAGAGAATATCAGGCAATAAGAGCAAATAAAACACAGAAATGTTGTGGCAGGGAGAGTTTAGAGATGCCCACAGGTTCCCCTCCAGTGCAGCCCCTTCCTCTGAACAAGCCCCCTCCCTCCTGTGCCCCAGCCCAGCCTCTGCCCTCAGGGCCGGGGCTCCAAGGCGTGCAGCCCCTCCTGTGCAGGCAGAGCTGCAGCAGAGCCGTGGGGCAGCTCTGCAGCCCCGGGCCCAGTTCCCTCTGCAGAGCACAGGGCTGGGAGCAGCTGCCCGGCCCTGGGGGCTCTGGCAGGGGGCACAGCTGGCTCAGGGTGACGCTGTCCCCAGTGCCCGGCTCTGGGCAATGCTGTCAGGGCAGGCAGGGAAGGAGCTGCATCTCCCTCAATCCAATGCCATCATAAGGACAACTTGGGATTTTCCCTGAGATTTCATTCCAAGTGGGGAGCTTCAATCCAGGGTGCAAACCTGTCTTAGATCATCTCTTGAGTTATAAGATTGATGGGGAAAGTCAGAGGTGTTGTGACACTGAAAATGCTTCTGGATGGTGAAATGAGCAAAGTGAGTCCTTGGCTACAAATGTGGAGCTGGGCTGTGGTGGATCAACCTGCTCTCAGCTGTGTCTGGTGACATGTCAGGGGAAGCACTGGGAGATGATCACCCTCGACCTGAGAAACATTAAAGCTCAAAGAAACTCTGAACAGGTACAAACAACAGACTATCTATCCCCACTCTCCACTCATCAACTCACCTCAGGGAACTCACTGTGTTCTACCAGAAGGCAGCAGAATTGCTGAGGCTTTCTGCTTTCCAAGAAAACCAGGAGAGACGTGGGGGGAGATCAAAAAGAAAACCTCAGAACACTTAAACACAAAAGCATGTCCATGTATGCTATAGATGATGATATATGGGAAATGGCTTTGAATTTGGTTACAGGTATCTCCTTTCAATCTTCACTATCCTTTTCTCCATGAACAGATCCCCATGGCCAGACGCAGCAAATGTCCAACAGCAGCTCCATCAGGCACTTCCTCCTGCTGGCATTGGCAGATACGCGGCAGCTGCAGCTCCTGCACTTCTGCCTCTTGCTGGGCATCTCCCTGGCTGCCCTCCTGGGCAACGGCCTCATCATCAGCGCTGTAGCCTGCGGCCACCACCTGCACACGCCCATGTTCTTCTTCCTGCTCAACCTGGCCCTCAGCAACCTGGGCTCCATCTGCACCACTGTCCCCAAAGCCATGCACAATTCCCTCTGGGACACCAGGAACATCTCCTACACAGGATGTGCAGCTCAGCTCTTTTTCTTTCTCCTGTTTATAGTAGCAGAGCTTGCCTTCCTGACCATCATGTGCTACGACCGCTACGTGTCCATCTGCAAACCCCTGCACTACGGGACCCTCCTGGGCAGCAGAGCTTGTGCCCACATGGCAGCAGCTGCCTGGGCCAGTGCCTTTCTCAACGCTCTCATGCACACAGCCAATACATTTTCCCTGCCCCTGTGCCATGGCAATGCCCTGGGCCAGTTCTTTTGTGAGGTGCCCCAGATCCTCAAGCTCTCCTGCTCACACTCCAACTTCCTCAGGGAACTTGGGCTCATTGTGATTATTGCCTGTTTAGCATTTGGCTGTTTTGTGTTCATTGTTTTCTCCTATGTGCAGATCTTCAGGGTTGTGCTGAGGATCCCCTCTGAGCAGGGACGGCACAAAGCCTTTTCCACCTGCCTCCCTCACCTGGCTGTGGTGTCCTTGTTTTTCAGTACTGCCATGTTTGCCTACCTGAAGCATCCCTCCATGTCCTCCCAATCCCTGGATGTGGCCATGTCACTTCTGTACTCGGTGGTGCCTCCAGCCCTGAACCCCCTCATCTACAGCCTGAGAAACCAGGAGCTCAAGGCTGCAGTGTGGAGACAGATGACTGGATGCTTTCAGAAACATTAAACTGCTGGCAATTATCTGCAAAACACTTGTAATAAAAGTAATCTTTGATATTTCTTGTTGATTTCATTTTGGAGCTTTTTTTTTCTTAGTTTAATTTATTTATATTATCCATAAAGAAATATTGTTGTTTGTACAATTTCTCAGTAGGTTTCTCTCCACCTTCCCTGTGCCCACAGACTGGGTCAATGAGGGGCTGCACTCTTCGTGGTGTTAAAGGAAGTATAAGATCTCCCAGCAGAGTTTGCTGTAGAGATGCCCTTTTGTTGCCTTCTCTGGAGCTGCAGCAGCAATGTCTGTGTGCAGAGCTGGGGGCAGATCAGGGATGGCCCAGCAGCTGAGCCCAGCAGCAGCAGCACTTGGTGTTGCCAGTGCTGCTGCCGTGGCCCTGCCCCGCTGCCCTGGTGGCCCTGGTGTTGCTGCAGGGCCTGAGTGCTCTCGGGGCCGGGCACAGCCCTGGGGGTGGCAGTGCCGGGGCTGCAGCAGGGACAGGCCATGGGCACTGCTGGGGCAGCGCAGACGCCTCAGCCCAGGGCCTGTGGGCTCCAGGCTCCTTGCCCAGGCTCTCTCAAGAACACGGCCAGGCCAATGCTCAGCACAGAAAAGCCCCGTGAGCAGCCCCAGGCTGGCTGTGGGCAGGCTGGGGGCAAACAGCATGGCTGGGGTTCTGCAAAGGCCCTGGGGCAGACGGGAAGGAGCAGCAGAGCAGGGGCTGATCCATCCCCAGTGCGCTGCACAGCCCAGGGCAGCGTCCCAGAGCGTCCTCATGGAGCTGCCAACAACATCCCCCCTCTGCAGCCCTGGCCTCTCCCCCAGCTCACACAGGTGCCCCATCCTTGCAGACACAGACACGGCAGCATCGGCTCAGCAGCCCCTGTTTGCATTGCACAGAGCAGGGGGAGCACCCCCATGCTGTTGGTGTGGGGACATGAACCTGAGGGAGCACAAATGCCATCAGCTCCTGGGGCCAGCAAGGGCTGGGGGACACCAGGGAAACCACTCAGCTTTGTCCAGGCCTCTGCAGTCAGCCAGAAAGTTTGTTCCCATCAGCTGGGAGTTTCCTGCCCCACTGCAGACGTTGCTGCTCAGAGCCAGGGCTGCCTGCCAGCCACACCCAAACTGCCCTGAGCATTTTCTTGGCTTCACCATTGCTTTATTTGCTTTTCCTTGAAAAAGATTTCTTCCTCTTGCCCATCCCTGTTCCCTGCCCTGCAAACAGCCCATCCCTGTTTGCCCTTTCCTCTCTGGCCCCACTCCCCATTGCAGTTACTTACTTGGCACCATGGGAACGTCCCTTGGGCAGCAGGATCATCCCACAAGTGCTGCAGGAATTGTCTGCAGGCTCCTGCAGTGCCCTGTGCTGCTCCCTTGCCAGAGGCACCCCAGGCCAGGGGGCACATCTGGGCTGCTGTGTCTGCCTCTGGGGCTCCCTGTTCTGGGCAGTGAGGAGGAGCTGCAGAGGCTCAGGACTGACAGGATGGGCTTTGGAGCTGGCAGGAGAAACTGAGGGACCTGGGCTGCTGGAGCTCCTGAAGAGGAGACCCAGGGCTCCTCCTGCAACTGCTCCAAGGGTGGTTCCAGAGAAATCCAGAATCAGCAAGGGTGGAACAGGCCACTGAGATCATCAAGTCCAACCTGTGGCCTGACACTGCCTTGTCTCCCCTGAGCCTCCTCCAGGATAAACAACCCCAGCTCCCTCAGCTGCTCCACAAAGCTTTTGTGCTCCTTCCCCAGCCTTGTTGCCCTTCTCTGGACTCGCTCCAGCCCCTCCATGTCCTTCCTAAATTGGGGGCCCAGAACTGGACACAGCACTCGAGTTGTGGCCTAACCAGTGCTGAGTGCAGGGGAAAAATCCCTACCCTGCTCCTGCTGGCCACACCATTCCTGATCCAGGCCAGGAGCCATTGGCCTTCTTGGCCACCTGGGCACACTGCTGGCTCATGTCCAGCCTGCTGTCCATCAGTCTCTGCAGGTCCCTTTTCTGCCTGGCTGCTGTCCAGCCACTCTGTCCCCAGCCTGTAGCACTGCGATTGTTGTTGTGGCCAAAGTGCAGGACCCGGCACTTGGACATGTTAAACCTCACCTTGTTGGATTTGGGCCCTGGATCCATCCTGTCCAGGGCCCTGTTCAGAGCCCTCCTACCCTCCAGCAGATCCACAATCCCAGACAACTTGGTATCACCACGGTTCTATGAGGCCCCAGACTGTCTCAATGGTCTCCATGATTCCATGAGGCCTCCCAGTGTCACAATGTCCCTTTGGTTCCATGGGAGCTCTGGGTGTCACAAAGTCCCTTGGATCCTTGGGCCCTGCAGTGTCACAGTGGCGCCGCGGTCCCCCAAGACCCTGCAGTGTCACAATGGATCATTGGTTCCATGAGGTCTGGCAGCGCAGCAATGCTCTCCTTGGTTCCACCATGTCACAATGGCTTCTTGATCCCAACGGCCACCACCGTGTCAAACATCTTTCCTTCATTCCAGGAGTCCCTGAGGAGCAGCCCTAGGCCCCTTGGTTCAATGGGGCCTTGCAGTGTCACAATGGCCCCATCCTGACACCAGGTCCTGCTCTGTCACAATGCTCTGCATGGTCCCACAAGGCCCTGCAGGGTCACAGTGGCCTCTTGGTTCCCTGAGGCCTCAGAGTGCCACAATGAATTCCTTGCTACTGCAGTGTCACAATGGAGCCCTGGTGACAAAAGATCCTGCTGTGTCACCAGGGGCCCTTGGTTCCTCGGGGCACCACAGTGTCACAATTGTTCCCTCATTTCCCAGAGTCCTTGCAATGGAGCAATGGCCCCTTGATTTCATTGTCTCCTGGATCTCACAACTGCTCCATGGCTGGTTCCAGAGAATCACAGAATGAGCAAGGTTGGGCATTGAATTCCAGCACACACCTCAGCTCTCTGATGATCCTGGCACCATGCTGGGCTCTGTTTCAGCCTGGAGCAGAGCAGAGCAGATGTTGATGGGACAGAAGCCCTGCAGGGCTGTCAGGGACCTGCAGCTTGCAAGGTGCTCTGCTCTCCGTCAGGTGCTCTCGGAGAGATCCAATCCCAGCTGGGCACCTCAGGGCACAAGTGGCACTGCCTGTCCATGGGCACACAGCTGATGTCTGCCTGGATAGGGGCACAGGTTTTATTACCTCTTAGTTTCATAATATACAAGCAAATCTTTATTATCTGGGTCATTTGAGTACTTTTAAGAAATGGTAACATTTTCCCACAATGAACAGGATTTACCTGGAGTTGTACTGAAGGCAGGAAGAAAAATACTGATCTTGCCTTCTACTTGTGTCACCAATATTCTTTTTATTATTTCCTCTCCGTCCTCCTTCAGGTGTTTGCAGCTCTCTTGTTTAAACGGCCATGTCGAAGGACATCTCTTCATTTAGAGGAACTGGATCCATGTTTTTCCTACTGCTCTCAAATTTCCTCCTCCAGGTGCTCTCTGGTCATTCAAGTGCCTCTCAACTGACTGGTTTCATCCTTTCAGCTGCAGGAAGTTGCCCAATCTTTCTGAAGTTAAAATTAATATATAATTAATCAATATTTTAATTGTGTTTATATCACAGAATTACCTTTTCTTATGTTCTTGTCCAAAACTGTTCCTGTCTGGAAATTCTTGGCAACGGGGGACATGTTAGATGGCACTGGGAAATCTCAGAGAGCTGAGGGAAGAGCTGTGATGGGTATTAAACTGTTCAAATGTTCAACTTGTGTTTGTTGGCAAGAAACCTTTCTGTGCCTCTGAGTGTCACCAGGCCCTGACCCCAAAGGACCAAACCTGCTGAGTTGTGGCTCCCACCGCAGGGGCTGCACTTGGACCTTGGCTCTGCACAGGAGGGCTCTTCGTCCCCTTTCTCTCTTTTCCTTTCTCTGGACTCCTGACTTGGAGGGAGCTCCTGACTTCATCGTGTGACTTCTGTGTGCAAAGAGCAAATCTGGGCAGAATTGGGGCAGGGAGGGTTTGGGGAAACCTTGGGATCTGTGCTGGACACAGAAGATGTTTTCCATTGCTCTGAGACTGTCTGCTGTGGAAAGTGGATTGAATATCCAGCAGAGGAATGGCTTTTGCATTTGATAGAGTTGTGCCTTCCCTTGGCTTTGTTGGCTGACAAGAAATGAACATCCCTCTGTGTCTCGGGCAGCTCCTTCTCCAAGGAAAGCAGGTGGGAGTTGGAGCCAGGGAGCTGAAAGCTGCAGGTGCAGTCTGGGCTGGAGGGAGCTCAGATTTGCACAAGGCTGCTCTGAGTTCCAGGGCTTGGATGGGGAAATGGTGGGGTGGGGGTAGGGACAGAGTCTGATTGATTGTCAGTCATGAAGGGTCTTGATTTTCATATCTATTCCAACTGCATGAGGAGGTACATGGATTCAGTGTCAATTGGAGATTGCTATTTACAGAGGAAACAAGAAAAACATAAACAGGACCTAAAAAATCTTTTCTCACTGTCTTTTAAAATAGATCATATTCAGTTGAATGCACTTCTGAAATCTCTCTTATTAACCACACAAGATTTAGAAACTGAAGTCAAATTATCCCCAGAGGCTTGGCTTGTTAAGCTGTTCTGAATGTTAATGAGCCCTGGGGGCACTGAATTCCTGCACTGAAGAGCTGAAGGCTGAACAAGCCTCTGGAGCCATACTTAGATTCAGTGTCAATTGGAGATTGCACATATCAATGAATTAACAGGAAAAAAAAACTGAGGAGGACTTTAAAAAATGTTTTGTGACTGTCTTTTTAAATATATTGCATTCACTTTAGATGTACTACTGAGATCTGTCCAATTAACCACAAGAGATTTGAAAATTAAAATCAAATTATTCCCAGAGTCTTGGCTTGTTAAGGTATTCTGAATGTTGATGAGCCCTGGGACACTGAATTCCTGCACTGAAGAGCTGAAGGCTGAACAAGCCTCTGCAGCAGGAAAATTCAGCAGCAGCCTCCAAGGTGCTGAGGATGTCAGCAGCCCCCACTGAGACCATCCCTGCCCAGAGACCGTGGGGGAATTGGCAGACAAGGAGAGCGTCCCTGGGGCTGGGGCAGCACAACTCAGAGGCACCAGCGGCTCCAGCTGGGAAATGGAGTGTTGAATGTGGCTGGGAAAGCCCTGCCTGGGCTGTGCCAAGCTGGACACACAAGCCCTAACCCCCATCCCCGAAACAATTCTCTCAAACAAGGTGCCTTTGGTGCCTCAGGCTCTCCCTGGCACAGCTCCCAGCACGGCACTCTGCCCTTGTGCCCAAGCCCTTCCCTGTGCTGGGGCTGGCCTGGGGCTTTTCCTGCAGCTGGACCTGCCCTGCTCATGGCACAGGAAAGGCAGTTCCTGCTGGAGCAGGAGGCTCTGCCTGCAATGGGCTTCAACTGAGACAGAGTAGGGATCCATCCTGATTTAGGTGAAGTGTCTAACAACGGTGAAAAGTCTGTGAGGCCAAAGCTGAAGGAAAAACTCGTATGCCGAGACAGCAAGGAGACAGAGAAAGAAAAACAGAAAAGGCCACGAGGTCAATTTGCCCCGACCTAGAAATTCCTTTGATAAAGGAGAACTGGTGCCAAATGTCATGCGGGATGAATATGTATGAACTTATTGTGAAACTGTATGCATATGCGTTTGGAAGGGGGATAAAAGGAGGTCTGAAATTTTCAGGGGTACGCATGCCTTTTTAGGAGGATTTTCTCCGTGTGCGTCCGGCGCCGTAAATAAACATACCGAGCTTTACAACTTTTATAAAGTATTGAGGTTTCTTCTTTTCTCCGCAAAACATTATGGCGAGCCAGGCAGGAGTTCTCTGTCCCCGCGGGGGCAGGGGGGTATAGACGGACCTCCAAGGCGCGCCCCAGGATTTTTTTCCTGGTGGGGCTCCACTTGTCTCAACTTGCCACCTGCGAGGACAGACAACGACCCGCTGGCCTGCGGAGGAAGATACGGTATGTACTGAGGGGCCCCCGGGGGTAGGAAGGAGAGCAAGGGAGTAAACGACCCAGAGATGTCTGGGTTCAGCTGACAGAGCAGCTGTATTAGAGACGGGGTTCGTCGTTCTGATAGGGCAGACCGCTAGTGGCTCTGGGGGTGAGCCGGGTAAACCTGTGTATGTGTGTATTGGAGATTCGTAGTTCTGATAGAGCAGAACTGGTGAGCCCGTGTGTGTTTTGTTTGTGTGTGTGTGTGATGTCCGGACACTGTGTTGCTGTATGGTTAATGTGTGTGGTCAGTGCACTGTGTTTGTGATCGTGCAGGTGATAAGTGTATGGTGTATAAAAGAGAGTAAATCTACAGTGCCCTACAGTGCGGGGGGTCAGTACTCTCCGTGTTTGAAGCAGCCGAGTGAGGCCTGAGGCACCAGCTGCAGCAGGCTGCGGGGGCAGGGAGAGAAGTGCCCTGCGGAGAAGCGAGTGGAGGAATGTCAGTGATGGTATTTATTGTGTTTGAATGTAGTGATTTATGTAGATTTGATACATTTTAACTGTGAGTATGAGCTCAGAGAGTTCCTTTGCCTTGGATGTTTGGACTTGATCTCTAGACTGTGTGCTGTTATTTTGATTTTGTCCAGGAAAATTGATGTAAGTAAATGCCGAATTATGGTGTGCTGTGTTGTGTTGAGGAAAGTGAGCACTTTGAGAAATATGCCCTTTCCCAGTGATTTTGTGTGGTGATTTCTTCCGCTGCATTGTGGTAATTTGATTCTCAGATTGTATAGTGGTGTTTGTGGAGATTTTAAGATTTTGTTGCAACAAGAGTAGCATTTTACATAGGAGAACTATAGTACGGTTCTTTATGCTTAACCACGATAAAGCGAGTTAAAGGAATTCCAAGAATTCTCCCCCTCACAGCAATTTAAGCCTTGGCTCTAGTGAATTTGGGATAAAAAGGGGGGGTTGCACATGTGTGTCTGTGTCTGTGGGCATATCAAAGTTTCGGCTGTGACTAGCACAGCCTTTTTGCAAAGCAGTAAAACAAGTGTAAGTAGACACAGTGCTTAATTAGATTGTGCAAGAAGAGAACTAGAAAAGACTGATATTTTGTAAAACAGAGTTTATATAGAAGAGATGGATGAGATTAATTAGTTAATGAGACTTATGAAATTTATGAGACTTCAGTTGGAACTGCAGTAAGTCTTTACTGGAAACAACCTGCTGTAAGGATTTAAAGTTCTCTGTAACAAACAGAATAGCCTGCCTTTGTGGGCAATTTCGGGGAGCCTTTGGTACATCAAGAGGCTAGCAGGCTGTGTGAGGTGACAGTGGCTGTGCCCTGGGCACAGGGACAGCTCTGGCTGCCCCGTCTCCCCAGGGAACATGGGAATGGCCTGTGAGCAAAAGCTGAGTGTGCAAGTATTATTGCAGTGCAGTGTTTATGAGAAACACTAGTTTTGCTGTTCTAATAGGAAGAAAAATGGGATAGAGTTTTTGTATGCTGAAATGTCTTTTGTTTTAAGAAATCACCCAGAGTGACAAAGAGACTGTGAGATCAGACCGCTCTCTGGTCTTGGCCCTTGAAAAGGAAAACAAGGCAAAGAGAAAGCAAATCAAACATGTTGTTCAGCATGCAGCATAAGATAGCAACATATGAAATCAGGCAAGGATTATCATGCTGAAATGCAAAGCAATCACAGTTCACAAAATGAGTACATGTGATTTGCTAAAGGCTCCTCCCAAGGTAAGGGAGGAAGGGTAAAGATGACCTCCCCAAAAGGGAAGAATTTTGTCGGCACAAGGGTCATATATTCAGTTTTAAATAAAGCTTTAGTACCTGTGGAGAATGTTTATGTTGTAGTGTGGGGAATGAACAACTGGCCAGTCTGAGAAGGCATACTTTTGCAAACCTTTAAAGTAACATGTGTACTATGTGCACCTAAAAGCTTTTGTACAATTCGCTCAATTTGCTAAACATTCTCAAATGAGAAAGGTTACCCTGGAGGCAAATAATATAAAGATGTTAGGCTTAATATTAACAGACACTGAAATTAAGAAAGACATTAGTAAGGAGATATTAGAATAAGTAAATAAGTGTTTTCAAGGGTATGGGCCTCTGCTGCACCAGGGAGAGTGAAAGATGCTCCCCCATGGGATGCTCCCACATCAAGCTTAATGAAAGAACACAACCAGTGAGAACTGAGTAGTACCCTCAAAGGGAAGGTAAGGAAGGAATCAGTCCAATAACTGATAGTACTGGATTAAGGGCTGTCAATAAGATAACACAGAATTTGTACCCTGTGGTAGCAAATCCATAGACCTTACTAACTTGTTTAACACCTGAGCTAACCTGGTTCACTGTTTTAGGCCTAAGAGATGCCTTCTTTTGCCTCCCTATCCACGAAGCCAGCCAGAAAATTTTTGCATTCAAACACAAGCTCACATAGCCCATGTGCCTGAAGGCTTCAAAATTCTCCACTTCGAGTGGAGAACAGCTTGCAAAGACCCAGAGTCCTGGGAAGCTCCACAAGAGGAAAGGAGGCTGTTACAGTACATAGATGATCTTCTAGTAGCCACTCAGACGAGGGAAGCGAGAGAAGCCTGGACGGTAAGCCTTTTGAATTTCCTAGGACTCCAAGGCTGCAGAGTCTCAAAGAAAAAGGCACAGGTAGTGAAACAGAAGGTAATCTACCTGGGGTAAGAAGTGAGTGCTGAGCAGCAGACTTTAAGGCAGGGAAGCCCTATGCCAAACCCTGAACCCCAGACAACGAAAGAACTCCAAACCTTCTTAGGCATGGCAGGGTGGTGCCAGCTGTGGGTTTATAATTATGGACTGTTCGCCAGACCCCTCTATGCTCTTATTGCCAATGGGAACTGTGATCTCCAGTGGACAAGAGACGCCACACAGGCCTTTCACCAGCTAGAGAGTCCCCTCATGTCGGCTCCAGCTTTGAAACTTCCAGATGTAAGTAAAGCATTCTTTCTATTTTTCCACGCAAGGAATTGCCCTGGGAATATTGGCTCAGGACTTGGGTCCATACCGGAGGGCAGTTGCTTACTTCTCTAAGCAACTAGATGCAACAGCCAAAGGATGGCCAGGTTGCCTCAGAGCTGTAGCAGCAGTTGTGCTGAACATTCAAGAGGCACACAAGTTTACCCTGGGACAAAAATGACTGTGCTAGTATCCCACACAGCATCCGCAGTACTGGAAATAAAGGGTGGCCAGTGGCTTTCACCAGAGAGGTTTCTGAAATACCAGGCCATCATGGTAGAGCAAGATGATGTCGAGATAGTGGTGACTAATATTGTCAACCCAGCTTCTTTTCTCAGTGGAATCAAGGAGAAGCAGTACACCATGATTGCCTAGAGACCATTGAAGCTACCTACTCCAGCCGCCCAGACTTAAAGGACACTCCTTTGGACGATGCAGAGACCTGGTTCACTGACAAGAAAGCGACATTGCAAAGTTCACAGTGACTACCTGCAGAGAGGTAATAGAGTCTGGACCCTTACCAACAGGTATCTCTGCACAGAAGGCTGAGATAAATGCATGGACCCATGCCTTAGAAACAGCAAAAGGCATTCAGAGTTGTGCATGCGCATGGAGCCATCTGGAAGGAGAGGGGACTGCTGACCTCACAGGGAAAGAAGAGACAATCCAGCTGCTGGAAGTAGTTCAGCTACCTGAAAAAGCATATTAAGGCACACCAGAGAGTGAGCTTAAAATTGGAGGAAAGAAATGAGCTGGCAGATGGAGAGGCAAAGAAAGCAGCAAAGGGTGAGGTACAGATTTTCCTTGAAGGTAAGCCATAATACAATAATACTAATCAAAAGAGACGTACAGCTGCCAGGGGTGGGCTACCATTGAAAGAGAGCTAGTAATCCCTTCCCATTTTCGTGGTTACTAGTGAAGGAAGGGCACTAGAAAACACACTAGGGCCTAACTAGTTAAAGCCTTTTATAGAGTGTGGCTCCTTTCTCGAAATGACCAAGGCTGCGAGTGATACAGACTGCATTGGAATGAAGTGTTGACTTTGAAGTAGTAATTCCCACAGGCTTTCTAGAACACACATCTGATTGAAAGAATTGTTGTATTGTTGTCAGGAATTTAAATACCACTATCACTCAGGTGAGCCGATAATGTGATCCTCGCTTCCAGACTAACCTCAAAATACCCCCTGGGCCAAAACTCGGTCAGACTGGGAGAGGCCATGGGCCTGTACAGCAGCGGCAAATCAACTTTTCAGAATTCCCAAGGAAAGGGGGGTATCAGTATTTACTGGTATTAATAGATACATTTTCAGGGTGGCCAGAAACATTCCCCACCAGAACTGTCAAAGCTCAAGAGGTGACCAGATCATTTTTACAAGAGATAATACCACGCTTCAGAGTTCCAGCCACAATATCCTCAGATAAAGAATCACCTTTCATTTTTAATAGTGCAACAAATTAGTAGCCATCTGGGCATAGATTAAGAACTTCACACCCCATACCGCCCCCAATCAAGTGGCCAGGGGGAGAGAATTAATCATTTGATTAAGCAGCAAATCATAAGACTGGGGCAAGAAGCTCTTCCACTAGCACTATTGCAAATTCAAACTAAACCTTTTGAGCTAAAGGAATGCTGAATCCTTTTGGAATGCCTTATAGAAGACAATAGAATACAAGGGGAATGTCCAGAATGTCCACTTACATGGTGGCATTAAGCAAACGGCTCAGAGTAATTGAGAAACTTGTGGCTGGAACTCGGAGCAGGGAGTTAGATAGCCTGGGGATGATGTATATGTTAAGTCTCTTACAGAGAAGACTTCGGAACCACAGTGGGAGAGACCACTGCAAGTACCTCTCACCACCTTCACTGCAATCAAAATCAAAGAGCAGAATGCTAGATCCATCACTCTCGGGTGAAGAAGGCCCAGAAGCCCCTTCAGGAGTGACACCAGGAGACAATGAACTGAGACTAAAACTTATTCGGGCAAAATGAGTATATTGTGGTCGGGAGTAGCTCATACTTTAGTGTACAGAATTGTTTTGTATGGAATTATAACTGAAGTTTTAGAACTAGAGAGTACCTCTACCCAAAGCAATGCTGAATGGCCTTGGTCCCTGGCATTTAATCAGTATACTATCCATGTGAAAACCCTCTGAGATAAAAGATTTAAACATATCTACTGTAGTAATCCATGAGAATCAGGTATGTGAGGAGCAAGAATAGCAAGAACAGGAACTGTGAACACTTCAAGGAATCTGAGGAGAAGAAATCAAAGTAAAGTGCTGGGTCATCAATAGGATGGCTTATGAGAGACCAGATGTAATTAGTGTCTGAACCTCCCCTGGTGTATATGAACACCAGGAAGTCTGTGATAACCTAAGTGAATCAGATGCTGGTGTAATTTCACCCTGATACAGCCTGTAGAAGTGACCAGCCTTTGAGCTCGAGTTACTGTCAGACTTTCATTTGAATTCAAAGTGGACATTGCACTTTTTACCACAGCGGGGCCTTATACACCCCATACTAGTTCAGACTCTACCCAAACTCCAAACTTGAACCTAACGTAGTAAAGAATGTGACTGAACAACAGCTATTATCCAATCCAGAATGGTCTCTCAAACGTGTGGAGTTGATAATGCAAATTAGCATCTCAAAAATCCAACCAGCCTGCTCCTCCTTCCTAAAAACTTCCTTTGAGGGCTGGACAACATGGTCACAAAAACAGGCATATCTCAGGAGCAGACAAGAAAGGAAGGAGCCAGCTCTCCTGGTGCCTAAAACCAGGAACACCAAGAAATCAGTTTCCTTAGGTCATTTTCCAAACTGGTTGGCTGAACCCCCAGGCAATGGCTGGTAAAGGGTGCTGAACTGCAGGTGGTAAATCAACCCAAGCAAGGAAGGTGATTTTCCTTATTTATAGCTATCCCTTTTCCTACTGAGATTTGGATCAGTGATTGTCCCAGTCTGAGGCGGTTAGGTTCTGCTTAAAAGAGGTAGAGAGAGAGACCCCCTCAGAGCACAGCAGCAAGCTGTAAGATTTTGAGCATCACTTTTGTGCTGAGTGTTTCAAGTAGCAGAAACCTGATCCCAGTCTCTTCTGAGGCACTGCAATGAATTTAGGCTCTTCTCTCAAGATTTCCCCTCCATTATCTTCTGCCCTGAACACAGTCCACAGCTTGATCTTAGCTAAGGGCAAGGTGGGTGAGGTTTTGTAGACCAGGAGAGACATTCCTGCTTGCCACACATCTGGGAAATCAAGTGCTTTGGAGGGGGAGGGAGAAGTTAGATTCCCTGAGGTCTCTACATTTCAGAACAAACATCTGTCTCAAGTATGACCTAAACCTCTGTCAGATACACTTGTGAAGTGTGTCTGAATTTGCAGTGTGAGCCCAGCACATCCCTCTGGCAGGGAGGGATGGTCATGGACAGAAAGCAGTTCCTGTTCCCCATAACAAACATCTAACTGGCATATTAGGGACAAGATTAGGAGTTTTAAATGGAATTGATTCAGAAGTACTGATGAATAAACTGGCTGCTGCAGCAGGTAGCCTAACAAAATTGAAGCAGCCTTTATAGCAATCTCTATTGGCATTAGGAACTAGCCAGTGACAGATTTCAAAAGTACTGCCAAAGTAAAGAAGTATGAAAAGGCCGGGGACCAAGACCACAAATTGATAGTAGAAGCACTTAGTATAGTTCAAGATAATGTGTCTTTATCTTTCGGTTGTATACAAGCACAGTTATGGATACAAGCAACAGCAGCTCTGATCATATAGGAAAGGAGTGAAGGTAATTTTCCAGCTGAAATTCAGAAAATTGAATGGGATAATGCAATTGATTTCGAAAGGAAGTTTTAATCCTGGTGGACTAGGGTGAATTTCACCTATGATCCTGTTTCTAATGTGGCCACTGCCTTTGTGCTTACCATACGTAATGCCACTGTTTATGTTATCCATCCCATCATTGCCCTAGGATTAAACCATGAAAAACAACACTCTATCCTTCAGAACATAGAGTGTGGGCACGAAAAGATGAATGAAAAGTAGCAGACAGTAAACTTAGAATCCTGCATTACTAGAGAACAAATGGGATTCATTTGTGAAAGCAATACTGTTAATGCTCAAGATGTGTTTGGACACTGAACAGAGTATTTGCCACTTTGAAATTCATCCAGTCACTGACCAGAAAACTGTGCTCGTATATACTGGAAAAGGGTGTATGTTTGAGAACTGCTTGTGCTGCTGTACAAATTGATAGCAATGACGTTATTCTGTCTAGTAGAAACCATTCTAATCTCTGTATTTGTAATTTTGTTAAGATTATTGGGTGTGATTTTTCGTATTTGGTACCAGTAACATCCCACCAGCTGATTACAGCCAATTACACAGTGTATCACAGACTACTACCTACCCCTATTGGGGTGAACCTTACATTGGTAAAACAATTAATTAAGCACCAAGACCTATTAGAAGTCTTGAAAGAAATCCGAGAAAGTGGAAAGAAAACCTTAATTACTGTCCAACATGATACAAAGGAGATAACCAGAGTTCTACAAAAAATAAAATATGGATCATCACGGGTGAGATGTTATCTTTGGGTAGTCACCAACTGCAAATGGAATCTTTAATAAGTTGTGCCACCCTATTGTAGTTTTACTAATATTAGCTGGGATAAGCTTAGGATTATCTATTACATTGTTAATTTGGAACTGGAGAATACTACAACGAATGGCTGTACTAACCTCTTTATCAAACATACATAGTGAAGCATTAAAAGACACTTATTGTCATGAAAGTTTTCATTAAGTAAAAGAATTTACTTATTTCCTAGGAAAGGGGGGAATGAGACAGAGTAGGGATCCATCCTGAATTAGGTGAAGTGTCTAACAACGGTGAAAAGTCAAACGGCCAAAGCTGAAGGAAAAGCTCGCATGCCGAGACAGCAAGGAGACAGAGAAAGAAAAACAGAAAAGACCACGAGGTCAATTTGCCCTGACCTAGAAATTCCTTTGATAAAGAAGAACTGGTGCTAAGTGTCATGAATATGTATGAACTTATTGTGAAAGTGTATGCATATGCATTTGGAAGGGGGATAAAAGGAGGTCTGAAATTTTCAGGGGTATGCATGCCTTTTGAGGAGAATTTTTCTCCGTGTGTGTCCAGCGCCGTAAATAAACATACCGAGCTTTACAACTTTTATAAAGTTGTGAGGTTTCTTCTTTTCTCCGCAAAACAATAGTTACCATTGTTGGCATGAATCCTATTCATTTATCACACCACCATTTCCCTCATTCGATCCCTGGCACTCAGAGCAGCTAAGGAATGGAGTCACATCCAGGGGTGTCCCCAGGGCTCAGGACTGGAGCCAGGTGAGTTCAATCTCTTTATTGTTGATCTAGACAAGGTTATCGAGGGTGCTCTCAGTCAGTTCCCAGGTGAGCCCAAGCTGGTGGCAGTGTGGCTGTGCTGGAGGACAGGAAGCTCTGCAGAGGGATCTGGCCAGGCTGGAGCCATCCAGGGGCCCAGGACAATGGGATGAGGTTCACCAAGGCCAAGGGCCGGGTCCTGCCCCGGGCTCACAACCACCCCAAATCCCTGGCCCTGCCCTGCCCCTGATCCTCACAGCCTGTTCTGTCTCCTTCATCCCTGCATTGCCTGGGACTTTCTGGGACAAGGGAGCTCTGCTCTGGGGTGGAGGGAGGTCCAAGTGCCACCATTGGAGGGGGAACCAGCACTGATCAGGTTTGTGTCCTTTGGGGGTCAGGAACTGATGAGACTCAGAGGCATAGAAAGTTTCTCTTCATGGCCAACAGACCATAGTCGAACAGGACACAATTTAATAACAATCACACTCTTCCCTGAGCTATGTGCAATGTCCCAGCAGTGTCTGATGAGTGCACCATCCACAGGTGATTTCCATACTAAATGTAATTTTAGACAAATGTGGTAATAGATATAAACACAATTAAGTTATTGTATCAGGATTCTCCTCCTGGAGTGGGTGCAAAACAGCTCAATCAATTCCTAATTTGCAAAATTTTCAGTGGTGGATGGAGAACAGAGGTCAGGCTGCTTTTCATGTTGAGGAAATGCTGAAGTCAGCCTGACTCATTTCATCTCCTCATGCCCTGGCTGATCTCCCCTCTTTCCCCTTCCACCCATTGGCTCTTGTCTCCCCCCAGCTCCCTGTGAAGAGCCTGGCTCTGTGTTCTCCATCCCCTCCTGGCTGGCACTGCCAGGCTGGGATGAGGAGCTCCTCAGCCTTCCCTGCTCCAGGCTGGACCAGCCCAGCTCCCTCAGCCTCTGCCCACAGCCCAAGGGCTCCAGCCCCACCTTGGAGGCCCTTCCCAGACCCTGCTCCAGCTGCCAGACATCTTTCCTGCCCTGGGGAACCAAACCCGGCCACAGTGACCTGGATAATCCCCGTCCTTGCTGTCCTGGTCACACAACCCTGGCCCCTTGTCCCTATGTCAGGCTCTGGGGTGGATCCTGTGGAACATCCTTTGGTGGAGGCTGTGGCTCCAGGTGGGCCGGGAGGATCCCGGGGGACAGGGACCCTTCTGGGCATGAACAGCATTGGACTTGTTGGGAGCAACTGTGAGGGGGAGCTGGGGTGGAGTGACCAACCCAGTGACCTGACACAGCCCTGCTGGGATGTCACACAGCCCCTCTGGGATGTCACAGCCTGCTCTATGCTGTCACAGCCCAGTCTCTAATGTCACACAGATGGTCTCTGATGTCACAGCCAATTCTCTAATGTCACACAGATGGTCTCTGATGTCACAGCCAGCTGTGTGATGTCACAGAGGCAGTCTGTGATGCAATAGCTTCTCAATGACCTCACCTAACCCACTCTATCATGTTATAGTCCACTCTGTGACCTAATGTTCCCAGATGATAAATTGTCTCCACCAGCTGAGCTGACACCTGGAGCTTGTTCTCCACAGCCCCAGGCCTATGGAAACCACACAATGCCCATTGTGTGAGAAGGGGAACTGGAAGTTCACCGGCCTCAGCATCCTGCTGGAACATTGGGCTCCACGACCACCAGGGACCACCAGAGAGACCCCCAGGACAGAAGAACACATGGGTAAAGGGGAGGGGAAATGTGTTAATTATTTTGGGGAAATGATCATTATATATATGTTTAGTCCAGGACAATAAATGAATATGTGTGCAAAATACAGAATATAAACAGAAACTTTCCTGTACTCAGCATGCACGGCTTTGGGAGGAGCTCCCCCCGTGCATCCAGCTGAATAAAGAATGCTGCTTCTTAATGCTACTCTCGTGTTAAGGAGTTTTCTGTTTTACACAATTTTTGGTAACACTCCCACTGCCAAGGAAAGCTCTGTCTGCTGCTGTTCACAAACAGAGAAGGGCTGGTGGCAGATGTGGGGCTTAGAGCTGCCAGGGGCACAGTGACCATGGAATATCAAGTTTTCAATGTTCTGTGAAAGAAGGAGGGGCAGCAACAAAACTTCTGCACTGGAATTAGGAAGGGCAGACTTTGGCCTATTTAGGATGCTGATTTGGGGAGTACCAAATCAGGTACTGATTTTTTTAAGGGAAACATCCCTAAAAACAAAGGGATCCAGGACGGACACATTTCAACAAAGTAATCTTAAGGGGGAAGGAGCAGCCTGTCCCAGCATGGCAAAAGATGAGCAGGTGAGGAAAATTACTGGCCTGGCAGGGCATGGAGCCTTTGTGGGAACTCAGAGAGAAAAAGGACCAGCAGCTCAGGAAGTGTTTAAAGATGTCGTTAGATTATACAGAAAGAAGATTAGAGAGGTTAAAGGTCCATTAGAACTTAATCTAGTGGCTTCTGTAAAGAAAAATAAGAGTTTTTATTTAAAAAAATATAGCAAAAGAATGGAGAAGAAGAACCTCCACTCTTTATTGGATGCAGTGGAGAATATAGTAACTAAAGATAAGGAAAAGGCTGAGCTACTTAACACATTGTTTGCCTCAATTTTCAATATTAGGACAGGTTGTCCTCAGGACAAGTGTTCTCCTGAGCTGGTAGATGGGCACAGGGAGCAGAACAGCCTGTGTAATCCAGGAGGAAGTAGCTGGGGACCTGCTGAGCCACTCAGATGCCCACAGGTGTATGGGATCAGATGGGATCCATCCTAGGGGGATGAGGGAGCTGTGGATGAGCTCCCAAGCTGCTCTCCATCATTTACCATCAGGGCTGGCTCAGCAGGGAGCTCCCAGAGGACTGGAAGTGCCAATGTGAGCCCATCCCCAAGAAGGGCTGGAAGGAGGAGTTGGGGAACTCCAGGCCTGTCAGCCTGACCTGGGTGCCCAGCAAGGTTATGGAACAGATCACCCTGAGTGCCACCACAGGGTGCCCACAGGAGGCCGAGGGATCAGAGCCAGCCAGTGTGGATTTAGGGGTGGCAGGTCCTTCCTGACCAACCTGGTCTCCTTTTATGACCAGGTGACCCACCTGTGGATGTGGAAAAGGCTGTGGACGTTGTGTACCTGGAATTCAGCAAAGACTTTGACACTGTCTCTGACAGCATTCCCTGGAAAAGCTGCAGCCCACGGCTTGGGCAGGTTCCTTCCTTGCTGGGAGATTTAAGAGCTGGCTGGAGGCTGGGCCCAGAGAGTGGTGGGGATGGTACTGCACCCAGCTGGTGTCCAGGCACTGGTGGTGCCCCCAGGGGTCTGTGCTGGGCCCAGTCCAGTTTAATATCTTCACTGATGATCTGGGTGAGGGGATCGAGTCCACCATGCACAAATTGCAGATGGCACCAAGCTGGGTGTGAGTGTGGATCTGCTGGAGGGCAGGACAAGAAGACACAGCCTTAAGCTGCACCAGGGGAGGTTCAGGCTGGACAAGAGGAAGAAGTTCTTCACAGAAAGGATGAGTGGGAACTGGAATGTGCTGATCAGAGGGGAGGTGGCAGAGTCACTGTCCCTCTCCAGTGGCACTTAGTGGCATGGTCTGGGCGACAAGGCAGTATTAGGGCATTGGTTGGACTTAATGATCCTAAAGGTCTTTTCCAGCCTATTTGATTCTGTCATTCTCTGATGATTGGGAAACTCTCGGGCCATTGTGACACTGCAGTGCCTCATGGAACAAAGAGGACCATGGTGACACCATGCAGCACCACAGAACCAGGGGTCCACTGTTATGCTCTGGGGCTAAATGGACCCAGGGAGTGCACCGTGACACTCTGGGTCCTCGTGGAGCCACAGAGGCCATTGTGACACTGCAGGACCTTGTGTAACCAAGGGGTTTCACCATTTTGACACTGCAAACCCAAGGAGACCACTGGGAGACTCCAGGGCCCAGTGGAACCAAGGAGCTGTTCTGACACTGCGGGACATCATGGAACCAAGGGGACATTGTGACACTGCAGGATCCTGTGTAACCAAGGGGCCACTGTGACACGATGGAGCTTCAAGGAATCTGAAAGGATGTTGTGACACTGTGTGGCCTCATGGAAACAAGGAGTCCATTGTGTCACTGATGGACTTGTAGAACCACAGAGACCATGGTGACAGTGTGGGACCTCATGTGACCATGGGGCCATTGTGACACCATGGGGCCCCATGGAAGCAAGGGGCCACTGTGAAACTGCAGGACCAATGACAAGATTGTGACACTGTGATGCCTCATGGAACCAAGGAGTCCATTGTCACATTCTGGGGCCCCATGGAACCAAGGAGACCAGTGTGACAGTGCAGGGCCTGATGTGACCAAGAGGCCATTGTGACACTGAGGGGCCCCAAGGAACCAAGGATATCTTTGCAGATGTCACCAAGCTGGATGTGAGTTTTGATCTGAGGGAACATAGGAGTGGTCTGCACAGGGACCTTCATTGGCTGGATCCAGAGGATGAACCCAACAAGGTGAGTTTTAAAAAAACCAAGTGCCAGGCCCTGCTATTTGGTCCCAGTACTACAAGCTGGGGACAGAGTGGCTGGACAGCAGCCAGGCAGAAAGGGACCTGCAGGGACTGATGGACAGCAGGCTGGACATGAGCCAGCAGTGTGCCCAGGTGGCCAAGAACACCAATGGATCCTGTCCTGGATCAGGAATGGTGTGGCCAGCAGGAGCAGAGTTGCTGTGCCAGCACTAATCTGCCCCCAGCTCTGCACAGAGACATTGCTGCTGCAGTTCCAGAGAAGGCAACAACAGGGCATCTCTGCAGAAAACACTGCTAGGAGATCCTTTAGTTGCTTTAAAGCCACCAAGAGTGCAGCCCTTCATTGACAGAGTCTGTGGCTACAGGGACGGCGGAGAGACACAAAATGAGAAATGGCACAAAAAATGACATTTCTTTGTGGACAATACTAACAAAAAGCAAAAGAACCTGCAAGATGAAACCAACAAGAAGTATCAAAGATGACTTTTATTGCAAGTGATTTGCAGAAATTGGCCAGCTGTTTAATGTTTCAGAAAGCATCCAGTCATCAGTCTCCACACTGCAGCCTTGAGCTCCTGGTTCCTCAGGCCTTAGATGAAGGGGTTCAGAGCTGGAGTAACCACCGAGTACAGAACTGAAAGGGCCAGATCCAGGGATAGGGAGGAGATGGAGAGGGGCTTCAGGTAGGCAAGCAATGCAGTGCTTACAAACAGGGACACCACAGTGAGGTGAGGAAGGCAGGTGGAAAAGGCTTTGTGCCGTCCCTGCTCAGAGGGGATCCTCAGCACAGTCCTGAAGATCTGCACATAGGAGAAAACCATGAACACAAAACAGCCAAATACCAAACAGGCACTAACAGCAAGAAGCCCCAGTTCCCTGAGGTAGGATTTGGAGCAGGAGAGCTTGAGGATCTGTGGGATTTCACAAAAGAACTGGCCCAGGGCATTGCCATGGCACAGGGGCAGGGAAAATGTATTGGCCGTGTGCAGCAGAGCACAGAGAAGGCCACTGGCCCAGGCAGCTGCTGCCATGTGGGCACAAGCTCTGCTGCCCAGGAGAGTCCCGTAATGCAGGGGTTTGCAGATGGACACGTAGCGGTCATAGCACATGATGGTCAGGAGGGAAAACTCTGCTACAATAAAGAAGAGAAAAAAAAATAGCTGTGTGACACATCCTATGTAAGACACATCCCTGGTGTCCCAGAGGGAATTGTGCATGGCTTTGGGGACAGTGGTGAAGATCATGCCCAGGTCGCTGAGCGCCAGGTTGAGCAGGAAGAAGAACATGGGCGTGTGCAGGTGGTGGCTGCAGGCTACGGTGCTGATGATGAGGCCGTTGCCCAGGAGGGCAGCCAGGGAGATGCCCAGCAAGAGGCAGAAGTGCAGGAGCTGCAGCTGCTGCGTGTCTGCCAATGCCAGCAGGAGGAAGTGCCTGATGGCGCTGCTGTTGGACATATGTGGTATCTTGGCATGAGGATCTGTAAAAAAATAATAATGGAATAGTGGTGTTTGGAGAGGACTTGAAATATCTCAGCACAGCCTGGGGGCACTTTCCTCCCACTGCCTGCCCAGGGCTCTGCTGCCTGGAGCTGTCCCTGCCAGCAGCTGCTTCCCTGTGCCCAGGGCTGGGCCCTGCCAGTGCTGCCAGAGCCCAGCCCAGCCCTGGGGGCTCAGCTCTGCCCTGCAGACCCCTCCCAGCTCTAGCACTGCCCAGGGGTAGCTCTGGCTCTGCAGGCTCTGATGGCAACATCAGAGTAACCCTGAGGAGGCTGGAAAAGCAACGCTGATGCTCCCTGTGAGGGGCCCTGTGCTGATTTCTGTCACTGCCTGCTATATTCAGTCTGTGATTTTTTTTTTTTTAATTCTCAACCTGAATTAGGAGATCAATATCTATGTGCAATTTACCATCCAGGCAACCCAGAGCAGTTTATTAAAAAAGCAAGATTTGCCCTTTTATGCAGCCCCCGTCTTGCTATGCTCCCTGTATAATTTACTTGGAAATGTTCTGCAGTAAAATGCCATGCTGGGAGCAGTCCTGAACAATGGATCATCCTCCCCACACAAGGATAACACTTCCAAGCCTTACCAGCTGTCTCCTCCCACCCAGATCTTGTCCCCCAGTGCTGGGAGGAGCTGCCAGGGCTGGCTGAGAGCTGTCCCTGGCAGGCAGCAGAGTCCCTGCCCCAGCACAGTGACCTGGGCTGCAGGACCCTGCTCTGCAGGACAGCCCTGTGCACCCCTGGCTGCTCTGCACAAGAGACAATCAGAGAATGTACTCACAGAGTCTGTAGGCATTGGGATGTTCCAGGTTTAGGAGATGGCTCCAGGAGCTGCAGCTGCATTGTCCTGCAGCCAGAGGTTCCTGTGCCAAGGGCTGGCAGTGATTGTGCCCCAGGCACTTCTCAGCACCTTCCCAGCCCTGACTGATTGAAGCTCTCTGTGCCTCTGTGCTGTGCCCAGGGTGGCTGCAGGCAGTGCCCCAGCCCTGCTGGGCTGGGAGAAGAGCTGCTCATCAAGAGAAATGTGCTTTTGAAGCTTTGCTTGGTTACCAGGAACTGCCTCTGGTCCAGGAGCCCAGCTCAACTCAGCAGCACAGACACAGCAGAGGCACTTTAATGAGCCTCTGGGGCTTTGTGCTCAGGCCCTGAGCATCACTCCCTGAGAGGGAGCTGAAGAAACCTCTCCAGAACTCCACATCAGAATAAAACTCCAATGTTTCTTGGATTTTATTGGGTCCCACTGAGGGACACGACTGAGAAAGCGTCCCCAGACCCCAGGCAGAGCAGAGAACTGCATGCAGTGATGACAGGTGAGGACAAAGAGAAGCCAAGTCCTGGTGCCCTGGGGCACAGCAGGGTCTTTGCCACCAAGGGCTGGGAGGAGACACCTTGTCCTGAGGCCATGGGGCCTCCTGGCACAGCCCCAGCCAGGCTGGGCACTGTCAGCCCTTTGTCCTGCCCTCAGCATCTCCCCCTAGCCCACATCCCAGTGGCCTCAAGGATCTGCTGGAAGGAGTCCCTGGGGAGCCTTGCTCAGGAATGGCCCTGGGGGTCCTTAATGCTCCCAGGGACTGCAGGTTTTTCAAAGGACTTTGAGTTTGGCTTTTGCCTTGGAGTCTCTGAGAGGTTTGTGCAATCATGGCCTCCAATTATCTGTTGTAATTAGTCCCTGGAGCGGCTTTGTCAGTAACAACATTCAGTGGGGCTCATTAATACTTCAAGGTACTTCAGTTATTTGAAGGTATTTGGCGTTTTGCTTTTGATTCAGACTTTGTGAGACGTTTGTTCAATCATGGCCCCAATTATCTGCTTTAACGAGTCCCTTGAGAGCTTTGTACTGACACTCAGTGGGGCTCATTAATGCCTTGAGATACTCAAGGATTTTGAGGTACTTTATGGATTTAAGAATACATTTAGTACTTTTAAGGATTTTCCTGAGTATCTGAGAGGTTTTTTGTGTCATTCTGGCTTCCAATTCTTTCTTCCAAGGTGTCCATGAGGAGCCTGTGTTGGGTATCTTCCCCCTTTCTGTTTTACAACAAAGATGGAACTGAAAGAATTTTAAGACTTTCTAAAAGCATCCAAAGAAACATGAGACAATTCACAATGCAACAACAATCACTAAGAGAATTAATAGTCTTCTTTTCGCTAGATATCATGCAACCCTTTAGTCCCTTGGATTCAAGGAGTTTATTGACCCAGTCTTTGTTTTCCACTTGAAGCTTCTTGAACCCTTCCTTCAGTACCTAAATGCTCTTGTGGATTGACTTGCTGTGGACGAGAGGTTCATGCAACACATCCCTCAGAGTCTACACAGCCATGCTCATGTGCCCTGAGTAAAAACTCTATCGCTGTTCTGCAAGGTGGCATGTCTGATGGTCTCTATGTCTGAGAGCAGGCCACTCAATGTGAGGGAGGTAGCATTGGTTTGCTTACTTAACAGGCACCCAAGATGGTCTAATTGTCCTAAAGTTTTAGCTGCAGCCACTCAAGATAGTCCAAGTTGAGGGTGCTACCATCTGATACCTGGATTAAAGCTTGCAAAGCCACCTCTTTGATATCATCCAGTACTTCTCTGGGGATACCTGCTGCTTGATCATCTGGTCAGCTGTGTTGTCCTTCTCCAGCTAGATGGTTGATTGTCAATTCCACCCTTGCCTCATTATTAGCATAGTCTGCTGTTAATTGATTTAGTAAACACTTCCATCCCCCTTCCCACAGGATGTATTCTTTAGGTGAAAACAACATGGTCATAATATATTTTAAATCATAGGGAGTTATGATGTGCTGTAAACATGGCCCTCATTAGGCCATTAAAACAAGGAAAGTCTTTCCTATGGTCTTTAGCGTCCCTACACAGATCTTTGATTTCCCCATAAACCAATGGCTGATACCTGGGATTCTGCCCCCTTCTTTCAAAACATACCAGGGCAATGAGGAGTTTCAAGGTTATTTGCCAGTCTCCTTCCTTAACTGGAGGCATGGCCCAGAGTGGAAAGGATGATTGACAGTTGGGGCATGACCCGCAGTTTTTGAGGTGGAGTCTGGAGGTTCGTTCAGGGCAGAAGAGAAGGTTGTGGTAGCAGGAAGTGGAGGAGCCAAGACGGAGGGAGGATGCTCAGGCTTCTGAGCCACATTCAGGCTCCTTCCATCTTGACTCTCCAAGGCATGATACTCTAAGATAGCCTGGCCATCACCATCTTGGACCACCGTGGAAGGTCTGAGAAAGGCAGGTTTGAAGGGAGGTCCTGAGTTAGGCGTGACCAACAGATTGAGTTTTCAACACACTTCTGGCTGGGTCTCAAGGATGGTACAGAAGATGGGAAGCATGCGGTGTGCAGTGGCATCCCTTTTTGATCGAAAGGTTGTACAGTTTAACTCCTAATGAGTCCCAAAATTCAGTGGTATGGATTTTGTCAGCAGAGGCATCTGGAAAATTTTTAACGCTCCACCCCATGATTAATTTTAATTCATCCTTTGAAAATATTATGTCATGATCAATGAAAATTAAAGCATCCATATATGCTGTTTTCTACTTTGGACATCTGGCTGCCCATTTTTCTCTGTCTGTGCCTTATGTGGAAGAGCCACCAGAACACCCCAAATCAATTATGGGATGGGGGTGCCTATTGTAAGAACACAGTGGCAAAAAGGGCAATAAATGTCTTGCATTTCCCCAAACCCACCTACAATCCTATACAGGTGAAACCATTGTTGTCCCTGGCGATCCTGGCCAAGGTCCCTTGAAGCAACAATGAATCCAATGGGCCAAGCACAATCCAAAATCCTGGGGAGCACTGGCTTATCCATCAGCTAATGCCAGCTGATGTGACTGACACAGGGAGCCCTGAATGTCATGGTCCCTGTTCAGGCACCAAATGTCCCAATGAGGGTGGCTGCAACAAACCTCTCTGGTTCCCTGACTTCAGGGCGAGAGTGGCGAAAATGAAAAGGGGCAGGATGAATGGAGTTGTTTAAAAGGAACTTTAATAACAGGGTGAAAAACAATAAACATGGAGAAGTCGAGAACAGTGTGAGGGGCAGGATCCAAAGACCTGAGTCAAAGGGGAAGCAACAACATAGACACTTGGGGGTAGAACACTCTTGAACAGTAACCATATAGGGGAAACAAGAAACCAGTAGGGGAGGAGAACTTGGACAACTTAGCATAACAACACTAAAGGCTTATGGGGAAACTCTCAAGCTCACCCTAAGTTAGACAGATGATTTCCCAGGGCTTGAAACTCATGCCCAATTCTTTTGGGGTAAAATCTGGATGACTCTGAGTTACAGCTGGGCTATCTCCTACACTGCTGCTTTGCTCTGGCCCCTTGGGAACATGTGGCCCAACAGAGCCTCAATGATGTCCTTGATTCCACAAGGCTCTAGAGGGTCACAATGGTCCCTTGGATCCATGGTGCTCTGCAGTTTCACAATGGCCCCATCATTTCACAAGGCTCACAAATGTCCCATTGGTCTCCATAGGAATGAAACCACAGAGCCCCATGTTTCAGGAGCTGATGAACAGCAACCACCAGAGGCCAAGGCAAGCCTGACCTGTCTGTCCTGGCAGGTTTGCTTGGAGCAACCCTTGGATATTTGAAATTATGAAAGTGGAGTCCTAATTTCAGGCATTTGTGCCTGGAGAAGGATGATTTTTTCTAAGTAAACCAAAGCACAGAGTACTTTCCAATGTTTGGTCAACAGGTGAGTGGTGCCCCTCAGGAGTTAAAGACCAGCCAGATTTGTCTGTCCTGGCAGCTTTTGTCTGGCAGCAATCCTTCGATACACAGAAATTTGGAGGTGCAATCCAAATTTTGGCCATGGATACCTGGAAAAGATGGACAGTTCTTTTCTATACAAAGGAAAGCCCAGAGCCTCAGTGTTTCAGGGGCAGATGGAAGTGGCCTTCCACATTCCAAGGTCAGCCAGACCTGTCAGGTGACCCCTGGGAGGCCAAGGCAGCCACACCTATTTCATGTTCCCGTGCTTCTGCAGAGCCCTGCAGTGTCACAATGGCTCCTTGCTTCCATGAGGCCTTGCAGTTCTACAATGGTTCTCTTGCTTCCATGATGCCCTCAGGTTTCATAATGGTCCCTTGATTACACAAGTCCTTAAGGATGTTAATAGTGTCCATGGTTCCACAAGGCCCCACAGTGTCATAATGCTCTATTGGTTCCATGAAGCCTTGCTGTGTCCAATGGCCCCTTGGTTCCAGTGAGGCCCAGTAGTGCAACAATGATTCCCTTGGTTCCACAAGTTCCCAAAGTGTCACAATGGCCCCTTCCTTTCTTGAGGCCCTGCAGGATCACAATGGTCTCCATGATTCCATGGGGCCTTGCAATGTCACAATGGTCTCCATGCATCCAAGGTGCCTCGCAGGATCACAACGGCCCTTTGCCTCCACGAGGCCCTGAAATGCAGCAATGGCCTCTTGGTTCCACAAAGCCCTGCTGCTTCACACTGGCCCCTTGGGACCATGCGGCTCAACAGAGCCACAAAGATGTCCTTGGTTCCATGAGTCCCCATAGTGTCACAGTGGCCCCTTGGATCCATGGTGCTCTGCAGGGTCACAATGTTCTCCTTGGTTCCACAAGTTCCTACAGTGTAAGAGGATCCACAAGGGCGTGCAGTGTCACCATCGCCCATTGGTCCCACAGTGCTCCACAGTGTCACAATGGTCTCCTTAGGAAGGAGACAAGTGAGCCCCAGTGGTGCAGGGGCAGATGAGAGGCAGTCACCAGAGGCCAAGTCTAGCCAGATTTGACATGTATGGGCAGATTTTGTCTGGGAGTGACCCTTGGATAGAGAGAATTTTAGACTCAGAATCCCAATTTTGGCCATGGGCGCCTAGACAAGAACAACAGTTCTTTCCCATAGGAATAAAAGCACAGAGCCCCAGTGCTTCATGGTCAGATGGGAAGTGGCCCTTGACATGTCAGATTCAGGGGGACCTTTCAGACAGCCCCCAGGAGTCCAAACCAGGCAGACCCGTTCCATGTTCCCTTGACTTCATTGGTCCTAACACTGTCACAATGGTCTCCTTGATTCCATGAGGTCTGGCAATGTCACAATGGCTTCTTGGTTTCATGAGCCCCAACAGAGTCACAAGGGTCCATTGGCCCCACGCAGCCCCACTGTGAACCAATGGCTCCTTGTTTCTATTTTAAATCAATCCCAATCAAACCACAGTTTGATCATTGATCCTTACTTCCATAGGGCCCATGATTTGCACAATGGTCTCCTTGATTCCATGATTCCTGGATTCCACAGTCTCACCATCGTTTCCTTGGATCTCCATTGACACAACTGACCCATGGTTCCATGAGGTTCTGTAGTGTCACCATGGTCGCTGTCAGAGGCTGGATGAGATCAATGTCCTGAGACACCTTGGGATGCTCGGAATGCCTGTGTAGGGCCAGGGCCTTGGTTTGTGGTGGGACAGGGTGCTGCCCCCAGCCCTGGCCTGGCAGAGCTGTCAATCACACAGCAGGTGGGGATGTTATTCCAGCTCTGATTAGCCCAACTGTTAATCAATCAATCAATCACACACTAGCTGCTGGTGCTACCCTGGCTCTGATTGGACAAGCAACTGGCAGTCACGCCCCAGGGGCGAGCCCATGAAGGCCCAGAGGCTTAAAAGCCGGAGCACAAGGCCAGGCCCTAGTCTGGATCCTGCCTTCTCCTAGGGTTTGGGACAGAATAAAAATCCCCCAGAGTAGAAATTAATTTTGAATTGGGTGAAATGTCTGTAAAGGGTGAAAAGTCTGTAAGGCCTAGGCTAAAGAGAAAACTGTGAAAACTGCAGGACAGAGAGAAGGAGGAGACAGGGGGAGACAGATAAGGAGAAACAGAAGCTGCTGTGGAGGCAGGTCAGCCTTACCCAGAAATTCATTCTGATAAAAAGAACTAGCAGCAAATGTCACGCAAAATCAGTAAAAATGAACATGTATGAACCTATTGTGAAACTGTATGCATATGTATTTGGAGGGGGGGATAAAAAGGGATCTGAAGTTCTCAGAGGTACGCATGCCTTTTTAAGGAGAGCAATCTCCATATGTGCGTCCAGTGCTGTAATAAACATACCAGCTTTACAACTTTCACAAGTTGAGGGTACTTTTTCTTTTCTCTGCAAAACATTGTGGCACCCCAGATGGGACTTCTCTGTCCCCGCAGGGGCAGGGGGATAGACGGACCTCCAAGATGTGCCCTAGGATTTTTTTTTACTGGTGGGGCTCCGCTCGTCTCGGCTTGCCTCCTACGAGGACAGACAAGGACCTGCTGGCCTGCTGAGGAGAATACGGTATGTACTGAGGAGCCCCCGGGGGAAAAGAGAGCTAGGGAGTAAATCACTCAGAGACATCTGGGTGCAGCTGGTGGGGCAGCTGGATTAGAGACGGGGGTTCATTGTTCTGATAGGGCGGACCACTGGCGACCCTGGGGGTCAGTCAGGTGAACCCATGAACCCATGTATGTTTGTGTGTGTGTGTGCTGTCCGGATACTGTATCATTGTATGGTTAATGCATTTTGTGGTTAATGTGTCTGTAATCGTGTGAGTGTATGGTGTATGAAAAAGGGAGCAACCAAGTGAGTTCACCCATGGCATGGGGGGTTGAGTCCTACCCATGTTTGAAGCAGCCGAGTGAGGCCTGAGGCGCCGGCTGCAGCAGGCTGTGGGGGCAGAGAGAGAAGTGCCCTGCGGAGAAGCGGAACGTCAGTGATGGTATTTATTGTGTTTAAATGTAGTGATTTGTGTAGAGTGGTACATTTTAACCGTGAGTACGAGCTCAGAGAGTTCCTTTGCCCTGGATGTTTGAAGTTGATCTCTGGAATTTTACTGTGTGCTGTTATTTTGATTGTGTCCAAGGAGAGCTGATGTGGGTAAATGCTGAATTATGGTATGCTGTGTTGTGTTGAGGAAAGTGGGCACTTTGAGAGATATGCCCTTTCCCAGTGATTTTGTGTGGTGATTTTCTTCCACTGCATTTTGGTAATTTGATTCTCGGATTGTATAGTGGTGTTTGTGGAGATTTTAAGATTTTGTTTGCAACAAGAGTAGCTTTTTACACAGAAGAGCTATGGTATGGTGATTTATGTTTACTTATGGTAAAGCGAATTAAAGGAATTCCAAGAATTCCCCTGCCCACAGCAATTCAAGTCTTGGCTCTAGTGAATTTGAGATAAAAGGGGGGGGGTGCAGTGCGTGTTTCTGTGTCTGTGGGCATATCAGAGTTTCGGCTGTGACAAGCACAGCCTTTTTGCAAGGCAGTAAAACAAGTGTAAGTAGACACAGTGCTTAATTAGATTGTGCAAGAAGAGAACTAGAAAAGACTGATATTTTGTAAAACAGAGTTTAGATAGAAGAGATGAATGAGTTTGTGAGACTTCAGCTGGTACTATAGTAAGTCTGGACTGGGAACAGCCTGCTGTAGGGATTTAAGTTCTCTGTAATAAACAGAATAGCCTGCCTTTGTGGGCAATTTTGGGGAGCCTTTGGTGCATCAAGAGGCTGGCACGCTGCGTTAGTATTATTGCAGTGCAGAGTTTGTGGGAGATGCTGGTATGGCTGTTCTAATAAGCGTCAGGGCACATGCCCCGAGTGTAAATTAAAGTTTTCTGATCAAGTTGATTCAGAACCTAAGATCTTAAATCTCGTGTGTGGGAAATCACATCTGATACCTGCCACCTGGAGCTGTGTGGGAGTGTGGGAGGAAGACTGAGAAACTACTGTAAAGCTTTGTAAAGAGAAGTTAGGGTGGAAGCGAGATAGGGCAAGGAGAAAGAGATGATGAGAACTGACCAGAACAAAGAGGTTCCTAAATTAGCCCCTTTAAGGAGGGGCTCACTGGGAGAAGGCTGCCAGTAGGAGCAGCTCAGAAAATAAAAAGATTTCTAGTACTTCACTGCAGTTAGTACTGTTTTAAAATTAAGAAGATAAATGGGATGGGGTTTTGTATGCTAATATGTCTTTTAGTTTTAAGAAATCACCCAGAATAGCAAAGAGACTGTGAGATCAGACCGCCCTCTGGTCTTGGCCCTTGAAAAGGAAAACAAGACAAAGAGAAAGCAAATCAAATGTGTTGTTCAGCATGCAGCATAAGATAGCAATGTATGAAGTCAAGCAAAGATTATCATGCTGAAATGCAAAGCGATTACAGTTCGCAAAATGAATACATATGATTTGTTAAAGGTTCCTCCCAAGGTAAGGGGGAAGGATAAAGATGACCTCCCCAAAAGGGAAGAAGACTTAAGGCCCCAAAAGTATACCCATTCGAACCCATCCCCCTTCCTGGCAGTTCAATTTCATCCAGAACTAGGATGTAAGAGACCCCTCTGCAAGAGGCAGTTAGATGAGAAGAAAGAAAAGGGTAGAATTTGAGTCGACACAAGGGCCATATATTCAGTTTTAAATAAAGCTTTAGTACCTGTGGAGAATATTTATGTTGTAGTGTGGGGAACAACTGGCCAGTTTGAGAAGGCATACTTTTGCAAACCTTTAAAGTAACATGTGTACTATATGTACTTAGAATATTTTGTACAATTCACTCAATTCGCTAAACATTCTCAAATGAGAAGGGTTACTCTGGAGGCAAATGATATAAAGATGTTAGGCTTAACATTAACAGCCATTGAAATTAAGAAAGACATTAGTAAAGAGATATTAGACTATGTAAATAAGTGTTTTCGAGGATATGGGCCTCTGCTGTACCAGGGAAAGTGAAAAATGCCCCTGCATAGTAATCAAGCTTAAGGAAAGAACACAACCAGTGAGAATTGAGCAGTATCCTCAAAAGGAAGATAGGGAAGGAATCAGCCCAATAATTGATAGTACTGGATTGAGGGCTGTCAATAAGATAACACAGAATTTATACCCTGTGGTAGCAAATCCATAGACCTTACTAACTTGTTTAACACCTGAGCTAACCTGGTTCACTGTTTTAGGCCTAAGAGATGCCTTCTTTTGCCTCCCTATCTACGAAGCCAGCAGAAGATTTTTGCATTCAAACACAAGCTCACATAGTCCACGTGCCTAAAGGCTTCAAAATTCCCCACTCCAATTGGAGAACAGCTTGCAAAGACCCAGAGTCCCGGGAAGCTCCACAAGAGGAAAGGAGGCTGTTGCAGTATGTGGATGATCTTCTAGTAGCCACTCGGATGAGGGCAGCCTGGACGGTAAGCCTTTTGAATTTCCTAGGACTCCAAGGCTGCAGAGTCTCAAAGAAAAAGGCACAGGTAGTGAAACAGAAGGTAATCTACCTGGGGTAAGAAGTGAGTGCTGAGCAGCAGACTTTAAGGCAGGGAAGCCCTATGCCAAACCCTGAAACCCCAGACAACAAAGGAACTCCAAACCCTCTTAGGCATGGCAGGGTAGTGCCAGCTGTGGGTTTATAATTATGGACTGCTCATCAGACCCCTCTATGCTCTTATTGCCAATGGGAACTGAGATCTCCAGTGGACAAAAGACACCACATGGGCCTTTCACCATCTAGAGAGTGCCCTCATGTCAGCTCCAGCTTTGAGACTTCCAGATGTAAGTAAACCATTCTTTCTATTTTTCCATGCAAGGAATTGCCCTGGGAATATTGACTCAGGACTTGGGACCATATTGAAAAGCAGTTGCTTACTTCTCTAAGCAACTAGATGCAACAGCCAAAGGATGGCCAGGTTGCCTCAGAGGTGTAGCAGCAGTTGTGCTGAATATTCAAGAGGCACCCAAATTTACCCTGGGACAAAAATGACTGTGCTAGTGTCCCACACAGTGTCCACAGTACTGGAAGTAGAGGGTGGCCACTGGCTTTCACCAGAGAGATTCCTGAAATACCAGGCCATCATGGTAGAGCAAGATGATGTCGAGATAGTGGTGACTAATATTGTCAACCCAGCTTCTTTTCTCAGTGGAATCAAGGAGAAGCAGTACACCATGATTGCCTAGAGACCATTGAAGCTACCTACTCCAGCCGCCCAGACTTAAAGGACACTGCAGGGACCTGGTTCACTGACGGGAGTAGCTTCATTGCCAGTGGAAAGCGACATGCAAAGTACACAGTGACTACCTGCAGAGAGGTAATAGAGTCGGGACACTTACCAACAGGTACCTCTGCACAGAAGGCTGAGATAAATGCATTGACCCATGCCTTAGAAACAGCAAAAGGCATTCAGAGTTGTGCATGCACATGGAGCCATCTGGAAGGAGAGGGGACTGCTAACCTCACAAGGGAAGAAGAGACAATCCAGCTGCTGGAAGCAGTTCAGCTACCTGAAAAAGCATATTAAGGTGCACCAGAGAGGGATCTTAAAATTGTAGGAAAGAAATGAGCTGGCGGTTGGAGAGGCAAAGAAAGCAGCAAAGGGTGAGGTACAGATTTTCCTTGAAGGTAAGCCATAATACAATAATACTAATCAAAAGAGATGTACAACTACAAAGGGTGGGCTACCATTGAAAAAAAGCTAGTAATCCTGATAGTGGAACACTGGAAAAAGTTAAGGATAGAATCTAAAATGTTAGGCTTTGTGCTTTCCCAGATCAACTGCACCTGCGTAAGCAGTATGATAAATTATATAATTGTTAGATGGGATGATTGTTTAGTAATTAAATGTAATTATTATATAACCATAAGAAGAATAGTGAGAAACTATGTTGGAAATTCAGAGAGGGGCTAAATTTATGTATACAATAGAACAATATAAGTTTAATAAATAACATGAAAGTTATGTAACGATAGAGTATGAAACATGATCATTTTGGATGTATGGTCGGAGTCAGATTTGGGTTGAATATACCCCGATTCCCAGAGCTCTTAATAAAAAGCACCGCATATAACCCCCCGTGATTATGTGTTTTTGAATGCTAACATTTTGGCGACCCAAAGATGGGACCCTTGTGAGTGCTGCTGAGCGAGTTCGCGACTCGATCACGCTCCAGCCTGCACCGAGGGATTCTCGGGGAGCCCATCAGCCGCGACCGCTCATGCTGCTCACAAACATCCCCGGGAGAAAGGTAAAGTGCTTTTTACTTTGGTTTGGATGCCTGCCAATAAGACGCAGCGAAAGCTACGCTTGGTTGGGCTAAAGGAATTCCTGTTGGTGTAAGCCTAGGCGCCGTTCTGTAAGACAATCGCAAAAGTGTTGCGGGTTCGGCATTTGTGGTATTTTTGAAATGGAGAAACTTAAAGGGATTTTGGGCAGTAATACCCCTATCCTGCAAAATTCTCCTTTGGGGTGCTTATTAGCACATTGGAAACAAGGTAACTTTGGGGAAGGATTACATAAAACTAAGTTGATTGATTATTGTAATTCATGGTGGCCAGAATATGCCTTGGAGAACGGTGAAAAATGGCCAAAATACGGTACTCTGCAATATAACACTATTTCGTGGTTAATGTGGTTTTGTAAACAAGAAGGAAAATGGGATGAAGTCCCATATGTTGATCTGTTTTTTTACTTACGGGGAAAGCCAGAATGGCAGGATGAATGTGGATTATTAATGGTTAAAACATCTGCACAGTGTGGGGTTTGTGAGGAACGTTGTTTAGAACACTTGGCGTTAAGAGAAAGCTTGAGTAGGGAAAATTATACAGATATTGATTTACAAGTAGCTCCAATAGGAACAAGAGAACCTAACCCTATCCCACCTGTTTCATCTGTCCCTATCCCACTACCTGCTCCTCACCCACCTACCCCTGAACCTGTCTCATCTAGTACACCTTTCCCTCTTTATCCCCCTCTCCCATCATCACCCGATCCCTCTTCCTCGGAAGATGAACAAGACCTAACTGTGATAGAAAGGGGAAAGAGGTATGAGAGTGAAAAAGATAGCAATGGTAATGAATCAGTGACCCCAATAGCCCATAGAACCCGGGGTCGGGCAAAGCGTGCTCCAGTTGTGCATAGAGATGGCATAAGGAAACAAAAACGGACTGTGATTGCCCCCTTGCGACAAGGTGTCGGAGTGGAAGGGCCAGTATTTGTAAAAGTGCCTTTTTCCCCGGCAGACTTAGTTATTTGGAAACAGTCAACTGGAACTTGTAGACAAAATCCTGATAAAGTGGCATGCGTAGTAAAAATGGTTATGAAAACTCAAAATCCTGACTGGGATGACATACAAGTAATATTAGATACTCTGATGGATTCTACTGAAAAAGAAATGGTACTTAAGGCAGCCAAAGAGAGGGCAAGAGAAGATATTAGAATTGGACTAGTAACAGGGAGTTTAGATGTGAATTTCCCAATTGAGGATCCAAATTGGGACCCTAATGTATTGTGCGATATGAGGAGATTACAGAAATACCAAGAGTGGATCCAAATAGGAGTTCAGAATGCTGTGCCCAAAACTATAAATTGGTCCAAACTATATGAGGTTCGACAGGAAAAGAAGGAATCTCCCACTGCATTTTTGGAGAGGCTTAAGGAGGTAGCAAGGAAATATACAGACCTCCAAATGGATACAGAGCAAGCAAAGGTTCAGCTCGCTCTCATATTCTTGGGTCAATCACAGGATGACATTTGTAGAAAATTGCAAAAATTAGAAGGGGAAGAATTAAGGAATTTGTATAAGTTACTCGAGGTTTCTTGGAAGGTATATAACAATCGGGAAAAAGAAGCTGGTAAAAGGCAGCAGCAGAATCTTTTGGCAGTAATACAGGGGAGAGGGAACCCAAATTTCAGGGGGCATAACAGGAATGGTCGGCAAAGGAGACCAGTTACCCAGGGGTTAAGCCTGAATCAATGTGTGTATTGCAAGGGGGGTGGGACATTGGAAGTGAAATTGCCCAAGTTTGAATAACCAGTTTGACCAGGGCAATCAGTTCCAGCAGGCTACCAAGGAGATGGTCCTGGGGGAGTATACCAGTTGACTAGACATAGAACTGGGAGAACAAGTTAAGGAACCTGTTGTAAATATACAGTTAGAGCATAAAGAGGTCAGATTTCTAATAGATACGGGAGCTACTTTTTCTGTATTGAATGATTTGCAAGGACAAACTGGGGACAAGGAAACTACAATAGTTGGCGCTACAGGCAAAGAGGAAAAACAGCCTTTCCTGCAACCCCTAGATTTGTGTTTTGAAAACAAGGTTATAACACATGAATTTTTATATGTACCTGAGTGTCCAATTCCACTTTTAGGGAGAGATTTGCTAGCAAAACTTGATGCGGTAATAACTTTGAAAATGGAGAGATTATAATGAAAATACCTGAATCAAAGACGGGACAGATATTAATGATCAAAGAAAAACCTGTTCCCTCTATCCCTAGGGAGGTAGAAGATGCAGTGATTCCCTCTGTATGGGAGACAGATATACCAGGGAAATCTAAATTGGCACAACCTGTGCACATAGAGTTAAAAGAAGGGGCAAGGGCTGTACAAGTCAAACAATATCCCATAAAACCAGAAGCATGGCAAGGAATAGTAAAGATTATTGAGAAATTCTTGAAATACCGAATTTTAGAAGAATGTGAATCAGAATTTAATACACCAATATTTCCAGTAAAGAAGCCAAATGGTGAATATAGATTAGTGCAGGATTTGAGAGCAATAAATAAAATAACAAAGGACATTTATCCAGTGGTAACAAATCCTTACACATTGCTAACATCCGTAAAGGAGATATATACATGGTTTACCATAATTGATTTAAAAGATGCCTTTTTCTGCATGCCCCTTGACGAAGAAAGTAGGAAACTGTTTGCCTTTGAGTGGGAAAACCCAGGGAACGGAAGAAAGACCCAGCTCACCTGGACACGACTCCCACAAGGCTACAAGAACTCGCCGACCCTATTCGGAAACCAACTGGCAAAGGAACTGGAGATTTGAACTGAAAATGGGCAAGTACCAAGAGACCAGTACTTATTGTTGCAGTATGTTGATGATATACTAATAGCTACAGAGGAAAGAGCAACCTGTATAAAGGTAACCATTGAGATTTTAAATTCACTGGGAATGGGAGGCTATAAAGTATCCAGAGCAAAGGCACAAATCACACAACAGACTGTGATTTACCTTGGATGTGAAATTTCACAAGGGCAACGAAAACTAGGTACTAACCGTATCCAAGCTATTTGTGCTATTCCAGAGCCCCAGAATTTACATGAGCTGCGAGTCTTCCTCGGGATGGCAGGATGGTGTCGCTTGTGGATCATGGACTATGAACTGATTGTGAAACCCCTGTATGAAGCTCAGAAGATGCAGCCATTCACCTGAGGCAAACCACAGAAAGAAGCCTTCCTAAAATTAAAGGAAGCACTGACAACTGCTCCAGCACTAGGGTTACCTGATCTGTCGAAAGATTTTCAGCTGTTTGTACATGAAAGGCTGCGCCTAGCACTAGGAGTCCTGACACATCGTCTGGGAAGCTGGAAAAGGCCGGTGGGCTACTTTTCCAAACAGCTCGACAACATAAGTGCCAGGTGGCCCCCATGTCTGCGGGCAGTCGCAGCTACTGTGATCCTGATACAAGAAGCCAGGAAACTTACTATGGGAAGGCACATAGATGTCTATGTACCACACATGGTAACCACTGTCTTAGAACAAAAGGGGGGCCATTGGCTATCTCCACGCAGAATGATGAAATTCCAGGTAGTCCTGACTGAGCAGGATGATGTCACATTAAAAACAACTAACCTTTTGAATCCAGCTTTGTTCCTAGGTACCACAACTGAAGAAGGCCCATTAGAATACAACTGTGTAGAAGTAATAGAGTACACCCATTCAGCAAGAGGAGACCTGAAATACGTCCCACTAGAGCAGCCGGAGTGGGAGCTGTTTACAGATGGGAGCAGCTTCGTGGAAAACAGAACCAGATACGCTGGATATGCGGTAACAACAGTCAATACAGTAGTGGAGCAAAGGCATTACCACCAAATACATCTGCCCAGAAGGAAGAACTGGTTGCTTTAACCAGGGCACTAGAATTAATGAAGGGAAAAAGGTAAATATCTGGACTGACTCGAAATATGCTTTTGGAGTGGTGCATGTACACGGAGCACTGTGGAAAGAAAGAGGACTGTTATCTTCTCGGGGTACTCACATTAAACATCAGGATGCAGTCCTGCAATTGATAAAGGCAGTACAAAAACCTGAACAAGTGGCAATCTTACACTGCAAAGCACACCAATCAGGAAACTCCAAAATCTGTGAGAGAAATCGAAAGGCAGACTGGGCAGCCCGACAGGTTGCTCGAGAGGTACAAACAACAATGGCATTGATACCTTTGAAGCCTAATGTATCCCAATTCAATTTGCCTCCAAAACCAAAATATTCAGTAGAAGATGAGAGACTGGCACATTTGCTAAATGCACAAAAGAATTCAGAGGGATGGTATGTGACCGGACAAGGACAAATAGTGGTACCCCCCATGATAATGAGAGAAGTTCTACAAATTAAACATAACAAATGTCACTGGGGAGCAGAGGCATTGGTAAAATTACTAAAGCAGAGTTTAATTTCAGTACGGATGTTAACAATGGAAAAATCAGTAATGTCAAAATGTAATATCTGCTTGAAAAACAACCCGGTGGCCAGGCAACAGGCACAGTTAGGAAGAATTCGGATAGGAATAGAGCCAGGAGACTATTGGCAGGTAGATTTTGTAGAACTACCAAGGACTCGAGGATACAAATACCTGTTAGTGGGGGTTGACACATTCTCTGGGTGGCCAGAAGCCCTTCCCTGTCGCACGAACCAAGCAAAGGAAACAGTTAAGTGGTTACTACAGGAGATTATTCCCAGATTCAAGGTACCCCTAGGGGTATCATCCGATAGGGGACCCCATTTCATAGCTACAGTAGTAAGAGAGGTAAGTAGATTGCTGGGGATAAATTGGGACCTCCACACACCATGGAGACCCCAGTCAAGTGGACAGGTAGAGAGGATGAATCAGACACTAAAAAGGCAAATCAGTAAAATATGCCAAGAAGCCAAATTGCAGTGGCCCCAGGCTTTGCCAATACCACTGTTGAGGATTCGGATAAAGCCTAGGAGTGGAATGTCAGTCAGCCCTTATGAGATATTGTATGGGAAACCATATGAATCTCCGGAGCCTAACCCTAATGTACATGTCACAAGAAAGCAGGAAGTGTATAATTATGTTCTGTCTCTTGGGAAAACTTTAGCTCGGCTCCGGAGTATCCTCGTGTGGAATGGACCACTGACTCTCGAGAACCCAGCCCATAACATACATCCAGGAGACAAAGTGTACATCAAGAACTGGAACGAGGAACCGCTGAAAGAAAAGTGGAGTGGACCCCATCAGGTACTACTGACCACCTTTACAGCAGTCAAAGTAGCCGGCGTGGAACCGTGGATCCACTATACCCGAGTGAAGAAAGTCCATCCTGGATCACAGACTGTGTAAACTCTGGAATGAACAAAGGCTGCAGATAAGACGTGTTTAATTGCTTTCAGAATGCTATCAGTAATTGTGCTAACGTTATGGTTATTAATATCTTTGGGTTGTGGAGCGCAAAATGATCAACTAACCACTCTTCATTCTAGAATGAAGAGAGAGGTACAAACGGAAACACAGGTGATAAAGGTTTCTAATGCAGTTTGGGCTGAGAATGTAATGATTGGATTAGTCAAAGATTTTGCCAAAATGCAAAACACCAGCCGAATAACTGCCTGTCTGCCAATACCAAAGGCAGCAGGAGATCCATTAAATTGGGGAATCATAATATCAAAACTACCTGAAATACAAAAGAACAAAACAATTACATGTAAACAGGTACCCGAATCGAGGCAAGTTACAGAAACAACTCTGGTATGGGAATGTGAGGCCAAGGATAGGAAAGATCAGATAGAGCCTTGGGACAGTGCGTGGTCTGTGAGTATTCTTCAAAGATTCCAGTATATGGCAAACACCCCTTGGTGTATTAAGTGGGAAGGCCCTGAGAATGAAACAGATCCAGCAATAACAAACACTGACACTAGTAGCAGAACGAGGGCAGACAAAGTAAGTTGGTGGGCATGTAATAAAACTTACGACTGCACTTCAGATGATGTAGAGATAAAACAGATGCCACCCCTGGCAATAGCCCTACAAATTAGTTGTGCTTGCAGAGGGATCAAACATAAACAAGGCAGAGTGAATTATAGAGTAATTATAGGGTGTTCCAGGATTACAAATCCGAGGTCCAGGACAATTTGTATGGGCAGCAAGTGATGGTAGCTGGACAACACATCTGCCTGTAGATGGGAAAGTAAAGGAGATTACTTTAGGCCTCCCAACCTTATGTCCAATTTGGAAAAAGTCCCCATTTAATGGAAAACATGAACTTCTGCAGATAAGAGGAAGACAAGAAGTTCTAGACAATGAAAATCCAGATGACACTTGGCAAGAACCCTCTAGTGGAGTGAAATTTGGATTGGCCCTAGAGTCATTGCTTGGTCCTATAGCAAACTATAAGAGCAGAGAGATGCTGTACAAACTTACAGGTCAGGTAGGTAGACTGGCAAGAGTCACCTGGGAAGGATTTAAAGAATTAAATATACAATTACAAGCCACCACAAAAATGACTTTACAAAATCGATTAGCCCTAGCTATGTTACTCCTGAAAGAGCATGGAGTATGTGAATTTTTAAAGGGACAAGTTGATCATTGCTGCGTTCATATCCCAAATGTAACTGCAGATGTAGAATATGACATCAATCAGTTGAAACAAATAGATCATGAAGCACAAGAAGAGCAAAAGGATTTGGCTACAAGCTGGTTAGGAAAAATCTTTAAAGGATTAGGGTGGAATTGTGAGTTCATGGATTAAATCTATCATTGAGAGTGTGATAATCTTACTAATTGTATTCTTAGCAATTTGGTTAGTTTGGTTAGTTTACAGCATCTTAAAGGGAGAGATATAGAAGAAAACGTCCTGGAACCAGAGGATAATAAAGGCACTAACATGAGATCCACGCCCACCATCTTCTGGTTCTCCAGTTCGTAACAGCATCCACGACAACGTTTACATCAACCCTGGATTTGAAGAGCCGAGTACGAACTGAGGAATAAAGGACTGTATCAAGTGAAAACATTTACACCTATAGTGAAGTGAAAATGCTTTCAAAGGGGGGAGAATGATAGTGGAACCCTGGAAAAAGTTAAAGATAGAATCTAAAATGTTAGGCTTTGTGCTTTCCCAGATCAACTGCACCTGCGTAAGCAGTATGATAAATTATGTAATTGTTAGATGTGATGACTGTTTAGTAATTCAGTGTAATTATTATATAACCATAAGAAGAATAGTGAGAAACTATGTTGGAAATTCAGAGAGGGGCTAAATTTATGTATACAATAGAACAGTATAAGTTTAATAATTAACATGAAAGTTATGTAATGATAGAGTATAAAACATGATCATTTCGAATGTATGGTCGGAGTCAGATTTGGGTTGAATATACCCCAAATCCCAGAGCTCTTAATAAAAAGCACCGCATATAATCCCCCATGATTATGTGTTTTTGAACGCTAACATGGGGGGCCTGGAGCAGCTCCAGATGGAGGACAAGGTGAAGGCAATCATGGCTCAGCCTCACACAGAGGTGAGGGGGGAGCTGGGCCAGTCTCTGCTGGCAGGAAGGGCCTTGTGGCAGCCCAGAGAGGCTGTGCACATTGCCAGGGAACAGCTGTGCCCTGCATGTGCCCCTGCAATGAGCTGTGCTGCTGCCAGTGCCCCTGGAGCTGTGGGGCTGCTGAGCTGTGGGGCAGGCAGAGGAGCAGGAAGGTGCATGTGCAGCTGAGCCATTCCTGGAGAGCACAGGGCTCTGGGCTCCCTGCTGTACCAGGGCAGCCCAGAGGCCAGGCTGTGCCTGTGCCAGCTCTGGGCAAGTGGCTCAGGGTTTTGCCCTGGCCTGCCTCAGTGTCTGCCAGCAGGAGCATGTTTCCCTGTGCAGCTGTTTGGACATTTCCAGGAAATGTGTCCCAGGAATTATGGAGCTTCAGATGCTTTAGGTTTGCATGGTGGCCTCTGTTAAACTTTGCCTCTCTGTTAAACTTTGTGTCTCCATTTTGCACATCTGACTGGTTACAGTCCTACTGAGAAGTTTTCTCCGGACTCTTCCCATGTTCCCTCACCGACAAAGTCCTCACCTCCCGTCCAGAAGAGCTCTCTTTCCTCCAAGCTCAGGAAGAAGCTGCCGCCTGTATGGAGAGTGTTTGAAGAATAGGATTGATGCGTTAGGCTTGATAGTTACAGCTGTACATGTGTTCTGATCTTTAGATGTAGTTTTGAATAATGGTGTTTTGATTTAAAATTATTTTTAAAATTTGATGACATATTTTTGATTGGATATATTTTATTTTGATGGTGAAAAAAAGTAAATTAAAAAAATAAAATTTAAATAAACCAAGAGGAGAATATGAGACCAGGACCAGCTTGCCTAGAGATTATGGGAGTGCAGCTCATCCAGTGTGCCAGTGTCTCATCACATCCTTTCCTCATCGGGCTTCTCCTCTTCCTCTTTGGCCATGGTTTCCTTGTGTCATTTGTGCTGCTTTTTGGTACTTGGCATTACAACAGAGTCACCTGTTGACCTGTTTGGGGGACAATGGATCCAAAAGATCCTGTCTAGTCAAAGGTTTTCTACCTAGGTGTGTTCTGTGCTCACCAAAGGCCTGAGCAAAGAAACCAAGAGAAGTGTGCCCAAACCCCAAAGCTTTGCTCCTTTGCAATCTCCCACAGATCTGGCTCACAGGTGTCTTCAATCACAATTCCATAGGTAAGAAGAGGTCATGTATTTCACTGGGAAATGATGCACTGCTTTGGCAAAGTCACCTGTATGTATATTTACCCAGGACAGCAGTGCAGCTGTGTTGTTTGCACCTTGTTTGCAGAAGGATGAGTGCACTGGGAGGCCAATAACAAGTGGCAAGGGTTCCTCCAATCTGCACTGCAGCCTGGGTGCCATTCAGCCCAGAGCTAGGGGATCATTTGTTCCCATGGACCAGTGCTTGCCAGTGGAATGAATTCCTGCGCAGCTGGAAGAAGCAATTCTGGATTCAGCTCCAGCTGTTGATGGGCTGCATGATCATTGACAATGCTGCCCTTCCAGAAATTATTCTGCAGTTTCTTTTCATAGTCATTTGAAGCTTTTAAACTTCACATTTCAATTTGCTTTGCTTTAGGGAAAACCACTTCTGGGCCCAGTGCAAACTGTAACTTTTTGACAGCAAACTCCTCATGGTTGCCCACTTCTGATGTTACAAAATGTCACCTGGCTACATGTGTTTGCTTAGTTCTGGGTCTAGTCCCAGCCTAGTGAAGCCCAGGCATGGTGGCACATTGCAGAGAAAACTGGTCCGTGAGCTTATGGGATTGCCATCAGCAGCAGAGTGAATGTGCCCTGTGGGGATTCCTCTGGAGACAAATTTAGGGACCTACCCCATGCCACAATATTCTCTTAGATCTTTCTGAAATATCCTAGAAAAGGCTGTGAAACTTCACATCTCCTTGCACACCCACTGTTTGAAGAGGGGCATTTCTGTCCCTTCTCAAAGTCATTGCTCTTGTACATCAGAAACATGAACATCCACTGTGGAGAGCCTGGTTCAAGTATGCCTTAAAGAAATATAGAAGCCTGCTGTAAAAGCAGCCTTTCCCAGGCTTGATCCTGTAAATAATTAGGTTCTCAGCTACCTTCTATATAAACAACAAGTTTCTCAGGCCGTTCTGTCCTTGGCTGCTACTGGGAGCAGAGAGTCAGTCTGAGAACAGAGATGAAAGTTTTGAGAACTCTTCATATCATGGTGGGAACACTGATCTTGGTCTCAGTAAACTCACTTCAGGTATTGTGAACAAAAGGAGGAGCTGAAGTTTTCTCTACAGCCTGTCAGGAACTCAGATTTTGCAATATGCATGAACTTAATTAACACGGTTATAAAAAGTGATGGATTGATGAATAAACCGGATTCAGATGCAAAAAATCAACAATGGTGGTCGCTCCCTCACTTCGACAATCCACCAACAGGAATGATGCATGGTCCTGCTGCTGCAGAGGACTGGGCAGTGGAGACCTGGGTGTTACCAATATAAGCACTTAATTAGCATTTCATGCTCCTTCAAGCTATCCAGATCTCAGGGCTTTTTGTTTCAAAGCAGCCACTGCACCATCTCTAGGGAAGAACAGAAAATGGGAAACAGCGACTGCCAGCCTTGCAGGGGTGTAGGAGAAAACCTGAAGTGTCTGCATCAAAAGATGAATGGGAAGAGTGTAATTGCTAAAGCAAATGCTTTGTTAGGATAGCAGGACCAGTTCTTTACTGCATGCTTGCGTGAAGATCATTTGGGATCTCCTTTTGTATCTCATGCAGAAAAGGAGTTCTTAATAATACCACACTACTTAAACCAGATTGGGATGTAGCTCTGTAGTGGTTCACAATGAAGTAGACTGCCTGCTTTGTCACTGCCAGCCCTGGTGAGCCTGCAAGGGACTGTAGTGTATCCCATGCCTGTTTTGCCTCCAAGCAAAGCTTGGTTTTCCTTATTAGTGTGGAGTAAATACAAGAGTAATTAAATGGACAATTAAACTGGCCACTTTGGAGGATATGCTCTTGCTTTCGCATGTCAGTCCTGCACCTCATGCTCCCAAGGTTGTTATTCATCATAAAGTATTTTAACAAAAAAACCTCAGCTCCCATGTTACATCTGAATAAAATTGCACAAGATCATCAAGAATTCTGCTGTCAGGAACAAGACAAGAGCCTTCAGACACTCACGTGCAGCTGTCCTGGATTGCTGCAGCCCTTTGTGCAAAGCTGCTGCAGACAGAGTGTTTGGAGTTGGTTTGGGCCTTTATGAAAGATCTGTGGAGCAGTGTGCAGGGCTCTCCTGGCAGGAAACTGTTTGTCCAAGCCCAGGGACATGGTGCCGGCAGGAGCGGAGCGGCCCCGCTCCCAGCCCGAGAGTCTGTGGGCTGAGCCACGCCGGGGAGAAAAGGCAGCGAGGGGCTCCAGCCCAGCTGCTTCACTGCCCTGCCCGCTCCATGGAGCTCTGCCATGGGAGAAAGCCGACGCCGGACGAGCCCCCGAGCTTCCATCAGCTGCTGGAACTGCTCCGTGGCAGCTCCTGTTCTTCCGAGAGAGATCCCAGTGCCTTCTTGTAACGCGTGTCATGGGGGGATTCTGTTTGTTAATAAACTGTTGGGGGTTTTCCACTTTCATCCATTAGTAATAATTTCCTATTGCTGGAAAGGGGTTGTTGGAACACTTTAGAGGAAACGACTTATTGCACAATATGCTGTTTGAAGCTGTCTGAAACTGTGTGAGACAGATGGCTTCACACAGGAGCATCCCCAGGGCTCCTGAGGGGAAGGTACAGAGGAAGACAAACCCAGTATTTCTGAGAGAACTCCTTGACACCAAACCAACCTTAGTTGTCGAACAGCAGACCTGATGTTTCGAGACATGGGCCAAAGGGGAAACCTTTCAGTGTGTTTGGTCCAGGCTGGGCTATGCTCGAGGCAAAGGTGCATCAGTGTGTTGGATAATACTCTTTTCTTGACCTAGAGATGGGGCAACTGAGAGGTGTTTTAAAAACTTCTATTCCATTTTCACTCTCATGAGAAGGGTGAGACAATACAGATGTTATAATACGCGCCATCACAATCAGAAGCCAACTACTTCCTAAATATTATACATTATAAGTGTTTCTTGGTCTTTCAGCCTTTTGCCATGCCATGTTGTAGATGCCTTAAAGCCAATAATTTAAAACTACCCCTTGTGGGTCCCACTACAATGCATCTTTCATGGCTCTATTTTTCCAAAGTCTTATTTGCAAGGCGATCTTCTGAAACTTTTTTCTAGCTCCATTTCTCTCTCAACAACATCTGTCCTATTCCATGGCATTTTTAAGTTAGCATTCCTTGTCTCAAAATTTATATATAGATTCATACTTCGTGGGTCTTCTATTAGGCTCAAGAAGCTTTCTACAAATCCATTTCCCACATCAGTGCACTTGGCTCCTTCTCTCCTCATTGTGCCTGGCAAGCACAAGAGCCCAGAGCTCCTGTAGAACCCATCACAGCACTCAGTGGGAGCAAACTTGTGTCCAGTCCTCACCTGGAGCTGTGGTGCTCAGCATTCCACCACATTGGAATGAGGAACTGTTCCTGCTCTTTCAGAAGGAGCTAAGGAGGTTTGGCCTTCAGATCAATTGTCTGCAGGCTCCTGCAGTGCCTGGTGCTGCTCCCTTGCCAGAGGCACCCCAGGCCAGGGGGACACATCTGGGCTGCTGTGTCTGGCTCTGGGGCTCCCTGTTCTGGGCAGTGAGGAGGAGCTGCAGAGGCTCAGCAGGACTGACAGGATGGGCTTTGGGGCTGGCAGGAGAAGCTGAGGGACCTGGGCTGTTGGAGCTTCTCAAGAGGAGGCCCAGGGCTCATCCTGCAACTGCTCCATGGGTGGTTTCAAAGAATCCCAGAATCAGCAATGGTGGAACGGGCCATGGAGATCATCAAGTCCAGCCTGTGCCCTGACACTGCCCTGTCTCCCCTGGGCCTCCTCTTCTCCAGGATAAACAACCCCAGCTCTCTCAGCCACTCCTCACAGCTCTTGTGCTCCAGATCCCTCCCCAGCCTTGTTGCCCTTCTCTGGACACGCTCCAGCCCCTCCATGTCCTTCCTAAATTGGGGCCCCAGAACTGGACACAGCACTCAAGGTACTGCCCAAGCAGTGCTGAGCACAGGGGAAGAATCCCTGTCCTGCTCCTGCTGGCCACACCATTCCTGATCCAGGCCAGGAGCCTTTGGCCTGCTTGGCCAGCTGGGCACACTGCTGGCTCCTGTCCAGCCTGCTCTCCATCAGTCCCTGCAGGTCCCTTTCTGCCTGGCTGCTGTCCAGCCCCTCTGTCGCCTTGTTGAGGGAGGGAGGCAGGGAGGGAACGGGTCCAGATCCAGTCCTTCCTGAAATGTGGTGTTTCCTGGCACTGCCAGTTCCCACATCTTGGTATTTCCATATTCTGGCACAGCCCAAGTGCAGCAATTTGCTAGCAAAGAAAGCCAAAACCAAGCAAATACCTGGTACCTACAGCAACCCGATCTTGGGTTTGCTGACACCGCCAGTACCCAGATCAGGAATGTTTCAGATGCCTATACAGCACAATTCCATCAATTTGCTGGCAGAGAAAATTAGCATCAGGAAATTTCTCAGTTCCGACACATTCCCCACTCAGATCTGGTGTGCGCTGGCACTGTCAGTGCCCACATCTGGCAATTTCCCTCTTCTGGCACTACCCATGTCCAGCAATTTGCTGGCAAAGAAAGCTAAAACCTGGCAATTTCCCCTTGCCAGCACTGCCCCATGTGGAGTTTGCTGGCAGCAGGATCCCAGGAAAGAAGGAAGGAAAGAAGGAAAGAAAAGAGGAAGGCATCCAGATCCAGTCCTGCCTGGAGCCTAGAGCCTGAAATGGGCTGTTTGCTGGCACTGCCAGTGCCCAGATCTGGAAATTTCCCTATTCTGGCACAGCCCAAGTGCAGCAATTTGCTGGCACAGAAATCCAAAACCCGTGGCAGCTTCCTCCTACTGGGTCTGGCTCCACCCACATCTTATGTTTCATGTAACCAGAACCCAGATTTGGAAATTTCTCAGTGCCAGCAGAGCCCAAATCTGGCAGATTTCTGTTGCTGGCAACGACACCACCCAGATCTGGTGTTTGCTGGCAGTGCCAGTGCCCAGATCTGAAAACTTCCTGGTGCTGGCACAGCCCAAGTCCAGTGATTTGCTGGCACAGAAAGCCAAAATTTGTAAATCTGCAGGTTCTGGCTCCAGCACCATCCAGATCTGGTGGTTGCTGGGACCACCAGTGTCCAGATTTGGAAATTTCCCAGTGCCTTCACAGCCCAGGTCTAGCAATTTGGTTTTAGCTAGCTTAGGAAGAGAAGTTCCTCGGACTGTGACTTTCCTTTTTCTTGGAACTGTTTAAACCTGCTCTGGACTGAAAACCCAGAAAAACACCGAAGGCTCACACCTGTGGCCCCTCCGAGCTCTGGGACGCTGCATTCCAGCGCCAGAGGGACTTAGAAGAGACCGAGTGAGCCAACTACAACCCACAAAAAGGACTTTCTGAATTTGCCATCTCTTCAGCACTGTCAGAGGTTTTATTTAATATTATTCTTTTTCCATGCTTGCGAATACTTTACTTGTTGAATAAACTGGGGTTTTTTTCAGTTTTCTCGAATCTTTTCCTGAACTAGCAGGGGGAGAGGCCGCTTGAACTTGCTTTCTAGATGGACCCCTTTTGGAGATTTCCTCCCAAAATTTGCCCTAAACCAGCACAAACAGTCACAATGAAAATTGCACCAGTGGCATAATTTCCTGATGGAAAATCTTGTGACAGAAGCTTGACCTTGTTCTCAATGAGAGGTTCTTGGGAAGAGCAGACAGGAGAAGATTCCTGGAAAGCTGAAACAGCTTTCATTTCCAGAAGGGAAATGAAAATGAAGGAAACAATCCAAGATGTCTTCCTCTGTTAATTTCTATGCTCCCCTTTTCCATGTTGCAACCCAGTAATTCCAGATGCACCTCACCTCTAAGATTGGTGATTTAGTGATTTTTAGACACTCTAAAATACCATGAGCCACACACAGTTTTCCTTCCCCTGTTTTTACTGGAAAGCAACACTGGATATGTAAGTGCAGTGCTGGGCTCAGGTATGAATCCTACCCCAAGGGAAGGTGGCCCGACAGTGTTTGACCCTCAGCAAGGACAACGCACAGCAGCAAGTGAGGGGATCGCTGTGCCAGTGCGCAGGAGTCAGGGCTCTGCATGTGGGCTCAAGGCTGCAAAGTTCCCGTGTTTGGGCAGACGGAGGGGCTGTCCCCGGGGCGCGCGGGGCTCGAACGTGGGGCTCGTGGGGCGAGCGGGGAACGGACACGGGGACGAACGGCCCCGGTGCTTCAGTTGCAGCAGCGGCAGCAGCAGCGGCAGCAGCAGCGGCAGCAGCAGCAGCGGCGAGAGCAGCAAACAGATATTTTAAAACACTCTTTCTCCTATTTTTCCTTCTCTTTGTCCCTTTATTTCTCTTTCTCTCCCTTTCTCGCTGTCGGGCACCCTTCTCTCGGGGTCCCTTGCCCGGCGTCCCTCTCCTCTCCCCGCCTCCCTCTCCCCTGCAGGGCCGGGCCATGCCCCCGGCCCGCCCCCGGCCCCGGGCGGGGCTGCCCCGTGCCCGGCCCCGGCCGTCCCGCCGCGGTCTCGCCTCCGCCCGGCTCTGGCCGTACTGGCGGTGGCGCTGCTGGGCGGGCATCAGTGTCTGGGGCCGGGGCGGCATCGCCGCCCTTCGGCTCCGCCTGGCCCGAGCCCGGCCCCGGACCCGAGGCAGGGTCCACTCCCGACCCCGGCCCCGACCCCGGCCCCGGCCCCGGCGCCGGCTCCTCCCGGGGCCCGCGGAGCACACACGGGGCGCGGCCGCTCCCGCCGCCTCCGCTACGGCTTCCCCGGCCCGAGCTCCGCCGCTCGGCAGCGCGGCCGCCGGCCCCGAGCCTCCCGTGCCGCGTTCCTGGGAGCGAACGCCTGGGCATGGCCGGCCCGGGGCGGGTGAGGGGCGCTCGGGGGCCGTTGCTGGCCCCGGGCCGAGCGCTGACAGTCGCGTCCCGCCCGCAGGGACGGCGCAGGAGGCCCTGCAGGAGCACCGGCTGGGATCACTGCTGGGGCGCGCTCCAGGCACAGCCAAGGAGCAGAGACCCCCGAGAGTGCCCAAGCTGGCCTGGGTGGAGGAGGAGGAGGAAGAAGGCCCTGGAGCTGCCCCAGCACAGGAGACTGAAGAGGTGGTGCCGTTCCAACCACCGCAGGAGGGTGAGTGGCTGAGCTGCCCTGCGGGGCTGGAGCCTGCAACCAGCCATGCCATGCCATGCCATGCCATGCCATGCCATGCCATGCCATGCCATGCCATGCCATGCCATGCCATGCCATCCCATCCCATCCCATCCCATCCCATCCCATCCCATGCTATCCCCTGGGGAAATGCCAACGGACAGGACAGAAGAGGGGCCGGGCAGACACCCCGCAGTGGCTGTGCTCCATCCCCTGGGGCATCCCGGGGCTCTCCCTGCCTGGGGAGTGCAGGGCTGGGCTGTGTTCTCCGGGGTCTCCCGCAGCCCCTCAGCTCTGGCTGCGCTCGCTCTTTGCCAGATGAAGCTGTGGAGTGCACACAAGAGCAGGAATCCAGCCGTGGCCGCTTCCGCAGCACAGCGCAGGTACCTGCAGCCACCCCCACCTGGGCTGGGCCTGCTGTCCCTGCTCAGCCCAGCACTGTGTGTGCAGCACTCCATGCAACATCCCCGGCTTCTTGCCCTTCTCCTACAGCTCGTTTGCAACTTCATCAGGAGCATTCGGCAGGAAGAGAGCAGCACCATGGGCGCTGGGCTCAGAGCTCACTCCGAGCTCCTCAGTCATGAGACCAGTGCCGCCCTGCTGGATTTGCTCCTGGAGAAGGGTGTTGCCAGGCCAGAACAAGTAAGCAGCCTGGGGCCAGGCTTCAATTCCCCCATGAGTTCCGTGGCTTTCCCAACCACGCCTGCTGGTCCCTGGGAGCCTTTGGGGCCATGGCAGTGCGCTGGCAAGGGAAGCACTTCTCTGGGGAAGCTGGGAACATTGCTCTCTCTGGCAGCTTTCCAAGTCTCCCCGTGCCTTCTCCAGGTGCCCGCCATGGTGAGGTACATTCACCGCTGGCTCATGGCCAATGATTCTGCCAAGCACAGGCTGGACAAGGCCCTGCTGAAACTCACCACAGCACACCTGGGTGATGCAGTCGTGACGCTCCTGCGTATGGCCCCGTCCTGTGACAGGTATGGGGCCCACCTGCCCAGAAGGCTCAGGCCTCCCCAGCCCATCAGCCTGTACCACCTGTCCCAGGTGGCAGAGCAACAGAGAGTTCCAGGGCCCTCTGGCTGCTCCCTTTCCCAGCCCTGGCATGTCAGCCCCTGAGCCTGCTGCCATGCTCCCTTGCTGCCTCTCAGGGCTCTGTCCCCACAGGGCTGGGCTGCCTGGCTGCTGCTGGCAGGGGGGCAGTGGGCAGAGGCAGAGCCAGTGGTCAGCCTGGGGCCCCAGGGATGCCCAGGCCACGGTGCCGTGTCTGAGACACCCCTGAGACAGAGCTCTAACCTCACAGAGCTGCCATTTCCATGTGGAAGACCATCATGGGCTCAGCCAGGACTGCGGAGCCAGTGCAGCTGATACTCCTGGATGTGCTGGGGAGCTGGCCAGAGTACAGCGCCTGCACCTCCGATGGGGACAAAACGGGTGTCTTTGTCCTGGCTGTGAGTTTCTGCAAGTGGCCTTTGCTGGCCCCAAGGCTGCCTCTCCAGCAGCTCTCCATCCTCCTTCCCCGACTGCATCTCCCTGCCTCAGGCGCTGCCCTGAAACCTGGCCCAGGGGCAGCTTCAGGCCCACCAGGCCCCGTGCTCCCCCTGCCAAGGTCTCTCCGGGCCTCTCCCTGCCCTGCTCGGGCCCTGCCACACGGACACCTCGACACTGAGCGCTGTCTCGGGGGGCTTTGTCCTTTGCAGGCAACCGTGGTGATGTGGAAGATCCTCCAGGTGCCCCCTGTCCCACGTGTAGTGGAGCCGTATTTCCCCGACCTCTTTGTGCATCTGCTCTTCCAAGTGTTCTTCAGCACTCTGGATATGCCAGAGAAGGTTGATGCATTCTGGAAGGAATGCCAGGAGGAATACGGCCTTGCCACCAGCCCTAACAGGTGCTCCACCCCACTCCTCCTGTCCCTGCCACGTCCCTGGGCAGGAGCCAGTGTTCACAGCGTGACCTGGGCTTTGCTGTGCACGCAGGTTTGCAGTGAGGACCCTGAAGTCCCTGCTCTGCCGAATGCAGCACGAGGATGTGGTGGTGGCAATGGAGCGCACGTGTGGATGGGACACGCTGCTCTGCGCTGACACCCACCACTATGCCGTGGGTCTGCTGGCCAGGTGAGACCCCCTTCTCCCCACTGCCTCTGACAGTTGTGCTCTGTGCCCAGGGAGCTCCACACAGTCCCCGAGGCTGTGGGCCAGAAGGCCTTGTCACCGAGGGATGGCCAAGCAGACTGGAAAAGGCTGTGAGAGGAGGGTGCCCACCAGAAGCTGCCTCCCAGATAGCCCAGGGCCCCTTGCAGGATGCTGGGGAAAGACCAGACCTGTGTGTGTCAGTTCTGGCAGAGGTTTGTCCCCCTGGACCACAGTCTTGGTTTCTTTTTCTCCTGCCAGGAGGATGTGCTGTGTCTCCATCCCCTTGTGTTCCCAGATCGCTCACTACCTGCTCTGGCTGCTCAGCACACAGGAGCCACGCTGGGAGCTGCCCGCCCTGGCGTTCCTTGTGGAGGTGAGCCTGATGGCCAGCGCTGCCTGGCTGAGCTGCCTCCCAGCTCTCTGCCCTCTCAGAGCCACAGCTGCCTGGGATGGTGCCCATGCCCTGTGCTGCTGCCTGGGCCCGTCCCTGTGCGGCCCTGGGCTCCTGTTGGCCAGGTCCCTGTCACTGCCCTGTGCCTTTCAGGTCCTCGAGTGGCTGGACTTGAGTGAACGTGCTGCTAACAGGGTCCTGCAAATTTTGTCAAGGCAGCTGCAGAGTGAATGCAGAGAGAAGCGTCGCCTGGCGCTCAGGGCCCTTCTCAAGCTCGCTGTTGATCCCTGCATGGTGAGAAGAGGGCAACAGCTGAAGCTGAGCTGGGGAATGCAGTCACTTGGGCTTGGCTGGGCTTTGGGTGCTGGAGCAGCTGCTCCCAGCTCTCCTGCCTCCTGGTTCAGCTGCCCAAGTTCTTTGGGACAGGCCTTTGGCCTCTGGGCCCTGCAGCAGCAGGATGGCGTTTCACAAACTTGTGTTCGCCACAGACCAAAAACATGCAGAGCCTGACTGAAAGTCTTGTGGAGCTCCTGTGGGATGGAGAGATAGTTATGATGACAGTCATGCTACTCAACTCTATCATCTTGGACAGTGACAGGCTGCTGCCCAGCCCCATCACACTGCAGCTTCTTGAGGCGCTCTTGCCACTCTTTGACCACGTAAGGCTCACTGCTCCCAGCCACAGCCACTGGGTGCTGTCCAGACACTTTATGCCCTGTGGATTTGCAGGCTTGTGCCAAGCTGAGCTCCGTGCAGCCAATGCTGAGGTCTTTTTTTCTTCCTTTCATACAGGACAATAGCCAGGTGCAGCTCATCTCCATACTGCTCTTCCAAACATTGGTGACTCATGCAGAGGAAAAGGCAAAAATGGCCCTGAAGACACCCCTGCGCCAGAGCCTGCTGCCCCTCTTCCTCCACTGCCATGATGAGAATCAGCGGGTGGTACAGGTGAGGACTTGTGGGCTGCTGCTGTCCCTCTGGCAGGGGGCTCGGCTGCCTCCTGCCCTGGCGCCTGCCAGACTGCAGCCTCCTCCAGGCCTTGGCACAGGGACGTGGGTCCTGCGCCCTGGGCTGCGGGGCCATCTCCGCATCTCTGCTGCTCTCCAGGCTTCTCAGGAAACTCTGCTTTGTGTGGCTGAGTTCCTGAAGAGGAGGGATCTTGAAAGACTGCTGAAGAACAAGAAGCTGTGGAAGTTCGCCGAGTTCCTGGTAAGGATGGCCTGCAAGCCCCAGCCTCAGCCTGGAGAAGGCCCCTAAGGGCGGTGCTCAGTATGCGGGTCGGGCAGCTGTGCCCCTGCCCGCTGCTGCAGACAGGGCCGCCAGCCTGTGCCCCACACGCCGCTGCCTTCTCTGGGCCGTGCGGGCTCTTCTCCAGGCTCCCGTGGGCCTGAGCCGGGTGTCCATGGAGCCCCGGCCCGGCGGGGCTGGGGGGCGGCACCGCGGCTCCCCGGGCAGCAGCCGGCCCTCTGCCCCCTCCCCTCGGGAGCCCTTGGCCAGCGGCTGCTGGCCGCGCCTCAGGGCTGTGCGGGCAGGGGAGGCCGGCGATGGGCGCAGGCAGCGCCCGGCCCAGGGGCTGAGCCCGCGCCAACCCTTCCCTCCTGTCGCTCTCTGCAGCTGGCAGAGGACAGGAACCGAGCGGCCGAGCACCTGCGCCGGGCCCTGCGCTACCTGCGGAGCCCACAGGAGCGCCTGCGAGAGGCGGCCGTCCGGTTCATGGGTGAGTCCCGAGCCCGGGCTCCCTCCCCGGCCAGCCGCAGCTCGGCCCCAGCCCCGCCTGCTGCCCCGGCAGCGTCAGCCCGGGTCGGCGCCGTGGAGCCCCGCCCGGCCTGGGCCTTGCTGCTGCCGCCCTCTGGCAGCCGTGCCCTGGGGCGGCAGCGTGCGGCAAGGGCCGGGCTGAGCCCTGCCGGGCCAGCAGCCCGTGTGGCCACAGCGCCGGCAGCGCCGCTGGCAGGGAGCTGTGCCGCTGGGGCCGTGACAGGCTCTGTGTTCACAGGCATGGCCGGGCGGCACCTGAGGGGGCAGCAGCAGGAGCTGCAGCTGATCTGCACTGGTGAGTGAGGGCAGCGGGCTGGCAGCGGAGGCTGCTGGGGGAGAGCTGCAAGCCCTGCCCCGGCTGCGGAGGGCTCTGCTCCCGTGGGCAGAGCACACGGAGCTTTCAGGGCCACGTGGGCCATTCGTGGCCAGCAGCTTCAGGCTGATCCCCTTGCTCCCTGCTCCCTCCTGGCCATGGCAAGAGCCGGCTGGGATGGCCCTTGCAGGGGGCTCTCCTGGTGTCCCTGCAGATCCGGCTCTGATCGTGCCTCTGTTCCTCTCTCTTGCAGCCCTGGAATGCCTGACGGAGGACATGAGCAGTGCTGTGTCACAGCTGGCACTTGAAACACTGCATGTCCTCCGGGAAATACAGCGTGGGCGATATTCCACCATCCAGAGGCTGCATGATCAGCTGCGCAGGGCATGGAGGACTCGGCCTCGCCTGTCGGGGCTCGGCTGCCTGTGCTGCCGGATGACTGAGGAGGAGAGCTGATCTGGGAGGCTGTCTTTGCTGGGGCAACCTGAGCCAGAGGTAATTTTCCTTTTCTTTAAGATTTTTCTTTTTTTCTTTTCCATTTTGTATCTTTATTGTAAATAAATAAATTACAGAGTATATAGAATTATATATATTATTATAGATTATAGATTACTGTAAATAATTCTAGAATGTGTTATGATACACAGACTGCAAGGAGCTTTTCTTTGCTGCCCAGGATCTGCAGGGCAAGAGGCAGGAAAGGGTGAAAAGGGAGCTTGTGCTCAGCAGCAAAGCAGGCTGAGGGGTCCTGAGGCATATATTATTATAGATTATAGATTACTGTAAATAATTCTAGAATGTGTTATGATACACAGACTGCCAGGAGCTTTTCTTTGCTGCCCAGGGTCTGCAGGGCAAGAGGCAGGAAAGGGTGAAAAGGGAGCTTGTGCTCAGCAGCAAAGCAGGCTGAGGGGTCCTGAGGCCCTGAAGGGGGCAAAGCGTGCTTGTGCTCAGCCAGCTGCCCAGGCGTGCAGTGGGCAAGGGAAAATGGCCAGAAGCCCCTTGTCCTGTGGTGCTACTGTTGAAGCCTTTGTACTGGTGACAGAGCAGCCGGGCAGGGGCCGGAGCTGCAGGGATCCCTGTGAGAGTGGTGCCTGGAGATGGCCACAAGCCCTGTGCCAGGAAGGAACCACCCTCTGCCTCAGTATCCTCCTGCCCGTGTGCTGCTGGCTGCCTTGCTGAGGGCTCCCAGGTGCCTCTGCATGGGGCTGCTCTGGAGCTGCTGTGGGGCTGCAGCGCTGCTGCCGGGCAGCTTGGCCGGGCTGGGGCAGCCCCTGAGGGGCTGGGGCGCTGGCAAGCCCTGAGCAATGGGCTGGCAGAGGCCACAAGCAGCCCTTGTTTGCTTTGGGATCACCGTGATTTTAGGGGGTAGTGCTGGGGGGAAGAGAGAAAATGTGGGCTTCCCTCACCCATGGCTGGGTTTTTCCCTACCATGTAGGAGTTGGGTCTTCCTCAAGGCCCTGACAGAGATAAGAAATTTTCCCTTTTCCCATGTTTTCCCTTTTTGTATCTAATCTCTTTTCAATAATGTGTTGTTTGTTTATCCAGAGGAAGCGTTCCAGGTGGTCCAGTGTGGATGGGGAAGTGCTTGGGAGCAGCTGTGGCGTGGATGGGCCGTGCCCTTGGAGAAGGCTGAGGCCATGGTTTGGGAGCAGCTTTTCTTCCAGCCGTGGGTGGCGTGAGGTGGGTCCCTGTGTGCTTGGCAGGGTGGGATCAGAGCTTTTGGGAGCTGGCAGCGAGCACAGGAGCATCCTGCTCTGGGCAGCTGCTGAGGGCTGGATGTGCCGTGGCTGGCTGCAGGCTGGGCACAGGTCCTGCCCTCCTGCTCTGTGCCAAAGGCAGCAGGGATGGGCAGCTCTGGGCACAGCTCTGGGCACAGCCAGCATGGCCTGGGCACTGCAGGCCTTGGCACAAGGGCACAGGAGCCCTCAGCTGATGGGCACTTTCTGCTTTCTCTCCTTGCAGCCGGGCTCTGTGGGTGCTGAGGCTGCTCTGGGCTCTACCAGGGCTCTGCTGGGCTCAGCCCTGGGCCCAGCTGGGCTGGCTCTGCCCTCACATTGCTCTTACAGCTCTGCATCAGACAAACCCATTGTGGGCACAGCGCCTGAGCTTTCTGCTTTGGCAGGTGAGTGAGACTCTGCTGCAGGCCCAGAGATTGCAGCTGGGGACACACATCCAACTGGCAAGAGCCAAAACTCTCCACAGTCCCAGCTGAATGCCTGGATCTGCACATGGTGTTTTGTCTGTCCCATTCTTCCTTCTTTATTGGCTGGAATTGTGCAATTGCACTTTCTTCCTCCTCTAGCGGTGCCACGAGTGGGCCAAAGCTGGCGAGTGGGCCGTGCTCCTGAGGCAGTGCAGTCTGGAGCTGGTGGATGGAGAATTGCCCTTCTGCACTTCCAAACCAGAGCAAAAAGCCGTAAGTGGGACTTAGTTTCTCTTTGAAATCTCTGACAGTTTCAAAAGGAAGGTGCAGCTCATTCTCAGGCTGAGAAGGAACGTCATCTTCTAAGAGATTTGGGCTTTGACAGAGTTTCCATTCCCAGTTCTGCTTAGAGCTGGAAGGGCACAAAAAAAATTTAGTCTTGCTTCGACCACAATTTCAAATACCAGTGTTAGAAACAAAACCCAAAATCTTTTAAGAGATTGCTGAGGTCAGTAAGATGGATCCATGCCATCAGCACATTTACAATGGAAATAACTGAGTTCTCTTTTTCAAAAGGTCATTTACTTCTTAATGCAAAGAATGTAACTTTGCATTTATGTTTTGGTTTTTTCACTAACATTATGTTATGTTTTTACTAAAACTTGGATTTTATTCTTATCTTTTACAATTTACCTATTTTTTCCTTTTTCCTTTTTTTCTTTTTTCAATAGAAAACATGTCCTATCAAAGGAATGTCCTTTGCTCCTGGTTCCTGTGTGGAGCAGCTCCCTTCCTGCTGGCTGAGCTGCTCAGGCAGAGCCCGGCAGCTCCTGGCCCTGCAGGGCTGAGGCTTTTCCCCGTTGCTGGGCACAGACTGATGGAGCAGCACTGCTGAACTCGGGCACACAGAGGGACCAGCAGCAGCTGCCTTTGGCCACCTGAGGCTCCAAGGCCCAAACTCTGAGCAGCCAGGGCTGGAAGAGACTGGCAGGATCTGATCCCTGACTCTGGGCCAGGGCTGCACAAATGACCCCCCAGCAGCAGCAGCAGCACATGGAGCTGATTTTGAGCACAGCCCCTGCCCCTCTTCCCTCCCATGGGCAGCGGTGTCACAGCAGCCTGAGGCACCTGGGAGCCCCCAGTGCCAGCAGGGACTGGAGATGGCAGCCCTGGGCTCCTGGAGGCTGTGCAAGGAACGGAGCTGGGCACTCCCTGTCCATGGGGAGCTTCCAGATGGAAAAGGCTGCTGTGCCCAAGGGCACAGAAAGGAGGGTCTGGAGCACTGGATCTGTGCCAGTGTCACAGTCCTGGGCAGCAGCCAGCGAGCCCTGGGGGAACAGAGGGCACAGCAAGAGGGACAGAACCAGGCAAGGTCAGAGACTGGAGAGAGCCAGGCCCGGGAGCAGGAACAGCTGCTCCATTGCACTCTTGGAGAAAGCTCTTGGCTGGTTCAAAGCGCTGAAAGGCGTGAAGGGCAGAGAGGAGGCCACAGCAAACAATGCTCCTGCTTACACAGCCTTCCCTCTCCATGTCCCAGAAGGAATTGCATGGACTGTGTTCTTCTCTCCGAGCCGTCTCGTTCAGCATGAGCAGCTCAGCACCAGGAGCTGAAGGACCTGAAGCCTCAGGTCCCAGGAGCTGGGCAAGAGGGAAATTTTGGAGCAAAGGAATGCTGCTAAAATAGCCCCAACTGAATGCAGTGGATAGAATCATGGAATCGCAGAATCCTTTCTGTTGGAAGAGCCCTCTGAGCTCACCCAGTGCAGCCGCTCACCCAGCAGTGCCAAGCCCAGCACTAAACCACGTCCCTGAAGTGCCAAGGCCTGGACACCAGCCCTGAGTGAGGCCTGGACAGCAGGCCCTGCACCAAAGGTGGCCTCTGGATGAGCCTTCCAAGCAAAGGTTATCTTTGTATCTGCTCCCTAATGAGATATGCATGGTCATTAGCCCTGTGATAGATGTAGCCACTCATTAGTGAAACATGTATTGACCTTTGTGTATTTAGAAACCAGACAAGGCCGTGGAATCTGACATCTGGCCTTGTTTGGGGCTGTATGGTCAAAGTCACCTCCCTTGGTTCCTCCTTGAGCCCTGGCCAGGCTTTGGGAGGGACGCAAGAGGAGGATGAAAGCAGATGTTGCCACACTAGCAGTGCTGTCAGTTTGTTCATTCAGCACTGTCAGAGCTGGGCCCTCTCCCAGCGGGGTTGGAGCCTCACCTGGGGCTGGAGGCACCTGCAGGAATTGCCAGTGCCCAGGAGTGGCTCTGCAGCCCTTGGCTGTGACAGCTTCCCCAGCTGCTGTGTGGCTCTGGGAGATGGTAAAGCCTGAGGGTAAATGCTGCTGGATCTTTGTTAATCACTGCTGGCAATCTTTGGTGGGGATGGTTGGGTGCATTGCTGAGCTGCTCCTTTGGTGATTCTTTGCTGCTCTGAACTGCAGGAAATGACACTGATTCCTTCAGCTGGAGTCTGAAGGAATTTGGTGCTGACCCTGCCCACTGGTAAAACAAAACTGGCACAGTCTGGCCAGATGCCAACAAAATGTCACTTGTTCAGTGTCAATGTGAGGAATCAGTCCCCTCAGAAATTCCCAGCTGGGAAGCCCTTCCCTGGAGTTCCCTGGCTCTGGAGTGGGCTGAGGTTGGAGCCCTGTGTGAGCAGTGGGGCAGTCCGGTAAAAGAAGCTGCACCCCTGGATGGCTTCAAATGCATCCAAAAATTGCACATGGAAAAGGAAAAGACCTTGTGGGTTTGGGCAGACAAAGATGAATTTGTTGAGAATGCATAGGAAACAGCACCTTCAGAAGGAACAATTATTGTTGGAATGCTCCCACATGGAGCAACAGAAGAAGGTTTTAATCTTGAGCTGATATGCATTTGTACAAGTGAAATATAGATATAATAAATATCTATATACATATTTATAGTATAATAAGACATACATATACATATATATATATATATATATATATATATATATATATATACACATTTATATATTTCATATATAAATATATTCACATATATATGTGGGCATATATGTGTATACATATATGTGTAAACAATATGTATATATTGTTTAACACATCCTGCCAGACCAGATCTCCCTGTTTGCCCCAAGGGCCCCTTTGGGAATTGCTCTGATCCACAGGGCTCCATGTGAAGGCTGCTGTGACACTGAGGGATGTCACAGGAATTCCATTCCATTCCATTCCAATTGCACAGGAATTCCATCCAGGAGCCTGGGTGCCCCTCAGGGACTGGGACCCGGCCCCTTCCAGCCAGAGGGGAAAGGGCCCCCCAGGCCTTGTTAGCCCAGACAGCATGGTAAAGCTGAACAGCAAAGGGCCTCGAGGCATTATTCTGGAATTAAAAAGGTGCCAGCTCCATGGACAACGGAATTCTTGTTCCTAATTTGAATGAGATTGAGAAAAAAGAATGAAGAATGGTGTCCCTAAAGTACTACTGATGTCTGTAAGGTGTACCTTAATAGTCAGCCAGAATCTTTGTCTGCCACAAACACCTCTAGTGTTTCACCAAGGGATTGGTCATCAAAATGTAACGATGAATTATGGTGGATTGCTGATCTTCCTTTGTAATTCTTTGCTAATGATGATGTGCTTTGCTGAGTTTATCCTTTTGTAATTCTTGGCAGGTGTGCATGATATAAATGACACAATTCCTTAAGTTGGTGTCTGTGTCTTTGGCAGTGACCCTGCCCACTGGTGAAACAGGGCCCCCTCTTGCCTAAGTGTTCCCTGGGAAGGCAAAAGCCCTCACTCCAAAATTCCCCCCTTCCTCCCTGTTCCCCCCATCACACCCTGAGCACGATGTGCTCTGGTCTTGGGTATGTCCTGGGTCAGTTGGGGTCCCCTGTCCTGGCTGTGTCCCCTGCCCAGCTTCCCCGCAGCCCCAGCCCCTCCCCAGCGTGGCTGACGAGGGGCAGGACAGGCCTTGGCTGTGCTGCAGCTCAGCAAGAACAAAACCATCTCTGCGTGCTCAGCCCTGTGCTCAGCACCCGGCCCAGCAGTGTCTCTGTGCCAGGGGCTGTGCCCTCAGTCCCTGCCAGGGGTTTCCATGGCAACTGCCAGGCCAGGTGACCCAGGTGTCCCCCCCAGTGCCGGTTGCCATGGAAACAGTGCCCAGCCCTGCCCCTTTCTGTCTGGCTGACCTGGCCTTTGGCCCTGGCAGTGCCGTTGGCTGCTGGTTCCTGGTGCCTGAGCGGCCAGCGCGGCACAGGGCAGGTGGCCATGGCACAGCCCCCAGCAAGGGATCCCCTCTGGCTCTGGGCACTGACACCAGCCCTGAGCAAGGGGCAGCTTTCCATGGCCACAAACCACCACAAGGGCTTGGGGCATTGGTTGCCATGGCACTAAACCAAGGACCGGGTCCCCGTGGCCATTGCCATGGCACCTGGTGGCACCAACGAGTGTCACTTCAATTGTACCTGGAACAGCCCAGGCACTACTTTGTCCTGAGGGTTTCCATGGCAGTTGAGGACACCAACATCCGCTGCTCTGCAAGGGTCATGGGGGAGACTGGAAGGAGCAGCAGAGCAGGGGCTGATCCATCCCCAGTGGGCTGGACAGCCCAGGGCAGCGTCCCAGAGCGTCCTCATGGAGCTGGCAACAACATCCCCCCTCTGCAGCCCTGGCCTCTCCCCCAGCTCCCACAGGTGCCCCATCCTTGCAGGCCCAGACACGGCAGCACTGGCTCAGCAGCCCCTGTTTGCATTGCACACAGCAGAGGGAGCACCCCCATGCTGTTGGTGTGGGGACAAGAGCCTGAGGGAGCACAAATGCCATCAGCCCCTGGGGTCAGCAAGGGCTGGGGGACAACAGGGAACCCACTCAGCTTTGTCCTGGCCTCTGCAGTCAGCCAGAAAGTTTGTTCCCATCAGCTGGGAGTTTCCTGTCCCACTGCAGACGCTGTTGCTCAGAGCCTGGGCTGACTGGCAGCCACCCCCAGACTGCCCTGACAATTTCCTTGGCTTCACCTTTGCTTTCTTTCCTCTTCCTGTTACAAATTTCTTCCTACTGCCCACCCCTGTTCCCTCCCCTGCAAACAGCCCATCCCTGTGTGCCCTTTCCTCTCTGGCCCCACTCCCCATTGCAGTTCCTGATTTGGCCCCATGGGAGCGTCCCTTGGGCAGCAGGATCATCTTACAAGTGCTGCAGGAATTGTCTACAGGTTCCTGCAGTGCCTCCTGCTGCTCCCTTGCAATAGGCACCCCAGGCCAGGAGGCACATCTGGGATGCTGTGTCTGGCTCTGGGGCTCCCTGGTCTGGGCAGTGAGGAGGAGCTGCAGAGGCTCTGCAGGACTGACAGGATGGGCTTTGAGGCTGGCAGGAGAAGCTGAGGGACCTGGGCTGCTGGAGCTCCTGAAGAGGAGACCCAGGGCTCATCCTGCAACTGCTCCAAGGGTGGCTCCAGAGAATCCCAGAATCAGCAAGGGTGGAACAGGCCATGGAGATCATCAAGTCCAGCCTGTGCCCTGACATCGCCTTGTCTCCCTGGAGCTCCTCTTCTCCAGCTGAGCTGTCCACAACCCCCGCTCACTCTCAGCCACTCTTCACAGCTCTTGTGTTCCAGACCCCTCCCAGCCTTGTTTCCCTTCTCTGGACACACTCCAGCCCCTCCATGTCCTTCCTAAATTGGGAGCCCAGAACTGGACACAGCACTCGAGGTGCTGCCCAAGCAGTGCTGAGCACAGGGGAAGAATCCCTGCCCTGCTCCTGCTGGCCACATCATTCCTGATCCAGACCAGAAGCCACTGGTCTTCTTGGCCACCTGGGCACACTGCTGGCTCATGTCCAGCCTGCTGTCCATCAGTCTCTGCAGGTCCCTTTCTGCCTGGCTGCTGTCCAGCCACACTGTCCCCAGCCTGTAGTGCTGCAGGGGTTGTTGTGGCCAAAGTGCAAGACCTGGCACTTGGACTTGTTAAAACTCACCTTGTTGGATTTGGGCCCTTGATCCAGCCTGTCCAGGGCCCTGTGCAGAGCCCTCCTACCCTCCTGCAGATCAACACTCACAGCCAGCTTGGTGTCATCTGCAAATTTCGTGATTTTCTATTCTTTTTCACACATGTGATATTCATTTTCCCAAAACCATTAACATATTTCCCCTCCCCTTAACCCATGTGTTCTTCTGTGCCGGGGGTCTCTCTGCTGGTCCCTGGTGGTCGTTGATCCCAATGTTCCTGTGGGCCTGGCTGGGCTGGCAGGACACTGAGGCTGCAACTTCCAGTTCCCCTTCTCACACAATGGGCACTGTGTGGTTTCCACAGGCCTGGGGTTGTGGAGAACAAGCTCCAGGCGTGAGTTCACCTGGTGGAGACAATTTATCATCTGGTAACATGATGTCACAGAGTGGGCTGTGACATCACTGAGTGGGTTATGTGAGGTCATTGAGTAGCTATGACATCATAGGTCATCTCTGTGACTTCAGAGATCCAGCTGTGACATCACAGTGCAGACTATGTCATCACAGACTCTAATGTGACATCAGAGAGCAGCTCTGTGACATCACAGAGAAAGCTGTGACATCACAGAGCAGGCTGTAACGTCTCAGAGGGGCTGTGTGACATCCCAGCAGGGCTGTCTCAGGTCACTGGGTTGGTCCCTCTGCCCCAGCTCCCCCTCACAGTTTGTCCCAACAAGTCCAAAGCTGTTCATGCCCAGCAGGGTCCCTGTCCCCTGGGATCCCCCCAGCCCACCTGGAGCCACAGCCTCCACCAAAGGATGTTCCACAGGATCCACCCCAGAGCCTGACATGGGGACAAGGGGCCGGGCTGTGTGACCAGGACATCAAGGACAGGGATTATCCAGGTCACTGGGGCCTGGTTTGGGGTCCCCAGGTCAGGAAAGATGTCTGGCAGCTGGAGCAGGGTCTGGGAAGGGCCTCCAAGGTGGGGCTGGAGCCCTTGGGCTGTGAGCAGAGGCTGAGGGAGCTGGGCTGGTCCTGCCTGGAGCAGGGAAGGCTGAGGGGCTCCTCATCCCAGCCTGGCAGTGCCAGCGAGGAGGAGATGGAGAACACAGAGCCAGGCTCTTCACAGCGGGCTGGGAGGAGACAAAAGCTAATGGGTGGAAGGGGAAAAAGGGGAGATCAGCCAGGAAAGGAGATGAAATTAATCAGGCTGGTTTCAGCATTTCCTCAGCACCAAACGCAGCCTGACCTCCCTTCTCCATCCACCACTGACAGCTGTGCAAATGAGGAACTGTTGAGCTGTTTTGCCCCCACTCCAGGACGAGAATCCTGATACAAGAACTTGTGTTTATATCTATCACAGAACCACGTTGTGAGCCCTGGGCAAGACCTGGCCCTTGGTCTTGGTTATCCTCATCCAATTGTCCTGGGCCCATGGATGGCTCCAGCCTGGCCAGATTCCTCTGCAGAGCTTCCTTCCCTCCAGCACAGTCACACTGCCACCCTGCTTGGTGTCACCTGGGAACTGACTGAGGCTGCCCTCTGTCCCTCTATCCCATTGTCCAGACCAGCAATAAAGAGATTTAACTGACCTAGCCCCAGTCTTGAGCCCTGGGGACATCCCTGGATGTGACTCCATTCCTCAGCTGCTCTGAGTCCCAGGGCTTGGATGGGAGAAATATTGGGGTGGGGGTAGGGACAACATCTGAGTGATTTTCAGCCATGAAGGGTCTTGATTTTCCTATCTGTTCAAATTGCATTAGGAGGTGCTGGGGGTCAATATCAATTGGACATCGCTGATCTCAATCTATGTACAGGAAAACAAAACTGAACAGGACAAAACAATTCTCTCTTAATTGTTTTCAATACAGTAGATTCACATTGAATAGAGTTGTGAAGGCTGTGTAATTAACCACAGAAGTATTGAAGACATGAATTATTCCCAAGGGCTTGTCTTGTTTGGGTGTTTAGAACAAATGTTTATGAGCTTTTCTCACCGAATTCCTGAACTGAAGAGCCCAAGAAAGAAGTGGCTGTGGAGTAATAAAAATTATCAGCAAACTCCAAGTGGCTGAGGATCCATCCCCATCAGAGCAGGAATGAACAGAAATGGGCACAGCTTTGTGGCTCTGTCATGGGCCCTGAGCCTGGAGCAGGAGCAGCTCTTGAGGGCCCCAAGGCCCGGGCTCTTGTGCTGCCCTGGGCAGATGGGATGGCAGCAGGGGCTGCAGAGCTCTCAGCACCTCAGCCTAAGGGGAGCAGGGCAGCCAGGGAGCCTCCTTTGGCCTTGGCCAAGCACCTTCCCCCATGGCTGGGGCTGAGTCCTGTGGCAGCTGCAGCTGCTGCTGTGCCCTTGCCAGGGGCTGAGGCCGTGGGGCAGTGCCCAGAGCAGCCTGGCCTGAGCAGAGCTGTGGGGCCAGAGCCGGCTAGGCTGGGCTGGGGAGAGGCCCTTGGTGCTGCCCAGAGCTCAGGGCAGCTGGCAGAGCTTGCAGGGAGCTGGGCTGGGCTCAGAGAGCCTGGCCCAGAAACCATCAGTGTCCATCTCAGCCTGGCTGAGCGTGCAGGGGCAGGACTCAGGCCAGGCCTTGTGAGGCAGGGCCAGCGCCTGTGCAAGGCATTGCAAACAGGCAAGTGGCCCAGAGAGGAGGCTGCTCTGTGCCCTTGGTGGCATGGACAGAGCAGGGAGGGGGCCCAGGACATTTGTCAGCGCCAGCCTCTGTGCCCAGCCCTTGGCAGCCCTGGCTGCTGAGCCCAGCTTTGGCCTGGGCTGAGTTTGGCTGTGGCCCAGCTCCATCCTCCTGCAAGGCTCAGGGCCTGTTCCCAGCCATGGCCAGCCCTGGCTGCCTCTCTGCTGGCCCAGAGGCCGGCAGAGCCCGGGCAGGGCTGTCTGTGCAGCCCCACAGGTGCCACGGGCTCTGCAGGAGCTGGCAGAAGCTGCCCAGCAGGGAGGCCATGGGGCACAGAGCCCCAAGGCTGCTGTGGGCACCACGGCACAGGGGCCGTTCCCAGCTGCAATGCTTCTGGCCTGGGCTGGGCCTGCACAGGGGCTGGGCCACCATGGCTGGGCCAGCACAGGGCCACAAAGGGGCCACGCAGCTGCTGCCGGGGCTGACAGCAAGGCCAGGCACACACAAGCAATTGCTGAGCATGGCCTGCGCTGGCCAGGCCTGACTGCCAAAGGCAGAGCTCAGCTGCCCTGGGGCTGCAGGAACAGTCCAGAGCCCAAAGAGCCTCCATGGCTGTGCTGGAGACCAAGGCTGCAGGAGGGAAATGCAGGGCTGCAGCGGGATGGGGAGGGCATTGATTTCTAGCACACAGCTCTCTGATGATCCCAGCACCATGCTGGGCCCTCTTTCAGACTGGAGCAGAGCAGCTGTTGATGGGACAGGAGCCCTGCGGGGCTGTCAGGGACCTGCAGCTTGCAAGGTGCTCTCTGCTCTCCCTCAGGTGCTCTCGAAGTGATCCAATCCCAGCTGGGCACCTCAGGGCACAAGTGGCGCTGCCTGTTCATGGGCACACAACTGATGTCTGCCTAGAAAGGGGCTCAGATTTTAATACCTCTTAGTTCCATAATATACAAGCAAATATTGATTATTTGTGCAATTTGAGTACTCTTAAGGAATGGCAACCTTTTCGCACCAGAAACGGGGATTTCCTGGAAGCATACTGATAGCAGGAGAAGAAATACTCATCTTCCCATCTACTTGTGTCATCAATAATCAGTCTATTATTTAATCCCTCTCTTTTCCATCAAGTGCTTTCATCTCTGTTGGTTAAATGGCCATGTCTAAGGACATCTCTTCACCAGAGCAGCTGGATATTTCTTCTTCCCATTGGTCCCAGATTTCCTCCACCAGATGCTCTGTGGTCATTCAAGTGTCTCATAACTGACTGGTTTCATGCTTTGAGCTTCAGGGAGTTGCCCAAACTTTCTGAAATTTAAATAAATATCACATAAGGCGACATCTTAATTGTCTTTGTATCTATCACAGAATTACCTTTTCTTATATCTATGTCTAAAACTGTTCCTGCATAAAAATCTATTGGGGATGGTGGACATGTCACATGCTGCTGGGACATTCCAGAGAGCTCAGGGAAGAGCTGTGATGGTTATTAAACTGTTCAAATATTCAATTTGTGTTTGTTGGCAAGAAACCTTTCTGTGCCTCTGAGTGTCACCACTCCCTGAGCCCAAAGGACACAAACCTGATGAGTTGTGGTTCCCACTGCAGGGGCTGCACTTGGACCTTGGCTCTGCACAGGAGAGCTCTTCATCCCCTTTCTCTCTTTTCCTTCCTCTGGGTATGGAGGGAGCTCCTGCCTTCAGCCTGTGACTCGTGTGTGCAAAGAGCAAATCTGGGCAGAATTGGGGCAGGAAGGGTTTGGGGGGACCTTGGGATCTGTGCTGGGCACAGAAGGTGATTTCCATTGTTCTGAGGCTTTCTGCTGTGCAAAGTGGATTTAATATCCAGCAGATGAATGACTTTTGCATTTGATAGAGCCATGCCTTCCCCTTTGCTTTGTTGGCTGACAATAAATGAAGATCCCTCTGTGGCTCAGGCAGCTGCTTCTCCAAGGAAAGCAGGTGGGAGTTGGAGCCAAGGAGCTGAAAGCTGCAGGTGCAGCCTGGGCTGGAGGGAGCTCAGATTTACACAAGGCTGCTCTGAGTGCCAGGCTTTGGATGGGGGAAATGGTGCGGTGGGGGTGGGGAAAGATCTGATTGATTGTCAGCCATAGAGGGTCTTGATTTTCATCTCTATTCAAACTGCATGAGGAGGTGAGGAGGTACTTGGATTCAATGTCAATTGGTGATCACACATATTGATTTATGAACAGGAACAAAAACCTAAGCAGGACCTAAAAAAAGTTTTCTCATTATCTTTGTAAATAGAATATATTCCATTTGAACACACTACTGAAATGGGTCAAATTAACCACAGATGATTTGAAAACTGAAATCAAATTATTCCCAGAAGCTTGGCTTGTTAAGGTGTTCTGAATGTCAATGAGCCCTGGGCCACTGAATTCTTGAACTGAAGAGCTGAAGGCTGAACAAGTGATTTGGAAAATTAAATCAAATTATTCCCAGAGGCTTTAGTTGTTAAGGTGTTCTGAATGTTAATGAGCCCCGGGACACTGAATTCCTGCACTGAAGAGCTGAAGGCTGAACAAGCCTCTGCAGCAGGAAAATTCAGCAGCAGCCTTCAAGGTGCTGAGGATGTCAGCAGCCCCCACTGAGACCATCCCTGCCCAGAGACCGTGGGGGAATGGGCAGACAAGGAGAGCGTCCCTGGGGCTGGGGCAGCACAACTCAGAGGCACCAGCGGCTGCAGCTGGGCAATGGAGTGTGGAATGTGGCTGGGAAAGCCCTACCTGGGCTGGGCCAAGCAGGACACACAAGCCCTGACTCCCATCCACTAAACAACTCCTTCAAGGAGCAATTTAAAATTAATTACAATTCTTTGCGTACTCTGAGTTGGACTCACTGGGGAAATACTAACAAAATATTCTTAGGAGCTCAAAACAACAAAACAGCTTTTACTGGAAATTTTAGAAAATCCGAGAAACTTTGGCAAAAGGTTTAATATGACATTCAATCAACACAAAACACTTCTCAAAGCATTAACTTGGCCCCTTCACCTTCACAAACTCTAAGCGTGTTCAATTTTAAGTTACTCAAAATCGGCAAGAAGAGGGAATTGGAAGAAGGAAAAGAAAACACAGAAGGAGAGAAAGTAATAAAAGAAAATACAGAGGAGCACACACACAGCTATCAACTCCTGGATTCCAGCAGTGTTCAGATGGAAATTCCAAGAGGAGGTAGGGTCAAGATGTGTGCATGCCTTGTGGTAATCCTCAAATCCCCCTTGGTCTTCCTGGGCCCTTCCCCCAGGTGGGCTTGGACTCATTTGGTGCCTCATGTGATAAATAGGTATGATTCGTACTGATAAAAATTGAAACAGTAATCAATATTGATACAGTAATTAATATTTGAGAATAATAAAACAGTTAATAGTTTAAAGTTGTAATGCCAAAGAAGAGAGGGAAAGGAGGGGCTCCACCCACCCCCCCTTCCCAGCAGATGTTCTCAAGGACCACAGGAAAGAAGCTGAAGATACAGTTGCTAAAAATGACCAAGAACCTGGTTGGGTCCAAGAAAATGCTAATTATAAGGGACTTATTGCTTTGATATGTAGATGCAGTGATACGTTAGTCTTGGCTTACATTGTACTGGCTTGGTGTGCATGTGTAACCCAAAGGTGAATTAAAGGACAACGAAGAACACTACAGAGCCTTCATCAGTGACGACCCCCAAAGACTTGTGCGACCACCAAACCGAGTGGTGGCGCATGCGTGGTAAAGGTGGTAATGAAGGCGGAGACAGAAAAGTGACGAACCGAAAATAGGAGGAGATGGCATTGACACATGGCATATAAGGGGTGACTTTCACTTGGCAAGCTTGTACGTGAAGTGGCAAGGGTCAAGAACCCTGCCCTCCGTACCCCGCGGTTGTTTTTGCTTATGCGCTATTATTCGAACCAAATTATCCCTTATTTATATATTTTCTAAACTATTCAATTAAAACTGTTGCTACCTTAAATATTGTTTGGGTTTTTTTTTTTTTTTTTTGATGGGATAATTGGGCAAACATAACAAAGCCAATCATAAAATACATGCATTTTTCACACCATGTGAGCAGGGACACCAGAGATGCCGTGACCGGAATGCTGTGCCTGGCTGGAACCCTCAGTGCCCGGCTGGAGGGAGCTGCGCTGGAGCCGCAGGTTGTGCCGGGGGCGGGCAGGGGCCGCAGCCCCGGGCAGGGCCCGGCCAAGGACAATGACCCTGGGCCGGTCAGGGGCTCGGGGCCCGCTCCCAGCGGGGCCGTGCGGGAGCCGGAGCAGCGAGAGAGCCCGGGCCGAGCATCAGCCCCGGGGCGAGCACGGCTGGGAGGGGCCCGGCCCGGGGGTCCCGCCGAGCCGCCCTTGTCCGGAGCCGCGGCTGCGGCAGCACCGGGGGCAGCACCGGCAGCTTTGGGACGCGGAGGAGCCGCGGGCGGGCGTTCCAAGGGCTCCTTCGCGCGGGATTTTGTCCGGGTGCGGGGAAATGCCCGGGGCTGGGCGGGCCGGGGCCGCTGCCGAGCGCCGCCGCCTTTGCCCGGAGCCCCCGGGCAGAGCTCTCTGCTCGAGGCTGGGAGAAACACGGTCACTCTCCTGGGAAAATTCAAAGAGCTTAATAAATACAAGGGGAGCATGGAGCAAAGGTTATTACGGCCGGGTGCATCTTGGCACTGAACCAAGACCACCCTGTTATCTTCCAGATATCCCTTAAATACCTTTTCCTTCCATCAGCCTGTTGCATATTCATGGACCCTCATGCTTTGTAAACTTTTTTCCCAAACTAGTTTCCATATTCCAAGAACTGTGTAGCATGGCTCCTCCTCGGTTCCACCTTTTTAGAGCATGCACATGCCTTGGTTGTGGGTTTGCTCCTTTTTTATCATCACCTTCAGTTTTGGCCATGGCCCACACTGCCTTCAGACAGTGAGTGCTGATGGCTGGCACATCTGTACCAGGTGTCTTCATCTCATGTTCATTGGATGTTATCCCATCCAAGCAGGCATTTTAACACAATATATATCAGAATTATATCAGTTATTTCACTATTATGTCTAAGCTTATCATTAACAACAGAAATAAAAACTGTATCTTTATAACAAATATTGTAGTACATTTTTATACTTTGTAATACTTGGAAGTAGTTTTGTTTTGTATCTCCATACTTTTCCCAAATGGTTTATTCTAGACTGTACCCCCCTCCCTTTACCTGTCTAACCCCCTTCCCTTGCTGAGATCATCCCCAAATACCCACCCTGGCTCTCTGTCAATCACTCAGCATCCCATCCCCTCCATCTAGAAGCTTCGCTCCAGGATGTCAAGTGATCAGCCAGAGGCCGGGGGTCAGCCCCCAAGCCTTGCCCCATACGCTGTCCTAAATGTCCATCCCCCAGTACCCGTCCCTTAGGGTCACTTATTGGTCAGTAAAATGTTATCTCCTTTTGGTTTCCACCTCCCTTTAAATGTAACCTTGGCACATCTCCCAGGGCTCTCAGCAGTAGCCCCCTGAGGTGTAGGGGCTCCTTTGGGACTCCTGGAATAAAACCTGGGATTAACCCCTGCTAAGAGCCGGCCTTTTATCTCCTACTGAGGTCTCTGGTGTCTCTTGTGCTGCAAAGGCGCCCAGCCCAGGTGCCCTCAGCACCCTCGGGGCACAGAGGGCGTCTCCCCACTATCGGCCGTGCCGGGGCTGCCCCCCGCTGTCTGCCAACTCGGGACTGGCCGGGGATCCTGAGAGGCTCCGAGAGAGACAGAGACAGTGCTGCTGGTGCAGCACCAGGAAGCTGCCGGGCTTGGGCTTTCTTTGCCAGCAAATTGCTGCACTTGGGCTGTGGTGGCACAGGGAAATGTCCAGATCTGGGCATGGGCGGTGCCATCAAACACTAGGTCTGAGTGGTGACAGTCTTGGCACCAGGAAATTGCTGCATTTTGTCTTCTTTTTCCAAAAAATTGCTGCACTTGGCTGTGTTGGAACTGAGAAATGTCCAGATTGGGGTATGGGCAGTGGCAGCAAACATCAGACCTTGGCATTGCTGGTGCCGGAAGCGGAAATTTCCAGATTTTGGCTTTCTTTACCAGAAAATTGCTGAACTTGGCTCTGCTGGAACAAGGGAATTTCCAGATCTGGGCACTGATGGTGGCAGCAAACACCAGATCTGGGAGGTGCCAGACCCAGTAATGTTGGAAATGAAATTTTAGAGAATTTTTAAGGCTTGACAGAAGGGTTCTATAGTATGTATGCAAGTGTCGTGATCTGTCCTTATGAACGGGTTTTGTGATGTTTGTGGGTTGATCTCAGAGTGCAAAAAACACTGACACGGTACAGGGGGTTGCAGTGATAATCAAAACAAATGTACCATTATTGAATAACCACAACAAAATGCGTTGGGGAGGAAGTGGGGAAAAAGGGAAAAAGAGGGAGGAAGAGAAAGGAAGATATAGAGCTACCAAATGTAGAACAGCAAAATCCTTCAATGTCCAGCCAATGGAGTTCACCAGGTCACATCCAGGGAGATCTCAGGGTTGCAGTTCATCTGAACTCTATTATACTCTTTTTTTTTCTGATGGAGGAAGGGGTAAAACTTGAAACCAAATCAAAGGTAGTCTATTGTATTTTTGGGAGGAAAAAATGGTATTTAGAGAAGGGTACACACAGTCCATGTTCTCAGCAGTGGGCGAGAGCCATTATCTTCTTGGTCCACTGCTTGCACCTGCAACATCCATCTTGCTGTGGTCAGCTTGCCTCCCCCACACACCTCCCCCAGGTTAGGGGCCTCAGTCCCATCCCTGGAAAGAGTGTGGAGGGCCTTTTCACATAGGGATTTCATGTCTCGGTCTTTGATGGAGAGGCTTCTTACATCTCAGTCTGTCTGTCACGGCAGTTGTAAGACAAGTGAGGCGTCTTCTGTGGGGACCGCCCAAAACTCAGGAGAAGTCCAGTCAGGCCGAGAGGTGGGACAACTTCCAAGGCTAGTGTTGCAAAAAGGCAAGGTGCCCCCTTCTTCCTTTCATTGGGTTCAGTGTAGCACACAGCAAACACACCTGTGAACAATAGCTTAGCAATGCCAGGAGCTGTGCTCAGGTCTTGGAGCCCTTGGCATGTAACTTTCTCCAACAGGGCCAGAAACTTCAGACAAGGGTCTTTTCTTCAGTGGTCCCCAATGACAATCATGAGGCAGATGAGAGAAACTTCGGACAGAGTCTCACACCTACATTGTATGGATGATGTACAAATCTGTGCTTCCACCAAGACTCACTTAAATGCAGCACTTTCCAAGAGTGTCACAGCTGTTGAAAGTGCAGGGTTTTAGACAGCTCAGGAAAAAATCCAGCTATCGAGCCCATGGAAGTACCTTGGGTTTTTAATCACAGGAAGGACCATTGTGCCTCAAACTCTATCCATAACAAGCACTCCAAGACATTAAGAGACATGCAACAGCTGTGCAGCGTCATCACGTGGATCTGACCTCTCTTGGGCCTCACCACAGAAGAACTGACACCGGTCTTCGACCTTCTATGAGGAGATGGCGGCCTGGCTTCCCCACACTTGTTAACACCAGAAGCCTGTGAGGCTTTGGAGAGAGTCGCCAACGCCATCAAACACCACCAGGCACATTGGACAGCCCGGTCCCTTCCCCTCAGCCTTGGTATTTTTGGTAAGTGCCCACACTTCCATGCATTGCTCTTTCAGTGGGATGATACTGCAAAAAACCCACTCATCATCATCGAGTGACTTTTTCTGCCGCACCAACCACATCAAACAGTCACCACCCCACTAGAACTTGTAGCCAAACTTATTATTAAAGGCCGACATCGCCCTCGGACCCTCGCAGCTTGCGATCTGGTGTGCATTTACCTCTTTTATACTTTGGAACAATTGGATTCTCTATTACAAACAAATGAACATCCTAAAATTTCATTTGACAGCTATCCCAGAAAAATTTCAATTCATTATCCTAAACACAGACTTTGTAAAGATTCACTGCATTTGTCCCCAAAATCATATAAAAATAAAACTCCACTCAAAAATGCTATCACAGAGTTCATTGATGGTTCAGGCAATTCTCACAAGTCAGTGTTTACCTGGAGGGACCCTGACACTCAGAAGTGGGAGTCTGATATCCAGGTTGTTGAAGTTTCCTCCCAGACTGCAGAACTTGCTGCAGCAGTGAGGGTGTTTTGAACATTCCAACAACCCTTCAATTTAATCACAGATTCTGCATTTGTCACCGGGATAGCAGAGCAGGCAGAGCGTGCCCTGCTCAAGAAAGTCCAAAATAAAAAATTATACAGCTTGCTCTCTGAATTAATTTGGTTCATCTCCCACAGAGAGCAACCTTATCACATCCTGCACATCCGGTCGCACACAGAGCTGCCAAGCTACATCACTGAGGGCAACCGGCGAGCAGAGACTGGTTAGCAATGGCAGCAAGTGCCACACTCATTTTCCTTGCTGTACCACATGTCTTTCAACAGGCTTGTCTAAGCCATGCATTCTTCCATAAGAATGCTCCAGCTTTAGTATGTCAATTTAAGATTTCCTGAGACCAAGCCAAGGCTATTGTCTCCACCTGCCCCAATTGTCAATCCCTCGCCCTCCCTTCCATAGGGACAAAATGAAGAAAATTACAGTGACAACTAACTTTACCATTCATGTTTCTATCAGTGCTCGAACAGTCGATAACTGACTCACTTGAGGACCAGATGGCCACTCCCAGGACACCCCGAAATACCTTAACAGCTGCTGCCACCATCATTGTTTCCATCCTTCTACCATGGGTTGCAGCTGCGAAGGCCCTCGGTGAACTTTCTAACCTGGAGTACTGGCCTAGTAAGCAGACCAACGCTACGTCCCCTGCCTTATCAGACCTTCTAGCGGAGAAGGAAACCACTAGACATGCCACCCTTCAGAACAGAGTGGCCATCGCCTTCCTGCTGCTCTCCCATGGCCATGGTTGTGAAGATTTCAAATGGCTTTGTTATTTTAACCTGTCATTGAAAAGCACATTGATCCAGGCCAACATCAAACAAATGCAAGAGCAAATGAAGTCTCTTCTTTCTGAAAATAAAGTTGTGGACATGATGGACAAAACGCTCATGCAGTGGGGCGTTCCTGTGTGGGTGGCCCCCATTCTTAGAAGTTTATTGTGGGTCCTTCTCATAGTTGTTACCGTTTCAGCAGCACTGATGTGTTTTAAGAAAACAATTGACAAAACACTGGGAAATGTTTATTTAATAAATAAAAAAGCGGGAGATGTGGGAGACAGCCTTGGAGAAGAGGAACCTGGAATGCCATGGGAGGACAGCACTGTTTAAGTTAAGGTGAGGGACTGGTGCAATTCTCCATGGTTCTTTGCTTGTTAATGTTAATGTGCTTTTGTCAATCGACTGCTGTTTGTCCCCCAGTTCCAGAAAGTTCTGTACTCCCTGTTCCTCCATTGGCTTTCCCTGAGAGACCCCCCCCACTCGTCCCCCCCATTGGTGCGTCCTGTGTCACCCCACCTTAACTCTACCCCAGGCTCCCTTCCCCATTGGATAATTTGTACCCGGACCCCTCCTGCCTTCCTCCAGTTGTATACCTGTGCCCCAGCCCTGCTCCTGGCTCTTCGCCTCTGGTTCTCTTCAACAGATGTTGTGTTCCTGCTTGCTCCTGTTTCCCTCTTCACCCTCACTTCACCTGGACCCTTGGATTTTCCTTTAATAAACCCGGCTGGATTTGCTCTGCAAAGAGTCCTCTCGTCCCTCTGCTGAGGCTTTGATTGCACCATCCAGGCTCAGGGTCTGCTGGGTTGGGGGAGTTGCCAAGGCAGCCCCAAGTGGAGACGCTTTCGGTGCTGCAAGCACCTGACAGCACCTGCCTGGGTGTGGGATCTCAGCACCTCAGGACTGAGATGCCGAGTCACCGAGACCACCCTTGGGGGGCTCGGGAGTCCTGGAATGTTGCCAGAAGTGTCTGGTGGCAGGACTTTGATCCTACACAGGAGACGACACCTGTATGAGGATAGGAGGATTTCACCGGGGTGAATGGTGAAGGGATAAGTTAATTAGAGAGTGAAACACAGGGTTTAGGATTTCTGTACAGGGGGGTTTAGAGAAGTAAGATGGAGGAATTGGGGCGTGTCCTGTCCTTCTTCTTCTTCTTCTTCTCCTCCATCTTCTGTGATGATGGTGGCACTTTAGGATTGGTTATTACTAAAAGTGCACTGGTTAATAAGGGTAAAAGGTATTGGGGAAAAATGATAAATATTGTATACGTAACTTTGAGTATAAAGATAGGTGACCGCCCCGGAGGGAGGGAGTGTGCTCATGGCTGGCTGCTGAGCAGACCTCTGTCGGGCCGAGAGAAAATCTTTTAGATAAGCAATTAATTAACATCGAGACCGAGAAAAGATTGGAAGCCTCTTCTCGTCCTTTGAAGCGCGGGCTGCCCCAAGGCCACCCCGGGGCTTTCCAGGCTATCTAAACAGCCAAGAATCCAACACCTGGGGAAGCTGCTCTGGCCACCCGCAGCAACCAATTCCTTTTCCCAAGCAGCAGCTCCCAGCGTCCTCCTCCAAAGCCCAGAGAGGGAGCAGCTGCCCTCAGCCCTGTCCTTTACCGCATCCCCATTCTCATGGAATGTCTCCCCTCAGAGAGAAACTCCCAGAGAAGAGAAGTGTGACCACATCCCCTCCTCCCCTGAGCTTGATCACTTCTTTTGATTCTTAAGGACCCAGTCCATCCGAGCAGTGGTATTGCACTGAGAGCTGGGACACCAGCAGGGGATCACCCCACACTGCCCAGTGTGCGCCAGGCTCAACAAGGTCTGCTTCCCCCTGATTCCACCAGGCCTCTTCCCTTGGCTGTGGTTTTGCTGGATAGTGGGTCAGGACAGTGAGAATCTCCTTCATCCATTCATTCACTATTTAGGATCCTGCAGACACTTCCTCAATTTCTCTCCAAGGTGACCTCAGCCCACCAATGATGTCACAGCTCTTGTCCATTTGGTCAAGAATCCCCTAGGAGGACACTCTGATCTCTCCTCCAAGAGCACAAAGCAGCAAAACCCCAGAGGAAAATCTTCCCCTTGGGCCCTGCACCTCCTTGGGTGAGTTCCAGAGCAAACAGTCAAGGCAGTGGCCTGAAATGTTTTCCCAGCTGGGTCATAACACTTCTCTGATGGATCCACTTTGTGCCTGGGGAAAGAGATGTGCAGAACCCGTCACTAATGCCCTGGAATGTCAAACAGGAATCACAGCCTTGGACAGCTCTCAGGAACCACCTCACTGTGGATTTTCCTTCCTGGAGGCCCAGGATGTCAGAACGTCCTCCTGGTGCCTCAGGGCCTGGGTAAACAGGGCTTGTCAGAGATGCTGGCAGGGCACCAACACCCCTCCTCCTCACAGGGCACCTCTGTTACCCCAATTAGCTCCGAGTGGCTGCATGGGGACAGGTGCCAACTTCCCCATGTCCCTGGGATGGGCACATCCTGCTCAGGGCCAGTGCTGGCCTGGGCCCAGAGCCAGGGCCATGACTAAGGGTCTCTGGGAGGGCTCCGTGGCTGCAAGTGGGAGAGGATGAGGGCAGGGCATATTCCCCTCTGTTGAGTGCTCTGGGCATGGAGCTTGGTCGGGTTTGGCGTCTGCAGGGAAAGGGATATCAGGTTGTGTGGATGTGGGAATTGTCACTGCTTAGCCATTCCCCAGCCCTCAGCCTTGTCTGCAGGTGATCGACTTTGCCCAGTGCTCCCCAGTGCCTGTAGTGTCTGAGATGCCAATCAGCCAACTGATCACATGTCCCTTGTTCCACGTGTTCTCCCACATGTTGGGTTTGGGGCCGGGCTCAGCTCTGGGGTGTCCCCCAGGGAAAGCTCTGGGAGGGGAGGGGCAGCAGGAGATGGGGGATCTGGCACTGGGGGCTGTTGGAGGATGGATTGAGTTGGACTGGGGGTTGTCCCCACAGGGTCCCCAGGCGCCTTTGGCTCCCTGCCTGCCCCCCTTGGCCCCCCAGGTGCCTGGGCCCTTCCAGGGGCAGCTGCCCCGTGCAGGAAGCTGGAGGGATGCCAGGCGAGGGGGCTGGATCCGTGCCACAGGTGGGGCGGGATGGACTCTGTGCCAGGGCTGGGCTTGTGGCCAGGGCTGGGGGCTGTGCCAAGCCGGGCTTTGGCCTGGGGGCTGGCAAGGAGGGTACAGGGAGGAGTCCCGGCAGGGATAAAGGTGCTCCTCACCTGTTGCAGCCTCAGGCAGCGCTGCCCAGAGCCAGAGGAAGATGAAGGTGGCTGTGCTCAGCGTGGCCCTGCTCTTCTCCATCCTGCTGTGCCCCCCGGCACAGGCCAAGGTGAGGCACCAGCCAAATGCTGTCCCCACGTCCTGCCCTTTCTGGCCTCCCATCCCACCCTTTTGGTCCCTCCTCTGTGTCCCATTCAGGATCCCCAGGTGCCCTCCCACTGACCATTCCTGAGGCCTTTCCATCCATGTCCCCCCTCAATCCTTTCCCTTTCTTCCTGGCCACAGCAGAGGAGTCCCCCTGTACAATTCCCTGATTCCCCCCCACTCCCACACCATCTCCCAGTCCTGTTGCTTTTGTCCCCACCTGTCCTCGTTCTTCTATCCCCACCAAGCCCCTCCCTTGCACTCCCATGTCCCTGCACTTCAATTCCTTTCTCCTCCCCTGTACCTCACACCCTGCTCCTTCCATACCCCCAGCCCTGTCCCTTGGGCCCTCAGTTGACCCCAGATCAGTGTCTTTGGGTCTCCCCCCACCTCAAACAGATCTCCTTGGAGGCCCTGAATTCCCATCCCTCTGCCTGTGCCCTGCTCCCTGCACACTGGGTCCTCCCCCCAGCCCCACAAGGTCCAGTCCGGACCCAGCCTTTGTTCTCCTTTCCAGGCACTCCTGGAGGGAACCCAAGATGATCTCCGGGAGGTGAGTGGGCTGCTACCTTTGGAGGGCATCCCCTCAGGGAACTGGGCACAGTAGTGTCCCCCCATGCCTTGCTGGCACTGGGGACATCCCAGTGACCAGCGAGGTCTCCTGGTCTCTCTGCAGTTGGATTTAGACAATGTTGTGGTCCTGGAGACGCCTCTGGTGGGTACCACATGTTCTGCTGGTGTCAGACCCTCCCCTTGCATGGCCACCACAGCCCAGGCCCTCCCAGTGTGTCCCAGCACCACCCAGTGCAGCCCTCCTGACAGCCCAGACAATGCCCTGCCCCAGGGCTCCTCCCCAGGGAAGCCTTTGCCCAGGGCCCTGCTGCATTCCATCCCTGTCACCCCAGGACTCCCTGGATGAGCCAGGACGCAGCCCCTGCCCCAGCTGTGCCTCTTGGCCAGGAGCCCAGTGCTTCTGGGCGGCAGCACAGCAGCTCCTGCACCCAATTGCTGCCACAGCTCCTTCCCCAAGGCCCCCTGCTCTCCCCTGCCTCCCAGTGCAGCCCGGTGCCCCCAGTGTGTCTCTAACGCTGCCTTTGTCCCCAGCCCCCTGTGGCTGAAGAACTGCGGGCTCTCCTGCGGCAGAAGCGCCTGGCTGCCGCTCTCCATGGATAGGTGAGCAGCACTTGGTGCTCATTTGGCTCCCACATGATCCTGTGGGGACCCTGGAGTGTTCTGCTTGGGCAGAGTTTGGGGCCAGCAGAGGGACAGAAAGGAGCTTTCACTGATTGTTTCTTGGGGGTGCTGCTCCGAGAAGCCCCCAAGTCTTTCCTTGCACTTGGGCAGCTCTGGGAACCCCACAGTCCCCCTGGGGGCAGTGAGGTTCTTAGGCAGGTTTTGGAGCATCCCAGGTCTTATGGGGTCTGGGAATCCTGTGGATCTGAGGGGCCAAATCCTGTCCTGGGTTTATCCAGAACCTCAATTCTTTTCACCCTCTAGAAACAGGGGTGGGCACACGGCCCCTCAGCTGTCCCAGGGGACACAGGGGATCACATTTTGGGCTCTTTGTCTTAGGAACTGTTGGTGAAAACCATCTCCTGTCCTCCTCCAGTGGCATGAGGAGATGATCACCTCTGGAGAAATCACCTGATCCCCTCTGAGCCCTGGGCCTTTTTCCTCAAATGAGAAATAAACACTTTCAGCAAAGCTACACTCTGTGTTTGTGTGTCTGTGTCCATGTGTGTGTTCCAAAGGAAATTTCCCTAAATCTCAAAGAGGAAAGTGTCCCCCAGAGGCGTTGTCTTGTCCCTGTGTCCATCTGCACATCCTGTCACTCTGTCACTGTCACCTCCACACATCTCTGACCCCGCTGGCACCTCCCAGGTTGGCACTGAACTCCTCCCTCCTGCTCCCCAACCCCAGCAGTGACCATAGCAGGGAGCTCAGACCAGGAGCACCCAGGCCAGGGATGGAGAAGGAGCATCTGGCAGAGGCAGGAAGAATCCCCCATTCCAGGGAGTGTGGGGTGCACAGGGGGCAGCTGTGTCCCCTGCCAGCCCCAGGGCTGCAAACCAGGGAGGAGATGTCTCAGCTGCCTCAGCTGAATTGCTTCCCTCAGCCCTTGGCCTTGGCCGTCTCCGGCTGCAGCACAACCTCCACAGGAGATTTTCCACCAGGAAGACAAAAGAAAGGAATTGTTTCTGCCCTCTCCCTCATCCCTCCCTTTGCATTGATTTTCTTGTCATCTGTTAGCAAAACCAACAAAAAAAGCATCTTCACTGAGGTGTTTCCCAGGGTCAGTTCTTAAATGGGGCCAAAGGAAGGTTTTCTGCCGGGGCAAAAGTGAGAAATGAGGGATTTGGTCAGAGAAAACTATCAATGCTGGTTTCTAAACACTGAAATCCAGAGGTTACAAAAATAGAGTTTGTGTTTGAATGGTCCATTTTCCTCCCTCTTCCCACTGCTCATTTGTCCCATCCCAACTCCAGAGGAGCAGATTCTGGAAAGCAGACCTGCAGGGAGTGTTGGAGGCTTCATCCCAGACAGAGGAAAAAAGAGTGAAATCAGGAAAAGAATTCCAGTGATTTTCTCAATCATAACAACCACAAATAGCTCTGTACTCCAAGTGCAATATCCAGGTGATGAGGCACGTCGCTCATTTTTAATGCCAAAGTGCAGCACTTTGGAAATTGCTCCTTGGACTAGAACAAACCACAGGCCAATAACTGACCCAGTTTGGTTCCTAAATCAGGAATCATTAAACTTCTCCCAAGCTGTGTTTCCCTGCAGTAAAGAAGGCAGTTGATTGCTTTTGTCCTGAGTATCTCCTGAGTTCATGACTTCAGGTGGACTGGAACTGTCCCGGCATCACTAAAGAGGCCACAATGAGCAGGATCAAACCCCCAGGGCACCATTAAGTGTTCTTCATCCGTGCCTTCCAGAGCCCAGCAGCAATTCCTGCTGCTGCCCCCACTCTGGGTCAGCCTGATGGGATTGGTCTGGTGTGAGGGGCTGGCTCCTGCAGGACACAGAGCTTGGAGCTGCTTTGTGTCCCGCAGCTTCGGCATCTCTGGCGCTGCTCCATGGCTGTGGGGCCTGTTCTGCCAACATGCCACAAGCGTGGCACCAACGTGCCACCAACATGCCACCAACATGCCACCAACATGCCACAAACGTGCCACCAACGTGCCACCAACATGCCTCCGATGTGCCACCAATGTGCTACTAATGTGCCACCAGTGTGCCACGAACGTGCCACCAACATGTCTCCAATATGCCACCAAAGTGCCACCAGTGTGCCACCAATGTGCCACGTATGTGCTACCACTGTGTCACCAATGTGCCACCACTGTTCATGGCTGTGTTTCCTGTGCCACCACTGTTCCACCTTTTCCATGGTCACTCCATTGCTCCTCAAAAGCTGCTCCACTGCTGCTCTGGGGATGTTCCAGCACAGTTCCTCTGCTCGTCCACCATTGCTCCACCACTGCTCCAACACTGCTCTACCACTGCTCATCCCCCGCTGTTCCAGAGCTCTGTCTCTGCTCCTCCCCTGCTCCCCTGTTGTTCCACAGCTGCTGCTTCTGTTCGAGTGCTGCTGCCACAGCTGCAGTGTCACAGAGAGGGGAACGTTTGGGCAGCAACCACTGTGGTGTCACAAGACTGGGACAACGGGACTGCCACAGCTGTGGTGTCACAGAGACCAGGAAAACAGGACTGCCACAGCTGTGGTGTCACAGAGAGGGGAACACTGGGGCTGCCAGGGCTGTGGGGTCACAGAGAGGTGAAGGTTGGGGCGGCTGCTGCTGTGCTGTCATAGAAAGGAACACTGGGGCTGCCACCACTGTGGTGTCACAAGCAGGAGAACATTTGGGGCTGCCATCCCTGCAGTGTCATAGAGAGGGGAAGGTTGGGCCTGCCCCTGCAATGCTGTCCTTGACAGGAGAACGCTGGGAGTGCCACCTCTGTGGTGTCACAGGCAGGGGAACAAAGGGATTGCAATCGCTTTGGCGTCATAAACAAGGGGACATTGGTATTGCCACCGCTGTCATGTCACAGAGAGGGGAACACTGAGGTTGCCACCACTGTGGTGTCACTGACAGGGGAACACTGAGGCTGCAAATGTTGAGATATCACAAAGAGGGGAATGTTGGAACTGCCACTGTGGTGCTGTCATAGAGAGTAGAACTTCAGACAGCCACTCCTGCAGTGTCATAAAGAGGGGAAATTGGGGGCTTCCACCACTGCAGTGCCACAGAGAGGGGGACACTGGGGCTGCCACAGCAATGGTGTAACTGAGAGAACTTTTGAGCTGCCATCGCTGCAGTGTCACAGACTAGGGAACACTGGGGCTGCTACTGCTGCAGTGTCACAGAGAGGGGAATATTGGAGCTGCTACTTCTGTGTTTTCATAGACAGGGGAACGTTGGGCCTGCCACCGATGTGGTGTCAGAGAGATTGGAATGTTGGGGCTGCCACCACTGCTTTCTCATAGAGAGGGGAATCTTTAGTTTGCCACTGTGTTGGTGTCAGACAGAGGGGAATGCTGGGGGTGCCACCTCTGGTGTCACAGAGAGGGGGACTAGGGGTGTCACAGCTGTGGTGTCACAGATAAGGGACTTAGGGCTGCCCTAACTGCAGTGTCACAGAGAGGGGAAGGTCAGGATTGCCACCACTATGGTGTCACAGAGAGGGGAATGTTGGTGCTGCTACTGCTCTGGTGTGACAGAGAAGGGAATGTTGGGGCAGCCATTGCTGTGGGGTCATAAAGAGTGGAATTTTGGGGCTGCCACCACTGTGGTGTCACAGAGAGGGGAACGCTGCCAAACCTCCCCTGGGTCTGTGCCCACTCCAGTGCTGCTCCTCTGTGACACTGCAGAGCCTCCTGGGGACATTGTGACACTGGTAGGATTCATGGGGACATTGTGACACTACAGGGCCTCTTGGGGACATGGTGAGACTGCATAGCCTCATGGGGACATGGTGACACTGCATGGCCTCCTGGGGACATGGTGACACTGCCGGGACTCATGGGATCACAGGGGCTCTGTGACACTCTGGGCCCTTGTAGAATCCAAAAGCCCCTTTGTGGCCATGGGCCCTGTGGAACCGAAGGGAGATGCAAACCTGTGAGGCCTCATGGAACCATCCACTGTGATCTCTCAGGGCCTCATGGTTCCCAGGAACCATTGTGACACTGCAGGACTAAGTGGCACCAAGGGGACATTGTGACACTGTGGAATTCATGGAACTAAGGGGATGCTGTGACACTCTGGTGCCTACAGATGTTCATTGTGACCCTGTGGCTTGTGGAAACAAGGGGACACTGTGACACTGTGGGGTCTCAGGGAATCCAGAGGCCCTTGTGACAAAGCAAGACCAGTTGGAACCAAGGATCCATTGGGATACCTCAGGGCCTTGTGGTGTCCAGGGGTCCTTTTGACATTGTCGGGCCTCATGGAGCCGAAGGGGCCCTGGGATTCTGTGGGGCCTCATGGAGCCGAAGGGGCCCTGGGATTCTGTGGGGCCTCATGGAGCCAAAGGTGCCCTGGGATTCTGTGGGGCCTCATGGAGCCAAAGGGGCCCTGGGATTCTGTGGGGCCTCATGGAGCCAAAGAGGCCCTGGGATTCTGTGGGGCCTCGTGGAGCCAAAGGGGCCCTGGGATTCTGTGGGGCTTCGTGGAGCCAAAGGTGCCCTGGGATTCTGTGGGGCCTCATGGAGCCAAAGGGGCCCTGGTGACATGGCGGCCACTCGGAGATGTCTGCACCCAGCCCTGTCTCCTGGCCCGTGCCAGGAGTGGCCACTCCCTGTCCGCCCTTGGGGCCGGTTTGGCTGGTGGTACAAGCAGGGCCGCTGTCTCCCAGAAGCAGCAGCTGCTCTGTGCAGCCACTGATGTTGTCCTGAGCTGAGAAACCCAGAGCCAAGGAAAGAGAGAGATCACTTGTGCAGATTCCCAAGAGGATTTAATCTCCGAGAGGGTGCAGGGACAAGTGACAGCAAAAGTTCCAATAGCTTCAGTACGGCACAGGGAATATGGGGAGGATACAAACCAGGAGCAACGGCAGAAACCTGGGGAGGAGCACAGGGCAGGGCACACATTATGGCAGCCAGCGGGGAACAACAGGGGAGGAGAGTGGACTGAGCATAGCAATTGGCATTCAAGGGATACAAGATGGACACAGAAGTTTCTAGAGAGAAAGGTGGGGTTTCTGTAATGGACAAGGGAGGAGGGCAGGGTTTCCCTCAGTGGCAGGGAAGGATCTGGAATTAGGGGAAGTCTTGAGGGAGATGGACAGAGGGATGGGAAGGTACATCTCCAGGACAAACCAACATGCATGGGGGGCAACTGGAACAAACTTTTGTTTATCACAGCACAGTTTCATAACAAAGGAACTTACGCCACACCCTGGGATTCTGTGTGGCCTCCCGGAACTGAGGGTACTCAGAGACACTGTGGGGCCTCCTGGTTCTCAGTCTCTTCTGACACTGGTGTCCATCGACAAAGACACAAAAATGGGCAGCCTGAGCCTGTGGATGCAGAATATTGCCATCTCCATGGGAGGACGTTCCTGCCATCTGTGCTGCTGTGTGTTCCCTCTGCTCTCCAAGGGAACTGAATCCTACAAGAGACACCTACCCCTCTGGAATCTGACACCACAGGGCCTTGTGTGGGTAGGGAGCACAGACATCTTTTGCTCCATCCTGCTGCTCAGAGCCCATCCAACCAGAATATTTCCAAGAATGGAGCATCCACCAGGTGCCTTGGAAACCTGTGCCTGTGTTTCACCACCACAGCATCAAAGATTTCTTCCTTATCTCCAGTCTGAACTTATTTTCTTCTGCTTTAAAACCATTTCCTCTTCCCAGTGAGACAAGCCCTACTAAAACATTTCTCCCCACATTTCTTGTGAGGTTCCTTGAAGTCCTGCAAGATCTCAATTGGGTCTCCCCATGGCCTTTTCTGATCTAGACTGAACCACCTCAACTCCCCCCGCCTGTCTCTGTCAAAGAGGTGCTCCAACCCTTTGGAGCATTTCAGCCTGCTCTGGAGCTGCTCCATGAAGTCTGAGCCTTTCGTGTGCTGAGAACCCCGATGTAAATTGTTTGTGCAAAAGCACCAGTCAGTCAAAGAGGGGAAATATCTCATTGCTGAAATGCTGCTGAGAGCTGGAGGGAGAGACTCTGCACAGCTCATGCACAGACCTGAGGGGGGCAGGGACATTCCCATGGGGTCCCTGAAGCTGCAGGGCCAATCTGGCCACACTGGGAGCCTCTGAGCTTGTCCAGCTCCTTCTGCCTGGGCTGGTGGCACGTGGTCAGTGGCTGTCCAGCGCCACCCCCCTGACTGGCACTGATCTCCAAGGAGGTCTGGATCTCACCTTGGCCATTATTCTGCAATTAGAATCCTGTGGACACGTCCTCAATTCAATTCCATGGTGTCTTCAGCAACCCAATGACATCACAGCTCTTGTCCATCAGTCAAGGATCTCCCACGGGTAACTTCTGGTCTCTCAGCCCTGGGGCTCTCCACAGAAAAATCTTCCTGGGCCCTGCACCTCCTTGGGTGAGTTCCAGAGCAAACAGTCAAGGCAATGGCCTGAAATGTTTTCCCAGCTGGGTCATAACACTTCTCTGATGGATCCAAAAAGTTCCTGGAAAAAGAGAGGTGCAGAACCCGTCACTAATGCCCTGGAATGTCAAACAGGAATCACAGCCTTGGACAGCTCTCAGGAACCACCTCACTGTGGATTTTCCTTCCTGGAGGCCCAGGATGTCAGAACGTCCTCCTGGTGCCTCAGGGCCTGGGTAAACAGGGCTTGTCAGAGATGCTGGCAGGGCACCAACACCCCTCCTCCTCACAGGGCACCTCTGTTACCCCAATTAGCTCCGAGTGGCTGCCTGGGGACAGGTGCCAACTTCCCCATGTCCCCGGGATGGGCACATCCTGCTCAGGGCCAGTGCTGGCCTGGGCCCAGAGTCAGGGCCATGACCCAGGTGCTCTGGGAGGCCTCCGTGGCTGCAGGTGTGACAGGATGAGGGGCAGGGCAGGGCATATTCCCCTCTGTTGAGTGCTCTGGGCATGGAGCTTGGTCGGGTTTGGCGTCTGCAGGGAAAGGGATATCAGGTTGTGTGGATGTGGGAATTGTCACTGCTGAGCCATTCCCCAGCCTTCAGCCTTGTCTGCAGATGATCAGCATTGCCCAGTGCTCCCCAGTGTCTGCAGTGCCTGAGATGCCAATCAGCCACCTGACCACATGTCCCTTGTTCCCCTTGTTCTCCCACATGTTGGGTTTGTGGCTGGGCTCAGCTCTGGGGTGTCCCACGGGAAAGCTCTGGGAGGGAGGGGCAGCAGGAGATGGGGGATCTGGCCCTGGCGGCTGTTGGAGGATGGATTGTGTTGGACTGGGGGTTATCCCCACAGGGTCCCCAGGTGCCTTTGGCTCCCTGCCTGCCCCCCTTGGCCCCCCAGGTGCCTGGGCCCTTCCAGGGGCAGTTGCCCCGTGCAGGAAGCTGGAGGGATGCTGGGCAAGGGGGCTGGATCTGTGCCACAGGTGGGGCGGGATGGACTCTGTGCCAGGGCTGGGCTTGTGGCCAGGGCTGGGGGCTGTGCCAAGCCGGGCTTTGGCCTGGGGGCTGGCAGGGAGGGTGCAGGGAGGAGTCCCGGCAGAGATAAAGGCGCTCCTCACCGGCTGCAGCCTCAGGCAGCGCTGCCCAGAGCCAGAGGAAGATGAAGGTGGCTGTGCTCAGCGTGGCCCTGCTCTTCTCCATCCTGCTGTGCCCCCCGGCACAGACCAAGGTGAGGCACCAGCCAAGCGCTGTCCCCACTTCCTGCCTGTGAAAAATGGCATTCACTTGTGTTAAAATTTTCGAAGTTTAATAGTAATGAAAATCGTAATAAAAATGAGGACAATAAGAGACAATTAAAAACAAAGAATTATAGAAATCCATGTGTCTGGCACTCTGCCAAAAAGCTTACCTTGCTAACAACAGATTACCTCTTTAACGCAATAGCCTGTTGCATATTCATAGATCTCATACAAGGTTCAAACATTCCTTTCAAACTAGGGTGTTTCTGCCTAATTTTACCTTCCCTCCCTCATGTTGTAAATCAATCTTCTTGGTTCATCGAAGTCTTAGCTTTCCCGATAAGGAGGCAACAATTTTTCTCTTGAGATCTTGGTGTCTGTTGCTGTTATCTCTATCCAGATATGATAATGAGAAGAATTTCTTGATTATCTTTTCTATTCCTTGAGCTAGTTACAAAAAGTATCTTACATTACATAGTTTATATTTTTATATTATGCTATAGCAAAAAACTATATTTACCACACTACTTAAATTAATGCAGCATTACTTAAAAGATATTATTACAGCATAATTTTCCAACATAACACATGTAGTATTCATTTAAATATTTGCAAAGAGCCAATCATATAATACACATCTATAGTACTGCCCTTTCTGGCCTCCCATCCCACCCTTTTGGTCCCTCCTCTGTGTCCCATTCAGGGTCCCCAGGTGCCCTCCCACTGATCATTCCTGAGACCTTTCCTTCCATGTCCCCTCTCAATCCTTTGCCTTTCTTCCCAGCCACTGCAGAGGGGTCCCCCTGTACAATTCCCTGACTCACCCCCCACTCCCACAGCATCTCCCAGGACTGTTGGTTTTGTCCTCATTCTTCTGTCCCCACCAAGCCCCTCCCTTGCACTCCCATGTCCCTACACCTCAATTCCTTTCTCCTCCCCTGTACCTCACACCCTGCTCCTTCCATACCCCCAGCCCTGTCCCCTGGGCCCTCAACTGACCCCAGATCATTGTCTTTGGGTCTCCCCCCACCTCAAACAGATCTCCTTGGGGGCCCTGAATTCCCATCCCTCTGCCTGTGCCCTGCTCCCTGCACCCGTGTGTCACCCCAGCCCCACAAGGTCCAGTCCAGACCCAGCCTTTGTTCTCCTTTCCAGGCACTCCTGGAAGGAACCCAAGATGATCTCCGGGAGGTGAGTGGGCTGCTGGCATTGGAGGGCATCCCCTCAGGGAACTGGGGGCAGTGGTGTCCCCCCATCCCTTGCTGGCACCAGGGACATCCCAGTGACCAGCAAGGTCTCTTGGTCTCTCTGCAGTTGGATTTAGACAATGTTGCAGTCCTGGAGGCGCCTCTGGTGGGTACCACGAGTTCTGCCAGTGTCAGACCCTCCCCTTGCATGGCCACCACAGCCCAGGCCATCCCAGTCTGTCCCAGCACCACCCAGTGCAGCCCTCCTGACAGCCCAGAAAATGCCCTGCCCCAGGGCTCCTCCCCAGGGAAGCCTTTGCCCAGGGCCCTGCTGCATTCCATCCCTGTCACCCCAGGACTCCCTGGATGAGCCAGGACACAGCCCCTGCCCCAGCTGTGCCTCTTGGCCAGGAGCCCAGTGCTTCTGGGCAGCAGCACAGCAGCTCCTGCACCCCATTGCTGCCACAGCGCCTTCCCCAAGGCCCCCTGCTCTCCCCTGCCTCCCAGTGCAGCCCTATGCCCTGAGTGTGTCTCTAACACTGTCTTTATTTCCAGTCCACTCTGCGTTAAGCATTGAAGCAGGTGTGTTGTTTTCTGGGGCAGCAGGACCTGCCTGACCCATGAGGAGGTGAGCCACGCCTGCAGGGACAGGGGTGGGGACAAGGCCCCTCTCACATCCCAGTGGAAACAGAGGGGTGACGTTTTGGGCTTTGTGTTTTAGGATTCTAAGTGGTGCTGACATCTGTGTCCTGTCCTCCTCTGGTGGCAAGAGGGGATGATCGATCCTGGAGGATCCCTCTGAGCCCAGGGCCATTTCCCTGAATAATCAAAAAACCCTGTCAGCAAAGCTGTGTTTTGCATTCATGTCTCTATGTCTCTCTCCGTGCGTTTGTCCTTGTGCCTGGATTTCTGCTCTCCCGCTCTCTCTCGTTGTGCAGGGGAGCTCGGCCTAGGTTCTGGTCACTTCATGCCAGGCTCTGCTGCCCCTACACCATCCCCCACCCAGGTTGCTTGCTGTGGGTTGTGTGGGGTCTGGTGGTGGCAGTTTGAGTGGGTGGGTGGGTGAGTGGGTGTGCAGGCAGAGCCAAGAGCAGATGCTGGCTGTGATCACCACTGTGGTGTTGTGGGTCCGATACAAAAACAGTTTACAAAATATATTTCCGAAGGAGTTTCTTTCTTCAATGTAGAAATGTGTCTATTTAAAAAAAAAACTAAAACAGTTTATTTTTGTCAAAAATATATTTATTGATGTTGAAATTTGGTTCTGGGTTGGATGGGGCTGCTGGGTCTACCCGGTTCTGTGGTGGAATGGGACTCTGGGGTTTCCCCATGTCTGGGGTGGAAGAAGGATGCCAGGTCTACTTGATCTGGATGTTCCTTGGAGCCCAGGTGTGTCCAGCTCGGGTGAGTGGTACTGGCTGGCTGCAAGGTCTGCCCAGTCCCTGGGCCAGGTGCGGCTGCAGCCATACCCAGAGATGTGAGGGTGGCAACACTGTGGTGCCCAGACCTAATGAGAACTGCTCTGCCCAAGCTCTGGTGGGACTAGGACCAGTTTCAGAGTGGGCGACGAGACCGGCTGTCACCGGCTGTCACCAATGCTAACCAAGGGCTTGCTGGTTTTCTCTGCCTCCAGTTACTCCATTGAGGGAGCCGCTGCCGCTGGCACCACCCTGGGGAAGCCTCACAGCAGAACTGGTGCAGGGCATTGCCCTGGCAGAGGGGCAGGGAAAATGTCCTGGGTATGAGCAGCAGAGCAGAGAGAAACCCACTGGCCCAGGCAGCTGCTGCTGTGTGGGCACAAGCTCTGCTGGCCAGGAGGGTACCAGAGTGACCACAAGGCTTTGCAGATGGAGACACAGCAGACATAGGCCATGACGGGGAGAAAAGAATATGCTGCTCCAAGGCAGAAGAAGAGGAAAATTACCTGTGCAGCCCATTCCCCTTAGGAGATATCCCTGGTATCCCGGAGTGTCTTGGACTGAAATGCAAGATGTAACCAGAAGTATTTATTCTATCATCATTGGCTGAAATCAGGTGAGGCAGTGTTCTTTATCTCTTCCTGACCCAATCCTCCCTTCAGGGAGGTATCTTCTGTTAATGGGCCACTGAGTCTCACTGCATGACTGATAAAAATTACATCACCCCATTGGGAGATTGCGGGAACTCAACACATCACTCCTGATGTCCAGGGTCGCCGAGACAACCCTTGGGGGGCTCAGAAGTCCTGGAATGTTGCCAGAAGTGTCTGGTGGCTAGACTTTGATCCTGCACAGGACGTAACAGCTGTATGAGGATGGGAGGATCACACGGGGATAAGTGGTGAAAGGATAGATTAATTATAGTGTGAAACACAGGTTTTGGAATCTCGGTACAGGGGGGTTATAGAGGACAAATGGAGGAATTAGGGCGTGTCCTGTCCTTCTTCTTCTTCTTCTTGTCATCTTCGATGGTGATGGTGGCACTTTGAGATTGGTTCTTACTGAATGTGCACTTGTCAATAAGGGTGAAAGGTATTGGGGAGAAAAGGTAAATATCTTACACGTAGTTTTTGGTATAAAAATAAGCGACCGCCCCGAGGGAGGTCAGTGTGCTCATGGCTGGCTTGCTGTGCGGACCTCTGTCGGGCCGGGAGAAAATATTGTAGATAAGAATTAATAAACAACTCTGATGAACTGAAAAACCTGAAGACTCCTTTCGTCCTTTGGAGTGCGGGCTGCCCCAAGGCCATCAAGAGCCTTACCAGGCCATTAGAACTGCCGAGGAACGGGACAGATTTGGGGCTGGACCCAAGTCCAGGACCCTCAGGCACTGAGAGGAGGCTGAAAAAGCTGCTCAAGGAGTCAGAAGCAAAACTCCAAGTCCCTTGGAGCATTGCTGGTCCCCACTGAGGGCAGGGAGTGCCAAAGGCTCCCCAGGGACTGCTGAGAGCAGATCCTTGAGGCCAGGATTGCAGGGAGCCCAAGGCTCTGAGCAAAGAACTGCAATGCTGAGCAAGTCCTGGGCTGGTTGGGGGAAGCAGAAAGGCCAAGCCCTGAGCCCAGCCTGGGACAGCAGGGCCTGTCCCTCACGGGTGGCTCAGGGCTGGTTGTGGGGCATTGGGATGTGAGGGGCAGCAAGGACAAATGTCATAAACCTGTGTGACACTCCAGATCCTCATGGAACCAAGGGGCCAGTGGGACACTGTGGGGCTGCATGGAAAAAAGAGGCCATGTGAGCCTGAAGGGCTGTAAGACCCCAGAACACTGAAATGCTGGGGGTAACCAAAGGTTCCTTGACTTGAGTTTGGTGCACAGGAGAATTACCAACCAGATATTCTCAACATGGGCAGATGCAAAGAATATTCTTGGTAGGAAGGGACCTACAAGGATCCTGAAGTCCACCTCTTTAGTGAAAGGATCACACAGGGACTGAACCCATAATCTCAGTGATACCAGCACCACGCTCTAACCAACTGAGCTAAGAGATCAAAATGACACAAAATTTTACTGGCAAAATATAGACAATCAAAGAACTTTGGCAAAGAGTTTAATACAAGATCCACTTCAACATATAATTTCTATTAAAGCATTAACTTAGCCCATTTAACCTAAAAACCTTCAACTCTTAAGATGTTTTAATTATCCAAAAATGTTCCAGGTAAGTAGGATTAGAAGGAGAACAAACAGAGAATAACAGAAAGACAGAAGATCCGTAGAAAGACACACACATAGGTACCAACTGTTCAGCTTCCACCTACACCAACAGAAGAACCCCAGAAGAAACCAGGATCCAGAGCCTGGGCTGGCCTCGTGCTCCGGCTTTTAACCCCCTGGGCCTTCATGCGCCCACCCCTGGGATGGGACTGCCAGTTGTGTGTCCAATCAGAGCCAGGCTAGGCATCAGGTGGTAGGGTGTGATTGATTGAAAGCTCAGCCAATCAGAGTGGGGTTGGCACTGTGTCTGCTATGTAATTTTCAGCTCTGCCAGGCCAGGGCTGGGAGTGGGGCTCTCATCCACCACAAAACAAGGCCTGACCTGCCCGTGGCCCCACACGGGCATTCTAAGCATCCCAAGGTGTCTCGGGACATTGATCTCATCCAGCCTCTGACAGCGACCGTGGTGACAATACGAAACCTCATGAAACCATGGGTCAGTTGTGACAATGCGGGTCCAAGGACACTACAGAACTTCATGGAATCAAGGAAACCGTTGTGCAACTCAGGGGCCCTATGGATGCAAGGGTCAGTAATCAAACAGTGGAGCCCAGAGAGACAAGGAGCCATTGTGACACAGCGGGGCCACATGGAGCCAAGGGAACCCTGTGACTCTGTTGGGTCTTATGAAACCAAGAAGCCATTATGACATTGCAAGACCTTATGGAGTCAAGGAGAATACTATGACAGTGTGGGGAGCCAAGAAATCAAGGGAATATGGAACAGATCTGTCTGGTTTGGCCTCCGGAGGACTATCTGACAGGTCCCACTGAATTTGACATGCTAAGGGCCACTCCTGTCTGACTGTGAAGCACTGGGGCTCTGGGCTTTCCTTTCTGTGGAAAAGAACTGTCTTTCTTGTCTAGGCTCCCATAGCTGAAATTAGGATTCCACCTCTAAAATTCCAAATTTCCAAGGGTTGTTCCCAAACAAAATCTGCCAATACAGTCAAGTCTGGCTAGCCTCAGTCTCTGGTGACTGCCTCTCATCTGGCCTGGGGCTCGGTTCTTTCCTTCCTATGGAGGCCACTTTGACACCGTGAGGCATTGTGGAGCCAAAGGGCATTGTTACATTGTAGGAACTTGTGGAACCAAGGCGATCATTGTGACACTGCAGAGCACCATGGATCCACGGGACCGCTGTGACGCTGTGGGGTCTCGTGGAACCAAGGACATCTTCGCTTCTTTCTTGGGCTGCATGGTCCCAAGGGATGAGTGTGAAACAGCAGGGCTTTGTGGAACCAAGAGGCTGTTGCTGCATTTCAGGGCCTCGTGAAGCCAAAGGGCTGTTGTGATCCTGCGAGCTGCTGTGGATCCATGGAGAGCATTGTGGCATTGCACGGCCCCATGGAATCATGGAGAGTATTGTGAAACTGTGGGGCCCCACAGAACCAAAGGAACATTGTGACCCTGCAGGGCCTCATAGAGGGAAGGGGTCATTGTGACACTATGGGAATTTGTGGAACCAAGAGAATCATTGTTGCACTACTGGGCCCCAATGGAACCAAGAGGCAATTGGACACAGCAGGGCTTCATGGAACCCAAAGACAATTAGGACACTGTGGGGCCTTGTGAAACCATGGAGACCATTGAGATGCTTAAAGACTTGTGTAACCAAGGGGCCATTATGACACCTGAGGGCATCATGGAAGCAAGAGAACCATTGTGGCACTGCAGGGCCCTGTGGAAGCAAGGGAAAACCAAAGAGGTATGGTTGCCTTGGTCTCCCAGGGGTCACCTGACAGATCTGGCTGACCTTGGAATGTGGAAGGCCGCTCCCATCTGCCCCTGAAACACTGCAGCTCTGCACTTTCCTTCTTCTGGAAAAGAACTGTCCAGCTTTTCCAGGTATCCATGGCCAAAATTTGGATTCCACCTCCAAATTTCTGTGTATCCAAGGATTGCTGCCAGACTAAAGCTGCCAGGATGGACAGATCTGGCTGGTCTTTAACTTCTGAGTGACAGAACTCACCTGTTTTCCAAACACTGGAAAGGGCTCTGTGCTTTTCTTTGTATGGAAAAAAAATCCTTCTCCAGGCACAAATGTCTGAAATTAGGATTCCGCATTCATAATTTTGGATATCCAAGGGTGCTCCAAGCAAACCTGCCAGGACAGACAGGTCAGGCTTGCCTTAGCCTCTGGTGGTTGCTGTTCATCAGCTCCTGAAACACGGGGCCTCCATGCCTTCTTTCCTATGGAGACCAATGTGAAATTGGGAGCCTTGTGAAATGAAGGGGCCATTGTGACACTGCAGAGCACCATGGATCCAAGGGACCATTGTGACACTGTGGGGCCTCATGGAACCAAGGACATCATTGTGGCTCTGTTGGGCCACATGGTCCCAAGAGACCAGAGCAAAGCAGCAGTGTGGGAGTTAGCCTAGGTGTAACTTACAGTCAGCAAAATTTTACCCCGGAAGAACTGGGTGTGAGTTTCAAGTCCTAGGAATCATTTGTTTAACTTAGGGTGAGCTTGAGAGGTCTCCCATAAGCCTTTAATGTTGTTATGCTAAGTTGTACAAGTTCTCCTCCCCTAGTGGTTTATTGATTATTTTTTTCTTCTATATGGGTATTGTTCTAGTTTTCCAGCCCCAAGTGTCTATATTGTAGCTTTCCCTTTGTCTCAGGTCTTGGGATCCTGCCCCTCATACTGTTCTCAACTCCTCCATGTTTATTGTTTTTCACCCTGTTATTAAAGTTCTTTTTGAGCACCTCCATCAAACCCGCACCTTTTCATTTTCGCCAACCTCGCCCTTAAGTCAGGGAACCGAAGGAGTTTATTGCAGCCACCCTCATTGTGACATTTTGCGCCTGAATAGGGACCATGACATTCAGGGCTCCCTGTGTCAGTCACATCAGCTGGGGTTAGCTGATGGATAGGCCCGTGCTCCCTGGGATTTTGGATTGTACCGGGCCCAGTGGATTCATCATTGCTTCAAGGGACCTTGCCCGGGATCAGCAGGAACGATGACGGTTTCACCTGTATAGGATTGCAGGCAGGTTTGGGGAAATGCAAGACATTTACTGCCCTTTTTGCCACTGTGTTTTTACAGTATGGACCCACGTCCCATTATTGATTTGGGGTATTCTGGTGGCTCTTCCCCATAAGGCAGAGACAGAGAAAAATGGGCAGCCAGATGTCTAAAGTAGAAAGGAGCATATGTGGATGCTTTAATTCTCACTGATCATGGCCAAATATCTTCAAAGAACCAAATAAAACCAATCATGAGGTGGATCATTAAAAATTTTCCAGAGGCCTCTGCTGGCGAAATCCATACCATTGAGTTTTGGGATTCAGTGGGAGCTAAACTGTACAACATTTTGATCAAAAGGGACCACAGTGCACCCCGAATGCTCCCCATCTTCCATACCATTCTTGAGACCCTTCACCAGCAAGCAGTGTGTCGAAACCTCAATCCATTGGTCACTCCCCTCAAACCTGCCTTTCTCAGACCTTCCATGATGGCCCAAGATGGCAATGGCCATGCTGTCTTGGAACATCATGCCCTGGAGACTCAAGACAGGAGCCTGAATGTGGCTTGGGAGACTGACCATCCTCCCTCCATCTTGGCTCTTCTACTTCCTGCTACCACAATCTTCTCTTCCGCCCTGAACGAACCTCCAGACTCCACCCCCCCAACGGTGGGTCATGCCCCCACTGTCAATCATGCTCTCCCCTCTGGACCATGCCTCCAGTTAAGGAAGGAGACTGGCAAATAGCCTTGAAACTCCTCATTGCCCGGTATGTTATGAAAGAAGGGGGCAGAACCCCAGGTATCAGCCACTGGTTTATGGGGAAATCAAGGATTGGTGTAGGGCAGCTAAAGACCATAGGAAGGACTTACCTTGTTTTAATGGCCTATTGAGGGCAATGTTTACAGCACGTCCTAACCCCCTATGATTTAAAATACATTATGACCATGTTTTTGTCACCTACAGAATACACCCTGTAGGAAGGAGGATGGAAGTGTTTACTAAATCAGTTAATAGCAGACTGTGCTAATAATGAGGCAAGGGTGGAATTGACAATCAGCCATCTAGCTGGAGAAGGACAACACAGCCGACCAGATGATCAAGCAGCAGGTATCCCCAGAGAAGTATTAGATGATATCAAAGAGATGGCTTTGAAAGCTTTAATCCAGGTATCAGATGGTAGCATCCGAATTTTTTACTACTTTGGGTGGCTGCAGCTAAAGCTTTAGGACAGTTAGACCATCCTGGGTGCCTGTTAAGTGAGCACACCAATGCTACCTCCCTCACATTGAGTGGCCTGCTCTCAGACATAGAAACCATCAGACATGCCATCTTGCAGAACAGCGATAGAGTTTTTACTCTGGGCACATGGGCATGGCTGTGTAGACTCTGAGGGCATGTGTTGCATGAACCTCTCCAGCCACAGCGAGTCAATCCACAAGAGCATTCAGGTACTGAAGGAAGAAAGCTTCAAGAAGCTTCAAGTGGAAAACAAAGACTGGTTCAACAAACACTTCCAATCCTAGGGATTAAAGGGTTGAATGATGTCTAGCTAAAACAGCGTCTTAGTTTTTGTTGTAGTATTGTTAATTGTCCCATGTTTGTTTCAATGATCTTAGAAAGTCTTGGAAAATTCTTTCAGTTCCATCTTTGTTGTAAAACAGAAAGGGGGAAGATATGCAACACAGGCTCCTCATGAACTCCTTGGAGGAGAGAATTGGCAGCCAGCATGTCACAAAAACCTCTCTGAGACTCAGTGTGGGAAGGAAAATCCTTAAAAGTACCTAAAATTATCCTTAAATCCATAAAGTACCTTAAAAACCTTGAGTATCTCAAAGTATTAATGAGCCCCACTGAGTGTTAGTACAAAGCTCTCAGGGGACTCATTAAAGTAGATAACTGGGGCCATGATTGCACAAACCTCTCCCAGAGTCTGTATCAAAAGAGAAACACCAAGTACCTTAAAATAACTGAAGTACTCTGAAGCATTAATGAGCCCCACTGAGTGTTGGTACTGACAAAGCCTCTCCAGGGACTCATTACAGCAGATAATTGCAGGTCATGATTACACAAACCTCCAAGAGATTCCAAGGCAAAAGCCAAACCCAAAGTCATTTGAAAACCCTGCAGTCCCTGCAGGGAGCATTCAGGAGCCCCCAAGGCCATTGCTGAGCAAGGCTCCCCAGGGAATCCTTCCAGCAGATCCTTGAGGCCACTGGGATGTGGGCTAGGGGAGGGTGCTGAGGGCAGGACAAGGGGCTGACAGTGCCCAGCCTGGCTGGGGCTGTGCCAGGAGGCCCCAGGGTCTCAGGACAAGGTGTCTCCTCACAGCCCTTGGTGGCACAGACCCTGCTGTGCTCCATGGCACCAAGACTTGGCTTCTCTTTGTCCCCACCCCTCATCACTGCCTGCAGTTCTCTGTTCTGCCTGGGGCCTGGGGACACTTTCTCAGTTGTGTCCCACACTGGAACCCATTAAAAGTCCAAAAAACTTTGTAGTTGGATTCTGACTTGGAGTTCTGGAGAGGTTTCTTCAGCTCCCTCTCAGGGACTGATGTTCAGGGCCTGAGCACAAAGCCCCAGAGGCTCATTAAAGTGCCTCTGCTGTGTCTGTGCTGCTGAGTTGAGCTGGGCTCCTGGACCAGAGGCAGTTCCTGGTAACCAAGCAAAGCTTCAAAAGCACGTTTCTCTTGATGAGCAGCTCTTCTGCCAGCCCAGCAGGGCTGGGGCACTGCCTGCAGCCACCCCGGGCACAGCACAGAGGCACAGAGAGCTTCAATCAGTCAGGGCTGGGAAGGTGCTGAGAAGTGCCTGGGGCACAGTCACTGCCAGCCCTTGGCACAGGAACCTCTGGCTGCAGGACAATGCAGCTGCAGCTCCTGGAGTGATCTCCTACAGCTGGAACATCCCAATGCCATCAGACTCTGAGAGTACATTCTCTGATTGTCTCTTGTGCAGAGCAGCCAGGGGTGCCCAGGGCTGTGCTGAAGAGCAGGGTCCTGCAGCCCAGGGCGCTGTGCTGGGGCAGGGACTCTGCTGCCTGCCAGGGAACGCTCTCAGCCAGCCCTGGCAGCTGCTCCCAGCGCTGGGGGACAAGATGTGGGCGGGGAGTGAGAGCTGGTAAGCTTGGAAGTGTTCTCCTTCTTTGGTGAGGATGCTGCATTGCTCAGGACTGCTCCCAGCATGGCATTTTACTGCAGAAAATGTCCAAATAGCTTATACATGGAGCACAGCAAAGCAGAAGCTGCATAAGAGGGAAAATCCTGCATTTTTAATGTAATGCTGTGGGTTGCCTGGATGGGAAATCGCACATATGTATTAATCTCTCTTTTCAGAATGGTATTTAAAAAAAACCAAACAAAATCTCCCGGATCTGAATAAACCAGGCAGTGAAAGAAATTACCACAAGACCTCTTAGAGGCAGCATCACTGTCGCTTTTCCAGCCTCCTTGGGGTTGCTCTGATGGTGCCATCAGAGCCTGCAGAGCCAGAGCTGCCCCTGGGCAGTGCCTGAGCTGGGAGGGGTCTGCAGGGCAGAGCTGAGTCCCCAGGACTGGGCTGGGCTCTGGCAGCACTGGCAGGGCCCAGCCCTGGGCACAGGGAAGCAGCTGATGGCAGGGACAGCCCTTGGCAGGTAGTGGGGGGAAAGTGCCCCCAGGCTGTGCTGGGATATTTGAAGTCCTCTCCAAGCCCAGATATCCCATAATTTCTTTTTTTACAGATCACCATGTAAAGACAGCACAAATGTCCAACACCAGCTCCATCAGGCACTTCCTCCTGCTGCCATTGGCAGACACGCAGCAGCTGCAGCTCCTGCACTTCTGCCTCTTGCTGGGCATCTCCCTGGCTGCCCTCCTGGGCAATGGCCTCATCATCAGGGCCGTAGCCTGCGGCCACCACCTGCACATGCCCATGTTCTTCTTCCTGCTCAACCTGGCACTCAGCGACCTGGGCTGCATCTGCACCACTGTCCCCAACGCCATGCACAATTCCCTCTGGGACACCAGGAACATCTCCTACAAAGGATGTGCTGCTCAGCTCTTTTTCTTTCTCTTCTTTATTGTGGCAGAGTTTTATATCCTGACCATCATGTGCTATGACCGCTACGTGTCCATCTGCAAACCCCTGCACTACGGGACCCTCCTGGGCTGCAGAGCTTGTGCCCACATGGCAGCAGCTGCCTGGGCCAGTGCCTTTCTCAATTCACTGCTGCACACAGCCAATACATTTTCCTTGCCCCTGTGCCATGGCAATGCCCTGGGCCAGTTCTTCTGTGAAATCCCACAGATCCTCAAGCTCTCCTGCTCAAATTCCTCACTCAGGGAACTGGGGCTAATTGTAGTTAGTGTCTGCTTACTATTTAGCTGTTTTGTGTTCATTGTTTTCTCCTATGTGCAGATCCTCAGGGTCTTGCTGAGGATCCCCTCTGAGCAGGGACGGCACAAAGCCTTTTCCACCTGCCTCCCTCACCTGGCTGTGGTCTCCCTGTTCATCAGCAGTGCCATATTTGCTCACCTGAAGCCTCCCTCCCTCTCCTCCCCATCCCTGGATCTGGCTGTGTCAGTTCTGTACTCAGTGGTGCCTCCAGCCCTTAACCCCCTCATCTACAGCCTGAGGAACCAGGAGCTCAAAGCTGCTGTGAGGAGACTGATCACTGGATGCTTTCAGGAACATTAAACTGCTGCACAATTTCTGCAAATCACTTGTAATAAAACTAGTTTTTGATACTTCTTGTTGGTTTCATTTTGGAGATTTCTTTCCTTTGTTTTAGTTTTTTCATTCTGTCCACAAAGAAACATCATTGCTTGTGCCATTTCTCATTTTGTTTCTCACCACCTTCCCTGTGGCCACAGACTGTGTCAATGGGGGACTGCACTCTTGGTGTATTTAAAGGAAGTAAAGGACGTCCCAGCAAAGTTTTCTGCAGAGATGCCCTTTTGTTGCCTTTTCTGGAGCTGCAGCAGCAATGTCTGTGTGCAGAGCTGGGGGTAGATCAGTGCTGGCACATCAGCCCTGCTCCTGCTGGCCACACCATTCCTGAGCCAGGCCAGGAGCCATTGGCCTTCTTGGCCACCTGGTCACACTGATGGCTCGTGTCCAGCCTGCTGTCCATCAGTCCCTGCAGGTCCCTTTCTGCCTGGCTGCTGTTCAGCCACTCCATCCCCAGCCTATAGCACTGGGGCCAAATTGCAGGGCCTGGTACTTAGACTTTTTAAATCTGAAATTGCTGGATTCAGCCCCTCAATCCAGCCTGTCCAGGTCTCTCTGCAAAGCCCTTCTACCTCAGATCAACACTCACATCCAGCTTGGTGTCATCTGCAAAGATGTCCTAGGTTCCAGGGGGCCCCTCAGTGTCACAATGGCCTCTTGGTTACACAAGGCCCTGCACTGTCACACTGTTCTCCTTGGGTCCATGAGACCATGCGAGCAACAATGGTCTCCTTGGTTCCGTGGGACCCCAAAATGTGACAGTGGACTCCTTGGTTCCATGGAGCTTCACATGTTCTTGTTGGTGCTGCAGTTTCACAGAGGCCCCTTGGTTCCATGAGGCCCCTGAGTGTCACAATGCCCCCATGGGTACATGAGGTCCCACACTGTCACCATGGTCTCTGTAGTTCCACAAGTCCCCTCAGTGTCACAATGGACTCCTTGTTTCCACAAGTCCCCTCAGTGTCACAACATTCTTCCAGATCCCCTGAGGCCCCCTCGTGTCACAGTGGCCCCTTGGTTACACAGGATCCTGCAGTGTCACAATGTCCCCTCGGTTTCATGAGGCCCCGCAGTGTCACAATGTCCCCTTGGTTCCACTGGGCCCTGGAGTCTCCCAATGGTCTCCTTGGTTTTGCAGTGTCAAAATGGTGAAACCACTTGGTTACACAAGGCCCTGCACTGTCACAATGGCCTCTGTGCTTCCACAAGGACCCAGAGTGTCACCATGCACTGCCTGGCTCCATTTGGCCCCAGAGCACAACAGTGGACCCCTGGTTCTATGGGGCTGCACAGTGTCACCATGGTCCTCTTAGTTCCATGAGGCCCTGTAGTGTCACAATGGCCCCAGAGTGTCCCAATCATTAGAGAGTGACAGAATCAAATAGGCTGGAAAAGACCTTTAGGATCATTAAGTCCAACCAATGCCCTAATACTGCCTTGTCACCCAGACCATGCCACTAAGTGCCACTGGAGAGGGACAGTGACCCTGCCACCTCCCCCTGGCCAGCCCATTCCAATTCTCACTCACCCTTTCTGTGAAGAACTTCTTCCTATTGTCCAGCCTTAACCTCCCCTGGTGCAGCTTAAGGCTGTGTCTTCTTGTCCTGCCCTCCAGCAGATCCACACTCACACCCAGCTTGGTGCCATCTGCAATTTGTGCATGGTGGACTCGATCCCCTCACCCAGATCATCAGTGAAGATATTAAACTGGACTGGGCCCAGCACAGATCCCTGGGGACACCACCAGTGCCTGGACACCAGCTGGGTGCAGCACCATCCCCACCACTCTCTGGGCCCAGCCTCCAGCCAGCTCTTGAATCTCCCAGTGAGGAGGGAACCTGCCCAAGCCGTGGGCTGCAGCTTTTCCAGGGAATGTTGTCAGAGACAGTGTCAAAGGGTTTGCTGAATTCCAGGTACAAAACATCCACAGCCTTTCCTGCATCCACAGGCGGGTCACTGGGTCATAAAAGGAGACCAGGTTGATCAGGCAGGACCTGCCACTCCTAAATCCACACTGGCTGGCTCTGATCCCTCAGCCATCCTGTGGGTGCCCTGGGATGGCACTCAGGGTGATCTGTTCCATAACCTTGCCGGGCACCCAGGTCAGGCTGACAGTCCTGGAGGTCCCCAGATCCTCCTTCCAGCCCTTCTTGGGGATGGGCTCACACTGGCACCTCCAGTGCTCTGGGACCTCCCTGCTGAGCCAGCACTGATGGTAAATGATGGAGAGCAGCCTGGGGAGCTCATCGACAGCTCCCTCATTGCCCTAGGATGGATCCCATCCAATCCCATACACTTGTGAGCATTTGAGTAGCTCAGCTGGTCACCCACTGCTTCCTCCTGGATTCCAGGGACTGTTCTGCTCCCTGTGCCCATCTACCAGCTCAGGAGAGCACTTGTCCTGAGGATATCCTCTCCTAATATTGAAAATTGAGACAAACAAGGTGTTAAGTAGCTCAGCCTTTTCCTTATCTTTGGTTACTATATTCTCCACTCCATCCAATAAAGAGTAGAGGTTCACCTTATCCCATGTTTTGCTATTAGTTTATTTATAGAAACATTTCCTATTATTTTTCACAGAAGTGGCCAGGTTAAGTTTTAATTGAGCTTTCACATCTCAGCTTTTCATTCCGTATGACCTAACAACGTCCTTAAACACTTCCTAAGTTGCCTGACCTTCTGTCCAATGTTGATGCTTCCCACTTAACATTACTTTCTTGAAATGTGTCCATCCTTCCTCAGCCCCATTTGTTTTTAAGGGCTGTTTCCCTTAAAAAAATCAGTACCTGATTTGGTATTCCCCAAATCTGCCTCCTAAACAGGCCAAAGTTTGCCCTTCCTAATTCCAGAGTAGACGTTTTGTTGCTGTTCCTCCTTCTTTCACAGAATATTGAAAACTTGATTATTTCATGGTCACTGTGCCCCAGGCAGCCTCTGAGCCCCATATCTGCCACCAGCCCTTCTCTGTTTGTGAACAGCAGCAGACAGAGCTTTCCTTGGCAGTGGGAGTGTTACCAAAAATTGTGTAAAACAGAAAACTCCTTAACACGAGAGTAGCATTAAGAAGCAGCATTCTTTATTCAGCTGGATGCACGGGGGAGAGCTCCTCCCAAAGCTGTGCATGCTGAGTACAGGAGAGTTTCTCTTTATTTTCTGTATTTTGCATACATATTCATTGATTGTCCTGGACTAAACACACATGTGACAATCGTTTCTCGAATATCATTAACATATTTCCCCTTCACCCATGTCCTGGGGTCTCTCTGGTGGTCCCTGGTGCTCGTGGACCCCAATGTTCCCGTGGGCCTGGCTGAGCTGGCAGGACACTGAGGCTGCTGAACTTCCAGTTCCCCTTCTCACACAATGGGCACTGTGTGGTTTCCACAGGCCTGGGTTTTTTGAGAACAAGTTCCAGGTGTCACCTCACCTGGTGGAGACAAATTATCATCTGGTACCATGTGGTCACAGAGTGAGTTGTGACATCACAGAGTGGGTTATGTGAGGTCATTGAGCATCTATGACATCATACACTGCCTCTGTGACATAACAGAGCCAGCTGTGACATCACAGGGCAGAGGTCTGATATCACAGTGCAGACTATGGCATCACAGAGTTGGCTGTGACATCATAGACCAGCTGTGTGACATTAGAGAATGGGCTGTGACATCACTGAGCAGGCTGTGACATCCCAGAGGGGCTGTGTGACATCCCAGCAGGGCTGTGTCAGGTCACTGGCTTGGTCACTCTGCCCCAGCTCCCCCTCACAGTTTCTCCCAACAACTGCAATGCTGTCCATGCCCAGCAGGGTCCCTGTCCCCTGGGATCCCCCCGGCCCACCTGGAGCCACAGCCTCCACCAAAGGATGTTCCACAGGATCCACCCCAGAGCCTGACAGGGAACAAGGGGCCAGGGCTGTGTGACCAGGACAGCAAGGACGGGGATTATCCAGGTCACTGTGGCCTCGGTTGGGTTCCCCAGGGCAGGAAAGATGTCTGGCAGCTGGAGCAGGGTCTGGGAAGGGCCCCAAGGTGGGGCTGGAGCCCCTGGGCTGTGAGCAGAGGCTGAGGGAGCTGGGCTGGTCCAGCCTGGAGCAGGGAAGGCTGAGGGGCTCCTCATCCCAGCCTGGCAGTGCCAGCCAGGAGGGGATGGAGAACACAGAGCCAGGCTCTTCACAGGGGGCTGGGGGGAGACAAAAGCCAATGGGTGGAAGGGGAAAGAGGGGAGATCAGCCAGGACATGAGCAGATGAAATGTCAGGCTGCTTTCAGCATTTCCTCAACACCAAGAGCAGCCTGACCTCCCTTCTCCATCCACCACTGATAGATTTGCAAATCAGGAATTGTTTGAGCTGTTCTGTCCTCAGTCCAGGACAAGAATCCTGATACAAGAACTTAATTGTGTTTATATCAATCACAGAACCACATTAGTCAAAATTAATTTTAGTATGAAAATCAGTTGTGAACAGTGGACTCATCAGACATGCTGGGACATTGCACATGGCTCAGGCAAGAATTTGTAATTGTGTGATTGTTATTTTAATGGTGTAATTTTTTTAAGTTATATCCTGTTAAACTGTGGTCTGTTCAACTAGGTCCAGTGTGGGCTGGAGGGAGCTCAGATTTGCACAAGGCTGTCCTGAGTGCCAGCCTTGGATGGGGAAAATGGTGGGGTGGGGGTAGGGACAGAGTCTGATTGATTGTCAGCCATGAAAGGTCTTGATTTTCATACCCAGTCAAACTGCATGAGGAGGTACTTGGATTCAATGTCAATTGGAGATTGCACATTTCAATGAATTACTAGTAAAAAAAAAAATTACAGGACCTAAAAAAATATTTTCTTGCTGTTTTTTTTAAATTCAGGGTATTCACATTGAATTGGCTTCTGAAATCTGACTAATTAGCCACGCATTTGATTTGAACACTTAAATCAAATTATTCCCAGAAGCTTAGCTTGTTAAGGTGTTCTGAATGTTAATGAGCCCTGGGACACTGAATTCCTGCACTGAAGAGCTGAAGGCTGAACGAGCCTCTGGAGCAGGAAAATTCAGCAGCAGCCTCCAAGTTGCTGAGGATGTCAGCAGCCCTCACTGAGGCTATCCCTGCCCAGAGACCGTGGGGGAATGGGCAGACAAGGAGAGCGTCCCTGGGGCTGGGGCAGCACAACTCAGAGGCACCAGCGGCTCCAGCTGGGAAATGGAGTGTGGAATGGGGCTGGGAAAGCCCTGCCTGGGCTGGGCCAAGCAGGACAGACAAGCCCTGATTTCCATCCAGTAGAAAACTCTGTTAAGGAGATATTTAAAAGGAATTACAATTGTTTGTGTCCTCTGAGTTGGACTCCCTGGAGAAAAACCAACAAGAGATTCTCAGGAGCTCAAAACAACCAAACAGTCTTTACTGATAACTTTAGAAAATCAGAGAATTTTTGGCAAAAGATTTAATATGACATTCAATCAACACAGAACACTTCTTAAAGCACTGACTTGGCCCATTCAACTTCACAAACTCTAAGCTATTTGAATTTTAATTACTCAAATTTGCAAAAGGACCGAAATAGAAGAAAAGGACAGAAAGAGAGAGAGGCAAAAAGGATACAGAGGAGCATACACAGAGGTACCAACTCCTGGATTCCAGCAGTGTTTAGATGGAAATTCCAAGAGGAGGTAGGGCCAAGATGTGTGCTTGCCTTGAGGTCAGCCTTCAATACCCCTTGGTCTCCCTGGGCCCTTCCCCCAGCGGGGACTGTGGGTCATTTGGTCCCTCAGGAGCTGGGCTGGGGGCTGCAGAGGTGGCTGTGGAGCATTGCCTGTGCTGTGCCAGGGACTGGCAGCCACTGCTGGGCTGGGATAGAGGCTCTGGGGGAATTGGGGTTCCAGGGCAGGGCAGGGCTGGGGTTCCAGGGCAGGGGAGGGCTGGACCTGCCTCTTCCTCCCCTATTGGAGTAAGATCCCAATATTACCAGGTAGATTGTGCCTGGGCTCGTCTGACCCCTGCTCCTGGGCCAAAGGTGGCAACTGTGGTGTTTCACCTCAGAGACACTTTTGGCTGGCTGGATGGTGCAGCTGAGTGCCGAAACAAGTCCAGGCTTGTAGAAACTCAGTTTGCCTCAGGTGGGAAGGCTTCAGGCTAAGGTGAGGAGGAAAAGGAGACAGATTCTGCCAGAGGGTTAATATCAAGAGTTTATTCCATGGTCACAGACGTCTGAATCTTAGGTAACAGGTCCAACAGAATCCCGACCGCAGGGCCTGAGTGACTTCTTAAGCTCCGGGGGGAGGGGGAGGGAAGGGACAGGTGAGCCACCAACCAGGTGGGAGGGGCAGGGTCTCAGGGAACGATGACACCCAGACAGACCAATGACCTCTGTGCACAGGGGCATCTTTTGAACCTGACCAACCACAGGATGGCCTTGCTGGAATGTTAAGACTGATTGACAGCCCAGCAGGGGCAAGGGGGAAGGGGAAGAGAGATATTGCCAGACCTGGGAAGGGGCTGGGAAGTTTAAAACAGGAAACTGCAACACACTGCAACACTCCCCACACATGAAATGTCTTGAGCCAAGAAACTCCTCCACTCTGTCCCAATACGGAATACTGGAGGTGAAATCCCAATTCTGGCCATGGGCACCTAGATAAGAAGGTGTTCTGGGGTGACGTTATGATGCTTGTATATCCCCATTCATCTGTTCTGTGCCTTTAAGACCGGCTCCGAAGAGTGGAAGTTTTGTTTGGGTTTCTCTTATCAGGGACACAGAGGAAAGCGGTACATAAGGCTGTTTTTTCACTTCCAGCTTCAGCTTGCTGCTTTTGCTTGCTCTCTTTTTGTGCTCTTGCTTCTGCTCTGCTTTGGCCTCTGCTTATTAGCTAGTTCTAGCTAAACAGTCCACATTGCTTCCTGGACTGTTTCTCCTCTCCTGTTCCTGTGACCATCTCGAACCTGCTCTGGACTGGGACCCGGGAACACCGAAGGTTCGGCTGCAGCAGCTGGCCCAGCGCCGGAGGGACTGAGAACAGAGCAACCACCCCCGAAAGAGACTTTCTGATTTTGCCATCTTTCTCAGAGCGGTGTCATCGGGTATTGTTCATTTTGTGTGCTGGGGGGTGCTGGGCCAGTCAAATAAACACGTTCTTTCCACCTCTCTCCGAGGAATTTTTTTCCTGAACCGGTTGGGGGGAGGGGCCTTGTGGATTTCGCTTTCTGGAGGGACCCTCCTTTGCAGATTCTTTAACAAATTTGCCCTAAACCAGGAGAAATCTTCGGCGCCCAAACATGAGGCGAGAAAGAGAGTGGAAAAACCCTGTTTTGACTTCATTTTGGCTGCTATTACTCTGTGTTCGTTTAAATCAGCTAATAGCCATGCTTTTTGGATTCATAATGTCTGTTGGGGTGAAGGTTTGCATGCATTTCTGCTCCCTAGGGTTTTTTGGGATTTTAATACCTCTCTGGTCCCTATATTTATTTTCTTATCCAGAAATAGCTTTAGTATTGCCCCTAATACGTAGTTTTTACATCAGAGGGGCTGTGACCAGAACAGCTATCCTGCTGGGTTTGGTGGCAATCATGTGCAAGAAGTTTATGAACATGCTAGGGTCTGCTCCAGGTATGAATGGTTCATGGCTATGGTTATGCATCCAGTTTTTCGCAGGAGGAGCAGGAGGGAATGAGGTTTTTCAGCCTCTGCTTTCCTCCTTCTCCTATGAATCAGTTGCTTCACTAGTGAAGGATGTTCAGTTTCCCTTCAATGTTAAAGAAACCATCTTCCTGGTATTCAATCTGGTAACCTTCCTCTCTACAGCCTGCTGCTTCTCTAGAATGAGGGCTGAGATTTCTAGACGGGCTGATGAGACCCCTGACTCAGGAGTAAACCCTGGTGTGGAAAATCCTAAGTGGTGTGGGAAATGGGAGGATATGGGCCAAATCCTGAAGGAATTCTCTGACCCTATAGTGTGGGATTTTCCCCATGAACAAATTCAGAACCCAGCTGAGGTGGGGAAATATCTGAAAGAGAAGTACCAGGATGAGCCTAAGGAGAGGAAGGTCATTGCAGTGAGCTGGGCCCTGGCGTATGCTTATCGCACACTGCTAGATACTCTAGGGCAGCAGACAGAGGCAGGGGGGCAGGGAGATAAATCAGCAACTGTCCTGGTGACTCAGGCTGCAGCAAACACTCCAGGCTCGAAGCCAGCAGCTAAACCCATGGCTGTTGCTACCAGTGCTAGAAGTGGGAAATGCAAGACAAGACCAATCGACCAGAGGATGATGATGATGATGATGATGATGAAGGAGAAGGAACCTCAGTGCCTCCTGACGTAAAGTCAGGAGTCAAAGCAGCAGGTGCAAGATCAGATGCCAATATTGAGTCCTTCTCCTTGAAGGACTTTTGTGGCCTACGGAATGATTACACTCGAAGGTCTGATGAATCCATAATTAGTTGGCTGGTCCGTCTCTGGGATGCTGCAGGCGAGGCTACAATTCTGGATGGCACTGAAGCCAGGCATTTGGGATCCCTGTCACAGGATCCTGTCATATAGACCAAGGAATGATGAGGGAGGCTAACTCTCACAGCCTCTGGGAACGGGTCCTAAGAAGTGTGGCAGAAAGATACCTGTGTGCAGACGATCTCTATATGCAGCAGATTCAGTGGAAGACAATAGAGCAAGGGATCCAACGCCTGAGAGAAATGGCCGTGGCCGAGATTATCTTCTCAGATGATGTAACAACTAGGAACCCAGACTTAGTACCATGCACGTCTGTGATGTGGCGAAAACTCGTACGACTCAGGCCACATGAATATGCTTCGGCCTTAGCCATCATGAAGAGGGATGAGAGGGGTGAGACTGTGCTTGACATAGCAAAGAAGCTCCGAGCATATGCAGATGCTGTACATGGCCCGACACATGCCAGAATCGCAGCGGTAGAAACACATCTGCAGAACTTAGAGGATAAGATAGAGGAGAACCATAAGAAGCTTAGAGAGGAGATTAAAGAAGACCTTCTCCAAATTTCAGCAGTACAGATCCGAGGTTCCGGTATCTAAGGCAGACGTTTCCCAGATGGTGAGAGAAGATACACCCCACGAGCTGAGCTGTGGTTTTATCTGCGTGATTGTGGGGAAAACATGAGAAGGTGGGATAGGAAACCTACCGCTGTTCTGGCACGATGGGTGCATGAACTGAAGGAAGCCACCAGGAGGAAAGCAGCTCCAGTTGCCTGTAGCTGAACGGCCAGGTATGATGATGATGACATGTCTGATCCCCTCGAAGGAACATCCAAAACATACACCCAGGGAAATAATGATAACCAGGCTTAGAGGGGCCCTGCCTCTAGCCAGGTAGAGGCCAGGGAAAATCATGTTTTCTGGTCAGTGTGGATTCATTGGCCTGGCACATCGGAACCACAAGAGTACAAAGCTTTGGTCGATACTGGTGCACAGTGCACGTTAATCCCATCAAGACATGTGGGGACAGAGTCTGTTTCTATTGCTGGTGTGACAGGGGGATCCCAGGATTTCACTTTGGTGAAAGCTGATGTGAGCCTAACGGGAAATGAGTGGAAGAAGCATCCTATTGTGACTGGCCCAGAGGCCCCATGTATTTTGGGCATAGACTACCTTCAAAGTGGGTACTTCAAAGACCCAAAAGGACTCAAATGGGCATTTGGAATAGCTGCTGTAGAGACAGAGGGCATCCAGCAATTGAACACTTTGCCTGGGTTGTCTGAGAATCCATCTGCAGTAGGATGCCTGACGGCAGAAGAGCAACGAGTGCCAATTGCCACTTCCATAGTGCATCGACGACAGTATAGGACCACTCGAGATGCTGTGATCCCCATCCATAAGATGATCCGAGAGCTGGAGAGCCAAGGGGTGGTCAGCAAGACCCACTCACCCTTCAACAGCCCCATCTGGCCTGTGCGAAAATCTGAAGGAGAATGGAGATTGACTGTGGACTACCGTGCATTGAATGAAGTGACTCCACCACTGAGTGCTGCCGTGCCAGACATATTAGAGCTCCAGTATGAGCTTGAGTCCAAGGCAGCAAGGTGGTACGCCACTATAGACATTGCCAATGCATTTTTCTCCATTCCTCTGGCAGCAGAATGCAGGCCTCAGTTTGCCTTCACATGGAGGGGAGTGCAGTGCACCTGGAACCGACTGCCCCAGGGGTGGAAGCACAGTCCCACTATCTGCCATGGACTGATCCAGACTGCACTGGAAAAGGGTGAGGCTCCAGAACATCTGCAGTATATATATGACATCATTATGTGAGGGACCACAGCTGCGGAAGTGTTCGAGAAAGGGAAGGAAATCATCCAGATCCTCCTGGGAGCTGGTTTCGCCATTAAAAAGAGCAAAGTAAAGGGACCAGCTCATGAGATTCAGTTCCTGGGAGTGAAGTGGCAAGATGGACGGCGTCAGATTCCTACAGATGTCATCAACAAGATCACAGCAATGTCTCCACCCACCAATAAGAAAGAGACACAAGCTTTCTTGGGTGCAATAAGTTTTTGGAGGATGCATATTCCTGAGTACAGTCAGATCGTGAGCCCTCTCTACCTAGTCACCCGCAAGAAGAACAATTTCCAGTGGGGCCCTGAGCAGCAACAGGCCTTTGTCCAGATCAAGCAGGAGATTGCTCATGCAGTAGCCCTTGGCCCAGTCAGGACCGGACCAGAGGTGAAGAATGTGCTCTACTCTGCAGCCGGGAACCATGGCTTGTCCTGGAGCCTTTGGCAGAAGGTGCCTGAGGAGACTCGGGGTCGACCACTGGGATTTTGGAGTCGAAGCTACAGAGGGTCTGAAGCCAACTATACTCCAACAGAGAAAGAAATCCTGGCTGCCTATGAAGGAGTCCAGGCTGCTTCGGAAGTAATAGGTACTGAAACGCAACTCCTCCTGGCACCCCGACTACCCGTGCTGGGGTGGATGTTCAAAGGCAAGGTTCCTTCCAGTCACCATGCCACCAATGCTACATGGAGCAAGTGGATTGCTCTCATCACTCAGCGCGCCCATATAGGTAAACTGAATTGCCCTGGGATTTTGGAGGTCATTACAAATTGGCCCGAAGGTGAGAATTTTGGTGTCAAAGATGAAGAGGAACAAGAACCAGTGACACGTGCTGAAGAGGCTCCTCCCTATAACCAACTGCCCCCAGTGGAAACACTCTACGCTCTTTTCACTGGTGGTTCCTGTCGCATTGTGGGAATGAACCGGAAGTGGAAAGCAGCTGTATGGAGCCCCACACGACAGGTTGCACAAGCTACCGAAGGAGAAGGTGGATCAAGCCAACTTGCGGAACTCAAAGCTGTTCAACTGGCCCTAGACATTACTGAGAGAGAGAAGTGGGCAAGGCTCTACCTCTACACTGATTCATGGATGGTAGCCAATGCTCTGTGGGGATGGCTGGAGAGGTGGAAAAAGGCTAACTGCCAACGTAGAGGGAAACCAATTTGGGCTGCTGATGAGTGGAAAGACATTGCTACCACGGTAGGGAGGCTATCTGTGAAAGTCCGCCATGTAGATGCCCATGTACCCAAGAGTAGAGCCAATGAGGAGCACCAAAACAATGAGCAGGTAGACCAAGCTGCAAAGATAGGGGTGTCCAAAATAGACCTAGATTGGGAACATAAGGGAGAGTTATTCCTAGCTCGATGGGCCCATGATGCCTCAGGCCACCAGGGCAGAGATGCCACCTATAAGTGGGCACGAGACCGAGGGGTGGATCTAACCATGGACAGTATTTCTTAGGTTATCCATGACTGTGAGACGTGTGCTGCCATCAAGCAGGCCAAGCGAGTAAAGCCCCTGTGGTACGGTGGGCGGTGGTCCAAGTACAAGTATGGGGAGGCCTGGCAGATTGACTCCATCACACTGCCCCAGACACGCCAGGGCAAGCGCTACGTGCTGACCATGGTGGAGGCCACCACTGGATGGCTGGAAACCTACCCTGTGTCTCATGCTACAGCCTGGAACACCATCCTGGGCCTGGAAAAGCAAGTTCTGTGGAGACATGGTACCCCTGAGAGGATCGAGTCAGACAATGGGACTCATTTCAAGAACAGCCTCATCAACACCTGGGCTAGGGAGTATGGCATTGAGTGGGTGTACCATATCCCCTACCATGCACCAGCTGCAGGCAAAGTGGAGAGGTACAACGGACTGTTAAAAACCACATCAAAAGCATTAGTTGGGGGATCTTTCAAAAACTGGGAGCAGCATCTGGTAAAAGCCACCTGGTTAGTTAACACCTGAGGCTCTTCTAACCGAGTTTGCCCTGCCCAATCTGAGCCTTTGCAGAGAGTAGATGGAGACAAAGTCCCAGTGGTACATGTCAGAGGTTTATTAGGGAAGACAGTTTGGATTAATCCTGCCTCGAATACAAACAAACCCATTTGTGGGGTTGTTTTTTGCTCAGGGACCAGGTTGCACGTGGTGGATAATGCAAAAAGATGGAAGAACACGATGTGTACCTCAGGGAGATCTGATTGTTGGATAAAACCTGTGTAAATATCACTGTTTGCTGAATGTTATTACCATTGTCTGTGTATTGCTGTATAATGTATGTATCATGTATGTACTTGTAGAGTTAGAATTTATATTAGTTTTAGTAGTAAGCAGATGATATGGGGATAAGGGGTGGAATGTCCTGGCTTGACCATATGATGCTTCTATCCCCAGTCGTCTCATTCTGTTTATGTTGAATAATAAGTTTTGTACCTTTAAGACTGTTCCAGAGAGTGAAAGGGGGGAGAGAAGAAGCGCGCAGTTTGTTTTCAGGCACTGCACTTACTCCTCCACATTCCTGCTCCTGGCCTATGTTGTCTGCGGACGGACAGACAGCAGGACAGAGCTCTTCCTTTGCTTTTTAGTTAGTGTTGGCTAGCTGAGGCAAAGAAGTTCCCTGGACTGGTTTTTTTCCTTTTTCTTTTGACCTCTTGAAACTGCTTTGGACTGAACACTCAGGAGAGCACCGGCAGCTGCAGCTGTGGCCCACCGGGCCGGGCCTGGCCTGCGACAATTCCAGCACTGAGGGACTGATCAGAGACTGAGTGAGCTGAGCTTCAACCCAGGGTTTTCTCAGTTTGTCATCTCTTTTAGAGTGGCAAGGGGTCTCATTGTTTGATATTGTTTTAGTTTTATTGTTTAATAAACAGAAATGAGAGGAAATGTTATTATTGTGGAGAGATAGGACACATAAGAAGGAATTGCAATAAACTCTCTTTTGATGAGGCAATTGTAAAAGAACAAGAGGCTCTTGAGAGACTCCTGAGGGGAGATGACTAGGGGTGTCAGGGGCTTTATATGTTAGGGGACCCAATGTATCATCAAGAAGGGCCCCTAGTAAACTTTGAGGTGCGTCCCCAAAGTGAGGAATTGGAATTTTTAGTTGATACTGGAGCAGACAGATCAAGTATAAAGGAATTACCCACCAGAGTGACGCCTGGGAGAAAGGTCTGTGAGGTGATGGGAGTGGAGGGAAAACCATTTAGAGCTTTCATAGTTGAAAATGTAGAAATTAAAGGAAATGGAAGGCAGTGTGTGGCTGATTTTATCTATTTACCTAATCTAGAAAGTAATTTGCTAGGAAGGGACCTACAAGTCTAATTAGGAGTGGGAATTATCCCAAAGGATGGGAGAATGATAGTCCAGATCATGAAATTGACATCGGGAGATACAGAGCAGATAAACCCAGAGGTTTGGGCAGGAGAAGGAAAGAGGGGCTATCTAGACATCCCACCAATAAGAACTGAAATGCAAAAAGGAATTCCTCCCATTCAAGTAAAGCAATACCCAATGTCTATTGAGGGAAAAAAGGGACTGACCCCTGTGATTGAGCAGCTATTAGAGGAAGGTACCTTAGAGCCATGTATGTCTCCACACAACACCTCTATTTTAGCAATCAAGAAGGCAGAGGGAAAATACCGATTGGTCCAAGACTTAAGGGAAATGAATAAGAGAATTATAACCAGGCATCCAGTGGTCCCAAACCCCTACACCCTCTTAAGTCAGATCCCAAGGGAGCATGCCTGGTTTACTATTATAGATTTAAAAGATGCATTTTGGGCATGTCCTCTTGCTGAGGGATGTAGGGATTGGTTCGCATTTGAGTGGGAACATCCAGAGAAGAGGAGGAAGCAACAATTAAGGTGGACGCACATACCCCAAGGATTTACCGAGTCCCCATATCTCTTTGGGCAAGCCTTAGAAGGGCTTCTAGAACAATTCACCCCGGAGTACAAATTCTACAATATGTAGATGACTTATTAGTATCTGGAGAGGAACAGAATAATGTCAGGGCAACAAGTATACGACTTCTAAATTTCCTAGGAGCAAAGGGTTTAAAAATATCCCAGAATAAATTGCAATTTGTGGAAGCAGAAGTTACTTATCTGGGACACATAATTGGGAAATGATATAAGAAATTAAGTCCTGAAAGAATTTCAGGCATACTATCCATACCAGCACCAATAACTAAGCGACATGTCAGAAAACTATTAGGCTTGTTAGGGTACTGTAAGTTATGGTTAGACCAATATACCCAAAGTGTAAAATTTTTATATGACAAATTAGTAAACCCTGACTCAACAGAATAGACAGCTGAGGATGACAAAAAATAAAATAATTTGAAAGACAAACTATCCTCGGCACCTGTCCTACGTTTGCCCAACCTGGAAAAAGAATTTGACCTATTTGTAAATACGGAGAAAGGAATTGCTTATGGGGTGGTATCCTGGGGTGACATTATGATGCTTGTATCCCCATTTCATCTGTTCTGTGCCTTTAAGACCGGCTCTGAAGAGTGGAAGTTTTGTTTGGGTTACTCTTATCAGGGACACAGAGAGAGCGTACATCGGGCTGTTTTTTCTCTTCTTGCTTAGCTTGCTGCTTTTTCTTGCTCTCTTTTTCTGCTCTTGCTTCAGCTCTGCTTTGGCCTCTGCTTATTAGCTAGTTCTAGTTAAACAGTCCACATTCCTTCCTGGACTGTTTCTCCTCTCCTGTTTCTGTGACCATCTCGAAGCTGCTCCGGACTGGGACCCGGGAACACCAAAGGTTTGGCTGCAGCAACTGGCCCAGCGCCAGAGGGACTGAGAACAGAGCAACCACCCCCAAAAGAGACTTTCTGATTTTGTCATCTTTCTCAAAGCGGTGTCACCTGGTATTGTTCATTTTGTGTGCTGGGGGGTGCGGGGCCAGTCAAATAAACAGGTTCTTTCCACCTCTCTCCAAGGAATTCTTTCCCGAACCGGTTTGGGGGGAGGGGCCGTGTGGGTTTTGCTTTCTGGAGGGGCCCTCCTTTGCAGATTCTTTAACAAATTTGCCCTAAACCAGTACAGGTGGCAGCCCAAGAGTGGGGAGGGTGTAAGAAACCAATTGCTTACATCTCCAAACTGCTAGACCCAGGAGCTAGGGGGTGGCTCTCCTGTATTCGAGCAGTTGCTGCAGCAGCCACTTTAACTGAAGAAACTCAAAAACTGGCCTTGCGAGGCAAAACAAGAATCCATACAACCCATGATCTAAAAACAATTTTAAGCCAAAGGATCCAGAAGTGGCTTACTGACTCCAGAGTATTGAAATATGAAATAATCTTAATAGATGCTGACAACCTAGAGCTGGTAACCTCTAAAACCCTAAATCCAGCACAGTTTCTCTCTGGAGAGCCATTATTAGAACTAGAGAAGAACTGCTTGGAACTGGTGGACTTTCAGACAAAAGTTAGGGAAGATCTGTAAGAGACACCTTTACCTTATGGAAGAAAATTATTCGCTGATGGGTCTTCAAGAGTAGTGGATGGGAAAAGGATGTCTGGATATGCAATAATTGAAGATACAGAAAAGGAAGACATGAAAATTACCGAGAAGGGCAAACTGCCTTCTAATTTGTCAGCTCAGTGTTGCGAAATCTATGCTTTAAAGAGGAGACTTGACTTATTGGAAGGCGACCAAGGGACAATTTACACTGACTCACAGTACGCCTTTGGGATCATTCATACATTTGGAAAGATTTAGTAGGAATGTGGGTATCTGAACTCCAAAGGAAAAAACTTCATGCACACAGAAATGATAAGATCGATATTAGAATCTCTACCTAAAGCTGCAGAGATTGTAGTGGTACATGTTAAGGGACATCAGAAAGGGAATACCATCGAGGAAAAAGGGAATCAGTTAGCTGACCAAATGGCTAAGGAGGCAGCATTAGACCCAGGGGAGCCACTGAAATGACTGAGGTCAAAGTGTTAGTGGTGAAAAAAGGAAAGGAGAACCAATATTCAGTGAGAAAGAACTAAAAGCAATAAAAGAATTAAAAATGCATCAGGGGGAACAAGGGGAGTGGTTGACACCAGAGGGGCGTAAACTTTTAAATAAAGAGCTCGCCCAGAAAATATTAACAGAGATACATGAATAAACCCATTGGGGGCTCCAAGGGTTATGCGATCACATTTTAAGAGAAACTCTATGTATCGGAATATATGAGTTAGCAAAAGCAGTAACTCAAGGGTGCTTAATTTGCCAAAAAGTAGATCAAAAGGTGATGAGAAAAACCATACCAGGGGAAAGAGAATTAGCCCAAAGGCCATTCCAAAAAATTCACATAGACTTTACTGAAATGCCCCCTGTACAGAATTAAAAATATTTATTGGTAATAGTTGACCACCACACTCATTTGGTAGAAGCCTTTCCAACTAGAAAAAAAAACACGGAAATAATTGCCAGGATTATCTCAGAAAACATCATTCCCCGATATGGGTTGGTGAACAATATTGATCCTCACCCCTGCGATGAGAGCCTGGCTTCTGTGTAAGAATCATCACAGGGACTGGAAAAGTCCTCCCTGCAGACACATCTGTAACACATCAGCCACAGAAGCTTCTGCCATCTCTGCTCAGCTGCACGGGCACCACTGAGCCGCAGGAGCGGTGAGGGGATCGCGCAGGGCGAGGGCACACACGAGCATGGCTCTGTCCTGGCACCTGCAGCGATGCCCCCCTGGCCGAGCTTTGGGCTCTGAGTTGGCAGCTCTCCCAGGGGAAAGGCCTTGACCTACCCTCACCATCTCCCAGAGGCTCAGTCATGGATGTGGTTTTGGAAGCCAGATCACCTTCACCAACATGTTCGGCTGCAAAGAAAGTCAGGACAGAACATCACCTGTGGAAATATAGCAGATCCTCAGGCTGCAGGCAAGGCTCAGCCCTGGGGCACAGCCCTGGGCCTGGCCCCTGCCCATTCTGCTCTTCTCTGTGACTGCACAGAGAACACAGGAGGACACAGTGGCATTGCACACAGGAGGAGGATGGACAGCTAAATGCTCCTTCCTTCCACTGACAGCCATCCTGTGGGATCCCTCAGTGCTCCACAAAGGAGCAGGGAAAGGTTTACAGAATTCTTAAGCCCTGACTTAACGTTAACGAAAATGGCCGATGGATGAGCTCTTGCAACATGGACACTGATTATTCTGCCAGTATAAAGGGAAATTCAGAACTTGCCTCTGGCATTCACCAAGACATTCATAGTGTCATTCACCTGGACTTCCAAATCTTCCAAGGAGTGATCCAAATCTAGAATGGAACAAAGACCTGAACCATTTCCTTTGTGTGCTGGGATCCCCTTCTGCCTTTGGGAACAGGGCATTGCAAGGGCGTTGGTTAAGGCTACGGGAGCCAGGTGTGAATGGACAAAACCAAACTGCACAGGGGCCTGGACAGTTCTGGGCTGGCTCCTGGTCACTCTGCACCCTTTTTGCAGGCCCGGTGCAACATCCCTGGCAAGGAAACTGGGGCTGCCCAGGGCCCATGGGAGCTCTCTCCCTCCCCCAGGGGAAACCCTCCCTAAAGGCCTGGGGAAAACCATCCCCAGCGCTTCCCGGGGAGCAGGGAGCGCTGTCCCGGGAAAGGGGAGCCAGGCTGCCGGCTCACCTGCCCGCCACCCTTGCAGCGGAGCAGCCTGGGCAGCCCTGGCAGGCAGGGCCACGGCCAGGAGGAGCAGGAGGAAGAGGCGCAGAGCAAGGGCCATGGTGCCTTGTCCTCTGCCAGTCCCGCAGCGCTTGCTGCCACCGCTGTCCTGACGCCGCTGTCCCAATGTCAGCACCACTGCTGCCACCGCCGCTGCTGCTGCCGCAACAGTTGTGCTCAAGGACTGACTGCTCGCTCCTTGTGCTGCTGTGCAACCACCGGGTCTGGCACCTCTGTGACCTCAGAGCCTGCTGTGACCTCAGCCTGCTGTGACCCCTGCGCCTGCTGTGACCTCATGGCCTCAGCTGTACCCCCAGAGTGTGCCCCCATCTGTACAAATGGACTGCCTTGATTGTTTTTGTGTATCCCAGGTCCATTGCTCAGCAAAACCTTATTTGTCACCTGCTGACATTTTGGGTCAGACTGTGTCCATGGAGATGCTCTTGATGGCTTCCCTCTTTTCCCGGGCTTTCCACTGGAGGAGGTCCAGGCCCAGAAGATGCCAGGGAAGGCAATGTGCCCTCAGCCCAGGGACGCTCAGCATGGGCTCTCCCAGTCTTTGGGACCCCGCCGCTGGTCACAGCAGCCCCTGCCTGGCACCTGCCTGCCCACACCGTGGGCATCCATGGCTGCTCCTGGGCACGGAGCTGAGCCAGTGCTGCTGCCAGGTGGGCTTTGCTGCTGCTGCCACCCGGACACTGGGGTGACAGCTCCATCTCTTTATTGCAACAGAAATGCTGGGACAAGCTCTGCCCACCTTCAGTACGGGCCAGAGATCAGAGCCAGTGCCTTAAGGGGGAGAGGACCTTGTTTGGGGGCTGGCAGCACCTGTACAGCAACAAGTTGGTAAAGCAACTGTGGCAGGGACCAGAAAATATCCCTGTGTGCCTCACAAACAATCCGCAAACACCAATGCAGAGACCCCAAGACAGCCTTGTGTGCCTCACAAAAGAACCCAGCCTCCTGCCCACCTTAGCAAGGAATCAGCTCCTCTCCAAGCCTTGACAGCAAGCACTAAACCGCCACGGTAATCGCGAGGAAGTCAAGCCCCTGCCACCCTTACAAATGTCTCCAGTCACTTGAACACCATAGAAAAGATCCCAAATCCCCATAGAAGCTCATGAGGAACCCCAGCCACACGCACCACTTCCAAAGGACCCAAAGCCCCGCACATCTTAGTGCAAAATTCAACACACACAAGACCACCCCCTCCAGCCCGTGTGCCTAAAGTGGACCCCTGGCATCTGCCAGCATTACAGGAGTCCCCCATACCCTGCATGCCAGAGAAAAGCCAGGCTTGCCATTAACTCTAGCCAATAGTGTGTTCCCTGACAAAAATCAATTCCCTTTGGGGAATAGGGAACACGTGTGGTGGGGCCGGCTGCACCTGTGGGAGCAATGGGGAGCGTCAGCCCGTGCTGTGCCGCACTGCTGAGCTGGCAGCACAGTGGATGCGGGCAGGACGTTCTCCGTTTCCCCCAGAGCTGGGGCCTGCAGGCACCTTGCCGCCCCTTGGCACAGGCTGTGCCACCCAACAAAGCCCAGCAAGCCACGAGGAGAGCCCGGGGACAGTAGGAAGCTGAGAGAAGGCCCTGCTCTAGAAATGAGGGAGTTCCACCAGAAGCAAACAAAAAAACTTCAAGAGATGCCCACTGAGTTCAAATTTTCTCTGAGACAACTAAGACGGGAGCTCATCAAAAATCTCAGGAAATATCTGGGAAAAGGTTTTATGTATGTTGGTTGTGACCAGATAAAAAGCTCCTGTGGGAAAAGAGCCTCTGCAGCAGGCTGGCTGGCTGAAGGGGTCTTACTTCTTCCTAGAATAAAGATTACCACTGAAATGCAATTTTATTTTTTATTGTATAAATGGAAAATATTTTCCAGACCTCTAAAACTAGTTTCAAAAATACAGATGTGTTGTGGAAACAGGAACGAAACATTTGGGGATTTCTCTCGACAAAGGATATTTCTAAATATTTCTAAGAATGAAATGTGAAGACGAAATAAGATCACTTGTTCTCTCGATTCTAAAACTACTTAGAAAAATCTTTAACGACGATAGGAATTGAGAATAAATATTTGGGGATGTCTGTCTTCAGAAAAAATATTTTGAAATACTTCTACAAATTTCTAATTCCTAAAACAGAAAACCTAAGCAAATGGAGTTGCTTTTTCTCAGGAGCCCCATGCTGCTGCCTGCCCCCTGGGCTCCCCCAGCCCTCGGGACCCCGCCACTGGTCACAGCAGCCCCTGCCTGGCTCCTGCCTGCCCACACCGTGGGCATCCATGGCTGCTCCTGGCCATGGAGCTGTGCCAGTGCTGCTGCCGGGTGGGCTTTGCTGCTGCTGCCACCCAAACACTGGGGTGACGGCACCTTCCCTTTAGTGCAACAAAAGAAAGGGCCATCACCTAGCCTGGCAGAGAGTGGGGATAATTTCAGTGTTGTTTAGAGGGCAGGGACAGGGGACTCAGGGGCAGAGGAAACAACATTTTGGACTGAGGAGGGGCTGGAGGGTGCTGGGCTGCTCCTGGGGTCTACAGAATAAGTCGGGACGGGACAGAGGAAGATCCAAAAAGAAATGCAAGTAGCTTGGGGATATACATGGGAAGAGGAGGTGTCAGTGGGATCTCCAGGAGGAGATTTCCTTGTTGATGGTTGTTGTGGAGTCTTCTTCTCCGAAGTCTTGACAGGGCTGCGCAGGCCCTTCTTACTGCTGGAGGAGCTGCTCCTGCTGTTTGGGTGTGAGCTGCAGAAACCGTCTTACAACTCCTGTCCAGAGGTGGAACTTTGGAGAGAGGAGGTGGCTGAGGCCCCAGGTGCCAGTGGCACACAGGGACTCTCCTGCACAGCCGGGCCCAGAGCTGGCAAGGCTCCCCAGCATGGCTGGAGCTGCTGGCACAGCCTGGCCCAGCTGCACAGCTGCCCCTCAAGGCCCCGGCCAGCAGGACACGGCTCTGGGCAGGCTCCCTGGCCAGGAGCGGGCCCCAGAGCGCCTCTGCCTTTCAAGTGCAATCTCGTCCCTGCTCTTTCTCCTCCCCACCGTGCTTTGCCTCTGCCCTGTGCCCCTGGGGCTGCTCTTGGCCAGGCAGCCTCAGTGGGAGCCAGCACTGGCTGCAGCCCCAGCAGGCCCCCCAGGCCAAGGACCAGCAATGAGGAGGCCAATGAAAGCTCTGGGCAGCAGCAGAACCCTCAGCAGAGTTCTTTGGACAATCATGAACTGGCCACACCTACACTGCAGCCTCACTGGGAATGTTTCCTATGTACAGTAGACTTTCAAAAGAAGCTGTTTGAGGGAAAGGTGAACTAAACCCTCACCCTTTTCTCTTCCAGCAAGTCCAAATTTGGACAGAGCATAAGATGAAGATCAGCTCCAAGACAAGCAGGCCTGCCAGTAACCCTAGCCAGAAGCCTGTTCCCTGACAGAAACCCTTTCCAAGGCCCTTCTGGGCATCAGGAACATGTGCTGTGGTTCCAGCTGCACCTGTGGGAGCAATGGGGAGCATCAGCCCGTGCTGTGCTGCACTGCTAAGCTGGCAGCACGGTGGATGCGGGCAGGACGTTCTCCGTTTCCCCCAGAGCTGGGGCCTGCAGGCACCTTGCCACCCCTTGGCACAGGCTGTGCCACCCAACAAAGCCCAGCAGGCCGGGAGGAGAGCCCGGGGGCGGCGCAGCTGCTTGGGCAGTGGCTGCTTGGAGGGACACGGGCCAAAGCCATCCCTGAGCAGCCACTGCCAGCCCTGGCCCTCCCTGCCCCGTGACAGCTCCCCCAGCCCCAGGGCACAGAGTCAGGCCTTGTCAGAACCCAGTGCAGCCCCTGCCCAGTCGGGAGCCAAGGCTGGCTCTGGCCCTGGGCTCGTGGCAGGGCTCCCGCTCGGGGCTGCTCCTTTGCCTTGGGCCTCTGGGCACTCAGGGCCAGCTCCAGAGCAGCTGCAGCGGGAGGGAGGTTGGTGCTTGAGTCCCCTTTCCCCGGGGCTGTGAACGAGCTCCAAAGGCACCTCCAGCTTTGGCTGCTGCCAGGCCGTGCAAGGGCAGGCCCTGGAGGAAGAGCTGCTGCCACACAGCCCTGCCAAGGGCTGAGCCCTGCTGAGCCTGGCACAGCAATTACCTTCTGAGCCTGTGCTCGTACCCATGCCTGTGTTTGGCTTGGCCTTCCTTCCTGCAGCAGGGGCTGCCAATCGGCCTCTGCTTCCTTGCGGAAACACCTCCTTCTGTCCTGCCTTTTGGCCCATCACTGCAGAAACAAAAAGTACACCTTAACAGATGGAACAATTCTCCATTACTTTGATGGCATGTTCAGGATGTCATGCTTATGCAAAATCAGGTAAAATCAACAAATCATCTGGTCTTTTTCAGCAGCGCCAGGGCCCACCCGCCTCCAAACATCTGCCAGTGCTGAGCAGAAGCTGTGAGTGGATCGTGCAGGGCGAGGGCACACACGTGCATGGTTCTGTCCTGGCACCTACAGCGATGCCCCCCTGGCTGAGCTTTGGGCTCTCAGCTGGCAGCTCTCCCAAGGGAAAGCCTTGACCTACCCTTACCATCTCCCAGAGTCTCAGTCCTGAACGTGGGCTGGGAATCCAGATCACCTTTAGCAACAGACTCAGCTGCAAAGAAAGGCAGGACACAACAGCTCCAATGGCACTGCTGAAGATTCTCCTTCAGGCCCGAGTGGCAGTGAGGGCACCTGCGTGATTGGTGCCATCCAAGGCACTCCCTTGGCTCTGCCTTCCACTCAGGAGCAGGGCCAGGGGGCCTGGTGCCTGCAGTGGCCCCACACTGGGATGGAAGGAGCCCCTTGCCAGGCAGTCAGGACAGAATGGACTCCCTGGAGCTGCCAGCAGCTCCAAACACAGCCCCAGGCAGGGCCAGGCATTGGCAGTGGCAGCAGGAGCAGCTCGGGCTCCCTGGGGGCAGCAAAGGAGCTGAGAAAGGCTCAGCCCCGGAGCACAGCCCTGGGCCCAGCCCCTTCCCTCTCTGCTCTTCTCTGTGGCTGCACAGAGCACACAGAAGGACACTGTGGCATTGCACACAGGAGGAGGATGGACAGCTAAATGCCCCTTCCTCCCACTGACAGCGATCCTGTGGGATCCCTCAGGGCTCCAGAAGGGAGAAGGGCAAGGTTTCCAGAACTGATCAACCTTCAGTGAAATTTAAGGGAACTGTCTCATGAGTAAGCCTTTGCCACTCTGACACGGATTATTCTGTCAGGAAAGGTACATTCAGAACATGGCTACAACATCTGGCAAGGCCTTCAAACTACAATTCACCAGCATTTCCAAGTAATCCAAGTCATGATCTCAGTCGAGAAGGAATCACAGATCCTACAGAACCATTTCCATTGTGTCCTGGGATCCCCTTCTGCCTTGGGGAATTGGGCACTGCAAGGGGGTGGGGTAAGGCTGTGGGAGCCTGTGCCTCCTGGTCACTCTCCACGCTCTTTGCAGGTCCTGTGCAACATCCCTGGAGGGGCAGCTGGAGCAGCCCAGCGCCCTGGGGCTCTCTCTCCCTCCAACACAGGAAACTCTCACTAAATACTTGGGGAAATCTGCAGTGCCACAGCTGTCGCTCTCAACCTCCATCCCTCCCTCCTGCTTGCCCACCGGCCCATGGAACAGCTCCCACAGCCCAAGGGCACATGGTCAGGCCCTCTCAGGATGCACCGGAGCCTTGCTCTCCCCCTCTGCCCTTTCCCCACCATGGGCACCCGTGCAGCCGCTCCCAGGTTTCAGGACGTGTCTCCCACGGAGGGAGCCCAGCGGGACAGCTCAGTACGCGAGTGCCCTGAGCCTGCTTGGGACAATTCCTCTGGGCTGTGCCCGTCTTGTCCGGGCTGTACCCACAGTGCCAAGCAGCAGAGAGGGCAGCTCAAGCCTCAGCAGGGCTCAGGCCCAGAGGCACAGCAATTACCTCCTGTGGCTGTGCCTGGCATCACCTCCCTTCCTGCAGGAAATGCACCCTTCCATAGAGCCTCTCTGTCCATCCCTTGAGAAAGGAAGAGGCACAGCTGGATCAGATGGAATCATTGCACATACAGGAGGTGGCCTCTTCAGGAGGCAATACTTGTCCAAGACATGGGTAATGATCAGGAAAATCCTGATCCCCCCAGGCCTTTGGGGCTGGCTATGGCCCTCCCTCCTCCAAGCAGCCACACCTCAGGATGTGCCTGGGGACTGGGAAAATGCAGGGGATCACTGGTGAGTTTGGGCTGCGCGGCAGCTGATGCCCAATGCCTTCCTGCAGAGGCTGGGGAGAAGCTGCAGCCAGGCCAGGCTGGCAAACAGCCCTGCAGGGCATGGAAGCAGCAGCGGGGCAGCGAGGCTGCCATGGATTCCTTCCTGGTGTTCCGGGCATGGCGTGTCCAGACATGCAGCCAGAGCCCTCGGCATTGCTGAGCGCCAGGACAAGGCTGAGGGAATGCACCCACCATTCCCTTTGAGCAGTTCTCTCACAATGTGCTTCAGGATGTATTTTGGCCCATTCTGGGGAAAAGCAGAGGGGCAGCGTGTCTGCCATGGATCCCTTCCCGCTGTTCTGGGCTCTGCTCTGACATGGGGGACCCTGGCTCACTCTAGGATCTTCCCCAGGTCTCCTCCCAGAGCTTCATCCCACAGCTCAGCCCCAAGGGCCAGACAGGTATTAGGAATTTCACAGCCTACCATTGGTGACTCATACTCAGAATGCACAGGAAAACTCTAGCTGTGTTTCAAAATACCAGATGCTGTGTTGTTTCCTTCCCACTGCAGATTTCCCATTGCCCCAGCCTCAGCCCCTGGCAGCCTGCCTGGATGTTCTCCCCATGCTGCTTCTGCAATCCCATTCGTCCAGGTCCTCCTGGTTCTGTGGGCAGCTCTTCGGGCCACTGAGGCCCTGTTCCTCCTTTGTTTGTGAGCATGTCCAAGTGAGCGATGATTCAGGGGCTCAGCACCAAGGCCTCCAGCAGCAGTGGTCAGTTCCTGAGCGCACTCTGGGGCCACAGGCAGCTGCCCATGGCTGTGGCAGGGATGTGAAGGGGAGGCCGTGCAGGGGAGCAGCCCCCACGGCCCAGCCCTGCCCATGGGGGCCTGCAGCCCGTGGGGATGGAGCAGCAGTTTCTGGTGTGACAGAGCCAGCAGCTGGGCACTGCAGCACACACTGCACACATCTACTGCAGCGAGATGTTAGCAATGTTGTGTATACATCCACTCCAAACTGAAAAAATTCAGGCTAAGTGGAGCTTAATTTCACAGGCATTAGGGAAGAATTATTACCGTTGCTTTCCTGGCTGACTTTTGGAACAATATACTTTTTTTTTAATACTTTATAAAAACAATGTCTGAGTCTGGAAAGGAAGTTTTTCAACCACAAGGGTTCTTGCTTCACTCCAGGAAAAGTGTAATTCAGTGTACCAGGGAGATTTTCTCTTAACATATTGCTGAGTTCTCATGCTGCCACTCATTAGTAAAGATGAAATAATTTCTCACTGTTTATGGTTGATTTTTGTTTCGAAACAGTAGGGAAAAAAGGTATCCACTGTCAAGATTTGGTTCATGTGGATCAGTTATTATTTCAGCTGCCTAAGTTGAGGGAGGAATTCACAGAGGTTATCCCAGGCAGAATCTGGTGCTGATGCTTGTGCCACTGGAGTCTGGAGTGGGCTCTTTCCTAGCACAACTCACCACACTGTGCTTCTGGGCATATCTCGTTTGTTTTCTGGTTTTTACTACTAAGAACAGGCAGCATCATTTACCAGTACCTAAAACAGATTTGTTGGTTCCTCTGAATCAACTCAAACAGAGGGTTGGACTTTCTCCAGGTTTCAGCCTGGAGAAAAGGAGGCTCAGGGGGAGCCTTGTGGCTCTCCACGAGTCCCTGACAGGAGGGTGGAGCCAGGTGGGGCTCTGCTACCATGGGAACAGGGACAGGACAAGAGGTAAAGGTGTCAACTTGCACCAGGAAAGGTTTAGATAGGAAATTAGAGAACATTTCTTCTTGGAAAAGGTTGTAAAGCATTGGAACAGGTTGCCCAGGGCGCTGGTAGAATCACCATCCCTCAGAAGACATGTTGATGCGGGACTTGGGATGTGGTTTAGTGGTGAACATAGTGATGGTGGTACTTGATGGTTGGAATTGATTTTTGCAAAGGTCTTTCCCAACTTTAAGGATTCTCTGATTCCATGATTCTAAACAACCCAGTGATAACATAATCTAATCTCTCTTGGTGTACATGACTTGGTTCACTCTCTGACGTTTTCTCCACATCCATGTGCCAATGCATCTTCCAGCACATGGAAGGAACAAACCAGGTGTGAAGACTGGAGAAGAAAAATGAGCCCACATCACTTCCTTGGGAAGAGAAGAGAAGATCCGGCAACTTCCAGAGGGGAGGAAAAACAGAAAAAAAGGTTTGAGAAGCTGAAGTAGTGGCAGAGGTACCAGGGAGAAGAAATAAGAGGTGAGAGAAATGGTGGCTATGAATTGCAGGGCAGGCAGAGGACACCAGTGAACCCAAACAGTTTGGCACCTCCTGGCCATTAGGCAGCTGACCCCAAAAGTTCATCTCTGCTCAAAGGGCATGCACGGCCTTGCCCACCCAGTACAGGTGCAGGAACAGCATGAGGAAATGGGAGGGGAGTGTCATAAACAACCTAAATACTGTTGTGCATTTCCAGCAGGTTTTGCAGCCTGTACTGAGCATCTCAGTCCTGGCTGCACTGTTCCCAGACACCGACACCATTAGATAAGAGGGAGCTGATTTAATCAGTTGTTAAAATAATCAAATCATTTCAATTTGAAGTTAAGTCCTTTGAATGATAAGGACCATTTAAATCTTGCTGCTCAGAAGGCACAAGATTGGGCTGAAGCCAGAGCTTTGAGGAGCAGCCAGACAGGGACAGGTAGATCCAGGGAATGATAACATGGCACCCACCTCAGTTTGGGAAGAATCATTTGCCCAGCAGGAGCCCAGCTCCAAAGCAACATCCCTGGAAACTCTGCATCATAAATAGCAGGGAGTTCATTCATACAGCAAAAGATTTCCTGGCCTTATTTACCCTTCCACATTTGCTGCAGCTCTTCATTTCAAAAGCCATGTGAGTACCCTGTGCTGGAAGGCTTGTCCTTCCCCTGCTCCTGGCTCTGCACCAAGATGTTCTCTGTTCTGCTGCTCACCAATGCACCTCCTGGCTCCCTACCACTGATGGAAAAGAAATCTATTTGCAAGACACAAACAGCTTTGTGTAAATCACAGCCATGGGCTGCCAATTGTGTGCTCTCCCAGCCCAGCAGTGCCTCCTTCCCCCAGCACAGAGTGCTGCACTAGCGCAGCTCCAGGCACGTGTTGCTATTAGGTCATGTCACCAGGGACTGGAAAGCACCAGACAACGCTCTGTGTCTTAAAAATCCAGATGTGTGATGATTATCTCATGATAGCCATCATAGATCCTGTGGTAATGCTATTTCTAATAATTTAGCCTTCAGGAGTTCTTAGGCTGGGATGAGCCCATGCTCCGAGCTGGAGCAAACTGTGTGCTCAGGTCTACTGTGTGAAACAATCACTGTGGTCCTAGTGCTGCCTCCTCCCTGAAAAGATGGAGCTGTTACATTCTCCTGAGTCCACATGGTGGAACCAGATAATTTCTAGTTGGGAGGACGTACAGCAATGCTGAAACCACTAATATCACTAAATATAGTTGCATGAAATTAAAGAAAAATACTCTTACTTTCAATTACACTCCCCTTTTTTACCACCTGATTACATGATAATATATTGTTATCCTTCTTTCCCTATATTTCTTCTTTCTATATGTGGACCATCTCAGGACTGCAGCAGGAGTGGAAGCACCCGGGCAAATGACTCATCTCCCTCAGGCCAGACGTGGATTTTGACCCAGCAAACCAGAGGAACACTGACATAAAGGTGGAGTTTTGTGTTATTCAGGGAACAAAACATCACAGCAAATGACTGCCTGGAGTTTGGTGTATTTCCTAGAAGACTTGCAAAGTAAGTATGAAGGAAATGTCCTTAGTGTTTATCACAAAAGGTCAAGTGTATGAACACCTACAGCTGCAGACATCACAAGGATGCTGTGTTTACAGCAGGCACTGCCCCATTCTGCTTCTGGGAGTCTCTCGCCCCAAAGAGAGCTTGTTCAGGCTGGGGGAGATTTCAAGAGACAGCAGGAGGTTCCCTTTTTCTCTATGCTCCCCTTTTCTTTATGCTGCTTAAAAATCCCTCTCCTCTTCCCACTAACTGTGCAGGCACCGTTGGATGCAGCTTCCAGCGGCAGATTTCTTCTTCCTGTGATAGTGCCAAGCTCGCAGGGCCCCGCAGGAAGGACCTCTGTGAGCAGTGGGATTTACACTCTTTAACAGCAGCCATGTCCCAATGAAGCGGTCAGGCTGGGCAAGGATTGTCCTTCTCGGACGGCCCGGCCAGCTATCCAGCACCGCTAGCAGCAGGGCAGCACTGTCCCCATCTCCGTGGCTCCGGACAGCGCCTGAGGCAAACGCCCTGTGCTGTGACAGCAGCCACACCTTGCAGTGGGATGTGGCACGGCTTATGGCTGCAGCCAGCAGAAAAAAGAGAGCGCTCTCCAGCTGTGGGGAATCCAGGTTCACTGGGTCTCAGGGGAACCGACAGCCGGACAGGGAGGGGGAAGATGCTTGCAACAGCTTCTAAGGAGGGAGGGAGACAGGGGAGGAGTCGACCCTCTGGCGAATAGAGTTTTAGAGGGGAGAGGGATACAAAAGATTGACTTAGGGAGAACCCAATGGGGATAACTTGAGGGTGGCGCCCTGGTCCCTGAACCAATCACTCAAGGCTCTGGCTGGAAGTTTCTGGAGAGAAGAGTGCGAGCACAGAGTGCCGGACAGGGCACCGGGGAGGGATTTGAGAAAGGATACATTAGTCTCCAAGGCAACTGGGAAGGAGTTGGGATAACTGGCAGCACAAGGGAAGGAGAAGATAACCAGCGCAGAACCATTACATGATAGCGGGAACAGAAAAGTCCAACTTCTACAGAAACAACACAACATCCCAGGACAGTCCTGGCACTGCAAACATGTTTTCCCTCTGCAGTTTGCAGTAACAGTCAAGGAGCATCCAAACTGTTGCAAAGCAAAGCTTGTTTAAAGGATGGGTTTAGTGCCGGTGAGCTTCCAAGGACTCCTCCTTTGAAGCAGCCTATGCAGGGGGACTCTGAAGTGTCCCTGTACCCTCCCAGTTTCAGACAGAGCTGGGAAACCATGTAACCCTCCGCTCACCGTCCCCAAGAGCAGACAAGATGCCGTCCCCCTTTCCCGGAGCTGGGGGATGGAAAGGAGGCTGCAATGGCAGTGATGGGTGGGTTTGTGGCCGTCCCATTTCCAGCAGTCTCTGCCTTCCCCCATTGGCGTTGCGGGTGCTGTGCAGCTTCTCCCCGTGAGAATACCTCTGCCCCTGTGCAGAATTCAGGAGTAATGCACAGTGTCTCCCCTTCCCAGAAATCAGGCTGTGTGAATGTGTTTGCATATGTGCACATGCCAAGTTTTAGCTCAAAGAGAGTTTTATAGCTGACTTACAACCCACTGAAATAATTTCATTATGGAAGCAGTGACATAACTTGATAGTAATGCACCCGCACCACTCCAGTGCCGGAGGTGTGTGTGCAGGAGGTGGCATCCCCAGCACATGCAGAGCTGTCAGTACCTGGCTGGAACCCTTCCAGCGAGGGGCTGGTGGCCCCAGGGTGTCTGACAGCACTGTGGAGGTGGCTCCTCACACAGCAGACCTAGGAAAGGGACAAGGACATGAGTTCAAATAGCTCACGGCAATGGTTGGCAGGAGCTCCTGAGAAATTCTTCTCCTTAGTTCTGATGGGCAACAACAAAACAAACTTGGTGAGTGCAGCTGTTGATCATCTTCAGGTGAGCTCAAAGCAGAACTCTTCCTCCAACCCCTGCTGGACAGTATCTGCTCTGTAGTGCGGCCCACTGGCCTCAGAGCCTTGTAGCAGTGTGTTTCTGCTGCCACGGGCCATGAAATGAAATGTCCTGGCTGGTGCAGTTGTGTTTGAGGGAGCTGGGACACCTCTGAACAGCCGGGACACTCAGGAGCATCCCTGGGGACCAAGTATTAATTAGAATGTAAAATTTCATCTGCAGTCATCTTGCATTACTGCTGTTAAGAGGACAAATCTTCCATTGCCCTGTGATTTCTGAGTGTGCAGAGTCATGGCTAAAGCTGGGCTGGAGACAAGAAAGAGGAGTTTTGGCCAATTGGCCACTAATTTGTGTGTGAGTGGTATTCAGCACCCAATTTGCTTTGCAGAACCAGTAAAGGTGAGAGGCTATTGTAAACCTGAAAAAACATGTTTGTGCTACAGCACTTGATTCCAAAATTGTCCTAGAAAAGAACAAAGACACTTTTGTAAAAAAATTGTGTGGTTTCTATTGCCCATCCCTCTACTGTGTGAGAAGCTGCCTGGAGAGCAATACTTGTTAAGCTCATGTTCTGAAGGGATTGATTCAGAAGCTATGACAAAAATGCAGAATGAGCAAAAGACCAGCTTCAGTTTATAGAGTCAGGCATCACAAAAGCTAGAAAGAATCTCCAAGGTAAATAAGTCCAGTCTTTGACCTGGTATCTGCACTTAGCTGATCTGCAGGGATCTCCAGGATGCCATTTTTAGTGAGTTCACCTATGGAGTTCATGGGGTGAGCACAGGAAACAGAGCCCAGATTTGACACATGAACAAAATATGTGGGATTTCCAACTCCCCACAGCCCTCGGGTCACCTGTGCAGCTGCTCACCTCTTGCCTGGCACCAGCTGCTGTGAGCACCACAGAGACACAGGATTTTAGCCTCCAAAGACCTCTGTGGTTTGACTCCCTCATCTGTGTATCACAGGGCCCAGAAGATCAGCTCTCTGCTGCAGGGAGCTGGCAATTCATCTATTTAGCACTTTCATGGCAGTGCAAGAGGTAAGAATGGGAGAGGTGGACAGCAAAGTCCAGCTTCATCATTTCTGGTAAGATCAGATGAAAATACTGAGGAGTTATTTTGACGTGAGAATAGGGAATAGTTTTAATATTCAATATGATTTATGTACAGCAAATTCTAAGTAGATTAGCTGTACATACACCATGTTTCTTTCCCCGGATGATCATTTATCCACATAACTTTGAAAACCAACAATTAGAGTAGCATTCCCTGTGCTCTGATAATACTCTCTGGTGTTCCCAGGCTCAGGCTGCTCAAGTGAACGATGCATGGGCTGTGCAGCAGCTGAGCGTGGCTGTAACAGCATCGGGGAATCACGAAGCTTCATGCAGGAAAGCCTGGGGCTCCTGTGCCAATGGAGTTTCAGGGCAAAACTTGTAGTAAGCTGGTGTTTTCTTGCTTTCAGTCTTTTCATCCTGGCTCTTAGATAGTGGCCAGAGGATGAGGTTGGTTGTGGCCTGGTTCATCTGCAGTTGCAAAGCAATGCATCACTCTGCAGTCCTGTGAGGGAAGCCTTTGGTATCTTTCCAGTCTTTAGCTTTCCTCAATTATTCATCTGAGGGTTGCTTAATTGCTAAGTCTCCTACTTTTAGATAATATGGGGAGGCGTGAAGGAATGCTGTTCAGACACAAACTGGTCCCTTCTCAGCTTCAAAGGGCAAATAGAAATTCTCTCCCTGTTCTGTCTCTCGGGCTGCGGTGACACCGATGGCTCTTGCTGAGCTCTTGCCAAGGCTGCAGCCAGGGCTCAGCCCTTTCCCATCTCCTCCTGGGCAGCAGGAGCACTCTGGGACTGGTTGTGAGAGCTGTGTCCTGAGAGGAGTGCAGGCAATGTGTGCAGGAGGAACCTGTGGTGGATTCTGTGTGTCATATTTCAGCAGACATTCACTGCAGCCTGCTGCAGAGTGAGACAGTTCCTGGTGTCTGTGTAACCAGGTACTTGGTCGGATGTTAAGAAGAAATTCCTCCCTGTGAGGGTGGGCAGGCCCTGGCACAGGGTGCCCAGAGCAGCTGTGGCTGCCCCTGGATCCCTGGCAGTGCCCAAGGCCAGGCTGGACACTGGGGCTTGGAGCAGCCTGGGACAGTGGGAGGTGTCCCTGCCATGGCAGGGGTGGCACTGGGTGGGCTTGGAGGTCCCTCCAGCCCAAACCAGTCTGGGATTCTGTGATTATTCTGTCTTTATTTTCACTTGTGAATTGATTCCAAGTCTACAGTGGTTTCAGTGCCTGAAACCACTCACTGGGGCTGCTCCATCCCTGTGTGCACCTGGAGGAGGAGATGGTGAGCACGCAGCTTACAGTCCTGCTGCCCTTTCTCCCAAAACTATAAACACCAGGCTTTTCTCAAGTTTTCTACTTTCAATCCACTCTCATCCCTCAAAATCTTGCCTATTTGTCAGTCCTTGAATAAGCCCCAGTTCTCTCTGGCATGGTGGGAATGTGCAGGATTTCTGCTGGGTGCCCTGATGCCTATAGGTTTTGGGGTCAATGAGCTTATGCAGAGGTGTGCTTATGCTGGAAGACAAACCTTGTCTTTAAAGAGTCTGGAAGAGCAGTAAGGAGGATTTTAAGTTCCTCACAGCAGAAGCTGTGTCCACTTGGCACCTACAGCCATTCCAAGGCAGACTGTGAAGTCTCCAGAACAGTTTGATGTTGCAGTGTTAAAACAACTTTCTGCCAGTGCTGGTAAACTGCCATGGCTTGGATGAACTACCTATAGCTAAAGAACCACATATAAATTTGCATTTTCAGAGGGAATTTCCTGTGAAGTTTGAATGCGCTTTTTTAGTGACAGCAGCCTATTCAACACTGCCTTGGCTCACCTGAAGCCCTCTTGGCTTTCACTGAGTGTCCACGTTCACATGGTGGCTGTTGAATTATTAGAGAAGCTGTTCCTGGTTTTCTAAGAAACTGTTCCGAATTCTCCACTAAATGCTAAGCAGACCTCTGTTGTGCTGCCATTTTTGGTGAGATTTCAATGGTTTATTTTTGTGCTATGCTGAATTTTAATATTTGCTATAAGTATGCTCTAGTCAAAATGAGGGAGAAAGAAACCCAATTATTAAACTAGACTGCTGTGACTGGAATCTACAGCTGAGATATTAAAGCCCAACTGTCATGCTTAAAAATTAACTCAAACCGCTGGCAATACTGGAAGAGAAAATGAACATTATTAATGAGATAACTGATCATTATTTCTTTTTCCTCCCACCATTAGAACAATATTTTGCAGTATATCAACGAAGAATAATTTATATCATATACACTGTGTGCTTTCAGCAGTGCTTTGCTATCTCCTGCTTTCCCAACACCACTTTTATGGAATTAATGCTTTTTTCCAAGTTTCCTTTGCTGCCTTGGCCTGTGTATGGCCTGAGGGAGCCGGTACAGTCTGCAAATATTACTCAAAATGCCCTGTTTGCACCTGAACCCAAGAGGAATGATCCACATCCCCACTGACAGGAACCTATTTGTGAGGACTTTCTGAGCACTCTGAAGCTTCTGATTCAGCTTCTCACTCAGCACAGCTCCTCCTCCTGCCACAGCCGAAACCTTGGCATTGTGGTAGAGTAAATGTCCCTCAGGCCCAGTGGGTTGGGAGACAGTTCTCTGCACAGTAAGGCACCTGCCCACCCTGAAAGATGTGCTGATATCACCTGGAAAGGCCCACCTTTGTTGGGGAAGCTTCATGACCAAGACTTTCCCCAAATTATTTCAGAAACCTGGTGTCTTTCAGTGATAAATGTTTTTGTAGACAGGATGGATAGGTTCTGCTTAAGCTGTGCCCTCAGTCACACGTGGGAGCAACATCACAGGCTGTGCCACCCAACCAAGCCCAGCAGGCCGGGAGGAGAGCCTGAGGCCAGCAGGAAGCTGAGAGAAGGCCCTGCTCTAGAACTGAGGGAGTTGCACCAGAAGCAAACTAAGATGGTAACTTGAAGAGATTCCCTCTGTGCTCAAAGTTTGTCTGAGAAGACTAAGAGGGGAGCTTGTCAAAAATCCCAGGAAATACCTGGGAAAAGGTTTTATGTATGTTGGTTGTGACCAGGTACAAAGCTCCTGCGGGAAAAGAGCCTCTGCAGCAGGCTGGCTGGCTGAAGGGGTCTTACTTCTTTCTAGAATAAAGATTACCACTGAAATGCAATTTTATTTTTATTGTATGAGGGGAAAATATTTTCCAGACCTCTAAAACCAGTTTCAAAAATACAGATGTGTTGTGGAAAAAGTAATGAAACATACGGGGATTTCTCTCTACAAGAGATATTTCTAAATATTTCTAAAAATGCAAAGTGAAGCCAAAATGAGGTCATTTTTTGGATTCTAAAACTACTTAGAAAAATCTTAAACTACTATAGGAATTGGGAAGAAATATTTGGGGATGTGTCTCTACAGAAAAACGATTTTGAAATATTTCTACAAATTTCTAATATTTAAAAGTGAAAAATTAAGCAAATGGGGTTGCTTTTTCTCAGGAGCCCCATGCTGCTGCCTGCCCCCTGGGCTCCCCCAGCCCTCAGGACCCCGTCGCTGGTCACAGCAGCCCCTGCCTGGCTCCTGCCTGCCCACAGCGTGGGCATCCATGGCTGCTCCTGGCCACGGAGCTCAGCCAGTGCTGCTGCCGGGTGGGCTTTGCTGCTGCTGCCACCCGGACACTGGGGTGACAGCACCTTGCCTTTAGTGCAACAACAGAAGGGGCCATCACCTAGCCTGGCAGAGAGCAGGGTTAACTTCATTGCTGTTTAGAGGGCAGGCCCAGGGAGCTCAGGGGCAGAGGAAGGGACATGTTGGTGTCAGGAGGGGCTGGAGGGTGCTGGGCTGCTGCTGGGGTCTATAGAAGGAGTCGGGACGGGACAGAGGAGAATCAAAAAAGAAATTAAAGTAGCCTGGGGATACACATGGGGAGAGGAGGTGGCAGTGCGATCTCCAGGCGAATAGGAGATTTCATTGTTGATTGCTGTTCTGGAGTCTTCAGCTCAAAACTCTTGACAGGGATGCCCAGGACCTTCTTACTGCTGGAGGAGCTGCTCCCGCTGTTTAGGTGTGAGGTGCAGCCACCGTCTTACACCTCTTGTCCAGAGGTGGAACTGTGGAAAGAAGAGGTGGCTGAGGCCCCAGCTGCCAGTGGCACACAGGGAGCCTCCTGCACAGCAGGGCCCAGAGCTGGCAAGGCTCCCCAGCACGGCTGGAGCTGCTGGCAGAGCTCGGCCCAGCTGCACAGCTGCCCCTCAAGGCCCCGGTGAGCAGGACAAAGCTCTGGGCAGGCTCCGTGGCCAGGAGCGGCCCCCAGAGCGCCTCTGCATTTCAAGGGCAATCTTGTCCCTGCTCTTTCTCCTCCCCACCGTGCTTTGCCTCTGCCCTGTGCCCCTGGGGCTGCTCTTGGCCAGGCAGCCTCAGTGGGAGCCAGCACTGGCTGCAGCCCCAGCGGGCCCCCCAGGACAAGGCCCAGCAATGAGGAGGCCAATGAAAGCTCTGGGCAGCAGCAGAACCCTCAGCAGAGTTCTTTAGACAATCATGAACTGGCCACACCTACACTGCAGCCTCACTGGGAATGTTTCCTATGTACAGTAGACTTTCAAAAGAAGCTGTTTGAGGGAAAGGTGAACTAAACACTCACCCTTTTCTCTTCCAGCCAGTCCAAATTTGGACAGAGCAATAGATGAAGATCAGCTCCAAGACAAGCAGGCCTGCCAGTAACCCTAGCCAGAAGCCTGTTCCCTGACAGAAACCCCTTCCAAGGCCCTTCTGGGCATCAGGAACATGTGCTGGGGTTCCAGCTGCACCTGTGGGAGCAATGGGGAGCGTCAGCCCGTGCTGTGCTGCACTGCTGAGCTGGCAGCACGGTGGATGCAGGCAGGATGTTCTCCGTTTCCCCCAGAGCTGGGGCCTGCAGGCACCTTGCCGCCCATTGGCACAGGCTGTGACACCCAACAAAGCCCAGCAGGCCGGGAGGAGAGCCCGGGGGCGGCGCAGCTGCTTGGGCAGTGGCTGCTTGGAGGGACACGGGCTAAACCCATCCCTGAGCAGCCACTGCCAGCCCTGGCCCTCCCTGCCCCGTGACAGCTTCCCCAGCCCCAGGGCACAGAGTCAGGCCCTGTCAGGACCCAGTGCAGCCCCTGCCCAGTCGGGAGCCAAGGCTGGCTCTGGCCCTGGGCTCGTGGCAGGGCTCCCGCTCGGGGCTGCTCCTGTGCCTTGGGCCTCTGGGCACTCAGGGTCAGCTCCAGAGCAGCTGCAGCGGGAGGGAGGTTGGTGCACGAGTCCCCTTTTCTCCAGGGCTCTGAATGAGCTCCAGAGGCCTCCAGGCCTCAAGAGGCACCTCCAGCTTTGGCTGCGGTTAGGCCGTGCAAGGGCAGGTCCCAGTGGAAGAACTGCAGCCACCCAGCCCTGCTGAGCCCAGCACAGCAATTACCTTCTGAGCCTGTGCCCATGCCCATGCCTGTGTTTGGCTTGGCCTTCCTTCCTGCAGCAGGGGCTACCAATTGGCCTCTGCTTCGTTGCGGAAACACCTCCTTCTGTCCTGCCTTTTGGCCCATCATTGGAGAAACAAAAATTACACCTTAACAGATGGAACGATTCTCCATTACTTTGATGGCATCTTCAGGACGTCATGCTTATGTAAAATCGGGTAAACTCAACAAATCATCTGGTCTTTTTCAGCTGGGCCAGGGCCCACCCTCCTCCAAACAGCTGCCAGTGCTGAGCAGAAGTTGTGAGTGGATCGTGCAGGGGGGGAACACACGAGCATGGCTGTGTCCTGGCACCTGCAGCGATGCCCCCCTGGCCGAGCTTTGGGCTCTGAGCTGGCAGCTCTCCCAGGGGAAAGGCCTTGACCTACCCTCACCATCTCCCAGAGGCTCAATCCTGAACGTGGGCTGGGAAGCCAGATCACCTTTAGCAACAAACTCAGCTGCAACGAAAGGCAGGACACAACAGCTCCAATGGCACTGCTGAAGATTCTCCTTCAGGCCCGAGTGGCAGTGAGGGCACCTGCGTGATTGGTGCCCTCCAAGGCACTCCCTTGGCTCTGCCTTCCACTCAGGAGCAGGGCCAGGGGCACCTCGTGCCTGCAGTGGCCCCACACTGGGATGGAAGGAGCCTCTTGTGGGGCAGTCGGGGCAGAAAGGACTCCCTGGAGCTGCCAGCAGCTCCAAACCCAGCCCCAGGCAGGGCCAGGGCTTGGCAGTGGCAGCAGGAGCAGCTCAGGCTCCCTGGGGCCGGCAAAGGAGTTGAGAAAGGCTCAGCCCCGGGGCACAGCCCTGGGCCCAACCCCTTCCCTCTCTGCTCTGCTCTGTGGCTGCACAGAGCACACAGAAGGACACACTGGCCTTGAATGTGGGAGGAGGATGGACAGATAAATGATCCTTACTCCCACTGACAGCGATCCTATGTTATTAGCAAAAAGGGACTTTGCAAAATATCCTCAGATGTTTAATGGAGCTGCGCGGTGAAATATTCATGTCGCAGGCACAGATACAGGGTGGATCCAGCTTTCTCTCCCTGGGGGCCTGGGGGCTGACCTTGGTCTCAGGGCACTACAAAGGGCCAATCAAGGAAATGGGAGGCAGTGGTTCAGGGACATTGGAAGAGGGGAAAGAGCTCATGGGGTGTAACTTAGGGGATGCCTCCACAGTGGGATCTCTCAGACTCCAGAAAGAAACAGGACCAGGTTATCAGATTCTTTCAACCATGAGATTCTGTTAAGGGAAAGGGCTCACAAGTGACCTCTTTTCACACAGAAACTGATTATTTTGCCAGGAAAGGCACAGGAGAACTTACCTCCAGAATTTTCAAGAGGTTTCAAGCCATCATCCGATAGGTCATCCAGATAATGCATGTTGCCATCCCAGTCTAGAAGGGAGCACAAACAAATCCATTTCCATGGTGTGCTGGCATCCCACTCTGCCTTAGGCAACTGGGTACTGCAAGGGAGTTGGTTAAGGCCGTGGGAGCCAGGTGTGAATGGACAAGGCCAAAGCTGCACAGGGGCCTGGGGAGCTCTGGGCTGGCTCCTGGTCACTCTTCACCCTCTTTGCAGGCCCTGTGACACATCCCTGGAGAGGCAACAGGGGCAGCACAGGGCCCGTGGGGCTCTCTCCCTCCCCCAGAGGAAACCCGCCCTAAATACCCTGGGGAAAACCATCCCCAGCACTTCCCAGGGAGCAGGGAGCGCTGTCCCGGGAAAGGGGAGCCAGGCTGCTGGCTCACCTGCTCGCCACCCTTGCAGCGGAGCAGCCTGGGCAGCCCTGGCAGGCAGGGCTGCGGTCAGGAGGAGCAGGAGAAAGAGCTGCAGAGCAAGGGCCATGGTGCCTTGCCCTCTGCCAGTCCCGCAGCTCTTGCTGCCACCGCTGTCCTGACACCGCTGTCCCAATGTCAGCACCACTGCTGCCACCGCCGCTGCTGCTGCCGCAACAGTTGTGCTCAAGCACTGACTGCTCGCTCCTTGTGCTGCTGTGCAACCACCGGGTCTGGCAACTCTGTGAACTCAGAGCCAACAGTGACCTCGTGGCTGGGGAAGGATTTTATTGGAATGGATCTCAAGAGGTGCCCTTCCAGCAGGGAGAGCATGTCCCTCCTGATACCTATTTGCAATCTCTTTTTTTTTTCACAGGAAGTGAGTTATAAAACATTGGACAAGTGCGGCTTTTCATGGTTCTACATACACCAGCAATGCCAAATCTAAAATTCCACTCATGTTGGTGATTCCCACTATTGCAGGCAGCAGCGGCCCTGCCATGGTAACACCGAGCCCCTGCTCTGTGCTGTGCAGCCCTTTGGCCCGTATTTGAAAAGTGAACAACTTGATGCCAAAGCTTACAAAAATAATGTAACACAGGACATCAGGGTAGTTGCACACTTCAGGGGACACCCAAACCCCGTGCACATCTTATGAGTGTCCTCAGCCACCCTAAAATCCCCCTGTGTGCCTCACAGGAGACCCCCAAGTCCTGCTCAATTTACAGATGCCCCTTCACACCGTTGGACATACATTAAATTCCGTGCACAACTTCTTGGTGTCCCCAGTCCCCTGCACAGCAGAGAGGTGACCCAAAGTCCCTGCATGCCTTTAGAGGGACCCAAACATAACACTCAGGGAGCAGCAACAGTGCTGAGCCGTCTTCTGTGTGTGTCTGTTCACCATGTGTCCCTGGGTGAACAGATGAGGCCTGGGGGACAAATCCCCACTATGCTCATAAGAGATCCGGGGCTGCCACAGGCCCAGTGTCTGTCGGGCTCTGAGCTCATCCCTCCGGCTATGAAGGACTTCCTTCAGAGTCCAGCCTCTTTCCATTATTCTCAAGGCAAGCACCTACTGATGGCTTCCCTCTTTCCCTGGGCATGCCACTGGAGGAGCTCCAGACCCAGATGATGCCGGGGAAGGAAATGTGCCCTCAGCCCAGGGACGCTCAGCATGGGCTCTCCCAGCCCTCAGGGCCCCACCGCTGGTCACAGCAGCCCCTGCCTGGCTCCTGCCTGCCCACACCGTGGGCATCCACGGCTGCTCCTGGCCATGGAGCTCAGCCAGCGCTGCTGCCGGGTGGGCTTTGCTGCTGCTGCCACCCGGACACTGGGCTGACAGCTCCATCTCTTTATTGCAAAAGAAGAGCTCATTCAGGAAGTGCTGCAGTGCCCGATTTCTTCAGCCCGACTAGCTGCCAACACCAACACCCAGAGTGGGCCGCCCCCAGAAAACTGTCAACTCTGGGGTTTGGCTGTAGGGCACGGCTGCTTTACAGCAGAGGTGGAGTGCGCTGGGGTAGGGACAAGGAACAGGGAGAGGTCTTCTGTATGTTTATTCCCCGCAGAGTCAGGGACAGAAGGACACTGAATTAAAGGCCTCCACTGATTTCCAAACTGCGGAGGTCCCTGGGGAGGATACAGTCTTTAGCCAGTTGGGAGAAACTGAGGGTGGAACACAAGGCGGGGAATACATTGTTTAAACCAATAGGGGATTACAGGGGAGGAGGACAACTTAAACAAACCAATAGGGTTTGAAAGGATATCAAATAGACAGGGAAGTTTCTAGAGAAAGGGGCAGGCTTGGGGAGGGATTGACATTGAATGGGAGGAGGAGCAGGGAACAAAAGGGCAGGACTTTGGGGAGATGGACAGCTAGGGCAAAGCCAACAACACGGCGGGGGGGGGGGGGAAGGAACAACCCATTGACAATAAAATGTGGTATAACAATACCAAATAAGGGGGTGTCATAAAACTGACTACTAGGACCGAATTACAATCAAAAACATGCACTGCAACAGGGAAGCTCTCAGTCAGGGCTGTGTTGAGTGCTTCCAAATCCTTTCCAGCATCAATAGAAGGTCAAACTTGCCCTTATCCCAAGCAAACCGAATGTTCCCCAACAGCAACCCATTCCGAGGTCCTCTGAGAAATGTGTATTTTATGGTTGGCTTTTTGCTAATATAGCAGCCATAGAACACTGCAATTTGTCAGAGAAAAAGAATGTATTGCTCTCCTATCAGAAGAAACTAACTTCTTCCTGCATCGCTCAGCCCTCAGGAAGCCAGTTAGGATTAAGAGGGAGAAGTTGACGAGGACCAGACAAAATCCTGTGTTTGAATGGTGTTATGAACAAAAATTCGGTTAATATTTTTTTTGTGAGAAAGAGTTACAGGGACGCAGCCAGGTCTCTGTCTCTGCCAGAGTTCTTAGTGTTTTGTCATGGTAATCACAGGTCCTTGCAGCTTATCTCCTCTTTTGTATTAGTAAAAGCCCTGGCTGGGTGGGGTGATGGCCCTTCCCCGAGGCAGTGCGCTCTTCCAACATAGTAAAGACACCTGAGAGGGTGGGGGAGGGGTATGCAAAGTGACTCCAAAGACCAGAATGCTTTGTGGGACTACGACTCGAAACCCACAGAGAAAACCCCAAAAACAACAAGCCAAATAAGAATTGAGAGACTAAAGTGATGTCTGGACATGAGGAACCAAGTGCTGAGCCTGCAGAGATGCAGAGTCCCTCTCGCCCTGAGCAGAGAGTCGTCCCAGCGCCGGGACCAAGCAGCTGAGATGCTGAGAAAAGCAAGATCTGACGGGGACATCATGCCCTAAAGGCTCCCACGAGGACTGGATCCCTCGGCTCTGCCCCCAGTGGACAGAGCTGCGCATATCCTCCTCCTCTGAGTCGCCCTGGGAGACATGACGGGGACTGCAGCCCTGCGAGCCGCCCAATCCTGAGCTGATCACTTTTAAAAAAGGCATTAAGAAGGGGAAGATGTCTGCTGGCCCCGTTTATTTCCGCTGGGGCACTCGTCTGGGATAGCCACGCCGAGAGAGGACTCAGGACTGGCCATCTTGGACCTCCAGGACAGCTGGCTATCAGGACCAGAGGGATCGGCTCAGGACCAGCAACGCAGAGGAGCACCGGAGCACCGGATTGGTGAGAAAGCCGGTGGCAGGGGTGGGAGACTTGCGCATGTGTGTGTGAATGAGACGAAGGCCGGCAGCCGGACCTCCGAAGTGATAGTGGACCCCTCAGTACCGCGGTTCCGTGCTTTCGCGAGAAAGCCGGCCGGAAACAGGGGAAGCGAGTGTTATTGTGTTATTAGCGTGACTCAGTGAGTCTCCCAAGGGGGAATAAAGGCCCCCCCCCCCCCGGGCGTGCGGAGGGAATATTTGTATGAGTGGCACGCACCCAAAATAGGCCCTGACAGAGGGAAGTCAGGCAGATTTGTCAGTCCTGAGAAGGATTCGGGTAGCATTTGTAAGTCTCGAGAAGGATTCGCATAAGATTTGTCAGTCCCGAGAAGGATTCGGGTAGCTCACAAGCCCTGCAGGCAAAAGTAAGTCCTGGCACAGGAGTCAGGCACAAACCCCAGCAAAGGAGGCTGTGGTTTGCTTTTAAGTCCTGATACGGTGAAGCCTAAAAATTGGCGGGTTAGGCAAACTAAAAATCAGGCAGTTGTTTTTCCTGAAAGAGGGAGTCAGGCACGACCCAGATTCTTAGGTCGAGGTTTCGTGTGTTCAAGTCCCAATAGATGTAAGACCTGACGTGGGGAAAGTTAGGCAATCAAGAGATTGGTCAGTTGTTTCAGTATAAAGTCCTGAGCATCAGGCAGAAATTTGAAGTTTCAGTGGAGGAGGCTGAAGCTCCTCAAAGAAGGTTCTTTTTGAAATTACTGGTCAGTAAAGGCACCTTTGGGATTTTTTACTGTTGAGACCTGTAAAATGGGAGGGTGTAATAGTAAAAAGACCGGCAAGAGGCTGAGGTATATACATCCCAATAGTCCCTTAGGAGAACTGTTAGTAAAATGGGATTCTATAGAGGCCACGGAGGGATTAGATAAAGTGAAAATGATCCATTATTGTATGGAAGTGTGGCCAGAATTAGAGTAACAAGGAGGATGGCCTTGGTGTAGGACAAAGGATAAGTGGATGTGCCAACAATTAAATAATTATCTGACAGCTCGAGGCGATACTGATCCTGAGCAATTATTGTATGTAGCTTGCTGGTTAAAGAGCGCTGTTGGGGATGAAGGGGCGCGAATTTGTAAGGTACAGAGGAAGATAGAGGGGAATGAAGGAGGGGATGATAGGACTAGTAAAAGATGGGATCCCCTGGATTATCTGCCTCCTACTGCCCCTCCACCTTATAATCCTCTTCTTCAAGCACCTCAAATGGCAGGTCCGGTTCTTCCCCCGGCTGCCATCTCATTACCACCCGCTCAGACTCCTCCTTCTACCTCTTCAGCTTCCGCTATGATAAACCCAGTATCCCCTCCAGTTCCTTCTGCACCACCACAAGTGCCTACTGCACCTGCTGCATTCTCCACCCCTTCTCCAGCTGCACTTAATATCCACTCAGGTTCTTCTCCCCCTCCTATTGCTGTCCCTTTACCTCCTCCTAGTTGGGGCACAAATGCCTCCTCGCCCGATAAACAGCTATCAGCAAGTACACCTGCTAATGGGCAGAAAGTTCAGGGTAACCCAGATATCCCTCAAAGCAGTTTGGCATCTGAAGATGGGCCGTACTGTAGCACCAGATCCAAGACCTCCAAGGCAGAGAGACTCTTTCCCCTCAGAGAGGTTCCTATGGGAGGAATAGCGGGAGGTGTTGGCTTTGTGAATGCTCCCCTAACTGCTTCTGAGGTGAGAGGATTCAAGAAAGAGTTGGGACATTTAGTTGAGACCCAGTGGGCATAGCCAACCAAGTGGATCAATTTCTAGGTCCAAATATCTACACTTGGGGGGAGATGAATTCCATCCTGAGTATATTGTTTTCCCCAGAAGAGGTCCAGATGACTAGGGTGGCTAGCAAAAGAATTTGGGAGAAAGATAACCGTCCTGGACCCCAGGTGCCATCAGGTGAACAGAAATTGCCACTAACGGATCCCAGCTGGAACCCTAACCAGGAGGAGGGGAGGAAGGCCATGATGGAATATAGGTCTTTCATAATACGGGGAATCAAAGAGTCAGTTCCCAAAGGAACTAACACCCAATTGGCATTTGAGGGCACACAGGAGAAAGAGGAAGCTCCTGCTGCCTGGCTTCATCACCTAAAGCGGAACTTCCAGTTGTACTCTAGAATAGACCCAGACACCCCAGAAGGTCAAATGCTACTAAAAGTCCAATTTGTTACCAAATCTTGGCCTGATATAAGGAGGAAACTGGAAAAGATGGAAGAGTGGCAAGCGAAGGACATAAATGAGTTATTAAGAGAGGCATTGAAGGTGTATTTAGGGAGGGAGGAAGAAAACGCAAAGGTTAAGGCTAAGATCATGGTCGCTGTAGCTAGGGAAAGTGCGGGGGGGCGGGTCCACCACCAGTAGGAGGCAGAGGCAGGCCAGTACTGGCAGGTGCAAGAGAGATAAAGACACCTCAAGTCCCTTTGAGAGAATGATATTGCTATTACTGTGGAGAGCCAGGACACGTCAGGAGGTTTGTAGGAAGCTCAGTCTCGATGTGGCAATAGCCAGGGAGCAAGATAATTTAGAAAAGATCCTTAAAGATGACAATTAGAGGGTCAGGGGCTTTATACTTTAGGGGACCCAATGCAACATCTAGAAGAGCCCTTGGTAAACTTTGAGGTGGGACCCCTAAATGAAGAATTTGAATTTTTGGTTGATACAGGAGCAGATAAGTCCTGTCTCAACAAAGTAACATCTGAAGTTAGACAAAACACCAGCTAGGTAGAAAGGATATCCAATACCACCAAAACTGGCCAGTAAAACTAAACTTGTAATAAGTGATGTGAAAGTAAAAGGTACCTTATTGTTGTCTTGTTGTGTGTGTGAGAGTGAGTCACAAAGTCAGCCTCAACTTCCCAGGCAGGTGGGAAGGGGGCAGTGGAAGTGTGTGTGTGACCTGCAAACCAGGCTTGTGTCCCCCGGGCGGGTGGGGGCTGTGACCAAAGTGTGTGTGTGTGTGACCTGCAAACCAGACTAGTGCTCCCCAGATGTGTGAGAGAGCTGTAGCTGTAAGAGCATGAGTGAAACGCAGGCAGCCTCACAGGTGAACAGGCACCAGACGCAACCAGAGTCAGGGCCCTTCCAAGAGGCCCAGAGATACTGAGACCTGTGGGCCAACCCCAAGGTGAGGGGGGACTCGAGGGACCCATGATTTTCTAGCAATAAGTTTGTGTCTTAAAGGTGTAGAAGAATGTGTGAAAGTGAATGAGAAATGAGAGAGTGAATATAGACGAATTAGAATAGAGGTAATGTAGATTGTGCTTTACAAGTTTTACCACATCTTCTTAGAAGGAAGTGTATTGTGTAAAAGAATGATGTAAGAAAAAAAAGAAAAAAAATTAAGTGTAAGGGGTTGAAAGAAGTATTTAAGCTCTAAGTGAAAGTAAGAAACAGAAGCAAGAGATAAATAAATAAGATCTTGAAAAATAGAACAGAAAACCAGTGAATTAAATACCCAGAAAAATAAGAGAATAAAAGTACTTTGAGAGTTAAGTTAGCTGAGAAATACAACTCATTGCAAAATACAGAGTATGTAGAAGTTGATGAGAGAAACATACAAGCTATAGAAAAAGAGAAATTACTGATAACATTAAACAGAGAAGCTGAGTTTTGATAAAATCATTAAATAACAGACCTTTAATGCCTGTGTTTGAAAGCCTGTTTCAGGTACTCTTACTAATTCGACTGTGAAGACCAAAAAGAAAAAGGTTGGACTCACATTACTCTCACCCTCTGGCATTGGACCAGGACTCAACACCAAGTTTTTCCCTCTGGCATTCTGGCATTGGACTGGACTCCACCTCTTTCTCCTTCTGGCATTGGGCCAGAGTCCCAGTTTTTCCCTCTGGCATTGGGCCAGAGTCCACACCACTCACCTCCAGGAACTGGATAAGGATTCATCCACATCACAAGTTAATTCACCTGAGTATACTGAGATTTAAAGTTGACTCTTAAAAGGAAGAGTCAAGAAGACTGAACTGTATGGGAAAACATTGGTATCAGAGTTCTAATATTGCTTAAAATGTTTCAAAACTGTTCCACGTAAACTATGTTGGTAAAAGGTTTAAGGCTGTAAATAAGTAATTCTGATTTAAGTTCCCCAATATATTTCTAAAGACTCCACATTAATCCTCTACAGAACACTCCCCTGGGGGAAACTAAAATTTGTAGGGAACAGACCAAGAGAGGCTTAACCAGAGAAGTGGGTAGAAGGGACTCTAAAGAGCTTGGAAGCTTCTTCTCAGTAAAAAATTCCCCAAGAGTCAAGGCCGGGTGGGCAGGCTGTGCAAGATGACCCATACCGGACTCTTGGGAAGGGTAGTAATGATGGCTCTAACTGCTGGTGTTGCTCTAGGAAGCCCAGCTGAGCTGTGCAGTGAATGCTACCAACCCCTCTATGAGGAGGAAGTGAGCTCCTTGTCGAGAGTCCACATCAGTTCTAACCCTGATTGTGTTAACCCCTCCCAATTGGTTCTTTATCAGAAAAATAAGAGAGTGCATTGGATAGCCCAGAATACTGCCACTTTTAGGCAGCCACTCCTAGGAGAGTGCCCTATAGAGGAAGCCTAGTTGTGCTTTGAATGTGATGCTGCTGAAACAAGCTCAGCAGATCTAGTAAAAAGCAAAGAAATGGTGAAAATGGTAAGAAAAATTGTTTGTTACAAGTATTTAGATGAGTGTACTGGAAAAGAGATAAACCCCTTTTGGAACACATTTCAAGGGAGCTCTAAACCCCTAAGTTTGATCTCATCTGGCAACTGCATTGCTAGAGTGATAAAACCAAGAAAAGTAACAAGGTTAAGTAACCATGATTACCAAAGTGCACAAGAGATTTATAGTAGATTCAAAAGAAAAAAATTGTGAGTGGATGCGAGCTTAAGAATTTAAGCTCGATCAAAGAAAAAGAGGGGGGACTGTTATGAACAAAAATTCGGTTAATTTTTTTTTGTGAGAAAGAGTTACAGAGACGCAGCCAGATCTGTCTCTGCCAGGGTTCTTAGTGCTTTGTTATTGTAATCACAGGTCCTTGCAGCTTATCTCCTCTTTTGTATTAGTAAAAGGCCTGGCTGGGTGGGGTGATGACCCTTCCCCGAGGCAGTGCGTTCTTCCAACATAGGAAAGACACCTGAGAGGGTGGGGGGGGGTTATGCAAAGTGACTCCACCACCAGCATGCTGCAGGGGACTACAGCTCCAAATGCACAGAGAAAACCCCAAAAACAACGAGCCAAATAAGAATTGAGAGACTAAAGTGGTGTCTGGACATGAGGAGCCAATTGCTGAGCCTGCAGAGATGCGGAGTCCCTCTCGCCCTGAGCAGAGAGTCGTCCCAACGCCGGGACCAGGCAGCTGAGATGCTGAGAAAGTAACATCTGACGGGGACATCAGGCCCTAAAGACTCCCACGAGGACCGGATCTCCCGGCTCTGCCCCTAGTGGACAGAGCTGCGCATATCCTCCTCCTCTGAGTCGCCTTGGGAGACGCGACGGGGACTGCAGCCCTGCCGAGCCACCCAATCCTGAGCTGATCACTTTTAATAAAGGCATTAAAAAGGAGAAGAAGTCTCCTGGCCCTGTTTATTTCAGTGCCCACCCCCCCTGCCCCCACGTGTCCCTCCAACCACTGACCCAACCCTCCTGCCACCCGAACGGATCAGAGACCACCTGTGGCATCACCCCCCCCCCCCACCCAATCCAGTCCCTGCTGTGCTGCTACCCCTCACCCAATAGTGCCAGCTTCTGGCCAGACATTGAAAACGGTGAAAAATGCTTCTAAACGAAAAAAAGGAATTCATGGGTAGCAAAACCCTCACAGCGTTCCTCAGATGATGAGAGCTCCTCCGATGAATCTGATTTTGATATGATTAACATAGACCCATGGGCTCTTATTAAGATAGAAGCTACGAAGTCGGGGAACTGGGACCTAGCACAGAAAATCACAGCCTTTTCAGTTGAGTACAAGCAAGGAAGGAATGGTGGGGAATCTAATATTAAGGCATGGAAACCAATTTCTAATAAGGAACTGGTACAATTGAGGAATATAGCCAAAGACCATGGACGTAGTTCACATATCTTTAGAAATTTCTTAGAAGCCATGTTCTCTGCACATGTCTTGCTTCCTCACGATGTAAAAAATATTTCACAATGCCTCCTGTCCCTGGCAGAATATTTGCTATGGGACAGGCATTGGAAGAAACACTTAAAAACGTTATCAGATTCATATACTGCCGATCCTGCAAAGACCAACTTTACAGTAGAACAGCTGGCCAGCAAAGGAGACTTACAAAAGCCTGCTGAACAAATGGAAACTAAATAAAGAAGCACTGCAGGATGTAGCAATCGCAGCTAAAACCTCCTTGCTTCTTATGCAGGATGAGTCAATGCCAACAATGCATTTTTTTACTATAAAACAAGGCATTGAAGTAATCTTTATAAAATTTGTGGACAGACTTAGAGATGTTTTGGAGAAACAGATAGAGAGTGCAGAGGCAAGGAAGGAACTCTTACGTAAGCTTGCTTTCAGCAACTCAAATGAGAAATGTAAGGTCATTTTGAGGTCTTTACCCGTGGATACAAACCCTACTATAGAGCAAATGCTGGAATGCTGTACACGTCACATGTCCACTGAAAATACAGTGGCCCAAGGAGTTGCTAAGGGTATTGCTGAAGGAGTTTCTGGTGCATATGCAGTGATAACCTCTAAAGAACAAGCTAAATGCTATCACTGTGGGGAGCTTGGACATTATATAAAGGACTGCCTGGAGACACCACCCCCCCCAATACCATCGTAATTATTATCAAAGACTCCAAAATCAGCAACGCTATCAGCCGCGTCCTTTAAACTCCTTGAGCCGCCCGCTGGACCTTTTGGGCACAGCAAATAAATCAAAGGCCACCCAGACCCAATCACGCACAAACCCAGGCTGCTCCAGACCCAAAGAAGAAGCCCCAACCCACGGGACAGCCCAGACGGGTACCCGCTGGCAACTGGTAACTGCTTTGTCCATTGACTTTAATGATAAGAATGTTCACCGTGTTCCCACAGGAAAATATGGACCTAAAGGGAGTCCTTCAGACATTCTAATTACAGGTGACACTCTTAATACTCCAAAGGAAATCTTCGTTGTTCCGGAAGTGCTGACAGTGCAGCTGGGACAAGAGATCCTCATGCAGGTATACTGCATAGAATTACCATTTTTTCTTTCTAAGGAAACTCCAATAGCTCAGGCCTTCTTACTCCCAAAGAATCACAGGGAACAGATTCCTCTCAACCCTACAGCTATGTGGGCACAAGTCATGGGACCATCCAAGCCTACCATCGAGTGTGGCCTCTCCTACAAAGGAGAGAAGACCCACCTGCCAGGGATGCTGGACACCGGTGCAGATGTGACCATCATCGCCAGCATTCAGACTCGCCAGCACACTGGGATCTACAACCTGTTGCAGGCATGATTTCCAGGATTGGTGGAGCTCCAGTATCCATGAGAAGCAAGAACACTGTCATTGTTGAAGGGCCAGAAGGCAAGCTGGCAACCATCCGTCCATTTGTGGTAAGGGCCCCCATCACCCTTTGGGGCAGAGACGTTTTATCCCAGTGGGGAGCTTCCCTACGTATTCCAATTCAGGATTTCTAACTGGGGCCACTGAGTTGAGTGCGCTGCCAGAAATACCCCGTCTCACCTGGAAAAGCCATGAGCCAATCTGGACCAAGCAGTGGCCCCTAAAGAAAGCCAAGCTGCGTACCCTAAACGCCCTCGTGGAAGAACAGCTCAAAAAAGGCCACATAGTGGAGTCCGACAGCCCCTGGAACTCTCTAGTCTTCATTCTACCAAAGCCTGGTACAAAGAAGCGGAGGCCTCTCCATGACCTTCGCAGAATCAATGAGATCATTGAGGACATGGGCCCTCTTCAGCCTGGCCTGCCCTCCCCATCGATGCTGCCTAGAGACTGGACACTTGCTACCATGGACATTAAGGACTGTTTTTTCAGCATACCATTACATCCTGAGGATGCTCCACGGTTTGCTTTTTCCATTCCCTCTATTAACAAAATAGATAGGCTCCGCTCAAAAGATATCATTGGCGTTTTTTGCCTCAGGGACTAAAAAACAGCCCCACTATCTGCCAGTGGTACGTGGCTCACATCCTGTCTCCCATTCGGAAATAATTCCCAGACGCCATCATCTATCACTATATGGATGATATTCTGGTGTGTGCTTCAGACAAAGCTTACTTGGACAGAATGGTTTAAAAGACTATTGAAGCCATTGAAAAGGCAGGAATGGAAATTCGTGAGGACAAAATCCAGTACACCAAGCCATGGACTTACCTTGGAGTCCAGATCCGGGAAAGAGCCATTGTACCTCAGCAGATCGCCATCAATGACAACCCAAAAACCCTCAGGGACTTACACAGCCTGTGCAGATCCATCAACTGGGTGCGTCCACAGCTAGGAATTACATGAGAGGACCTTGCTCCCTTGCTTAATCTTCTTCGTTGACCCAAGGAACTGGACTCTCCCTGCACTCTCACAGAGGAAGGCAGAGGTGTCATCGTCAAAGTCTAGGAAGCCCTGTCTTCACACAAAGCTCATCGCTACAAGCCCAGCCTGCCTTTCCAGTTTATCATCCTGAGAAAAGCACCTCGATTCCATGGACTGCTTTTCCAATGGGACCCTCAGCTGCGAGACCGTTTGTTGATACTGGAATGGGTTTTTACACGTAGCCAGCCTACAAAGACACTTACCACCTACCAGGAGATTATAGCACACTTAATAAAAAAGGCTAGGACTCACCTTTGCTCTCTTTCAGGTTGTGATTTTGAATGCATATATTTGCCAATAACCCTTAAAGGCTTTGAGGATTTGATCAAGACCAATGCAAGTCTTCAGTTTGCTTTGGACAGTTATACAGGCCAAACTTCAGCGGAGATCCCACCACACAATCTTTTTAACCAGAATGAAACTTTCCATCTGATTCCAAAACAAATCCAAAGTAGAAAACCTCTCAAGGCACTAACTCTATTTACAGATGGCTCAGGGTCTCCCCACAAGTCGGTGATTACTTGGAGAGACCCCCAAACACAAGATTGGCAATCTGACGTACAAACAGTAGAAGGATCGCCACAAATTGCAGAATTAGCAGCTGTTGTCAGAGCCTTTGAAAAATTTAAAAATGAGCCTTTCAATCTGGTCCCAGATTCAGCTTATGTTGCTGGTATAGCTATGAGAGCAGAACATGCTCTTCTCAAAGAGGTCTCTAACCCAAAGCTATACCAACTGCTCTCTAAGTTAATACAATTGGTATCCCACAGAAAGCAACCTTATCACATAATGCATGTGAGGTCTCACACGGGCCCCCCAGGTTTTGTTGCAGAAGGCAACAGGAAAGCAGATGCATTAGCCATGGCAGCAGAAACTGCTAATGTTCCTAACATCTTTGCTCAGGCAAAGTTGTCACACGCATTTTTTCATCAAAATATACCTGCCCTGATGAGAATGTTTAAGCTCTCAAAGGATCAGGCAAAAGCTATTGTGGCTACCTGTCCGAACTGTCAAAACAACCAGATACCATCAATGGGTATGGGAGTCAATCCCCGAGGTCTGAGTAGCTGTCAGCTGTGGCAGATAGATGTAACTCACTTTGCACCTTTTGGAAGGTCAAAGTATGTGCATGTTTCGGTCGACACGTTCTCAGGAGCAGTATTTGCATCATGACATGCAGGAGAAAAGACCATGCACACAATAAAACACTTTCTTCTCGCTTTTGCCACCCTGGGTGTACCAAAGGAGATTAAAACAGATAACGGGCCAGCCTATACCTCCCACAAGTTGAAGGAGTTCTTCAATGAATGGCCCATACCACACAAGACAGGCATACCTGTAAACCCCACAGGACAATCCATCATGGAAAGGACACATCAAACCCTCAAAAGAGTCCTCGAGCAACAGAACAGGGACACGAAAATCACATCTCCAGTGGAGAGACTTTGCAAGGCTCTCTATGTCATCAACTTGCTGAACTGCACAGTATCAAAGCCTGACCCACCAATACTTCGCCACTTTGCAAATACCACCCAAGCAAAGCTCACTGAGAAACCACCTGTGCTCGTGAAGGACCCTGAAACACACCAAATTTCTGGGCCTCATCAGTTGATTACCTGGGGTAGAGGATATGCATGTGTGCTGCTACCATCAGGTCCAAGGTGGTACCCAGGAAAATACGTAAAACCATACTTAGGCACAGTGAACACTACTGCAGACAAAGACAAGAACTCTCCTAAGGCAAACACAAGACCACCTCAAAACCAAACCAGCTCAGCCTGGAGATGAAGACGTCGCCGAACACCCACAAACACAAGAACAGACCACCCCATTACAAGGCAGCAGACAAAACAGAAAGCTAAACAACAGTCTGCTGTACTAGGCCACAGATAGCCTTAACACAAAAGTGTTCTCTGAATTATGTGTTGTTACACTGTGTTTTTGTATTTTAAAAACCTTATTATTCCCTCTTCCTAACCTTTAAAACGTCTTAACCTTCTACCCACTCCTCCTCCCTTAGTGTGGCTTAGAAATTAAAAGAAAAAGGGGGGGAGGAGGGGAACACAGAAAAGAACAAGGCAGAAATCCCTCTCATCATAAAGATAACAAATTGTGCTTATATTCCCAATCAGAAGCCCTAATCCTGCCCAAAGATGAAAAATATTTCTGTCAGTGCTGTTTTCACCGCTGCCTGGATGCTCTACACCGTACCGCGTGCCTTCGGCTGGATTAGCCCTCAGCCTAGCCATAATGTTTGGGTAACCTTAGCAAAAACACTAAAACAAGACAACATGTGCTTGTCCATGGGAAGCATTGATAATCCACTTTCCACATGTCTAATAGGAATTCCCTTTGTAGCAGACGACTGGCCTGTCCATAACTCCGAGATTCTCTGCACCCCAGGTAAGAGACCCAATGGGGCTGATACTTGGGACGAGTGGACAAAAATTCTGCCAGATGCTCGAGAGGAACCCCAAGAATTAGATCTGTTGGGGTCATCCAAGGCCACATATTGTGTCAAATTTTACTTTAGATGTCCAAAAAACAATTGGCCAGAAACTGACCAACACAAAAACACATATTGAAAAGATTTATCACCAGTGAGCAAAGCCTATAACCCTCATGACTGGTGCAATTACACAGCTCGTGTAATTTCTGTGTCCTCTCTCCATCCCAAAGTATTACCCAAGGGAATGTTTCTCATCTGTGGTGACAGAGTATGGGCAGGGATCCCCTCCCGACTCCAGGGAGGTCCCTGTACTCTGGGAAAACTTTCTACCCTTACTCCAAACATCACCCTGTTATTACATAATTGGAAAAAAGAAAGAGAATCAAAACGTGAAAAAAGGTCCTACACTGAATTCAATGAAAATTGTGATCCGAGATTATACGATAGGAACAGACCAAAAAAGATTGCAGTCTCTCTGTTTTTACCCTGGGTAGCTGCAGCTAAAGCCCTCGGTGAAATCAATCACCTTGGGTGCTGGCTCAGCAAACAAGCTAACGCCACATAGCAGCCCTGAGTGATCTCTTAAAGGAAGAAGAAACCACAAGACAAGCTTCACTCCAAAACCGAGCAGCAATCAACTTTCTGCTGCTTGCCCACGGACATGGCTGTGAGGACTTCGAAGGAATGTGCTGCTTCAACCTCTCTTCGCGTTCGGAATCCATCCATGCGAACATCCAGAAACTGAAAGATCTCGTGAAGGACTTGAAAGTAGAAAGAATCCCAGACTGGGTCAATGAACTTTGCAGGCAATGGGGACTAACAGGATGGGCTGCATCTTTAGTTAAGGGATTGTTGTTGATTCTCCTTGTAATTTTTACGGTGTTAGCTATGTTCTTGTGTCTTGTTCACTGTTTCAAAAGAACTCTCGCGAATGCATTTTTTGTAAAAACAGAAAGTGGAGTTGTAGTAAACCCCTCAGGTTTAGCCAGGGCCCCTTGGAGAATAGAATGCTAACACAGCGGCAAAGAAGTTTCCTGTCTCCAGGGTCATCCGCCTTGTACCTTATCCCTATAGCCATGTAAGGCAATATTGTGTTAACCCTACTATTGGTCACTTATGGTCACCCTAACACCTTTGCCATTGGTCAGGATTGGATCCAGGCCAAGGGTATAAAAGTAGCATACTGTACCCCTACTAACTCGGAAGAAGAAGAGCTGAGACCCTTCACGGACCCCTACAATAAAGCCATACTCGTGGAACAGCCAGCGTCTTCTGCTTCTCCTCTCTCTACCGTCTGCTGGAGCCTTAGGCCAAGGGAAAGCTACCTAGCAAGCAAAGCTGAAATCACAAGAGCTGCCTAATCACTAAGAGCTGAATATCTCCCTGCTTGCTAGGGGCTAACCCGCGGCCTTGGTCTGAGAGCGAGCTGGCTTCTAGCACCCAGTCCCCTTGGGGACTGAGCTCTGGAGCTGTAACAGCTTGCATAGGATAAGACCAAGCAAGGCTCATTTACATTGGCAATGTCTATAGTGGCGTACCACCTTGCTGCCTTGGACTCAAGCTCATACTGGAGCTCTAATATGTCTGGCATGGCAGCACTCAGTGGTGGAGTCACTTCATTCAATGCACGGTAGTCCACAGTCAATCTCCATTCTCCTTCAGATTTTCGCACAGGCCAGATGGGGCTGTTGAAGGGTGAGTGGGTCTTGCTGACCACCCCTTGGCTCTCCAGCTCTCGGATCATCTTATGGATGGGGATCACAGCATCTCGAGTGGTCCTATACTGTCGTCGATGCACTATGGAAGTGGCAATTGGCACTCGTTGCTCCTCTCCCGTCAGGCATCCTACTGCAGATGGATTCTCAGAAAACCCAGGCAAGGTGTTCAATTGCTCGATGCCCTCTGTCACTACAGCTGCAATCCCAAATGCCCATCTGAGTCTCTTTGGGTCTTTGAAGTACCCACTTCGAAGGAAGTCCATGCCCAAAATACATGGGGCCTCTGGGCCAGACACAATAGTGTTTCTTCCACTCATTTCCCGTTAGGCTCACATCAGCTTCCACCAAAGTAAAATCCTGGGATCCCCCTGTCACACCAGCAACAAAAACAGACTCTGTCCCCACATGTCTTGATGGGATTACTGTACATTGCACACCAGTATCAACCAAAGCTTTGTACTCTTGTGGTTCCGATGTGCCATGCCAACAAATCCACACAGACCAGAAAACATGATTTTCCCTGGCCTCTACCTAGAGGCTAGAGGCAGGGCCCCTCTAAGCCTGGTTATCCTTCTTTCCCTGGGCATCTGTCTTGGATGTTCCTTCAAGGGGATCGGACATGTCATCATCATCATACCTGGCAGTTCGGCTACGGGCAACTGGAGCTGCTTCCCTTCTGGTGGCTTCCTTCAATTCACGCACCCATCGTGCCAGAACAGCGGTAGGTTTTCCATCCCATCTCCCCATGTTTTCACCACAATCACGCATGTAGAACCATAGCTCAGCTCGTGGGGTGTACCTTCTCTCTCCATCTGGGGATCATCTGCCTTGGATACCAGAACCTCTGATCTGTACTGCCGAGATTTGGAGAAGGTCTTCTTTAATCTCCTCTCTGAGCTTCTTATGATTCTCCTCTATCTTGTCCTCTAAGTTCTGCAGACGTGTTTCTGCTGCTGCAGTTCTGGCATGTGTTGGGCTGTGCACAGCATCTGCATATGCTCGGAGCTTCCTTGCCATCCCTCTTCATCCCTCTCATCCCTCTTCATGATGGCTAAGGCAGAAGCATATTCATGTGTCCCAAGTCACACAAGTTTTCACCACATCACAGATGTGCATGGTACCATGTCTGGGTTCCTAGCTGTTAGGTCATCTGAGAAGATAACCTTTGCAACTGCCATTTCTGTCAGGTGTTGGATCCCATGCTCTATGGTCTTCCACTGAGTTTGTTGCATATAGAGGTCATCTGCACACAGGTATCTTTGTGCAACGCTTTCCAAGACTCGTGCCCAGAGGCTGGGAGGGTTAGCCCCCCTCATAATTTCTTGGTCAATGACAGGATCATGTGACAGAGATCCCAAATGCCTGGCTTCAGTGCTGTCCAGAATTGAAGCCTCGCCTGCAGCATCCCAGAGACGGACTAACCAACTAATTATGGATTCATCAGGTCATCGAGTGTAGTCCTTTCTTAGGCCACGAAGGTCCTTCAGGGAAAAGGACTCAATATTTGCATCTGATCTTGCGCCTGCTGCTTTGACTCCTGATTTTATGTCTGGAGGCATTGAGGGTCCTTCTCCTGCATCATGATCATCATAATCCACTGGTTGATTGGTCTTGCCCGTGCACTTTCCACTTCTAGTGCTGGTAGCCACAGCCATTGGTTGAGGCTTATTATCTGTTTTAGCTGCTGGCTTAGGCTCACTATAGGGTCGAGAGAGTGGGAAAAAACCCTGGTCTGACTGCATTTTTGTTGCCATTACTCTTTTTTGGTATAAGTAGTTAATAACCATGTTTTTTGAATTCATAATGTCTCTTGCAGTGAAGGCTTGCATGCATTTTTGTTCCCTAGGTTTTTTTGAGGTCTTAATATCTCTATGGCCCCTAGGTTTATTTTCTTATCCAGAAATAGCTCTGTTATTGTCCTTAATACATAGTTTTTACAGCAGAGGAGCAGTGACCAGGATAGCTATCCTGCTGGGCTTGGTGGTAATGATTTGTAAGAAGTTTATAAACAAGCTGGGGTCTGTTCCAGGTATGAGTGGTTCATGGCTATGTTTATGCACCCAGTTAGTTAGAGGAGGAGCAGGCGATGAGGCTTTTCAACCTTTCCTTTCCTTCTTCCCCTCTGAATCTGTTACATCACTACTGGGGAATGTTCAGTTTCCCCTGAATGTTAAAGAGACCATCTTTCTGGTATTTTATCTGGTAAGCTTCCTCTATCCAATCTGCAGCTTCTCTAGAATGAGGACTGAGATTTCTAGAAGGGCTGATGAGACCTCTGACCCAGGAGTAGACCCAGGTGTGGAAAATCCTGAGTGGTGTGGGAAATGGGAGGATATGGGCCAAATCCTGAAGGAATTCTCTGACCCTATAGTCTGGGACTTTGCACATGAACAAATTCAGAACCCAGCTGAGGTGAGGAAATATCTGAAAGAGAAGTACCATGATGACCTTAAGGAGAAAAAGATCATTGCAGTGGGCTGGGCCCTGGCATAAGCTTATCACACACTGCTACTGTAGGGCAGCAGACAGAGACAGGGGGCAGGGAGATAAATCAGCAACTTTCCCGGTGACTCAGGCTGCAGCTAACACTCCAGGCTTGGAGCCAGCAAGCAGCTAAACCAGAAAATAAGCCACAACCAAAGGCTATTGCTACCAGCACAAGAAGTGGAAAGTGCACAGACAGGACCAATCAACCAGTGGATGATGATGATGAAGCAGGAGAAAGACCCTCAACGCCACCTGACATAAAATCAGGAGTCAAAGCAGAAGGTGCAAGATCAGAAGCCAATACTGAGTCGTTTTCCCTGAAGGACCTTCGTGGCCTAAGAAAGGACTACACTCGACGACCTGATGAATCCATAATTAGTTGGTTAGTCCGTCTCTGGGATGCTGCAGGCGAGGCTTCAATTCTGGACAGCACTGAAGCCAGGCATTCGGGATCTCTGCCACAGGTTCCTGGTATTGACCAAGGAATGATGAGGGGAGCTAAACTCACAGCCTTTGATCACGGGTCTTGGAAAGCGTTGCACAAAGATACCTGTGTGCAGATGATCTCTACATGCAACAAACTACGCTCGTGGAAGACCATAGAGCAAGGGATCCAACGCCTGAGAGAAATGGCAGTGGCAGAGATTATCTTCTCAGAGGATGTGACAACTAAGAACCCAGACTTAGTACCATGCACATCTGTGATGTGGTGAAAACTTGTGTGACTTGGGCCACATGAATCTGCTTCTGCCTTAGCCATCATGAAGAGGGATGAGAGGGGTGAGACTGTGCTTGACATGGCAAGGAAGCTCCGAGCATATGCAGATGCTGTACACGGCCCGACACATGCCAGAATCGCAGCGGTAGAAACATGTCTGCAGAACTTAGAGGATAAGATAGAGGAGAACCATAAGAAGCTCAGAAAGGAAATTAAAGAAGACCATCTCCAAATCTCGGCAGTACAGATCAGAGGTTCTGGTATCCAAGGCAGACGTTTCCCAGATGGTGAGAGACAGTACACCCCATGAAATGAGCTGTGATTCTACTCTAATCACTCTAATCATAGATCTCCAATCTACTGCCTGATTGTGGAGAAAACATGGGGAGGTGGGATGGAAAACCTACCGCTGTTCTGGCACGATGGGTGCGTGAACTGAAGGAAGCCACCAGAAGGGGAGCAGCTCCAGTTGCCCGTAGCCGAACTGCCAGGTATGATGATGATGACATGTCCAATCCCCTTGAAGGAACATCCAAGACAGATGCCCAGGGAAAGAAGGATAACCAGGCTTAGAGGGGCCCTGCCTCTAGCCAGGTAGAGGCCAGGGAAAATCGTGTTTTCTGGTCTGTGTGGATTCGTTAGCCTGGCACATCGGAACTACAAGAGTACAAAGCTTTGGTCGATACTGGTGTGCAATGCACATTAATCCCATCGAGACATATGGGAAGAGAGTCTGTTTCTGTTGCTGGTGTGACAGGGGGATCCCAGGATTTTACTTTGGTGGAAGCTGAGGTGAGCCTAACAGGAAATGAGTGGAAGAAACACTCTATTGTGTCTGGCCCAGAGGCCCCATGTATTTTGGGCATAGACTACCTTCGAAGTGGGTATTTCAAAGACCCAAAGGGACTCAGATGTGCATTTGGAATAGCTGTTGTAGAGACAGAGGGTGTCAAGCAGTTGAACAGCTTGCTTGGACTGTCAGAAAGCCCATCTGCAGTAGGTCTCCTGAAGGTGGAAGAGCAATGAGTGCCAATTGCCACCTCAACAGTGCACCGCCGACAATACCAAACGAATCGAGATGCTGTGATCCCCATCCACAAAATGATCCGTGAGCTGGAAAGCCAAGGGGTGGTCAGCAAGACCCCACTCACCCTTCAACAGTCCCATGTGGCCTGTGTGTAAATCTGAAGGAGAATGGAGATTGACAGTGGATTATCGTGCATTGAATGAAGTGACTCCACCGCTGGGGGCTGCTGTGCCGGACATGCTGGAACTCCAGGACGAGCTGGAGTCCAAGGCAGCGAGGTGCTTTGCCACCATGGAAATTGCAAATGCATTTTTTTCCATTCCTCTGCGAGCAGAATGCAGGCCTCAGTTTGCCTTCACCTGGAGGGGTGTGGAGTACACCTGGAACCGACTGCCCCAGGGGTGGAAGCACAGGCCCACCATCTGCCATGGACTGATCCAGGCTGCACTGGAAAAGGATGAGGCTCCAGAACATCTGCAATATACTGATGACATCATTGTGTGGGGGAAGACAGCAGCAGAAGTGTTCAAGAAAGGGGAGAAAATCATCCAGATTCTCCTAAAAGCTGGCTTCGCCATCAAGAAGAGCAAAACAAGAGACCTGCCTGAGAGATCCAGTTTCTGGGAGTGAAGTGGCAAGACAGACGGTGTCAGATTCCCACTGATGTCATCAACAAGATCACAGCAATGTCTCCACTCACGAATAAGAAGGAGACACAAGCTTTCCTAGGCGCCATAGGTTTTTGGAGGATGCACATTCCCGAATACATTCGGATGGTGAGCCCTCTCTACCTGGTCACCCATAAAAACACTTTCCACTGGGGCCCTGAGCAGCAACAAGCCTTTGCACAGATCAAGCAGGAGATTGCTCATGCAGTAGCCCTTGGCCCAGTCAGGACAGGACCAGAGGTGAAGAACGTGCTCTACTCTGCAGCCGGGAACCATGGCTTGTCCTGGAGCCTTTGGCAGAAGGTGCCTGGGGAGACTCGAGTCCGACCACTGGGATTTTGGAGTCGAAGCTACAGAGGTTCTGAAGTGTTTTGCTGAGAAAAGAAGAAACCTCACAACTTAAAAAACGTTGTAAAGCTCGGTATGTTTATTTACGGCGCCGGACGCATACGGAGAAAATTCTCCTCAAAAGGCATGCATACCCCTGAAGATCTCAGGTCTCCTTTTATCCCCCTTCCAAATGCATATGCATGCAGTTTCACAATAGGTTCATACATATTCATTCCGCGTGACATTTATCGCCAGTTCTTCTTTATCAAAGGAATTCCTCGGTCGGGGGCAAATTGACCTTGTGGTCTTTTCTGTTTTTCTTTCTCTGTCTCCTTGCTGTCTCGGCATGCAAGTTTTTCCTTCAGCTTTGGCCTCACAGACTTTTCACTGCTGCTAGACACTTCACCTAAATCAGAATGGATCTCTACTCTGTCTCAGAAGCCAACTACACTCCCACAGAGAAAGAAATCTTGGCTGCCTATGAAGGAGTCCAGGCTGCCTCAGAGGTAATAGGCACTGAAGCACAACTCCTCCTGGCACCTTGACTACCAGTATTGGGGTGGATGTTCAAAGCAAAAGTTCCCTCTATGCACCATGCCACAAATGCTACATGGAGCAAATGGATTGCTGTTATCACACAGCGCGCCCGTATTGGAAAACTGAATCCCCCTGGGATTCTGGAAATAATTACAAACTGGCCGGAAGGTGAAAACTTTGGTCTCGCTGATGAAGGGGAACAAGAAACGACATGGGCTGAGGAAGCTCCACCATACAACCAACTGCCAGCAGAAGATACACGATATGCTCCCTTTGCTGATGGTTCTTGTCGCATTGTGGGAATTAACCAGAAGTGGAAAGCAGCCATATGGAGCCACAGGTGGCAGAGGTCACTGAAGGAGAAGGTGGATCAAGCCAACTTGCTGAACTCAAAGCTGTTCAACTGGCCCTGGACATTGCTGAGAGAGAGAAGTGGCCAAAGCTCTACCTCTACACTGATTCATGGATGGTAGCCAATGCTCTGTGGGGATGGCTGGAAAGGTGGAAAGAGGCTAACTGGCAGCGTAGAAGAAAACCAATTTGGGCTGCTGAAGAGTGGAAAGACATTGCTACCAGTGTAGGGAGGCTATCTGTGAAAGTCCGCCATGTAGATGCCCATGTACCCAAGAGTAGAGCTAATGAGGAGCACCAAAACAATGAGCAAGTAGACCAGGCTGCAAAGATAGGGGTGTCCAAAATAGACCTAGATTGGGAACATAAAAGAGAGTTATTCCAAGCTCGATGGGCCCATGATGCCTCAGGCCATCAGGGCAGGGATGCCACCTATAAGTGGGCACAGGACCGAGGGGTGGATCTAACCATGGACAGTATTGCTCAGGTTATCCATGACTGTGAGACGTGTGCTGCCATCAAGCAGGCCAAGCAAGTGAAGCCCCTATGGTATGGTGGGCGGTGGTCCAAGTACAAGTATGGGGAGGCCTGGCAGACTGACTACATTACACTGCCCCAGACACGCCTGGGCAAGCGCTACGTGCTGACCATGGTTGAAGCCACCACTGGATGGTTGGAAACCTACCCTGTGTCTCATGCTACAGCCCGGAACACCATCCTGGGCCTTGAAAAGCAAGTTCTGTGGAGACATGGCACCCCTGAGAGGATTGAGTCAGACAATGGGACTCATTTCAAGAATAACCTTATCAACACCTGGTCTAGGGAGCATGGCATTGAGTGGGTGTACCATATTCCCTACCATGCACCAGCTGCAGGAAAAGTAGAGAGGTACAACGGACTGTTAAAAACCACGATGAAAGCATTAGGTGGGGGGATCTTTCAAAAACTGGGAGCAGCATCTGGCAAAAGCCACCTGGTTAGTTAACACCCATGGCTCTACTAATCAAGTGGACCCTGCCCAATCTGAGCCTTTGCAGAGAGTAAATGGAGACAAAGTCCCAGTGGTACATGTCAGAGGTTTATTAGGGACGACAGTTTGGATTAATCCTACCTCAAATACAGACAAACCCGTTCGTTGGATTGTTTTTGCTCGGGGACCAGGTTGCACATGGTGGATAATGCAAAAAGATGGAAGAACACGATGTGTACCTCAGGGAGATCTGAATGTTGGATAAAACCTGTGTCAATATCACTGTTTGCTGAATGTTATTACCATTGTCTGTGTATAGCTGTATAATGGATGTATCATGTATGTGCTTATAGAGTTAGAATTTATATTAGTTTTAGTAGTAAGCAGACGATATAGGGATAAGGGTTGGAATGTCCTGGGTTGACTATATGATGCTTTTATTGCCAATCGACTAATTCTGTTTTTGTTGAATACTAAGTTTTGCACCTTTAAGAGTGTTCCAGAGAGTGAAGGGGGGGAGAGAAGAAGCGCGCAGTTTGTTTTCAAACACTGTACTCCACTCCCCCACATTCCTCCTCCTGGACTGTTGTTGTCTGCAGACAGACAGCGGGACAGAGCTCTTTTTTGTTTTTTAGTTAGTGTTAGCTAGCTGAGGCAAAGAAGTTCCCTGGACTTTTGTTTTTTTTCTTTTTCTTTGGACCTCTTGAAACCTGCTTTGGACTGAACACCCAGGGGAGCACCGGCAGCTGCAGCTGTGGCCCACCGGGCCGGGCCTGGCCTACGATAATTCCAGCACTGGAGGGACTGATCAGAGACTGAGTGAGCTGAACTGCAACCCGGGGAGGGACTTTCTCAGTTTGTCATCTCTTTTGGAGTGGCAAGGGATTTTATTGTTTGACATTGTTTTGGTTTTATTGTTTAATAAACAGCTTTTTTCCACCTTTCTCCAAGGAGGTATTTTCTCTCCCGAACCAGCTGGGGGGAGGGGCCGATTTGGATCTGTTTTCCCACCGGAGCTCCTGTGGGGAATTCTCCCCCAAATTTGCTCTAAACTTGGACACTCTGTTAGGATATTGGAGGCTATGGATTGAAGGATACACACAGGCCATCCAGTTCTTGTATGAAAAGCTAGGAGAAGAGATCAGGTGGGAAAAGACAATGAACAAAGTTTGAAGCTTTTAAAGCAAAAATTAGTCAGTGCACTGGCACGGAGTCTTCCTGCCTTAGACAAACCCTTCTATCTGTTTGTGGATCTAGAAAAAGGGATAACACATGGAGTATTAGCCCAGGACTGGAGAGGATCAAGGAAACCAGTGGCCTATTTATCAAAATTACTAGACCCTGTCAGCCAGGGGTGGCCAACCTGCATTCAGGCTGTGGCAGCAACTGCCTTACTCATACCAGAAAGCAAAAAATAAACCTTTGGGGGAAAATTGAAGATATATATCCCAAACTCAGTAAGGAGTAGCCTAAGCCAAAATGCTGAGGAATGACTCACTGATTCCCAAGAGCTAAAGTATGAAGCCATCTTAATAGATAGGGGTTTAGAGCTGATTGTAAGTAACCAACTCAACTCTGCCCAGTTTTTGTATGGAGAACCAAGTGAGAAACTAATACATAATTGCTCAGAGGTTGTTAACTATCAAACTAAAGTAAGAGAGGACGTAACAGATCAACCATTCCAAGGAGGGAAACAATTGTACATTGATGGATCTGCAGGGGTGATAAAGGACCACAGGGTATCAGGGTAAGCTATAGTGCATGAAAGGTTAGTAGCCACAGAAAAGAGAAATTTGTCTTCCAACTGGTCAGCCCAAGGTGTGAGTTGTATGTCCTAAAACGAGCTCTGGAAATATTAGCACAGAAAAGGGGAAAAATAGATACAGACTCAAAATATGCTTTTGGAGTTGTGCATACATTTGGAAACATTTGGGAAGAGAGGGGGCTATTAAATTCAAAGGGAAAGAGACTGATTCACAAAAAAACTTATTTTGAAGAGTTAGAAACCTTACAATTACCAGAGGAAGTAGTGCTGGCACATGTTTGAACGACATCAAGAAGGGGAGCAAGGGAACAATTTAGCCAATTTAGAAGCTAAAAATGCAACTGAATCAGAGACAGAAAAACTATTAATATTATTAACACCCCTGAGAGAAATGCAAAAAATCCCTGTATTCAGTGGGACAGAAGAGGAAGAACTCCTTAAAATAGGAGCCAAGAAAGATAATGAAAGGAAGTGGAGATTAGCAGATGGGAGGCAAATGTTGAATAAACCCCTTGCCAGGAAAATGTTTGAAGGCATACATGGAAAAACACATTGGGGTACACAAGTGCTAAGTGATCAGTTTCTAAGGGATTTGGGCTGCATAGGAATTTTCAGAATAGCTAAGTAAGTAACTGAACAGTGTGTGATATGTCAAAAAGTGAGTAAGAAAATCGTGAGGAAAACACCCAGGAGAGAGTGAGAACTAGCCTTAAGGCCCTTTCAAAGCATCCAAGTAGACTTTACCGAGCTTCCCAGGTACAACAGTGGAAGTTTTTGCCAGTGATAGTAGATCACTTGACTCATTGGGTAGAGGTGGTACCCGCTGTTAAAGTCAGTGCCAGTGTTGTGAGTAAAACATTTCTAGAATCAATCATTCCCCAGTGCGGGATGGCAAACAGGATTGATTCAGACCAGGGAACTCATTTCACAACGAAGATATTGCAGAAAGTTTTTCAGGCCCTGAGAATAAAATGGGAATTACACACTCCATAGCATCCACAATGTTCTGGTCAGTAGAGAGAATGAATCAGATTCTTAAAAGAGCTCTAGTTAAGCTAATGATTGAAACCCAAATGTCATGGATAAAATGTGTCCCTTTGGCCTTATTAAGAATTAGAACCCAACCCCAGTCAGATCTGGGGGTGTCACCCTATGAAATGATGTTTGGGTTACCCTTCCTGACCTCACCCCAGAAGGTTGCCACCTATGAGGAAGGGGAAGCCAATGCCAAGAAATAAGTTATGTCTATAGCACAAATCTTAGAAGGGCTAAGACATAAAGGGGCAATTCTTCAAACTACCACTCTGGATTTCTGAATCCATAATATTAATCCTGGGGATTGGGTGATGATCAAGTCATGGAGAGATCAGCCTATAACTCCTCAGTGGGAAGGTCCCTTTCAGGTACTGCTCACCACCGAATCAGCCGTGCGAACTGCAGAGCGGGGATGGACTCATGCAACAGAGTCAAAGGCCCAGGAGAAGAACCCAAAGAGTGGACTGTAACATCCAGGCTAGGTGAAACAAGATTGACTCTCAAGCAGAGACTGATAGACAACCAGAAAAAAACCTCAAGACAGCCAAAAAGTAGAGTCAAGCTTCCACCAACCAGCTCGAGAACTCTCTTCCTCTTTAGTGGGTGAGAATTGCCAGCATCTGTTGAGGACAAGTACACAAGGGACTGTAAAAGGTAATGGGACAGCATCCTTACGAAGTAAGACAAGGAATAGTGGGCAAGATCAGGTTGGCCCCTTTTTTCACTACCAAGAAGGCTCCATAGCCCTGCTGCAGGTAGCAACCCCATAGGCATGGTAAAGTGGGGACAAAAGACCATACCAGCCCTCTAGCACTGCTCAGTTGCCTTTAAATTCAACAAGGACTGGAGGGCAGGACTGACTTGGCCTCTGTACTCACCCCTAAGATACACTGACTATGGGTAGCAGCCACACAGGCACGGTAGATGGCAGCCAAAGCCATACTGGACCTCTGTGATGCCCTTTTGTTTATTCCAAATAAGTGTGTCTAAGGAAAACCTGAGATTTTTTTTCTCCTGTTCCCACTGTCCTTGCCTATATTAGCAGATGCTGGTATGACTCATTGAAGAGAGAGAGAAATTTTTTTACTTAATTGTTCAAGCAAAATTACTTATAGAAAAAGAAAATGGGGGCTTGTTATACATGAGTAATTCTATGGATGACTCTCACAGTTAAGGAGTGAATATTAAATATATGTGAAGAGAAGTTTAGTAGATTACAGTTATCCTTCCCCTCCCCCTTGCATTGTTATCACAGGATGGCCTCAGTATTCGGGGCATTTGGGAGGGTTGGCTTGTTACTATGACAGAACCTGACCTCCAATCAAGGTGTAAGACAGTGATCTCCACCACTGGACAGTGAAGAAGGATTTGATTGACAAGACTTTGGGAGGGGCTAGAGGTATAAAGACAGAACATCCATTTTGTAGATGAGCACATGGTGACTGAATCCTTTGCTCCCGGCACTGTGTTATTTTCTTTATTAAGTCTTCTGTTGTATTTTGATAAGATCTTAATAATTTAAATTTTTGATAGTGAAAATGGTTTCTCACATGAGGTTGGGGAATGCAAGGCAAGGTTGTCCACACTGGGTGAGCTCCAAGGTACAAATTCACAGACCTGGCCAGACCTCCTTAGGAGCAGCCCTACAACAATATAAATCACTTAATGCTCCAATCAGCTTTTCTCCAAAGAGAACCATAATAAAATACACTCTTAAAAATAGGATTATATATTACTTAAAAGCTCTTTGAAATATTTCTCCGCAACTGTAAAAGGAAATCTGCCTGATGAACTGCTCCAGACCAGAGGGAAATCAAGTCAAAGCCATGGTTTGTCAGGACTTGCTTGATCATAATGAGCCCTGTGGTGCATTTGGAGCTGAGCCCTGGAACCTCAGGGCCTGAGAGGAGATTGCACAAACCTTTCCAGGAGTCAAAGTCAGAAGAAAACCCCAAAGTGTCTCAAAGCATGGATGGGTTTCACTGAGGTCCGTCTCCAACACAGGCTCCTCATTCACTCCTTGGACAGGACAATTGAAGGCCAGAATTGGAATAAACACCTCTCAGAGTGCAGAGGAACGTCCAAAGTACCTTATAAACCTTGAGTATCTGAAAGCACCAATGAGCCCCACTGAGTACCAGTACAAAGCTCTCATAGGACTCATTAAAGCAGATAATTGGGGCCATGATTGCAGAAATCTCTCGCAGAGTCTGTATCCAAAGGGCAACACCAAATACCTTAAAATACCTGAAGTACCTTAGGCATAAATGGCCCACTGAGTGTCATTACTGATAAAGGCTCTCCAGGGACTAATTAAAGGAGATATTGGACGCTGGGACTGCACAATCTTTTTCATAGAGTCTGTATCAAAAGGGAAACACTAAGTAGCTTAAAAAACTGAAGTAGCCTGAAGTATTAATTAGCACCACTGAGTGTTGCAACTCACAAAGCCTCTCCAGGGACTTATTACAGCAGATAATTGGAGGCCATGATAGCACAAACCTCTCAGAGACTCAAAAGCAAAAGCCAAACCCAAAGTCCTTTGAAAAATCTGCAGGGAGAATTCAGGAGCCCCCAGGGCCACTGCTGAGCAAGGCTCCCCAGGGACTCCTTCCTGCAGATCCTTGAGGCCACTGGAATGTGGGCTAGGGGGGGATGCTGAGGGCAGGACAAGGGGCTGACAGTGGCCAGCCTGGCTGGGGCTGTGCCAGGAGGCCCCAGAGCCTCAGGACAAGGTGTCTCCTCACAGCCCTTGGTGGCACAGACCCTGCTGTGCCCCAGGACACCAAGACTTGGCTTCTCTTTGTCCCCACCTGTCATCACTGCCTCCAGTTCTCTGCTCTACCTGGGGCCTGGGGACACTTTCTCAGTCGTGTCCCTCAGTGGGACCCATTAAAAGTCCAAGAAACTTTGGAATTAGATTCCGACTTAGAGTTCTGGAGAGGTTTCTTCAGCTCCCTCTCAGGGACTGATGTTCAGGGCCTGAGCACAAAGCCCCAGAGGCTCATTAAAGTCCTTGTGCTGTGTTTGTGCTGCTGAGCTGGGCTGGGCTCCTGGCACAGAGGCAGCTCCTGGTAACCAAGAAGAGCTTCAAAAGCACATTTCCCTTGATAAGCAGCTCTACTGCCAGCCCAGCAGGGCTGGGGCACTGCCTGCAGCCACCCTGGGCACAGCACAGACGCACAGAGAGCTTCAATCAGTCAGTGCTGGGAAGGTGCTGAGAAGTGCCTGGGGCAGAATCACTGCCAGCCCTTGGCACAGGAAGCTCTGGTTGCAGGACAATGCAGCTGCAGCTCCTGCAGTGATCTCCTAAAGCTGGACCATCCCAGTGCCTACAGACCCTGTGAGTACGTTCTCTGATTGTCTCTTGTGCAGAGCAGCCAGGGGTGCTCAGGGCTGTCCTGCAGAGCAGGGTCTTGCAGCCCAGGGTGCTATGCTGGGGCAGGGACTCTGCTGCCTGCCAGGGACAGGTCTCAGACAGCCCTGGCAGCTGCTCCTGGCACTGGGGGACAGGATCTGGGTGGGAGGAGACAGCTGGTAAGGCTTGGAATTGTTCTCCTTGTGTGGTGAGGATGCTGCATTGTTCAGGACTGCTCCCAGCATGACATTTAACTGCACGACATTTCCAAGTAGATTATACAGGTAGCACAGTAAGGGAGGGGCTGCATAAAAGGGGATATCCTCCTCTTTTAATCTACTGCTCTGGACTGGAAATTGCACATTGATATTAATCTCTTGGTTCAGGCTGTGAAAAATAAATAATTCGCTCGGATCTGAACAAACCAGGCAGCAAGAGCAATCACCACAGGACCCTTCAGAGTCAGCATCAGTGTTGTGTTTCCAGCCTTCTCAGGGTTGCTCTGACATTGCCATCAGAGCCTGCAGAGCCAGAGCTGAACCTGGGCAGTGCCAGAGCTGGGAGGGTCTGCAGGGCAGAGCTGAGCCCACAGCCCTGGGCACAGGGAAGCAGTTGCTGGCAGGGACAGTTCCAGGCAGCAGAGCCCTGGGCAGGCTGTGGGGGGAGAAGGCCGCCAGGCTGTGCTGGGATATTTGAAGTCCTCTCCAAACCCAACTACTAAACTATTACTTTTCTTACAGATTCCCATGCTAAGGCACCAAAAATGTCCAACACCAGCTCCATCAGGCACTTCCTCCTGCTGGCATTGGCAGACACGTGGCAGCTGCAGCTCCTGCACTTCTGCCTCTTGCTGGGCATCTCCCTGGCTGCCCTCCTGGGCAACGGCCTCATCATCAGCGCCGTAGCCTGCGGCCACCACCTGCACACGCCCATGTTCTTCTTCCTGCTCAACCTGGCCCTCAGCGACCTGGGCTCCATCTGCACCACTGTCCCCAAAGCCATGCACAATTCCCTCTGGGACACCAGGAACATCTCCTATACAGGATACGCTACACAGCTCTTTTTCTTTACGTTCTTCATTTCAGAAGAGTATTTCCTCCTGACCATCATGTGCTACGACCGCTACGTGTCCATTTGCAAACCCCTGCACTACGGGACCCTCCTGGGCAGCAGAGCTTGTGCCCACATGGCAGCAGCTGCCTGGGCCAGTGCCTTTCTCTATTCACTGCTGCACACAGCCAATACATTTTCCCTGTCCCTGTGCCATGGCAATGCCCTGGGCCAGTTCTTCTGTGAAATCCCACAGATCCTCAAGCTTTCCTGCTCCAAATCCTACCTCAGGGAACTGGGACTTCTTGTTCTTAGTGTGTGTTTGGTATTCGGTTGTTTTGTGTTCATTGTTTTCTCTTATGTGCAGATCTTCAGGGCTGTGCTGAGGATTCCCTCTGAGCAGGGACAGCACAAAGCCTTTTCCACCTGCCTCCCTCACCTGGCCGTGGTCTCCCTGTTCCTCAGCACTGCATTGTTTGCTTACCTGAAGCCCCTCTCGATCTCCACCCCATCCCTGGATCTGGTCCTGTCAGTTCTGTACTCGGTGGTGCCTCCAGCCCTGAACCCCCTCATCTACAGCCTGAGGAACAAGGAGCTCAGGGCTGGTGTGTGGAGACTGATGACTGAATGGCGTAAGAAACATTAAACTTCTGGCCAATTTCTACAAATAGCTTGTAATAAAAGTTATCTTTGTTAATTCTTGTTGTTTTCATTTTGAAAGTTTTGTTAATTCTTGTTGTTTTCATTTTGAAAGTTTTTCTCTGTGTTTTAATTTCCTTATCTTCTCCACAAAGAAATGTCATTGTTTGTGCCATTTCTCATTTTGCTTCCCTCCACCTCCCCTGTGGCCACAGACTGTGTCAATGAGGGGCTGCACTCTTGGTGCCTTTAAAGGAACTGAAGGATCTTCCAGCAGAGTTTTCTGCAGAGATGCCATTTTGTTGCCTTTTCTGGAGCTGCTGCAGCAATGTCTGTGTGCAGAGCTGGGGGCAGATCAGTACTGGCCCAGCAGCTGTGCCCAGCAGCAGCAGCACTTGGTGTTGCCAGTGCTGCTGCCGTGGCCCTGCCCCACTGCCCTAGTGGCCCTGGGCTCTGCAAGGGCCCTGGGGCAGACGAGAATGAGCAGCAGAGCAGGGGCTGATCCATCCCCAGTGCGCTGGACAGACCAGGGCAGCGTCCCAGAGCGTCCTCATGGAGCTGCCAACAACATCCCCCCTCTGCAGCCCTGGCCTCTCCCCCAGCTCACACATGTGCTCCATCCTTGCAGGCACAGACACGGCAGCACTGGCTCAGCAGCCCCTGGTTGCATTGCACACAGCAGGCAGGAACACCCCCATGCTGTTGGTGTGGGGACATGAACCTGAGGGAGCACAAGTGCCATCAGGCCCTGGGTCCAGCAAGGGCTGGGGGACACCAGGGAAACCACTCAGCTTTGTCCTGGCCTCTGCAGTCAGCCAGAAAATTAGTTCTCATCTGCTGGGAGTTTCCTGTGCCACTGCAGATGCTGTTGCTCAGAGCCAGGGCTGCCTGGCAGCCACCCCCAAACTGCCCTCAGCATTTCCTTTGCGCCACCTTTGCTTTCTTTACTCTTCCTGATACAAATTTCTTTCTATTGCCCACCCCTGTTCCCTGCCCTGCAAACAGCCCATCCTTGTTTGCCCTTTCCTCTCTGGCCCCACTCCCCATTGCAGTTCCTGATTTGGCCCCATGGGAACGTCCCTTGGGGAGCAGGATCATTCTACAATCTGCAGGAATTGCCTGCAGGCTCCTGCAGTGCCTGGTGCTGCTCCCTTGCCAGATGCACCCCAGGCCAGGGGGGCACATCTGGGCTGCTGTGTCTGGCTCTGGGGCTCCCTGTTCTGGGCAGTGAGGAGGAGCTGCAGAGGCTCAGCAGGACTGACAGGATGGGCTTTGGGGCTGCCAGGAGAAGCTGAGGGACCTGGGCTGCTGGAGCTCCTGAAGAGGAGGCCCAGGGCTCATCGTGCAACTGCTCCTTGGGGAGTTTCAGAGAATCCCAGAAGCAAGAAAGTTGGAAAAGACCTTGGAGATCATCAAGTCTAACCTGTGCCCTGACACTCCCTTGTCTCCCCTCAACCTCCTCTTCTCCAGGATAAACAACCCCAGCTCCCTCAGCCACTCCTCACAAGACTTGTGTTCCAGACCCCTTACCAGCCTTGTTGCCCTTCTCTGGACACACTCCAGCCCCTCCATGTCCTTCCTAAATCGGGGGCCCTGAACTGGACACAGCACTCAAGGTGCTGCCCAACCAGTGCTGAGTAGAGGGGAAGAATCCCCGCCCTGCTCCTGCTGGCCACACCATTCCTGATCCAGGCCAGGAGCCATTGGCCTTCTTGCCCACCTGGGCACACTCCTGGCTCCTGTCCAGCCTGCTGTCTATAAGTCCCTGCAGGTCCCTTTCTGCCTGGCTGCTGTCCAGCCACTCTGTCCCCAGCCTGCAGCACTGCAGGGCCTGTTGTGGCCAAAGTGCAGGACCCAGCACTTGGACTTGTCAAACCTCACCTTGTTGGATTTGGGCACTGGATCCAGCCTGTCCAGGTCTCTGTGCAGAGCCCTCCTACCCTCCAGCAGATAAACTCTCCCAGACAACTTGGTGTCACTACAGTTCCATGAGGCCCCAGAGTGTCACAATGGTCTCCATGATTCCATGAGGCCTCCCAGTTTCACAATGTCCCTTTAGTTCCATGGGACCCCTCGGTGTCACAAAGTCCCTTGGATCCTTGGGCCCAACAGTGTCACAATGGCACCGCGGTCCCCCAAGACCCTGCAGTGTCACAATGGATCCTTGGTTGCATGTGGTCTGGCAGTGTAGCAATGCTCTCCTTGGTTCCACAGGGTCACAATGCCCTCTTGGTCCCAAGGACCATCAGGTGTCCAATATGTTTCTTTCATTCCAGGAATCCCTGAGGAGCAGCACTGGACCTCCTTCCATGGCAGTGTCACAATGGCCCCATCATGACACCAGGTCCTGCTCTGTCACAATGCTCTGCATGGTTCCACAAGGCCCTGCAGGGTCACAGTGGCCTCTTGGCTCCATGAAGCCTCAGATTGCCACAATAAATTCCTTGGTCCTTCAATGTCACAATGGAGCCCTGGTGACACAAGATCCTGCAGTATCACCAGGGACCCTGCGTTCAGTGGGGCATCACAGTGTCACAATTGTTCCCTCATTTCCCAGAGTCCTTGCAAGCTGCAATGCCCACTTGATTCCATTGTCTCCATGCTCTCCCAATGGTCTCCTTGGTTCCACAGTGGCACAATGGCCCCTTGGTTCCACAAGGCCCTGCAGTGCCCCAGTGGCCTCTGTGGTTCCAGCAGGACCCAGACTGTCACCATGGACTCCTTGCTTCCATTCAGCCCCACAGTGTCACAATGGCCCCTTAGCTCTGTGCTGCCATGTCACACACAGTGTCACCATTGCTCCCTTAGTGCCACCAGGCTCCTTGCTTAATGTCACAATGGCTCCTTGCTTCCCCAGGGCCTTGCAGTGTCACAATCATCAGAGAATCAACCAGGCTGCAAAAGACCTTGGAGAGCATCAAGTCCAACCTGGAACCCAACATCACCTTGTCACCCAGACCATGGCACTGAGTGCCACATCCAGAATTCCTTAAAAACTTCTAGGGATGGTGTCTTGATCCATAGGGTTCCAAGGGTTTGGATGAGGGAAATGGTGGGTAAGTGGTGGGGACAAAGCGTTACTGATCGTCAGCTTTAAAGCTCTTGATTTTAATATTTATTCAGACTGCATTAGAAGGTGCTGGGGTCAATATCAATTGGACATTGCTGATATATAAGTCCATAAACAGGAAAAGAAAACTTAACAGGATAAATCAATTCTCTCTTTATTGTTTTCAATACAGTATATTCAGTTTGAATACACTTCAGAAATGTGTCTAATTAACCACAAAAGAATTGAAAGCCTAGAGTATTCCCTGTGGCTTTTATTGTTCAGGTGTTTTGAACAAATGTTTATGAGCCTTTTCCCGTGAATTCCTGAACTGAAGAGCTCAAGAGAGAAGAGGCCTCTGCAGTAGAAAAATTCATCATCAAAAGCCAAGAAGCTGAGAACCAATCCACGTCACAGCAGCAATGAACAGAAATGGGCACAGCTTTGTGGCTGCCCCAGCTTTGGCATGGGTCTGGGGCCTGGAGCAGGAGCAGCTCTTGAGGGCCCAAAGGCCGGGGCTCTTGTGCTGCCCTGGGCAGATGGGATGGCAGCAGGGGCTGCAGAGCTCTTAGCACCTCAGCCCGAGGGGAGCAGGGCAGCCAGGGAGCCTCCTTTGGCCTTGGCCAAGCACCTTCCCCCATGGCTGGGGCTGAGTCCTGTGGCAGCTGCAGCTGCTGCTGTGCCCTTGCCAGGGGCTGAGGCCGTGGGGCAGTTCCCAGAGCAGCCTGGCCTGAGCAGAGCTGTGGGGCCAGAGCCGGCTGGGCTGGGCTGGGGAGAGGCCCTTGGTGCTGCCCAGAGCTCAGGGCAGCTGGCAGAGCTTGCAGGGAGCTGGGCTGGGCTCAGAGAGCCTGGCCCAGAAACCATCAGTGTCCATCTCAGCCTGGCTGAGCGTGCAGGGGCAGGACTCAGGCCAGGCCTTGTGGGGCAGGGCCAGCGCCTGTGCAAGGCATTGCAAACAGGCAAGTGGCCCAGAGAGGAGGCTGCTCTGTGCTCTTGGTGGCATGGACAGAGCAGGGAGGGGGCCCAGGACATTTGTCAGCACCAGCCTCTGTGCCCAGCCCCTGGCAGCCCTAGCTGCTGAGGCCAGCTTTAGCCTGGGCGGAATTTGGCTGTGGCCCAGCTCCATCCTCCTGCGGCCCTCAGGGCCTGTTCCCGGCCATGGCCAGCCCTGGCCGGCCTCTCTGCTGGCCCAGATGCTGGCAGAGCCTGGGGCAGGGCTGTCTGTGCAGCCCCACAGGTGCCACGGGCTCTGCAGTAGCTGGCAGAGGCTGTCCAGAAGGGAGGCCATGGGGCACAGAGCCCCAAGGCTGCTGTTGGCACCACGGCACAGGGGCCGTTCCCAGCCGCAATGCTCCTGGCCTGGGCTGGGCCTGCACAGGGGCTGGGCCACCATGGCTGGGCCAGCACAGGGCCACAAAGGGGCCACGCAGCTGCTGCCGGGGCTGACAGCAAGGCCAGGCCCACACAAGCAATTGCTGAGCATGGCCTGCGCTGGCGAGGCCTGACTGTGCCAAAGGCAGAGCTCAGCTGCCCTTGGGGCTGCAGCAACACTCCAGAGCCCAAAGTGCCTCCATGGCTGTGCTGGAGACCAAGGCTGCAGGAGGGAAATGCAGGGCTGCTGTGGGATGGGAAGGGCATTGAATTCCAGCACACACCTCAGCTCTCTGAAGATCCTGGCACCATGCTGGGCCCTGTTTCAGACTGGAGCAGTGCAAACTGGGGACATGTCAGATGCTGCTGGGACATCCCAGAGAGCTGAGGGAAGAGCTGTTATGGATTTTAAAATGTTCAATTGTTTAACTTGTGTTTGTTGGCAAGAAACCTTTCTGTGCCTCTGAGTGTCACCAGGCCCTGAGCCCAAAGGACACAAACCTGATGAGTTGTGGTACCCACTGCAGGGGCACTTGGACCTTGGCTCTGCACAGGAGAGCTCTTCATCTCCTTTCTCTCTTTTCTTCCCTCTGGGCATGGAGGGAGGTCCTGACTTCAGCCTGTGACTCGTGTGTGCAAAGAGCAATTCTGGGCAGAATCGGGGCAGGAAGGTTTTGGGGGACCTTGGCATCTATGCTGGGCACAGAAGGTGTTTTCCTTTGCTCTGAGACTGTCTGCTGTGGAAAGTAGATTTAATATCCAGTAGAGGAATCACTTTTGCATTTGATGGAGATGTGCCTTCCCTTGGCTTTGTTGGCTGACTATAAATGAACATCCCTCTGTGTCTCGGGCAGCTCCTTCTCCAAGGAAAGCAGGTGGGACTTGGAGCCAAGGAGCTGAAAGCTGCAGGTGCAGCCTGGACTGGAGGGAGCTCAGATTTGCACAGGGCTGCTCTGAGTGCCCGGCCTTGGATGGGGGAAATGGTGTGGTGGGGATAGGGACAGAGCCTGATTGATTGTCAGTGGTAAAAGGTCTTGATTTTCATATCTATTCAAATTGCATGAGGAGGTTCTTGGATTCAGTGTCAATTGGAGACTGCACATATCAATAAATTAACAGGAAACTAAACTAAACTTGACCTAAAAAATATTTTCTGGCTGTCTTTTCAATATCATGTATTCACTTTGAATACAGTACTGAGAGCTACTTAACTACAAAATATTTTGTAACTTTAATCAAAATATTCCCAGTGGCTTGGCTTGTTCAGTTGTTCGGAATGTTAATGAGCCCTGGGACACTGAATTCCTGCACTCAAGAGCTGATGACTGAACAAGCCTCTGCAGCAGGAAAATTCAGCAGCAGCCTCCAAGGTGCTGAGGATGTCAGCAGCCCCCACTGAGGCCATCCCTGCCCAGAGACCGTGGGGGAATGGGCAGACAAGGAGAGCGTCCCTGGGGCTGGGGCAGCACAACTCAGCGGCACCAGCGGCTCCAGCTGGGAAATGGAGTGTGGAATGTGGCTGGGAAAGCCCTGCCTGGGCTGGGCCAAGCAGACAGACAAGCCCTGACCCCCATCCACTAAAAAACTCCCTCAAGGAGACATTTAAAAGTTACAATTGTTTGTGTGCTCTGAGTTGGATGTACTGGAGAAATATCATCAGGAGATTCTCAGAAGCTCAGAACAACAAAACAGGAACTTTACCGGCAACTTTAGAAAATCAAAGAAACTTTGGCAAAATGTTTAATATGACATTCAATCAACAAAAACACTTCTCAAAGCATCAACTTGGCCCATTCAACTTCACAAATTCTAAGCCTATTCAATGTAAAGTTAATATTTGCAAGAAGACAAAAATAGAAAAATTCTTTTTCTTTCTCTCTCTCAGAGATGGAGAAAGAAAAATAAGATTTAGAAAAGCACCCACACACAGCTACCAACTCCTGGCTTCCAGCAGTGTTCAGATGGAAATTCCAAGAGGAGATTGGGTCAAGATGTGTGGTTGCCTTGTGGTCAGCCTTAAATACCCCTTGGTTTTCCTGGATCCCTCCCCCAGGTAGGCCTTGGGCTCATTTGGTCCCTCAGGATCTGGGCTGGGGCTGCAGCGGTGGCTGTGGAGCAGTGCCTGTGCTGTGCCAGGGACTGGCAGACACTGCTGGGCTGTGAGAGAGGCTCTGCGGGGATTGGGGTTCCAGGGCAGGGCAAGGCTGGACCTGCCCCTTCCTCCTGTACACATGAAATGTTTTGAGCCAACAATCTCCTCCAGTCTGTCACAACAAACAATTTTTGAGGTGGAACACAATTGTGGCATGGGCACCTAGATGAGAAGGACAGTTCTTTTCCATAGGAATGAAAGCAGAGAGCCCCAGCGTTTGGAAGGCAGGTGAGAGTCTCACTAGGCCAGGGCCAGCCAGACTTGTCAGGAATGGCAGATTTTGTCTGGGAGCAGTCTTTGGATATAGGGTAATTGGAGGTGGAAATCGAGTCTTGGCCATGGAAACCTGGACCAATTGGGAGTGACTGAGTCTACACTGATGGCTACTGGGATTGACTGGGACCATGCTGGGGGAGACTGGGATCAGAGTGGATTCATACTGGGATCATACTTGGAGTGACTGGGTCTGTGCTAGAAGCCACTGAAAGGAACTGAGGTCATATTGGGAGCAACTGGGACCATGCTGGGAGCAACTGGGATCATCATGGCATCAGAGTAGGATCATACTGGGAGTGACTGGGTGTGTGCTAGAGGCAACTGGGTGTGACTGGGATCATACTGGGAGGAAATGTGACCATGCTGGGTGTCCGGTTTATCTCGGCTGTTTGAGGGGCCTGGAAAGGCCCGGAGTGGCCTTGGGGCAGCCCGCGTATCGAAGGACGAGAAGAGGCTTCAGTTCTTCTTTCGGTTTTTATGTTTATTAATTGTTTATCTAAAAGATGTTCTTTCAGCCAAACAGAGATCTGCTCAGCAGTCAGCCATGAGCACACTGTCTGCCCTCCGGGGCAGCCACCTATCTTTATACCCATTGTTACGTGTACAATATTTATCATTTTTCCCCAATACTATTTATTCTTATTACTCGGTGCACTCTCAGTAATAACCAATCCAAAGGTGCCACCATCACCAAAGAAGATGGAGGAGAAGAAGAAGAAGGAGGAGGACAGGACACACCCCAATTCCTCCATCTTACTTCTCTAAACCCCCCTGTACAGAAATCCTAAACCCTGTTTCTCACCCTCTAATTAGCTAATCCCTTCACCATTCACCCCGGTGAAGCCCTCCTATCCTCATACAGGTCGTCTCCTGTGTAGGGTCAAAGTGCAGCCACCAGACACTTCTGGCAACATTCCAGGACTCCCAAGCCCCCCAAGGTAGTCTCGGTGGCTCAGCACCTCAGGACTGAGATCCTGAGATCCGACAGCTGGGGACAAATGGGATCATACTGGGAGCAACTGGAATCACACTGAGGGTGACTGGGATCCTTCTGGAATCATACTGGAAGTGACTGGGACCAGGCTGAGGGCAACTGGGACCATGTTGGAGCAACTGGGATATACAGAAAGTGACTGGAATTGTGCTGGAGGTGACTGGGAGTGGCTATGAGCAACTGGAATCATGGTGGAAGCTACTGGGAGCAACTGGGAGTGAGTGGAAGCACACTGGGGGCAACTGGGATATACTGCGAGAAACCAGGAGTGACTGGGATCCAAGAGGAGCCATAAAGGAAGTTACTGGAATAATACTGGGAGTATCTGGGAGTGACTGGAATCATACTGGGAGTGACTGGAATCATACAGGGTGATTTGAAGCGACTGGAACCATACTGGGGGCAAGTGGCACCGTAATGAGAGTGACTGGGTTCATATTAGAATCATACTGGGAAGGACAGGAACCATACTGGGAGCGCCTGGAACTATAGTAGGGGTGAATGGAAACACCTGGGACTGTGCTGGGACCATGCTGGGATCATACTGGGAGTGACTGGGATGATACTGGGATCACACTGAGTGTAACTGGAAATGACTGGGACCATACTGGGTGTGACTGGGAGCCACAGGGCCCATGCTGGGAGTGACTTAGGGGGAACTGGGGGAACTGGCCCAGCTGGGGCTCAGGGTTGTTCTCCCCCAGGGCTGCCCTGGCTCCTACTGCCACCCCCAGCCCCACAGAGCTGAGGGACAGGGGACAGCTGAGGGACAGGGCACAGCTGAGGGACAGGGGACAGGGGCAGGGACGTGGAGAGGTAGAAGGGAGTTCCAGGGGGTCCTTGAGCCCAGGAAAGGGGAGTCCAGGGTTTCCCAAAAAGGGGGGACCAGAGTGGGGACACCCGGGATGTTCGGGAAGGGGGAGTTCAGGGGGTCTCTGGTTTTGCAGAAAGGTGGGGCTGGGAAAGGCAGGAATGGGAGACCAAGGCGTTCCAGGTTGTCCCAGAGTCAAGCCTACGCCAAGTCTGGAGGCTGGGAGCCATGGGATGGCCAGGAAAAGGGGAGCAGAGGGTCCTGATGTCAAGAACAGGGGGATTCAGGGGGTGCCTGTGCTGGCAGTGGCGGTTCAGGGTCCCGGTGCCGGGGGTGCCACTCCCCCCTGGCCCCCCAGGAGCGCCCCCAGCCCCAGCGCTGGAGCCATCGTGCTGCTCCTCCTCACTGCCAGTGTGATCCCAGGATGATCCCAGTAGAACTGAGTCACCCAGGAGCTGCTCCCAGGATGATCCCAGTTGCTCCCAGTCATTCTTTATTATGATGCAATTTGCCCTGGCACAGTTCCAGTTGGTCTCAGTTGCTCCCCCTTTGATCCAGTGTGTTCCCAGTTCTTCCAGTTCCCCAAGTAACTCCCAGTGTGATGCCAGTCTCTCCCAGCAGGGCTGCAGTCATTCACACTTGCCCCCAATTGCCCCCAGCATGGTCCCAGGTTCCCACAGCACGCTTCCAGTGGCTCCCAGTTGCTCCTAGTCCGGTCCCAGTCATCACCTGCATGGTCTCAGGCACTCCCAGTATATCCCAGTTGCCCTGAACATTCTCGTAGTCATTGCCAGGCACTCCCAGTTACCTCAGCATGGTTCAGCTGCCCCCAGTTTTATCCCAGTCACTGCCAGGACATCCCAATTGTCACTAGCATGCATCCTGTCATTCCCAGTTGCTCCCAGTTCCTCCCACTGTGTGCACAGAGAGCTCCCAGCATGGGCCTGGTAGCTCCCAGTAACCCCAGTGTCACTATCCGTCCTTATGAACGGGTTTCGTGATCGTTCATGGATTGATCTCAGGGTGCAAAAAACTGACACAGTACAGGGGGATTTGCAGTAATAATCAAAACAAATGCTCCTTTATTGAATGACCACAGCAAAATGCGATAGAGGGATTAAGGGAGAGAAAAATACAGAGAAAGAGAGAGAAAAGAGAGAGAGAGGGGGATATAGCTACCAAACGTAAAGATGAAGTCCTTTGGTCTAGCCCAGTCGAGGATCCGCCTGTTACGTCAGGGAGATCTCAGAGGCACAGTTCATCTGTACCCCAATTATACTCTTTTTCAATGGGGGAAGGGAGAATGAATTTTGCAACCGAATCAAAGGTAGTTTTGGGGAAAGAATGGTGTTTCGAAAGGGTACACACAGTCCACGTTCGGCAGTGGGCGCGAGCCATTGTTTTTGTGGTCCAATGCTCACACCTGCAACATCCATCTCACTTTGGTCAGCTTGCCTCTCCCCACACAACTCCCCCGGGTTGAGGGTCTCAGTCCCAGTCCTTGGAAAGTATAAGAGGGGGCCTTCTCACATGGGGGTTTGATGTCTCGGTCTCTTGATGAAGAGGCTTCTTACATCTCAGTCTGTGTGTCACGGTGGTTGCAAACAAGTGAGAGGGGTCTTCTGCAGGGTTCCACCACTCAGGAGAAGTCCAGCCAGACCGAGAGGTGGGGCAGCTTCCAAGGCTGCTGTTGCAAAAAGGGCACGGTGCCCCCTTCTTCTCATTGGGCTCAGTGTAGCATACAGCAAACAACACCTGTGGAAACAGTAGCTTAGCAATGCTCTCAGGTCTCAGGGCCTTGTGGCATATGACTTTCTCCTACAGAGGAGACGGGGGGATCTTCTCTTCAGTGGTCCTCAAATGACAATCGTGAGGCAGATGAGGGCAAATTCGGACAGACTCTTACACATGCTCAAGGGGAGGTCTCTGTCCCTGTCACTCCCTTGCTCTCCCCCCCTTTTCTCTTTCTTTCCATCTCTCTCTCTACCTCACATTTACTGTTCAATAAAATCCACTTTGGATTTGGTCTCGTTAGCGCCTTAATTGGGGCTGAGGCATCTCTCTAACAATTGTCTTAACCAGATTGCAACATGATTTTGGCACAGTGAGTTCAGGGCACTGTTGTCTGTCCCCAAGTGCCTTTGAAAACAGCATGGTTCTTATCCTCTGAGGAGGTTTGTGGCTCTCGCTGGAGGAACTCTTGGAAACTTGGACACAGCTTCCTCTGAGCAACTTACGGGAGAGCTGATGAGGAAAATGGCTGTTGTGGGTGGCCAGTGAAAAGAAAATATTTTATTGTCCTTCCTTGAAAAGTGTGTTAAAATCATTGGGGGAAAGGGAGCAAATGTTACCAGCGAGACTGACAAGGTTCATTCACCCCACGGTGAGGAACATAAGGCTGCTGAAAGTCCTACAAGAAGCCCAGCTCAAGTACCTAAATTCCTGAATATCTCCTGAATTCTCGGGCTTGGGTTCTTTGCCAAATGTGAGAATCATTTTTCTCTTGATCCCTGTCACCTTTGTGACAGCTACACAGAGCTTCCCCTTCCTTTTAATAATCTGTATTGGGCCAAATGTTCTCTTTTCTTCTATCAGAACATGCCAGCAGCTGAGCTGGAGCTGTGCAGGAACCAATGAAACTTGGAATTGCCACATTACTGCTTGGATTGTCGGTTTATTCATATTTGGGATTTGTTTGCATTTCCATCACAAGTTACTTGTGGGAAGAGCAAATATTCTTCAAAGTGATTTATGCAGAGTTAAGTTTGATTTCTGATAAGTTTATTTTGTCCAGTGCCCAGGAGATGCTCAAGGGGTCTCTGTGCCTCTTGCCCTGGGGGATGCTTGGGAGGGGCTTGGGAGGGTTTTCCTGTCCCTGTCACCCCAGGCCATTCCCCAGGGGACAATAAAACCTCGCTGAAAGTGTAGCAAATTTTGCAAAAGTGGCAGTTAATGGAACAGTCAGTGCTACCTTGAGAGCTCAGTAACAAATCAAGGTGGCCCAAGGTAATTATGGGGCTCTGTGGACACCTAAAGTAGAACATGTAGTAAATGGCAGGTATTGAAGGGAAGAACTTGATTTGTCTTCCCCAAGAGTCTTGGGGACATTGGCAGGAGAAATTATGTCATTGTCTTCTTTATGGACTGTCAAGCTGACATAAAACCTGACTTGGAGGAAAATGTCCAAAGGCTTCACCCACAGAGACTTTTTGCCCGAACTCCTGAGAAGAAAGGATTCTGTGCCCCAACAACCCCATAGCTCAGCCAGGGGCTCATCCACGGCACCCCTGGCAAAGGCTGATCCCAATGGATGCTCCAAACCAGGCTGTGGGTTTGCAGCAGAGGGGGAACTGTCTCAGATGTGACGCACATCTTAAACTGATCAAAAGAAAAACAATGAGGCTGTACTCTCCTGGGAGAACTTTGAGCACTTTATGGGAATTAAAAGGACTATAAAAGGGCTGGAGGTGGACTTTGTACAAGGGCTTGGCATGGAAATGGTGTCACAATGACAGAGGGGAGTGATAGGTGGGATATTGGGAAGAAATTCTTCCCTGTGAGCACGGTGATGCCTTAACAGAGCCTGCCCCATTCTTGGAAGTGTCCAAGACCAGCTTAGATGGGATCTTGCAGCAACCAGGTCTAGTGGAAAATGTTCCTTTACCTGTCCCTGACAGGGGGTGAAACGAGATGATTTTTTAGGTCCCTTCCAGCCCATGCCATTCCAAGACTCCATCAATCTATGACTTCATGGGACCCACTGGCTTCCAGGAGTGGAGTGGGATGCGTTGCCTGGCAACAGGAGTTGTGTTGAGGAGGGCCCTCAGTCCTGCAAGGGATTCGGAAGGAGAAGGAGCCTGCTGGCTGCTCGTCCTTTTTATCATTGCCTTGCTCATTGCTTCTATCAACCCTTTTGTTCACCCTGTTTGTCATCCATTTTGCTCATCCCTGACAGACCCAACTGGGCAGAAGGCTTGTCACAAATCAGGGACAGAGGGTGTGCAGACAGGGGGAGGAGGAGTGTGCTCCTACATCCTGGGGTGTGCCCCAACCTTGCTGTGGTGTCATGGGTTCCTTTCTGTGCTGAAAGATTCTGTCCCAGTCTCTGGAGAAGCTGCAGAAGGAGAAAGCAGATCAGCAGGACATGATGGCTGCAATGGACATGGTATAGTCTAAGGGGCCTCTGTGCCAGCCCAGGGCTTCCCGGGCAGGGTGACAAATGCCCCTTGTCCCTTGGGGGCTGGGTGGCAGAAATTGTCCCCTTGGGAGGGGGAATTTCCTGAGCTCATGGGGTCCCTCACCCTTCACATGGTGGGACCAAGCTCACCAGGGTGATGGGGCAAATGGGGCCACAGCAGCCTGAAAGGGGCATGATGGCCTGCAGGAAGCACTCCTCCCTCTGCCCCTCACATGCTGGCCCTGCCTGGCATTCCTCATCCCTTTCCCTGCCGCTCTCCTGCTGTTCCCCTCTGCTAGAAGGCGGACAAAGCTGCCTTGGACAGCAAAGTCGATTGCAGCCTGTTTGAAGAGAACATGGAGGAGCTGGATGAGATAATGCAGGAGTTGCAGTGTCAGATTTCAGGCCAGGAGCAGCACTGGAACAATATGCAGCAGCAGTTCAGCAATGCAATTGAAGACAAGGTGAGGGGTATTTCGTCCCCACCATGAGGAACTGGCACCTTTGGGACTTGACAGCCTGCGGCAGCATCCCTCTGAGGATCCCCCTCCAGGCTTTTCCGTGGAGAGCTCCATGTCACATCCTGGAGCAGCTGGCTGAGGCTGTGCACCTGTTCACAGCTGGATCGCCTGGAGCTGAAGACTTTCCGTAAACACCTGGAGGACTCCCGGAACAGGAACATGGAGGAACTCGAGGATAGGCTGTTGCGTGAAAACGCCGCTGGGATTAAGAAGTGAGTGTGATGGAGATTCTGATGGCTTTGGGAATGGAGATGGGAACTGCTCCTCTCAGGCAGGGCTGTCACACACTATGCCCCTGAGCTGGGCCGTGCCTTGCCCTCCTGGCCGTGCACACGGGGGGACTTTGGTGCCAGAGAGGGGCTGAAAGCACTGGAGGGGCTGCTTGAGATGGTGGCATGTGTGCCTGTGCCCTTCACCTGGCATCAGCCAGCACCTTGGGGATGGGGAGAAACAGGCTCAACACCCACAGTTCACCCTGCAATGGCCGTGAGCCTGTGCAGTGACCTGCCCAGCAGCTGGCTGCTGCAGGGAGCTGCTGCCTGTGTGCTGCTGGCCTGTGGCCCCAGGAGCTCAGCTGGCCCTCTTCTCTCACCCTCCTTAGGCACCTGCCATTCCCTTTCACGTGCCTGTCCTGTGACCGCATGCTCAGCTGCAGGTTCCTGGCCAGTGAGTAGCACCAGTGCATAGGGGGCAGCGGGGCTGGCATGGGGGAGATGGGTGCCAGCAGTGACCCACTGTGCTGGGCACAGGGGTGACAGTGTCTGCTTGGGAGGGGCTGATGTGGGGAGCCCCCTCTGCAGCCCTGCCCATCAGCAGGGCCTGTGGGGGCTCATCCCTAGGGCTACAGGCAGCGAGATGCCATGGGCTACAATCCCATGGCTTTGGGGGTGCTGCCTCCAACAGGAACAGGATCATTGTCCCCTGCCACACACCTGTGACTCCTGCCCTCCCCAGGTACCCAGAAAAACTCCCGTATTTGCAGCCGATGCCCCTTAGCAAGGAGCCACCGCCCAGCCAAAGGTAAGTGCCCTGAGGACACGTCCCCCGCGCCTGGGGTGCAGGGTAGCCCTGACACAGCAAGGAGGGCTCTGCACCTGGGCTGGGGCAGAGGAGCCTGGGGGGACGGGGCAGGGTAGGGGAGCAGAAGGCAGCTGTGGAGGGCCAGTGCTTGCCCCAGGGCTGGGGGCTTTTGCATTCCATGCCTTGCACTGCCCTGTCTGGCCCGCCTCTCTGTCCCAAGGTTGCTGAAAGCACATCTGATGAGCTGTGTCTGTTTTCAGTCTGAGCTCAGGCTTGGTGGGGAGTTGTGTGCCTCCTGTGAAAGGAGTTCCCAAAACCAATCCCTGCAGCTGGGACAGCGCAGCTCCTGCCAGCTGGTGTCCTGTGCACAGGGACCTGCCATGGCCATGGCCAGCACACCTTGCTGTGGGGACAGAGCCAGCAGATCTGGCTCTCAAGCCTGGTGGGATGGGCTTGGGGCTCCTGCAGAGGGTGGACAGGAGCTGGCAGGGACATGCCCCTGCAAGCAGCACTGCCAGTGCCCTCCCTGACACAGCAGGGTGATGCCCTGTGTGCCACAGGGCTGGGCACTGAGCCTCCTCTGCCCCATCCCACAGGAGGCCGCCGGTCTGTGCCAGCGTCCCCCATATGCCTCAGATCTCTGGGGACCATCAAAGCAGCAGTTTCACGATGCAGAACATCAAGGCTTCCCCACATACAAGTGCACAGCTGCAGCGTCTCCTGGTACACCACAACAAGGTAGGTGTGTTGAAGGTAGAGACACAGAATGGTGACTGAGGCTTTAAGCATTGCTGACTATCCAGGGGGAATCTGTGCCTTCAGTCCCCAGGGAGACCTGGGTTGGGAGGATTATTGGGAGTGCTGGATTGGGTCCTGCATTGCAGCCAGCTGCCCTCTCCTCCTCAGCCCAGTGTGACCCTGTTGCACGGTGATGGACACATCTTGAGGGGCCATAATGACCAGCATCGCACGGCGATCAGGACACAGGATGGGTCACATATGGCCCTGTCAGGGCGAGGGGGTCGGTGACGACAGGGGGCTGATTATCTGCAGGGTGCTGGCTGGGGGATGAGTAAGGCTCTGTGTACAGAGCTGGGTAATGTGGCATGGGTATTTTGTGTCTGGGGTAAGAAGGAAGGGGCAGAATGGAGCAGGAGGACTGGCACAAGGGGCAACTGAGCTTGGAGCTGGAGTAACATGGGAGAATGGCCATGCCCAGTGTGGGACAAGATTTTGAGTCCTGGTGCGCTGGGGCCAGCACCTGTGGCAGCTCAGCCTTGTCCTTCACCGCCCAGGCCCTGCCGCCTCAGGAGAGCACCGGCCAGGCACAGCTCCTCGACAGGTCTCATGGGCCCCAGGGCTCGAGCAGCCTCTCCAGCCCCGCCAGACATCAACAGCCCCCGGCCAGCTGGAAAGGACTCAGCGCCCAGTGCTTGACCTGGGACATCTTGTCTGAAGCGAGAAACACTGAGACAACTGTCATCAGGAACTTGAATTTTTACTTGTATATAGTTACTAAGTTATTTGTATATAGTTATTAGGTTAATAAAAACTGTTAAAATTACGGGCAGAACCTTGTCTCACAGCCTGTCTCTCCCCGGGCTCCCTGGTGCTCGTTCAGCTCCTTCTCCCCTGCTGTGGCTCTGCCCCCGGGCTGAGCAGATCGAGCCCCGCGCCAGGCCCTGAGGCCGCTGCTGCTCCCGCGGCGCCTGCGGGGCAGCCCTGAGGCTCCCGGCCGGCTGTGGGAGCAGGAGCCGCGCTGCAGAGCCCGCGGCCCTCACGGGCTGCGAAGGCACGGGCAGATGGCCATGGGGCCCGGCTGGCACTGCCGGCGTTGCTGCTCTCGGCTGCCGCCTGCAATCCTTACAGGCAGCCCTCATGCCGGCTCAGGAGCCGCTCGGAGCCGTGCCCGAGGGCTGGCCCCGACCCGCGGCTCCCAACAGCACTTGTCCCTTCATCTCTGCACTGCCACATTCCGAGCTCATTTGTCAGCTCCCTCCTCCCCTTCCTTTCTGCGGGGCAGCGTTAGGGGCCGGCCCAGCGGCTTTCCTCCCGCACAGCCGGCAGCCCCTTGCCCACAGCTCCCTGGCGGGAGCCAGAGCTGCTTTCCAGCCAGGCAGCTCCGCCGTGTCCCGCAGCCCGGGCCGGCTCCTGCCCGCTGCCGGCGAGGCCCGGCGGCTGGGCCCGGCCATCCCGGGCCAGAGCAGCTCCTTGGCCGGGGGAACACAGCCGGACATGGGGGGACACACAGCAACACAAAGGGGACACACGGCAGGCACCGTTTCCCGTGTCCCCATTGCCGCAGAGCAGCGCCGTGTGCGGGGCTGGCACAGACCCGGGCACAAAAGAATGTCTGTGCTGTCACCGGAGAAAGGACACGGCAGGGGTGCTGCTCACGGATGAAGGTGGTCGGGGCTGGGGGGGCTCTCTGACCTTCTCACACCTGCGGAGGTCCGGGCAGTCTCTGTCCCTCTCAGCCCTGCTGTGACCCCACCCAAACATCATCGGGGTCAGAGGGACAGAGACACCCGCAAACCCCCAGAAGGGCCGAACCTGGGTTTGGTTTGGGGCTGAGGATTTAGGAAGGGGCTGGAATTGGAGCTGGGCTTGGAGTTGGGGCTGAGATTTGGATTAGAGCTGGGATTGGGGTTAAGGCTAGACATGGGATTGGTTTTGGGCTGGGGTTGGGTTTAGGTCTGGGGCTAGACAAGTTTGGAATTGGAATGTGATTAAATACAGAACTGTGAGTGTGTCTAAACATGGAGTGAGATTGAGACCAGGATCAGGGTCAGGTTTGGGACTGAGCTCACCCAGAGCGGGACAGAGGGGATGTCACTGCAGGATGTCCCTGGCATCATCCCAGCCCTCCTCAGGCACCTGGGGAAGCTGGGTGCTCCAAGATCCAGGTGTTCGCACACTGCCCCTCCATACCAGGTGAGCATTCCCTGAGGGCAGCCCTGACTGTGACCCTTGGGGCTCTGGGATCAGCCCCTCATATCCCTGTGGGAGAAGCTGCAGACAGGATGAGAGATTTCCCCCCCCACTTCCCTGTGGAAAGATGAAGCCCAGCTGCCCTTTCCTTCTGGTGTCTCCTCCTCTCCTCAGCTGAGGATGTCAAACTCCCCAGGAGCAGGAAAATCCCCATTCCCTGTTTCCTTGTGGCTGCAGCTTGGAACACCCACCCAGAATTAAGGATTTTCTGACAGCCCTGCTGAATGACACTGGGAAGAGATTTGTGAGAAAGGGAGGAAATTGTATTTCAATAGTAAATAAAAGGTGCAAAATTATTTCTTTCTGTCACAATTGTTTTCAGTCAGTTGCACTTCTGGCCCCAGGCCAGAGAAAAGCGTGGGGCTGGGGGATGGGAGAGGCGTGGGGCTGGGAAAAGGTTGCGTTTGGTGCTCGATGAAGAGATGAAGGGGGGTCTGGGTTCTCAGGAATGGAGGTGCCAGGGGGGTCTCAGGGTCATGAAAATGGGGGGGGTGGGAAAGGAACGTGGAGGGGTAGAAGGGAGTTCCAGGGGGTCCTTGAGCCTAGGAAAGGGGAGTCCAGGGTTTCCCAAAAAGGGGAGAGCAGAGTAGGGACACCCGGGATGTTCGGAAAGGGGGAGTTCAGGGTGTCTCTGGTTTTGCAGAAAGGTGGGGCTGGAAAAGGCAGGAATGGGAGACCAAGGCGTTCCAGGTTGTCCCAAAGTCAAGCCTACGCCAAGTCTGGAGGCTGGGAGCCATGGGATGGCCGGGAAAAGGGGAGCAGAGGGTCCTGATGTCCAGAACAGGGGGATTCAGGGGTCCCGGTGCTGGCAGTGGCGGTTCAGGGTCCCGGTGCCGGGGGTGCCACTCCCCCCTGGCCCCCCAGGAGCGCCCTCAGCCCCAGCGCTGGAGTCATCGCGCTGCTCCTCCTCACTGCCAGTGTGATCCCAGGATGATCCCAGTAGAACTGAGTCACCCAGGAGCTGCTCCCAGGATGATCCCAGTACAGCCAGTCACTCCCAGTCCTGGCATCCCTCCAGGCCTCTCTGCGTTCCGACCTGTCCCGGCTCCATCCCCGCCCCTCCCGGGTGCTGCGAGGGCTGCGGGAGCGGAGGAGGAGGAGGAGGGAGGGAGGAAGAGGCGGAGCGGGGGAGGAGAGGGGGAGCCACGCGGCTGCGGCGCTGCCTGAACTTGCAGCAGCCTCTCGTCCCCTCCTGTCAGGGAGTTGTGCAGAGCCAGAAGGTCCCCCCTGAGCCTCCTTTTCTCCAGGCTGAGCCCCCTTCCGTGCTGCCTCAGCCCCTCCTGCTGTTCCAGCCAGGGTCGAATACTAGTGCTGCAAAGAGCACTGTACAGACCTGGCATAGGTGCCTTTGTCACCACATTTTAACCTTTCATTAGTTCCAGAAAGACTCTTGGGAAGCCCCAAACTGCAGTCAGTCGCTGCAGTGCCAATCTCCTTTGCAAATCCCTGCGGCCCGGCCCGGCCCCGCCCGGCCCCGCCCTCGTTGCCGCGGTTGCCCGGTAACCGCGCCCGGGCCCTCAGCGTCTGTGACAGCGGCGCGGCCTCAGTTGCCTGAGAGCGCGGCCCTGGCTGGGTGTGCGCAGCCTGGGCTCCTGCAGGCGGCTGCCCCGGGCCATTGGCCAGGGGAATTGTCGGCGTAGAGAATTGCTGAAGGTGCAGAGCATTGGCCTCTGCGAAAAGCTCCGCAGCGTGCAGAACATTGGTGTCTGCTAGGGAGTCCTGAATTTCATTTGAAGGTAAAGACCGACTAAAGTTGAACTTTTTGGTTTTGTTTCATCTGTGCTCTGAAAGAGAATGCCAAAGGGAAATAGAGGATGTGATCATGCCAGTCTTCTGGCGCAGTAGTTCAGTCACATGTACACCTGAGAGGATGAACAATAAATGGACTACTGATTGTGCTTTTTTTACTGAAGAAATGCAACATTTTCTAAAGATAGTAGTCTATACATTTTTTTCCTCGAGTAACTGCTTAAGCTGCTTAAAGGTGAGCGAGTTCTGTTCAAGTTGCAGTGGGTTTTTATCATCTGGGTTTTAAAATTTTTAGGGAGATGCCTCTATACTGAGGTGCAAACGAGACCATATGCCAAAGTCAATGGTCTGGATTTTATGGAACAGTCAATGGTCTGGATTTGATGGAACAGTAAATGTGAGGGAGAAAGAGAGAGAAAGAAAAGAAAAAGTGGGAGGGGGATGGAGGTTGGGAAGGGGGGGAGGAGAAAGAGAGTGACAGAGAGAGATTTAGTAGAAAATATCACCCTTCCATGGATCCCATTGGCCTACAATTAAATCCTCTTCTCATCTTTTCTGTGGTGAGGTCTGGCAAAATGTAAGATTCCAATGGATTAATGCAGATTTGGGCAAGGTTATATCTTGCCCAGGTACCTCCCAGGAGAGGGGCAAGTTGGACTCTGTCTCTTGCTACTTTCAAACAATATAAAATCTTTAGCACCCGTATATCCTTTGAGTCTGCCATGAGTTGGGTTCTGGATTTTCAGATTTGTTGTGTTACTTTGCATGCCCTGCAGTCGTCTGGTGCGAGGCCTCAGGAATGGGTCTGGAGGCACTGTGGAGGTCTTTGCTGGGAGGTTTGTGTGCAAACCTGGCCTCGGCAGAAGAGTCTGTGGCTATGACTTCCCCAGCCTGAACGGAGACAGAGCTGATTTTCAGGAGAGCTGCTGGGTTTGGCTTTGTTGTGGATAGGTTTTTCTCCTCAGCCTTGTTTACTTCTCCCCAGACCTGAGCTAATGGGACAATAGTGTCACCTTGATCTTGTCTCAAGTTCCCTTAGGCAGCTTAACTCACAGTGCCAAGTTCCAGTCAGGAGGCATTTTCAGGGAAGGGTGGGCTTGGGTGGTCGCAGCTTCTTTATACAGTTTTGTCACAATGGGCAGAAAGTCCTTTAGAATGATATTTAAGCCATTAGCCATAACATTCCAGTCTCTCATGAGTCTCTCAGCTGTGAGGAGCAGCTGAGAGAGCAAGGGTGCTTTAGCCTAAAGAAGAGGAGGCCCACTCTAGCTAGTTTTGAGTAATATTTAAGCTACAGCTTTGTGTGTTCAAACTGTTATTAATATTCAGATTTTTAGCTCCAGGTTTCAGTATGATCTAACTTTGAATTGCACAAGGTAGCCCTATAGTTCAAATAAAGTCCAACTAGAGGCCTAACTATACTAGCTACTTACACCAAACAAGCACTTAGCTACTTTCAAGTAATGTAACATTTTTAGCACCAGAATATGCCTTGAATCTGCCATGAATTGGGTTGTGGATTTTCAGAGTTCCATTGTTGCTCCTTCCAGTTTTTTTGAGGCATTGTCGCTCACCTGCGACATTGTCCCTTGGAAATGGCGTCTGGATTGCCAAAGAAGACACCAACACCTCGTCTTTTGTCCAGGGAAGGGCTGAAGCCTAATGCTGTGAGTACCCACGGGGCTGTGTTAGGGCTGGCACTGCCCTGGTGTCCCTGCTCTCCCTGCCCCTGCTGTCCAGCAGTGCTGTGAAGCTGCAGAGCCCCTCCCCAGCCCTTTGTGCCGTGCTGCTGTTGCTGGGGCTGTCCTGGTGCAATAGGGAACACTGTGGGATGCTTCAGCTGTGTCTTGCCTGGCTGTGCCAGCAGAGCCGAGTGAAACCAATGTACAGCTGAAGCCCTGAGCATGTGTTCTGTCCCTTTCCCTTTGCCACAGGAATTCCTTCTGTCAGGCTGGGCACTCACCTGTGCTGCTCTGACCATCCTGCCCTTGGGCACCTGGGCATGTGGGCGGGGAAGCTCAAACTCTGCCCAAAGCCTTGAGAGCCACGGCTGGTCCCAGCTGGAAGAGCTCCCAAAGCAGCTGTTCTCTCCCAGCTCCTGTGTGGGCACAGATGCAGCCCTGCAGGCAGCGCTGGAGCCAGGGCCACAAAGGTCCCTTGCTGTCTGCAGCTCACTTGGCTGAAGATGCCCCACTGCTGAGGCTCTGTCAAGGAGATGCCTCTGATTTCTTCTGTGGAGGGCTCTGTCAGCCCAGACAGAGAAAACAATTAACAGGGAGAACTACAACCTGGACACATTCCTGTGCACCTCACTCTTGGTAAAGTGTTCCTTTCTTGCATCTCTTGGACTCATCCAGCAGCGATATCTCCTTGCTGTGAGTTCTGAGTGTTGTGCAGGGATGGAGTTCAGGCACTTCTGAGAGCTCCTCCCCATTCTCTGGAAAGGTCACTGCCTCAATCCAATGAAACGTGAGAGGAAACAAATGCCCAAAGAGCAGAAATCCCCAACCATGTCCCATCCAATCATGGAGAAGCCAATGGGACAGAGCCATATGGCTGGAGTATGTGTGTTCCACTCTGTATTATTAATTCACTGATGCTAAGTATTTCAGCAGGAAACTCCCAGGGCTTCCAGGACTGTCCTAGTGGCTGTGATCACAAGTTATTCACCAGTGCCACTTGTTCAAGAAAAGCCTTTCTGAACAAGCACAACTCTGAGGCTGTAGCTGGTTTACTTTTGCCTTTCAGCTGCTTCCCTCTAAGTTCCAGAGGGAGAAGTTTCTCAGCAGGAAGAAGGAGGCCAGCACTGGGGGGAGTCTTCTGCCCAGAATTGGCCCATTTCTAGACAGGAGTGAGACTCGCCCAAAGGTAGCCTTTACCTGCTCTTTTCCTTTCTGTTTCACATGAAGTTTGAAGAGGGTGTGTGTTTGTGACAGGCTTGCCTCCCGCAAAATACCTCAGTGTCCAGGTCGTGCTGTCATTGCAAGGTGCTGGGAGTGGTGGACTGGGAGTCCTGATGTGCACTAAGCCAACACAAATACCCTTTGCTGAAGCTTCTGGGTGTGCTGGAGTGCAGCTGCCATTGCTAAAACAATGGGAGGAAGGCTGGGGACACAGAGGCCCAAAATTGCCCTTTGCCATTCTCCTGCTGAAGGAGCCACCTCTTGCTTTGGTGTGGTCACCATCAAATGCTCGGGGCCACAGGATTCCCTCCAGAGTGGCAGCGTGGGCCTTTGAAGGCCAAGGGTCTGCAGGAATTCCTTCAGATTGAACAATACAAATTGCATTACTGCTTTGGGCTGAAACAATGTGTTGGACCCCGAGGGGGTGCTGGATTTTGCAGGCTGCCAGATGTCCAGGGGACTGGCTCTGGGCAGAGGGGCATGGATGTGCTTTATCTGGATCGGTGCCTACTCAGTGGTGTGTTTAAAGCGGTGTTTCTGGCAGGAGTAGCTCGGTATAAAGCACAGTCCAAAGGGGTAGGTTACTGAGGTGGGCTGTTGAGCAGGAAATTGGAAGCAAGAGACACGGAACACAATCCAGGTAAAGGATTGTCCTGGAGAGGAGCCTTGGGAACGCCTCAGGGAAGGGCACAGCTAAGGGCCAGTGTGCTGCAGCCACTCCCTTCAGCAGAATGTGTCTGCTGTGAAGTCACAGAAGAGACCTGCTTGCATCTCTGCAGTGACAGCAGTGTGGCTGGAGAAGGCAGACAAAGCAGGGCCGAATTTTCTCCAAGCAATGTCTCTGCTCCAGAAGCATTTGCTGTCGTGTCATTCCAGACATGCCTCTACAATGGCATGAAATAAGATCGCTGTAATGACACTTTTACCCAAGTTGCTGAGAAAATAACTGAAACTTATCCTCATTCAGCATTCACCTCACTTGTCTTTTTATTTTCAGCTCATTTGTCTTTTTATTTTTGCCTTTTCCTCTCTTTGGAACACACTAACTTTTAAGTACAATGAAAAGGAACAAAATCATCAAAGCAAAAGAAAAGTGTTTCTTAGTAAGGATTCAGCTGAGCTGGGGATGTCTCCCTCCCTGAGAGCCAAGCACACACACGCACCCTCTGAGAAAATGGCAATCTTTGTGTCCCCTTTGTACCCGGCTGGGGCGGTCCCTGTGCCCTTTGCCGTTGAATGGGTACTCAGGAGCTTCCATTCTCTACTGAGCACCAGCTTTTCTGTGCCCTACCTTCTCATCCTCCTTCCTTTTGGTCAGGTCTTCAACCCTGTCCCTCTCACTGTGACACTCAACAAACTAGCCTGAACAAATCCAAACCACAAACAACACAGAGAACCAACAAATTCCATTCTTTTGCTTCTTAACCTTTTGGCTTCAGCCAAATGTCACCTCATCTCTCACATCTCCTCTGGTCCTGTGCTGTTCTTCCTGATGTCTAAGTTCTAGAGCAAAAAAGATATTTGCAGTTGTGTGGGCCTCGGTTTCCCTGTCTCAGAGTAAAAGACATCCCAAATCCTTTCCCATGGAGTCTCTTGTAAATTCATGGGTTTTACTTACTCCATGAGTGCTCAGTCAGTGCCCCAGAGCTCTGTGACCACATGGGCACAGGGCTGTGTTTTAGGAAAGTGCTGCCTGGCATTCTGGAGAAAGAAACCTGGAGAAATCCATGCCAAAAGAGCAGCTTGGCTTGAGCCTGCTCTGTGTGGCCCAGCAGCTGTGGATCAGCTCAGAGCAGAGGTGGAGGAGCCACTGTTTGCCCAGTGTGGGCTGGGCAGACGTGCTCCCCAAGAGTCTGTACTTCACTGGGGATCAATGGAAGATTCTCCTGCATGAACCTTCCTCCCAGCAGCTGAAGCTCTCCCTGCTCTCTCTCCTCTCCAGCTGCTGTCAGCTGCCCCGAAACAGAGCTGGTTTGGGGTTTCCCCACCAGAGCTGGTATTTCAGAACTTCGTCGCTCGGGAGGTGTCTGAAATGGTGCTGTCTCTCATGAATAAGGACAAGGTAAGTGCTGGCACCCAGAGCTTTAAAACTGTGCTGGAAGAGGAGAGTGCTGTCATTCCCTCAGTGTACAGCAAAGCAAGTTATCTGCTGCAGCACATGCAGAAGAAAATGTCTCAGCACCTTCTTCTGCAAGATGGTGGAAATCTTCCTGTGCTGGGAATTGTCCCCTGGTTTTGGCCAGGTGTTGATGGTGTCTATTCCAAAGGAGTTTCCTTCTCTTGAAAGCTCTGGATTGACAGGAATGTTGAGGGCTGTACAGTTCATACCTGCTCTCAGTCTTTGCCTTGGGTCTATACCAAACCCTGTATGTCCTTGGTTAATCTTGGCTCCTGGTAGGAATCTCTGCCTCTCTCAGCCAGTTTGGCTCCCTTTGTGCAGCTCACAGGCAAAGCTCAGGAGTTGAGCCTTCTGCACTTTATGCTGGAATCACTTCTCATTAATGGCATTGGCCCTGCAGGAACTGTGTTCTGCAAGAGCCCTGCAATCAGAGTGATGGAGCAGAAGCAGTGAGAGGCCTTTAGGTGCCACTTGAGGCTCCTGCTCAGCTTCATCCAGCTCTGCTCAGCTTTTCCAAAAGCAACACGGTGCTCTGCTTTCCCTTTGCCGAAGGACAGCACATCCAAAGCCATGTGCTCCTGAAGGTTTCCACCTTCACCTGAAGAAATTGGGATTGTTTTGCAGTTTCCCAAGAGAGCTGAGAGGGAAAAAGTTGAAAAATGTCAGTTGTGTTCCACTGTAAAGAGGAAAACTTGAGACCATTTGAATTTCAGTCAGGGAAACATTTTCTCAAGTGAGGCTTGTGCCAAGAGTGGGCTGGTGGAAGGAGACAGGAGGGAGTCCAAATCATCTGGTTTAGACTTTTGGGGAGCATTTTGGTGCTCAGGGGTTGATGATATCAGTGTGCTAGAAAATGCATGTGTGCTGTGCATGAGTACCGCAGAGGGCAGAACCTGGCCTGCTGGCTGCAGGCAGGAATGCCCAGCAGCCCAGCTTGCCTGCACAGGCAGCAGGAAGCCCTGGAGAGCCAAGATTGGCTTTGCATACTGGAACCACACTGTCAGTCAGTGCTGGTCGTGTTTCTCCAGGCAGAAAATGCCTCTGAAGCCCCATGGTCAATAGACACGGCCTGTCTGTGTTTCTGTTACTTTTGGCAAGCTGGTTGCTCTCATGGTCTTATGATTCTTCCTTGCTGCTTTACTGCCCATTTAAATTCTCTTTGCCATCTCCTTGTTTTAGGGATTGTCTTGCTGTGTTCATTCCTTCTTTTGCTTTTCAGGTTTGCTTTTATTCCCAGTAAGACCACAGTGTTTGGTCTCCTGTCTTGCTGCTCTGCCTGCCTGACTGTATCCCCAGAAGGTCCCTACCCAAACCTGATCTGCTAGAAGGGAATTTCTTCCTTCCCCCACAGTAATGGGCTGGTTTGCTTTTAGGTAGCACATTCCCCCTCTGGAACATGACAACTTCATGGCTGTGTGCAGGCAGAAGCCAGCAGGTTTTTTGGCCTTGTTGAATATGCAGGTGACTCGGTTCAGGTGCTCTGTCTCCATCCTGCTGGTGCTGACCTGCTCGGCCCTTCCTTCCCAGCAGGCGCTGCCCTACTGCCCCTGGCCAAAATGCTGGAGCCAGAGAGAAGGGATTCAAGTTCAGCCTTGTGAATGATGTGCCTGTGCCTGCTCAGCTGAAAGTGCTTTGGAAAAGGGGCAAGGGAGGGATGTTAGCAGGGCATGGACAGGTCTCCTCTCGTCCTGTTTCCACAAGTGGCAAAATCATAATTTCATGTCTTTGCTGCAGATTCTTCACGTGGTGAAGGTCTCCATGGAGAGCTCACCTTACTTCCAGCTGGTGAGCTCCAGCGATGCGTACCGTGCCGTGCCGCCAGGCGCCTCTGCCCCTGTGCGCATCCGCTTCACCCCCAGCAAGAACAAGGTGAGGCTGGAGGGGCCAAAGCACACAAGGATCTCCACAGCCACTGTTTGCCCTGCACTCTGGCTCCAGCCCATTGCATGCTGTGAGCTGGGCTCCAGGGGTGGGCAGGCAGCCTGCAGCCAGTCACACCTTGGTACTGCTGGCAGGCACTGCAGGCAGGCCTGACAGGCTCTGCTTCCCCTCCCTGCACATTGCTGAACATTGCCAAAGGAAGATGCACAGGAAACAGGATGAAAATGACAGAGGGGTGTTGATAGATGTTGGGCCATCTCTAGGTCCAGTGGAAGGGGTTTCATTCTGATGGAAAACACCAGAGGAACAAAGAGGTCAGAGAGCTTTCCTCCTTCCTGGACTGCCAACAGCTTCCCTGCCTGCCCCTGGGCTGGAGCAAAGCCGGTGCTTTTTCACCCCCTCGGTTGTGCAGCCTTGCAGCTGTGCTGTCCCAGAGCACAAGTGAGCATGGCACAGCTGCAGGGCCAGGGCAGAGGATATGCTGTGCCCGTGAGCCCGACCTGGCACAGTCACACTGGGCTCTGGGTGCCCTTGGTCAGCAGGAGGTTGCTGAGCTGCAGGGCACTTGGACACCTGCCTGCAGGAGCTGGTGCAGGGCAGGTACAAGCTGCAGGCAGAGCTGTGAGCCCAGAGCCCATGGCAGTGACACTGCTGGGGCTCTGTATTCATGCCTGTCCCTGTGCTTGCTCTGTCAGCTGGCACCCATTCCGTGCCAAAGGTGCTTTTGTGGGGAGGTTTGCACAGCAGTGCTGAGGCCCTGGCAAGTCTGATCTCAGTGCTGGGATCTGGAGGGTTCATGTTCTGATCTGGAGGCTTGTTCATACAGAAGGGTTGAGGGCATGGCATGGAAGGAAGGAAGCCTTGCAGGGAAACAAAGAGAGGCCCTTTCCAACAGCATCCTGCTACCTCTTAGCACTGTTCTTCTCCTGACTTGGTTGGACAGGCAAAGTTAGAGGGGAGTTGTGAGCCAACTGATGTTTCTGCACCAGGCCAGAGGTGCAGGATGTCTTTGGGTGCAGCTGTTTTCTCCTCTTCCTTTTGCTGCTTAGAGTCAGTGGAACACTTTGTCCTATTCTCAGACAGTGGGAATATAGAAGCCTAAAGAGCAATGTCCTGCGTTCCCCAGCTCCATGTTGCTTAGAAGAGGCTTAGGAATTCTTTAACATCAATAAAGTTTAGAGTAAAAATGATGGTGGCCTAGGGCTGTTATCTGTATGACCCAAGTGACACAAGAGCTTAATGCCACTGAGACAGATTTTGCAAAGTGCACTGGTGCCTTTAAAATGTGACATAGTAGTAGAACTTAGTGTTCATTTGAGGGTGCAATAGGTAAATTGATGCCCTTGAAGGGGTATAGGAAATGGTTTTTCTTGTGCCATGGGGATAGCACTAAATGTGCTGTGCTGAGCCAGTTTCTTTTCCTGCAGGATTATTGCCACGAGCTGGTGTGCCTGACTGCCAGGGAAAGGATCGTTGTGCCAATTCGGGCCATTGGTGCCCGAGCTGTGCTGGACTTCCCTGCCCAGCTGGACTTCTCCAAGTGTCCAGTCAAGGTCAGCACCCAGCAGACTCTGCTGGTGCGCAATGTCGGTGCCCGGGCAGCTCGGTACCAGCTGAGCACCCAGAGGTGAGGCAGCTCATCTGTCCCTGTGCAAACACCTTTGGGTGAGAGCGGAGTTGGGAAAAAGCTACAGAAGGAACCAAGCATCGGATCTGCTGCCCGGCAGCCTGGCTGGGAGTGAGCAGGATGGAAGGCATCTGCTCTTGCTTTCAGTGGCCTTGCAGCTTTCTCTGTCCCAGATTTCCTGGAGGCTGCTGGAACATGTTGGGAGCTGGCTTGCACCCTGCTGAGCACAAGCAGCTTCTGAAATGCTTCCTCAGCACTGTCAGCCAAGCAGAGCCATTCTCTGGGAGGCCACAGGCACGTGGCTTTGCAGTGGTCCTTGAGGGGGCCTGTGGAAATCATCTGAGCAAACACACTGCTCAAAGCAAGAGCAGTGTCTGGGGATTGCAAGGTGCCATTGGGAGACATGGACCTGTCTTTAGATGCCATACAAGAAAACAAACATGTCAATGGACCTAGTTATAAAAGCAGAAGAAAACAACCTTTTAAAACCCCCTCCATACCTTAACTTTTCTGCCTGTCAGGTGCAGTAGTGATTCATTGAGAGGATGGATCTCAATCCCACCTGAACACCCAGCAAGGCCCCCAGGGCTTTGCAGATGGGCCAGCCTGGCTGATTCTGCAGTACTAGCAGTGTTTGTAAAACCTTGTGTGAATAATCCATGCCAGATGGGCAGCAGCAGCCTCAGCTCACCTCTCATGGCCATGCTGTGGGGCACAAGCTGTGCCCCCAGCTCCTGTGCACAGAGGGCTCTGGTGCCTCCTTTGCACAGCCAGCAAAGGGCTGATGTGGGAGTCAGGAACTGTGCAGCAGGAGCTGTGCCAAGGACTGGGGCACCATCCCGTGGGCTGGTGCCATGGCAAGAGACAATCCTGGCCCAGCCAAAGGGAGAAGGGCTGATCATAGGGGAGGCAGAGCTCAGTGCTCAGCACCACAGCAGCGTGAGGCCTTGTCCCTGCCAGCCTGAGCCATGTGCTGCCAGGATAATGCAGTGGAAGCTGGAGAGCTGGTGCTGCCTTCTCTGCAGCTTTGGAGCTGGGCTGCTGCTCTTGGGAGGCACTGGCTCAAGGCAGTGAAGAAATGAAAGCAATCTGCACTGGATGATGCCAATGAGATAAGGGAGATGGGTAAAGAAGAACAAGGAAGCGATTCCTTAGCAAGAGAAAAGTGGTGTGCAGGTGCGCCCATAGTGGAGAAACAATGACGCTGCCTTTGTTTTTGGAGAAAAAGTGTGCTTTTTTCATTTGGAAATCAAGAGGGAACCTTTCACCATCAAATAATTGATTCTCCTCTGTCCCTCCCCCAAAGTGGCCATGGGCTGTTTCTGCATCAGCAGCTTTCTCCTTGAGCAGGGGCAGGTGTCTCTTGTTGAGATGTGCAGAGCAGGGCCAGGGTCAGTCCTGTGAATACAATAGAGGACACAGGTCACTGGTTCTTGATTTTGAACCAAAAGGCAGAGTGGGCACTGATTGGCATCAACCATGAAATCAACTGGTGAATGTTGTGCAGCTTCAAGTGCTGATTTCAGTGGATGTTGGTGGCTTTTGGAGTGTGTCTGCTGAGTTCAAGGACAGGTGAGGTGCTGTGCTTGATTCAGGACAGCCAAGTTTGGTTGTTGAAGCTCTTGCTCTTGGCTGTGCCAGCTGGTGCACTGCTGACAAGCTGGTCCTTTCCTTTAGGATTCATCTGTGCCCTGGGTAGAATTGTTGCTGCTCTTTTCAAAGGATGTTTGGGAATGCCCTGCATTCGTGTCTCAGAAAAGTGTCTGTAATGATTGTGTGGGTCAAACTGTCTTGAGAAAGCTCCCCCATGGGAACAGCAGTTGCTGCTCAGAGGGAGCAAAGCAGGGAAGCTGTGGCTGGAAGGGCTGCTTACAGAAGCTTGTGGGGACACCTTATGTCCATGCCATTGCAGATGGGGAAATTGAGGCACGGAGCCATGTCTGGGTGTGTGTTCAGGGTCCTTCATGGGACCCCCAGCAACCCAGGGGCTTCTCCTGCCTGCCCTGTGCCGAGAGCCCATCAGGGGCTGTTGGCTGCTGCCCCTTGGCTTGAGCTGCCTCCTGTGCCCAGGGCCCTGTGCTGAGCACACGGGGCTGGGTTGGTTGGAAACCCAGGGTGTCCTGAGCCCAGGTTTTGTGCCCCCGAGCCATGACAGCTGGACCTTTGCAATGCCTTTAACTGAGCCATTGCCTGCTCTGTCCTCGGCCTGCAGGGGCAGCGTCACTGCACCGAGTTTACACTTCGACCTCGCTGAGCTCGACTTCGGGGACATCTCCTTTGGTGAGTGTTCCCTGGGCTGGGACACAGCCTCAGGGATCTGTGCCTTCCAACACAAAAGCATCCCTTGCTCCTGCTCTGCCCCAGCAGCCTCTTCAGGCTGTGAACTGCAGGGCTGCTGCTGCCTCAGGGGGCATTTTGCTATTGTGAGATCCCATGGAAGCAAGGAATAGAAAGGCAGTATTTTCTGGTGTCTCTGTGCTGTTTTAAAAGACAGATGTCTGCCAAGGAAGGTGGGAATCTTCCTGCAATGGAAAGATGAGCCCCTCCCTCCAAATGCTTATCCCTTTAAAGTGACAGGGGTCCCAGGCAAAACTGTGGGAAAAGAAATAACAGTTCTTTGCTAGACTATCTCAGGACAGCACAGACAAGAAGGCAAGAACAGACATTTCCCAAATGCCAAGTCCTGTTTTTCCCCTTTGGTGGAGTTCTGGTGACAGCAGGAGGAGCTGTGGGCTCTGGCAGGGCAGGGATCTCCCCCAGCCGGTGCGGGAAGGGAAGGGAAGGAGGAAATGCTCCTTTTGCAGAGCCCCAGAGGGCAGGGGATGTGGGCAGTGCCCAGCAGCAGCAGCAGCAGCGGGGCAGGCAGGCAGGGTCGGTGCCAGCGCTGAGCTGCAGCCAGGGCAGCCCCGGCCGAGCACAAACCTCCCGCAGCAGCAGCGGCCGAGCTGCGATCCCCGAGCGGGAGGAAGGGAAGCTCCGCTCCCTGCCCAGCCTCAGCTCCCACTGCACAGCCGCCCACGGCATCACGCCACAACTCCCAAAAACCCCCAAGGGAAAAGCCCAGCCCAGGGCCAAAACCCCCCAGAACCCCTATCCCCCTTCCCAGACCAAGGGCAACACTCACGGCCAAGCCTAAGGCCAGAGCAATGAAGTTCATGAACTTCTGAAGGAAAGTCATTGCCTTTTTGAGCTGCTTCTTCCCCAGCCTGCATCACCACGGAGGCGCTTGTCAAGTTGCCTTTGGAAGGAATGAAACACGATAGGCAAGAGATGGAAATATGGTTCTGAAGCAGGAGATAGATCTAGCTGAATCCAATTTCATTCCTAAGGGCTCTTAGGCTGAAGGCAGCTGTTGTATCTTTGCTTCTTTGTACCTGTTGACTGTTTTCTGCATGTGCTGGCCTCAGTCTCGTTGGAGGTTTTGACATCTGGGTTTGTCCTTTTTGTGCCTCTCTTGCCTCCCTGCTGGAGTCCCTGCTGGAGCTGGCAGTGGTCACTTGGATGGGCACAGAGAAGCTCTGGGCTGCAGTTGTTTTTTCTCCCCATCTGTGTCCCAGATGCTCTTGGTGAGCAGGCCTGGGGAGAAGTCTCCTCCCCACAGAGCTGGCAAGCCCAGCCAGATGTGCAGTGCAGAGCAGGCTGTGGCTGCTCTGTGCGCTCTGCAGGACATCCCCACCATGAGTGGCTGTATCTCTGGCTTTGCAGGATGGAAAGCAAATCTCAGAGCCAAAGTGGGGTAAACCCTTGCAGGCAGCACTCTCAGTGAGCAGCATGGCTGTGATGTCCCTGTTTGTTGGGTGAGGTGGGACCTGGTTCCTAATTGCTAATCTCAAAGCAAGGCTTGGCTGTGCCCCAGTTGAGTGGGCTCTGAGCTGTCATGTGCTCAGTCTGTTTGGCCCAAAGCAAGAGATGCCTTAAGGATCCTGCAGAGAGAAGCTGCATTAGGGTGCTTTGCCTCACGTTCTAGTTCCTGATTCCATCCTCACTTTCTTTTGCTGTAGTTTCTTCTCACTGACAACTCACTCTTTATATGTCTTGAAAAAGGTGGGAGTGTTGGCAGGCTGAGCAGGGAATTGGACAGCTTGAATTCTCAGAGTAAATGCTGAGTCTGGGTGCACACTCATCACTCAGAGAGACCTGGTGCTGGTTTGGGGCAGGTGAGGGAGCTCGTCCCCATCACGAATAGAGAATCTAGCAGCGTTCAGCAGGGTTAGGAGTGGGCATTTTCAGGGCTGCAGTCAATCTGTGTCAAAGGGAACTAAGTGATGAATAATTCCTCACGCAGCTTCTGGGTGAGCTGTAGTTCATATAATAAAGAGCTCAACTCCAATCCCACTTTGATCCTGCCAGGATCTTGCCCCCAGGATCGTGCCCTGCTGGGTGCCTGAATGGATGTTTGTGTCCTTGCCCAGGCTTTCCCTACACGCAGCGCTGCCGCCTCACCAACAGCTCCGCGGTGCCCCTGACGTTCCAGCTCCGCATGTCGGACGATGGCACGCAGCCGGCTGTGGACAGCGTGGATCAGATCCGCAGGGACACCGACCCAGCCTGGAGCAAGGGAATCCATTTCCATGTGGAGCCCAGGGAGTTCACCATCAATCCCAGCCAAGGCACCATCCTCCCCCAGGGACACCAGGACATCGAGGTACAGCAAGAGCCCGGCCACAGCCGCTGCAGCACCAGGGCTGGAGCTGCACTGCAGGGTGGGAGGGCTTTAGCTCTGGTGCCAGCTTGGAGCATCCTGGCACTGAGAGATCTGCACTGCTGGGAGGCCTCTGCTAGCTGGCTTACTCGAGATGTTCCTCAAGGAGCACTGTTTGCTTTCCAAAATCATATGCTGAGCTCACAGACCTTATGGTCAAGGCCTGAAGCCATTCTTGTGTTTTTGAGAGCGACTGATTTGATTGCAATGGGGCAGAGCAAGGATGAGGGCAGAAGGTGGCTGTTAGAGAGATGTCATTGTATCAAGCAGTGAGCTTTTCTTCTTGGTCTCATTTCCCCCCTCCTGGGGAGCAGAATGATTTGTGTTCACTGCAGGAAGCTCCAGTGGAGACAAAACATCTGCAGCCATGTGTAGCGGTTCAAATTTATTGTATTGATTCCTTTTTAAGTGGTTTGTTCTCTGGTACCCCGTGAGTGGGTTTACCCCTGGGTTTTACCCTCCCTCAAAGCTGTCCCTCATGCCATTCCCTGCCCCTTGTTCCAGCTCTTTCCCTGCTGTCAAACCCAGCCCCTTTTGTTCCCCAACCTTCTTTGCCAATTTAACCTGGAGCCAATCCCTGTCTGAACACCCCTTTGGAATTCCCCTATTCCTGGAGGCCCCATTGGCCCATGTGAGCCATCCTCCCCACCTTCTTACCCAAAGTGGCTCCAGACACTTGATGTAATCCCCTCAGTGCTCCCCTGAGGATTCCCTTTCGGTTTGCTGTTTGTATCTACCCCCTGCTTTGTGTCTGTACAAAATTCCTTACACAGGAGTGTGCAGGGCTCTTTTGGCTCTGATCCTTTTGCTTGGAATAAACCCTTTCCTGTGGAACTTCAAGACAGAGATCCTTCTCCTTTCTCCTCTGCCTGGTCCCTGTGGTGGCTTGTCTCTTGTGGTGTAGAGCAAGAGGCTCTGAGGGTTCTGCCTGTGGTCAATGCCCACCCTGGGGCAGTTCTGAGGGTTCTGCCTGTGGTCAATGCCCACCCTGGGGCAGTTCCCCACTCCTGATGTGGGGCTGGAGTTCTCAGAGCCAGCCCGGGCTCGGTGTCCCAGGGCAGCCATGAACTGCCCAGCACCTGCTGGACCACACTTTGCCGTCAGCCTCCTGCTGTAAAGCTGAACTCATTGTGGTCAAGTCAGATTTCCTCTGCATGGATGTCTTTGTAGTCAGATGAGAAATTGGCCCCTTAATTTGAATGCAGTGGTGCATGGAGCTGTAGTCTAATGTTTTAATGTAGCTGACCTGTGCCCTGATAGCAAGGTGTGTTTAACAAATCTGGTATTGGCAGAAGGCTTTTGTTACACTGAGACTGTGCTCTACACATGGAGCAGTAGAAGAATTAAGGGCAAATCCTCCCTCAGGAACTGGAGGATATCACCCGTGGGTAATGAGCTTTTGGAAGGAAGAATTGACTGTTCTTCTCTTCCACCAGGTGACCCTGTGCTCCAACACGGTGATGGATTTCTACCGGAGATTGCTGGTGGACCTGGAGGGTATTGGCAAGGGAGTGGCAGCCCTGATCATCACAGCCAGGTAGCAGCCCTTGCCTGGCCTCCCCCAGGCACTGCCTTGCCCAGGCTGTGCTGGCTGCAGCTGCCAAGGAGAAGGGCTGCTGAATGCCCTCATGTTGTGCCAGCTGGACACGAGAACAGCAGTGCTTGGGCAGCAGCCCGTGGTGAAAAGCACATTTGCTCACAGCCCAGCACGGTCCTGGGCCCTCTTCTAAAGGCACCAGGAAAGATATCATTGATTGGCCTTGTTTTTGGTGCTTGAGGTGGAACAAATTTCCCGAGGGCCTCCTCTCCTTCTGGCTGCAAGAGGTGGAGTTGTGCTGGTTGTGAGCACCGTGCACTGGTTTGGGCCACACCACGCAGCTGCTGAGAGTCAGGCTCTGGCTCTGTCCATGAGGGCACATGGCAGGGGGGAAGTGGCTCCCAGCAAGAGTGGGGAGGGCAAGGTCTGACAAGGGGAAAGCAGCCTTTGATGTGGCAGGTCAGCTCCAGTTTTTGTCCTTCCCTGTGCATCCCATTTTGAGCTTTAATGTTGTCAGAGTTGAGAGCAAAAGTGGTTGTTGCTGCAGCAGAATTCCATGGTCCTGTGCTGCTGTGGGTGTCAGTGTGATGCCCAGAGGGATGCAGCTCCCTGGTGCTGTTCCCTGTGGCAGGCAGAGCCATCCAGGCAGTGCCTGGGCTGCCATTGTGTACAGCAGGTGGAGCTGGGGCCAGGCAGTGCCTGGAGCTGTGCATTGAAGGAGCCAGGGAGCTGCAGGGCCTGGCAGGGGCTGATCAGCCCCTCTTGTGGGGCAGCTGCTGTCTTGTGCCCTCCAGGGCTGGGGCAAAGAGCTGAGTTCCCAGGCAGGGCAACAGCACCATGGCAGAGAGGGGAGTCATTTTTACTGAGACCCTGGAGCTGTGTGTCCCTTGAGCCTTAGGGAGAACTGATCCTTGTTGAGTCATTTTTACTGAGACGCTGGAGCTGTGTGTTCCTTGAGCCTTAGCGAGCACTGATCCTTGTTGAGTCATTTTTACTGAGACGCTGGAGCTGTGTGTTCCTTGAGCCTTAGCGAGCACTGATCCTTGTTGGGAAGGCTCCCCCAGAGCTCGTGGGTCACTGGCACTGTTCCAGGAGTCCTTGCAAGCCTTCTTGGGCAAAGGAGGGGCTGAGGCAGCTGTGGGGCAAAGTGCTCTGCCTGGGGCCCTTGGCAGCCTCTGGGTGCTGCCTCTCAGGGTTTGCCCCTCCTTGACAAGACATGTTGGAGTGGGAAGAGGTAGAAGGCAATTTATCCCTGTAGGGCACTTCAATGTGAATTTGACAGTGACCAATGTGTTCTGCTCCATTTCACAGTCTTTGGGGGTAGGCATTCTCCATTCTCTCAGTATCTCTGATTGTTCTGGGGTCATCTCTTTGCCCAGATGTCTCGTTCCTGAGCTCCAAGTGTCCTCCCCCCAAGTGCTGCTGTGTGATGAGTGCCACCTGAAGGTGCCTTATGAGACGAAGATCCTCATTAGGAATCCCAGCCACCTTCCTGGCTGCTACGGGCTTATTCCCCAGGTTTGGCATCACATCCACCTCCTCCTGTCAAATATTCCTGAAGAGATTATTAGGGGAAAAAAGGGTTTGGATAAGACCTTGCTGGTTTCTATTTAGTCTTAAAGATCTGCTGAGAACAGGATCCTACCCAACTGTAAACTTTAGGAGGCAGTTAAGCTCCTGAGGAAACAGCTGATGTTCTAGTCCTCAGGGTGTTTTCCTGTGGGAGATCTTAGAGGGTTGTGAAAAGCTGCTGCACCCATAGACAGCAGTGCCTGTGCTGGCAGCCTCCTTGCAGGATCCCCTGGGAGTGCTAAACCTACAATTCTTGCATCTTGTTTGTGCCTTTGACCTTTGTCCTGGGGAGTTTTAAAGGTGTGTGTAAGTTGCTGTTGTGGTGGATGTTAAGGAGCCTAAAGTTTCTTGAGAGGTCCCTCTGAATCTGCATTTCATTGTGTCCCTTCCAGAAACGCACGGAGGACTCTGCTGTGCTCTACTCCAGCCCCAAGCCCTGTGGGATTGTGCAGCCCCAGAGCACAGCAGAGATCCCAGTTGTGGTGGCAGTGCAGGCCCTGGGCGCTCATCGCACCGACGTTCTCATCGGCGTGTTCGGGGATGAGAGAAACCCCCTGGTGAGGGCAAGGGGAGATGTGAGCCTGTGTGCAGCTGCTCCTGGCAGGGTGCACAGGGACAGGGATTCTGCCGGGGACAACAGGCACAGGCTGCTGGGGAGAAGGACAGGAGGGATGGGGGCACAAACAGCTCCTGCCTTAGAGGTGGGAATCTCAGTGTCTGACACAGAATGGAGTTGGGCTAAGCTGGAATCCAGGGGCATTTGAGTTCATTATTCTTTCAAATGCTGTTAACTTTGGAAACATCTGTTTGAAAATGTCATCTCTCTGAGCACAAAAGAGGATGTCAGAAGTCTTCTAGGAACCTTGAGCTTTCTGTAAAAGAAATGAAAGCTGGCATTTGAAGAGTGTTTGCAAGGACTGAAACTTCGATTAAAACATATGGAAATGGCAATGCCAAATTCCTTGGATGGCACCAACCATCTGAACCCAAGCCATTGTGGCACTGCCTGTAAATCAGTGAACAGGAAGGAAAGGCAATGCAGGCTGTGCCAGGGAGCCTGAAGTTTGACCAAACAGTTGCTTTTAACTATCAGGCTGCTTCTCTTAAAGAGGAGGGTTTCTCCCCACCAGAAGAACCAGTTGTTTAACTGTCAGGCTGGTCTTACCTAGAGATTTCTTGCAAAGATAAAAGCTTTTGGACAATAATTTTTAGTTTGAAAGGTTCTCTTACCTTAATCCTTTTCGATTTGGAGGTGAACATGTAATTTTCTTTTTCCCCAAAAGCCCAGCATTTCAGCTGGAGAGTGGTAGCTGTCCCTAAAGAAATAACTTGAGCAGGGTTGAGCTGTTGAAGGTTTTTTAGGTTTGTCTGTTGTGGTTTGTTTTGGGGATTTTAAAATCTTTCTTGCTTGCTTCCTGGAACAGAGAGCACAATTACGGAGCTCAGGACGGCTGGCAGAAATCTCCCCAAGCCCAAGGCTGGCAGAGCTTGGCAGGATCCCAGCACCACAGCCTGTGTATGTATGGATGGAAGGATGGATGGATGGGGAATGCGACCTGAGTCACCTGGGAGTGTTGGAAAATGTCAACCAACCCCCCAGCGGTGTCAGGGGAACATTCCTGATAAATCCCTGGTGGAGCTGCAGAGTTTCTGGCCTTGGGCACTGGGTGGGCTGTGCTGGCTGAGCACTGGCTGGGTCTGCCCCTCGGTGTCTCAAATCTCACCTTTTTGCTGCCTTCTCAGTCTTTTCCTCTCCCACTGTGCTTTTTGCACCCCCACTGGGTGTTAATGCCTGTCCTCTGTAGTTGCTCAATGCAAGCAGTTGCAGCTGCTGCAGCACCTCAGTGTCATCCCTGGGCTGCCTTTAGAACAGACCTGCCCCAGCCTGGATTGGGAAGGGCTGGATCAAACCATTTCTCAGTTCAACGTGTCAGCACTCAGCCAGGGGCTGCATCCTGGCCAGGAGCTGCTTGTGCAGGTGTCCCTCCCTCCCTCCCACTGCAGGTCCCTGTTCATAGTTATTTATTTTCCAGAGATGAGCTCCACCCACCTAAATTCAAACCCCAGCCACCAAAGGAGAGGAGAACCAGTCTGGAATCCCCGGGAACTCGATGGAGGCACTTCAGGACTGGAAAGGTGGAGGCAGCCAGAGCCCTGAAAGAAGTGCAGGATTTTACCCACTCTTCAGGAGCAGAGATAGATTTTCTTGTACACCTACTGCTTGCTTTGCCTCCCCAGCCTGCCAGCACCAAGTCCTGCTCATGCTGAGCTCCCTTTTTGCTGCCCTGCTGTGCTGTGCCCTGACAGTGGGCTGGGCAGCAGGGCCAGTGGCTGGACATGGGCTGAGGGGGAGGGAGAAATACGAGAGTTTTCCTGGAAGAAGCTGACTCAGATCCTACAGGCCTGTGCTGAGTGTGGGATTTTTTGCCTTGTTTCCTTCCCCATGTAAGATGAGGCTTTTCTCTGCATCATAATGGTAACACCCCAGCTTCCTTCCCAGAGCAAGCTGGGATGATTCTGATCTCCATGGAGCCTCTTCCCAAGGCAGCCAGACTCCCTGTTTGCAGGGCTCTGCTTTCACCCAGAGCTGCTATTGCACTGCTGGCCCTGGAGCTGTCTGACTAAGGGAGACTTTGCAGGGGGCTGTCTCTTCCTCCCAGCATAGAAAATGGCATGTTTTTTGGGTGCCAGCACCAACTCCTGAGCACCCTCACCTCCCTCGAGGCTTGGAGGGATTCAGATGCTCTCTGGACGTGGCTCACACTCCCCTGGGAGCGGAGAAGGAGAGAGGGAATCTGTCTCCCTTGCCCATTGTCAGTGTGGCAAGCAGGGCTGGAGCTGCCAGTGCCACTGGGGGCCCTCAGCATTGGCCACAGAGGGGCCTCCCATCCCTGCAGGCCATCACAAAGTGCTGCTGGAGCAGCTGCTTGTTGGAGAGGCCGTGCAGGACACGTTGTGGGGCTGCCCAAGGACGCTGTGCGGCACCTGTGGAGGGCACTGCTCCCCCTGGAACTCTTCAGGTGCTCCACAGGAAATTTTTGCAGGAGCTTTTGCTGTAGCACCTTGAGAAAGAAGCATTTAAATCAGAGGGAGGGGAAGAGCCTCAGGAGTCAGATGAGCTGGGCTGGACTCCTTCCCTCAGCTCCAAGAGCTCTCACTCTGAGTCTCCTCCTTTTCTAAAAGCAGGAAGTTTTGAAACTTTTTAAAGGCAACTTGGGCATCAGAGAGAATTTCTACTGCCAGGAGCCATCCCAGTTCACTTTCATGTCATGTACTAATTAATGCATTGACCCGTGAGTATGGGAGAAGATTTTCCCCATGGTCCCTGCACTGGTCAATGGCATGGATGCAGGATGAGGTGAGGGTGATTCTGGCAGTGTTTGGGGAATAGGCCCCTCTGGCTACAGCGGCCCTTTGCTCCAAGATGCTCTTCTGCCTCCATTTCCATGCTCAACACCTCAATCTCTCCTGTCTTCCATCCAGGCTTTCAGTAACCTGCCACTGCCAGGTGTGCTGCAGCCAGGAGAGAGCCAGCAGGTCTCCTCCACCTTCTCTGGCCAGCTCACCACCACCTGCAATGTCCCGGAGCTGTGCCACATGGAGGGAGGCTCCACCTTCGACGTGCTGGTGCCCAGGGCGGCCTCACATGTCAGCTCCTCCCTGAGCCCCCAGGAGATCAACTGTGGCTCACAGGCCCCTCTCAGGGACAGGTGAGTCAGCCTTCCGTGGGTTCCTGCTCTGCCATGGGTTATTGTCCCTGCAGGGCTTCCCTGCTCCAAGGCCTCTGAGCTCAGAGGAGCTGCACAGCAAAGGCCAGCAGCAACACAGGGTTGGCCACTCAGCTCCCTGGCTGCCAAGAGAGGAAGGACCTTCTTCTGTTGAGACAGAACCTCTTCTTCTCTATTTGAGTGCTGAGCCCTGCTGGCTTAGCTGCTGTCTGCAGGGAGCTGGGCTCTGGGCTTGCCTTGGCACCGCTTCTAGAGGTGTCTTAAAGTCCATGGTGTTGAGTGGCATCTTCTTCATCATCTGCCTTCTTCACCAGAACAGTGGGATTGTGGTATGGGCAGGCGTGGGGCACAGAGCAAACCTTGCTTTGGGTCCTGCTCCTGCCACAGATGAAGTCCTTGCAATGCTGACCTGCCAGGGTTCTCCTTATGGTGGGACAGCAGCCAGAAAGGCTCCTGTCCTTTAGGCTCCCCTGCAGCTGCAGCCGTAGGCAAGCACAGGAGAAGCTCAGCTCCAGCAAGGCAGCCAGCTCAGGACACACAGGCCAAGTGTGGAGCTGGGAGTGGAGGCTGCTTAAAGCAAGCCTGTGCAGCAGGACTTCTTCAGGCCAGGCTGAAGTTGGTTTCATGGGGAGGAGGTGGATGAGGCTGCTTCCAATGGTTTCCATGGCAGCCAGCACTGGTTTGTTTGGTCCCAGCTGGGTACCAGCAGAAAATCTGGCTGACAAGAGCCTGTCTTGCAGGAGAGGAGTTCCTGCAGCCTTTGCTTTCTGAATGATAGGATTGTTCTCATGAAGGAGCAGGCTAGGAGTCGTTAAAACTGAAGATCATGGACAGAGACTCTAACTAATTAAAGTTAGATTGTGGCATGTTTATTAACACCAGCGGGTGGCACCAGAGCCGTCCCTAAAAGGCGTGACCGCACTGTCCAAGGTTCTTTGCCCTCTCTTTATTTCCCAAGATCTTACATACAATACATCTGCACAACCCCAGCACCTCCCATCCCTGCTCTGTATTCAAATGATGTCATTGGTCCTTCACTCCTGTGCAATTCTTCCCTTGAACTGGGTCAATGGTCTCGAAGTGGGTCAGTGGTCTTTATCAGGTCTCTGTGACCCTCTGGCACCATCCAAGGTCCCCAACTTAGTGATTGATTGACATCAAGCCCAGGTGCTAACCATTGTTCTACTCGTTTCAAGATGTTCTTATACCAGTTCACTTCCTCCACTTCCCTCTAGGAAGATGCTCCTAATGGTAAACAATAGAACAATCAGCTCCAGCTTAAGCATCTCATAGTCATTAACCTATGGTCTGCCTGTCTAACCTACATCCTGATCAATGGGAATTGCTTCTAACCCTCAGCTGAAATCTGAACTCTTTAAAATCATGCCTCAGCTATGCCCAGGGAGAAGGGGGCTGAATGAGCTGAGTAAGAACTGTAGGAGAGCTAAGCAGATGTCAGCAGTCTGTGCTCTGCTTTAAAGTGGGAAGCCAAGAGACAAAGGGCGTTTCCAGGCACCAGCGCAGAGCTGCTGGATCAGCCTTTGGCAGGGGCTGGAGGGGTCTGGCTGTGCCTTCAGAGGGAGCTTGCACAGCCAACACCTTATGATGGCAAAGCTCAGGTTTGGCTGGTCCTGGAGGTCCCCTTCCACCAATGCCCTCACTTGGGATGTTCCCAGCCTCTGTGGGTTGAGGAGAATTCACGGAAATGGCCTCAGGGTCAGGGAATGAAGTGCAGGGCCAGCCAGGACTAGGGAGCCCAAGGTTCTGCTGGGACTCTCAGCCATGTTTCCTATTTTGTCTGCAGAAGGGAGCTGAAGGAGCCAACTCAAAAGGTCAAGGAGGAGGCAAAAGCCCTAGAGGAGGAAGACAGGAGGAAGGAGGAAGAGATGCTGAAGAAGGGAAAGAAGAGTGTCTCTGTTGGGAAGCAACCTCCAATACCAGCAAAGGGGAAAACCAAGACCCGAGAGAATATGGAAACCGAAATCCCAAAAAAGAAAACCAAAATCCCAGAGAGGAAGGAAATCAAAATCCCAGAGAAGAAGGAAAGCAAAGCATCAGAAGGGAAGAAAATGAAAGCATCAGAGAAGAAGGACACCAAAGCATCAGAGAGGAAGGAAAGCAAAATCCCAGAGAAGAAGGAAGCCAAAATCTCAGAGTAGAAGGAAGCCAAAGACCCAAAGAAGGAGGAACCCGAAGCCGTCAAGAAGGGGGGAACTGAAATCCCAAAGGACTAAGCTAAGATGGAGAAGAACTCTTTGTTCATACAACTCATTTTACACAGTTTAACAGACCTTGTGTGCACCTTTAGTTCGTTCATAGATTTCTTACTATTGGTTAATAAAATAGATTTTACTTGTGCATCTAATCTCTCTATTGTATTGTTTACGTCTTCACTGATTCTCATGGGACAAATCCCTTGTTATTCCAGGTGCGTTTGTTTTTCACCCTCAGAATAGAATGGTCACAAAGTCTCATTCTCAAAATAGCTTCACATGGGAACTTGTAACTGCTTAGTTGCACTCAGAAGAGATGATAGGCCAGCTATTGATATGGCCGAACAAGGCTTCATGTCAAAAGGCCTTTCTTTTATCATTATTCTACCTGTCTATGACATCTCCCGTGGTGTCCTTGGACCCAAATTGTCACAACTGACCCATGGTTCCATGAGGTTCCCCAGTGTCACCGTGGTGTCCTTGGACCCACATTGTCACAACTGACCCAAGGTTCCATGAGGTTCCCCTGTGTCACCATGGTCACTGTCAGAGGCTGGATGAGATCAATGTCCTGAAACACCGTGGGATGAGCTGTCACTCAGTCACACAGTGGGGACAGCACTAACCCAGCCCTGATTGCCTGTGCGATCAGAAATCCCACCTGGGGGAGTCTCACAAGGGCCCGGGGGCTTAAAAACACAGAGCACAAGGTGAGCCCCTGGTATGGACTCTGCCTTCTCCTGGGGTTTGTGTCCCACCCACACTGGAACCCTAGGAGCTGTTAGTCATATGTGTGTCTTTCTATAGAGCTTCTGTCTTTCTGTCTCTCTCTTTCTTCTCCTTCTAATGCTCTTTGTATGGAACATTTTTGGATACCCTAACAGCTTACGTGTTTTCACGTTTCCAGGATAAATGGGCTAAGTTAATGAAGTTACTGCTATGATAAGTGTTTTATGTGTAATTTGATATTGCATTAAATACTCTTCCAAAGTTCTTGATTTTTTGCACTTTGCCAGTAGAATTTTGTGTCATTTTGACCTCTTACGAATATCTGCCTGGTGTTTCTCCTGTGCACCAAACTCGAGTAAAGGTGGTAGATGAATTGGTGAGTTGGCACACAAACCCCGAACGGAGCTCCGGGTGCATGGAGAATCGGGGCGGTGTGAGTCGCGCACAATCCCTGCAGTGGGGGGACACGGGTCCCTAGCGGGGTTTAGGGTGCCCCAAGTCCAGCAGCAGCACTGAGTACACCCAAGAGGGCCTCAGTGCCCAGGGTGGGACGGCGGTGCTGGGGGTTCAGCGTGCCGCGGGTCAGGTAGAAACCTTAAACCCACTGGAGGCCCCTGGGGGGATTGGGGTCACAGGGGAGGGCAGGGCTGGGCTTACAGGGCAGGGCAAGGCTGGACCTGCCCCTTCCTCCCCCACACACAAAATGTTTAGAGCCAACAATCTCATCTGGTCTGTCACAACAGGCAATGCTGGAGGTGAAATCCCAATTGTGGCCATTGGCACCTGGCTGAGAAGGACAGTTCTTTTCCATGGGAAGGAAAGCACAGAGCATCAAGGTTTGGAAGGCAGGTAGGTGAGAGCCTCACTAGGCCAAGGTCAGCTAGACATGTCAGTAATAGCAGATTTTGGATTTAGGGAATTTTGGAGGTGGAAACGCAATCTCGGCCATGGGCACCTGGAGAAGCAGGACAGTTCTTTCCCATGAGAAGGAGAGTATGGAGCCTCACCCAGTGTTTTGGGGACAGATGAGAGGTGACCCTTGTGAAACTACTGCCAGCCAGAGTTGTCCTGGCAATATTCCGATGGGAAGAATTCCTGGATATAAGGAACTTTGGAGGTGAAATCCCAATTCTGGCCATAGGTGCCTGGAGCAGAAGGACATTGCTTTTCCATTGGGAAGGAAAGCACAGAGCCCCAGTGTTTCAGCAGCACATGAGAAGTGAACCTCAAGGTGCAAAGGTCACCTGGACCAGTCAGGCAGTCCATGGGAAGCCAAACCAGTCAGAGCTGTTCTGTGTTCCCTTGGTTTTATGGGGCTCCATAGTGTCACACTGGTGCGTTGGATCCATGGGGTCCCACAGTGTCACAGTGCCCCCAGGTGTCAGATGGTCCTACAGTGTCACAATGGTCCCAAGGATTCCATGAGCCCTTGCAGTGTCACAATGGTCCCTGTGGCTTCCCAGGCCCCACAATGTCACAGGACTTCTCTGTTCCATGAGGTCTGCAATGTCACAATGGACCTTTGGACCCTGGGGCTTTGCTGTGTCACAATGGTCTCCTTTGGCTCCACAGTGCCACAATGGACCATTGATGACAGGAGGCCCCTCTGTGTCGCCCTGGAGCTTTGGTTCCATGCAGCCCTGCAGTGTCACAATGGTCTCCTTTGGTTGCCCAGTGTCACAATGGACCACTGATGACATGAGGCCCTGCTGTGTCACAATGGACCTTTGGTTCCATGCAGCCCTGCAGTGTCACAAAGGCCTCTTGGTTTCACGAGGCCCCACAATACCACAGTGGTCCTCCCAGGGTCACAATGATCTCACTGGTTCCTTGAGGCCTCACAGTATCACAACGCTTGACTTACTCCATGGGGCGTCATAGTGTCACAATGGTCTCCATGAGTGCCCTGTCACAATGGTCTCTGTGATTCCATGGTGACCCTCAGTGTCACAGTGGCCCCTTGGTTCCATGAGGCTGTAAAATGTCTTAATTGTCTTTGCATGGTTCCACGAGGCCATGCAATGTCACAATGAACCTTTGGTTCCATGGAGTCCCACAGTGTCACAATGGCCGCTTGGTTCCATAACACCACAAAGTGTCATAATGGTCTCCACAATTCCATGTGGCCCCGCGGTGTCACAATGGACTCTTGGTTTGATGGGGCCTCTCAGTGTCACAATGATCTCTACATTCCATGGAGCCACACAGCATGAGTACAGTCCCCTTGGTTCCATGAGGCCCAGCAATGTCAAAGTGCTCTCCATGATTCCATGAGGCCCCGCAGTGTCACAATGGTCCCTTGGTCTCACAGGGCCCCACAGTGTCACAATGGTCCCTTGGTTCCATGGGCCCTGTGCTGCTGCATTCCCCCCTCCCCTTCTCAGGCCGCCCTGCCAGCTGAGAAATGCTCCTTGGGCCTCAGCCTTGGCCAACTGCCCCTGGGCTCAGCTCCTCTGCAGCTCATCACAAACACTGTCTGCTCCAGGCACTGCTGCTGCCCAACCAGCTCCTGGTTCCTTTAGCAGCAGCCCTGGGAACTCTTTTTGTTCCCTCAGTGGCACAACATCCCTGTTCTCACACTGCCAAAGAAAGCTGTTGGTGCCAAGTGTGGCCAGGATGAGCCATTGCTGGGACTGAAGGCCCTCTCTTGGGGCCCTGCAAACAGCGCTCCAAAAGGAGCCCTTGGAGCTCTCCTGGGCCAGCGACTCCCTCTGAGTGGGGCCTCTCCCAGCTGGGAACTCTCCTGTTTGCTGTACTCGGGTATCCCTGAACAACGACGGAGCCTGGGCCGATCCCCCCACTCCTCCAGGCTCAACCCTTCACGCGCTGGGGAGATGCCAAAGGATCCACAGGGAGCATTCCCTGCCCTCAGGGGAATTGCTCACAGGTGCCTTGCACTGACTCTGTGTCTGTGCACACAAAGGAATGCCTGTGCTGGGGAAATGTGGCAAAAATTCTGTTCTCTGTGGGGCTTGAGTGCCTTGGATAGCTGAGTCAGTCAGGCCTGTAAGTGAGGGTAAATCACAAGGTCTAAGGGAAGTTAAATTCTGCCAATAGTTTTTCTTTTGCTAAGTTGTAAGTTTAATATAAATTATTAGCTGTGTTAAGTATTGTTAAGTGTTATGCCTCTTAAAAATTGCTATGTCATAGGTTTTAAGTTAGGTTAAATACTGTTAAAGTGCTGTTCTTTTGCTAAACAATGATGTTTAAGGGATAAGTTAAGATATAAGTTCAGTCCTGTACATTTGAACTCTGTTCAACTTTAGGCCGTATTCATTTTATCCTTGCCCTAGCTGGCCTTGTGTCTCACACACACACAGGGACAGTTCTCAGTTCATTTCTGGTTTGATTGCTTGGATATTGTTTGGTTTTGTTTTTGCTTTGTTTCCTTGGTGTGCCTGAAGTGTCCAGTCAGGAGCAGAGTGACTCTTGCCAAGGAACTTTGTGCTGCTGTCCCTTAATGTTAAATCTGGTTTTTGCTGATACCTTGCTGGGGATTTTTTCAGCGCTCTCAGCCCCTCGTTTGTAACAGGGTGAAGGAGCCCTGGCCCAGGCTCTGGCCCTGGGGAACACGGGGACGCTGCCGGGGGGTCCCTGTCCCCCTTTTTCCCCCCAGGGCCGCGGCCCCCCATCCCCGTGTCAGGCTCTGGGATCGATCTCGTGGAACATCCTCTGGGGGAGGCTGTGGGATCCGGGGAGACAGGGGGCCCAGGGGGACAGGGGACCCCGCCGTGCACGAGCAGGGTTGGACTGCTCTGGGGGGAGCTGTGAGGGGGGCTGGGGCAGAGTGACCTCCCCAGTGACCTCACACAGCCCTGTGATGTCACACAGCATCCTGTGATGTCACACAGCTATCTGTGATGTCACATTGCCTCCTGTAATTTCACACAAACACTGTGATACCACAGCCCACTCTGGGATGTCACACCACATCCTTGTGATGTCTCAGAGCCAGCACTGGGATATCACTCTCTGATGTCCTACAGCTATGCTGTGATGTCACAGAAGACTCTGTGATGTCAAAAGGTCACTAAGTGATGTCAGTGTCTGTTCTGTGGTGTCACAGCCAGCTCTGTGATGTCACAAAATCCTGTCTGTAATGTCATACTGACACTTTGTAATGTCACAGCACACACTTTGACCTCACAGGCAGCTCTATGTCATACAGCCATGACATTAAGCCACAGCCTGCTCTGTGATGTCACAGAATCTCCTCTATGATCCGGTAGCTGCTCAATGACCTCACAATCCAAACCCTGTGATGTCATAGCCCAATTTGTGATCTCACACAGCCCACTCTGGGCGGCCACACAGCCCCTTGCTGACATCACAGCTGCTCTGTGCCTCTATGACACAGCCACAGAGGTGCTGCTGTGACACAGCCCCCTCTGGGACATCCCACAGCCCCTGCCAGTGCTGAGCCCCTGTGAGCTCTGTCTGTGCCCTGCTGGTGTCCCTGAGGGGCCCTGGCAGTGCCCCAGCCCTGCTGGGCTGTGCACAGGAGCTGCTCCTGGCCAGAGCTGTCTCTCTGCAGCACTGCCCTTGCCAGGAGCTGCCTCTGGGCCAGGAGCCCGGCTCAGCTCAACAGCACAGACACAGCACAGGGACTTTAATGACCCTCTGGGGCTTTGGTGCTCTTTGCATCAGACCCAGTCCCTCAGAGAGGGCTCAAAGAACTTCTCAAGAATTCAATGTAAGATCGAAACACTGAAATTTCTTGTACTTTCAGTACATTCCTGTGAGGCACAAGACTGACAAAGTATCACCAGGTTCAAGGTAGAGGAGAGAACTGGTGGCAGTGATGACAGGTGGGGACAAGCAAGGGAAAGGTGTCTCTGATGCTAAGCAAAGCTGTGCCTCTGTCCCTGAAGGCTGTCGGCATCCCCCGGCTGCCCCACCTGGCTGGCCCCTTCCTTTGCTGACAGCTCTGCCTCCTGCCTGACTCTGCCTGCCCACACAGAGCCTGGGGCTGCTTCAGGCTCCTTCTGGGGGACATGCTGCACCACAGCCCTGTCCTGGCAGGGAAATTCCTTTCTCCTGCTGTCCAGTCTGGGCCTCCCCAGGTGCCCTTGGCATTAATATTTTCTTTCTCAGGCTGTTTTCTACTATGCGAAAAGGATCCACCATCTCTGAAACCACCCTTCAGTCCCTCCCAGGGCTCTCCTCTGCTGTCCTCAGTCTCCATCCCACTGAACACAGAGCTCCTGTGTCCCTATAGAGTTGTCAAGTGCTTGAGGCCAGGAGCAACTGAACAAGAGGGACAGTTCTTTTCTATAGGAAGGAAACCACAGAATCCCAGGGTTTGAAGGCAGATGAGAAGCAGTCACCAGAAGCCAAGGCCAACCAGTCTTGTCTGTCCTTGCAGTTTTTGTCTTACAGTAATCCTTAGATATTCAGGGAGTTTTGGGGGTGGAATTCCATTTCAGACATGGGTTCCTGGACTGGAATGACAGTTCTCCATAGGAAGGAAAGGGTGGAGCCCCAGTGTTTCAAAGGCTGATTAGAGGCAACCCCAAGGAGGCCAAGGCCAGCCAGACATGTTGTCAGGGAAGAATCCTTGGACAGAATTTGGCAGGCCAAACCCCACTTTTGTCAATGGGCAACTGGACAAGAGGGACAGTTCTTTTTCCATAGGAAGGAAAGTACAGAACCCCAGTGTTTCAAAGGCAGATGAGAGCTGGCCCTCAGGAAACCAAGGGAACCTGGACAGTCCTGGCAGCTTTTGTCTGGGAGCTATCCTTGGATATAAGGAATTTTGAAGGTGGATTCTCAGTTTTGGCCATGGATGCCTGGACTTGAAAGATGTCTTTCTCAATGGGAAGAAAAGCATAGGCCCCCAGTGTATTGAAGACAAGGCCAGCCAGAGTTGTCTGTCCTGGCAAGTTTCATATGGGAATAATCCTTGGATGTAATCAAATCTGGAGGAGAAATCCCCATTTCGGCCATGAACCCCTGGAGAAGGACAGTTCTTTCCCACAGGAAAGAGAGCACAGAACTCCTGGGTTTCAGGGGCTGATGAGAAGTGACCGTCAACTTGCCAAGGTCAGCTGGGCCAGTCAGGCAGCCCCCAGGAGGCCCAGCCAGCCAGACCTGTTCCATTTTCTTGGATCCTTGGGGCCCTGCAGCATCACAATTGCCCCTTGGTTCCATGAGGCCCAGTGATATAACAACGGTCTCCTTGGCTTCACAGTGGCACAATGGCCCATTGCTTCCATGAGACCTTGCAGTCTCCAAATGGTTTCCTTGTTTCCATGGGACTATGCAATGCCACAATGGCCCATTGGTTCCATGAGGTCACAGTCTCAAAATGGCCCCTTGGTTCTATTGGGTTCCCCAGGTTCACAATGGCCCCTTGGTTCCACCAGGCCTGGATGTGTCACACTGGCTTCTGGCTTCCATGGGGACCCACAGTGTCACAATGGCCCCTTGCTTCCATGAGATCTTGCAGTGTCACAGTGGTTGCCTTAGTTCTGTGAGTCCCTGTGGTGTCACAATGGCCCCTTGGTTCCATGGGGAGTCAGAGTGTCAGAATGGTCTCATTGGTTCCATGAAGCCCCTCAGTGTCACAATGGTCTCTTTTGGTCCTGCAGTATCACAATGGCACCTTGGTTCCATGAAACCCTGAAGTAGGGAATGGCCCCTTGGTTCCATTGGGCTCCTCACTGTCACACAAGTTCTCAGTTCCACAGAGCACTGCAGTGTCACAGTGCTCTCCTTGGTTCCATGGTGCCACACAGGGTCACAAGGGCCCCTCAGCTCTACAAGGCCCCACAGTGTCACAACAGCCCCTTGCTCCCATGAGGCCGTGCCATGTCACAATGGTCTCACTGGTTCCTTGAGGCTCTGCAGTTCCACAACGGCCCTTGAAGTGTCACAATAGTCTCAGCAGGTTCCCCCACTGGTTCACAATGGCCTCATTTGTTCCATGATGCCCTGTAGTGTAACAATGATGTCCTTGGTTCCACAGTCAGGATGGCCCTGAGGTCTCATGGAGTCCCACAGCCCCTTATGGAGTCCCACAGTGTCACTTTGATCCCCTTGATTCCATGAAGCCCTGCCATGCTACAATGGCCCCTTGGTTATACAAGGCCCTGCAGTGTCACAATGGCCCCTTCGTTCCAGTGGGTCCTGAAGTGTCCTAATGGTCTCCGTGGTTCCATGAGGCCCCACAATGTCACAATGGACTTCTGGTTCCATGAGCTTTCGTACCGCCAACAACAGTCTTCCTTGGTTCCACAGTGTCACAATGGACCCTTTGCTCCATGAGGTTCAGTAGCGTAACATGGACACCTTGATTCCATGAGGTTCTGCAGTGTCACAGTGATCTCCTTGGTTCTGCGGCCCTGCTGTGGCTGCTGTGTAACAATGGACCTGTGGTACCATGAGGTTCCATATTGTCACCATGGATTCTTTGTTTCCACAAGGCCTTGCTGGGCCACAATGGCCCCTTGGTTCCATGAGGTTCTGCACTGTCAAAAATTATCTCCTTGGTTCTGCAGTGTCACAATGGACCCTTGTTTCCATGAGAGGCCTGGGCTCCCACAGCCCTTCACAGACCACTATGGCCTCTCTGAGTTCCCCATGGCCCTTCATGGCCCCTCAAAGCCCTTCATGGCCCCTCAAAGCATTTCATGGCCCCTCATGATTGATGGTCCCTCAAAGCCCCTCACGGTCCCTCATAGCCCCTCATGGTCCCTCACAGCCTCTCACATCCCGCTCATGGCACCTCATGACCCCTCACAGCCCCTCATGGTCCCTCACAGCCCCTCATGGTCCCTCACAGCCTCTCATGGCCCCTCACAGCCTCTCATGGTCCCTCACAGCCTCTCATGGTCCCTCACAGCCTCTCACAGCCCCTCATGGCCCCTCACAGCCCCTCACAGCCCCTCACAGACTCTCATGGCTCCTCACAGCCTCTCATGGTCCCTCACAGCCTCTCACAGCCCCTCATGGCCCCTCACAGCCCCAGGCCTGGGGCTCCTCTCAAAGGAGAAAGGGTCAGGCCCTTGTTCTCCTTTCATTTCAGTCCTTTCAGAGCCACGAGTGCAGAAAGGCTGAAATGGAGCCTTTACCCAATGTTTCCCTCAAGGTTAACTGCGGGCTGAAGCTCTGTGCTGGCCCTGGCCCCAGCGCCACCATCCCTGCAGCCACCAGGCCTTTGCTGTCCCCCCGTGTCCGTTCCCTGTCCCCGAGTCCCGCCCGGCTCTGGCAGCAGCAGCAGCCGCAGCGCAGGGGGCGCCGGCCCGGCCCAGACGGGGCTCCCGGCCAGGAGCAGCAGCAGCGCCTGCCCCTTCCTGCCTGCTCCTGCCTCGGCTCCCAAGGGCTTCTTCCAGCTCAATTCTGGAGCACAGCAACCAGCACCCACACACAGCCCTGACTGCTCAGGGCCCGCCTGTGCTGCCCTGAGCCAGCCCTCAGAGGAAGAAAGGATCGGGTTCCAGCGCTGTTTTCAAGGCTCTTTTACTCACTCTGAGCTGACAGCAGGAGGCTGCTGGTGCCTCTGCCTTGGGAATTGCAGATCATTGTCGCAGACATTTCTTCATAGAAATCCTTTCTTTGGGATTTCTCCTTCTTCTGGGAAGCAAAGGGCCCCAGAAGAAGAATGTAAACAATTGTTATCAGCTGTTGTGAAATGTAGCAGGTGTCCCTGTGATTGGCTCATCTTCCTTGTGTACCATTAAAGGCCAATCACAGGAGCAGCTCAGGGACAGATTCCCTGGGCAAAGAACTTTGTTATGCATTCTTTCTATTCTATTCTTAGGATAGCTGCTCTCTGCAACCTCTCTTTTTCTTCCTTTTAGTATAGTTATAATGTATTATATATCCTATATCAATAAATCAGCCTTCTGATCAAGAAACAAGATTCTCGTCCTTCTCTCACCACAGTGACCGTCTAAGGTCGCGGTAATAGATCATGGCTGCTCTTGGCCGTCTTCTACTTGCAACCTGAATTTTATCAATACAACTGCACTTGCCTCTTTCAATCACTGCTGCCCACTGTGCTTTTGTGATGGTGAACTCAGGGTTTTTGTCACAGGCATCATGATTAGCAGAGACTGAAATGCTCACAAGTCCTTGAGCAGTAAGTCAAGGGGAATGAAAGCCTCACAGACCACTTTTGCAGCACTCAAACACCACCCTGCTGCTGGTGCTATTGAAATAGAATCAACCTACAGAGACCATCACAGAAATTGCCTCTGGAGTGGCAAATCAAATGAAAAAATCCACCAGGACAACGAAAAAACAGAACTTGACTGGCTTCATTGCTTCCTCGGAGCAGCAGAAAATGGAGATGCCCAGAGGTATTTTGCACTGCTGCTGATCCCACTTGGAGCCCAGCCCTCTGCAGAGTCCCAGCGGGAGCCTGAGCCCAGCCCAGGGAGCTCCCAGAGTGTCCTGGAGATTCTTTCTCTGCATTCGGTCAGGCTTGCATTCCCCAGCAAGTCCCCAACAAAACCTCCTGTTTTCTTGGGTTAGAACAGGCACAATGAAAAACTCAGCAATGGCACAAGAAAAAGAAAAGACAAGTTGTCAAGGAATCCAAACATTTGTCTTGCTTTGCTGCAGAAGTTGTACTGCACTCACGGTGTGGAAAGTCAAGAGAAGCTGCAGTTGGGGGCACATCTTGTGACAGAAGCTGCACCTCATTCTCCAGGAAAGGTTATTGAAAAGGGCAGACAGGACTGAGGAGAAGTGAAACAGCTTTCCAGAAGTGAAATAAAAATGGAAAGGAACAATCTGAGATGTTTTCCTGTATTTATTTCTATGCTCCCATTTTCCATGTTGCACTGCTTTTCCATGCCATGAATTCCAAAAGCATCTCACCTCTAAGACTGGTGACTTAGCGAGTTTTAGTCAGTGTAAAATACCATGAGCTACACACAGTTTGCCTTGCCCTGTTTTTGTTGGAAAGCAATGCTGGAGCCATCAGTGCAGTGCTTGGGTCAGGCACGAATCCTGCAGGCAGGGAATGTGCCCTGCCAGTGTCTGAGCCTCAGCAGGGACAATGCACAGCAGCGAGCGAGGGATTTGCTGTGCCCTGTGCAGGAGTCAGGTCTCTGGATCTGGGCTCAACACAGCGAAGTTCCTGTGTTTGGACAGACTCGGGGGCTGCCCTGAGGGCAGTGAACAGGAGAGTTCCCTGCTGGGAGAGGCCCCAGCAGAGGAGGGGATCTTGTCTCTCCTCGAGACCCTTTAAGGGTCTTCCGGTCTCTTTGAAGTGGAGGTTTTCTCTTTGGGGTTTTTTGGGGGAATCCCCCCACTCCAAGGGTGTTTTTTCCTTCCCATTTTAGGGTGTTTGTGGGGCCGCAGCCACACAAGCCCCTTTCAAGGGGGAATCATGATGGCTTTAAGTTACATTTTTATGGGGCCCCCACTCCAAGCCCCTGTAGGGGATGTTTTGCCTCACCGGGTGATTTTTGGAGTTCTCTCTACCATCGCTGCTTTAAGGGCCCCCACTATGGTCGGGTCCCACTATAAGTCCCCTTAAAAGGGTAACACCACTCCCTTTGATTCCAGACACTGGAGCCCGGGAGGGGGAGTTGGGGGTCCCAGGGGGGTTTGGGGGTCCTAGGAAGCTTTGGGGGAACCTGGGTGATGGTGATGGGGACTCAGTGCTGGGTATAAACTGTTGTGAGGGGTTCCCGGGAGGGTTTTGTGTATACCGGTGGTTTTGTGGGGTCATGATGGATTTTTGGGGGTTCCCAAGGGGGGTTTTCAGGGGTCCCAAAGCGAGGGATAAGGCGATGCCAGAGAGAACCCAAGGCTGTTTTGGGGTACGTGCTGGCAACAGAGATGGGGATCCCGTGCCAGGTGTGAGCCTTCTCAGGGGGATCTTGAGGGATGTTGGGATATCCTGTGGGAATTTTTATGTGCTGGGAGGGTTTGGAGGAGTCTGTATGAGCTTTTGCGGTCTTGGGGAGCTTTTGGAGAGCCCAGGGATGATTTTGGGGTGTTCCAGGGGGTTTGGGGTTCCCGGCAGGTTTTGGGGGTACTTTGGCAATGCCGGTGACAAAGCTGGGACCCCGTGCTGGGAATGAGCCCCCTCACTGAGCACAGGCAGCGTCAGCGTGTTCAGGGGGATCCTGGGGGCCCAGGGGGTCACCCCAACTCCCAGGGGACCCCAAATGCTGAGGGACCCCCGAACTGCCCTCAGCGCTGGATCTGCCGCAGGCTGGGGGGCACCAGCACTCAGCCCCCAGCCCCACCATCACAGGGGGGCTGTGGAAGAAATCTGGGGGGGCACGAACAGGTCGGGGGGGACCCCCAAAGTCCTGGGAATGGGGGAACACAGGGGAACTCCCAGGAATCCCATGTGCGGCTTATGGGGGACCCAGGAGGAGTTTAGTGGGGCTGGGTGGGACATGGGGGACCCCCAGGAGTCTGGGGAGGGGGGAAGAACAGGGTGACCCCCAGGATGGGTTTGGGGGGAACCGGATTGGAGCCTTCAGACACCGAATCCGATGAGGAGAACAACGCCAATGGCAGCGCGGACAGACACAGGGAGCACCAGGGTGGGATTCCCGCTGGATTCCGGCTCTGGGAAGCACGGCGGGTGAGGCGGGGAGGGGAACCCCCATCCCGCTGCTCCCCATTCCCAAAGGGAGGAATAGGGGTCCAGGGGGTGTCTGGGTGAAGGAAAAGGGGGCTCTGGGGGCTGGGAGAGGGGGGATGGACGGGAAGGGAGTGTGGGGGTTGTTGGTGCCGGATAAGGGGGGGGCAGGGTGGAACCATGCCCGGGAATGGGGGTGCGGGGGAATGGCGGCGCCAAGGAATGGGGGTTCAGGGGCCCCTCGGTGCTCCGGAACGGGCGATCACAGAGTCCCGGTGCCGGGGGTCCCCCTCAGCTCTCGCCGCCCCCCGCGTCCCAGGAGCACCCCCAGCCCCAGCGCTGGAGCCATCGCGCTGCTCTGCTGCGGCCCCGCCCCCTGAGCCGCCTCCGGCCCCGCCATTGGGGCCGCTCTTTGCTGTCCGCCAATGGCGCCCCGAGTCTGCAGTGACGTCACCAGTCACTGCAGTCTGCAGTGACGTCACCGATCGCAGGGTAAAGGGAGGCCTGGGGGTGAGGGGCCCCGGGCTGGCCGGGAATGGGGTCCGGGGGTCCCCGGGCTCATGGAAACGGGCGATCCAGGGTCTGCCAGAGGAGGATACCCGGGAAAGGGGCTGCAGGGGGTGTCGGGGCAGGATAAGGGGGTGCAGGGGGTCCTGCAGCTGGGGAAGGAGATGCGGGGGGTCTCAGTGCCCAGGAATGGGCATTCAAGGGGGTCCCCGGGGGGCTCCCCAAAGCCCGTCCCGAGAGGCAGCAGGAGCTGGCTCAGGAGCTCTGGGCAGAGAAAAGGGGGTGACCCCGGATTGGGGGGACATGGGAGACTCACACACGCCCCCGGGGGGACACGACCCCCGGGGACCCCCCCTCACCTTGTCCCGCAGGGGAGGCCGAGCCCCAGCCCGGGCAGACGAAGTCCCCGAGCCCCGGCAGCATCCTGGGGGGGCGTGCGGGGCCGGGAGGGGCAGGATCCGGGAAACGGCGGCGGCTGCCGGGGGCCGCGGGTGCCTGGGAACCGCGAACGCGGCGGCGGCGTCTGTGACAGCGGCGCGGCCCCAGCTGCCCGAGAACGCGGCCCTGGCTGGGTGTGCGCAGCCTGGGCTCCTGCAGGCGGCTGCACTGAGCCATTCGCAAAGGGAATTGTTCGCGAGGCATTGGCCTGCGCAGAGAATTCCTACACCTGCAGAGCATTGGCCTCTGCAAGATTCCTACACCTTCAGAGCATTGGCCTCTGTGAAGAGTTCATCAACGTGCTGAGCATTGGCCTGTGCAAACAGTTCATCAACGTGTAGAGCATTGGCCTGTGCAAAGAGTTCATCAACGTACAGAGCAAGGTTCCCAAATTTCCTTTGAAGGTAAAGATTGACTCAAGTTGAACTTTTTGGTTTTGTCTCATCTGCACTCTAAGAGAGAATGCCAAAGGGAAATACAGGATGGGATATTGCCTGTCTTCTGATGCAGCAGTTCAGTGGTGTGCCCAGCTGAGTGGATGAACAATATATGCTCTACTGATTGTGCTTTATTTTGCACAGAAGAAATGCAAGATTTTCTAAATGTACTAGTCTATTCATTTTTTCCCTATAGTGATTGCCTAAGCTGTTTAAAGGTGAACAAATTCTGTTCAAGTTTCAGTGGGTGGTTATCATCTGTTTATTAAAATCATTAGGGAGATGCCTCTGAATTGCTGGAGCAGCCTGGCTGTCTTCAGCTGACATTCTGGCCAGAAGCCTTGTGAACACATAAGAGAACCCACACAACAGGAATTCCATCCTTGGGGAAGGAAAGGGCTTTCCCTATGTCAGGTTGCACAAAGCTTCTGCTCCTGGACAATTCCTGGCATGGCACATCCCCTTCTCTGGAAAAAAAACAGTTGCAGTTTTGTTCCACTCTCATAATTGTAAATTATTTCCTCCTTCTAAAAAATGTAAATCCAGCCTCATTCACTTTAGACATATGGACCCTTGTTCTGCCACTGCAGATTTGGGAGAAAATGCATTTGACCACTGTTTTCCCATTTTCAGAGACCTTGGAGAGGACCCAAAAATCCCCCAAGATGGGGTTTGGAGGCCTCATCACATAACCAGCTGGTAAAGGCTGCAGGTTCAGGGCTCAGTGGGGTGGAGACTGAGGACAGAACAGGAGTAGCCTGGCAGGGGCTGAAGGGTGGTTTCAGAGAGGCTGGAGCTTTTCTTCCTAGAGGATATAAGCATGAGAAGGAAATAATGGCACCAAGGGCAGCTGGGGAGGCCCAGAGTGGGCAGCAGCAGAAAGGAATTTCCCTGGCAGGGCAGGGCTGTGGTGCAGCACGTCCCCAGCAGGAGCCTGGAGCAGCCCAAGGCTTTGTGTGGGCAGGCAGGGGCAGGCAGGAGGCAGAACTGTCAGCAAAGGAAGGGCCCAGCCAGGTGGGGCAGCCGGGGGATGCCGACAGCCTGCAGGGACAGAGGCGCAGGGCAGGGACACCGTGGGACAGCCTGGGCTGCACAGGGCACAGGGATGGGCAGCAGCTGCAAGACAGCCCTGCCAGAGCCACCTTGGGCAGCACTTTGGCCATGGCTGCTGGGCCTGGGCCTGAGGCCACGAGGGGACAAGTGACCCTTGCAGGGTTGGGGCCTCATTGCCTCCTTGTCCCTGCTCAGCAGCCCGGCAGAGGCTGCCCCATGCTCCTGCCCTTGGCATTGCACATCCCCACATGCCAGTGACCATCTCAGGAAGAGCCCTGAGCACTGAGGGAGGGACAGCATCTGCCTGGCCAGGGGCTGGGGCTCAGGCCTTGGCCCTTGGCATTCCTCAAACACATCCAGGTTTTTGCTCAGCACCAGAGACGCCTTTGTCTTGCGTGTCCCCACCTGTCATCCCTGCCTCCAGTGTTCTGCTCTACCTGGAGGAAACTTTCTCAGTTGTGTCCCTCAGTGAGACCCATTAAAACTTCAAGAAAATTTGGCGTTTAAATTTAACTTAGTGTTCTTGAGAAGTTTTTTGAATGCTCTCTGGGACTGAGTCTGATGTAAACAGCCCCAGAGGTTCATTAAAGTCCTTGTGCTGTGTCTGTGCTCCTGTGCTGGGCTGGGCTCCTGGCACAGAAGGAGCCCTTGGAAACCAAGAAGAACTCAAAAAGACATTTCTCCTGATGAGCAGCACTTCTCCCAGCCCAGCAGGGCTGAGGGCACTGCCTGCAGGTGTCTGAGAGCAGTGAAGCAGAAGGAAGCTCAATGCAGCTGTAAGGACAATTCTGCACTCATTCATGGAGAAATCTTCACAGCTTTTGACACAGTCAATCTCTGGATGCAGGGATCTCCTAAAGCTGGAGATGGCAGGACTGGCATGACTGTAAGGATGGCTCTGCTGCTGTTTCTGCTTTGGGGGAGGATGTGCTGCAGAGCGGGGCTGCCCTGGGCACCGTCAGAGGGACAGGGCAGGACGGCTCCTGCTGCCAGGGACGGCTGCAGGGGGTGAAGCTGGGGCTGCAGCCAGAGCTGCACAGGGCTGTCCTGCAGAGCAGCTCCTGCAGCCCTCAGGGCTCTTGGCCAGCCCAGGGCATGTGCCACCTGCCAGGGGCAGCTCTCAGCCTGCCTGGCACCTCCCCATGAATGCTGCAGGGGAGCTGTGGGTGCAAGGAGTGACTCCTGCAAGGGCAGCTCCTGCTGCTTTGGAGAGGGTGATGTATGGGCCAGGGCTGCTCAGAGCTCCAGCTCATGCCCAGCTCATTTCTGAGGGGACTTTTCATGAGCTCATTCAGGGCTCAGGTTTCCTGCTTGTGTCTCTGCTTTCCTGAATCTGTGCTCCCACTTTTCCCTGCCTCAGCTTGGTGGCAATGGAAACTCAGCTGTGCAGGGCAGAGCAGGGGCTGAGGCTCTTAAACCATCACACTGAGTTTTCCTGTGAACCTCAGCAAGTGCCTGCACCTGCCCAGCATCCAGATCCATGCAGCATCACCTTTCCATGATGCCCAGGCTGGGGGAGCTGTTCTTTATTCCCTGCAGGGCCGAGCAGCTGCAGGGCAGGGCTGGCCCAGGGGCTGGGCTGGGCTCTGGCAGCTCTGGCAGGGAAGGAGCCCGGGGCAACAGGAGCAGCTCGGGCTGGGACAGCTCCAGCAGCAGAGCCGTGGGCAGGGAGGGAGGGAGGCAGTGCTGAGGGAAGCCCTGCTGCAGGGCAGATGTGGCACCTGCCGGGCCTGCCCTGCAGGGCACACACTGTCGTGAGCAGCACAGCTCTTGTGTTCCCTCGCAGCCAGCACCGCCCTCAGCCCGGGGGCTCGGGGCCCTCAGTGCCTCCTGGGCCGGCAGAGCAGCCCCAGAGATGAAGGGCATCTCTGCGGCCATGTGCCCATTCCCTGCTGACCAGGGCCTGAGGGCCACTGTCCTGCCCTGCTGCTGCCTGGCAGGGGCTGGCCAGGGCTGGCCAGGGAAAGGCTTTTCCTCAGGCCCGGCTCTCTCTCTCTCCTTGCCTTGCCCAGGTGCTGCTGGCATTGCTGAGGGGGCTCTCTGCAATGGCAGTTCCAGCTGCAGGGCCAGGCCCAGCCCTTGGGCTCCTCCTGTGCAGGCTGAGCACAGCAATGGGGTGTCCCAGCTCCCTGTGCCCAGGCAGCTCTGGGCAGGGCAGCCTGGGAGGCTGGAAATGAGCCCACTCTCCTCAAGCAGTGCCATGGACAGGACCCTTGGTGTGTCCTGGGGATGCCACCCAAGCTGTCAGCTGCCTCCAGGGGACACTGAGGCACAGGAGTGTCCTTGGCTAGAGGGGGCTGAGACTGAGACAGGCTGAGACAGTTTGCTCTGCTGTGGGTCCCACTGCTCTCAGCTGTGTCAGGCTGATTTCTAGGGGAACACAGAGAATGCCCTGGATCGCAGAAAAGGCAACTGGGAAAAGATGGATTGAGAGAGCAGCTCCCCTCACCCTTCACTGAGTTACAGCCACTGCTCTTGCATTGCACAGTTCTCTCTAATCTCCCTGGGCACAGCAGGAAACCCTCCCAAACTGCCTTTGGCCATCACCATTCCTTAGCCCTGGGAGAGGAGATGCTGCCAAGCTCCTCTGCCTCAGGAGCAGTTTGGGCTGATGAAATCCAAGCCAAGGACTGGCCCCTGTCCCCGTTCCCATGACCTCACTGCTGAAGAGCAGAGCTGATCCCTTGGTGTCCACAGGCACAGCCCCTGCTCGTCACAGCAAGGGGGCCAGATCCCAGCAGAGCTCCAGGCACGGGGCTGAAGGAAGGACTCTAATGAAAGGAAAATTGGGTGATACAGAGCAGGAGGGGCAGAAATGGGAGAGAGGGCTTGGACATTGCTCAGCAAAGTCTGCTCTGACTTGTCATTGTCCTCTGCTTGACTAGGACTACATGGGCAGAGTGAAAAAATGTCCAACAGCAGCTCCATCAGGCACTTCCTCCTGCTGGCACTGGCAGACACGCGGCAGCTGCAGTTCCTGCACTTCTGCCTCTTGCTGGGCATCTCCCTGGCTGCCCTCCTGGGCAACGGCCTCATCATCAGCACCGTAGCCTGCGGCCACCACCTGCACACACCCATGTTCTTCTTCCTGCTCAACCTGGCCCTCAGCGACCTGGGCTCCATCTGCACCACTGTCCCCAAAGCCATGCACAATTCCCTCTGGGACACCAGGAACATCTCCTACAGAGGATGTGCTGCTCAGGTTTTCTCCTTTCTTTTCTTTATCGCAGCAGAATTTTCCCTCCTGGCCGTCATGTGCTACGACCGCTACGTGTCCATCTGCAAACCCCTGCACTACAGCACCCTCCTGGGCAGCAGAGCTTGTGCCCACATGGCAGCAGCTGCCTGGGCCAGTGCCTTTCTCAATGCTCTCATGCCCACGGCCAGTACATTTTCCCTGCCCCTGCCATGGCAATGTCCTGAGCCAGTTCTTCTGTGAGGTGCCCCACATCCTCAAGCTCTCCTGCTCACACTCCACTTTCAGAAAAATTTGGATTTCATTGTTTGCTACATGTTTATCTTTTGGTTGTTTTGTGTTCATGGTTTTCTCCTATGTGCAGATCTTCAGGGCCGTGCTGAGGATCCCCTCTGAGCAGGGACGGCACAAAGCCTTTTCCACCTGCCTCCCTCACCTGGCTGTGGTCTCCCTGTTCCTAATTACTGCAGTATTTGCCTATTTGAAGCCCCCCTCCTGTCCTCCCCATCTCTGGATCTGGCCCACCCCCTCATCTACAGCCTGAGGAACCAGGAGCTCAAGGATGCCCTGAGAAAATTGATGAGACTGTATTTTCAGAAGCATTTCAGAACAATTTTCTGCTGCAGAGCCTTCAGAATGTAACTCTTTACAATCTCAGACTTTTTTTCCCTATTTGTTTATTTCTTCTTTGCTAACTTTTCCATTGTCATGTTGTGGTTTTTACAAAATGCTTTACTATTACTCTTTGCATTTGTACATTAATGTCTACTTTTGTTGTGAAATTAAAAGACTTAAATAAAAAGCATTTAAATAAAAATAAATTATTTTGTTGATCTCTGCTTCCAGGATTTTTGGCAGCCCTTCTCTGTCCCTGCAGGGGCAGTGCCTGTGAGCAGAGTGGAGGGAAGATACTTCCGGCACAGCAGCACAGCCAGGGACATTAGCCCTGGCTCTTCCCACATCTGCTCTGCCCAACTCCAGCCTGTCCTTCCCAGCCCTGCTGTGGCTGTAAGGCCGGAGTGCTCTGGCAACTTGGTCACTGCCCTGCTGCGTGTCCCTGCTGTGGCCACAGGCAGGGCCAGGCCATGGGCACTGCTGGGACACAGCTGGGCTCCAGCACAGCAGCTCCAGCAGCAAAGGGCATCTCCTGAGGGCAGGGCAGGGAGGCTTTGCTCCCCTCCAGAGCTCCTGTCAGCAATGTGCTCCAGGAATGCCCTGGCACAGCAGAGCCCAGTGCCTGGGGCGGGGTGGAGTGTGCAGGGGAGGCTCACAGCAGTGTCCTGGCACAGCCAGAGCTCCTGGAATGGACCTGAGGCAGCAGCAGAGCAAGGCCTGGGCTGTGTCTTTGTTCTGGGGCAGCCTGGGAAGGTGGCCCAGGGCAATTGTCCCACACCAGCCCCTGCAACCACCATTGCCAGCACTGGCCTCTCCCCACCTGCAGGAGGTTGTTTGTCCCTGCACGGAGGGACACCAAGTGGCCAGGCCAGCAAGCCATGTTTGCTCTGCACTGAGGAGATCTCAGCAGTGCATTGTGTGTGTGTGGGGAGATGAACCCCAGTGAGCACAAACACCATCAGCAGCACCCAGGGGTGGCACAATTCCAGTGGCACAAAACAGGGCCTTGAGGCCACTTCACTCTGAGAGTAACGTCCTCTGGGAAAACACCTGGATTGTTTGCTGGGTTGTGGTTAGGACTGCACAGAGAGAAATATCCCAGGCAGGGAGGCTACAGGGAAAAATGCTCAGGGCAGCCATGGACTGCACAGAGAGACATTGGATACAGTGAGGGTCTGTGGGGAGAAATCAGAGCTGCCTCCCTTCTGAACCACCCCGAGGACCTGAACAGGGCTGTGCTGTGTTCTGGGCACTGACCTGGAACTGAGGGAGGTGGAAAAGGCCTTTGGTGTCAGGTCTGTTGAGAAGGCTGGGCAGTGTCACTGTGGGACCTCTCTCAAACCCCTTGGAAAGGCCAGAGCCATCCCAGAGGGTCCTGGGCACTTGGGAAGGGCAGACATGGAACCAGTCTGCAAACAAGGCAGGGAGGGGGACTGGGAGAGTCACAGTCTGGTCAGGCTCAGCAGGGAAGGGGATGTGGGAAATCCTCCTGCAGCCATTCCAGGCACTGGCAGGACAGGGCAGGGACTGCAGAACCCACGTGGGAGGGAAAAGAAGGGGATGTTGCGTGCCCAGAGTTCTGCCAGACCTGGGACAGGGTCTGCTGTGGTCTCCTCAGAGCCAGACTGGAGAGAGCTGGGCTGAAGGAGTGGAACATGGGCTGGGTGGGAATTTGGCTGAACAATGAGGGTCAGATGTCATCCATGGTACAGAGTCCTCTTGGCAGCCATGGCCTGGTGACACCCCTCAGTGACCAGCCCTTGGCCACCACTGTGGAATATTTCTATTGTGTCTAAACCCACATGAAATGTACTTTCAATTCCTTTGTGGATGCTGCCAAATTTCAGGGACTGAACTGATGTGTGACTGTGACTGAACTGATCTAGTTAATGGTGACTGCAAAATGTAATTGGGCAAGATGACTGAGTTGGGTAAATTTGTCTTGCTGTCACATGCCAAGCAAACCCAAGAAAGGGCAGAAAAAACTTATGCATCAGAATAAAAGCAGTTCAATGGGGAAAAACCCAAACCCAACCAAAAAACCAAATGCCCAAACCCAATCAAAAAACCCAAAGCAAGACCCACCCACAACAACACAAAAACCCTATAAACAAACCAATCACAAGAAGAAAAGGTCACAAACAGAAAAAAAGCAAATCCACAGGAAATGTCTTAACAGCAGCAAATGTTTGACCGCCTTGTGGCAGAAGAGGATTCTGTATGTGTTGGTGCTGTTTTGAAAGAAAAATGTCTGAAAAAAGAAATTAATCTCCTACCCTCCTTGTCCCCCCACTTGTCTCAGATGATTGCTGATCATGGTGTGACATGGAATGGAACATCCCTTGGCTCAGTCCAGCCCAGCTGTCCCATCCCTGTCCCCAGGAACACTTGCCCACCCCAGGCCCATAGGTTGGGGGGGTTGCAGATGCCTCATGCAGGGCAAGCACTGAGACAAGGACAGGAGAACAGAACAACATTTACTCTTGTCAAGGACAGTAGAGCAGAACAGCACAGCCTTGGAGAAACTCATTGAGGATGTGCCTCTGGCAAACAGAAGTCACATAAAATGCAAGCAGGATGCCAGCTCAGCTCTGCAAGGCTGACAAAGCAGAAGTTATGCAAAACAATAATGTTGCTCCTACTCAAAAGGAGGGGTCAAGGAACAGTCAACTGAAAAGGACACTGGATGTTGAAGACAGACCCCAAAGAATCATAAAAGGATTTGTGGTAAGGGGTGCAACTATGTCAAATAAACTCAAAGGAAGTGGGGATAGCTAATGGATACATAATCAGTGTGTGTGATAAGAACTCTGTTTATTCAATGCTTAATGCAGTCCAGTGGAGGGAGGATGGCCCAAGTGACCACCATACTATAATAAAGAATACCTGCTTTCAAAGACTCAAAACTCTGTCCAGAAGTTTCTATCCAGTGGGTTTCAGTATCAGTGGTGTCCTTGACTCCATTATGCCCCACAGTTTCACAATGGCCCCTTGGTTCCATGAGGCCCTGCTCTATAACAATGGACCCTTGTTTCCATTGGGTTCCATACTGTCAAAATGGCCTCCTTGGTTGTGCACTGCCACAATGCTCTCCTTGGTTCCACGAGGCCTTGGTGTGTCACAACAGCCCCTTGGTTCCATCAACTGCCAGAGTGTCACCCTGGTCTCTTGGATCTGCAGTGTCACAATGGACAATTGGTCACAAGCAGCCCCACTGTGTCACCATGAATATTTGGCTCCACAGGGCCCCACAGTGTCACAACAGCCCCTTGGTTCCACGAGGTTCCACAGCATCACCATGGTCTCCTTGGATCCGCAGTATCTCCATGGACCACTGGTTCCATGTGGCCCTGCTGTGTCACAGTAGTTCCTTGGTTCCATGAAGCCCCACTGCATAACGATGGAATCTTGGTCCTCTGAGGTTCTGTACTGTCACCATGGTCCCCTTGGCTCTGGACTGTAACAATGGACCCTTGGTTCCACAAGGTTCCATGATGTCACAATGGACCCTTGGTTCCACAAGGTTCCATGATGTCACAATGGTCTCATTGGTTCCACAAGGCTTTGTTTTGTCACAATGGACCCATGGCTTCATGAGCTTCCATGGTGTCACCATGGTCTCCTCAGATCCACATTGTCACAAAGGACAATTGGCTCCATGGGCCCTGCAGTGTCACAATAAACCCTCAGTGCCATGAGGTTCTGTGGTGACCATTCTGCCTGGTTCAACAAGGCCCTGGAGTGTCACAATGACTGCTTGGTTCCATGAGCTTCCATAGCATCAACAATGGTCTCCTTGTTTCTGCAGTGTCACAATGGACTCTGGTTCCATGAGGTCCCTAAATGTCACTGGTCTCCTAAGTTCCATGTGGCCCTGCTGTGTCACCACAGTCCCTTGGTTTATGAAGTTCTTCAGTGTCACAATGGTCCCTTGGTTCCATGGTGCCACACAATGCCACAAGGGCCCTTAGGCCCAACAGGGCCTCATAGTGTCACAATGGACTCCTTGGTTCCATAAAGACACAAAGTGCGACAATGGCCCTTTGGTTTCACAAGGCCTCAAAGTGTGAAAATGGCCTTCATGGTTTCATGAGGCCATGCTGTGTCACAGTGGACCTGTAGTTCCATGATATGCTTTCCTGTCACAGTGGTCTTGTTGATTCTGCACTTTAAGAATGCCCTCTTGAACCCTCGGAGCCCCACAGTGTCACTATTGTGCCCTTGATTCGATGAGACTTTGCTGTGTCACAATGCTCCCTTGGTTCCTTGAGGCTCCTTCTGTCATAATGGTCTCAGTGTTTCCATGAGACCCTGCAATATCCCAATGGACCCTTGGTTCCAAGGGCCCTGCAGTGTCACAAGGCTGCCTTTGCTCAACGAGTCCTGCAGTGTCATGGTGGCCCCTTGGCTCCATGAGGCAAAGCAGAATCAGAATGGCCCCTTGGTTCCATGGAGCACCACAGTGTCACCATGGTCCCAGTGGTTCCACAGGGCCCCTCAGTGTAACAATGGACCTTTGGTTCCATGAGGTTCCTCAGTGTCTCAGTGGCCCCATGGCTCCATGTGGCCCCGCTGTGTCACAGTGCCAGGTGGTTCCATGAGGCCCTACAGTGTCCAAATTATCTCCTTGGTTCTGGAAAGCCCCACAGAGCCACAATGGACCTTTTGTTACAGGAGCCTTTGCTGGGTCACAATGGAGTTTTGGTTCCAGGAGCTTTCACACTGTCAACAATCATCTGAGCACAACAGTGTCACCATGGATCCTTTGTTCCATGAGGTTCCATCGCATAACATGATCCCCTTGATTCCAGAAGGTTCTGCAGTGTCCCAATGGACCACTGGTTCCATGCAGCCCCACACTGTCACAATGACCCCATGGCTCCAGGAGCTTTCACACTGTCAGCAATGCTCTTCTTGGTTCCACGAGGCCTCGCTATGATACAATGGACTTTTTGTTCCATGGGGTTCCACTGCATCACAATGGACCCTTTGTTCCATGGGGTTCCACAGTGTCACAGCTGACTCCTTGGTTCTGTGAGGTCCCACTGTCACCAGATCTCTGAAATATCAGAATAAGGCTCCTTAACACTCATTTGCTATTTCAGAGGGAATAATTTATTCAGGCCTGAGGTCCAACATGGGATAACTCCTAACCTTATATGGACATGTGATTCTACCAGTGTGTTGCTTATATACAGTCACTGAATGTGAATTACAATTTACCCATTTCCATAAAATCCACCCCAAGTTCCCAGATTCACTCCTTGTTTTCTCCATTCCTGCACCCTTGAGCCAGATGTCTTCTTCTTCTCTTCTACCCATCCTTGCTGGGAAAGCAGCCCGTGCGTGCCTTGTTCCTGTGCTGAAAGTTCACAGGCAGGGTAAAAATGGAATGAACCCTTTTGGTATCAGCCCCAGGGCAGGCAGAGGCATGCAGGAGGCAGAGCTGTCAGCAAAGGAAGGGCCCAGCCAGGTGGGGCAGCCGGGGGATGCCGACAGCCTGCAGGGACAGAGGCGCAGGGCAGGGACACCGTGGGACAGCCTGGGCTGCACAGGGCACAGGGATGGGCAGCAGCTGCAAGACAGCCCTGCCAGAGCCACCTTGGGCAGCACTTTGGCCATGGCTACTGGCCCTGGGCCTGAGGCCACGAGGAGACAAGTGACCCTTGCAGGGTTGGGGCCTCATTGCCTCCTTGTCCCGGCTCAGTAGTCTTGCAGGGGCCGCCCCATGCTCCTGCCCTTGGCATTGCACATCCCCACATGCGAGTGCCCATGGCCAGGAAGAGCTCTGAGCACTGAGGGAGGGACAGGATCTCTCTGTCAAAGTCTGACAAGAGCGCATCAGCCAGCAGGAACAAAGGCAGGTGGTGACATGTCCTGAGCCCCTGCCCTGATCTGTCCCTGCCACCAAGGGCCCAGAGCAGCCTCCTCTCTGGGCCACTTGCCTGTTTTCAATGCCTTGCACAGGCGCTGGCCCTGCCCCACAAGGCCTGGCCTGAGTCCTGCCCCTGCACGCTCAGCCAGGCTGAGATGGACACTGATGGTTTCTGGGCCAGGCTCTCTGAGCCCAGCCCAGCTCCCTGCAAGCTCTGCCAGCTGCCCTGAGCTCTGGGCAGCACCAAGGGCCTCTCCCCAGCCCAGCCCAGCCGGCTCTGGCCCCACAGCTCTGCTCAGGCCAGGCTGCTCTGGGCACTGCCTACAGCCTCAGCCCCTGGCAAGGGCACAGCTGCAGCTGCAGCTGCCACAGGACTCAGTCCCAGAAATGGGTGAAGGTGTTCAAGTTCCCAAGCTCTTGCTGGCCCCAGGGGCTGATGGCATTTGTGCTCCCTCAGGTTCATGTCCCCACACCAACAGCATAGGGGTGCTCCCCCTGCTGTGTGCAATGCAAACAGGGGCTGCTGAGCCAGTGCTGCCGTCTGTGCCTGCAAGGATGGGGCACCTGTGTGAGCTGGGGGAGAGGCCAGGGCTGCAGAGGAGGGATGTTGTTGGCAGCTCCATGAGGACGCTCTGGGACGCTGCCCTGGGCCATCCAGCGCACTGGGGATGGATCAGCCCCTGCTCTGCTGCTCCTTCCCGTGTGCCCCACGGCCCTTGCAGAGCCCCAGCCATGCTGTTTGCCCCCAGCCTGCCCACGGCCAGCCTGGGGCTGCTCACGGGGCTTTTCTGTGCTGAGCATTGGCCTGGTCGTGTTCTTGAGAGAGCCTGGGCAAGGAGCCTGGAGCCCCAGGCCCTGGGCTGAGGCGTCAGCGCTGCCCCAGCAGTGCCCATGGCCTGTCCCTGCTGCAGCCCCGGCACTGCCACCCCCAGGGCTGTGCCCGGCCCCAAGAGCACTCAGGCCCTGCAGCAACACCAGGGACACCAGGGCAGCGGGGCAGGGCCACGGCAGCAGCACTGGCAACACCAAGTGCTGCTGCTGCTGGGCACAGCTGCTGGGCCAGCAACTGATCTGCCCCCAGCTCTGCACACACACATTGCTGCTGCAGCTCCAGAGAAGGCAACGAAAGGGCATCTCTGCAGAAAACTTTGCTGGGAGATCCTTTAGTTCCTTTAAAGCCACCAAGAGAACAGCCCTTCATTGACACAGTCTGTGGTCACAGGGAAGGTGGAGAGAAACAAAATGAGCTATGTCACAAACAATAGCATTACTTTGTGGACAACATTAAGAAGTAAAACTAAGAAAAAGGACCACCAATATGAAACCAAAAAGAAGAATCAAAGATGACTTTTATTACAAGTGATTTGCAGAAATTGACCATCAGTTTAATGGTCCTGAAACCATCCAGTCATCAGTCTCTTCACTGCAGCCTTGAGCTCCTGGTTCCTCAGGCTGTAGATGAGGGGGTTCAAGGCTGGAGGCACCACTGAGTACAGAACTGACAGGGCCAGATCCAGGGATAGGGTGGAGATGGAGGGGGGCTTCAGGTAGGTAAAAAATGAGGTGCTAATGAAAAGGGAGACCATTGCTAGGTGAGGGAGGCAGGTGGAAAAGGCTTTGTGCCGTCCCTGCTCAGAGGGAATTCTCAGCACAGCCCTGAAGATTTGCACATAGGAGAAAATCATGAACACAAAACAACCAAATGCTAAACAGGCACTAACAGCAAGAAGCCCCAATTCCCTGAGGTTTGAGTGTGTGCAGGAAAGCTTGAGGATCTGGGGGATTTCACAGAAGAACTGGCCCAGGGCATTGCCATAGCACAGGGGCAGGGAAAATGTATTGGCCGTTTGAAGGAGAGCATTGAGAAAGGCACTGGCCCAGGCAGCTGCTGCCATGTGGGCACAAGCTCTGCTGCCCAGGAGGGTCCCGTAGTGCAGGGGTTTGCAGATGGACACGTAGCGGTCGTAGCACATGATGGTTAGAAGATAGAACGCAGCTGCAATGAAGAACAGAAAGAAGAAGAGCTGTGTGGCACATCCTGTGTAGGAGATGTTCCTGGTGTCCCAGAGGGAATTGTGCATGGCTTTGGGGACAGTGGTGCAGATGCAGCCCAGGTCGCTGAGGGCCAGGTTGAGCAGGAAGAAGAACATGGGCGTGTGCAGGTGGTGGCCGCAGGCTATGGCGCTGATGATGAGGCCGTTGCCCAGGAGGGCAGCCAGGGAGATGCCCAGCAAGAGGCAGAAGTGCAGGAGCTGCAGCTGCCGCGTGTCTGCCAATGCCAGCAGGAGGAAGTGCCTGATGGAGCTGCTGTTGGACATTTTCTGGGGCTGCACATGGGAACCTGTTCATGAGGAAAGGACAGTGAAGAGTTTGAGGAGATGTCTATAACCAAAATCAAAGCCATTTCCCATACACCCTCTTCTTAAAACACATGGACACACTTGTCTGTTTAAGAGTTCTGACGTTTTCTTTTTAAGCTCTCCCCATGTTTCTCCTGCTCTTCCAGGATATCAGAAACCCTCGGCATTTCTGCTGCCCTTGGTATAACAGAGTGAGTTCCCTGTGGCAAGATAATGAGTGGAGACTGGAGGGAGAAGGTCTCACTTGATTGTGTTTGGAGTTTCTTTGGGCTTTCAATTTTATCAAATGGAGAGCCCAGCTCCACATTTATAGCCAAGGTCTCACGTTGCTCATTTCACCAACCCAGCAGCATTTTCAGTGTCAGAACACCTCTGCCTTCCCTCAGCAATCCTATAACTCAGAGATGCTCTAGGACAGGTTTGCACCCTGGACTGGAGCTCCTAGCCTGGACTGAAATCTCAAGGAGATTTCAAAGTGTCCTTATGATGGCATTGGATTGAGGGAGATGCAGCTCCTTCCCTGCCTGCACTGACAGCATTGCCCAGAGCCAGGCACTGGGGACAGCGTCACCCTGAGCCAGCTGTGCCCCCTGCCAGAGCCCCCAGTGCCAGGCAGCTGCTCCCAGCCCTGTGCTCTGCAGAGGGAACTGGGCCCGGGGCTGCAGAGCTGCCCCACGGCTCTGCTGCAGCTCTGCCTGCACAGGAGGGTCTGCACGCCTTGGAGCCCCGGCCCTGAGGGCAGAGGCTGGGCTGGGGGCACAGGAGGGAGGAGGCTTGTTCAGAGGGAGGGGCTGCACTGGAGGGGTTCCTGGGGACATCTCTAAACTCTCCCTGCCACAACATTGCTGGGCTTTGTTTTCTCTTATTGCCTGATTATCTCTCTGCTTCCTGGAGATTTTCCCTCCTGCAGGTGTTTCCCTGTGTCTGATCTCTCCCTTCCAGCACTCACAAACCCCAAATCTCTGTGCACTCTCCTTGGCCCTACAGAACCCTGCCTGTTTGCAGGGTACTGGCTGGGGGCAGGTTCTGTTTGCAGCTTGGAGAAAGGACAGCTCAGACTGAGCCTCATGGCTCCAGCAAAAGTAATGTCGTTGCTGTCCACAGGCAGAGGAGTGGCTGAAAGCACATTAGGGACCTCCTGTGAACCTACTGATCACTAAAAGTAACAGTTCAGATGTCTCAGGTACTTGTCAAAATTCATAATCATCCTTTCATATTTATAACCCCTCCCCGCCATTCTCCAATAGTAGGAAACTGAATACACTCTTAGGAAATTTCCTCATTTTTATCAAAATCCTTGTCTTGGAAATATTCTGTGACTGATCAGAACCCCTCAGTACATCAGAACTTCATGAGCATTTCACCTCCCTTGCACCAGAAATACCCAGAGTTGTACTCACAGAGTCTGTAGGCATTGGGATGTTCAAGCTTTAGGAGACCACTCCAGGAGCTGCAGCTGCATTGTCCTGCAGCCAGAGGTTCCTGTGCCAAGGGCTGGCTTTGATTCTGCCCCAGGCACTTCTCAGCACCTTCCCAGCCCTGACTGATTGAAGCTCTCTGTGCCTCTGTGCTGTGCCCAGGGTGGCTGCAGGCCACTGCCCTGGGGCAGCAGAAGAGCTGCTCATCAAGAGAAATGTGCTTATGAAGCTCTTCTTGGTTACCAGGAGCTGCCTCTGTGCCAGGAGCCCCGCCCAGCTCAGCAGCACAGACACAGCACAAGGACTTTAATGAGCCTCTAGGGCTTTGGTGTTGTTTACATCAAGCTCAGTCCCTTAGAGAGTGTTCAAAAAACTTCTCAAGAACTCAAACTTAAATTGAAAGTCTGAAGTTCCTTGAAGTTGTTATGGGTCCCACTGAGGAACATAACTCAAAAAGTGTCCCCAGTTCCAGTTAGAGCAGAACACTGGAGGCAGTGATGACAGCTGGAGACAAAGAAGGCAAAGGTGTCTCTGGTGCTGAGCAAACCTGGATGTGTTTGAGGAATGCAAAGGGCCAAGGCCTGAGCCCCAGCCCCTGGCCAGGCAAAACCTGTCCCTCCCTCCTTGCTCAGGGCTCATCCCAGGATGGGCACTGGCATGTGAGGATGTGCAATGCCAAGGGCAGGAGCATGGGGTGGCCCCTGTCAGGCTGCTGAGCAGGGACAAGGAGGCAATGAGGCCCCAGCCCTGCAAGGGTCACTTGTCCCCTCGTGGCCTCAGGCCCAGGCCCAGCAGCCATGGCCAAAGTGCTGCCCAAGGTGGCTCTGGCAGGGCTGTCCTGCAGCTGCTGCCCATCCCTGTGCCCTGTGCAGCCCAGGCTGTCCCACGGTGTCCCTGCCCTGCGCCTCTGTCCCTGCAGGCTGTCGGCATCCCCCGGCTGCCCCACCTGGCTGGCCCCTTCCTTTGCTGACAGCTCTGCCTCCTGCCTGCCCCTGCCTGCCCACACAAAGCCTAGGGATGACCCAGACTTTTTCTGGGGGCCATGTTGCACCACAGCCCTGCTCTGAGAGGGAAATTCCTTTCTCTTTGGGTCCTGTCTGGCCCTCCCTATCTGTCCTTTGCATTAATTCTTTCTTTCTCTGTCTGTTCTCTACTATGTCAAAAGGATCCACCACCTCTGAAACCACCGTTCAGTCCCTTCCAGGGCTCTCCTCTGTTGTCCTCAGTCCCCACTCGACTGAGCACAGAGCTCCTCTGTCCCTGTACAGTGCTCATGTGCTTGAGGCCTCCAAACCCCACCTTGGGAGATATCTGGCCCCTCTCCAAGGTATTGGCAAATGTAAACATTCTGCTCATAGTCTAAGAAAATCACCTCAGAACAACACCAGTCAGACCTGTGTGTCCTGGCTACTTTTGCCTTGGAGCAATCCTTGGATAGATGGAATTTTTTAGGCTGAATTTCAGTTTTGGCCATGGGCACTTTGATGTGAACAACGATTCTCTTCCATTGGAAGGAAAGCTGAGGCCCAGTGTTTCAGGGGCAGATGAGCAGCAGCCACCAAGGGCCAAAGTGAGCCAGACCTTTCTGGAATTGCAGCTTGTGCCTGAGAGAAATCCTTGGATACACATAATTTGGGAGGTAGAATACAAGTTTTGGCCACTGGTCCCTTGATGAAAAGGCATTTCTTTTCCATATGAAGGAAAGCAGAGAGCCCCAGGGTTTGATGGTAGATGAGAAGCAGCCCCTGGGAGGCCAAGTCAGCCAAACTTGTCTCTCCTGGCAGCTTTTGCTTGGGAGTTATCCTTGGATATATGAAATTTATATTTATATTTATATTTATATTTATATTTATATTTATATTTATATTTATATTTATATTTATATTTATATTTATATGGGGCCAAATCTCAATTTGGCCATGGCCCCTGGATGAGGAGACTGTTCTATTTCCATCACAAGGAAGGCAGAGAGCCCCAGTGTTTCAGGGGTAGATGACAGGTGGCCATCAGAGCCCACAACACCTGTGAGAGCAGGCAGGTTTCGTCTGGGAGAAACCCTTCATATAGTGAATATTTTAGGAGGAGTAGGCCATGGAGGAATAAGAATATTCTTTTCCATAGGAAGGAAAGCACAGAACCCCAGTGCTTCAGGGGCTGATGAACTGCAGGCACCAGAGACCAAGGCCAGCCAGACCTTTCTGTAATGGCAACTTTTGTGTAGGAGCAATCATTGGATATAGGACTTTTGGTGGTGGAATCCCAATTTTAACCATGGGCACCTGGAGAAGAAGGATGGTTCTTTTCCCTTAGGATGGAAAGGGCAGAGCCCCAGTGTTTCAGGGCAGCATTCAGGCAACCACCAGAAGCCAAGGCCAGCACGACCTGTCTGTACTGGGAGATCTTGTCCGGGAGAAAAAACCCTTGAATGTAGGAATTTTGGAGGACAAGTACCAGTTTTGGCCATGGGTGCCTGTGCAGGAGGGCCAGTTCTTTTCCATAGGAAGGAAAGCACAGAGCCTCACTGTTTGAAGGAAGGTGAGAGCCAGCCCTCAGGAAGACAAGGTCAGCCAGACGTGTTGGTAATGGCAGCTTTTATATGTGGGAGAAATCCCTGGATATTGGGAATTTTGGAGGGGGAATCCCATTTTGGCCATGGATGCTTGAATGAGAAGGGCAGCTCTTTTCCAATTGAAGGAAAGCCCAGACCCCAGGGTTTCAGGGGTACATGAGAAGAGACACTCGACATGCCAAGGGCAGTTGGAGCAGTCAGGCCAAGCCAAGCAGGCCTGTTCCCTGTGATCCATGGGGCTCTGCAGTGTCACAGGGGTGGTGTCATATTGGATCCTTGGTTCCATCAGGCCCAGACGTCTCACACTGGCCTCTTGTTTCCACAGGGCTCCAGAGTGTCACAATGGTCCCTGGCTTCCATGAGGCCTGGCAGTGTCAAAGGGGTCTCCATGGTGGTGCAGTGTCACAATGGACCCTTGGTTCCATGGGGATTCACAATGTCAGAAGGGTCTCCTTGATTCCCTGAGGCCCTGCAGAGCCCCTTGATTCAAAGAGGCCTCCAAGTGTCACAGTGGCCTCCAGGATTCCATGAGGCCCCACAATGTCACCATGGACCTTTGGTTCCATGGGGTCCTGCACTGATCCATGGATCCTTAGTTCCATGGGGCCCTGGAGTGTCACAATGGACTCCTTGGTTCCATGGTGCCCCACAGTGTGACAACTGCCCCTTGGCCTGCCAAGACTCCAGAGTGTCACAGTGGTTCCTTGTTTCCATGAGGCCTTGCAGTGTCACAATGGTCTCCATGATCCCATAAGGACTTTCAGTGTCACAACAGACCAATGGTTTCATGGAGCCCTACAGAGTCACTATGGTCTCTTTGGCTCCACAAGGCTCTGAACTGCCACAATGGCCCTTTGGTTCCATGATGCCCCAGAGTGTCACAATGGAATCCTTGGTTCCACGGTGTCAGAATGGACCCTTCATCACATGGACACCCACAGTGTTCACTGCAGTCCCCTTGATTCCACCAGGCCCTGCCATGCTCTAATGGCCCCTTGGTTCCAGTGGGTCCCAAAGTGTCAGAACAGTCTCCATTGTTCCCTGAGGCCCCACAATGTCACTGTGCTCCCCTTGGTTCCACAGGGCGCTACAGTAGAACAATGGACTCTTGGTTCCATGAGGTTCCTCAGTCACAATGGTCTCCTTGGATCCGCAGTGTCACAGTGGCCCTTTGGCTCCATGTGGCCAGGCTGTGTCACAATGGCTCATGGTTCCATGAGGCCATGCAGCTTAACAAGGAATCCTTGGTTCCATCAGGCCTTGCTGTGTCACAAGGGACTTCTGGTTCCATGAGCTCTTACACTGCCAGCAGCAGTCTCCTTAGTTCTGAAGTGTCACCATGGTCCCTTTGTTTCATGAGGTCCCGCAGTAGAACACGGTCACCTTGGTTCCGTGAGGTTCTGCAGTGTCACAATGGATCCATGGTTCCACCAGGCCTTGCTGTGTCACAATGGCCCCCTGGTTCCAAGAGGTTTCTCAGGGTCACAATGGTCCATTGGTTCAACGTGGCCCCAGTGTGCCCAAATGGATTTTGGTTCCATGGGGTTCTGCTGTGTCACAATGAACCCTTTGTTCCATGAGTTTGCACAGTGTCACAGCTGACTCCTTGGTTCTGTGAGGTCCCACTGTCACCAGATCTCTGAAATATCAGAATAAGGCTCCTTAACACTCATTTGCTATTTCAGAGGGAATAATTTATTCAGGCCTGAGGTCCAATATGGGATAACTCCTAACCTTATATGGACATGTGATTCTACCAGTGTGTTGCTTATATACAGTCACTGAATGTGAATTACAATTTACCCATTTCCATAAAATCCACCCCAAGTTCCCAGATTCACTCCTTGTTTTCTCCATTCCTGCACCCTTGAGCCAGATGTCTTCTTCTTCTCTTCTACCCATCCTTGCTGGGAAAGCAGCCCGTGCGTGCCTTGTTCCTGTGCTGAAAGTTCACAGGCAGGGTAAAAATGGAATGAACCCTTTTGGTATCAGCCCCAGGCTTTGTGTGGGCAGGCAGGGGCAGGCAGGAGGCAGAGCTGTCAGCAAAGGAAGGGCCCAGCCAGGTGGGGCAGCCGGGGGATGCCGACAGCCTGCAGGGACAGAGGCGCAGGGCAGGGACACCGTGGGACAGCCTGGGCTGCACAGGGCACAGGGATGGGCAGCAGCTGCAAGACAGCCCTGCCAGAGCAACCTTGGGCAGCACTTTGGCCATGGCTACTGGCCCTGGGCCTGAGGCCACGAGGGGACAAGTGACCCTTGCAGGGTTGTGCCTCATTGCCTCCTTGTCCCTGCTCAGCAGCCTGGCAAGGGCCGCCTCATGCTCCTGCCCCTGGCATTGCACATCCCCACATGCCAGTGCCCATCCCAGGAAGAGCCCTGGGCAAGGAGGGAGGGACAGGATCTGCCTGGCCAGGGGCTGGGGCTCAGGCCTTGGCCCTTTGCATTCCTCAAACACATCCAGGTTTGCTCAGCACCAGAGACACCTTTGCCTTGTTTGTCCCCAGCTGTCATCCCTGCCTCCAGTGTTCTGCTCTAACTGGAACCTGGGGACACTTTCCCAGTCATATCCCTCAGTGGAACACATTAAAACTTCAAAAAACTTCAGCGTTTCAATTTAATTTTGAGTTCTTGAAAAGTTTTTTGAAGACACTCTCAGGGACTGAGCTTGATGTAAACAACACCAAAACCCTGTGAGAATCATTAAAGTTTTCCTAGTCAAGTGATGGAAAAAGATTTCAAAGAACTTGTAAGAAATACACATTCTTATTTTAAATGAAGTATTTTATATTATCTCCCTTTAGAGCAGAGATTATTTCAGCAATCTGTGATTGATATTGACTCAGGGTCTCTCCTCAGCAGCTCTGGCCTGCTCACAGAAGCTGTGCCTGGAGCTCTGACCCAGTGTGGACAACCTTGCTCCACATTGCCCAGCCCCATCATGTCTGTCCTCACTGCCCTGGGCCCTGCTGTGCTTGGAGAGCTGGCTGCACTCACCTAAGAGGGATTTTCACTTTTTGGGGTTTTTGAAGCAATCTGAACCTCCTGAGTTTCCCCAGTGCAAACAGACACACTGCTCAGGTGTGTGCCAGCCCCAGGTGCCACCAAAGGCACTGCAGAGCTGCCCCGGGCCAGCTGTGAGGGTGGATCATCAGCCCAAGCTGCACTGGGCACTGCAAGGGGCTGTGGCCATGGGCACTGCACTGACCCCACTGCTGGGTTTGGCTGCCACGTCTGCCGTGAGAAACTAAACTGTCCTTGGAAAAACTGGGGAAGACTGGGACATACTGGGGTACACTGGGAATGCTGTGGGAGACACTGGGACATACTGGGAGTGACACTGGGGAAGAGTGGGACGACCTGGGAACACGAGGAATGCTGAGGGGGAATCTGGGTGGACTGGGATGGACTGTGGGGGTACACTGGGACATACTGGGAGTGATACTGGGGCAAACTGCGGACACTGGGGCATCCTCTGGATGAAACTGGGGTGAACTGGAAGGGACTGGGAATAAACTGACGTGTATTGGGAGGGACGGGGCTGTACTGGGAGGGATTGGAGGGGCACTGGGTTTGAACTGGGCTGTACTGAGGATGAACTGGTCTGCACTGGGAGGGACTGGAGGAGGGTGAATGGGCTGTTCCCACCTCCACCGCATCCCATTTGCCGAGGCTCCCGCCAATCACTGCCTGCAGCCAATCAGCGCCAGGTATCCAGGCTTGGGGGCGGTGCCTAAGGTTGGCGCCATCTTTCCTGTTTGCCTACAACTCTCATCATGCCCCGCGGCCGGTTACAACCCCGTTAGAGCCAGAACTACAACGCCCGTCATGCCCCGCGCTCCACAGACACCCTTTCCTCCCCCCCCCCCCCCGCGGGATCCGCCCCCGTCTGTCCCATAAATGCCCCCCAGACCCTCCAGGATCCCTCAGCGCCCCCTCAGCGCCCATTCGGGACCCCCCAAAGCGTCCCCAGACCCCCTGAGTGCTCCCAACCCCACAGATGCTCGGTACAGCTACTTCTGGGAATTCGTCTTCTCTCATCCCCCGCGGCCCCAGAGCCCCTCAGAACACAGTCCCGCGCCTGAAACTCCTGCCGTGCCCCGCGCCCTAAATAGCCCGGTTAGAGCTCCCCGAGCTCCCCCCGAGTGCTCTCGAACCATTTACGTCCCCCCCTGAGGATCTCAAGTCGCAGGTCGGACGCAGAAGTGTCCCATAAGTGCCCTCCCGGACCCCCAAATGCCGCGTTCGACCCACTTCCGCGACTACAGCTCCCATCATCCTCCGCAGCGCACCGCCAGCTCTAGTCCACTCGGGACTTCATCTCCCATCATGCCCCGCGCCCCACCGAGAGCCATTGCAGCTGCGGCTCGAACTCCCGTGGTGCTCCGCGGCCCCATTGAACCGTACGATACCCGTGCTTACAACTCCCCTCACCCCCCGCGCCCCAGAGAACCCCATTCGAGCCTCCCAGGGGCCCGCCCGGACCCCGAAGGGCCCCAAATTCCCCTTCCTGACCTCCAAGCGCCCCCCTGGACCCCCACGTGCTGCCTGGGACCCCGAACGGTTCCTCAGAGTCTCTGAGTGCCTTTCGAAGTGCCCACCCGGCTTCCCCAAGTGTCCTCCAAACCCTCAAGTTCTGTCTGAATTCCCTCCTCAGATCCAAAACTGCCCCAAATGTGCCCCAGAAATGTTTTAAGGGACCCCAAAGTGGCCTCTGTGAGATGCAAAGCTGTGTTTCATGTCAGGTACAAACAGGCGACGTGTGTACTGTTGAATGTGAAATGTTTGGACCCCGACAATGGGAGAGCTATGAATTCTAATAAGTAACTAAGAAAAATAAAGCATGGAAAAAGGCCTTTGAACCTATGTTTTGTTTGCAATTGTTATGTTTGCCCAATTATCCCATCATAAAAACAATATTAAAAGTAGTAACAATTTTAATTGAATAGTTAAAATAAAAATATAAAATTGGATACAATATAATTCGATTAAAATAAGGGATAATTTGGTTCCAATACTAGCGCATAAGCAAGAGATACCGCGGGGTACGGAGGACAGGGTTCAATGACCCTTGCCACTTCACCTGCAAACTTGCCAAGTGAAAATCACCCCTTATGTGCCATGTGTCAATGCCGTCTCCTCCTATTTTCGGTTCGTCACTTTTCTGTCTCCGCCTTCATTACCACCCTTATCAAGCATGCGCCACCACTCGGTTTGGTGGTCGCACAAGTCTTTGGGGGTCGTCACTGATGAAGGCCCTGTAGTCTTCTTCGTTGTCCTTTAATTCACCTTTGGGTTACACATGCGCACCAAGCCAGTACAATGTAAGCCAAGACTAACGTATCACTGCATCTACATATCAAGGCAATAAGTCCCTTATAATTAGCATTTTCTGGGATCAAAGCAGGTTCTTGGTCATTTTTAGCAACTCTATCTTCAGCTTCTTTCCTGTGGTCCTTGAAAAAACATCTGCTGGGAAAGGCGGGGGGGGGAAGTGGAGCCCCTCCTCTCCCTCTCCTCTTTGGCATTACTATTTTTAACTTATTTTATTATTTCCAGATATTAATTACTGTATCAATATTGATTACTGTTTCAATTTTTATCAGCATGAATCATACCTATTTACCACACAATTAACCCTGGTTGATTTAGGAGCATTGGAATTAAGGTGTTAAGAATGTTGCTTTTTTCTTGCATTTAATCCATAAAAAAGCTCTGCCATAATAACATTTTGAAGTATAATTTTAGAATATTACTTGTATCCTTGAAATTATAGCTTTGGAATATATATAAAAGAAATATGCTTATCTCACGCCTTATTGAAGCAGAGAAAAACAGCTTGAGAAAGGAAGATGAACATCACAAGGGTTTATGGCTTCGACCAAAGGGAAGCTGGACATCACTGTTATGAGATTTATAGTCTCTGCAATTAAAAGGTGGACACACATCTGGGGAGCTGGACCCCACCAGACGGGATTTGTCTTTCTATTTTCAGAAACTGGACCGTCACCATCTGGGGATACTCCTTTGAGATACATCCTGAGAAAAACTAAAATCACAATAGTGTATAGAATTGTGATGTAATAAGTTGGAATAAAAATTGCTGATGGGTAAAAAAATTGGAAATAGAAACTGCTGAGAAAGCTGATGAGTACCCCTATAAATACCTGTAACCCTCAATTATTGGTGTGCAGTTGGAGGGAAAACTTCCCCCACTGTACTCAGTGCTGTATTGCTCATACCTTACCATATTAAATAATAAATTGATTGCTGCTTGAATATTGGCCTAGTCAAGCTTCTTATTCATAACACTGTTAGCTGCGCTCTTCTATGGGCTGGCCATGGCACTTGGTAATAAATATGCTGTCATGCTGTGAACTGAATTCACACCTTACAGGGCTGTGTTCACTGGGCCTGCTGGATCAGTGCCCACTTCCTTCCTCTGCTCCTCCTCACTCCAGGACTGTAAGAGATCAGCATGGGGTCAAAGACCCTGCAGTATCATTACCCTCTGGTAATGCTCAGAGGTCCTCTAAGGGCTATGTAATGCACAGCATCTGGGTGTGGGGCATGTGCTAAGGAGAAAGAAAGAGTCTGTGAGAAAGCTGAGCTGCTCTTACATGGGACTGCAAAAATGACAGGAACTTTTTGGCATATAAAGCTTTCCTTGCAGGTCAGGGACCAGGGAAAGCCTAATCAGCTGTGGCCCTACAGGGCAAGTCTGTGCTAACTCCCAGCACCAAGTGCAGGGCTGTGGGACAGGGCTCCTACAACAACAGCACAGCTCTGTGGAAGAGCCCAGCCTTGCATCTGGGTTCCTGCCTGCTTCCCCTTTAGAGACAGCTGTGGCCTGAGGATTTGTGTCTGACGGAGAGCTCCATCCTTGGGCCTCCTGATCTTTCCCAAGTGGCCAAATGGGGATGCACCAGCAGCTCTGCTGGGAAGGTGCTGGCTCATTGGCTGTTTTTTGAGACTGTGCCCCCCATATCAGCTTTATGTGTGTGTGTGGGGGTGCTCTAGTGGGTGTGGTTACACACTCACTGGCCTTGGCAGAGCACAAGTCGGAACCTTTGAAGGTTCCAGCTGCTGTAAGGCTCAGGAGGCAGAGCTGGTGCTGGGCACAGTGTGTTACTGTGCTGAGGGAAAGGTGAAAACAGTTAATAATCCACCCTCAGCTAATCACTGAGGGCTGATGGGAGGCACAGGCTTGGTGGAGCTGCTTTGTACAGGCCAAGGTGCTTATCAGCTGTGCAGTGTCCCCAGCAGCCCCTGGCAATGCTGGTGCAGCTGAAGGACAGGCTTGATGGGTCTGGTGCAGCCCCACAGCCTCAGACACTGCGGCTCCACTGTGCACAGCAGCATGGCTGAGCTGGTTGTTGGTCAGGTAAGGGCTCAAATATATTTCCTGCCACTTGCTCCAGCACAGTTCAGCCTGGAAAAAAGGCATTTTTCCAAGTGTAGGGGAGTCAAGCTCCAATAAATGTCAACTGAGCCCTGGTGCTTGCTCCCTTGCATGAATCCTCAGTGAGGCACCAGGGCCTCCTGTCAGCAGGAGGGGAAGGGAGATCACAGTTGTTGGAAGAATACGTGACTGAAGGCTGAGCACAGGGTTTGTGGTGCTTTGCGTGGCTCTTGCATGACATCTAGGCTGGCTGTGGCAGTGTAAGCTAACTTTTTGTTTTGCATCAGGCTTTATGCCAGAGCCAGCCCCTTTCCAGCCTTTGGGGTGATTACAGCTGTTGCTCTATATTTCCCTCCCTCCTTTTTTCCCAACAGCTATTCTACTCCAGTACCATAGGCAGGCAGTGATGGCTGCCTGTAGCTAACAATACAAACTGAGATCTGCCTGCAGAGCCATAGGAAGGTGTCCCTGGGCTTGTGAGACAGGCCAGGACAACACAAACTGAGGCCACAGCCATGCTGTGCTTTCAGTTGAGCCTGAGGTGGAGCTGCTGTGCTTGTATTCAGCATCTAGATGGGGCAGGTGACATATCTATCTTAGCTGGGACAGAAACAGAAGTACAGCCCTTGCACAGCATCCTTCTGCTAGGCTGTGCTAAGCTCAGGGGCCTCTAAACTGGCCCTAAAGACCTAGGTCTCCACTCCTTTCCCAGATCCCCAGCCTCAGGGAGGACTTGGGTTTAGGAGCCATGGCTTTTTCTTCCATCAGACTCCATTAAGAAAAAGTCAAGTTAAGCAGTTCATTAACATTTAAAATACTGTACAGTGTGTAAACCAAATATTCCCCTCTCCACAACAATCCCGTGCTCTCAGCAGATGCTCTGGTGAAGAATACTGCTTTTGGCACTGTTTGCCTTCTCTTTCTTCTTCTTCTTCTTTATGGGGTCCATCTCAAGACAGCGCCAGATCTGCAGTGTTTCATCAGCAGCTGCTGAGGCCACTGATGTACCATCAGGGCTCATGGTCAGGTCCAAGATTCTATCAGTATGAGCTGAGGGGGAGAAGAAATGTGCAATCAGGGCTGAGCTGATCAGCACATGCACATTTACTCCTGTATGCTCCCATGAGCCCTGCCAGCTTGCACAGCTGTCCCCCCAGTGGTTGTGGCAGCATGATTTCAGACCCCAAGCATACACTTGGATCAATGGTATCTCTTCCACAGCCCCGTGGGCATGCTTTACTCCTAGCAGCATGGCCCCGGATACTGTCCTGTATCAGTGATGCTGCAGGCTCCAACCAAGGAGTGCAGCTATCTTCAACCTCTAACGCACCCCCCACACCCAGGCCCTGTCCACCTATAGTAGGAGTCTTAGTATCTGTAAGTAAACAAAAAGGGGGAAATATAGTAGGAGTCGTAGTAAAATATCTGTATTGTATATTGAATATCTGTATATAGGCCTTGTCCTGATAAGCCCTGGTTGTTTTTGATGGGCTGCAGCTGCAATGTCCTTAATTGGGCTGCAGCTGTAGCTAGTGAAGATAACTGGGATAAAAGGGGCTGGGCTTGGCCAGTCAAGCTGAGCTGACAAGGAGCCCTGAGGAAGAATGAGCAACAAGCAGGAGAAGAAGTCAGAGCTGTGAAGAACTGCCCCCAGGAAGTATCACCGAGAAGGTACGAGACTTTAGAAATATGATTGCAACAGTATGGGACTTTAGAAATGCAACAACAAGATAACAACATGCACCTACCTTGCAGCTCTGCAACCTTGGTCATTGTTGGATACTTCCATATAACCAGCTGATTCTATGCAAAGCCATGGCCTGAAATGAGCTCCTTGTAGTTTGTGGACCATAGGATAGAAGTCACCTGCAACGAGGCAGTAACACAGGCGAGACAAGGTGCATGTGCTGATGCTCACCACTCGGAGGCGAGCATGGTCCCCCTCCTTCCCCGTGCCTCTGGGCCAGAGGAGCCAGCAGCTCTGTGGAGGTGTGCTGCCAGAAGGTGTTTGTCTCCAAGCTGATGTTCATCTCTCACCTGGGAGCGGGTATCAACAGCACTGAGGCAGGCGCCAGAACACACATTCCAGATGTGGATATGTCTGTCATTAGTGCCACCTCCAGTGGCTGGAACATTCATCTGCCATGGGCACCACGCCACAGCCTGAGAGAGGAGAGTTCATTTTAAAACATACAAGAGGCAACCTGCACCCAGCCAGTGCTGCATGCCTGCCTTGCACACACATACCCGCCCATGGCAGCTCTGTGCTCACCTTGACAGCACCCTGGTGCTGAGTGAAGGTCTGTACAGGAGCAAAGTTGCCACCCCCACCTTGGGTGCATGGCCAGATGTTCGCCAGACTGTCATTGCCACCACTGGCCAGGTAGCGGCCATCCAGAGACCATTTGAGTCCGCACACCTCGTGTGTGTGGCCAGCAAGGGTGGCCACGTGATGCTCAGCCACTTGGACATCGTGGTGATGGATGTGCCCAGTCCGTGCACCACTGCAGAGAGAAGGCTTGCAGGGTCAGGCTGCACATTTTCACCCAAATCCATTTTTGTTGTTGCAAGACTGCTATACCTGCCACTGGGTTTCAACCAGTGTTACCAGCAACACAGGTCTGTTGGTGTGAGTGAAACACCCACACAAGCTCTTTAAAGCTTCAGCACAAATTGCAATACAGGAAAGAGGCCTTCTCCTCACAGCCCCAACAGATAAGGCTGAGTAAGGATCCCAAGCCAGGACAAACTTCTCTCTGCCATCCCTAACCCATGCCACACATAGATTGAGGGATAGGAGTTTGCAACAACTGGAAACTGCCCTTGACCCACTGCTTTACCTGGAGAGAATGCAGCTGTTCCAGCTGAGGGTTCCCACATGGCCACAATGGCTGGTCATGGTTCGGGGATGTTTCAGCTGCTCAATGTCCCATAGCTGGAGAGGCAAAGCAAAAAGTTCTTCAGAAGAAACCCAATCCTGTCTCTGTGCCCTAGGAACCTCACTGCACAGGCTCTGGCATTCAGCTTTCTCAGTAAGGGAACAGAGAAAATGTGTATCTCTTGACTATAGCACAGAAGGTTACGCTGCTTATCAGAAAACCCCCAAACCAAACCCTGCCTTGCACACTGGGCAGTTCCACCCCACACGAGGGAAGACAAGTCAGGTGCATGGCATCCTTCCTCTGCCAGCCAAGGTTTTGTCCCCAGGCCCCACAGTTCTGTCAATCCCTAGAAAACACCTCTAGTTTTACTCCTGCATTCACCTGAACCTCAGCACTACTTGTGCCAACAGCAAGGTAGTCTCCATCCATGACACAGAGGAAATGTAAATACCTGGATGCTCCGTCTGCAGCAGGGGGATAATCTCCCTAGTACCGTAATTCCACAGATAAACAACAGTGTTGTCCAGAGTCACTGCCAAGAAGTTCTGGGAGCTCCAGTCTGAGATTCAGATCTACAATTTGAAAGAGCAATGCAGGTCACACCATGCTTGGCTAGAGAGCATGCCCTTCACCCGTGCTGATGCAGCAGGTGCGGGTGCACATATGCACACACACACGTACAGGTGAGGGGCAGCCTTCTGAGTGTCACTATGCCCAGCTGCTGGGGCCAGGTACCCTGCTCCAAGGTATCTACACAGTGCCCTAGACCACTGTCCCTGTAAGGCTACACAGGGACACTTCAGAAGTGGTCTGCGCTAGCCTGGGTACACAAAATAATACAGACAGCCCAGTTACACTGTCCTAGGAACAGCAATCCAGTGCAGAATGTTCTGGATGCCCAGCACTCAACCCTGCAGCCTACTTACTATAGGGGCCTGAGTAAAGATATGTATTGCAGTAAAAGATCTCTGTATTGTATAAGTGACCCTGCCCTGATTCTAGGTATTGTAAATGGGCTGCAGCTGTGATGTCCTTAATTGGGCAGCAGCTGTAGCCCGTGGAGGTAGCTGGGATAAAAAGGGGCGAGGCCTTCAGGGAGAGCTAGAGAGGAGTCCTGACTGAGAAGCAACAACAATGCTGCTGTGAAGAGCTGCTGTGAGAAAACCACCCAGAAGATATGAGACCCTAGAAATATGATATGCAACAATATGAATACAACAACTTACAGTAGTGGTTGCGAATCTCTGGTGCATCCAAGACCTGGTCTGGCTTTGAGGGAATATATCTGCTATTCTTCCTGCTGAACCCAGGTGCCATTTTCTGACTGTAGAGCACTTTTAGGTTATTCTGATAGCCTGTGTGCAGGGGAACAGGTTTGTTAACCTGAGTTAGTTTCCTCCCAGCTGAGTGCTGCTCACCCAACTAGGAATCCCTTGGAGTGAAAATAAAGTCCTAAGAGAAACACTCACAAGCCTGCAGTGCACTAAAATCACTGGCAGAATGAACTGCTGAACAGGGCTGAGCTACAATTTCCTCATTCATGGAAACAAATTTAACAAACACTTGGGGTTTTGAATCCCATTATATTTAGTTGCAGTTTTGCAGAGAAGGGCATATGTGGCCCGAAGTTTGGAGTCCGACTAGCTGAGGGCGAAAGGCCGACGCCCCTCTGCAATTTCTGGTCAGTACCCTTTGGCATCTGATGGCCTCGGGCTGTGCTGGCTGCGGACTGGCTTACACCGCTGGTATTGGAGAGGAACGGAGCTGACCATTTCCCGGGGGTTAAACATCGGTTTATTGAAGGTGTTGCGGGATCCAAACGCGGGGAAACCAACCGGGAAAAAGTTTTTTCATAGGGGGTGAAACAGGATTATAAAGGAGGGGGGTGGGTACAGGCGGAACCAATTGGGAAAGGTGAGGGGATGAACTTCACAGAACTGACACTCCATGGAGACCAATAATCAAAAGGTAAAGGAGGTGTCCTGGGACCCCAGCCAACCACCATCTCCAGAGAGGAGAAGGTTCTCGAAACCTGGGAGGAGAAAGGGAGTGATTGACTGGACCCAGGGAGGAAACAACTTTCACTTATAAGGGAAACCAGGGGAGGAGCAATTACATATCAGCAACTATGAATAGCGGTTACTATAGCAACTTAGCTGACAGGCTAGCACTGGCGGGAAAAACTGGGGGAACGAAACCATTTTACACATAATGGGGGAGAACAATACATAAATTGGGGGAATAACACAAGAAACTTAACAACACACTACAACACAGTTTAAGCTAGAAAGTTCAGAGCAGAGAGTTTGATGCTCTTACAGACTTCATGAAGGTTTGGAACCTGCAGTACAGGTGACTGTCACCAACATCTTTTCATAAAACTCCTTTCTTTAGGATTTTTCTCCCTTCTGAGAAGCTGTGGCCTCAGCAACAAAATGTAAACAATGGTTATCTTCTGCGGTGGAATGCAACAGATGGATGCGTGATTGGTCTTGGGTGAATGTTTGGACTTACTGACCACTCACAGCAGAGCTGGGTCTCGCTCTCTGCTGAGACACAGCCCTTTGTTTATTCATTCTTTTTCTATTCTTAGCTTAGCTAGCTTCTGAGAGCTTTCCTTCTATTTCTTTTAGTATAGTAATAATGTAATATATTCATAAAAGAATAAATCAAGCCTTCTGAACATGAGGTCAAGATTCTCGCCTCTGTCTTCACCCTGAAGACCCTTGCAAGCCCTGTAACAGGTGACCAACTGGCACTCATAGCACCTCTCCTAAATAAATTCACTGTAACTGTTATGCCCTCCCTCGACCTCAGGAACCTTAAGAAAGGAGACTCCAGCTTGTACAGCTCTCAGAAACCAGCTGATTTCTCTTGTGACCACACACAGAGCCTCTGTGTTGCTGTTCCCCTGACCTGATCTCTCCTGCTGATTCCGCTCACACAGACATACCTTCTGGAGCATTCTCTGGTTTTCCAGGTGGAGGATGAGGATCTTTGAGGTGGAGGATCTTTGCCTCTTCTACATCAAAACCATTCAGATTCACTGCCCAGGCTTTCTGTTGCTCCTACAGAGACAAATCACCCTCAGTGCAATGCATTTACAACAATTCCCACACTGCAATTTAAACAGACACCTAAGTCCCCTTCTCTTAGAATCTGCAGATGTTTGACTGTGCTGCAAGGGTCAGTCACACAGAGGCAGGTCAAAGCAGTTTTTCCTCAGACCTTCATACATCGTCCTGCTCACATTTTCACACAATGGCAAATTCAGTGTCATTGCCAGTGGGAAAAGCCACAGCCACAAAGCAACCAAATGCTTCATAAACAGATTTCAGAACACAGTGTAAAATATTCCAGAAGTGTTCCCTGTGGAGACATTGTCCTAGAATAGCTACCACCAGCAGTTTCACTTTGCATAGGCTTACAGCTTTGTGTTTTTGTTGCCTGCTACATTTTAAAGCCTCATTAGTCAAAAGCTAAATTTTGCTACCAGAAGCAGCATAGGCTTAGACTGCATGGCAGTCTCTACAGCTTCAATCTCATGCTTGGCACCTGAAGCCCAGAGCTGCAAGTAGTGATGGCTGGGACTTGTCAGTCCGGCGTGCCCACTTGATAGAACCTATAGTTTACTGCTCTGTAAAGGGGCGGGAAGGAGTAGCGGTTGTTGAAGTAATTGTAACTTGGCAACATAATCACCTTCTTGGTAGGGGAATCCTCAGCAGGGTCATTCTCTTTGATTAGGAGGAAATTTGCCATCTCCACCTGCATAGTGCTGTGGTTGGGAAGGTAGCGATCCCCCCCAGCCTTTGTGGGGGTGCTTTGAATTTTGGATCCAGATTTACCTGCATTCACATATGAAAATATTGTCTTACAGCTATTTAACAGCCTGTATTAGAGCTTTCACGGGAGTAAACCCAACACTCTTCCACATCACACCCCCCAGACAAATAGGACTCTGAGGTCTCATGCCACCCAGTCACAACTAACTTATATTTTCCTCCCTGCCACCAAGTTGGTTAGGGACTGTGTGCACTTGGGTCTAGTGCAACAATTCCAGAGTCCAGAGATAAGGGGAAGATACAAAAACGCTCACAGGATGTAAAGCTGTCAGCTGACAGGCCCGCCCACACTCGTCCTAGCATACAGCTGTGCCAGCAAGGCTCAGCTGGGCGAACAGCAGCTCACCAGCCCCAGTGCTCAGAGCTCTGCCCCTCATGCTGGCAAGGAGGTGGGTGGCTGTCAGGAGCACAGCCCACCTCCTCCTGCCTGAGCAGCAGCCGGTAGGGCAGCGTGGCAGGGAGCCCAGAGCCCCATGGCTACAGACAAGCAGCCTGGGCCAGGCTCCCGCACTAAACCTCTGCTGTTGGTGGCCGGCGCTCACCGGGTATCTTGGACGGCATCTGTCTCTCTGTCTCTCTTGCTGGAGCTGTGGGAACGATTGGCCAGCTTCACGGGCGACATGCCGACGGGGCTGGGCCCGGGGCCACTCTCCTTGGCCTTGCGCTGCCATCGTGCAGGCAGCGCGTTTGGGACCAGTGTGTCCAGCTTCAGCAGCCCGTGCAGGTCGTCCTTGAACAGGAACTGCGCCATGGTCCTGCGGGCGGGCAGGCGGCGTTAGCCGTACCCTCCAGCTGGGCTGAGCCTACTCCGACAGGCCCTGCCAGCCTCCCCACCACCGGACCGTGCAAGCCCTCCGGCCGCTCCTCCCCGCCAACGGACACCCCCACTCTCCCCAGCTGCTCCTCGGGACACCCCATCAGCCGATACGCCCTCCCTCCGCTCCTCGGGGATCCTTGAGCAGCCGGCACCCCTTCCAGCCGCTCTTTGGGGCTCTCTCGGATAAGTGACATTCTCCTGTCCCCCGCCTTTCAAGGGCAATCTCGTCCCTGCTCTTTCTCCTCCCCACTGTGCTTTGCCTCTGCCCTGTGACCCTGGGGCTGCTCTTGGCCAGGCAGCCTCAGTGGGAGCCAGCACTGGCTGCAGCCTCAGCGAGCCCCCCAGGACAAGGCCCAGCAATTAGGAGGCCAATGAAAGCTCTGGGCAGCAGCAGAACCCTCAGCAGAGTTCTTTGGACAATCATGGACTGGCCACACCTACACTGCAGCCTCACTGGGAATGTTTCCCATGTACAGCAGACTTTCAAAAGAAGCTGTTTGAGGAAAGGAGAACTAAACGCTCACTGTCTTCTCCTCAAGTAAGTCCAAATTCGGACAGAGCATAAGATGAAGATCAGCTCCAAGACAAGCAGGCCTGCCAGGAACCCCAGCCAGCAGCCTGTTCCCTGACAGAAACCCCTTCCAAGGCCCTTCTGGGAATCAGGAACATGGGCAGTGGTTCCAGCTGCACTTGTGGGAGCAATGGGGAGCATCAGCCCGTGCTGAGCTGCACTGCTGAGCTGGCGGCACGGTGGATGCGGGCAGGACGTTCTCCGTTTCCCCCAGAGCTGGGGCCTGCAGGCACCTTGCCACCCCTTGGCACAGGCTGTGCCACCCCACGAAGCCCAGCAGGCTGGGAGGAGAGCCCAGGGGCGAGCAGGAAGCTGAGAGAAGGCCCTGCTCTAGAACTGAGGGACTTCCGCCAGAAGCAAACAAAGATGGTAACTTTAAGACATTCCCACTGTGCTCAAAGTTTGTCTGATAAGACTAAGACGTGAGCTTGTCAAAAATCCCAGGAAATATCTGGGAAAAGGTTTTATGTATGTTGGTTGTGACTAGGTACAAAGCTCCTGCAGGAAAAGAGCCTCTGCAGCAGGCTGGCTGGCTGAAGGGGTCTTACTTCTTCCTAGAATAAAGATTACCACTCAAATGCAATTTTATTTTTTATTGTATGAGGAGAAAATATTTTCCAGACCTCTAAAACCAGTTTCAAAAATACAGATGTGTTGTGGAAAAAGGAATGAAACATATGGGGATTTCTCTCTACAAGAGATATTTCTAAATATTTCTAAAAATGAAAAGTGAAGACAAAATAAGGTCACTTTTCCTGGATTCTAAAACTACTTAGAAAAATCTTAAACTACTATAGGAATTGGGAAGATATATTTGGGGGTGTCTCTCTACAGAAAAACGATTTTGAAATATTTGTACAGATTTATAATTTCTAAAACTGAAAAACTAAGCAAATGGGGTTGCTTTTTCTCAGGAGCCCCATGCTGCTGCCTGCCTCCTGGGCTATCCCAGCCCTCGGGACCCCGCCGCTGGTCACAGCAGCCCCTGCCTGGCTCCTGCCTGTCCACACCGTGGGCATCCATGGCTGCTCCTGGCCATGGAGCTGTGCCAGTGCTGCTGCCAGCTGGGCTTTGCTGCTGCTGCCACCCAAACACTGGGGTGACGGCTCCTTCCCTTTAGTGCAACAAAAGAAAAGGCCATCACCTAGCCTGGCAGAGAGCAGGGTTAACTTCATTGCTGTTTAGAGGGCAGGCCCAGGGGGCTCAGGGGCAGAGGAAGGGACATATTGGTCTCAGGAGGGGCTGGAGGGTGCTGGGCTGCTGCTGGGGTCTATAGAAGGAGTCGGGACGGGACAGAGGAGGATCAAAAAAGAAATGCAAGTAGCTTGGGGATACACATGGGGAGAGGAGGTGGCAGTGCGATCTCCAGGCGAATAGAAGATTTCATTGTTGATTGGTGTTCTGGAGTCTTCAGCTCAAAAGTCTTGACAGGGATGCCCAGAACCTTCTTACTGCTGGAGGAGCTGCTCCTGCTGTTTGGGTGTGAGGTGCAGCCACCGTCTTACAACTCTTGTCCAGAGGTGGAACTGTGGAAAGAAGAGGTGGCTGAGGCCCCAGCTGCCAGTGGCACACAGGGAGCCTCCTGCACAGCAGGGCCCAGAGCTGGCAAGGCTCCCCAGCATGGCTGGAGCTGCTGGCACAGCTTGGCACAGCTGCACAGCTGCCCCTCAAGGCCCCGGCCAGCAGGACACGGCTCTGGGAAGGCTCCCTGGCCAGGAGCCGGCCCCAGAGTGCCTCTGCCTTTCAAGGGCAATCTCATCCCTGCTCTTTCTCCTCCCCACCGTGCTTTGCCTCTGCCCTGTGCCCCTGGGGCTGCTCTTGGCCAGGCAGCCTCAGTGGGAGCCAGCACTGGCTGCAGCCCCAGCGGACCCCCCAGGACAAGGCCCAGCAATGAGGAGGCCAATGAAAGCTCTGGGCAGCAGCAGAACCCTCAGCAGAGTTCTTTGGACAATCATGGACTGGCCACACCTACGCTGCAGCCTCACTGGGAATGTTTCCTGTCTGCAGTAGACTTTCAAAAGAAGCTGTTTGAGGAAAGGAGAACTAAACGCTCACTGTCTTCTCCTCAAGTAAGTCCAAATTTGGACAGAGCATAAGATGAAGATCAGCTCCAAAACAAGCAGGCCTGCCAGGAACCCCAGCCAGCAGCCTGTTCCCTGACAGAAACCCCTTCCAAGGCCCTTCTGGGCATCAGGAACATGTGCTGTGGTTCCAGCTGCACCTGTAGGAGCAATGGGGAGCGTCAGCCCGTGCTGAGCTGCACTGCTGAGCTGGCAGCACGGTGGATGCGGGCAGGACGTTCTCTGTTTCCCCCAGAGCTGGGGCCTGCAGGCACCTTGCCGCCCCTTGGCACAGGCTGTGCCACCCAACAAAGCCCAGCAGGCTGGGAGGAGAGCCTGGGGGGGAGCAGCAGGAAGCTGAGAAAAGGCCCTGCTCTAGAACTGAGGGAGTTCCACCAGAAGCAAACAAAGATGGCAACTTTAAGACATTCCCACTGTGCTCACAGTTTGTCTGATAAGACTAAGATGTGAGTTTGTCAAAAATCCCAGGAAATATCTGGGAAAAGGTTTCATGTATGTTGGTTGTGACTGTCCTGGGGGGACGTTATGATGCTTGTATCCCCATTCATCTGTTCTGTGCCTTTAAGACTGTCTCTGAAGAGTGAAAGTTTTGTTTGGGATTCTCTTATCAGGGACACAGAGATGGGCAGTACATAGGGCTTTTTGCTTTTGGCTTTCTGCTTTGCTTGCTGTCTCGCTGCTCTTGTTTTCTGCTTCTGCTTATTAGCTAGTTCAAGCTAAAGAGTCCCAATTCCTTCCTGGACTGTTTCTCCTCTCCTTTTTCTGTGACCATCTGGAACCTGCTCTGGACTGAGACTTGGGAACACCGAGGGTTTGCACCATTTGGCTGCAGCAGCTGCCCCAGCCCCGGAGGGACTAATAGAGCAAGTACCCCCGGAAGAGACTTTCTGATTTTGTCATCTTTCTCAGAGCGGGGTCATCTGGTATTGTTCATTTTGTGTGCTGGGGGTGCTGTGCCTGTTAAATAAACACGTTCTTTCCACTTCTCTCTGAGAAATTTTTCCCGAACCGGTTGGGGGGAGGGGCCATGTGGGTTTGCTTTCTGGAGGGGCCCTTCTTTGGAGGATCTCTACCAAATTTGCCCTATACCAGGAAAAAATATTGGCGCCCAACGTGGTTCCACACCTTATCCCCATATCATTAACATACTACCACACATCATGCATTATTCATGCAAAATTTCCATCTGTTCCCACAAAACTTACAAGCAATACCCATCATGCCTTCATCACATCCCCACAATGGACCACTGAATCCAGGCCCTATATTACAGAGCTGCAGGATTCCCCCCTTTCACTTTACTCCCTTAGGTGAGAACGGTCAGTGCAGGGACCCTGAGATGTGCAGCTCTGTGAGCAAACCCTATTAGCTCTTGATGTTTCTACTGGCAGGAAGAAGTCTGGGCTAAATACCTTGATTTCTGTGTAACGGTGTATTCAGTGAAAAGTCACTTAAGGATGTGGTTAATTAAAAAGGACTCCTGTTCCTTCCTTTAGACTTCAACCTCAGATGTTTCCCCACTGCTCACCCTTGATAATGAACTACTCCTTAATAGGCTTGAATATGCTTAGGGAGACATTCAGAGCAAGGTGGCTCTTAGGGAAGCTGTGTCTGAAAAGGACGTGTGCTGTGTTGCTATCCTTGAACAACCTCATTTCAGTAAAGCCAAAAAAGGAAGAAAGAGTGAGACACTGCCTTAAGTGTCTGAAGACAACTTCTACAGTATTGCTGCAGATTTGAAAGAGGCCTTTCAAGAACCAGCCAGAATAGATGGTATTTTCTCCATCTATTCTGGTTTTTTCTTTGAAAGACCTTCAAAAACAAACCAGAATAGACTGAGGAAATACACTGGCACAAAGAGGATGCACAGGACTCTGCCCCAGATGACCATTTGGGACCTTTGCCTGAGAAAGACGCAGCTCAGGATACGAGTGCTTTCAAGTTTTCCTTCTTTGGAGGCACAGAGGAGTTGGGCATCAAAGAAGATAACAGCAGAACCCTTCTAACAGTGCCATTGCTAAGGAAGAGCTTCCGGCAGGCAATGTAGGGCAATATAGTGTAAAGAAGGTCAGGATGCAGGGGATTTTCAGCAGCAGAAGTCAGTAATTAGGCAGAAGCATTTTGATCTTTAGTTCTCCTTGCCAGGGCTGTGGTAGATTAAAGAGAGGTGCCTCATGCTTGCATCTCAGGAATTCTGAAAGGCTTGCTTTGAGAAGGCGTTGGGGTTTTTGCTGAGTAGTGAAAAAGCTTGTTCTCATGCCCTGAATTCCTCAAACACGGAAAAACGTGACACACCAGTCATATCAAGTTTCATAGAATCCAACATGGTTTTTAAGGAAATGTGCGTTAATGTAGAGGGAGGAGCAAAGTCTGAGAGCTGGCCCCAAGATCCATGAACATTCTGTTTGTTACTGAATTCTACTCTTGGACCTTTAGAAAAAGGAAATGGAATGACACATGGTCATTGGGGTGTCCTAACCTTAGATAAAATGAGGCCGTCTGAAATGAAGATGAAACAACATTAACTTGAGTCCCGGTCATGTAGGAGAGAAAAGAAAATCCGTGAAGTTATCCAAAATATTAAAAACCCAGTGCAACAGCACAAAGCAACGAGCCCCCCAGACTTGTGCTGAACTGAGAAAGTATTCAGTGTCTTCTGAATGCAATGAGAAATGTTTAAGAATACATAAGGGATCCCTGGAACAAAGTGGAAAATACTGGAGCCGAGACGTAGCTTAGAAAGTCTGGCAGGGTCATATTCTGTCCTTCCTAAATCTCTCTTCTCCACTGTAAGTATTTCACGTGAAAGGAGGAATTTTTCCTGACCAGTACAGGAATAATCTGGTTTTGGCTTTTTTTCTCTCTTGGTGCTGTCATTGCAGAGCCTTACACGCTTGGGACAATAAAGCCGGTAAAAGCCACATGGCAAGAGGATCCACGTTTCCAGGACAGCAGTTCTGAGGGTGACAATGAGCGTGAGATGTCAGAATCGAACAGGACCAAGAAATGCAAGTTGCATTTCTCTTTGTTGTCTACTTGGCTGTAGTAGTTGGATGCTGTGGGAATATTAATAGCAGCACCCAGGGAATGGGAAACGGACATTGCACACCTCTGAGCAATGAAAGTCATCTTGGAAAACCGTTTGTGCTGCACAGAGTCAAAACTCCCAGCAGCCCATTGGATGTGAATGTGAATATGGAAAGAAAGAGTAGAGCACAAGAAATTAACTGGGTCATTTTGGTTTGACCAACTCCAAACTGAGTTTGGCCAAAAGCCCAAGACATAGTCAGTTTTCTCTTTCAAAGAGGGTTTTGTAAAATAAAAAGCTCTATTCGGTTCCTAGGGAATGAAGCTTTTCAATGTATGGCATTTCTCTGAAGAACTACAGGATTAACTTGTGTTCATGTAATTTGATAGTACAATTTAGGATGCTCAAATCCCTTTGTCCTTTTCTAGGTTTCTTTCTTTACCCCGCACAGAAAGTGCTAGAGCTTTTTTCTTCTCCAAAGATGATGAACGCCTAAGAGGTATGACAGAATTTCTTTACCCTCTTTTATATTTTTTTTCCTTTTAAACCCTTCCTGTAATTCAGTGAGGAGGAAAAAATGCTGCCTAGTTATCAAAGTTTTCTAGTCAAAATTTGCCACCCTCACTTGTGATCCAAGTTGTGGCAGAATCCCGTGAGAAAGTCCTGGCAAAACAAAGGCCAAAACTTCTGGCTTTCTTTTCTTTCAGACAATTACCGAATAGGAATCTGGACTTTTAGAGTTTACCACAAACTTAGTCACTTGACAGGTCACCTAGACATTTTGGATCCTTTCAGGTATTTAAATCATCTTTGTCTTTTTCCTCTCTTTCTGGAGTTACCATTAGGAATGTTGAGTGTTCTTGTCAGCCACATATGTCCCTGTGGTTCTTTGTCCTAATGAATCTGGGGCTTTCTCTTCTGAATCCAGTGAATTTTGTATTTAGAAACAAAGAAAACAACATCCAAAGCAAACATGCACAGTCCCCAAAACCTGCAGAGGCCACCAAAACAATTGCTGGTTAGATTTTGTAGAATAGAGTCTTAAGCTTAAAGGATGTGCCTTCCATGAGATTGATTCCATAACTCTGCTGAAATGCACTGCTGTGTTCACACAGTTCCCGGCCTGCAATCTTCCAGGCAGCCTGATTTTCAGGGTGTGTTGAAATGGAGAGCTCAGGCCTCAGTAGGCCTCAGTTCTGGGGGAAGATGTGGCGTGCTGGTGCTGAGCTTCTAATGCAACAGCAGCAATTTCAGTGCAATTCAGATTGCAACATGGTGAGGAAAAGTGCTGCTGCCTTTGATTGTTCTTAGCACAGCAGGCTGCAGTAGGGAACATTTCTGCTGGAGCCAAGGTGTGGTGGGGGCAGGAGAACAGGAAGGATGTGAAGAATTGATTTCTGATTTTAGTGCTGTGGTGGTGAAGATTGTTAGAAGCAGCAGGGCAATCACAAGTGTTTAAGGCTATTAATTGGATGTTTCTTTTGTGCAGAGGATCCACAGTTATTTTGTAGATTAGTAGAAGTCAGTGAAGAAAAAGAGGGTTAGGAAGACAGACGTAGATTATTGCTTGAGGTGAGTATGGAACATCTGTTCCCTGGTAAGTCTAGGTGAAAGCTGAGCATGGGGAGGGATTGCAGCTATGAATGTGCATGCAAAATTAAGTCAGGACCTCGAGAAGAGCTTCAAATTTGTAATGAGCAGGGAGGAGAAATTTTGTAGTGTAGCGGTGTGTATAACATCATGTTGTGTGGTCCAGTCAGGTAAACCACTACATCTTTGTGTGTTACAGGCGCAGCTACTTAACTGTATGTAAGGATAGTGAATGTAGAGACTTCTCCTCATAGTGGATTCAGGAACTTCTCTGAAGAATTTGTTAGATTTTCATTATTTTCTGGAACGCCAAAGGAAGCATTAGGATACCCTATAGGAAGTGCAAGCAAACCAATAAAGTTTTTACTGATTTGAAGCGAGTCACGTTTGTTCCTTGAAAGTGTTGCCAAACAAGGTTACTTTGAAAATGCTTTCAAAGGTCTGACAGGGATCAATATCAGCAAAGGCTGTTAGGTCGTGTTTGGGAGCTGGGGCTGAGGCTCTCGTGCCCTGGGGAGCCACGGGAAGGCTCCAGGCCTGAGTGTGCGGCCAGGTCGGGCCATTGAGCTGCAGCCCATCCCTGGTGGATGCAAGGGCAAGCAGGAATGCCAAGGGACCCCAGGGCCGGGCCAGGCCAGGCCAGAGCAGTGCCCCCAGCCCTGCAGGAACGGATGGGCTCTGTCAAGCCCAGCCTGGGCACTGCCCCCAGCCCAGGGACAGGCGGGTGCTTTGCCTGAGGGCTGGGCCCAGAGCAGCAGAGCTGTCAAAGCCCCAGCTGGTTCTGGCCTGCGTGAGGCCTGAGCAGGGCCCGTGGGTGCCCTGGGCAGTGCAGGAGCAGCACAGGAGCAGTTGCCAGGGCCTGGGGAGGCACAGGGCTCAGCCTCGGCATGGTGACACAGCATGCAGGCTGCAGGGGACAGAGCCAATGGCACTGGGCACGAGCAGCTCTGTGGGGCTCTGAGCCTGCAGCAGCATCGGCCCCAAGGCTGCTCTGTCCCTGCCTGGCTGATGGGCAGGGCTGGAGGCCTTGCAGAGCAAGGGCCATTGTGGGCACGGCTGTCCCAGCAGCTGCCCCCTGGCCCAGCTGGGCCCCACTTGGGCAGGAAGGAGGCTCCCAGCCCCGGCATGGCCGAGCAGCTCCTGCCTCCCCCTGCCTCTACTCTGATCCCCACGCTGCCTGCTGCCACAAGAGCCCCTGGGCCATGCTGTCAGAGAGCTGCTTTGCCCTCACCTGGCTCCCTGGCACCAGGGCCCTCCTGCTTGCTGCCAGACATGGCAGATGTCAGCAGAGAGTCCCTTTGCAGGAATGACGCAGTCTCCTCCAGGTGCTGATCCTCGCTTTCTGTGGGATAAACAAGAGCTTGGGGTGCTGCCACGGCAGGGCTTCGCTCAGCTGTAGGCACTACCAGCCCGGCTCTGCCTGGGACTCAGGCAGTGCCACGGTGAACAGCAGCTCTGGCATGGCAGCTCTGGCATGGCGGCCTTGGGCAGTAGCCAGCTCTGCGGGCTGGGACCCCGCAGCGGCCGCACGCTTCTCCCAGAGCCCGAGCAGCAGCTGCACGCTCCCAACGCCAAGCCGGGAATGCGCCCAGAAACAGCGCGGGCCCGGCTCTGGGCACGAACCGCCCCGCCCCTCACACCCGCCCGCCCCTTCCCGCCCTCCGGCCCCACCGCGTGCCGCCCGCGCTGTCATGGCGGCTCTCGCCCACAAGGCGGCGCCCTGAGCCCTGCAATGGCGCCGCCAACCTTCTGGCGCTCTGGAAGGCGCGGGCCTGCACCCGTTGCAAACTGGGCCCTTCGTCCCATTTCCTGAAGAAAACATGTCCTGTCGGGCCTGGGCTGTACACACTTCCAAGCCTGATCAACAGGAAGAGACGTTTAACCTGGACACACATAGCAGCCTGCAAGCTCGAAGTGATGGCCAGGTGTTAGAAAAGCAAAGTACTTGTTGCTAGAATTGTCTTCCAAGACTCAAGGCTGGGCACGTTTCACTGATCTCAAACCCAGAGGGAAGTTGACAAAGCTTGGGAAGAAGGATGGCCAATGATAGTGGACACAAAGGATGCAGAATTTTACTTGTTCTAAAATTTTAAAAGTTTAATAGTAATAAATTAGTTATAAAACTAAGAATAAAAATTAGAGAAAAAATAATTTGGTCAATTAGAGGTAGGACAATAAAGGGCAATTTAAAAAGCAAAGAATTACAAATGTCTGGGTGCTCTGCTCTGCCTCAGAAGACACTTTGCTAACACAGGATTAACTTAAAAGTAATACCCTGTTGCATATTCATATATCTCATACATGATGCCAAAATTGTTTTCAAACAATGGGTGTTTTCTTGTTCTTGTCAACCCCTCCTTTATCTTGTAAATCAATTGTCTTGCTCCCTCAAAGTCTGGTTCTTCCCGAGAAGGAGGCAATATTTCTTTTCTCAGAATTTTGGTGTCTTGTTACTGTTATCTCTCCTTGAGCTATTTAGAAAATGTATCTTACAGCACAGAGTTTCTGTAGCCTAAAACTATATTCACCACACTACTTTAAAAGCCTAGGATAGCACTACAAAAAAGGATTAATACAACATAACTTTCCAACATAACACATATAGTATTAATTTTAATATTTGCGAAAAGCCAATCATATAATATGCATTTTTCACACCTTCTCTGCTCCTTCTTCTTCTCAAAATATATTGTAAACCTGACTTATAAAAATTAGTTACAGCCATGCTCAGTGCCTTATTCTGAAAACTCACAACTGACTAACAGGTTTAGTGCATTACAGAGCAGGATTGAGGCCCTGGAACTGGAGGGACAGACAAGTGATGAAGTGGGCAAAAGTCCTTCTGCAATCGAGGGGCACCTAGGGCAAGTCAGGCAACACCATGCATGGTGACCACCTCTGTTCCAAGGGAAGGCAGGATCCTTGCAGGCCTTCCCAAAAGCATCTCAAGGGAAGGTTTCCATCTGCCCTGCCCTGTTTGCTTGACTTCAGCTGAATCTTTCTCTCTCTGAAAGACAGGAAGCTCACGTGTGTTAGGAGAATACTGTGAGCATTGGCAGAGGTGAACGGTCAGGAATCCAGAGGCTTGTGCAACTCTCTTCCATAGAGAGTCCCTTGTTGTATATTTCCAACAAAGCAGAGCCTAAATGGCAAGTCAGCGTTTGGGGATGTGCAGCACTGAGACAATAAAGCTGTAACATGCCTTGTCTTGAGAGGGACAAGTAAGACAACAAATGTTCAAACAGCATATACTGAGAAGATGAAGAAGAAAACCTAATTTTTCTAAGGTTTTCTAATTTTTATTTTCTTCTCTGTACCTTTTGAAGACTGCCTATATCCTATTTTCATTGTTTTCTTTTTTCCTGTCTTGAGAATGAATTTTGCATTATGGATATTTTTAGTCAGGCATAAGAAAAGTTCCATATTGTTTAAAAATCATGAAAAGGTAAGTTTAGAGGAAACATCCATTGTCTTTGATGACTGGATCAGACTCAATTTTAAATACCCTTGTATGTCCTGCTCATATGCAAAGATGCTAGATTGATCTTGGAAGGGCATTAAACCAAGAAACAAGTACTTCAAAACCTCGGGAGATGGCTGCCATGGTGAGTTCCCTGAGGTGTCACCGCCCCAGCCCCGTTCCATGGCCGGTGTCCCTGAGGTGTCACGGCCCCAGCCCTGCTCCATGGCCGGTTTCCCTGAGGTGTCACGGCCCCAGCCCCACTCCATGGCCAGTTTCCCTGAGGCGTTACAGCCCCAGCCCCGCTCCATGGTCGATTTCCCTGAGGTGTCACGTCCCCAGCCCCGCTCTATGGCCGGGTTTCCTGGTCACTTCGAGGTGCTGTTTCTCTCTCTCTGTGGAGAAAGTAGAGGCCCGGGAGCTTGCAGAGCAGACCCAGAGCCATGAGGGCTCTACTCCCTGCTCAGCCCTGTGTGAGATCTGCTCCTTTCCGCCTTCTCCTCCCGTTGTCAGGTCCCACTGACACTCGGCCTGAGCCCAGCGTTCCCTTTTGGGGCCAAGGGAAATCTCTGCTCCTGCCTCTGGCACAGGGCGCTCTGCCAGCCGGTCAGGGAAGGAGACAGCCCCGGAGAGAGGCATGAGCAGTGGAGGAAAGCCAACATCACTGCAGTCTTGCAAAAGGGCACCAAGAAGGAGCCAGGAAACTGCAGGCCCATCAGCCTCAGCTCCATCCCCAGAAAGGTGACAGAACAGCTCCTCTTGGATGCCATCTCTAAACCTGTGGAATAACAGGAATGGAAACCATGCTTGACCAATCCATAGCCACCTGTGCTGCAGTGACTGGCTGGGCTTGTGAGGGGAGAGCAGTGGCTGTTGTCAGCTGGGACTTCAGCAAGGCTTTGTCCCTGCCTCCCATAACAGGCCCCTGAGGCAGCTCAGGGACAGTGGGGCAGAGAAGTGGACAGGGGAGCTCCAAACTCAGGTAGCTGTGAGCTCAGGGGGCCGTGCTGGGCCCAGCCTTGTTTGCCTTATTCCCCAGGGACCTGGCAGAAGGGACGGAGCGCTCCCTCAGCGTTTGCTGATGGGACAGAACTGGGCGCAGGGCCTGAGGCACCACAAGACTCTGCTACCCTTCATTGAGACCTGGACAGGCTCGAGAGTTGAGCAGAGACGAACCTAATGAAGTTGCACTGGGAAAAGCCTCTAGAAGAGCTTCAGGCTTTGTAATTACCAGGCAACAGAAGTGTTTTAGTAAAGTGGAGTCTATAACCTTGTCTTGTAATGTCCAGTGACGGAAACCACTGCTTCTCTGTATGTTATACATTGTATGTCGCTTGTATGTACATCAAGGAAGTCTCTGAGAGAAACATGAAAGAATTCAGAAACTTCCCCTGATATTATTTTGGATTTTCATGATTTTCTGGAATGCAGGGTGAAGTGTAAGGATGCCAAAAGGAAAGTGAAAGCAAACCAATATATCTTTAAAAACTCAGAAGCCTCTCCTGTTTCTTCCTTGAAGAAGTTGCCAAACAAAGTTGCTTTTGCAATCCTTTGAAAGAACTTATAGGAAAAAGCATTGGCCAAAAGTGTTGCCCTGTGTTTCTGAAGAGCAACAAGCATTTTGTGTTGATGCAAGGTCTGTACCAGGGTTTGGGGTTTTGTGTGTGTATGCTTTGAATGTGAGTCTTTGCAGGACTATTAATAATTAGACCATGTACTGAAGAGAACATGTTACTGTGTTGTCCTGTCCAGTGCTGAAGAGGGTTGAGACAGAGCAGGTAGCTCTGTGTCTGCGTGTAACTTGCATGAGCAGCACGGGAGCAGTGCCCAGGGCCTGGAGAAGCAAACGGGTTCGCGGTGCTGAGGACAAGGTGTCCAGAGCTCGGGATTGTCCGGCCAAGCTCTTCTGGCTCCTTGTGCTTGGAGCCCTGGCCGGGAGCCCTGCAGAGCCCCGGGTGCAGCTTCCCAACTTCCCCCTCTGCCTCCTCCCTGCCTCCAGGGTAAAGGCACTCCCTGGCATTGCACTGGCTGTGCCTCCCTCAGAGAGCAGTGAAGGGATCCTTTCCCAGCCAAGGTGGCTCTCCCATGGAGACAGGAAAATGGACGAACTCCTGCTGCCCCAGCATCAGGCAGGTGCAGGGTGTCCCTGCCTGTCAGCCCCTGCCCTGCTTCCCAGAGATGCCACTGATTGTTCTAGAAGTCATGGATCTGGATTTCCAGGAGCATGTTTGCAAAGACACGAAAGAGAAAAATTGACAAGAATTGTTTGTGCTTCTCTTCCTGAGTTTTTTCCAATGTATTTTCTAGTAGGAAAGCATGGACCTAACTGGCAAAGTTCATGTAATGTAGGAAAAGCATCCTCCTGTATTTGACTTGAGTGGAGGACAATTGCAAGCTCTCCTGTCAAATGTGCACAGAAAATTCTCAGTGCATTTCGTGTCTTTGCACTGAGTCAGTATAAAAGATGACGATTCTCAGGAGCCTAGTACTAATTTTTCCATTTATATGAAATGTGAAAGTTGTTAGTTCATAGGATGACAGATAACTGAGGTCTGGAAGCAGCTGTGGTGGTGTCCAGGTTTATCTCCTGTACCCAATGCCCAATGCAGCAGCATCAAATAAGGTTCATCTTAGTTTTCTGCAGACAGGTCTTGAGGAAAACATCAGTTCACCTAGAGCACGGTTTGAATCCCTGCAGTGCAGCTGACTCCGCACCGGCTCTCTGGGCCACCGCCTGCCAGGGGCAGGAGCAGAGATTTCCCTTGGCCGGGGCCGGAGCCCTGGCGTGGCAGTGCCTGAACAGCACCTCCCTGCCTACAGTGCCTTCCTGGATGGCTGCCCCAGGGCCTGGCATTTGACCCTGCCCTTGCTGCAGGAGTCCCGGCCCTGCTTCCACCCTGAGCAAATGCTCGGACCCATCTCAGAAGCTCGGTGCCCGAGGGGGCCACCACAAGTGGTTGCCAGGGACCTGAGGCCATGGCTGCCCCGATTTTGGGTACACGGCTCTGATGTCAGAGTGGCCATTGTGACCTGTGCCACCAAGGCCACAAAAGGGGATGCTGGGCTCTGGCCGAGTGTCAGTGCGACCTGACAACGGGAGGAGAAGGTAGGGCGGGGACGTAGTTGCCCAGGGACCAGAGGGGCCCCACACCTCGGGGCTCTAGGCCTGTGCTGCAGCCTCACCTGCCTCTCCCTTCCCAGAATCAGCGGAGGAACAGCCAGGACACTGCGGTGTTCCTCAACGCGACGACGGGAGGAGAAAGTGGACAGGAGCAGGGCTCACACAGGCCTGAGCAGGGAGTAGAGCCTCGTGGCTCTGGGTCTGTTCTGCAAACTCCCCCCCCCTCTTCTTTCTCCCATAGACAGTTCAGCACCTCGAAGTGACCACGTCCCTCGAGGACAGAGACGCAGGACAGACAGCCGCCATGTCTGACAGCAAGCAGGAGGGCCCTGGAGCCAAGGAGCCAGGTGAGGGCAAAGCAGCCCTGTGATAGCCTGGCCCAGGTGCTCTTGTAGCAGCAGGCAGCGTGGGGATCAGAGTAGAGGCAGGGGGAGGCAGGAGCTGCTCGGCCATGCCGGGGCTGGGAGCCTCCTTCCTGCCCAAGTGGGGCCCAGCTGGGCCAGGGGGCAGCTCCTGGGACAGCCGTGCCCACAATGGCCCCTGCTCTGCAAGGCCTCCAGCGCTGCCCATCAGCCAGGCAGGGACAGAGCAGCTTTGGGGCCAATGCTGCTGCAGGCTCAGAGCCCCGCAGAGCTGCTCATGCCCGGTGCCATTGGCTCTGTCCCCTGCAGCCTGCATGCTGTGTCGCCGTGCCGAGGCTGACCCGGACATGTGCGGTGACAAACTGCACAAGGGTGGGCTCTGTGCCCACATGTTCTGCATGGTGAGTGGCTCCGGGTGCTCCCTCCACCATTGCAATGGGCAGCTCCTGCCGCCCTCTCCTCATCAGCTCCTCCCCTTGCCTGCAGCTCTTCGCTACTCTACTCTTTCGGCAAGAGAACCGCCACAATGGACTCATGGGATTTCTCCCACGAGATCTCCAAATTGCGGTCTGGCGGGCAGCACAGAAGGTGAGAGCCTGACAAGAGCAGGGAGATTTGTGCCTGGCGAGGTTTGCCAGAGCTTAGCCCAGACAGCAGGAAAGAAAGGCCGGCCCGACAGCCGGGACAAAGTCTGGCTCCCAGCAGCTCTGGAACAGAGGCCCTGGCACAGGAGACTCCCTGCTCCAGCAGGCAGCTCTGTGTGGGGTGGGAGCCGGCAGTGGCCACGTCCTGTGCCCTGCCCAGAGCCCTGCGGCTGCCCGGGGAGGCCTCGAGGCTGCTGCTGCTGCTGATGCGGCTGCTTGGCTCTTTCCAGCGCTGCTGCGTCTGTGGCCAGAGCGGGGCAACCATCATGTGCTGCGTGCCAGACTGTGACAGATGGTTCCACCTGCCCTGTGCCAAGGAGGGCGGCTGTGTCAATGTATACGTTACTCCGTTCAGGTACCTCATCTCTCTTTATGGCCACCCCTGGGGAATGATCCAGCATGTCTCACTTTCCCCATCCATTTTCCTCCAGGTCCTTCTGCCCTGAGCACCGTCCAGAGCAGGAGGTAGAGGCGACTCCTGAGCCGAACACCGTTTGCCTCATCTGCCTGGAGCCTGTGGAGGACAGGACGACCTTCACAACCCTGGTGTGCCCAACGTGCCAAAGGGCCTGGTTCCACAGAGACTGCATCCAGGTAGGAGCCCTCCCCTTAGCGCCAGGGCACAGCAGGTGCTCAGCCGCAGCAGCAGGGCCTCGCTCACCCTGCCTGTGTTTGCCCTGCAGGGACAGGCCTTGCGCGCTGGTGTTTTGTATTTCCAGTGCCCCCTGTGCAGAGACAGTGGGGAATTCCCTGTTGAAATGTTCATCTTGGGGATCCGAGTCCCCTTCAGGTTGGTGTCCTTCTGCCTGGCCCACCAGACAGGAGGGTGCAAGTGCTGTGCTGTGCCAGGCCCTGCCCCAGGAGCCCTGGCCCTGCCCTGTGCCATGAGTCTGGGCTTCAGCTTCACGCCCAACTTGGAAAAGCGCTGGAGAAGGAGCTGGGACACCCTGGACCTCCGTGAGGGAGAGCAGCAGAAATTCATCATCTCTTCCTTTCTCCATCAGAGACCCAACATGGGAGGACAACGATGCCTTTGCAGATCTAGGAGTGAGGCACAGCCAATGCAACGCCAGGGATTGCCTTTACCCTGGAGGCAGGGAGGAGGCAGAGGAACAGGGGTAAGTTGGGAAGCTGCACCTGGGGCTCCGCAGGGAACCTGTATCTCGGCAAGGGCTGTAAGCGGGAAGAACCAGAAGCGCTTGGCCAGACAGCCACGTGCTGGTACACTTTGTTCTCAGTGCTATGCGCTTGTTTGCCTCCCCAGGCCCTGGCAATTGCTCCTGTGCTCCTCCTGTGCTGCTGAGGGCACCCACAGGCGCTGCTCTGGCCTGAGGAACAGCACACAGAGATGGGAGTGTGACAGCTGTGCTGGGCTCGGAACATGTATGAGTCAAAGACCCCGGTGTCCCTGGACTGGGGGCAGTGCCCAGGCCGGGCTAGGCAGAGCGCAGCAACCACTGCTGGAGGGCTGGGGGCACTGCTCTGGCCTGGCCTGGCTGGGGCCTGGGCGATCTTTGACATTCCTGCTTGCCCTTACAGCCACCAGGGAAGAGACAGAGCTCAATGGCCCCAGGCTGGCCAGACAGTCAGGACTACAATCTACTCATGGCTGGTCAGAATCTGAGGCCATCCGCCCCAGCTCCCACAGCCCTGTGCCATTGGTGCTGGTTTCCCCGTCTCCATCTCCAGAGATGGGCAGCCACAGCAGGCCCCACCACGCAGCATGGCAGCAGGCGCTGCCATCTTCCTCACTGGACACCAGCAGCATCAGCAGATCAAGGGCAACACGCAGCACGTCCCCTGACCCTGAGGACAGGGTCCATTCCAGACGTGCTGGGCCCGGCCGCAGGCGAAGCTGCTCTCGCCGGCAAAGTCGTGCCCAGAGTCCACCTGTCTGGTCCAGGAGTCGCCGTGACAGCAGCAGTGGGACAGGGCCAAGGGCTGAGAGGCCCAAGCAAAGGGGGACACCGTCACGGACATCCCCCAGACACAGGCGCTCCCGCCAGCAAGGCTGGGCCCAGAGTCCACCTGTCCACTCCAGGAGTTGCCATGACAGGAACAGAGGGACAGGGCCAAGGACTGAGAGGCCCAGGCGAAGGGACACATGGCCAGGGCCATCCCCCAGACGCAGGCGCTCCCGCCAGCAAGGCTGGGCCCAGAGTCCACCTGTCCGCTCCAGGAGTGTCTGTGACAGGATCAGTGGGACGGGGCCAAGGACTGAGAGGCCCAGGCGAAGGGACACATGGCCAGGGCCATCCCCCAGACGCAGGCGCTCCCGCCAGCAAGGCTGTGCCCAGAGTCCACCTGTCCGCTCCAGGAGTCACCGTGGCAGCAGCAGCAGGACAAGGCCAAGGGCTGAGAGGCCCAGGCGAAGGAACACATCATCGGGGACGCCCCCCAGACGCAGCCGCTCCCGCCAGCAGCGCCGGGCCTCGACTCAGACTCTGCGGTCCAGGAGTCGCCAGGACAGGAGCCGGAGGACAGCAGCGAGTGCTGAGAGGCCCAGGCGTAGGGGGACGTGGTCAGGGACATCTCACAGGAGCAGCCACTCCCACCAGCGACGTCAGACCTCAACTGGGACCTCCAACAGCAGCGCGTAGCGCTGTCATCTTTTCTTTCTAGGCCATGTGTTCCTTGCCGGAAGTGAAGGTGAGAACGGTCAGTGCAGGGACCCTGAGATGTGCAGCTCTGTGAGCAAACCCTATTAGCTCTTGATGTTTCTACTGGCAGGAAGAAGTCTGGGCTAAATGCCTTGATTTCTGTGTAACGGTGTATTCAGTGAAAAGTCACTTAAGGATGTTGCTAATTAAAAAGGACTCTTGTTCCTGCCTTTACACTCCAACCTCAGATGTTTCCCCACTGCTTACCCTTGATAATGAACCACTCCTTAATGGGCTTGGATATGCTTAGGGAGACATTGAGAGCAAGGTGGCTCTTAGGGAAGCTGTGTCTGAAAAGGACATGTGCTGTGTTGCTAACCTTGAAAAATCTCATTTCAGTAAAGCCAAAAAAAGAAGAAAGAGTGAGACACTGTCTCAAGTGTCTGAAGACAACTTCTACAGTATTGCTGTGGATTTGAAAGAGGTCTTTCAAGGAACAAGCCAGAATAGATGGTATTTCCTCCATCTATTCTGGTTTGTTCTATGAAAGACCTTAAAGAACAACCCAGAAAAGACTGAGGAAATACCCTGGGACAAAGAGCATGCACAGGACTCTGCCCCAGATGACCATTTGGGACCTTTGCCTGAGGACGACGCAGCTCAGGAGACGAGTTCTTTCAAGTTTTCCTTCTTTGGAGGCACAGAGGAGTTGGGCATCAAAGAAGGTAACAGCAGAACCCTTCTAACAGTGCCATTGCTAAGGAAGAGCTTCTGGCAGGCACTGTGAGGCAATATGGTGTAAAGAAGGCCAGGATGCAGGGGATTTTCAGCAACAGAAGTCAGTAATTAGGCAGAAGCATTTTGATCTTCAGTTCTGCTTGCCGGGGCTGAGGTAGATTATTGAGAGGTGCCTCATGCTTGCATCTCAGGAATTCTGAAAGGCTAGCTTTAAGAAGGCAATGGGGTATTTGCTGAGGGGTGAAAAAGCTTCTTCTCATGCCCTGCCTTCCTCAAACAGGGAAAAAGGTGACACACCAGTCATATCAAGTTTCATAGGACCTCACAAGGCTTTTAAGGAAATGTGCGTTAATGTAGAGGGAGGAGCAAAGTCCGAGAGCTGGCCCCAAGTTCAATGAACATTCTGTTTGTTACTGAATTCTACTCTTGGACCTTTAAAAAAAGGAAATGGAATGACACATGATCATTGGGGTGTCCTAACCTTAGATAAAATGAGGCTGTCTGAAATGAAGATGAAACAACATTAACTCGAGTCCCCAGTCATGTAGGAGAGAAAAGAAACCCCGTGAAGTTATCCAAAGTATTAAAAAACCCAACGCAGCAGCACAAAGCAGCGAGCCCCCTACACTTGTGCTGAACTGAGAAGGTATTCAGTGTCTTCTGAATGCAATGAGAAATGTTTAAGAATACATAAGGGATCCCTGGAACAAAGTGGAAAATACTGGAGCTGAGACGTAGCTTAGAAAGTCTGGCAGGGTCAGATTCTGTCCTTCCTAAATCTCTCTTCTCCACTGTAAGTATTTCACGTGAAAGGAGGAATTTTTCCTGACCAGTACAGGAATAATCTGGTTTTGGCTTTTTTTCTCTCTTGGTGCTGTCATTGCAGAGCCTTACACGCTTGGGACAATAAAGCCGGTAAAAGCCACATGGCAAGAGGATCCACGTTTCCAGGACAGCAGTTCTGAGGGTGACGATGAGCCTGAGATGACAGAAATCGAACAGGACCAAGAAATGCAAGTTGCATTTCTCTTTGTTGTCTACTTGGCTGTAGTAGTTGGATGCTGTGGGAATATTAATAGCAGCACTCAGGGAATGGGAAACTGACATTGCACATCTCTGAGCAATGAAAGTCATCTTGGAAAACCGTTTGTGCTGCACAGAGTCAAAACTCCCAGCAGCCCACTGGATGTGAATGTGAATATGGAAAGAAAGAGTAGAGCACAAGAAATTAACTAGGTCATTTTGGTTTGACCAACTCCAAACTGGGTTTGTCCAAAAGCCCAAGACACAGTCAGTTTGCTCTTTAAAAGAGGGTTTTGTAAAATAAAAAGCTCTATTCGGTTCCTAGGGAATAAAGCTTTTCAATGTACTCCATTTCTCTGAAGAACTACAGGATTAACTTGTGTTCATGGAATTTGATAGTACAATTTAGGATGCTCAAATCCCTTTGTCCATTTCTAGGTTTCTTTCTTTACCCCGCACAGAAAGTGCTCGAGTTTTTTTTTCTTCTCCAAAGATGATGAACTCCTAAGAGGTATGTCAGAATTTCTTTACCCTCTTTTATATTTTTTTTCCTTTTAAACCCTTCCTGTAGTTCAGTGAGGAGGAAAAAATGCTGCCTAGCTATCAAAGTTTTCTAGTCAAAATTTGCCACCCTCACTTGTGATCCAAGTTGTGGCAGAATCCCGTGAGAAAGTCCTGGCAAAACAAAGGCCAAAACTTCTGGCTTTCTTTTCTTTCAGACAATTACCGAATAGGAATCTGGAATTTTAGAATTTACCAAAAACTTAGTCACTTGACAGGTTACTTAGACATTTTGGATCCTTTCAGGTATTTAAATCATCTTTGTCTTTTTTCTCTCTTTCTGGTGTTGCCGCTAGGAATGAGGAGTGTTCTTGTCAGCCACATATGTCCCTGTGGTTCTTTGTCCTAATGAATCTGGGGCTTTCTCTTCTGAATCCAGTGAATTTTGTATTTAGAAACAAAGAAAACAACATCCAAAGCAAACATGCACAAACCCCAAAACCTGCACAGGCCACGAAAACAATTGCTGGTTACAGTTTGTAGAATAGAGTCTTAAGCTTAAAGGATGTGCCTTCCATGAGATAAATTCCATAACTCTGCTGAAATGCACTGCTGTGTTCACACAGTTCCCGGCCTGCAATCTTCCAGGCAGCCTGATTTTCAGGGTGTGTTGAAATGGAGAGCTCAGGCCTCAGTAGGCCTCAGTTCTGGGGGAAGATGTGGCGTGCTGGTGCTGAGCTTCTAAAGCAACAGCAGCAATTTCAGTGCAATTCAGATTGCAGCATGGTGAGGAAAAGTGCTGCTGCCTTTGATTGTTCTTAGCACAGCAGGCTGCAGTAGGGAACATTTCTGCTGGAGCCAAGGTGTGGTGGGGGCAGGAGAACAGGAAGGATGTGAAGAATTGATTTCTGATTTTAGTGCTGTGTTGGTCAAGATTTTAGAAGCAGCAGCACAATCACAAGTGCTTAAGGCTATTAACTGTATGTTTCTTTTGTGCAGAGGATCCGCACTTATTTTGTTGATTAGTAGAAGTCAGTGAAGAAAAAGAGGGTTAGGAAGACAGATGTAGATTATTGCTTGAGGTGAGTATGGAACATCTGTTCCCTGGTAAGTCTAGGTGAAAGCTGAGCATGGGGAGGGATTGCAGCTATGAATGTGCATGCAAAATTAAGTCAGGACCTCGAGAAGAGCTTCAAATTTGTAATGAACAGGGAGGAGAAATTTTGTAGTGTAGCGGTGTGTATAACATCATGTTGTGTGGTCCAGTCAGGTAAACCACTACATCTTTGTGTGTTACAGGCGCAGCTACTTAACTGTATGTAAGGATAGTGAATGTAGAGACTTCTCCTCATAGTGGATTCAGGAACTTCTCTGAAGAATTTGTTAGATTTTCATTATTTTCTGGAACGCCAAAGGAAGCATTAGGATACCCTATAGGAAGTGCAAGCAAACCAATAAAGTTTTTACTGATTTGAAGCGAGTCACGTTTGTTCCTTGAAAGTGTTGCCAAACAAGGTTACTTTGAAAATGCTTTCAAAGGTCTAACAGGGATCAATGTCAGCAAAGCCTGTTAGGCCGTGTTTGGGAGCTGGGGCTGAGGCTCTTGTGCCTTGGGGAGCCACGGGAACCCTGGTGGATGCAAGGGCAAGCAGGAATGCCAAGGGACCCCAGGGCCAGGCTAGGCCAGGCCAGAGCAGTGCTCCCAGCCCTCCAGGAGCGGATGGGCTCTGCCAAGCCCAGCCTGGGCACTGCCCCCAGCCCAGGGACAGGCGGGTGCTTTGCCTGAGGGCTGGGCCCAGAGCAGCAGAGCTGTCACAGCCCTAGCTGGTTCTGGCCTGCGTGAGGCCCGGGCAGGGCCCGTGGGTGCCCTGGGCAGTGCAGGAGCAGTAGCCAGGGCCTGGGGAGGCACAGGGCTCAGCCTCTGCACGGCGACACAGCTTGCAGGCTGCAGGGGACAGAGCCAATGGCACCAGGCACGAGCAGCTCTGTGGGGCTCTAAGCCTGCAGCAGCATCGGCCCCAAGGCTGCTCTGTCCCTGCCTGGCTGATGGGCAGGGCTGGAGGCCTTGCAGAGCAGGGGCCATTGTGGGCACGGCTGTCCCAGCAGCTGCCCCCTGGCCCAGCTGGGCCCCACTTGGGCAGGAAGGAGGCTCCCAGCCCCGGCATGGCCGAGCAGCTCCTGCCTCCCCCTGCCTCTGCTCTGATCCCCACGCTGCCTGCTGCCACAAGAGCCCCTGGGCCATGCTGTCAGAGAGCTGCTTTGCCCTCACCTGGCTCCCTGGCACCAGGGCCCTCCTGCTTGCTGCCAGACATGGCAGATGTCAGCAGAGAGTCCCTTTGCAGGAATGACGCAGTCTCCTCCAGGTGCTGATCCTCGCTTTCTGTGGGATAAACAAGAGCTTGGGGTGCTGCCACGGCAGGGCTTCGCTCAGCTGTAGGCACTACCAGCCCGGCTCTGCCTGGGACTCAGGCAGTGCCACGGTGAACAGCAGCTCTGGCATGGCAGCTCTGGCATGGCGGCCTTGGGCAGTAGCCAGCTCTGCGGGCTGGGACCCCGCAGCGGCCGCACGCTTCTCCCAGAGCCCGAGCAGCAGCTGCACGCTCCCAACACCGAGCCGGGAATGCGCCCAGAAACAGCGCGGGCCCGGCTCTGGGCACGAACCGCCCCGCCCCTCACACCCGCCCGCCCCTTCCCGCCCTCCGGCCCCACCGCGTGCCGCCCGCGCTGTCATGGCGGCTCTCGCCCACAAGGCGGCGCCCTGAGCCCTGCAATGGCGCCGCCAACCTTCTGGCGCTCTGGAAGGCGCGGGCCTGCACCCGTTGCAAACTGGGCCCTTCGTCCCATTTCCTGAAGAAAACATGTCCTGTCGGGCCTGGGCTGTACACACTTCCAAGCCTGATCAACAGGAAGAGACGTTTAACCTGGACACACATAGCAGCCTGCAAGCTCGAAGTGATGGCCAGGTGTTAGAAAAGCAAAGTACTTGTTGCTAGAATTGTCTTCCAAGACTCAAGGCTGGGCACGTTTCACTGATCTCAAACCCAGAGGGAAGTTGACAAAGCTTGGGAAGAAGGATGGCCAATGATAGTGGACACAAAGGATGCAGAATTTTACTTGTTCTAAAATTTTAAAAGTTTAATAGTAATAAATTAGTTATAAAACTAAGAATAAAAATTAGAGAAAAAATAATTTGGTCAATTAGAGGTAGGACAATAAAGGGCAATTTAAAAAGCAAAGAATTACAAATGTCTGGGTGCTCTGCTCTGCCTCAGAAGACACTTTGCTAACACAGGATTAACTTAAAAGTAATACCCTGTTGCATATTCATATATCTCATACATGATGCCAAAATTGTTTTCAAACAATGGGTGTTTTCTTGTTCTTGTCAACCCCTCCTTTATCTTGTAAATCAATTGTCTTGCTCCCTCAAAGTCTGGTTCTTCCCGAGAAGGAGGCAATATTTCTTTTCTCAGAATTTTGGTGTCTTGTTACTGTTATCTCTCCTTGAGCTATTTAGAAAATGTATCTTACAGCACAGAGTTTCTGTAGCCTAAAACTATATTCACCACACTACTTTAAAAGCCTAGGATAGCACTACAAAAAAGGATTAATACAACATAACTTTCCAACATAACACATATAGTATTAATTTTAATATTTGCGAAAAGCCAATCATATAATATGCATTTTTCACACCTTCTCTGCTCCTTCTTCTTCTCAAAATATATTGTAAACCTGACTTATAAAAATTAGTTACAGCCATGCTCAGTGCCTTATTCTGAAAACTCACAACTGACTAACAGGTTTAGTGCATTACAGAGCAGGATTGAGGCCCTGGAACTGGAGGGACAGACAAGTGATGAAGTGGGCAAAAGTCCTTCTTCAATCGAGGGGCACCTAGGGCAAGTCAGGCAACACCATGCATGGTGACCACCTCTGTTCCAAGGGAAGGCAGGGTCCTTGCAGGCCTTCCCAAAAGCATCTCAAGGGAAGGTTTCCATCTGCCCTGCCCTGTTTGCTTGACTTCAACTAAATCTTTCTCTCTCTGAAAGACAGGAAGCTCACGTGTGTTAGGAGAATACTGTGAGCATTGGCAGAGGTGAACGGTCAGGAATCCAGAGGCTTGTGCAACTCTCTTCCATAGAGAGTCCCTTGTTGTATATTTCCAACAAAGCAGAGCCTAAATGGCAAGTCAGCGATTGGGGAAGTGCAGCACTGAGACAATAAAGTTGTAACATGCCTTGTTTTGTGAGGGACAAGTAAGACAACAAATGTTCAAACAACAAATACTGAGAAGATGAAGAAGAAAAATGAATTTTTCTAAGGTTTTCTAATTTTTTTTTCTTCTCTGTACCTTTTGAAGATTGCCTATATCCTATTTTCATTGTTTTCTTTTTTCCTGTCTTGAGAATGAATTTCGCATTCTGGATATTTTCAGTCAGACATAAGAAAAGTTCCATATTGTTTGGCAATCATGAAAAGGTAAGTTTAGAGGAAACATCCATTGTCTTTGATGACTGGATCAGACTCAATTTTAAATACCCTTGTATGTTCTGCTCATATGCAAGGATGCTAGACTGGTCTTGGAGGGGCATTAAACAAAGAAACAAGTACTTCAAAACCTCGGGAGGTGGCTGCCATGGTGAGTTCCCTGAGGTGTCACAGCCCCAGCCCTGCTCCATGACCGGTGTCCCTGAGGTGTCACGGCCCCAGCCCCACTCCATGGCCGGATTCCCTGAGGTGTCACAGCCCCAGCCCCGCTCCATGGCCGGTGTCCCTGAGGTGTCACGGCCCCAGCCCCGCTCCATGGCTGCTTTCCATGAGGTGTCACGGCCCCAGCCCCGCTCCATGACCGGGATTCCTGGTCACTTCGAGGTGCTGTTCCTCTCTCTCTGTGGAGAAAGTAGAGGCCCGGGAGCTTGCAGAGCAGGCCCAGAGCCACGAGGGCTCTACTCCCTGCTCAGCCCTGTGTGAGCTCTGCTCCTTCCCGCCTTCTCCCCCTGTTGTCAGGTCCCACTGACACTCGGCCTGAGCCCAGCATCCCCTTTTGGGGCCAAGGGAAATCTCTGCTCCTGCCTCTGGCACAGGGTGCTCTGCCAGCAGGTCAGGGAAGGAGACAGCCCCGGAGAGAGGCATGAGCAGTGGAGGAAAGCCAACATCACTGCAGTCTTGCAAAAGGGCACCAAGAAGGAGCCAGGAAACTGCAGGCCCATCAGCCTCAGCCCCACCCCCAGAAAGGTGACAGAACAGCTCCTCTTGGATGCCATCTCTAAACCTGTGGAATAACAGGAATGGAAACCATGCTTGACCAATCCATAGCCACCTGTGCTGCAGTGACTGGCTGGGCTTGTGAGGGGAGAGCAGTGGCTGTTGTCAGCTGGGACTTCAGCAAGGCTTTGTCCCTGCCTCCCATAACAGGCCCCTGAGGCAGCTCAGGGACAGTGGGGCAGAGAAGTGGACAGGGGAGCTCCAAACTCAGGTAGCTTTGAGCTCAGGGGGCCGTGCTGGGCCCAGCCTTGCTTGCCTTATTCCCCAGGGACCTGGCAGAAGGGACGGAGCGCTCCCTCAGCGTTTGCTGATGGGACAGAACTGGGAGCAGGGCCTGAGGCACCACAAGGCTCTGCTGCCCTTCAGTGAGACCTGGACAGGCTCGAGAGTTGAGCAGAGACAAACCTAATGAAGTTGCAATGGGAAAAGCCTCTAGAAGAGCTTCAGGCTTTGTAATTACCAGGCAACAGAAGTGTTTTAGTAAAGTGGAGTCTATAACCTTGTCTTGTAATGTCCAGTGAGGGAAACCACTGCTTCTCTGTATGTTATAGGACCAGTTGCTTGTGTGTATGTCAAGAAAGTTTTTGAGAGAAACATGAAATATTGAAGATGGAGGGAGAAGACCCAAATTTCATTGTTTAGCATCGACTCCGTTTATTCACTCAATCAATCACTTTTTATAACCGTGTTAATTAAGTTCATGCATATTGCAAACCCGAGCTCACAATAGGTCAGAGATAACACACCAACCCCTCCTTATGTTTCCAATACCAAGATTTGGGTTCTCAAAATTATTTTTGCTTTCCCAAAACAGCCAAAGATAGAATATCTACTTGTTATGAGAAAGCTGCCTGAGAACTCTGATATGCAAGGTTCTCAAGGCCTTCATGTTTGTCACTTTTACTTGTAATTAAAAACAACCTGAGAACTTCTGCTGTTTACAGAAACAGGCTGTGAGAACCTGCTCCTCACAGCTGCCTTCTAAGCCATTTCTGAAAAAATCTCCAACAATTCCTGGTTTTTTCTTTTTTGCACAAGGAGGTTGGTATGCTAGGTTTTTCTATCATTCCACTGACCATACCTTGAATACTACCAAGAATAAAAAGTAAAACAAACAATGCATTCAAAAGTACACTCAGTATCTCTATAAGGTCCCCCAGCCATGGTCCGAGCAATGGCTTTTGCCCCAAAGGGTTAAAAGGCTGTCAGCTGTCCTCCCTCATGTGCACCTGGGGAGGAGAAGAACGGCGAGTCTCCTTGAGATTTTCACACCCACCCTTTTCTTGGGTTTCCCAGAAAAGTTCAGAATCAGTTTTACAGACTGTAATCCTTTAGTCATTTACCTCAAATGACCTCAGCTGGGTTATTTCTCAGTCCCTGGTTGATTTGGAGTAGTGAAAAATTAGCATGCATTTAAAACACTTAAAATATTTAAACTTAACAGACTTATTTTAAGATCAACAAAACTTATATGTAAAATCAATTAACTCTAATAAAACTTAAACAAGAATCAGAAAAGCTCTACTCATAAATGCTTCTGATTGTCTCTTTTAATAGTCTCTGTAATGTTCACAACAACACTTTGCACACAGGTCATAAAATAAACGCCTATCATAAAAGCATAAATCTATATAACATTACTTAAACTTAATAGCACCTAGACTTAATATTTTAAACTTAAAATATTAAACTTAACAGAAATTAAAACCTTAACAGCATTCAACATTTAACAGAATTTAACATTACTTAAACGTAAAAAATCAGCTGATTTTAAATTCTACATAACCTAAACTCAATATAACCTAAATACTTAATAGACAATTCAATTCAAGTCACTTAGTAACAAACAAAACTCACTATAGAAATAGAATATGGCATTTATTATAACTTACTTATAGGCCTGATTCTAAAATACTAAACTAAAACAACTTTCTTTACATTTTTGCTGCAGCATTTTTATCTTTGAATACTCATAAACCTAAGGACCCTACTCAAGATTAGTGGAAAAATCATTTTAAATTCAGTGCCTGCTTTTATATTTATCACATCTAAACAAAGCTTAAAAAATACAAAAAACTACACTCACTATATCTTACTTATACAATCTTTACAACACATTTCCAACACTTCTAAATTTTTCAAAACACAATTTCAGTCTGATGCTCCACCGACTGAGCCATCTGGGCCTCTGATGTGCATAAACTGTATTTTGTTTCCACCACTATAACACTTTGCTGTTTCAAAGTTCTTAATCTTGAAAGAAATCAAATGCTAGGTGGAATATATACTTTTCAATCTCCTTATACTGAAGCAGTCTGAAAAAGAAAGTAATTTGTATTATAAGTATAGTCTTTATGTTGAAATATGTGCAGCATTCTTTTACATGTTTGAAATTTTTCTGTTATGTTTTATGTTCATTCCAAACACTGCTGGCTCTAGTCTTTGCTGAACACACCAGCAATCCCAATCATGTTAAAATTTCTTTTTCCAAAGCAATTCCAACAAAGCAGCAGCCAAGGAACTTGAAGCAATCAGTTCATAATCTTCTGGTTACGTTATTATGAAGCAAATAATTTTTCAAGTCAAAGCACAGTGTTGTACCATCAACTTTTTGCTCAAACTAAGTGTCCTGATGCTATAAATCTTGCTATTAATTGCTTAGTGTGCTGGAAAGGCTGGGCTTGCCCTGACTCCCGAGCTGTCCCCACCGCTGAGCACCAGCCGGCAGACTGTTAAGGTACAGTCTATTAAAGGTTGCCGGGTCTAAACTAAAGCCTCGCCGGCTGCAGGCGGAGGGAAGAAGCATTCGAAGCATTCGCGCTGGGAAAAAACGCTCCAGTCCCGCAGCACCGTCCGCATTGCAGCGGGGCGGCCCCCCCCACGCTGGGCTTCTTGTTTTTGTGAGACACTAGGCTGCCTCACTGCACACGCTCCGTCCGCACTGCAGCCACGGCAACGCAGTTACTCCTCCCGTGGCGGCTCCACTGTTCCCGGGGCGGCCTCCCGTGGTGTCGTGTTGGAGACAGGAGAGGGTACTGATGCTGCAGCAATGACTTCTGTTGCTGCTTGGTCACTGTAGTCCATACTCCTGGGGAAGCCTCCCGACTTCTGTCTGCAAGTGTTCGTATTATGAGTGTCCGACCGGCATTTCCAGCACCACAGTCCTGCAGCCTGGCATTCCCGGCGCTTATGGTCTATGCTTCCGCATCGGTAACATTTCATGCGGCCTCTTCTATTTGCTGGTGCCAATGCAGCTGGGACTTGAAGAGATGCAAAAGCGGCTAACCCTAATTGCGCTACGTATTCCTGTACAAGCCTTCGCCAATGAGCATTAGATAACAATTGCTGGGGCTGGGACAGGATCAATTTAGTTATCTCATGACAATCTTTTTCCAGAAGGAGAAGATTGCCCTCGAAGATATAGTCTAACATTGGTTTGGCTGACTCACCCCTCACTTCAAACTGACTAACAGTAGCTTTCGAATCAAAATCTGTAGCCTGCATGCTGCTACCCCCCTGTGCCGCAGATGTAACAGGACAAGCCAGCTGGGCAGCAGCGCCGATAAGCTCACCCTCCCAACTATTCACAGCCTGGCAAGCACAGCACGTCGGGGCAGCCCGCGCCAGGTCGCCCTCCGGCCCAGGGACCAGCTCGTTGATTTTCGGGAGCTGATTGTGTGTTTCTGGCCATGGCTGCTGCGATACAGCAGGTACGGGAGGCTCAAAAGTGCCCTGTATAGGCTGCGGCAGAGCAGATAACAAAATATTCTGCACAGCTGGGCTTGTTAAGGGGGGCGGCGAGGGCTGCAATAAAGCATTCTGCGCAGCTAGCAGTTCGCGGTTTACGACATGCCATAATTTACCCCACTTCTTGGCAGTTTTATCACCATCTAAAGTAGCCTCCCACAATAAGTCACCAAATTTACGCCACTCTGACAACTCGTAAACTGTGTGGGGGTTAAGGAAAATTCCCTTTTCGTAACCATAAGCTAAAAGTCCCGGTAATTCCTTCTGTAACTCTATCCCCTTCACCTGTCTCTTTTGTAAAAAAGCAATAAAAAGATCATATGTGGCTTGTCTTTCCATTACCTCTAAATCGAAAGCGCGCTTTTGCAGCTCTCTCAAGGTCGCGGCCACACGTTTCAGCCAGGCTCGTCTGTTACGGTCACCTGGAGCACGGCGTGTCTCGGCGTCTTTTCTTCCGCTTTTTTTTCTCTGCACGCTTCTGCTGTTCCAGCTGCTCTTGTCCCGGCTGCTGCTTCGGACACGGAACCCGACCCGTTACTCCAACTTCTCGTGGTGTCACAGTATCACATCGAGGAGGTCACCATATATGTTGAAGTGGAGGGAGAAGACCCACCTTTGTTGATCAGCATCGACTCAGTTTATTGACTCAATCAGTCACTTTTTATAACCGTATTAATTAAGTTCATGCATATTGCAAACCCGAGCTCACAATAGGTCAGAGATAACACACCAACCCCTCCTTATGTTTCCAATACAAAGATTTGTGTTCTCAAGCTTACTTTTACTTTCTCAAAACAGCCAAAGATAGAATATCTACTTGTTATGAGAAAGCTGCCTGAGAACTCTGATATGCAAGGTTCTCAAGGCCTTCATTGTCCTGGTTTAGGACAAATTAGGGGAAATCTCCAAGAGGGAGCCCCCCAGAACAAAACAAACCTCCAACCACCCCTCCCCCAACACCGGGTTCGGGAAGGAATTTCTCGGAGGAGCAAAGTGGAAAACAAAACCTATTTATTTACAAGTAACAAAAGAACACTCCCCAACACAAGAAAAGAAAAGGGACCAGACTGTGTTGTGGAGGGCGCCGAATCTTCTCTAGCAGGCTTCGGGTGTCCTGGAGCTCGCAGGTCAGAATCCGGAGCCGGTCCAGTATCTTCAGGGGAGGGTAAGAAAGAGAGAGAGAGAACAAAAGAAAAAGGAAAAAAAAAAAAAAAAAAAAAAAAAACAGCGCAAAAGCAAAAAGCAAGCAAGCAAGCAAGCAAGCAAGCAGCTAGCAAAGCCAAGCAGCAAAAGCCAAAAGCCAAAAGTGCCTGGTCACACCCCCCCCCCCCCTCTCTTCCCCATCCCGCCACAGCCAGACTGCCGGGGTGGGGGGTGGGGGAAAAGGCACAGCTGCCAGACATAACACACGATATTGGGATAAAGGCTGTCACCCCACGACATTCATGTTTGTCACTTTTACTTGTAATTAAAAACAACCTGAGAACTTCTACTGTTTACAGAAACAGGCTGTGAGAACCTACTCCCCACAGCTGCCTTCTAAGCCATTTCTGAAAAAATCTCCAACACTTTGGAAAACAACAAATGCAGGGAAAACACGTTGTGGGCTGTGAAGTTGCAGAATATCCAGCAATGCAGCCTGTTTCTTCTGTGGGGCTTGGCAATGGATCCATCTGAATGTTTCACCCTATTCCAAAGCTGAGGAAAGGGTGGCAGGCAGTTTAGCCAGGCTGTCCTGTTCTAGAGGGTCTCTTGGGAACTATCAGGCCCAGAACCAACATTTAACGCAGCATTTGCTTCAACTGTCCCATGGCAGTCAGCCTATGAAGGTGCCTGTAAAGTGATTCATCATCTCAAGGCTAACATGAAACATCAGTTTGAATAGAAAGTAGAGCTCTGAGGACAGGACAGTCATAAAAGGCTCCTTTGGCAGGAGCTGCACCTGCTGTGCAGGCTGTGCCACACCCAGCAGATTGTCCCCCATGTGCCCCACGCCCCAGCAAGGACCCTCCTCTCAAGTTAATGACATCATGAGGAGACATGGTTTTCCCAGGGCCTCTGTGGTTAGAGCTGTGAAATACCAAACTGCTCACAGCTGCAATTGCAATTGTCCCTCTTCCCACAAAAGCACAAGGCTCTATCCTTGGCCTTTGCAGGCACCTTCCCTTCCCCACTGATGACCACATCTGGGAAAATATGACAGACTGGGAGAACTCCAGGAAGCAGCAGGAAGCTGAGTGAGAGGAGCTTTAGATTGGATATCAGGAAAAAGGGTTTTTCACCCAGAGGGTGGTTGGGCACTGGAACAGGCTCCCCAGGGCAGTGGTCACAGCACCAAGCCTGACAGGGTTGAAGGAGCATTTGGACAACAATCTCAGGCACTTGGTGTGACCCTTGGGCTGTTCTGTGCAAGGCCAGGAGCTGGACTCGATGGTCCTGATGGGCCCATCCAACTCCCCATATTCTTACAGTTCTGTAATTCTGAGAACTAATAGGCTGCAGGAGGGCAGAAATAGGTGACAAGAGGAGAGAAGTGAGGTTGGCTGGAGAATCAAGTCACTGAGTCCACATAAGATGCAGGAAACAGGACCCTTCCCTCCCACCATTCCCATTCTCTGTCTCATCCCTTCTTCCTCACACACACACACAAAGGTGAAGAATATCACTAAAAGAAGAAGAACCTGCTTGACTCCCATGTCCATGAGAGCAGTCATTGCTCGTGCAGGAGTCACATTCTCCACCATGATCCCCAGGGTCTGACTGGCTGCTTTCTGAACAAATTCTGGGGAGCTGGACACCATGTGGAGAAGGACCCAAGCAACCTCATCCACCTCAGAGTCCATGTCCTTCTTCAAGGTCACAAAGAGCTCTCCCAGAGTGACAATGGCAGAGCAGGACACCTGGGAATGGAGGTTGGTCACCTGGGGAAGCCATGAGGGGAAACCTAGGAATCATCTTGAAAAGAAAACCAGTTGCCTTCAACAGAATACCCAGGAAATGACAACACATCGCACTGTGTCCAGAGGAACACACAAGAAGAGCAGGAGAGCACAAGCACAGAAAAGCACTTACTCTGGCACCAATTTCTGGCCTCAGACCTGCTTACTGCAGGCCTAAAATAAGAATTCCATTAGGTGTTCTACTTAATCCTTCTAAAATGTCCACAGCTTTGATTTTAGACCCTTTTACTAGAAAATTAAAGCAAGAGCTACTTTCAAATCATAAAGGCACAAGTCATAACGATAAAAGAGTCAGGTGCTCCTGTTCAAAAAAGCAACACCAGCAGTTGAAGCACTCAGCCAGGAAACAGAAAACACAGGCTCTGGTCTACAGAATAATTTACAGTGTTTAATTACAGCTTGGGCAGAGACTGGGACTCTGGCAAATAATATCATTAGTGCCTCAGTTTCTGCATTTGCACATTGCATTATAAAGGCTCCACACTCAAAGATGAGGGTCAGATACCCGACCTGCCAGTAAATACAGCTGCATGTACCCACAGATCATACAGACAGCTGACAGACATTGGAAATATCAGGTCTAAAACCAGAAATGAAGGCAGACCCTGAGCTCACATGGAGATGAACAAGCACATACCTACTCTACACACCGTGTATGAAGTATGGGGGCCAATTCAGAACAATGTTCTCACCTCGCTGGTAACTGCCAAGCAAACCTCACCAAGTCTGCAAAGCAGGACCTCTGAATGGGACCAAGCCAGGTGTTGGATGGTGAATAGTCCCTTCTCCTTCAGCTCCCTGAAAGGCAGAAAATTGATTTTTCTCTCGAGCAAGGCAGCACCCTCTGAAATGACCAGGCTGGCAGCTCAGTGAACAATGGGAAGTGCTTTTCAAGGAGCGCTTAATGAAATCATGGAACACGTTGCCCCAGGATGCTGTGGCTGTCAAAAGCATTCACAAACCCAAGAGGCAAAGAGAGGGGTTCCAGCGGCCATTTGAGAGGACAGCCTTTCTGAAACCTCTGGCACATGAGGCTCCTCTGTCACTGCTTCCTAGGAGCTGTGAGACCGGGCCATGCTGCTCTTTGTTGTCACCTCCCTGTACCTGTCCCTGAGACACAGTTGCATGGGGCTGTTATTGGGGCATTTTCCTTCTTTGCCAGCCCCAGCAGACATTCAGCAGGGAGAGTCTGCACTGCCACTCTGGAGCTGAGTTTCCACTCTATGATCTCGGCCTCTCTGTCACCCCCTCCACTCCCCCTCACACATTCCCCAAAAATGCAGCATGATGTCTGCTGGGACCACCTCAGCCTGCAGGAAGGACAAGTGGGTCCTGGCCTCTCCTGACCCACAGCACAGGTTTCTTTCATCCCACCATGGAAATATAAAAACTGTATTATCACATCACACAGAGGGCCAGGAGCTTTTTATTTTGGCTGCAAGTGTCCACAGGGCATTGGGGAAGAGGAGAAAAAGAGTGTTTTGCAGCAAGCAACCAGGCTACTCAGGCAGGATGGTAGGAAAAGTTTCTGGGAGCTGCTTTTTAGGACTTTGGCTGTTCTGCTGAAGCTTCTGACAGAGCTGATGGGCAGATCCGAGAGCTGTGGAGAGTTCCTGGGAAATTTGTCCTTGGATATGTCTAGGAATGCTCTCCCAGGCATGAACTGCCATCTGTGTCCTGTCCATATGTTACTGCCTTGACTGTTGAGTGTCTGAGGTGCCTCTTGAGGCTGCTATGGACCTCCTTCACCAAGGAATGAATTGTGATACAACATCCCTTTCTGCTTCTATTTGGGCACTGACAGAGCCTGGACCACTCTGGCTGGAGCTTGGGCTCTGGCCAAGCAAGATTGCAAATGAGAGCAGCTCATGGTCCTCAGCTCTTCCCTCCTGCTGGGACAGACAGACATGGCCATGGGGACAGAATGGAGCTGCCCCATCTGCCAGGGCACTAAGAAGGATGTGAATTTTTCTCTGCCCTGTCACCACCAGTTCTGCCTGGGCTGCATCCTGCAGAGTGCAAAGAGAAATCCAGCGTGCCCACTCTGCAGAAGAATGATAGAAGCTGTCAGGTTTTCTGACTAGGATGAACAGGACTACATACAATTTGCCATCAACTCCCCCAGACAATTGCTAGAGTCCAGCAGGCAGAGAGCCTGGCCACCTTGCTGAAAGCAGCCCCCCAGACCCTGTGATGGCTGCTCCATCTTCCCCACAGGGAACCCTGTCCCCAGCTGAGCAGGGGGCTGCAGGACCAGAGCCTGTGCATGGCCTCCTGCCCAAGGTGTGGGCCGAATTTTTCAAATAACAATGTCATCTACTGGACCCAAGGTGGCCCTGGCTGCAGCAGAAGCTGGAGGGAATATGCCAGCACCAGAGATGGCTGGTTAAGGAATTCATAGAGCAGCATCCTGCACGCCCTCTGTGCCTAAGGTCAAGTTGCCAAAATCTTGGTGCCAGTACTGCAGCTTCTCCTCTGTAGCAGTCTGAATTGCTGCCAGCATAGTCCAGGGTAAAGAAGCAAAAAGGACTTTTGCATAATCTCCACAGATGTTTTATTCAGCCGTGCAGGGAGATGTTCAGGTCCCAGCACCCACACACAGAGGGTCTCACTTTGTCTCCATAGGGGCCCGGGGGCTGACCCTGATCTCGGGCAGTACAAAGATAAGGGGGGCAATCAGGGAATAGGGAAGGTGTGGCTCAGGAACACAGGAACAGACACAGGAACAGGGGAAGGAGCCAATGGGGTCTAACAGCTTTTGAGGGAAGCTTCTTGTGTCTCCCTAGACCAGGGAATGCCCCCTCAGGGTCTCCACAATTCCCCGTGTTTTATATTATTAGGAAAACTTCTCTGAAGGATCAACTGAATCAACACAAAATGACAAAAACAATCAAAAGCACTCATAAGACAATTGTTCAAAATGGAAACAATTCTGAGTTCCCAACGTGCCAACAGATTTCTTGGAGTGTCTTAGATCTGGCAGGAGGGATGCAGGGTTTTCTTAGCACAGTTTATCAGGAAGCTGAGTCACACCTACTGAACCTCTGGTCCATGGCCTCCTCACTGCCATTGTGCAGCAAGGATGCCCAGAGGCTGCTGTGCTCTGGGCCTGTCAGGGATGAGCACAGCGGCTCTGTGGTCAGTGCCAGCTCCAGCTCCAGCAGCTCACAAGAGGAGACTCCTTCCAGAAGCTCTGCTGGCTCCAGTGTGGCAGACCAACAGAGCCCCCTGGAAGCCCCCCTCCATTGCAGCCACCCCAGCTGCGCCCATCATCACTGCAGAGCAGGAGCTGCCCCAGAGGAGCCGCGGCAGGAGCTCATGGCAGTGGCAGGTCCCTGTGCCCAGGGCAGAGCCACAGAACCTCTGCTCCTGCCTGGGACAGGGGCTGCTCACCCTGGTGTCTCACTGAGAGGAGGGATCCTGGGCCCCAAACTCTGCCCAGCCCTGCAAAAGGCCACCCCGCCAGCAGGGCCAGCAAGGTTCCTGCAGCCATTCAGTCAAATCAGAGGAAACAAATGTCTCTGTAGCTGACACAGTCTCTGCACACAGCTTTCTCCCCCTTCCCCTGGTGCTTTTCCCTGGCTCCAGGAAGAGCTGCAGGAAATGCTGTTTGAGCCATGATGATGGAAGAGCTACTGATAAAATCACTGGGGTGATGCTTTCAGAGGAGTCAAGAATGGAAGACCAACCAACCTTCCAGCCAATGGTATGCCAAAAGTTTCCATTCTTTAAATAATAGACTGCAATAAATTAGTAAAAAGAAAGATATGGAAACAAATTAAATCTTCCACAGCTGCTGGCTTTCCTCAGGCCCCATGGTCTATGTATTGCTAGACTTACTTCATTTAGGCAGAATATGAACTGCCCTGACTTGTTGGAGACTGACCACAAGGTCTCATCTGTGGTGGGCAGTCACTAAAATTAGCTCAGCAGAGGCATCTTCAGCTGTCCAAGTGTAGCAGAAATACATATTCTCTGCTTCATGCCTCTGTGGCAGCACCTGCTGGTGTGGATGTGTGAGCGTTGCTTCATGGATTACCCCTGGGAAGGAATTGTGTGCACAGGCACAGTGTGATGGCTTCGATCTCCTCTAATTACTCCAATCAGATGATGGCCAGAACTTTTAGGCAAAAAGCATCATGACAGAATAATTTACAATATTCTCCAAACTACTCCTGTGGTTTTGATTATCTTACTGATTAGGATCAGTGTCTGGCCTCAAGAAATCAGTCCAGAAAGAACAGGCAAACCTCAGCTTGCAAGTTAGAGTGCAAGTCTTTAATCTGCCCTTTTTGCAGCACGTACAAACAACTTTTCAACATATTTGCAAAAAGATCTCTTAGTTCTTGCTATACCTATCCAGAACCGAACTCTCTCTTTGTTTTAGTTTGATTTGAGATCCAAGCTTGATATTTTTCTGGACAGGAAAGTAAGAACCAGCTGCAAATACAGACTACAAGTGTGAATCTATACTGCAGGAACTGAGCTGTAGCTTGGAATTAAAGGCAAGGAGTGATGCCATGGTAAATGTGAACATTTAGTGCTGGCATTCTCAATGAGCCTTCTCAATGCTCCACCAACCCATGGTTCACATTGCTACAAACTCCCTTTCTGGTGTTACAAAGAGTGTTGAAGAGCTGACTGTAAGTTAAAAAATTAGCCAGAATGTTAATTTTTGTTAATAGGGTTAATAGGCGAACAATGACTATCTAATACTTCAGAGCTCATAGAAGTGAGTATTCAGATTTCCATTTAGTACGTGCTGGCAGTTTTAATTTGAAATCAAGAAGTTTATCCAAATCAAGTTATCCATAGGAATTAATTTGCTCTATGATCTACCTAAAAGTGCCTCATTGTCTGATAAGTTTAGTAGAAATTTGCAAAGTCAACCGTCCACAGATTTACATTTCTTGTTTAGTGGCTATTCTGCAGGAAAGCTTTTACAGACTAATCCGTTTGGATGTAATTAAAATGCCAGTACATTTCATCTAGCCATTTTGGTATTAGAACAAAACCATATGACTGCACAGCCTTTTAAAAAATATTTTCAAATAAATTTTCAAATCAACAGTCTGAGTTGATCTGAGTTGAAAAACTCTACCAACCTTCAACTCCATTGGAAGATTTTCTTGTCACCCTGTGAATCAACTCTACATTCAGAAGATTAAAAGTCCCCATTATGGTGGTTTTGGTATGGTTAGGAATTGGAGAAGGATCTTCTTCCTTCTCAGCTCCATGCTGCAGTGCCTTTGGGATGTGTCCTGCTGGCCGTTGTTTGTGCAGCCCTGGTGTTTCTCCATGAGGTGAAAGTGCAATTGCATTTCCAGCCCAGAGCCCGTGAGGAGTGGGGCGTGCAGAGCTGTGCCAGACCCAGGCCAGCAGCTGTGCCCCCAGAGGGTTTTGGTTCCTGCCCAGGGCAGCTGGTGCCTCTCTGCCGTGAGTGCCTGGCCTTCCAGGTGCCCATGGACAGCAGGTGCAGGGTTCTGCAAGGGGCACGGAACAGGGTGGGGATGTCTGCTGGCAACAGAGTGCAGCGGAGAGCAAACAGTCCAGGATGGTCCTGCAGTGTGTGACAGAGAACTCCTGACTCAGCTGTGACTGAGCCAGTGAGGGAAGGCACTGCTGGGCCTGCTGTTTGTGAGGAGAGAAGGGCTGCTGGGTGACAGGAGGGCTGGAGGCGGCCTTGGGCTCAGTGATCACAAAATGCTTGTGTTTGATTCCCATAGAAGGAACGAGAGATGTTGGGGAAGTGTTGACCTGCAGCACATTGTGAATTTGTTAAGCTTTAACAGGCAGTGCTTAGTTGTACCTTCCCTCACAGCAGTGGTTAATGTGTGCAAGTGGATGTCTTAGCCTTGAGAATAAAGACAGTGGGCCTACTGAGGAGGTAGCTGCAATGCATTGAAGGAGAAGAAGGCTCTTAACCATAGGAGAATTTGAGGAACGGGATGTTCACCACATGACCACCAGAGACCCTCAAGAGACCCCTACTCTAAATGTCAGTAATTTTGGGGAAGTGATTTAAACATGTCAAATACTTTGTGAGATATTGGGAATTTAGCTGCTAGAGAATGGAAAATTACAAAGCTGTGGCTAATTCCAAGTCCGGCACCTGCAAGATAGTGTGTCCTTGGGGCCTAGCTGTAGTAGGATAACAAACAGTGAAAGAGGCATGAGAAAAGAGAGATGTAACCCCTAAGGAATGAGGAAGAGTTCATGGCATAGTTTAACCAATAGATTGCTTGGCTTACAGAATATTCATAAGCTTATTGCTCGCTGTATAAGTGTCTGATGCTCTCTTCAATAAACGGAACTTCTTGATGACTCATATTGAGTGTCCGAGTCTCCCCTCACCGACAAATGGCTCGACCCCGACAAAGGCCACATTCTGCGACAGTGAGAATGTTTAGCCTGTGAGTTTGAGCAAAGTAATGAATAAAAGTAATGAAAGTAATGTCTTAGTTCCATGGATACTCACACGTGGGTGTGCATGGTTTAGGGAAGTGATTCCTCACACACCCAGCACTGAAATAAAGTAATGCCTCTTTTCTCACACTGAGCTGACAGTGTGGATCGGGCCCTGCCCAGTAACGTTCATTTTGGTCATTTCTGTTGAAGCATAAAGACTGGTTGAAATGAAATCTTTTCCAGGTGTTTTCCATTGGTTTACCTGTTTGAGGGTTAAAATTGTGTGCTGCAGGTGTGCTGGGTGTGTGCAGAGCAGTGCAGCCCCAGACACCCCTTGGCTTGCCCACAGGTTGTCATGCCTTGTTTCCAGGTGTGCCCAGCTGTGGCAGGAGAAGGAGCCCGCAGTGCAGTGGGCACCGTGCCCTGCCCAGCCGGGGCTCTCTGGCACAGAGCAGCAGCAGCGCCAGCACCGTTCAACCCGCTCCTGCCTTGGCTTCCCCTGGCACACAGAAGCCTCTGGAAATCAGCACTGCCAGTGGCGTTCCCAGCTTGGAGCAGCTGCTGCTGGCGGGCAGATGCTGCCAGTTCGACTGCTGCCAAAGGGAAAGAAAGAGCACAGGAAGAGATGTACATACACAGCAGCCCTGGGAACATCCAATAAACATGCAGATATACGGGGTGATTTGTTAGGAATTACTTCAGCTGCTATGCCAATAGTGCTTTCTCTCCTGGTTCTGTACAATGCTTTGGGCCATTTTCTTGGTCTGCTTTCCTTTGCTGGTGTCCCATCTGTGTGCTCAGCTGGGGTACAGGCTTGGAGCACTCTTGGAGTTCCTCTTGGATCCCTGAACAACAGGGTTTGGCCCATGGGGGGAGTTTGTGCTGCTTTGTGTCAGAGGAGAACTTCCAAGGCCATTTTGTGTTTGCTGTAGAGAAGGTTGGTAATTGCTTTGCATAAATTCACAGACTAACATGCTTTGTGATGCTTTGCTTTGTCATACTTTACTTTGTGATATCAGGGCATGGTTGGCACATCGTCATGGTGACATCAGAAGGTTGCCTTGGTGCATGGAAGGCCTCAGTGCCAGAGCAGTCCTAGGGGTTGCTCAGATCAGGAGCATCCTCCTGATTGTGGCCTTTGTCAGCGTGTAGCTGCACACTGACAGGAGTCTTGGTTGGAGTAAACTTGAAGTACAGTGCTACAATGATTGAGCAACTCGCTGCTGCAGTTTGCACCATGTATGGCACTGTTTATTCCGCCTATTTCATTACCAGCCTGGCAAGTAAGTAGAGGTTTCAACTCTATTTAGGCTGGGGTGTAACCTAACCTGGCTTTTGCATGTCTTCTTGCTCTTTCTTAGTGACTGAGTTGATTTTGAAAGAGAAAGACCATTAGGATGCCTCTGGTTTGGTAAAGCTCCTGTCAAGAGGTTCAGCTGAAAGGGGGTTTCTGTAGCCACAGGGGCAGCATTTGCAGGGGAACCTGCAGGGCTTCCGTTCCCTCCACAGGAGAGTCTGTGGCAGCCAAGTCTGTCACTTCCTCAGTTTGTTAGGGCAAGCAGGACAACTTCCAAAATGCAGACTGGGAGGCCTTCTCAGAAAGCCTTCTAAAGACTTTGTAGTTCTCCCTAGAACTCAGGGAAAGCTTCTTTTATTCTAAATTTTGTAATGAAAGGATTTGACTGTCCGTTTTGACCCTTGACTGAGTGCTAAAAGAGTGATTCCCTTTGCAGTGAAGTGCAACCGCCAAAGCAGTGAGTGTCTGCTCCTGAGCCTGGAGCTGCTGCTGTGCTGTTTCACAATAGAACTGCCACAGCTCAGGGGGATTTGGGGCAAGCTTTTCTGGGTGACTGTTTTCAGCAACTTAATGGGAATTAGTGCATGCAACTTCTTTTTTGAAAAAAGTACCTGAAAGACAAGAGAACAAAAGCTGCTTTATCTGTTGGACAGAACAGAAGCATTGAGTGATAAAGAACAATTTGAATTTTCTTTATCATATTTGTATTAATTTACTGACTAGACAGGCCAAAGTGTAGGCACAACCAAGATTATTGTCCTGATCTCTTGCTGGCTGTGTGAAAGAACTATGTCACGTGGAGGGATGTTGATAAAGAAAAATACTCTCTGTTTGGGTTGACCTCTTCTGTGGGATTCAGCAGCCCAGGCAGTTTTCTCACAGCACTTGTTCATTTTCCCTTGCCCACTCCAGGTCACCTGAAGCGTGTATTCAGAGGTGCTGATCCTGAGGTGAGTGAGAAAGGAACATTTCATGTTCCTGGTGCTTAGGAATTGTAGAGCAAGCTGTGAGCTTGGCCTGTGGCACTAGAGTGTAGAGGGCCAGCTGGGTAGGCTGAAAGAAAATCCATTTTCATGTCTGCAGCAGCAATAACAAAGGCATCACTGGCTATTTCTTAATTTTCAATTTAAGAACTTTCAAGGAATGAAAAGCTCATTTTGCAGAGAGAATGTTGCTTCTTGATAGTAGCCAGGGCATAATGTCTAATTCAGAACTATTAGCAATTCTGTTGAATTAGCCCATTTAAATTTAGTCGCAGTGACTTAGAATCCCATTGTTACCAAAGTTTCTGATTTGTCCTTAGCAGAGCTGGTTGTAGAAATAGAGCTGAATAGAATAAAGTGCTGAATAGAAATAAGGTTATAAGTTATAGGTAACTTTCTGTCCCTCACACTGCTGTCTGTCTGCAGATCACAGAACCAACAGCAGTCTCTCCACTGGCTCCCTCTGCTCATGGAGAGGAGGCCGAAGAGGAGGCAGATGAGGTGGATGAGTGCCAGCCTCCATCAGTGCTCACACCACAGCCTGAACATTCTGAGCCAGTAAGTGCCAGCTGTGTGTGCTGCTGTCTTTAGTGCAGGGCAGAGCTGCAAGTTTCTGACCAGCCAGCACTTGCTGTTGCTGGCTGAGGATGCTGAGTGCTGGAGTCCTGCCAGGGCCTGGTGATTGCCCCCAGCCTGTGACAGCTGGACAATGGGCTTTGGTCTGTCACGTTTAGGGACCAGCTTCCTGACATTTTGATAGGGGCCAGCCTGAAGCGCAAAGGCTCCCTGATCCCAGAGCAGGGAGCATGTCAAAGACACTGTGCTCAGCCTTGTTGGATACACAGGGGACACTGTGGCGTGGACAGACCTGTCCCCCTGCACAGACTGGCCAAGTTGCTGCAGGCACAAAAAATGTTGATCTGACCACAAAAGCTCTTGGTGGTGCTTTGTCCCCACAAACTTCTTGGATGTGCTTACTTGGGAGTATTTCAGAGACACACTGGAGATGTAGAGTTGCTGCTTGAAGTCAGGGATTTTGCTGCCTTTGTTGCCAGGTTGCTCTTTTGCCCCTTCAGGCAGAGCAGCCGGTAGCAGAGCAGATAGGCGCTCTGAGTCTGCCTGTTTCTTGGTCTTTGATAAGCTGCAAGGAGATGACTGTGTTGTCCATGAAGCTGTGGGGGACCATTCTTGTCTAGTGTGGCAAAAGAAACAAAGGGATTAGTTCTGAATCTTTCTTCTGAGGCAAAAACCAGACACTGCATGTGTCTGTTGATACCTTCTATTGTGTAGCTTGCTTTGAAAACTGCATTGGAGCCTAGAGTGGGAGCAAAGCTGCAAGTCCTTGACTGCTGTCCTGTAATGCTAAACCCAGGATGTACACCTTGCAATGGTGCCTGCTGGATCTGAAGTGCAATGGGCACCTTTGTGTCTGGGAAGCTGCGTGGGCCCAAAGGACGCAGGGCTGGCGGCCGTGAGCAGCTGCAGATGAGGCAGCGTGGGGCCAGGGGGCCAAGCAGGCCAAGGGCACGGTGGCTGTGCCAGCAGCAGTGGGGCAGCAGGAGCAGGGCAGTGAGCGTGGCCTGTGCTGGGCAGCGCTGCGGCCACAGCAGGAGTGCTGTGTGCAGCTGTGGACCCTGGGAAGCAGAAAGTCATGGAGGGGCTGCAGTGTGTGCACAGAAGGACAGGGGAGCTGGACAAGGGGTGCAGCACAAGGCCAGGGAGGAGGGGCTGAGGGAGCTTTAGCCTGGACAGTGGGGGCTCTTGAGGGACCTTCAGGCAGACTTCCATAGATCCCTGCCATAGATCCATAGAGCCAATGCTCAGCACAGGGGCTGTTTCCCTACCAAACATCCCTTCACTGCATCCAAGTGCTTTAGACACTGGAGTAGGTAACACTTTCATATTTTGTTTTTTTATTTGTTTGTTTGTTTGCTAGAAGGAGAAGCCTTGTGTAATTTCTCCTTCTCCAGGGAGCAAGGGAGCTTTTTTCTCAGTCTTTCCTGCCCTTTTCCAGCACTGGCAGAAACACATCACTTTCAGGTTAATTACTCCCGTGTCTTTTGGCAGCCCAGGGAATCAGTGTGTGTTGTGTTTGGGAATTGAGCAGGAAATCAATGCCCTTGCATTCCAGCTGGTGCTCAGATATCACAGGAGCTGGGAGGGGCTGGGCTGCATTTCTGATTCCAGCCACTTCAGCACCATCAGTGTGGTCGAGTCCAAGAGAAGAACTTGCCCGAGCACAGATGCACAAAGAGTGCAGTTCCCAGTGCATTGCTCTGGGTCTGATTGCATTCCATAAGGACCCACAAACTCCAGATTCCCCAAGAGTGTGGGTTACTGAAGCAACAGGAGAGCAAGTTCAGGATGGCTGCTGATCGGGGCACTGCTACCGAGTGCTGATGTGTGTAGTGACAGAAAGGACAGTATTGATTCAGGGTGACCCCCATGTGGGGAATAATGTGCTTTGACTCTATGATTTAGAAGGTTAAACAAATGCTTTCTTAAGCTATGTTACAATTCACTAGTAGTATATTAAAACTATACTAAAGAGATAGTATACTAAAAAGCTACTAAAGAAAAACTCATGACTGTCTCCAGACAATCATGACACAGCTTTTATCTAATTAGCTAATCAAGCTAAACAACTACCACTAAAATCCAATTAACAAATCACTTTCAGTAAACAATCACTAGAACACATTCTACATGTACTAAACAACAAGAACAGCCAGTAGAGATAATAATGGTTTTCTCTTCTTCTCTAAGTTTCTCACTATCTTCCCTTTAAAAAAACCTAGGAGAGAGAACTATATCTCTCTGTGTTCAAAGAATGTAAATACCACAGCACAGTAAAAAGAGATTATAAAATGAGATCTGTCTATCTCTCTGTCTATTTGAATCTTCCTGGCTCTGCTCCAAAGCAGTGGAAGATGCAAAGCTCACCTAAAGGCATCCCTTCAGGAGAGGAGTAGAGACAAGTTCCATTGACTGATCCTGAGCAGGCAGAGATGTTTCCCCATCCAGAGATGGTTGTTTTTTCCCCTCATGTTTTCCTACTCCAGCCTCTTGTGCCCTGAAGCCTTCTTTTTATCCTTTAAATTTTTGCATGTCCTGAGGGAGTGGAACTATCCCATGCTGTATCTGGGGTCTTGTGACTTTGCTCATACATGCATTACATGACACAGGGTTTCCTTCACTGGCATCCCCAGGGCTGTATAAGTGCATTCGTTAATGGGGCCTTATGAGAAACTCTGTTACTGCTGGTCAGAATTCTCAGTTGACAAAAGAGGGAGAAGAAACGCCTTGGTCCTCCTCCATATACTGAGGTGGCCACAGAGGTTCTCTGACTTCCATCAGAGATCTCTGCATGCATCCTCATCTCCTGAATGACCCGGTTTTCTAACAAGAGTGTGGATGTCAGGAAGGATGAATGCTGGTGCAGGCCTGAAGAGAAGGTGAACTCCAGAAGTGTGTCTCACAAGGAGTGAGCTCACCCAGGAAGCCCCTGCAGAGCCAGGATGGAGCTGTGGGACAGGGCGGGGTGTCAGTCACTGCTGAAAGACAAACAGGACATGGCAGAAGCAGAGGGAGGCTCTCACCAAACCCTTGAGAAATGCCACCCCTTCCCTGTTAGCTGCCTGAGAGGCTGTTGGAGCTTCAGTCCCAGATGGCCCCTGATTGTAGGGCCAGGGTCACTTTGAAATCTGTGCCTCCCCTCGGGCAGAGAACGACCCAGCAGAGCAGCAGCACAGTGCTTTGGGAATGAGTGAGCCCAGCAGCCTTTGAGTCTTGGCCCACAAAGGGCATGTGGGAAGTTAAAACCCATCTTCTCTTGCTTTCTGTGCAGGTGCTTCTAGAGAAAGAGCAGGAGCACACTGCCTCATCTGAGCTGCCATGCCAGACTCAGGGAGAGCTGTTCCCTGCCCAAGAGCAAGAAGAGCAGCTCAGGCAGCAGGTGGAAGAGCCACAGGAGAATGGCCAGGTAAGCCTGACTGGCCAGGGCACAGAGGGAAGGGCAGGAAGAGGGACATAAACCGGAGCTCTTGGGACAGAGGAGGCCAGGAGTCCCACAGGCACTGAAAGAACAGAGCCTTGCAATCTGCAGAGATCAGCCCTGGGACAGGAGGTTTGCAATGGAGGCTGATGTGGGGAGGGAAGCAGAAAGAAGTGGCTGAATAAATGTGATTTGGAGGCTGCAAGAGGAAAAAAGCTGAGCCTGATGGCAGCTCCCAGTCACTTACTCTCCTTTTGTGTGTACAGAACATCAAGGCAGAGCCACAAGCAGAGCTGCCCAAAGCTCAGAGTGACATCATGGCAGTGAAGAGAAAGAACAAGGAAGACATGGGAAGAATTCAAGAGGAGAATCTCCATCAGCAGAGGGGTGATCAACAAAACCAGGTGAATGAAAGAGTGGCAGCCACTCCACTCATGAAATGTCCTCTCTTTTGTTTATTAGAGAACATGAAGGAACAGCTGGATGCAGAGCTTCAGGCAGCTCACAGTATGATCAAGGCAAGGCATAAGCAGCTGGAGGAAGAAATGAAAATCTTCAGAGAGAAACTTAATCGCTTCCGTCAGTCTCTGCAAAACCAAGTGAGTGAAAGAGGGATGCAGCCACTGCAGTCACCAGTCTGGTGGTTTCTGCCCTTCTTGCCTTTCCAGTGCAGAGCAGCAGGGAGTGGGGTGATGCCATGGAGTGCTATGCTGCTGTAGTGTGTGTATCACAGTCACTCTGAAGGGCATTTCCTGGTCTGCTGAATCTCAACTGCTGCCCTGGACAGTGAAACTTGTCCTTTGGCCTTTTGGCCAGCAGTCATCCAAATTGATTCCTGCTGGCCTGTTCCTGCTCTCCTTTTTTCTTGAGGGGTTTTTACAGTGGAACTTGGTGACCCAGATGGAGGATTGAAACAAGCTGTTGTATCCGCTGTCAATCTGTTCTTTGCCTTTCCTCACAGTCGATGACTCCTGGCTGACAGGGACAAGCTGTAGTGTGTGACTGCTTTGTTCTGTTTGACTTGAGGTGCAAGTGTTGACATCTCACCGGGCAGCCTGCGAAGACTTCCAGCCAATGTCTGGCAATGAAGGACCCCAAGTTAGGAGTGAGGCACAGGAGCAGTGCCCACCAGAAATGCTCCAGGTCCAGCACATCATGGGCTCTGAACCTGCTGCCGCAGCAGCATCACCTCGAGGAAGCCCTTCTGTGAAACCTGGGAACTCAGGCTCGGGCAGATCCTGGGAACAGGAGACTGAGGACGAGTACCTGGAGCTGCTGGGTATGTCTGGGGTGTTTCTTATCTGAGGGACAGTGTGTTGTGGGCAGGTGTCAGCAGAGCTGTACCAAAGGCTCCTCCTGAGCTTGGTGTCACAGGGCCATTTAGGACTCCCCAGAGGCAGTGCTGTGCTCCGAGGCAGCGAGAGCGCTCTGGGTGTTCCTGCTGCATCTGAGGGCACCTGGGACTGGCTTGGGTTTGCCTGAGCTTCCCTCTCTGCTAAAGGCTGAAGCAGGGATTGTTCTTGGATCTGCAGAAGGCTGTGACCTAGCAAATGATCTAGGCAAGTCCTGTGTGCTAGTGGCCAAACTGAACAGAATTTTTAGCTTCCTAAATTCTCCTTAGATGCCTGACTTCCAACCAGTCATTAGAGCAAAAAAACTTCACAGAAATGGACTGGCTTTGGAGTTTTGTCTTTTGGGTTGGGTTGTTTGTTTTTTTTTTTTTTTTGGGGGGGGGTGGCATTGCTTTTGTGTTGTTCATTTTTGGTGGGGTTTTTTTGTTGTGTTTTTCTCCATCCTGAAGGAGCCCTTCTACACCACGTCTTACTGATGTCACTTTTTATGACTGTTACTGTTACCACTACTACATCTGCAGTTTATTTTCATGAGAATGCTATATTTTTGTCAATAAGAGAATGCTATCTTTTTGTCAATAAGAACTACTTTGAAAGAACATCAGGTTACAGGACAAATAGGGAGCACAAGGTGTTTTCCATGTGCCCCCAAAGAAAAACCAGAGACTTTGATAACAAACTTCATTTAATCTTCTAGTTTTATGCTTATCAAGATGTGCCCAGGAGACACATCCAAGTGGCGTGATCAGATAAAACTGTACTGCAGGCATTTCTCAGGAGAGAGCCTCCTGCCCAGCCATGGTATATCCCTCGGATCCATGGCACTTTTCCATACCTGATTCCCACTCTTTCCCATGACTGTTAGAATCCTACCCATTGGCCCAAGCCCTGCTCAGATCAGTCTCTAGGAAAACACATCAAGCCCTTTGTGATTCTGCATCACAACCCAATGAATCTGCTTCTTGCCCGTAGGAGCTGCCAGTGCTGTGCTCTCAGATAAGACCTGGTGGGGCTGAGACCAGAGCCCAGTGGATTCTGTGTCTGCCATCACCTGTTGGGACAAAAAGGGCACTGATCCACCCCTCGGTGTGGCAGATCTCAAAGCCCATCCTGTTGTGTCCTGAATGGGGGCAACAGCTTGTCCGGGGCTCAGGCTCACTCTGGCTTCTTCCCATCAGTGCCTGTCAGTGCTCATGCTTGGGCTTTGCCAGCCTTGTTGTGCTAGCTGCCCTGTCTCTGAGGGCTGGAGGGACTGCAGAGGCTGGAGCCTTCCTTAGCTGGGAGAGGGGCATCTTTGAGCTCAGCCTGCTCATAAACAGGTCAGGGTCCTGATGCTGAAAGCCCCTTTGGGATCAGTTACAGCTTGAGCTGCTCTGGTGTACAAATGGGAAGGCATTCCTTTTGCAAATTGCTGAAAGGTGGGGAAGATGTCCTCCTCTCCTGGGATTGCATGTCCCTGTGGTTTGTTTCCTGTCAAGAGGACTCTTCAAAAGACTGTACAAATCAGTCTCTGTGCTGGCCACCTGTGCTGCAGAGCTGCCTGCCTGGTTGTGGTCGTTGTTACCCAGCTGACCACAAAGGGCTCAGAGCTCCAGGTGCTGGGGCTGCCTTTTGTATCTCCTGGAAGCTGGGATCTCTGCTTTAAAGTCAGCATCTTGCATTTTGTTTCCCTCAGGGAGAATGGTGAACTCCACTGAAAATCCCCTGATGAAGTACATCCATCTGAAATATCTTGGCAGCGGGTGAGTCCAACAGCAGTTACTCCTGCACAACCATGGGCCAGGTGTTTTTGGGGTGGAATGTCTATCCAGCGTGAAGTCAGGCCAGCTGCAAAGATGATCACACACTGGGGATAGATTGTCCCATCTCTCAATGCTGCTCAGAATTTGTGAGTGGGCTCAGAAGGCATTGTCAGAAATGCCTCGCTACCGAGGTCTTGCCTACATCAAGGAACAGGACCTGGAAGATCTCCTTGTCTCTCAAGTGTGGGACAGCTCTGTGTTAATTTCTTTAGCATTTTTTGTATGTCTCAAAATCATACTGGCACACTAATGAAAAGAGAAGGAACTTGCTTGCCTGAAAGAGCAACCTACGCCCTATCAAAGTTGTGAGATAACAGTTCCCAGGAACAATTCTTTCCCCTGGTTTGAAGAAAGAAACACTCTGTGGTCAGGATAGGAACCACACCGTTCAGACAGTGAAACCCAAGAGGAAAGACTAACCTCCCTTTAGAAATTGAACCCCAGTGCTTCAGGAACAGGCTCAGTGCCCATGCACTTGAGAGAAAAATGCATCATCTGCCTTCTGGCAGAGCCCTCCTGCATCCCGCAGGTTTTGACACTTCCAGCAGAGATCTCCTGTGTGGGCTGGCTTTCACTGCAAGATCTAAACAGCTTCTCCTTTCTCTGTTTCTGCTTTGTTTCTAGGGGTTATGGAGATGTTTATAGAGCACTCGACACTGCCACAGGAGGAGAGGTAAACGTCAACAGCCCCTGCAGACTCTGCTGCACTCGAGGGCTTTCCCCTCTGGTGTGAGCTGTGGCTGGAGCTTTGGGCAGAGCTGTGCTGAAAAGGCACAAGAAGCACAGACTGGTGCCAGCCCACAAAACACATTTGGGACTTTGTCCTCCTCAGCTGCCGGAAGGAAGGCACGGAGGGCAGCGGTTCCTTTCAGAGAAGGACGCGCTCGCTCGCTCTCCATTGCTAAAACAAAGGTGGTGCCTGCAAGCACCTCACTGCTCTTTGGGGCTACAGCTTCAGAGTCCTGGATTCTCATTTCTGGCTGCCAGCAAATCCATCTGAAAGTTACTGGTAGTTCCTTAGCCACCTGCAGTGCTGCACTTGGGAACTGCACATAGGGAGAGATCTGCAAGGCGGCCCTGAAAGCCCTAAGCCCTGCCCATAGCCCAAGATGTATCCACAGAGTATTAAGGCATGGATTCCTTCTTCTGAGTCCCAAACAAAGCAGCAGAGAGTGTGGACAGAGGTTTCTGGGTGATAACTCAGACACTGCTGTTACCAAGTGGTCAAGGCAAAATGTCAGTGCCCCCACGTGTCCTGTAACTGGTACCCAAGGGTGCAGAGAAATGGGCTGTTGGAATGTCAGTTCCTAATTACTGCAGTGCCTAATCACAAGGCAGTTTGGCACAGCTCATCTGCATCATTGCAAAATCACTCACTCCACGTGCCTTGTGGTCTCATGCCACCAACCTCCCAAGTTACTGATTTTCAATGTCATTTTAGGTGGCAATAAAAAAAATAAATCTTCAAGGAGTGAGGAGGAAGGAGCTAACCTTTAATGAAATAATGATCATGAAGAGATATAGGAGTCCCAATGTTGTGAATTATTTGGACAGGTGAGAGGTCATGGTCTTATCCCATGGATGTGTGTTTACATAAAGCAAACATGAGAGGTTAAAAACCCACTTTGGTCAGTGGCAGCAAGCAAAGCTGTTAATTTTTATTTATTCATATTTCTCTACTCATCTCCAATGGATGAGAAGAGAGTGCATTTTGTCTGCATGAGTCTTCCCTGGCACACCTAGTTTGATATTTACTCCAAAATTATTCAATACCTGGATCAGCTGTATCTTCCTAAGTCAATAGCCTCAAAGTTCACTACCTCCACATTTATTTGGGATTGATTTTTTAAAGTTTCTTAAGTGCAGATGAACCATCCTAAAGTGGATTTCCCTTGGATTGTTGTCCCTCCCTGCCATTGCTATGCATGCCAGGAAGATTAGGTGCTTATTTCCAGAAACACCATGCCTGAAATGTTTTTCATCTGGGCTGTTTCTAAACTGCACTTTTCATTTGCTGCCTATCTAAGACATCTCCTTTTTCACAGATGAGTCTTTCTCTTTGAGACTGCACAGATTGCAAACAATGCACCTCCAAGAGGGAATATCTATTCCTTTGATTCTGTCCTTGTCACAAAGGCATCTGGAAATAAGAAACCTGGAAGCAAAAAATCAACATAGCCATGCATGTTCAACTCTACCCCCTTGTTTCCTTCTTTCAGCTACCTTCTGGGCGAGGAACTCTTGCTGGTTGTAGAGTACATGGATGGAGGTGTCCTGACCGATATCATCAGCCAGACCTGCCTGTCTGAAGATGAGATGGCAGCCATCAGTCGGGAGGTCAGCAATCCCAGCTGTGCTTCCAAGGGCTTGGGCAGCATTGTCTGGGAAACAGGGGCTCAGAACAGGAGAGGTTTCCTGTGCCCAGCTTTGTTTCTGTGTTGCTGCTATTCTATGGGCAAGTAAAAGCATCTCAAGTGAATGGCCTGCCAGTGCCCCTGCACTCCCTGTACTCAGTGCCAGTACTCTTATCTCCTGCTGTTGTATTCTTGCTCTGTCTCTTGTATTTGTGTTTGCTGTTCTCCACCTTGCCTCTCTAAACGTTTGCCTGGAGTCTGTCTTCACTGCATTCCTTGCCTTTAAAGCAAAGGTGCTGGTGGCAGGATTTGAAACAAACAGCAAAGAAAAAAGAGAGAAACTCGTTTCTCTCAGTCCTCAGCTAAAAAGGACAGGAGTTCAGCCAGAATGCTCTTTGCTTCTGAGCACATGCACTGCAGCGGGAGTCATCCTGGCTGGTTGGCAGGGGACAGCCTACAACAGCAGGTGCTGTTGCTCTTTCAAAAGCTGACATGCCTTTCCTCAGAAAGGTCCTGCTCTGCAAGTGTTGGAGCAGCAAGCTCTTCCTCTCAGTGGCCATTACTGTTCTGCCATTACTCCCCATTCCCCTGGAGAGGGAATCTTTTAGATTCTTTGTTTCCTTTCTTGTGTGATGAAATCACATCACTCATTTTTGCCCTCCTCTTTCTGTTTTCTCCCTCAGTGCCTGCAAGGACTGGATTTTCTTCATTCCAATTATGTGATCCATCGAGACGTGAAGAGTGACAACATCCTTCTCAAAACTGACGGCTCTGTCAAGCTGGGTCAGTATATTCTTGGTCAGGTGCAGCATTCCAGGGATGTGGGTGTGGGGCTGCTTGGAGTGACTGCCAGCTCCCCAAAAATGGTGCTGGTGGCAGTCCAGGGACCCCTGCTGCGAGCTGAGGGCACAGTTGCAACGTGCACAGAGGTAGAAAGAGCCACAAGCAGTCAAGAGTGGCCTTGCTCTGTGTGTGTCCCTTCCAGAGGGAGGGAGTTACAAGTCTAAAGTTTCCAAAGAACAAAAGCCACTGCTGGAGGCAGTGTAAAAAATGGGGGGATTTTTAAAGTTACCAATGCCAGGAGATTCAACAGCACGTTTTCAAACTTCTACTGGGGAATTCTTTTGCTTGCTTTCCTAATTGCACAGAATTCAGATAAAACCACTATTTTGTTTTCTCCTCAGCTGATTTTGGCCTCGCTACTCAGCTCACCCCTGAGCAGAGCAGACCATGCTTGGTAGTCGGAACTCCTTGGTGGATGGCGCCTGAAGTGGTGACAGGTCAACCATATGGCCCCAAAGTGGACATATGGTCTTTTGGAATTGTGGGCATTGAAATGATAGAACAAGAACCTCCTTACTTGAGCGAAAGTTCTGGCACGGTAAGGAGCAAATACTCACTGATCCCACTGTCTTTCTCACCTGTCCCATGTCCTGTATGCCATTGGACAAAATCCCATTGCCATCTGCTGGAACTACTTCCACCAAGGTCCCCTGCTACAAATGTCCCTGCAACACATCAGCATCTGCTGTACTTTTGGTTGCATCAGTGGGAGAATTCAAACCTTACCACATGCAAACAAACTCCAAACAAACAAAGTGTTCTCAGGCAACACTTTCCTTTGGGTTAGTGGTTCCAGTTCTTTTGTCTGTGTAGATGGCCTTAATAACAGGAAAAAAGCATCTTAAAAGTGTTGTTATCTTTCCAGAAATGAAGGAAGGAAACCCAAACCCAACAAAGTTTCTAAAACCGTGGTCTTTAGAGAGGAACCTAACCCTGTGTGCAGTTTCTTCTCACTGGTAAACATGGGCATGAGGGTGTAATGCACAGAGTGTCTTCTGCTTCTTGTGCAGTGCTGCTGAAACACTCAGTGTACAAGTTTAGGGCAAATTTGTTGAAGAATCTGCAAAGGAGGGCCCCTCCAGAAAGCGAAACCCACACGGCCCCTCCCCCCAACTGGTTCGGGAAAAAATTCCTCAGAGAGAGGTGGAAAGAACCTGTTTATTTGACTGTCCCCGCACCCCCCAGCACACAAAATGAGCAATACCCGATGACACCGCTCTGAGAAAGATGACAAAATCAGAAAGTCTCTTTCGGGGGGTGGTTGCTCTGTTCTCAGTCCCTCTGGCGCTGAGCAGCTGCTGCAGCCAAACCTTCGGTGTTCCCGGGTCCCAGTCCGGAGCAGGTTCGAGATGGTCACAGAAACAGGAGAGGAGAAACAGTCCAGGCAGCAATGTGGACTGTTTAGCTAGAACTAGCTAAAAAGCAGAGGCAGAAAACAGAGCAGAAGCAAGAGCAGAAAAAGAGAGCAAGCAAAAGCAGCAAGCTGAAGCTGGAAGAAAAAAAACAGCCTTATGTACCGCTTTCCTCTGTGTGCCTGATAAGAGAAACCCAAACAAAACTTCCACTCTTCAGAGCTGGTCTTAAAGGCACAGAACAGATGAATGGGGATATACAAGCATCATAACGTCACCCCAGGACACTCAGAGACCCTGTTTCTCTCCTAGCCCAAGCAACATTCTGCACGTCACCAAGCCAGAGCCTGGTGATGCGGAGAGCCTGCCAAAACCTCCTGTTTGTTTCCTGGCGCTTTCTGGGATGAGCCTACCATTTATGCATTGTCTTGAGTAGCCAAATGACTGGAGGGTGACCATAGGGATGGAACCTCTCCTTCTTCTGGCCTAGACAATTTTTCTTTTGCTGCAAAAATGGGAAGCTGAAATTTTCAGACTGCTGAGAGACAGAGCTGCAGGTGGCTTCTGTGTACCCAAGCAGGCATTTTCATCCCAATACATTTGTGCAGGCATCTTAATGTGTCTGTGTTGAAAGGAGATTGTAAATGCTTGTTTCCCTACCTGGGTATTAACTGATGGATTTCCTTTCTTTTCTTCCAATTACCATTGTTTTCAAGAACAGCACAAAAAGCTTGATGAGTTTTGTTCTAGGGCACATGCGCTTAAAGGACCAACAAGCACTGCAGAGATGCCTTTCATGTACTAACCCTTGAAATTAGTATAGCAAAGTCCCTCTTCCAAAAAGCCTCTCAAGCTGGCATGAATCCTCAGAGATGCAAATGTCCTTTTGCTGATGTAGTTCCGACTAACTACGTCAGGCAATGAAATCAGCTGCCAAGGCAAGATCTGCGGGATGGTGGAAAAGCTGTGGCTGCATTGGGGTTTGGGTTTTTGGTTGGTAAAGGAAAGTCATCTCTGGGTCTCTGCCAGGGCAGAAACTGCCACTGAAGAACAGAGGTTAAACACAGGGATCTGGGAGAGCCTTAGAGATGTGAAAGCAGGAGGTGGAGCCTGGTGTCTCCTTTTTCTCCAGGCTACACACCTGATAGCCACAGTAGGGACTCCACAGCTGCGGCAGCCCAAGCTCCTCTCGGCTTTGCTGCGTGACTTCCTGAGCTGCTGCCTGCAGACAGACGAGGAGCGGCGCTGGTCTGCCACGGAGCTCCTGCAGGTAAAATGGGAAGGGGCTGCAGGGGAAACAGGCTCTGAGGGAAGGGCTCCTCCTCCACTCAAGTCCAAGGCAGCAGATGAGCCCCCTTCCTCCTCACCTCCACTCTTGCTGCTCTTCAAATGAAAACAGTGAGGAATCCTAGACTGGGCTGGGCTGGCAGGGCCCTGTAAAGGTCCTCTGGTGCAAGTGTCCTGCAATGAGCAGGGACATCTTTAAACAGATCAGGTTGCTCGGAGCCCTTTGCCACCAAAGCTGGAATGGTTGCAGGGATGGGGCTCCTACAAGCTCTTGGGGCAAGCTGTGCCAGGGTTGCACCATACTCCGAGTAAACAAGTTCTTCCTTAGACCTCTGATTAGATGCCTTTGGTGTTTAAAAATATTTGTCCATATCCTATTGCAACTGGCCCTGTTAAAAAAGATGTCCCCCACTTTCTTCAAAGCCACTCTGAAGTCTTGGAAAGTGGCAATAAAGTCTCCCTGGGGCCTGTTCTTCACAAAACTGAATAACTCCAGCTCCCTCTGCATTTCCTGACAGGAGAGGTGCTCTGTCCTCTGACTATTCCTGTTGCCCTCTTTTGTGATTTGGTGGAGTGTTCAGTTTTATCTAAAGGCAAAAGAATTGAAGTAGAGCAATGCAGGGTACAGGGACATTAAATGGTGGTGGAGGAACCCAAGGAAGCCAGTCCCAGCCTAGGGGTCAGAGATTTGGCTGTGGGCAGGAGGGGCTATGGGGGGCTCACTCTGAGGGGCCCTGGTTTGTGCCCCCCAGCCCACCCTTAGAGGTTTCTGCCACACAAACAGGGACAGCTGGGAGGGACTTGTCCCAGCCCCATCTGCTGCCTGGCACGCTCAAGCAGACGGGAACTGCGCCAGGGTTACTGCCAGGCTGTGTGGCAGAGAGGGAACTGCAGGGCCCAGTGCCACTGGGCTGGCCCTGCTGGGAAGGAAGGTGCCATCCAGCACACGAGGGGCAGGGCATGGAAAGGCAGACACTGCTTTCTGTCCCTGTGGGAATTAGCACAGTGCCCATCTTTCAAAGGCAGGGGCCTGTGCGAGTCATTGGAGTTTCCTGAAAGGAAGAAAACCCAGGGACAGAAAGCACCATTTCTAGAGCATTGGCAGGGAAAAAATCCCAGCATGATGAAGAAATCACAATAAAAGATGAGTGGGATTCTGGGCCAGGTTTGCCTGTGATGGCAATGTCTTGCACACTGGGGATGACTGGGGAGCAGATGGTCCCATTGCTCCTCTTTCTGGGTCTTTCCAGGAACTTGATGTATCCTGATTGAGTCCCTGAAGCAATGAGCTTGGAAAGTAATGGTTCACTGTTCTTTGTTGTATTTTTTTTTCCGGTGGACAGCATCCATTTGTAACTTCAGCCAAGCCACCATTCATCCTGGCACAACTCATCAACTCTGTGAAGAAGACGAATAGCCCTAATCCTAAACCTAAACCCTAACCCTAACCTTAAATGCTAACCCAAACCCAAACCCTAACCCTATCCCTATCTCTAACCCTTACCCTAAACCCAACCCTAAGCCTAAACCTAAGCCTAAACCTAAGCCTAAGCCTAAACCTAAACCCAAACCTAAGCCTAAGCCTAAGCCTAAGCCTAAACCCAAACCTAAACCTAAACCTATGCATAAGCCTAAGTCGAAGCCTAAGCGTAACCCTAACCCTAACCCTAACCCTAACCCTGGGAGACGAGAACATAGCAATCATGTCAAGATGTTATCTCTGTTACCAATTTAGAGTAGGATTGTAGAGTAGGGTTGCTAAAGAGATTTGTAGCATATAATTATAGATTAGAGTTGTAATTAATAAAGTTTCTGAAACATCAACTCACTTGGAAGATTCTCCTCCTTCTGACCCCTTCAGAAAATTCAACATTTCCTTCTGAATTACCAATTGTTTTTTATTGGTGCTAAGTCACACATGTGGCTTCTTTTGTATGGTTTTATAAGTGAGGAGGGGACTTCATATCATTCATCCTCTCCAGACCGCACTGCCTTTGGAATATGACCCACTGGCTGGTTATGGCACAGCTGTGGTATTTCTAGTTGAGGCAGTAAGGGCAATGGCATTTGAAGGCAAAACCAAAGGAAGAATGAGGCAGCCCAAACATCTTGTGCAGATGCAGGCCTTCAGCTGTGACTGGAGAGCATTGGGGTTCCTGCCACTTGGATTTGTACCCCTAAATGCAATAATCTCTTTGGCTAGAGGAGAGCCTTGCTCAAGTGAGAAAGCAGAAAGATCAGAGAGGGTGCTCGGGAAGGTCTCCTGTGGTGCAGAGCTGTCAGCGCCTGTGAGGTGAGAGCGGGCCCGGCCTTGCCCGGGCTGGAGCCCCAGCAGAGCCCCGGCAGAGCCCGGAGCAGCCTGAGCCCCAGCAGAGGCAGGCTGGAAGGAGGCCCTTGGAGCTGCAAGAGGCAGCAGCCGGGCCCTGGGTGCCTCTTCCCGGGAGCGGGCGAATCCTGCGCTCTCAGAGCCCAGGTGGCAGCTGGCTGCTGCCGAGGGGAAGCGCAGCCGTGCACAGCCCGGCCTGGAGACATTGGCTGTCTGGAGTGTGCCCAGGAGCAGAGAAAGGCCAAGGGCAGCCGCGGGCCGCTGGGCTGGCTGAGGATTCCTCCTCTTCTGCCGGCTGCCCTGCAACTCCTGGCAAAGGCCAGCAGTGTGTGCAGCACTCTGGGCACCGGGGCAGGGAGCCGGGCTGCTCGGCAGGCTGGAGCACAGGGCAGCTCCTTCAGGCCCGGCACTTGTGCCAGCGAAGCGAGGCCAGCGTGAGGCAGGGACAGCTTGGCAGGGCCCATCTGCAGGAGCCAGCGCCTCACGCAGCTCTGGGAGGAAGCGCCTGCAATCCTGCAGGTCTGCACTGAGCCAGAGCAAAGGTGTGAGATGCAGAGTGTTTGGCAGAAATATTCAGGCCCACCAGGTTAGCCTGCTTTGTGCTCTCTGGTGCACAGCAAGCACTGTACAATGCAACTCTGAGCTGCTGGGAGAGAGGCACATTAGGGATGTGCCTGAGGCTTGTGCTTGAGGGGTGAACTGATTTGGAAGGGGGCAGAAGGGTTTCAGTAGGCAATTTGTGTTTTCTTCATTAACTTCTGAAAGAAAGTCATAATGTGTTGCACACAGGTAGGGTTATTAGAAAAGAAAGGCCTTATAAAATCAGGCTTTGCTATAGTAAATTCCCAGCTAGCCTGTTACGTCTTCTACGTGCAGCCAGCTAACTTCCCATGGGAATAGTCATGAGTTTAGTTAGCACAACAAGCTGTTGTGCTAAGAAAACTGTTTGCATCTCTAATAAAAAAGAAATCAGTCCCATGAGCATCCATGAAAGAAAAATGTAATCACCCGAGTAAGAGTGAGTCTTAAAAAGAGAGAGTCTTAACATGTACACACTAATACACCTTCTAAGCAATAAATTGTGTGGCAAGGAAACTACCAGCCAGTTGAAGTTGAACACGAGTCTGTGAAAACAGTATAAAAATGAGTTATGTGAATAAAGAATTGGCTTTCCCTGCATGAAGAAACTGAGTCCCAGCTGCTTTATTGACACAGCAATGTGGCTTCACTCAGCAAAAGCACTTGCAGGGTGTATTGATGAAACACTTGTGTTTGATTCTCAGAATAGGAAGGAGAGGCATTAAGTCTAACAAACAGGGCATAGTTATTGAAGATGGAGGGAAAAGACCCATCCTTGTTGATCAGCATCGACTCCGTTTATTCACTCAATCAATCACTTTTTATAACCGTGTTAATTAAGTTCCTGCATATTGCAAACCCGAGCTCACAATAGGTCAGAGGTAACACACCAACTCCTCCTTATGTTTCCAATACTAAGATTTGGGTTCTCAAAATTATTTTTGCTTTCCCAAAACAGCCAAAGATAGAATATCTACTTGTTATGAGAAAACTGCCTGAGAACTCTGATAGGCAAGGTTCTCAAGGTCTTCATGTTTGTCACTTCTACTTGTAATTAAAAACAACCTGAGAACTTCTGCTGTTTACAGAAACCGGCTGTGAGAATTTTACTACTCACAGCTGCCTTCTAAGCCATTTCTGAAAAAATCTCCAACACATAGTCTTTTGAATTCCTTTAGCTTTAACAGGAGTGCTGAAGCCTGTATTCCCCCACTGCAGTGCTTACTGTGTGCAAGTGGCTATCTTGGCCTTGAGAATAAGGAGAGTGCTCCTGCTAAAAGGTAGCTGGAATGCATTCAAAGGGAAGAAAGTGTTTTATGAGGCTCTTGACCACCAAAGGAGAATTTGAGGAATGGGACTATTTCCCAAATGACTGTGTCAGGAACCAGAATCGTGCCCGAAGCCCTGCCGTATTTGATCCATGTTTGAGCAGGTTGACAAGACAGTGAAGAAAAATGTCTTGTTTAACAGGTGGGACCTTGACCCTAGAAAGAGAAACAATGTTTTGGTCAATCGGTGGGCAATCAAGCTCTGAAAGGGGAACAATGCATAATGGAGCCCTTGGTGGCAGAGAGTCATGGAGTCATCCTGAGCCATCATCTCACACGCCAGGCATGTGTGAGCCAATGCTGTAACTGGGAAAATTCCACTCCTGAGCAGGAGATACAAGGCCTGGTTCTGAGCTGGAACGGTGAGAAGGATGAGATGCACAGTGTTTTGATCCAGGGGAGGTCCTGGAAGTGCACTGCCTACCTGCTACCTGCCCCTGCTGCCGAGCGCCACGCTCCAACTCCTTCTCCTGCTCAGCGGTTTTTTGGGAATCCAGGGGTTGGTATGTATTATTTGCTACTGCAACTAATGGCATAAATTTGCAAGCTCAGTTGTGTCTTAGGTTCTTTTGTGCATGGATCTCCTCCTGAACCTGTGTCAACGACCAGCAGGGACCTACAGGACACTCCTATTCTGATGTCAGCAAATTCTGAGAAGTGATTGAAATATGTCAATAAATTTGAGGTAATGTTTAGCCTATGAGTTTCAGCAAAGTATTGAATATGTCTTAGTTCCCTGGATAAAAACTGGTAGGTGGGATTGCTGGGTGTGCAGGGCTTAGGGAAGTTACTCCCTGTGCACCCAGCACTGAAATAAAGTAATGCCTCCTTTCTAACCCAGAGCTGGCAGCAGGGATCAGGCCCTGCTTGGAAACTTTCATTTTGGCAACTTCTGTTAGCAGGTAAGAAAGTCAAAATAAAACCTTTTCCAGCTAGTTTATCCTTTTAGTCACCAAAGCTCTGTGCCATAGGTGGCCTGGGTGTGTGCAGAGCAATGCAGCTCCCACAAAGCCCTTGGTTTCCCCACAAGTTGCCAGTTTGACTTCTTCCAAAGTGAAAGAAAGGCAGAGATGTACATCCACAGGAGTCCTGGCCATGTCCAATAAATGTGCAAATATGTGGGGAGATTTGTTAGGAAGGATTTCAGCTGTTATGCCAACAGAGCCTTCTGTCTTGGTTCTGTGCATTATAGGTGAGTAATGTAATAGCTGGCTCTCACAATTAAGAGATAGCTATTATGTGGATAGATACTATGTTCAAATGTAAAGTGCTGTTATTGTAATATGTCCTCCCATAGTCCTCTTTCCTGTCCCCCTTGTAATAGCCTTGGAAGTCAGGGCATTTTGGGAGGGCTGGCTTGTGACCAGCAGGCAGGGGTGTAACAACACCTGACCTCCAGTCAGGATGCAAGAAAGTAATCTCCACCAATGGACAGCAGAGAAAGAGTTGACTGACAAAACATTGGGAGGGGCTAAGGGTATAAAAGGCAGAGCATCCGTTTTGTAGATGAGCATGTGGCTGCTAGTCACAGAGACTCCCAGTGTTGCAATCTTTCCTTATTCAGTCCTTTCTAAGGGTTTACTAAATCTTTAAAATGTTAAAGGGTGGGTCATTTCTCAGGTGGGCAATGCTTTTGGCCATTTTCTTGGTCTGGTTTCCTTTGCTTTTGTCCCATCTGGGGTAGGTGCTTGAGGCACTCTTGGAATTACTCTTGGATCCCTTGAAGAACAGGGTTTGGCCCATGAGGGGAATTTTTTCTGCTTTGTGACACAGAAGAACTTCCCAGGCTCTTTTGTGTTTGCTGTAGGAAAGGCTGGTTATTGCTATGCATAAATTCACAGACCAACATGGAACATTTGCTTTGTGATGTCAGGGCATGGTTGCCACCCTGTCGTAGTGACATCAGAAGGTTGCCTTGGTGCATGGAAGGCCTGAGTGTCAGAACAGCCCTAGGCCTTGCTCAGTGCAGGAGCATCCTTGAGCTTGAGGCATTTTTCAGTGGGTACTTGCACACTTACAAAAGCCTTGTTTCTTCTGGTGTTGCAGCACATCCTGCAAACTTGCAGAGCAGCGCTATAATGATTCACCATCTTGCTCCTGCGCTTTTTGCTGTATATGGTGTTTCCTTCTCAATCTACTATTTGACTCTTTTTGCACATAGGAAGAGATTGGAGTGACATAGAATGCCATTGTTAACAATGTAGATGAACGCTCCTTAGAAGATATGGCTGTAGATGCGAGAAGAAATGGGGTTATAAGCACCAGGAAACTGCCTGTCCCCTATGACTCTCTCTTGCCACAGGTGACGAGAGCAAGAGCCGTCTTTCCCCTGGCTCTCTCTACTATTGCAGAAGAAGGCAGAGAGGAGGAAAACGAGAAAGATGACCACCGCCTTTGTCCAGCCATGGTTGCACCACGGCCTGCTCATCATTCCAAGAGAGTAAGTGCCCATTGTGGGGGGTGCTGACTTTAGTGCAAGGCAGAGGTGCAAGTTTTCTGAGCAGCCAGCACTTGCTGTGTCTGGCCAAGTATGCTGAGTGCTGGAGTCCGGCAGGATGTAGGAGGCAGGCAGTGACAGCTAGAAATTGGCCTTTGACCTGTCCTGTTGGGGCAGTGCAGAGCTGGGGGCTCCAGCTCAGCTTGTGGCTGGTTGGCTCAAGGAAGCTCCATCTCTGGGCTTCTGCAGTGTTACGGCCAAGGGCACACGTAGTAGTGCTGGAGGGTAAAAAAGTTTGTTGGTTTCTTTTCCCTTTTTGGAAAGGTGTCTTTGGCTTGTGGAAGTGTTCTGCAGTTTTCTTGAGTCGTTCTTCACTAGTAGAGTCACTGTTGATCCAACTGCCTCTGGGCTTTTGAGAAGCTGCAAACAGCATAAAGGGGCAAGTTTCTGCTGATCCGTTTTGTGCTGAAGTCTGCAGCTTTGGCAAGTGCATTGGAGGACAGACTGGGGGTGAAGCTGCAAGTCCTTGACTGCTGTCTTGTGTTGCTTGGAAGAGGAAGGCCATCTTGCAATGCTGCCTGCTGGATCTGAAGTGCAATGGGCACCTTTGTGGCTGGGGAGCTGCGTGGGCCAAAAGGACGCAGGGCTGGCAGCCGTGAGCAGCTGAAGATGAGGCAGCGTGGGGCCAGGGGGCCAAGAAGGCCAAGGGCACGGTGGCTGTGCCAGCAGCAGCGGGGCAGCAGGAGCAGGACAGTGAGCGTGGCCTGTGCTGGGCAGCGCTGCGGCCACAGCTGGAGTGCTGTGTGCAGCTGTGGGCCCTGGGAAGCAGAGAGTCATGGAGGGGCTGCAGCGTGTGCACAGAAGGACAGGGGAGCTGGGCAAGGGGTGCAGCACAAGGCCAGGGAGGACGTGCTGAGGGAGATTTAGCCTGGACAACAGAAGCCTTGTGAGGGACCTTCAGCATCTCCTCAGTGCATCCAAATATTTGAGCCACTTTTGGAAACGACTTTACCCCCTATTTTCCTTGAGTTTTTTTTGTTTGGTTGGAGGAAGAGGCTTATTCATTTACTTTTTCTCCCAGGTAAGGCTCTTTTCATCATTATTTTCTGCCCTTTTATAGCACTGGGACTGGGTCTGCTAGAATTTTAATTTCCAAGGTGTCACTTCCAGAGAATACAGCTTTTGCATGAGAACACATCATTCTGTGCAGGGACCTTGGTGCACAAGGAGCTGTTGTGATTCCAGGCCAGCCAGTATGGCCTTAGAGATCACTCTGAGCTTAGTAGTGCTCGCGCCTTTTTGCAGCCCAGGGAATCAGTTTGTGTTGTGTTTGGGAACTGAGCAGGAAATCAATGCCCTTGCATTCCAGCTGGTGCTCAGATATCACAGGAGCTGGAAGGGGCTGGGCTGCATTTCTGACTCCAGCCACTTCAGCACCATCAGTGTGGTCAAGTCCAAGAGAAGAACTTGCCCGAACACAGATGCACAAAGAGTGCAGTTCCCAGCAATGCTCTGGGTCTGATTGCAATCCATAAGGACCTACATGCTCCAGATTCCGCAAGAGTGTGTCTTTTTGAGGCAACAGGAGAGCAATCTCAGGATTGTAGTTGAGCAGGGCACTGGCTACCAAGTTCTGATGTGTGCAGCAGCAGACAGGACAGTAAAGAGAGATTTCAGTAATGAGATCTGTCTATCTATCTATCTATCTATCTATCTATCTATCTATCTAACACTTACATAATTGCATCTTCCTGATTCTCGTCCAAGGCTCATCAAAAGCATCCCTTTCAGGAGAGGATTAGAGACATGTTCCCTTGACAAATTCTGAGCAGCTGGAGATGTTTTCCCCTCCAGATATTGTGGGTTTTTTTTCCCTCAGAGTTGTTTTCCTTTTCTGGCCTCTTCTGCCCTCAAGTCCCCAGTTAATTCTTTAAATTTCTGCCTGTCCTAGAGAGGTGCAACAATTCCATGTTTAGGTGGTGTTTGGTGACTCTGGTCACACATGCATTATGTGACACATGGTTTCCTTCACTGGCATCCCCAGGGCTGTGTAAGTGCATTCGTTCATGGGGCCTTAGGAGAGTCTCTTTCCCTCAGCAGCAGCAGCAGCAGCAGCAGCAGGGAGCGGTGGCAGGGTCAGGACAGGAAGGAGGTGGCTGCCCTGGCCCTTTGCTCCCGGGCCCCAGGCCAGGAGGGCTCTGGCTGCAGCAGGGTGCTCTTTGGGCAGCCCCTGGCAGCCTCTGCACGGAGCACGGCACGCTGCCCCGTCCTGCTTTGCCACTTTTCTTCAGCAATAACCTCGCTCCTCTTCACAAGGAACAACTCCAGCAATCTAAAAAGAGATCATTTAAGTATAGTTCTACCTGCCTTTGCATTGTAGTTCAGGGCATGTGGTTTTTTGTCTATAATTTCATGATTTTTATGAAAACATGCATTCATATCTGCACATTTTTGTGGTTTTAATTATTCATATACCTAAACACGCCGTTTTAAACTCTTGATTTATTGCAGTTGGTAATTTTCAGGTAGTATATTCTAAAATGTCACAAAACAACCCTTTTTGGGTAGTTTTTCTCACTCTTAAAAAAAAACCCCAAAAGCCATTTTTGGTTCATATCGGCCTATTTTAAATCAGGGCTACAATACTCTTATAGGATTTAGAGAGGTCCAATGAAATGCACACCAGTGCTTCCTCTTGTGGAATGTCATGGCCCCACCATAAAGCCTCTATTTACTTATGTGTTTCTCTCATTAGCTCAACTGTAAACAGATGTTTAGTTGCAAACTTACACAAGATGAGCAAAATCAAAATGATGTGATGGGCCTTTGGGAGCTCCTTGCTGATCTTTTTGCTTCTTCAGCTGAGCAAGGCTCTGATCCAGGTAAAGAGACTGCACTTAGTGCTACACAACCATTTGGCTGGAACTCTGCTGATTTCTAGGAACAGCTAGAGGCCTCTAACTCCCCAGGATGTTTTGGCTGAGTCAAGCGCGGCCAGAGCGAGCCTCATGTCCTCCTCCTCACCCTGCGCCCCTCTGCGCTGCCCTTTGCGGCGCCGGCTGCTCCTCTCGCTGCGGGGCTCTAGGGCGTGCTCGGGGCCGGGCCCCTCGTCTTCGGGAAGCGCCGGAGCCTCGGAGGCGAGCGGCTGCTGTGGCTGGCAGGGGAGAGCTGCGGCTGGGGGCCCGGGCACGGCGAGCTGCCGCTACGGCCGGCTCCTGCCGCGGCTCCTGCCTCTGCTCCGGGCTCTGCTCCTGCCCTGTGCGCACAGACACGGCCGAGGGCTGCCCGGCAGCTCCATGCCGCTCCGCAGCGGGCCCGGCCGGGCTGCTGCTCTCTGCGGCCTCTGCCCGCCGCTGCCGGCCCCGCCGCGCTCCCGCCGGCCTCTGCCGCAGCCGGGCCCACACGGGAGGCAGCACATTGCGGCCGGCTCGGAAAAGGCCTGCCCGCAAATCGCCCGCCACGGCCCCGGCCGCAGGGCACAGGCTGCCGGCGGCCTCGCAGCTGCGAGCCGGCCCGGGCCGCCTGCAGGCCTCGGCCACAGCTCCCGCCTGTGTCTCCATGGCCGCGGCTGCTCGGCACAGCGGGCTGAGCACAGCCAGCGCCAGCAGCAGCTCCTCACGGGCCCAGGCTCCGGGCGCTCCGAGCCCGCCCAACCCCGAATACCAGCCCTGAGGGGCTTGGCGTCCCAATGCATCCCCTGGGGACAGCGGAGTCGGCCGCTGAGCTCAGCCCATGCTGACACCACCAAGGGACCAATGGAAAATTCACCAAATCCTCATCCGAGACAAGAGAGAACTCCAATGGTGCCTGACAGCCTGAGGCAACTGCCAATTCCAGATCATTCCATTCACGTAGGAAAAGAGGCTTTTGCATTAACGCAGAAAAGACTTATCGAAAAGGAGAGCAGGAACAAACATCAAAGTTATTTGGACTCATGCTTCTTGTGTCTGTTAGAAAGGCCAAGAAAATACACTCCTTGCTCTTCTGACACAGCTCTCTCTGTTCATGATGTGAGACAGCGAGTGCTGATGATGTGCAGGAGCTGATGCAAGGGACAGGGACAAGGATGCAGCAAGCACAGTGCCAAGCTGACAGAGGGATGATCTCTGGCAGTGGCACTGAAGCAGAAGAATTTGCAGGCAGGACAGAAAATGGCTCTTTGTTTCACCTCTTCTTTCAGTGCTGCTAAGAATGCACCAGAGCTTGGAGCCCTTTCCAGGCAGGGCTGCATCAGACACAAACCAGCAGGGGACTGAGGAGCCCCTGGGGTGGCAGTGAGCAACCTCGGGCTCTGCTTGCTGCTGGTGGCATTTTTTATTGAACCATCTCAAAGCACTTCTGTTGTGCTCTGTATTTCTAAGGGTTTCCCCCCTTGGTTTTTTTTGGTTGTCTCCTTCACCTTTTTTTCTCCAGATTTTCCTATCCTGTCAGCAGCAGCCCCTGTCCAGAACTGGCTCTAAAATATCAGCAAAGTAGCTGGGAACAACAATGGGTAGAATCCGGTGGCTCAGGAATTCGTATGCCAGAGCCCTGCCTGTGCCTTATGCTTTGTCAGGACCTCCTTCTCTGTGCAAAAACTAGGGAATAGTGGAGTTTTTTTGCCAAAGAGCTCCTGAGATGCAAATGTTGTGCTATGTTTCTTAGGAGTGTATCTGTTAAGTTCATTGCTGGCAAAGAGAAGGTAAGGCCAGGGTAGCAGAGCAGCTGGGAGCTGGTCACTCCCTGCAAAGGGCTGGTGTAGGATGTGAGAACACCACATTCCAGGAGGGGCGAGCAGGGTCAGTGTGCTCAACGTGCTACAAAGGAGGTTTGGGTTCACTTAGAGAGTAGTCAGGAGTGCTGAGCACTGGAAGATCCAGCTGCAGTCCCCATCCATGTCCCTTTCAGTGCTGGCTTTATGGGGTCTGCAACGTGAACCCAGAGTGCCCTGGGGGCTCCTGAGGCTGCCTTTGCACTCAGGGTTGCCAGGAGGATGCCCAGGAGCCCCTGAGGCCGCAGTGGGGACCAGGGCTGGGGCTTGTGGCCTGGCAGGTGTGGCTCTGGGGGCTGGGACATGCCAGGGCATGGGTCACTGTCACTGCCCTCCGCAGCCCTGGCTAGCTCTGTGATGCTCCAGGGACAATGGCAAGAGTGGGGAACTGGCTAGGTTGGGGTTTTGCCTGAGCCAGGACCTCTAGCCCAAACGCTAAGCAGTAGAGAACCCTGGAGGGCTGAGTGAAGGAAGCAGAGGAGGCTCTTCTGCGGTGTAAAGTGCAGCAAATTCATCAGGAGAGTTGAGGGGAAGGTTTGCAGGTGAGCATTCCAAAGGGAACAGATGTTGAAATAACCCCCAGCACCCCTATGCACGGGTTTTTAAAATCTTTCAAAACAGGGGGTGGACACCATATGGTAACCAATAAGCGACTCTTGGGGTGGGTTTTGAGGGCTACAACAAATCAGAACAAGGGGAGGAGAGAGTGTTGGGATAGGGATTGGATCTTAGGGTGAGGGACAGGGAAATTTCTGGAACAAAGAGTAGGGTTTGGGCTGATGGATGGGGCAAAGGGGCTGGGTTGTCTTGACAGACAGGGAAAAATCTGGTGAGGAGGGAATTCCTTGAGGGACACTTGGGTAGGAGGGCGTAACATAGGGGAGAGACTAACTGTAATAACTCAGAGAACACTTGAACATACCAGAAGCTAACAGAACATTTGGCTCAATAAACTAACACACTGCAACACAGAAATTCAGGCTTTCAGCAGCTGAGAGGTGGCAGTGTTAGAGCCCGCAGCAGCTGGTGAAAGCCATCTCTCCCTTCAGGTTCTTGCTGTGTGGGAAGGTGCTGCGGGTTGTGGTGGCTGCATTCCCCCTTTGCTGGGAGGATGATCTGTACCAGAGGAGAGCAGAAAGCTGCCATGGTGAGCAGAACATGCTCAGAGCGTTACAGTTCAGAGAATGGCACTACCCCTGAAGGGCAAAGAGCTTGAAAGCATAGAATTCTGTGCAGAACCGTTGCACAAATTTTTTCTTCTAGAACGTGCCCATTTTTGTATTCTGTGGATGAATACATGGGTTTTTTTCTTAAGGGTTTTTGGAAGAACTCTTAAGTTTATTTCTGCTTGCATTTTCCATCCAGCATGTATACAGATTTTTTTTAATTGTTCTTTTGTAAATACTTAGGGAAAAAATACTGAAGCATTTTTTAATCCTTTGGAATATTGTGAATTATATTCTTACAAAGAAAACCTTGTTGAACAAGTGTGCAAACACAGAGAGGAGAAAAATAGCATAAAAGTCTTTTAAAATAGGGTGTATAGTGAAGACTGCAGAACTGAATAATTCCTCCAAGGGGAAATTCTTCAAGAACGGCCAAGATATTTTCTTAAATCAAGGGAAAAATGACCTGAAGCCATACAAAGAGCAGCCAAAGAAATGAAAACCCTTTGGAAAAGAGGGAATTTTGCCAGTGACATCAATCTGTTGGGATAACTGAGGGATGCCCATCATCCTTGCACTGCATTCCTTGATATTTATAGTGTGTTTTCTCCCAGTTTCTATGAAGAGAATAAGAAAGTGCAGTTTTTTTACTGTGGGAATGCACAAAATTAGAGGGTTTTGGGGAGGCTACAAAATGCAAGCTGAAGAGACAGCAGAACTGTGATTAGAGCTAAGCAGCCGCCGTGAGATAGGCAGAGTTCCCGGAACAGCTGTGTCAGTGACAATCCTACCTGTTCTTCTGAATCAGACACAAGAGTACTGAGAGGGAAAAATAAATCACAATCTAAATCAGAAGTGAACCTTCCATTGCAATTACCTAATTGGTCTAATATTAATCAAAATTTAGAAAAATATTTGGATTCAAAGAAACAACTCTTTGCATTACCTGTAAGATATGGTCATAATGATGTAAATCCACGAGTTGAAAGTCATTCTCGCCATGATACAAAAGAACTCCGTCAATCTTTGAAAGAAAGTGGGTTCTCTTCTCCTTATTTTAATAATGTGTTGAAAAGTAATTTTTATTTCAATGACCTAGTCCCTGCTGATTGTCGAAATGTGACTTCCCTAATTTTAACCAATTCACAATATCTTTTGTGGGAATTACAATGGAAAAAACTTCTTAATAAATTGGTTGAAAGATATGAAAATACTCCTTATGAGAATATAGATGTTACCCAACATAGCAGGTGATCCACTTTACCATAGACCAGAAAATCAAGTGGTGGAATTGCCTCAGCTTGTATTAACAGATATTAAAGATGCTACTAGAAAAGCTTTGTTTTCAGTTGAGCCAGCTGGTACCCATGTAAATGCTTATACTACTATCAGACAAGGTGGAACAGAGACAAGGTGGAACAGAATCCTATGGTTCTTTTCTATACAGATTAACCCAAGCAGTCGAAAAGCAATGTCCAGATGAGCAACCTCGCTCCTATATTGTTCAAAACCTTGCTTTTGTAAATGCTAATGAGGAATGTAGAAAAATTATTTTAATTTTGCCTGATCATCCTCCACCTATTACACAGATGCTAACAGCTTGCAGTAGGCTCACTTCTGCACAACATCTTGCTAACATACAAGTCAATGCATTAGGAAAAACATTGGAAGATAATCTGACACAACAAATGGATAAATTTGAAAAGCTTCTAGAAAAACATGAAAAAATTTGGGAAAAATCTGTTGGTACTGCACCGTTGGACTCTGATAAAAAGACCTGTGGTAAACCAGGTCACATTAAAAAGGATTGTCCTATGAAAACAATCCAACCTAAACAACTTTCTATTTGCCCTCGATGTCGAAAAGGGAAGTATCTTTCTAAGTGCTGGGTAAATCTTTCTCAGTTTGACATTGATGGCAGACCTTTGTCGTTAAACTTAAAAAAGAGCGCAGATTACCACCGAGCCCAGACACAAGTAGTGGTACCCCCTGGCAGCCAGTTACCCAGTCAAGTGGTGTTAGTACGTCAGTCATTTATCCCTAATTTAACCAATCCTCAAATGATTCCAGCTCAATACCCTCAAGTGCAAGGTTCAAATTAGCCTCCTCAAAACTGATTCATCTGTGAAATAATTTGTGTTGTGTGAGCATTCCTACTGGAATTGTGAATCTTTTTCAACAAAGACAAAATGTTTTGATTCTAGGAAAAGCCAACAACAAAATTTTTAAACTCTCAATCCTTCCTTCTGTGTTGCCTTCTGATACAAGGCAGGCGACCTGGTTCGGAGAGACAGCACGGTGACCCAAACTCTCCAGGGTCACTCGGGCCAAAGAGCACGCAGACACCAATGTGGTGGACGGTCAAAGGCCTTTATTATCTCTTCTCGTGGGGTTTTATAATCTAGGGTTTTCTACGTCATGGGGGGTCTGTCTTTTACCATCTATGGTTAGTAAGGGGTGGCAATTTACTGGGTAGGAATGAAAATTACTGGCATCTGGTTTAGGGGGCTGTTTTTCTATGTTAATTTTCTAAGGGAACAGGGGCCCTGTCTTCCCGTAACATCGCGAGATCTTCTGAACGCCTGACCCTATCTGCCACACTTCTGTTGTTTCAGTAAATTGTAATGAAGAGCTAATGATTTTAGCTCTTGCACTTGATGTTCCTATGGTAATTCCACCAAAAACACCTATTGCTATTGCATTTCTGTTACCCATGAATATACCCAAGCAAAACAACTTTCCAAAGAATTCAGTTGTGTCTGTGCCATCTAGTACCTCTGGTCCAGAGGTCTTTTGGGTGCAATGTTGGGACAGTAACCAAACAAAATTGACTTGCTGCCTGACTCACTGTGGTAAAACAATTTATGTTACAGACATGCCAGATACTGGTGCAGATGTCACTGTAATTTCTCACATCTTCTGGCCCAATGATTGGGATTTGGTGGTTCCTTCAGGTTCCCTTACAGGGATTGGAGGTGCTGCCATGTGTTTGCAAAATGCATCCATGATTAACATTACAGATCCTGAAGGAAAGACAGCAACGGTGCGTCCTTTTGTTGTTCAGAAGCCTCATTTTTTGGGAGAGAGACATCCTGTCCCAATGGGGAGCCAAACTGGAAGTGGGAAGTGGGCCTTTGATGAAAACCATGTCAAAACCTGCCGCTTGAAAGCTGACCTGGAAAACTGATCATCCTATATGGATTGATCAATGGCCTTTAACAGAGAAAAGTTTAAATATCCTTAAAAAATTGGTAAAGGAGCAGTTACAACAAGGTCACATCTCCCCCACAAATAGTCCCTGGATTTCACCAGTGTTCATCATCTATATGAAGACATCGGACTCCTGGAGGTTGTTTCATGACCTGAGGAAGATCAATTAAGTGATTGAAGACATGAGACCTCATCAACCTGGACTCCCTTCTTTATCAATGATCCCAAAACACTGGCCTCTCATTGTCATTGATTTAAAGGACTGTTTTTTTCCACATTCCACTTTATCCCAATGATTCTCCAAGATTTGCTTTTCCAGTTCCCATTATCAATCGAAGAGAACCCATGCAGAGATATCACTGGAAATCATTGCCCCAAAAAATGAAGAACTTGCCTTTAATTTGCCAGTATTTTGTTACCCAAGCTTTGTCTCCAGTTCAACAGAAGTTTCCCAGATCCATGATTCTGCACTACATGGATGATTTTCTCATCGCAGCTCCAACGCAGGCAGAGATGGAGCGAACCCGTGCTAGTGTTGTTACTGAAATTCATAATGCTGGACTTGCAATTTCTGCTACAAAAATCCAGGAAGTTCCACCCTGGAAGGATCTTGGATAGAAGATGACTGAGAAAACAATAACACCACAGAAGATACAGCTCCAGACCAGTGTCAGCAATTTGCAAGGCTTACAGCAGCTTTTGGGAGAAATCAATTAGGTCAGACCTGTTTTGGGAATCACCAATGATGAACTGGGTCCACTTTTCGATTTACTGAGAGGAAGCTACAACATCCAAGAACCTTAATACCCGAAGCTCGTTCAGCCCTTGACAAGGTCATGGGAGCTCTCCAAAGATAGCAAGCTCATTGCTGTATTCCAGAAAACTCTTTCCTTTTTGCAATTTTAGGAGAAAAACCTACACTTTGTGGTCTCATTTTTCTGTGGGACCCTTCTGAGAGAGATCCTTTGTTGATAATAGAGTGGATTTTTCTTCCCTAGAAGTTTCCAAAAACTATTTTCACAGTTTTAGAGATGATAGCACAAATTGTAATTAAGGAGCAGATTGTTAAGTTTAACAGGTCAAGAATTTGCAGTTATCTATTTACCATTGAAAAAAGATTATCTTAATTGGGCAATGCAAAATTCTGATGATTTGCAGTATGCATTGTTGGACTTCCCAGGTGTTTGTTCTGTTCATTACTGTTGTGGTCCGTTCCGGTTAACGTTTAACGCGATGATTTTCTTGGTGCAAAAATATCCAGCAAGGCACCGGGGATCTGCAGTAACAAATCAACAAAATGTAGTTTTATTGAAATAACCACAACTGAAAAGTATTGGTGAGGGGAACTGGGGAAGAAAGGGAGAAGATAAGGAAAGAGGAAGGACAGGAGGGTGGAGGAGTTATAGCTACTGAGACGTGGTGCCGCTTTTGTCCTTCAGGGTCCAGCCATCGAAGCTCACTGGGTCACGTCTGGGGAGATCTCAAAAAGCGCGGCTAACCAGGGCTCCAATTATTTGATTTTTTTGCTGGGGGGAAGGGGAGCCAAAACAAAGGTCTCCAAGAAGGGGGAAAGAACAGAAAAAGGGGGTTACACAGAGTCCTAGCCAAGCAACACACAAAATCATTGTTTTCATGGCCCAGTGCTCGCAGGTGCATTTATTCTGGGCAGCTTTTCCCCGGATTGTGCACACCTCCCCCAAGCTGGGGGGGCGGTGTTCAGTCCCAGTCTCTGGAAGAAGGTGCGAGGGCGGTTTTATTGCATGGGGATTTCTTGTCTTTGTTCTTTGATGAAGAGACTCACATTTCTGCTTGTCTGTCACGGTGATTGAAGGTAGATGAGAGGAGTCCTCTCTTGGAGCGGGGAGGACTGCCCCAGAGCTCAGACCAGCCAGGCCAGGAGGTAGGGAGAAAGTCCAGATCCATCGTTCAGAAAGGGCAGAATGCCCCCTTCAAGTTCAGCATGGCATGTTCTGCAAACAACACCTGTGGAAACAGTGAGCTGAGAAGCTCCTGACCTCTCCCCCCCACTGGCTCAACAGTTTTTAACTTTTCAGTGGTCTTTTCTTCATGACAATTGTGAGGCAAAAATGAAGGACATTTGGGACAGACTCTCACACGACCCCATGACTCACGATTTTCTTGAGGGAATCTTCATCAGCAGAACTCTGGAGTGTCGTTGATGAATCTTCAGAACTCGTTGCATGTTGGTAGCATAACCTGGAAAAAATAGGGATGACAGAAAAGAGGAGGATAAACAGAAGAGAGAGGGAAAAGAAAAGAAAAAGATAGGGGAAAGGGAAGCAATAAACAAATGTAATTAATATTGATTATCATAATAATTTTCACACGTGGTTATTCTTTTATAACAATTTCAAAAATGGCTAATTATAATAACTTCCAAAAAATGGTTAATTAATTAAAGCAATATCATTTGTATAACAATTTCAAAAAATGGTTGAAACAAATCACAAATAAAACAAAAACAACAAACAAATCATAATGTAAGCATTGTCTTCTAAAAATTATTTTCTAAAATATTCTACTAAAGATCAAAATAACCTTCTGTAAATCATACTTGAGAACCAAAAATTGCTCTAAAGCACACATGCTCAAATCATAATTGCTTTGTGTCAAATGTTTTGGGGACGTCTATAGTATAGAGGACATCGGCTAAGCGGTGTGCATTGATTACAGACATCAATCTCCTTAGTCTTTTCATCAGGTTCCCATTCAGAATGAATAGGGCTGCTGACAAGATAAAGCCAAGTGTAATTAGAATCAAAAGAGCAACAATTGGATGGCACACACTGTTCAGGACACCTGTGGCAGTAGGTGACCACCCAAAGAAAGTATCCCACCACCTTTGCTCAGCATCCTGCTTTACCCTCTCCATAACCCGGTGTATTTGTTCTTGAGAATTTCAACCAGGTCCTGATAGAGCAGCAGTTGTCTCACGAGGGTGAGGTTCATTCCGATAGGAGTGGGCATCAGCTTGTGAATCAGTGTGTAATTGGATTGCAATATGTAGTGAGAGGTAACTGGAGCTTCATAAGAGAAATCACATCCTACAATCTTAGTAAAGTTACAAGCACAAAAGTTTGATTGATTCTTTGTATCTACCCCAATATCTTCTACAAAAACAAAATCACAAATGGTTCTAAAGCATGCACAGCCATTGCCTATGTATAGAAGAACTGTTTCAGTAGCCTCATTAGGACGAATCTCAAAATGACAGATGTTTTGCTCTGTGTCTAAACAGATATCCTGAGCTACGATTGCATTGCTTTCACAGATGAACCCTTGTTGTTTGTGGGGGCCTGAATATATGTATTGTTATGGAGAGAGTCCCTGTTAAGATCTCTGTATTATAAGATCTATGTATTAAATAAGTGGGTCCTTATGGAGAGAGTCCCTGTAAGATCTGTGTGGGTCCTAGTTACTCCAAACAAGCTACAGCTGCGAAGTCCTTAGTTGGGCAGCAGCTGTAGCTCGTGAAGGTAACTGGAATAAACAGAGGTGGATCGAGAGGCCCAGGAGGAGCCCCTGAGAGGACACACGAAGAACTGTGCTGCAGAGAAGAACAGCTTGGTACAGTATGGGACTTGAGAGATATGGAATACAACGAGAATACAACAGTTGTTCTCGGACAATACAAGATTCCAGATTAACAGTTTGCCATTTGTCATTGACCTGACGGGCCCATCCCCTATGTTCAGTGGGATAGAGAACAGATCCATCATGGTTTAATCCTAATGCAATAACAGGGAAGACTAAATGTACAGAAGCATTGCGTATGGTTAAAACAAAAGCAGTGGCTGTGTTTGAAATGGGATCATAGGTAAAGTTCACCAGGTTCCACCAGGATTGGAATTCTCTTTCAAATTCAGTGGCACTGTCCCAAATTATTTTCCAAACTTCTGTGGGGAAGGTGCCTTCCTCGCCCTCTCTTATAATTGAAGCACAGACCGACTGCATCCACAGTTGTGCCTGGATACAGCTGAGGGCTAGGGAAACATTGTTCTGTGTAGCACTAAGTGCATCAATCACCAATTTGTGGTCATTCACGTTTGCTCTTTCCCAATTTGGCAAAATGTTTGACAGCAGCCACTGGTGTGTCCCCAGGCTAACAGAGATGACCTCAGAGGTTGCTGTAATTTGGTCAGATCTCTAGTTGTAGCAGCCAATTTGTTCATTAGTACTTCAGAATCAATGCTATTCAGAATTCCCAATCCTGTACGCATAACACCGGTCACGTCTCTTGGTGTTCTAATTTTAAAAGAGCTTCGTTTCCGAAGCCAAGTGGTCCAGCCTTCAAAAGAAGTTTGCAGGAACGGAGAACAGGCTGACTGGATTTCTGAAACGTTGCTCTGCATTAGCAATTTGACCTGTTTGAGAGACATGCCGGATTGAATAATATTTGTTGTTGGCCAGTTTTCCTAATTATATAAGGTCCAATCTTGAAAATTCTTGGGATGAGTATGACCGGTGGTACAGGTGAAGTGGTGACAGTGGTGAAGTAGGTTTCAGCATTTATTACAAATTTAAAAGAAAGGTCTTGTGTATCCTTGGACTAGAGGCAAACTACCTCCGCAGTGTGAGTTAATGTAAAAATGTGCCAGCAGTCTCGTACGCTTAGGTGCGTACAGACTTGCTCCTGTTTGTTTTCCTGCTTTGCTATAGTCAGACCCATTAACCATTCAACACCCGATGCTAATTTGTTCTCGCACTACTCCTTGAAGCTGCCAGGTTTTCTGTTTCTCCCATTCTTGTCAAGTATACGACTTGTCTTCATGTGTAACTACTGTTAGTAAGTTTAGACCCATGACATCTCCCATAGATCCGATAAATTGCAGGAAGGCTTGAGACCAGGGCCATGTAAAGGGGCCTCCTGTTGCCTCTGCCAATTGGGGTGTGATTGCCGTGTTTACCGTGCTCAGTGCAGGCCTTACAGTGTCTGCCCTTTGAGATGTATTAGAAAAGGGCTTCACACCTTGCGTCTGAGAGAGCGTAATTACAGCACTTGGTGTGAGTTTTGGTACAGTGTTTATTTCTTGAATGTGTAAACCAAGCCTCTTAGTCCTAATGGACTAGCTGTGTCATTCTGCCAACGACATGTCACGTAAGTGGGTTTGAGCAAAGTTAAACTGTACCAGCAATCAAGTGATGCATCATTACAATCTCTTGTAATTGCAAGATTGTTAGTTTTGAGACCTAAAGCATAACTACCAATATGTTCCTGGCGGCAACACAGAGCGAGGGGACTTTTTATTTTGAAACTTCCCCATTTCTTCATGGGACATAATTTTGCTGAAGGGATGTCCAGATGATTCCTTCCACCTGTTTCCGTAAAATTTCCTGCAATTCTGGTGGAGGTGGCATTTTCATGGAGAGTTCCTTCCACCTTTCTGCATGTTACCAAAATTCACTCACCAACTGTTCCCATCTGTCACGGTTCTCATCAACTCATTCTGGTCCCATCTCCACTCATTCGGGTGGTACACCTTGGAGTCATGCAGCACTAGGGTTGCCAGGCTCGGGTAACGGCCCTTGGGATAGGTTCCAAGAACATTGGTGTGCTGAACGATGGCTTCGGGCCACAGCTGCTCACCAGGAGGTTGTCCATGAAATTGTGGTAATATGCAGAAAAGTATTAGCAAGGCTATCATATTTCAGATGATTCTCATGTCCCTCGGGGTTCTCCTGTAAAAGCAAGAACAACAAAAAATCCTGCCACTGAGAGGCAGAAAGGAGTTTAAAATGAGGGGATTATCCAGCGTGTGTGTATGCGGTGCTCTTTTCCAAGAGCGTCAGAGGCTACCCATGCATATTTATTCAGAGGGGTTTTCAGCACAAGTGGTACCTCGCCCACCGTGGGGAGGTCCACTAAGACAGGTTGTCCAGGGTAATGTGACGGATTGTTTGCATCGTCAGGACCTTCCAGTAAGGGATGATGCTTGGAGGTGTGGGGTAAAAAGCAGTAACTTTGGGGCAGCCGTTCACCCCCCACCTGCCATTTACCCCCTTAACAGCCTCCCACAGTCAACAGTCCCAGTTTGCTTTCTGGGGCATAAGGAACCGCTTTAAAAGGCCATTTGTCCTTTCCACGGTCCCGTTAGCCTGAGGGTAGTAAGGAGTATGAAAGGTCCACTTTATGCCTTTGGCTCTGGCCCAATCCTGAACCACCTTGGCAGTAAAGTGAGACCCGTTGTCAGACTGAATTTCTTTTGGCTTTGGAAAAGTTCCAAACCACCCCTGCAAAGCTTTAACTGTATTATCACCTGTGGCCCTTTTAAAAGCATCAGCTTGTACCAACCCAGATACAATTTCCACTCCTACCAACACAAAATGTTTACCTCCTGACTTCTTAAAAGGACCAATATAATCTACCTGCCACACATCCCACAAGCCTTTACCTTTCCTCAAATGCAGAGGATCATCCTCTAAAGGATGCCTTTCCAGTCGCTTGCGGCACTGTTCGCAGGCCGATATGCATGTTTTACACATTTCCCTGGTGACTGGCCAGCCGCGGGCGTGTGTTTCCTCGTACAGATCTTTTGCACCTGTGTGCTCTTTTTACATGTAACCATTGTAACAGTTGTTTCCAATCCTCTGAAATAGTTTCTTTTTTCAGGGGGCTAAGCCTTGCTAGTTCATCAACTCTGTTGTTCCATTCACCTGCTTGATTCCCATCTGTTTGATGAGAAGCTACCCAACCAACCAGAAAGTTTCCTTTACTGGTGATTTCTAGGATTTCTTTGCATTTATCTTTCTGCCACACTGGGATTCCGTTAACTTCCCAGCCATTCTGTTGCCAGAAAGGGAGCCACTCAGTGCAGCCTCTGTATACTGCATATGAATCAGTGTAGATGTAAACAGGAGAAGTGTTTTGTGCCTCACGCTGGAAAACACTCCAGAGAGCTATGAGTTCTCCTACCTGAGCGCTGCCCTCCCCTTCTGTGATGATTTTTTTCACCAGATGAAATATGTAAAGCAGCCGCCTTATATTTCCAAATCTTTCCTTCCTGCTTTGAAGAAGCATCTGTAAACCAACAGTTTGCTGCTATTTCAGGTGAGAATGGTGGTGCTACTTTTATTACAGAAACAGGTTTGTCTTGACTACTATCCAGGCTCTCAGTGTCTTGTGTTGCCAAGAATTTTGCAGCACCTTCTGTGACAGAAAAGTTATTGCAGTAGTTCTCTATCTGAGCATATCATTTCCTGACTGACAACATTTGGGCTATGCCGCCAGGTGGAGGGGTCCCATTAGTGACAGCTTTAATTACCTTGAAGGGACGTCTCAAGATGATAGCTTATTGCCGTGTGATTTTTTCTACTTCAATGAGAGCTAAGCTAACAACAAACAATCCTTTTTCCCAGGTAGTGTATCTTTTCTCAGCATCTTTAAAACCACGGGAAAAGAAGCTGACAGGCCTCGTTGGACCCTCAGGACCTCACTGCCAGATGTGTATTGATAGTCCTGAGGAGGCAAATCCCCATTCCACTTGGAAAGGGTCTTTAGGATGAATGGGCCCCAATGCCTGATGTGCTGTGGCTTCAAAAATCAGCAATTGTAATACTTCCTCCTGAGAAGGAGTCCAATCTCATTTGACTACTTTCCTTAGTAAGTTGTACAGGGGCCTAGCAATGATTGAGAAATCTGGGATATGTTTCCTCCAGAATACTAACAGTCCTAAGGCTTGCTGGAGGTCTTTTTTGTTTTCGGGCATTTTTATTTGCTCTAAAGAAGTTAAAGTGTCAGGTGCAATGCATGTGCTACCAGATCGCCACCAAAATTCCCAGGAATTTTACTTCCTGAGAAGGCTTTTGAATTTTCTCTGAAGGAATCTTTAAATCAAGGCTCTCCAGATGAGAGATTATATTCTGCTGGAGATCCCCCACTTCTTTAATTTCCTCTCCTCCCACCAAAATGTCATCAATGTTTTGGTACACAGCTACAGTGTCAGGTTTAGGTATTTTTTCTAATTCCTTATCTAAAGCATGGTGTGCTAGTGTTGGAGAGTGTTGTTATCCCTGAGGGAGTCTGGTGAATGTGTACTGTTGTCCCTCCCATGTGAATGCAAAGCAATCCATGTCCTCTGGCTGTATAGGTATCATGAAGAACATGTCTTTGACATCTATGGTTGCCATGATTGTGTGAGCTTTTTCTTGTATTGATGTTATTAGTTCAGCTAAATTTGGCAGTGCTGCAGTTAGAGGGTCAGTGTTGGCATTGAGCCTACGGTAATCAATCGTAAGTCTCTACTTCGTGTTGGGCTTTCGGACTGGCCACACGGGTGAATTGTATGGGGAGTGTGTGTTAATTATTATTCCTTGATCACGCAAATCCTGAATAACTGGTTTGATGCCTTCTCTAGCTTCAGAAGGCAAGGGATACTGTTTCACATTGATTATTTTACTGTAAGGCAGTGCAGGTGCGGTCTGAAGCAGCCTAATGTTAAGTGGCGGAGTGCCAAAAGACCACAGAAAACCCTCAGTGTCTTCCCACTGCCTTCCTGCAAGGACATCCATCCCTAGCAGATTATTCAGGATGTCCCCAATTACCATTTTGACAACCAATTGATTTTCTTCTCCAGGGAGTGTTACTTTGACCAGAGCAACATTCATTGGTTCTATGGTTCCTAAAGCATTAAGAACGCAGCATTGCCTTATTGTTGGAACAACTCCACACTTCTGAGCATCTCTGTGTGTAAGTGCGGAGATCTGGGCTCCCGTATCAACAACTTATGTTACCAGAGCTTTTTTGGGGCCCATGATTGCTGTAATTAACATGTCTCCTGATTTATTTTTTGTGAGCATTCGTAAGTAAACCCAACCTCCACCCCTTCGCTCACCTGTAAACAGTGGAGATATTAGTTTCCCGAAAGCTCTGTTGGTGTAGATTCAGTGTTTGTGTTTTGGGGTACGGGCGGTTATGTTGGGCAGTTATGTTGCTTTGGCTCTGTGAAAGAAGTTGCGAAAGAGTTACTGCCGGCTTACTGCTAGTGCTTTTCAGGAGACACGCAGCCAGGGTTTCACTGTCCAAGTTCTGTGAAAGAAGCTGAGAAACAGTTCTTTGGCTCAGTGGCTGTGTTCTGTGGGAGAGGCTGAGACGCAGCTTCACTGCCCGGATTCCGAGGGAGAAGCTGGGAAAGGATTAACTTTGGCTCATTGCCTGTGTTCTGTGGGAGAGACTGTGATGTACTGTGTGTACTGAACTGTGTATTGGTAGGAGTATTTGTTAGTTTCTGATGAGGTAGAGGGATCGGTGCACTAGGCTGGGTAGGGGGGTTTGGCCTCCCTAAATTCCAGTTAGTTATGATTTTCTGCAATTTTTCAAGTGGTAAACCATCCATTATGTCCCGGGGGACCCCTTTTTTATTCCCAGCATCCACCAGCATTGTCTGTTGGAAATTTGTTTTCCTGGTTCTGTGTTTTCAGGGTTAGGGGCTCCCATAAACCGGACACCTTTTGTTTTTTCTGATTTTTCCTCTAGGCTTTTTACAGGCCCATACTGTCTACAATAATTTATTAAATCAACTGCTACCTCACTCCATGTCCAAATTTTGCGGCAGCTGCTAGATGCGTCTGATGGTGTTGTGGGGGTCTGTGTTGGTATATAGGGTGAGGGGGCAGACTCAGACTGATCAGTGGAGTTGTTAAGAAATCTATCCAGTCTATCTATTGGGCTTAAAGTCATAATTGTTTTTTGAATAGTAATTGCTGTTGATTTCAATGTTTCTGGAAGCCCATGAATTAAAGGGGTCATAATTTTAGGCTTCACAGGCAGTTGCATTGGGGATTCAAAACCAGGAATTAATTTTCTCTCATGAATCATTTGCAAACATGCAGCTTTTTGTACACTTTCTAAGATCTGGTCGGAGGTAGTGGCAATTGCCAGGGGATCACCCCTTTCCAAGTGATTTATTCCCCCGGCCCAATAGGCTGCATGTTGTGTTAGAGACCAGGAGTCACACTTATCTCCTGTTGTTAGGAAAACACCACGTCCCCAGTATCCACTGGCTTCTTGTTCAGTTAACTTAATCTGGTCTCTGCCAGTGAGAGACACACAGAACACATACTCCGTTTCTGATTCATGAGGAAGGCGTCCGAATTCCTTTTTCAATTTAGTTAATTCGGTAGCGCTGAATGGTGTTTGTTTAGTTGTTATGTGGGGATCCAGGTCTTCATCATTAATATAATTATATTCAGTTTTAATAAAAAGTCTCAAACGAGGACAGCAATTTTCCCCACAATTTTTAACTGTTTCAGATTCTTTGTAAGGATAGTTTTGTTTTGCTGCCTCGAACTCTTTGTATGGATAGATTTTTTTAATGCAAGGTGTTCCTTTTTCTTCCTCCTCTGTAGAGGAGTTGATTTTGTGTATGTTTTTGGTGTGTTCTTCTCTGAGGGCAGCTTGCAGCATGTAAATTTCATTTCTATCCTCATTTAACTGTTTTTGCAAAATTTCAACTAAATTTTGAAGGGAGTCTATAATTATCATTTCCTCACTTCTCCATTTACAGCGGTTTTCTATGGCTGCAGTGAGACATGCTCCGAGAACTGAGCAAAGAATGTTCTTATTTTTACCTATTTTGAATTTTGATTCATGTTGCAGAGAACATATTCTATCAATGACATTTTCCAAATTAAACCAATTGTTCTCCGTCCAAGTTTCTCCACCAGATGACGGTTTTGCATTGTGTTTAGCAAGCAACCAGTAAAAGTCAGCTTTTGCTTTAGGATTGAGATTTTCATTCATTTTGTGTGAAGGGACCAGAAGTATACCAGGGAGCTGATTTGTGAACTCAAGTTACACAATCATACAGACCTTTTTATGCCCTTTGTCTCCCTAGATAGCTGAAGAAACAAAATCTGTCTGGAAGGCACTGTTTTAATTGCTTCAGGTTTGTCCCTTCCTTTCCAGACAGTCCAGATACACAATCACACTCACACACGCACACAAATGTTTTCTTTGTGAGGGGACCAGAACCTAGAACAGGGGGAATGCCACTCAGCCTTCGCTGGGCCACCCCTTGCTCCATGTGTAGGTGAAGGGACAATATCTGTCTAAAAGGCACAGCTTAATTTCTTCAGGTCTGTCCCCTCCCTTTTAGACAGTCCAGGTACACAAATACAGCAGTAACAACAGTAACAGGTTCAGATACAACTCCAATACAACATCAATTCCAATATCAATATCAGGATTAGGAGGAGTATCAGTGTCGGTGTCCGTGCCGGTAAGATCAGTAACAGAAGTGACATTAACAATTTCCCCTGCTTTTGCACCAAAAAATCTTTTGTGTCAATTCCGGAGCCTGTGTGCTCAATCAAGGGTGAGATTTGGCTTTGGCATATGCAGTCTGACGGAGATTACAGACTACACAGAACCTGCAAAATCTCACTGGCTACCAGAATCCCATCCTCGTCGCCAATTATGTGAGGGTCCACCTGAAATGAACGGGTGACGAATGATTTTTTTGGTGCAAAAAATAACCAACAAAGGCACAGGGGTTTTGCAGTAACAAATCAACAAAATGCAATTTTATTAATGATAACCACAACTGAATATGCATTTGGTTAGGGAATCTGGGGAAGAGAAGGGTAAGACAAGGGAAAGAGGGAGGAAAGAAGGTTAGGGAGGGGCTTATAGCTACCGAAATGTGATGTCTTCGGGGGTCCCGCCGCCGAAACTCGCTGGTGCACGCTTTGGGGAGATCTCAGAGGACAGTCGGAACCGAACCCCAAAATATACTGTTCTTGGTTGGGGGAAGGGTGGCCGAAATTTGGTTTCCATGGAGGGCAAAAGAATAGGAACAGCAGGAGGGGGGAGGTTACTCCATTGTTTTCATGCCCGAATGCTCGCAGGTACGTTTACTCTGGGCAGTTTTTCCCCCCTCCCCAAGCTGGTGGGGGGGGTTCAGTCCCAGTCTCTGGAAGGAGGTTGCCAAGGGGGTACCAGGGGGGTGCCAGTAGGGTGCCGGGGGGTTCCTTGTCTTGTCTTGGTTCCTTGATGAGGGGATTCGCATCTCTGTTTGTCTGTCACGGTGGTTGAAGGCAGGCGAGAGGGGTCTTCTCTTGGAGGGGAGGAGCCACCCCAGAGCTCAGTGCAGCCAAGTCAGGAGGTTGGAAGAAAGTCCAGTTCCATTGTTCAGAAAAGGGCAGCATGCCCCTTCAAGTTCAGCATGGCATGTTCTGAAAACACCACCTGTGAACACACTGAATAAGCATGAGACTTTCTTTCCCAACTGGCTCAACAGTTTTTAACCTTTCGGGGGTCTTTTCTCATGACAATTGTGAGGCAAAAAATGAAGGATTTTTGGATGGACTTTCACAACCAGAAACTGCTGCTCCATCCCCACGGGCTGCAGGCCCCCATGGGCAGGGCGGGGGCGTGGGGGCTACTGCCCTGCACAGCCTCCCCTTCACATCCCTGCCAGAGCCATGGGCAGCTGCCTGTGGCCCCTGAGCGTGCTCAGGAATTGACCACTGCTGCTGGAGGCCTTGGTGCTGAGCCCCTGAATCATCTCTCACTCGGACATGCTCACAAACAAAGGAGGAACAGGGCCTCAGTGGCCCGAAGAGCTGCCCACAGAACCAGGAGGACCTGGACAAGTGGGATTTCAGAAGCAGCGTGGGGAGAACATCCAGGCAGGCTGCCAGGGGCTGAGGCTGGGGCAATGGAAAATCTGCAGTGGGAAGGAAACCACACAGCATCTGGTATTTTGAAACACAGCTAGAGTTTTCCTGTGCATTCTGACTATGAATCACCAATGGTGGGCTGTGAAATTTCTAATACCTGTCTGGCCCTTGGGGCTGAGCTGTGGGATGAAGCTGTGGGAGGAGACCTGGGAGAGATCCTAGAGTGAGCCAGGGTCCCCCACGTCAGAGCAGAGCCCGGAACAGCGGGAAGGGATCCATGGCAGCCTCGCTCCCCCTCTACCCTTTCCTCACCATGGGCCAAACAACATCCTGAAGCACATTGTGAGAGAACTGCTCAAAGGGGATGGTGGGTGCATTCCCTCAGCCTTGTCCTGGGGCTCAGCAGCCGAGGGCTCTGGCTGCACATCTGGACACGCCATGCCCGGAACACCAGGAAGGGATCCATGGCAGCCTCGCTGCCCCGCTGCTGCTTCCATGCCCTGCAGGGCTGTTTCCCAGCCTGGCCTGACTGCAGCTTCTCCCCAGCCTCTGCAGGAAGGCATTTGGCATCAGCTGCCGCGCAGCCCAAACTCACCAGTGATCCCCTGCATTTTCCCAGTCCCCAGGCACATCCTGAGGTGTGGCTGCTTGGAGGAGGGAGGGCCATAGCCAGCCCCAAAGGCCTGGGGGGATCAGGATTTTCCTGATCATAACCCATGTCTTGGACAAGTATTGCCTCCTGAAGAGGCGACCTCCTGGATATGCAATGATTCCATCTGATCCAGCTGTGCCTCTTCCTTTCTCAAGGGATGGACAGAGGGGCTCTATAGAAGGTGGCATTTCCTGCAGGAAGGGAGGCAATGCCAGGCACAGTCACAGGAGGTAAATGCTGTGCCTCTGGGCCTGAGCCCTGCTGAGGCTTGAGCTGGCCTCTCTGCTGCTTGGCACTGCGGGCACAGCCCGGACAAGACGGGCACAGCCCAGAGGAATTGTCCCGAGCAGGCTCAGGGCACTCGGGTACTGAGCTGTCCTGCTGGGCTCCCTCCCTGGGAGACACGTCCCGAAACCTGGGAGCGGCTGCACGGGGTGTCCATGGTGGGGAAAGGGCAGAGCAGGAGAGCAAGGCTCCAGTGTGTCCTGAGAGGGCCTGGCCATGTGCCCCTTGGGCTGTGGGAGCTGTTCCATGGGCAGATGGGCAAGCAGGCGGGAGGGACGGAGGTTGGGAGAGACAGCTGTGGCACTGCAGATTTCCCCAAGCATTTAGTGAGGGTTTCCTGTGTGGAAGGGAGGGAGAGAGCCCCAGGGCCCTGGGCTGCTGCAGCTGCCCCTCCAGGCATGTTGCACAGGACCTGCAAAGAGCGTGGAGAGTGACCAGGAGGCACAGGCTCCCACAGCCTTACCCCACCCCCTTGCAGTGCCCAATTCCCCAAGGGAGAAGGGGATCCCAGCACACCATGGAAATGGTTCTGTAGGATCTGTGATCCCTTCTCAACTGGGATCATGACTTGAATTACTTGAAAATACTGGTGAATGGTGCTTTGAAGACCTTGCCAGATGTTGGAGGCATGTTCTGAATGTACCTTTCCTGACAGAATAATCCGTGGCAGTGTGGCAAGAGTTTACTCATGAGACAGTTCCCTTAAGTTCTTCTGAGGGTGGATCAGTTCTGGAAAACTTACCCTGCTCCCTTCTGGAGCCCTGAGTGATCCCACAGGATCGCTGTCAGTGGGAAGAAGGAGCATTTATCTGTCCCTTCTCCTCCCGTGTGCAATGCCACTGTGTCCTTCTGTGTGCTCTGTACAGCCACAGAGAAGAGCAGAGAGGGAAGGGGCTGGGCCCAGGGCTGTGCCCCAGGGCTGAGCCTTTCTCAGCTCCTTTGCTGCCCCCAGGGAGGCCGAGCTGCTTCTGCTGCCACTGCCAAGCCCTGGCCCTGCCTGGGGCTGGGTTTGGAGCTGCTGGCAGCTCCAGGGAGTCCTTTCTGCCCCACCTACCCCGCATGGGGCTCCTTCCATCCCAGGGTGGGGCCACTGCAGGCACAAGGTCCCCCTGGCCCTGCTCCTGAGTGGAAGGCAGAGACAAGGGAGTGCCTTGGAGGGCACCAATCACCCAGGTGCCCTCACTGACACTCAGGTCTGAAGGAGAATCTTCAGCAGTGCCATTGGAGCTATTGTGTCCTGCCTTTCTTTGCAGCTAAGCCTGTTGGTAAAGGTGATCTGGCTTCCCAGCCCACGTTCAGGATTGAGCCTCTGGGAGATGGTGAGGGTAGGTCAAGGCCTTTCCCCTGGGAGAGCTGCCAGCTGAGAGCCCAAAGCTCGGCCAGGGGACATCGCTGCAGGCGCCAGGACAGAGCCATGCACTTGGTGCCATGATCTAGTTGAGGTGTTAGAACATGGGTTGGACTCGATGATCTTAAAGGTCTCTTCCAACCTAGAATTTTTATGATTCTGTGATTCTGTGTGTGCCCTCACCCTGCACGATCCACTCACAACTTCTGCTCAGCACTGGCAGCTGTTTGGAGGAGGGTGGGCCCTGGCCCAGCTGAAAAAGACCAGATGATTTGTTGAGTTTACCCGATTTTGCATAAGCATGATGTCCTGAACATGCCATCAAAGTAATGGAGAATCGTTCCGTCTGTTAAGGTGTACTTTTTGTTTCTCAAGTGATGGGCCAAAAGGCAGGACAGAAGGAGGTGTTTCCACAACGAAACAGAGGCCGATTGGCAGCCCCTGCTGCAGGAAGGAAGGCCAAGCCAAACACAGGCATGGGCACGGGCACAGGCTCAGAAGGTAATTGCTGTGCTGGGCTCAGCAGGGCTCAGCCCTTGGCGGGACTGTGTGGCTGCGGCTCTTCCACTGGGGCCTGCCCTTGCACGGCCCGGCCGCAGCCAAAGCTGGAGGTGCCTCTGGGGCTCGTTCACAGCCCCGGGGAAAGGGGACTCGTGCACCAACGTCCCTCCCGCTGCAGCTGCTCCAGAGCTGGCCCTGAGTGCCCAGAGGCCCAAGGCACAGGAGCGGGAGCCCTGCCACGAGCCCAGGGCCAGAGCCAGCCTTGGCTCCCGACTGGGCAGGGGCTGCACTGGGTCCTGCCAGGGCCTGACTCTGTGTCCTGGGGCTGGGGGAGCTGTCACGGGGCAGGGAGGGCCAGGGCTGGCAGTGGCTGCTCAGGGATGGCTTTGGCCCATGTCCCTCCAAGCAGCCACTGCCCAAGCAGCTCCACAGCCCCCGGGCTCTCCTCCCGGCCTGCTGGGCTTTGTTGGGTGGGCACAGCCTGTGCCAAGGGGCGGCAAGTTGCCTGCAGGCCCCAGCTCAATGTCCTGCCCACATCCACCATGCTGCCAGCTCATTCATGTTCCCTTTCCCCGCTTAATGGGACACCACATATCAGGAGACATTTTGTTCATCAGTCCCACAAGGATCCATGATGAGTCACCACTTGTTCAATTGCATTTTATAACACTGATGTTTCTCAAGTGATGAAAATCCTTTGTGGTAGTGTGTTGTTAAGTTTCTTGTGTTATTCCCCCAATTTATGTATTGTTCTCCCCTATTATGTGTAAAATGGTTTCGTTCCCCCAGTTTTTCCCGCCACTGCTAGCCTGTCAGCTAAGTTGCTATAGCAACTGCTATTCATAGTTGCCGATATATAATTGCTTCTCCCCTGGTTTCCCTTATAAGTGAAAGTTGTTTCCTCCCTGTCCAGTCAATCACTCCCTTCCTCCTCCCAGGTTTCGAGAACCTTCTCCTCTCTGGAGATGGTGGTTGGCTGGGGTCCCAGGACACCTCCTTTACCTTTTGATTATTGGTCTCCATGGAGTGTCAGTTCTGTGAAGTTCATCCCCTCACCTTTCCTGATTGGCTCTGTCTGTACCCACCCCCTTGCTTTATAATCCTGTTTTCACCCCCTATGAAAAAAAACTTTTTCCCGGATGGTTTCCCGGTGTTTGGATGCGGCATCACCATCAATAAACCGATGTTTAACCCCCGGGAAATGGTCAGTTCCGTTCCTCTCATATACCAGCGAGGTACGCCAGTCCGCAGCCAGCACAGCCCGAGGCCATCAGGCTCCGAAGGGTGCTGGCCAGGAATTGCAGAGGGGCGTCGGCCTTTCGCCCTCAGCTAGTCGGATTCTAAACTTCGGGCCACATACGATCCTCTCCGCAGATGGCGCCCACGCGGGGGCTTTACCGTACCCCGCGGACTGGACTTTAAATCTACTAGCCGTCAGACTTCCTCCGGTGTCAGTGGACTAATCCGCCTGAACTTTTCGTTTGCAACGCTCTTTGATTAGGTGAACCCCGGACTCGGTTCCTCCCCTGCCTTTTTAATTTTCCCTGGGAGCTCTACGCGGGGGACTGCCGTCTGCCGCCTTTCACGCCCGCGGTGTCCCTGCACGGTGGCGCCGGGCCCAGCAGCGGGGCTCTCGGCGCGGCGCTGACTGGTTGCGGCGGGCTCTTACAGCGCAGGGCGGCTTTTCCGCGCGGTTTGCCGCGGCGGGGCTGCTACACCCCCCACGATCATGGGTGTGGGTCAGAGCAAAACCCAAAAAGGAGTTTTTTTTGTAGTTAAGGGTTTGTTACTTGGAAGAGGTTTTACTGCCCCCAAGAAAGAGTTGATAGTGTTGATTAGATGGGTATTTTCACATTTCCCTGAAGTTTCCCCAGAAGTTGCAAAAGAGCTGAGTTTTTGGGCAGCCGTTGTGGCCAAATTAGACCAACAGGTTAACGCTGGGGAACCCCGGTTGTCTAACGTGGCATACTGGGCAAGCAAAGTATTAACTTCGCTGCGCCCAGCCGGGAGTTCAAGAAAGGATCTTTCTTTTTCGAGTTTGTTCCCTAGTTCTCCCGGTTCCCGCATCCTTACCCCCCAGCCCTCTTCACACAGGCAGGAGCCCTCGAAAGGGATTTTAAAGGCCAACAAAAAGCAGGGAAACCATTCTGCCCCTGCTCCCTCTCGACTTGCTCAGCCTCCCCGTCCGAGGAGCCCTGCCCAAGTTCCTCCATCCTCCCCTTCTACCCCAGTTCCCAAGTCCCTAGTTTCAACCCCTAAGTTTGTTCCGCTTAGTAATGAAATTCCACAAAATAGCCCCTTTACTGTCCAAGATGGCGGGGACCATGCGGTCTCTGCCGCCAGAGCTCCTTCTTCTTCCGCTAACCCGTTCCTCCCAAGCACCAACCCCTTCCTTCACCCTGACCACACCCCTTGCCCAGTTACTCCTCTCTCATACCCTCCCTCCGTCCCGCTCACTCCTCAGCACTCCGCCCCACCTTCAGCTCCTCCTCAAACCCCTCCCCCGGTTCAGCCCCCCACTCCCTTCCCCCCCGCTCCGTTTTCGTTTTTCCCTCCGCCTCCGAACGCCGTCCGGGGGGCGGACAAGAGTACTTTGCCGCGCCCTATCCCTTGCCTTACGTCAGCTCCAAACCCCGCCTCAACCTCCTCCAGTTTGGGTTCCCACGCCACCCCCCCCAGCTCTCACGCTTTGTGTTCAGAGGAGGGGGGGGGGGAAAGCCGGACACTGGAGCAAGCTCCCCTATTAGAAGCCGCTCCTGTAACATATTATCTAGGGGAAGGGGGAAATGCACGGGCACAGTGGGTGCCTTTAGCACAGGTCCGAATAAAAGAGCTATGCAAAGCTCAGAAAGATTACTCCCGGGAGTCAGAATTCTTCCGGGGTTTGCTACACAATACCCTTGCTCAGGGAGATTTGGTACCGACGGATTTAAGGTCCCTCTTCTCTAGCCTGCTCAGACCCATGGAATTTAGGGTCTGGGTGAGGGAATGGAGGAGGGAAATAGTGGAAGTACTCCCAAGTTTTTGGGGGAACCTTACACTGTCCCATGACGCAGATGGTCAGTTAATTACCCAAGAACATCTTTTGGGTGAAGGACAGTGGGCTGAAGGGGCAAATCAAGCTAAAGCCTTATTCCCATCCCAGCTAGTAGAGACGGCCCGGGCAGCTGAGCGGGCCTTCTTTAAGTTAGAGGTAGTTACCTCCCAATGGGAAGATGCTGAGGTTTTGCAAGGAGCGCAAGAGCCATACATGGAATTTATCGAACGCCTATACAGATATGTGGAAGCGCAAGCGTTCGGAGAGGATGACAGGGAAAAAATGCTTGAGCAGATGGCTTATAGCAATGCCAACGCTGACTGCCGCAAGGCTATAAAAACTCTCCCTCGAAGTCCTAAGCCCACAGTAGAAGCCATGATAGATGTCGTAGTGCGTCAAGTCTCCCTGGCCCCAAGGCCTAAGAGAACATCTGTGCATTTTGCTGAATGCCCCGAGCAAGACTTCATAGAGGCTGAAGCTTCCCCCGTGGCCGGTCCTTCTACTTCTGAGTCCGGCAAGAAGACATCAGCAACCCATCCCTGCCATCTCTGTGGCAAGGTGGGGCATTGGATGCCTCAGTGTCCCATGCGCCAAGACTACATGGAATGGAGGCGGAAGCAAGACAAGAAGAAGACAGAGGAAAAAGACCATCCAAATGAGTCAGGCACCTCATCCCGAAGCAGAGGATGCAGAAGGAAGCTGAGTCACAGGTTCAAGCGTGCTCGCGGTGACGGAGAAAACCCTCCCAAACACCATCAGTTTCCTCAGATGTTTACTTCCTCCCCAATGCTGAGACTGCTGCTCCTACCCCTCTCGTCAATGAACTACCTCTGGTTTATTAATCCCAATCTCCCTCCCCCATTTCTTCTTCTTCTCCCGAACTGGATTTATTATTTGGGGCAGAACCATCTGTTTAAGTAATTTGCGTTTAACTGTTCACCTTTTGTCTTTTAGTACATTTCCCCAACTCACTTTTGATTTTCATCCTCCTAATTTGCAAGCTAGTCCAGAGGAAACTGACTGCGCCGAGTGCCACTGTCCCTTGCAATGTTCAGAAGACAAAGACACTCGTCATGACCAGCTGCGAGTTCCTGCATTCTAAGCTTAATTTGGACTTTTCTCTTCATTTTAATTTTTATTTGGTAAAAAACGGGGAGATGTGGTAGTGTGTTGTTAAGTTTCTTGTGTTATTCCCCCAATTTATGTATTGTTCTCCCCTATTATGTGTAAAATGGTTTCGTTCCCCCAGTTTTTCCCGCCACTGCTAGCCTGTCAGCTAAGTTGCTATAGCAACTGCTATTCATAGTTGCCGATATATAATTGCTTCTCCCCTGGTTTCCCTTATAAGTGAAAGTTGTTTCCTCCCTGTCCAGTCAATCACTCCCTTCCTCCTCCCAGGTTTCGAGAACCTTCTCCTCTCTGGAGATGGTGGTTGGCTGGGGTCCCAGGACACCTCCTTTACCTTTTGATTATTGGTCTCCATGGAGTGTCAGTTCTGTGAAGTTCATCCCCTCACCTTTCCTGATTGGCTCTGTCTGTACCCACCCCCTTGCTTTATAATCCTGTTTTCACCCCCTATGAAAAAAAACTTTTTCCCGGATGGTTTCCCGGTGTTTGGATGCGGCATCACCATCAATAAACCGATGTTTAACCCCCGGGAAATGGTCAGTTCCGTTCCTCTCATATACCAGCGAGGTACGCCAGTCCGCAGCCAGCACAGCCCGAGGCCATCAGGCTCCGAAGGGTGCTGGCCAGGAATTGCAGAGGGGCGTCGGCCTTTCGCCCTCAGCTAGTCGGATTCTAAACTTCGGGCCACATACGATCCTCTCCGCAATCCTTCCTTGCTATTGCTCCAATAGCCTTCTTTTTCAAGTTCCAATGCTTATCCCACAACAATGTAAATGGTGTGGGCTTGTTTGCAAATATTTTTGGCTTTTTCTACAGGACACAGGGCTGGAAAAGCACATTTCTTTCAAACAAGGAAAGATCAAGAAATACTCAGCAACTATAACTCCCAGGCCAGGATCAAGGGTCATTACAGAAGTCTTTCTCTGGCTATAAAATACTTACTGGCACACAGTTTGCTTCTTCAAATGGCAGGCAGACCTTTTTTGTACTAGTCAAGGAAAACTGGCCTGCTGATTCAGTGCATGTGTAGTGAGTACAGTTGTCATATGGATCTTTATAACTCTTTCCAACTTGAAAAAAAACAGAAAAAAAAATTAAAAAACAAAACCAAAAACAAACGAAGACAAACAAAACCCCCAAGCCAATGGAGTATAGCAAAAAAAAAAAAAATAGAAAACTGAAACAGTAATAAAGTCAATGAGCTGGCAGAGACTGGGTTGCTCTTACCACTCTGAAAGGACTGAGATGTCTGCAACTCACATCTACAAATTATGTACCAAGCTCACCCACTACCAGTCTATGCAAAATCACTTCTATGGCCTCCCAGGGGGAAAGAATGAAAGAATGGCAGAATAAGCTGACGCTCCCCATTGCTCCCACAGGTGCAGCTGGAACCACAGCACATGTTCCTGATGCCCAGAAGGGCCTTGGAAGGGGTTTCTGTCAGGGAACAGGCTTCAGTCTGGGGTTACAGGCAGGCCTGCTTGTCTTGGATCTGATCTTCCTCTTATGCTCTGTCCGAATTTGGACTTACTTGAAGAGGAGACAGTGAGTGTTTAGTTGACGTTTCCCTCAAACAACTTCTTTTGAAAATCTGCTGTACATAGGAAACATTCCCAGTGAGGCTGCAGTGTAGGTGTGGCCAGTCCATGATTGTCCAAAGAACTCTGCTGAGGGTTCTGCTGCTGCCCAGAGCTTTCATTGGCCTCCTAATTGCTGAGCCTTGTCCTGGGGGGCCCGCTGGGGCTGCAGCCAGTGCTGGCTCCCACTGAGGCTGCCTGGCCAAGAGCAGCCCCAGGGGCACAGGGCAGAGGCAAAGCACAGTGGGGAGGAGAAAGAGCAGGGACGAGATTGCCCTTGAAAGGCAGAGGCGCTCTGGGGCCCGCTCCTGCCCAGGGAGCCTGCCCAGAGCCGTGTCCTGTTGGCCGGGGCCGTGAAGGGCAGCTGTGCAGCTGGGCCAAGCTGTGCCAGCAGCTCCAGCCGTGCTGGGGAGCCTTGCCAGCTCTGGGCCCTGCTGTGCAGGAGGTTCCCTGTGTGCCACTGGCAGCTGGGGCCTCAGCCACCTCTTCTTTCCACAGTTCCACCTCTGGACAGGAGTTGTAAGATGGCGGCTGCACCTCACACCCAAACAGCAGGAGCAGCTCCTCCAGCAGTTAGGAGAGCCTGGGCAGCCCTGTCAAGAATTCTGAGGAGAAGACTCCAGAACAGCCATCGACAAGGAAATCTCCTATTCTCCTGGAGATCCCACTGCCACCTCCTCTCCCCATGAGTATCCCCAAGCTACTTTCATTTCTTTTTTGATCCTCCTCTGTCCCGTCACGACTCCTTCTATAGACCCCAGCAGCAGCCCAGCACCCTCCAGCCCCTCCTCAGTCCAAAATGTTGTTTCCTCTGCCCCTGAGCCCCCTGGCCCTGCCCTCTAAGCAACACTGAAGTTAACCCTGCTCTCTGCCAGGCTAGGTGACGGCCCTTTCTTTAGTTGCACTAAAGGGAAGGTGCCGTCACCCCAGTGTTTGGGTGGCAGCAGCAGCAAAGCCCAGCCGGCAGCATCACTGGCTGAGCTCCATGGCCAGGAGCAGCCGTGGATGCCCATGGTGTGGGCAGGCAGGAGCCAGGCAGGGGCTGCTGTGACCAGCGGCGGGGTCCCGAGGGCTGGGGAAGCCCAGGGGGCAGGCAGCAGCATGGGGCTCCTGAGAAAAAGCAACTCCATTTGCTTAGGTTTTCTGTTTTAGAAATTAGAAATTTGTAGAAGTATTTCAAAATAGTTTTTCTGAAGAGAGACACCCCCAAATATATCTTCCCAATTACTATAGTGTTTAAAGATTTTTGTAAGTAGTTTTAGAATCGAGAGAAAAAGTGACCCCATTTTGTCTTCACTTTTCATTCTTAGAAATATTTAGAAACATCCTTTGTAGAGAGAAGTCCCCAAATGTTTTGTTCCTGTTTCCACAACAGGAACTAATTTTTGAAATTTTTGAAACTACTTTTAGAGTTCTGGAAAATATTTCCCCCTTATACAATAAAAAATAAAATTGCATTTCAGTGGTAATCTTTATTCTAGGAAGAAGTAAGACCCCTTCAGCCAGCCAGCCTGCTGCAGAGGCTCTTTTCCCGCAGGACCTTTTTATCTGGTCACTTCCAACATACATAAAACCTTTTCCCAGATATTTCCTGAGATTTTCTATGAGGTCCCGTCTTAGTTGTCTCAGAGAAACTTTGACCACAGTGGGTATCTCTTCAAGTTACCATTTTGTTTGCTTCTAGTGGAACTTCCTCAGCTCTAGAGCAGGGCCTTCTCTCAGCTCTCTGCTGACCCCGGGCTCTCCTCCCAGCCTCTGCTGGGCGTTGTTGGGTGGCACAGCCTGTGCCAAGGGGCGGCAAGGTGCCTGCAGGCCCCAGCTCTGGGGGAAACCGAGAACGTCCTGCCCGCATCCACCGTGCTGCCAGCTCACAGGGCAGCATAGCACGGGCTGACGCTCCCCATTGCTCCTACAGGTGCAGGCGGCCCCACCACACGTGTTCCCTATTCCCTGAAGAGAATTGATTTTTGTCAGGGAACACACTGTTGGCTAGCGTTAATGGCAAGCCTGGCTTTTCTCTAGCATGCAGGGTATGGGGGACTCCTGTAATGCTGGCAGATGCCAGGGGTCTGCAATGAGGCACACAAGCTGGAGGGGCTGGTCTTGTGCGTGTCAAATTTTGCACTAAGATGTGCGGGGCTTTGGGTCCTTTGGAAGTGGTGCGTGTGGCTGGGGTTCCTCATGAGCTTCTATGGGGATTTGGGATCTTTTCTATAGTGTTCAAGTGACTGGAGACATTTGTAAGGCTGGCAGGGGCTTGACTTCCTCGCGATTACCGTGGTGGTTTAGTGCTTGCTGTCAAGGCTTGGAGAGGAGCTGAGTCCTTGCTAAGGTGGGCAGGAGGCTGGGTTCTTTTGTGAGGCACACAAGGCCGTCTTGGGGTCTCTGCATTGGTATTCATGGATTGTTTGTGAGGCACACAGGGATATTTTCGGGTCCCTGCCACTGTTGCTTTACCAATTTGTTGCTGTGCAGGTGCTGCCAGCACCCAAACAAGGTCCTCTCCCCCTGAAGGCACTGGCCCTGATCTCTGGCCCCTACTGAAGGTGGGCAGAGCTTGGCCCAGCATTTCTGTTGCAATAAAGAGATGGGGCTGTCACCCCAATGTCCGGGTGGCAGCAGCAGCAAAGCCCACCTGGCAGCCGCACTGGCTCACCTCCATGCCCAGGAGCAGCCATGGATGCCCATGGTGTGGGCAGGCAGGAGCCAGGCAGGGGCTGCTGTGACCAGCGGCGGGGTCCCGAGGCCTGGGGGAGCCCATGCTGAGCGTCCCTGGGCTGAGGGCACGTTTCCTTCCCTGGCATCATCTTGGCCTGGACCTCCTCCAGTGGCAAGCCCAGGAAAAGAGGGAAGCCATCAAGAGCATCTCCATGGACACAGTCTGACCCACAATGTCAGCAGGTGACAAATAAGGTTTTGCTGAGCAATGGACCTGGGATACACAAAAACAATCAAGGCAGTCCATTTGTACAGATGCAGGCACACTCTGGGGGTACAGCTGAGGCCATGAGGTCACAGCAGGCTCAGGGGTCACAGCAGGCTGAGGTCACAGTTGGCTCTGAGGTCACAGAGGTGCCAGACCCGGTGGTTGCACAGCAGCACAAGGAGCGAGCACTCAGTCCTTGAGCACAACTGTTGCGGCAGCAGCAGCGGCGGTGGCAGCAGTGGTGCTGACATTGGGACAGCGGTGTCAGGACAGCGGTGGCAGCAAGAGCTGTGGCACTGGCAGAGGGCAAGGCACCATGGCCCTTGCTCTGCGCCTCTTCCTCCTGCTCCTCCTGGCCGTGGCCCTGCCTGCCAGGGCTGCCCAGGCTGCTCCGCTGCAAGGGTGGCGAGCAGGTGAGCTGGCAGCCTGGCTCCCCTTTCCCGGGACAGCGCTTCCTGCTCCCCGGGAAGCGCCGGGGATGTTTTTCACCAGGCCTTTAGGGAGGGTTTCCTCTGGGGGAGGGAGAGAGACCCCATGGCCCTGGGCAGCCCCAGTTGCCTCTCCAGGGATGTGTCCCAGGGCCTGCAAAGAAGGTGCAGTGACCAGGAGCCTGCCCAGAGCTCCCCAGGCCCCTGTGCAGTTTGGCCTTGTCCATTCACACCTGGCTCCCGTAGCCTTAACCAACCCCCTTGCAATGCCCTGTTCCTAAAGGCAGAAGGGGATCCCAAAACAAAAATGAAATGGTTCAGATCTTTGTTCCATTCTAGATTTGGATCACGCCTTGCAAGATTTGGAAGTCCAGGTGAATGACACTGTGAAGGTCTTGGTGAATGCCAGAGGCAAGTTCTGAATTTCCCTTTTTACTGGCAGAATAATCAGTGTCCATGTGGCAAGAGCTCACCCATCGGCCATGTTTGTTAACGTTAAATCAGGGCTGAAGAATTCTGTAAACCTTGCCCCGCTCTTTTGTGGAGCACTGAGGGATCCCACAGGATGGCTGTCAGTGGGAGGAAGGAGCATTTAGCTGTCCATCCTCCTCCCGTGTGCAATGCCACTGTGTCCTTTTGTGTGCTCTGTGCAGCCACAGAGAAGAGCAGAATGGGCAGGGGCCAGGCCCAGGGCTGTGCCCCAGGGCTGAGCCTTGCCTGCAGCCCGAGGATCTGCTACAGTGCCATGGGTGATGTTCTGTACGGCCTTTCTTTGCAGCTGAACTTGTTGGTGAAGGTGATCTGGCTTCCAAAACCACATCCATGACTGAGCCTCTGGGAGATGGTGAGGGTAAGTCAAGGCCTTTCCCCTGGGAGAGCTGCCAGCTCAGAGCCCAAAGCTCGGCCAGGGGGGCATCGCTGCAGGTGCCAGGACAGAGCCATGCACGTGTGTGCCCTCGCCCTGCGCCATCCCCTCACCGCTCCTGCGGCTCAGTGGTGCCCGTGCAGCTGAGCAGAGATGGCAGAAGCTTCTGTGGCTGATGTGTTACAGATGTGCCTGCAGGGAGGACTTTTCCTGTCCCTGTGATGATTCCTACCCAGAAGCCAGGCTCCCGTCGCAGGGGTGAGTAGTGTGTCCCTGCTGACCCCACAGGCTGAGCCCTGCTTTTGTGAAATCCATTCATGGGAAATGGAACCGTGTTGCTCTAAGGTCCTCCAAGGGGAAAGAACAAAGCTACAGAACAGAAGAAACCCCATGAGCCCTCTGAACAAATGAAGGAAATGCTGAAGGAAATGCAGCAGGCAGGACAAGGTGAGTGCATTCCCTCAGCCTTCACCTGGGGCTCAGCAGCCGAGGCTTTGGCTGCACATCTGGACACGCCGAGCCCGGCCCAGCAGGAAGGGATCCATGGCAGCCTCACTGCCCCGCTGCTGCTTCCACGCCCCGCAGGGCAGTTTCCCAGCCTGGCCTGGCTGTAGCTTCTCCCCAGCCTCTGCAGGAAAGCATTGGGCATCCGCTGACAGGCAGCCCAAACCGCACCACAGGCATGAGATGCCCTGCAATTTCCCATCTCCAGGCAGATGAGAAGGGGCACCTATATGGAGAAGGGAGAGCCCTGCCCTACCCAAAAAGTTGAAAGGGAATTCCTGAATCTTAACCATGTCTTTGAGAGGCATTGCCTCCTGAAGATGCCACCTCTCCAATGGGGAACAGTCCAATGTGATCCAGCTCTCTCTTTTCTCCAGAAGCAGATGGAGAGGCTGTGCAGAAAGAAGCATTTCCTGGAGGAAGCAATGGCCCATTGACAGCCGCTTCTGCAGGACGGGAGCCGATGCAAGGCACAGCCACAGGAGGTAATTGCAGTGACTCTGGGCCTGAGCCCTGCTGAGGCTTGAATTGCCCTCTCTACTGCTTGGCACTGGGGCACAGCCCAGACAAGACGGGCACAGCTCAGAGGAATTGTCCCGAGCAGGCTCAGGGCACTCGCGTACTGAGCTGTCCTGCTGAGCTCCCTCTGTGGGAGACACGTCCCGAAACCTGGGAGTGGCTGCACGGGGTGCCCATGGTGGGGAAAGGGCAGAGCAGGAGAGCAAGGCTCCAGTGTGTCCTGAGATGGCCTGGCCATGTGCCTGTGCTGGGGGATTTGTCCCAGGGGAAAGATGGTTGGAGAGATAGAAGTAGGTAGAAAGGGAAGGAGAAGGGACAGGAGGGATGGCGGGGTACAGGGGGATAGCTGTGGCACTGCCTGCTGCAGTTTTCCCCAGGGATTTAGCAAGAGTTGCAGCTGTGGAAGTGAGAGCTCCCAGGGCCCTGGGTTGCTTCAGCCGCCCCACCATGGATGTGTCACAGGGCATGGAAAGAGGGTGCAGAGTGACCAGGAGCCTGCCCAGAGCTCCCCAGGCCCTTTGTGCAGTTTGACCTTGTCCATTCACACCTGGCTCCCACGGCCGTACCCAACCCCCTTGCAGTGTCCAATTCCCAAGCCAGAAGGGGTTCCCAGCACACAAAAGAAAATGGTTCAGGTCTTTGCTCCATTCTAGATTTGGATAACGCCTTGCAAGATTTGGAAGTCCAGGTGAATGACACTTTGAATGTCATGGCAAATGCCAAAGGCAAGTTCTGAATTTCCCTTTTTACTGGCAGAATAATCAGTGTCCATGTGGCAAGAGCTCACCCATCGGCCATTTTCGTTAACGTTAAGTCAGGGCTGAAGAATTCTGTAAACCTTGCCTGCTTCTTTCTGGAGCACCGAGGGATCCCACAGGATGGCTGTCAGTGGCAGGAAGGAGCATTTAGCTGTCCATCCTCCTCCCGTGTGCAATGCCACTGTGTCCTTCCGTGTGCTCTGTGCAGTCACAGAGAAGAGTAGAATGGGGAGGGGCCAGGCCCAGGGCTGTGCCCCAGGGCTGAGCCTTGCCTGCAGCCTGAGGATCTGCTACACTGCCACGGGTGATGTTCTGTTCTGCCATTCTTTGCAGCTGAACCTGTTGATGAAGGTGATCTGGCTTCCCAAACCACATCCACCATTGAGCCTCTGGGAGATGGTGAGGGTAAGTCAAGGCCTTTCCCCTGGGAGAGCTGCCAGCTCAGAGCCCTAAGCTCGGCCAGGGGGGCATCGCTGCAGGTGCCAGGGCAGAGCCATGCACGTGTGTGCCCTCGCCCTGCGCGATCCCCTCACTGCTCCTGAGGCTCAGTGGTGCCCGTGCAGCTGAGCAGAGATGGCAGAAGCTTCAGTGGCTGATGTGTTACAGATGTGTCTGCAGGGAGGACTTTTCCTGTCCCTACACGGAAGCCAGGCTCCCGTCGCAGGGGTGAGTAGTGTGTCCCTGCTGACCCCGCAGGCTGAGCCCTGCTTTTGTGGCATCCATTCATGGGAAATGGAACCGTGTTGCTCTAAGGTCCTCCAAGGGGAAAGAACAAAGCTATTGGACAGAAGAAACCCCATGAGCCATCTGAACAAATGAGGGAAATGCTGAAGGAAATGCAGCAGGCAGGACAAGGTGGGTGCATTCCCTCAGTCTTCACCTGGGGCAAGGCAGCCAAGAGCTCCCAGGGCCCTGGGTTGCTTCAGCCGCCCCACTATGGATGTTGCACAGGGCAGGGAAAGAGGGTGCAGAGTGACCAGGAGCCTGCCCAGAGCTCCTCAGGCCCTTGTGCAGTTTGACCTTGCCCATTCACCCCTGGCTCCCACGGCCTTACCTGACCCCCTTTCAGTGCCCAATTCCCAAAGCAGAAGGGGATCCCAACACACCCTGAAAAATGTTCTCATCTGTGCTCCGTTCTAGATGAGGTTGCTCAAAAGGCTTCCCCATTAGATTGGTTGAGAAAAGTGTTGAAGCCTTTGGAGCCTCCTTCAGGTATGTTCTCACTGTCCTACACAGTAATAATTGTTGACAACTTCACAGCAACCAGGTTATACAAGCTACTGTGGCTGTTGTGTTACAGATGTGTCTGCAGGGAGGACTTTTCCTGCCCCTTTGCTGATTCCTACAGAGAGGCCTGGCTCCAGTCGCTGGGGTGAGTAGTGTTGTCCCTGCTGACGCAACAGGCTGAGCCCTGCTTCTGTGGCATCCATTCATGGGAAATGGAACTACTTTCCGTTAAGGTCCTCTGAGAGGGAAGAACAAAGCCCCAGGACACAAGAAACCCCACGAGCCAAACAACATCTTGAAAACAATAGTGACAGAACTGCTCAAAGGCAATGGTGAGAGCATTTTCCTCAGCCTTGTCCTGGGGCTCAGCAGCCGAGGGCTCTGGCTGCATGTCTGGACATGCCATGCCCAGAACAGCGGGAAGGGATCCATGGCAGCCTCGCTGCCCCGCTGCTGCTTCCATGCCCTGCAGGGCTGTTTCCCAGCCTGGCCTGGCTGCAGCTTCTCCCCAGCCTCTGCAGGAAGGCATTGGGCATCAGCTGCTACACATCCCCAACTCACCAGGGATCCCCTGCATTTTCCCGGTCCCCAGGCATATCCTGAGGTGTAGCCACTTGGAGGAGGGAGGGCCAAAGCCAGCCCCAATGGTTAGGGGGGATCAGGATTTTCCTGCTCCTTACCCATGTTTTGGAGAAGTATTGCGTCCTGAAGAGGCCACCTCCTGAATGTGCAATGATTTCATCTGATCCAGCTGTGCCTCTTCCTTTATCAAGGGATGGACAGAGGGGCTCTATGGAAGGTGGCATTTCCTGCAGGAAGGAGGGTGATGCCAGGCACAGCCACAGGAGGTAATTGGTGTGCCTCTGGGCCTGAGCCCTGCTGAGGCTTGAGCTGCCCTCTCTGCTGCTTGGCACTGCGGGCACAACCCGAACAAGATGGGCACAGCCCAGAGGAATTGTCCTGAGCAGGCTCAGGGCACTCGGGTACTGAGCTGTCCTGCTGGGCTCCCTCCGTGGGAGACACGTCCCGAAACCTGGGAGCGGCTGCACGGGGTGCCCGTGGTGGGGAAAGGGCAGAGGGGGAGACCAAGGCTCCAGTGTGTCCTGAGAGGGCCTGGCCATGTGCCCGTGGGCTGTGGGAGCTGTTCCATGGGCAGGTGGGCAAGCAGGAGGGAAGGACGGAGGTTGGGAGAGACAGCTGTGGCACTGCAGATTTCCCCAAGCATTTAGTGAGGCTTTCCTGTGTGGGAGGGAGAGAGCCCCAGGGCCCTGGGCTGCTGCAGCTGCCCCTCCAGGCATGTTGCACAGGACCTGCAAAGAGCGTGGAGAGTGACCAGGAGGCACAGGCTCCCACAGCCTTACCCCACCCCCTGGCAGTGCCCAATTCCCCAAGGGAGAAGGGGATCCCAGCACACCATGGAAATGGTTCTGTAGGATCTGTGATCCCTTCTCGACTGAGATCATGACTTGGATTACTTGGAAATGCTGGTGAATGGTAGTTTGAAGACCTTGCCAGATGTTGAAGGCAAGTTCTCAATGTACCTTTCCTGACAGAATAATCCGTGGCTGTGTGGCAAGAGTTTACTCATGAGCCAGTTCCCTTAAATTTCACTGAAGGTTGATCAGTTCTGGAAACCTTGCCCTGCTCCCTTCTGGAGCCCTGAGGGATACTATAGGATCTCTGTCAGTGGGAGGAAAGAGTATTTATCTGTCCATCCTCCTCCTGTGTGCAATGTCACTGTGTCCTTCTGTGTGCTCTGTGCAGCCACAGAGCAGAGCAGAGAGGGAAGGGGCTGGGCCTAGGGCTGAGCCTTTCTCAGCTCCTTTGCTACCCCTAGGGAGGCTGAGCTGCTTCTGCTGCTACTGCCAAGCCCTGGCCCTGCCTGGGGCTGGGTTTGGAGCTGCTGGCAGCTCCAGGGAGTCCATTCTGTCCTGACTGCCCCACAAGGGGCTCCTTCCATCCCAGTGTGGGGCCACTGCAATCACGAGGTCCCCCTGGCCCTGCTCCTGAGTGGAAGGCAGAGCCAAGGCAGTGCCTTGGATGTCACCAATCACCCAGGTGCCCTCACTGCCACTCAGGCCTGAAGGAGAATCTTCAGCAGTGCCATTGGAGCTGTTGTGTCCTGCCTTTCTTTGCAGCTGAGCCTGTTGGTAAAGGTGATCTGGCTTCCCAGCCCACGTTCAGGATTGAGCCTCTGGGAGATGGTGAGGGTAGGTCAAGGCCTTTCCCCTGGGAGAGCTGCCAGCTCAGAGCCCAAAGCTCGGCCAGGGGGGCTTCGCTGCAGGTGCCAGAACAGAGCCAGGCACGTGTGTGCCCTCGCCCTGCACGATCCACTCACAGCTTCTGCTCAGCACTGGCAGATGTTTGGAGGAGGGTGGGCCCTGGCCCAGCTGAAAAAGCCCAGATGATTTGTTGATTTTACCTGATATTGCATAAGCATGAGGTCCTGAACATGCCATCAAAATAATGGATAACTGTTCCGTCTGTTAAGGTGTACTTTTTGTTTCTCAAGTGATGGGCCAAAAGGCAGGACAGAAGGAGGTGTTTCCACAACGAAGCAGAGGCCGATTGGCAGCCCCTCCTGCAGGAAGGAAGGCCAAGCCAAACACAGGCATGGGTACGAGCACAGGCTCAGAAGGTAATTGCTGTGCTGGGCTCAGCAGGGCTCAGCCCTTGGCAGGGCTGCGTGGCTGCAGCTCTTCCTCCAGGGCCTGCCCTTGCACGGCCTGGCCGCAGCCAAAGCTGGAGGTGCCTTTGGAGCTCGTTCACAGCCCCGGGGAAAGGGGACTTGTGCACCAATGTCCCTCCTGCTGCAGCTGCTCTGGAGCTGGCCCTGAGTGCCCAGAGGCCCAAGGCACAGGAGCAGCCCCGAGCAGGAGCCCTGCCGCGAGCCCAGGTCCAGAGCCAGCCTTGGCTCCCGACTGGGCACGGGCTGCACTGGGTCCTGACAAGGCCTGACTCTGTGCCCTGGGGCTGGGGGAGCTGTTCCATGGGCAGGTGGGCAAGCAGGAGGGAAGGACGGAGGTTGGGAGAGACAGCTGTGGCACTGCAGATTTCCCCAAGCATTTAGTGAGGCTTTCCTGTGTGGGAGGGAGAGAGCCCCAGGGCCCTGGGCTGCTGCAGCTGCCCCTCCAGGCATGTTGCACAGGACCTGCAAAGAGCGTGGAGAGTGACCAGGAGGCACAGGCTCCCACAGCCTTACCCCACCCCCTGGCAGTGCCCAATTCCCCAAGGGAGAAGGGGATCCCAGCACACCATGGAAATGGTTCTGTAGGATCTGTGATCCCTTCTCGACTGAGATCATGACTTGGATTACTTGGAAATGCTGGTGAATGGTAGTTTGAAGACCTTGCCAGATGTTGAAGGCAAGTTCTCAATGTACCTTTCCTGACAGAATAATCCGTGGCTGTGTGGCAAGAGTTTACTCATGAGCCAGTTCCCTTAAATTTCACTGAAGGTTGATCAGTTCTGGAAACCTTGCCCTGCTCCCTTCTGGAGCCCTGAGGGATACTATAGGATCTCTGTCAGTGGGAGGAAAGAGTATTTATCTGTCCATCCTCCTCCTGTGTGCAATGTCACTGTGTCCTTCTGTGTGCTCTGTGCAGCCACAGAGCAGAGCAGAGAGGGAAGGGGCTGGGCCTAGGGCTGAGCCTTTCTCAGCTCCTTTGCTACCCCTAGGGAGGCTGAGCTGCTTCTGCTGCTACTGCCAAGCCCTGGCCCTGCCTGGGGCTGGGTTTGGAGCTGCTGGCAGCTCCAGGGAGTCCATTCTGTCCTGACTGCCCCACAAGGGGCTCCTTCCATCCCAGTGTGGGGCCACTGCAATCACGAGGTCCCCCTGGCCCTGCTCCTGAGTGGAAGGCAGAGCCAAGGCAGTGCCTTGGATGTCACCAATCACCCAGGTGCCCTCACTGCCACTCAGGCCTGAAGGAGAATCTTCAGCAGTGCCATTGGAGCTGTTGTGTCCTGCCTTTCTTTGCAGCTGAGCCTGTTGGTAAAGGTGATCTGGCTTCCCAGCCCACGTTCAGGATTGAGCCTCTGGGAGATGGTGAGGGTAGGTCAAGGCCTTTCCCCTGGGAGAGCTGCCAGCTCAGAGCCCAAAGCTCGGCCAGGGGGGCTTCGCTGCAGGTGCCAGAACAGAGCCAGGCACGTGTGTGCCCTCGCCCTGCACGATCCACTCACAGCTTCTGCTCAGCACTGGCAGATGTTTGGAGGAGGGTGGGCCCTGGCCCAGCTGAAAAAGCCCAGATGATTTGTTGATTTTACCTGATATTGCATAAGCATGAGGTCCTGAACATGCCATCAAAATAATGGATAACTGTTCCGTCTGTTAAGGTGTACTTTTTGTTTCTCAAGTGATGGGCCAAAAGGCAGGACAGAAGGAGGTGTTTCCACAACGAAGCAGAGGCCGATTGGCAGCCCCTCCTGCAGGAAGGAAGGCCAAGCCAAACACAGGCATGGGTACGAGCACAGGCTCAGAAGGTAATTGCTGTGCTGGGCTCAGCAGGGCTCAGCCCTTGGCAGGGCTGCGTGGCTGCAGCTCTTCCTCCAGGGCCTGCCCTTGCACGGCCTGGCCGCAGCCAAAGCTGGAGGTGCCTTTGGAGCTCGTTCACAGCCCCGGGGAAAGGGGACTTGTGCACCAATGTCCCTCCTGCTGCAGCTGCTCTGGAGCTGGCCCTGAGTGCCCAGAGGCCCAAGGCACAGGAGCAGCCCCGAGCAGGAGCCCTGCCGCGAGCCCAGGTCCAGAGCCAGCCTTGGCTCCCGACTGGGCACGGGCTGCACTGGGTCCTGACAAGGCCTGACTCTGTGCCCTGGGGCTGGGGGAGCTGTCACGGGGCGGGGAGGGCCAGGGCTGGCAGTGGCTGCTCAGGGATGGCTTTGGCCCGTGTCCCTCCAAGCAGTCACTGCTCAAGCAGCTGCACAGCCCCCGGGCTCTCCTCCCAGCCTCTGCTGGGCGTTGTTGGGTGGCACAGCCTGTGCCAAGGGGCGGCAAGGTGCCTGCAGGCCCCAGCTCTGGGGGAAACCGAGAACGTCCTGCCCACATCCACCATGCTGCCAGCTCAGCAGTGCAGCACAGCACTGGCTGACGCTTCCCATTGCTCCCACAGGTGCAGCTGGAACCACAGCACATGTTCCTGATTCCCAGAAGGGCCCTGGAGGGGGTTTCTGTCAGGGAACAGGCTTCTGGCTAGGGTTACTCGCAGGCCTGCTTCTCTTGGAGCTGATCTTCATCTTATGCTGTCTCCGAATTTGGAGTTGCTGGAACAGTAAAGGGTGAGTTTTTAGTTCACCTTTCCCTCAAACAGCTTCTTTTGAAAGTCTACTGTACATAGGAAACATTCCCAGTGAGGCTGCAGTGTAGGTGTGGCCAGTCCATGATTGTCCAAAGAACTCTGCTGAGGGTTCTGCTGCTGCCCAGAGCTTTCATTGGCCTCCTCATTGCTGGGCCTGTTCCTGGGGGGCCCGCTGGGGCTGCAGCCAGTGCTGGCTCCCACTGAGGCTGCCTGGCCAAGAGCAGCCCCAGGGGCACAGGGCAGAGGCACAGCACAGTGGGGAGGAGAAAGAGCAGGGACAAGATTGCCCTTGAAAGGCAGAGGCGCTCTGGGGCCCACTCCTGGCCATGGAGCCTGCCCACAGCCGTGCCCTGCTGGCCGGGGCCTTGAGGGGCAGCTGTGCAGCTGGGCCAAGCTGTGCCAGCAGCTCCAGCCGTGCTGGGGAGCCTTGCCAGCTCTGGGCCCGGCTGTGCAGGAGGGTCCCTGTGTGCCACTGGCAGCTGGGGCCTCAGCCACCTTGTCTCTCCACAGGAGCTCCCGTGCATCTCTAGAAGAGGAGCCTAACAACTCAGGTAAAATGCTCTCAACCTGTTATCCAAATTTTGCATGTGTGCCCCTCTCTGCCCTGCCATGGCTCCAGCACCATCATGAACTCTTCCCAAAACCCACCCCTCCCAAACGAGACCCTCTGCCCCTGAGCCCCCTGGTCCTGTTCCCCAGCCAGGATTGAAGTTGGCCAGCCCCTGTCTGCCAGGGCAGGGCTTGGCCCGCATTTGATGTTTCAATAAAGAAATGGAGTTGTCACAGCTCTGTCCAGGTGGTGGCAGGATCAAAGCCCACTCAGCGGAAGCACAGGCAGAGATCCATGGCCAGGAGCAGCCATGGATGCCCACGGTGTGGGCAGGCAGGAGCCAGGCAGGGGCTGCTGTGACCAGTGGCGGGGCCCTGAGGGCTGGGGGAGCCCATGCTGTGCGTCCCTGGGCTAAGGGCGCATTTCCTTCCCCAGCATCATCTGGTCCTGGGCCCCATGCGGCAGGCATGGATATTTTGGGGTCCATACCGAGGGGTGCAGGGATCCCTCATGAATCACAAAGGAGTATTGATGGCCTCTCCTAAGGTGTGCAGGAATGCCTCATGAGGTGTGCAGCGAGGTTACATTTGAGGGGGATTTTTACTCTTCTCAGCACAGCAAAGGGTCACTTGGCCGAGGTTTTGCAAAGCTGGGAGAAAGCCTCTTGCAAAGCCTTGGGCCCAGCCTGCGGGCACAGCGGGCGGGCGGACCCCATCCCCTGGGGCCAGGCCGGGCTGCTCAGGCCGAGCCGGACCGTGCCAGGCTCGGGCCCCGGCAGGGAAGGCCTGCGGCCCTGGGCTCTGGTCAGGCTGCTGAGCTCCGCCCTGGCCCTGTTCTGCAGCCCAACACATTTACAGCCGGGGCCGTGCCCTGGCCCACAGAAGGCACCCGGGGCTGCAACTGAGACGGTGCCTTCTCCTACTCAAGGGGGCTGGCTGTGTTCCTTTGGAGGATCCAGAGCCTTGTACCTCGGCCTGATGGTGCAAAGATCCCCCCAGCATCCCTGAGCTTGCAGAAATAAAGGCTTTGTGCTCGTTGGTATGTTTGCCCAATTATCCCATCATCAGAAAAACCAAACAATATTAGAGGGAGCAGCAATTTTAACTGAATAGTTTAGAAAATATATTAAATTGGATACACTTGAAATATTGACAATATAATTTGATTAAATATAAGGGATAATTTAGTTCCAATAATAGTGCATAAGCAAAAGATAACCATGGGGCACGAGCTGCGCAGTTCTTGGACCCTTGCCACCTCACGTACAAGCTTGCCAAGTGAAGATTCTCCCCTTCTATGCCATATGTCAATGGCATCTCCTCCCATTTTCAATTCATCACACTTCTACCCCCGCCCTCATCACCACCTTTACCACGCATGCTCTACCACTCGTTTGCCCCCCTTTTTGGGGGTCGTCTGTGGATGAAGGCTCTCTTCTTCTTCGATGTCTTTTAATTCACTTTTGGGTTACGCATGTGCACCAAGCTAGCATAATACAAGCCAAAATGAACATAATATTATATTTACACATCAAAGGAATAAATCTCTTGTAGCTGGCATTTTCCTAGGACCCAACGCAGGTTTTCCTTTCTTTCTGTTAATTTTTAGTAATCAGATCCCTGCTTGGCTTCATTTGCTAAAAATCCCAAAAAGTATCAGCTTTTGTTGTGTGCAGCTGTCTGACTTTCCCAGGAACATGGCAGATGTGTAAAGAGGGAAAATGCCAGGAAATGATGAAATGAGCCTGATCTGTGTGTTCAGGAGCAGAAAGGGAGCTGGGGGTACTTGTAAGAGCCAAAATGAGGGATGTGAGACTCTAAGGGCTCTCCAAAATGCAGTTTATTGTATCCAAAATGCAGTTTATTCCATCCAGAATGCAATTTATTGTGTACAAAATGCAATTTATTCCATTCAAGAGGTTACAGCAGTCCAGGGTTGTGGGTGACAGAGCTGTGCCTACAGCTGTCAGCTACAGCTGCAGGCAGGCCTGGATACCCTTTGGTTTTGGTTACAATGCATTAGATACTTTTCTATGCTGAGCATTTTCATACCATAAAACCAATCTATACCTTAACTTTTATCTATAGCCTATCACAACTACTATAATTACCATATTAATGTTACTATTCTCCAATCAGTAAAATTTTGTACATCACAGTTTAAGCTAGACGATATTTTTCAGTTTTCTAACAGTGGAAAATTCTGAGACCTTTTTTCTACTTGCAACATTTGCTGACTCGTTTGCCTGTGCTATCCTTCTGCTTGGTAAAAACATCTTCTTGTCTGAGGTGGGTTTCAGCCAGAAAAACCTCTTCTTACTACCACACATTTTGCCTCCTTGGTTATCCAGTAAGAGTGGCTCAGCAATTCTTTTCTTCTATATCAAAACATGCTTCCATCTCTATTCCTTCATCAGACTCTACATGCAAAAGTCTTTCTGCCAAGCACACATATCTGTGAGACTTTCTTGTCAAACTTTCATCCTTCCCAGCAGGTACTGGTGACAGCAGGCTGGACATGAGCCAGCAGAGTGCCCTGGTGGCCAAGGAGGCCAATGGCTCCTGGCCTGGATCAGGAATGGTGAGGCCAGCAGGAGCAGGGAGGTCGTTCTGCCCCTGCACTGGGCACTGCTGAGGGCACACCCTGACTGCTGTGCCCAGCCCTGGCCCCTCCGTTTGGGAAGGACTTTGGGACACTGAGCACATCCAGAGGGGACAACGAGGCTGGAGAGGGGCTGGGAACACAAACCCTGTGAGGAACCCCTGAGGGAGCTGGGGGTTCTGAGCCTGGAGAAGAGGATGCTCAGGGCTGCCCTCATCACGCTGCACAGCTCCTGAAAGGTGCCTGTGCTCAGCTGGGGCTGGGCTCTTCTCAGGGTCTCTTGCTGCTCAGAGTGACCCTGAGATGTGTTAGAAAGTCTCTTTTCCCAGCCCGGTGCTCAAAGAATGAGGCAGAACTCTTCAGTTCTCAGGCTCAAGGTTGTTTATTGTATCTTATTTATAAAATTATTTCTTCTGACTTGCTGAGATCTGCTCAGCAGGACACTCAGAGGAACTCTGCCTGCCCCAACGTGCTGTTATGTCTTTATTCTAAAAGCTGTGTACACAATATTTACAGTTACTTCCCAACACCTATCACCTATGTTAGACAGTGAGCTTCTACTCTAAACCAATCTGTAAGTGCCAACATCACAGCAGAAGATGGAGGCCAAGGAGAAGAAGGAGAAAGGCTGGACAAGCCCAGATTCCTCCATCTTGCCCCCTGAACCCCCATTCTAAAACCACCAAAACTCTATTTTTCCACTCTGTGATAAATTCACTATCCTTCTACTTAAACTTTTGTGGCTTGTCATTCTTCATACAAGGTTGGTAATTGTTTTTTCCAAGGGCTGAATCAAAGGCACAGGGGTCTTGGGCTCTGTGCCAAGGTCTCTGAGCCCCCTGACAGAGTCTTGGGTCATTCAGGACAACCAGATGAATTTCCTGGGTTCCCACAGGCTCTTTCTCCAGGCAGCACTGACAGAACCAGAGGACACAGACTCAATCTGCACCAAGGGAAATACAGGTTGGATATCTGGAAAAAGTTTTTACAGAAAGGTGATAAAGTTCTGGAATGGCTGCCCAGAGAGGTGGTGGAGTCACCATCCCTGGGTGTGTTTAACAAAGCCTGGATGTGGCACTGGGTGCCAGGGTTTAGTTGAGCTGTTGGGACTGGGTTGGACTCGATGAACTTGAAGGTCTCTTCCAACCTGGTCAGTCTGAGAATTCTCAGAATTCTGTGAAAGGGGCAATGGAAAGACACAAACCATGCACTTTGCCTCCCATAACTGCTTTGTCCGACTGCTTAAACATTCTCTTAACCAAAATCTGACCAGGGAAAGGCTGTACCACAAAAGGAACATTCCCACATCAAACACCATGCCTGCACTGTAAATACAAAGTGTTGAAATTTGCTGGAAATTTCTCTTGGAACAATGTGCCTGCCAGCCATAACTCAAGTCAACTTGGATTTCATGAGCAATTTTGGTGATTGTTCTACATCCCCACTTGGAATGAATGCTTGCTACTGCAGAGAATTCAGTAAATTCACTGTGTCCTCACAGAGTTTCTGAGCTTTCTTGGAGCCCCTGCCCTCAGCTCCTTCTCCAGTGCTGCAGGAGAGTGGGGAACAGATTTTAGGATCTCCCTTGTGGTTTTTCTGTTTCATCTGACATCAGTGTAGACGACTATTTAGAAGGCCAGAACTGAATAATTTTCTCTTAAAGTCTCCAGCAGCTGCTTTGAACCATAACCCAGCCCTTCCCCCAGATCCAAAGTGGAAATTGCCAACAGCCCTTCCCTGCACTTAGGGTCCTGCAGCTCGCTTGGGTGGAGGTGAAATTTCACTTCCCCTGTGGGACAGAGAGAACAGGAAATGTGACCAAGGCCAGTTTTGGGGGTTTCTCCCAGGTTTTAGTACTGTTTCTAGGCATTGCTAGAGTAGTAATAGATCAGAGACTGCTACAGAATGTTTGTAGCACTCTCTTCTCTGATGAACCACTCTCAAATACAGCTTGATACAAATTGGAATTGACTCAAACTCATTTTATTTTTCCTGTTTTACCTTTGTATGAAACAGGTGTTAACCCCAATGGAGCCTGGGGATTAATCAAAGAAAACCAAATCTTTTAACACTCAAAGCACTCCTTAGAGCTTTCACAACGTGAGAGAGCTCATCTCAGATCCCTCACATAAGCCCAACAATATAATGTGACAATTTGTGGGGTTTGTTTGAAGAGTTCTTTATTTTAAAAGCAGTTAAAAGCTCGTGACGACAAGCAGCAACAATAACAGCTAATAGAAGGATGTTTGCAATGATCTCCAGCAAGGATAATGAAATTACTGTTTTAAAATTATCTTCGCAGAAATAACAACACCTTTGTTTTCCCATTAAAATGATGGGACAATAAACAATGAGTTACGAATATTAAAGACTGACATCTCTAGCAATGCTTCCTCCTAACAAACCTAAGTGTTTTTCTCAACTCTGAAAATATAATTAGCATGAAAACATACACACAGTGATGTCTTATTATCTCTTTAACACCTTTTCTCTCCTGGCTGGTCAATATCCAAGGATGCAATGCCCTGCCTAATTCTGGGCTGCAGGAACAAAAAGCCTTTGGTCCAGCCTGACTAAGGATTCAAACCTCTGCTGGTGGCTGGAATGCAACCATGGATCACCAAAAAATATATCCAGACCTGAAAAGGAGCAATTATGGAGCCACCCACTCTTTGCTGACTGTAGAGTTTGTGTCAGTCAGTTCCCTGGGTCTGGGGGAGCTGTCACGGGGCAGGGAGGGCCAGGGCTGGCAGTGGCTGCTCAGGGATGGCTTTGGCCCGTGTCCCTCCAAGCAGTGACTGCCCAAGCAGCTCCACAGCCCCCGGGCTCTCCTTCCAGCCTGCTGGGCTTTGTTGGGTGGCACAGCCTGTGCCAAGGGGCGGCAAGTTGCCTGCAGGCCCCAGCTCTGGGGGAAACGGAGAATGTCCTGCCTGCATCCACCGTGCTGCCAGCTCAGCAGTGCAGCACAGCACGGGCTGACGCTCCCCATTGCTCCCACAGGTGCAGCCGGCCCCACCACATGTGTTCTGGATTCCCAGAAGGGGTGTGAAAAATGGCAATCCCTTGTTTGTAATATTTTATTAATAATAAAATGGTTATAAAAATAGTAATATCATTAGAGTGATAAAAATTTTGGACAATTTGGATTAGGGCAATCGGAGACAACAGAAAAAAAGAGATACAGAAATCTGGGTACCCATTTTCTGGGCAGTATTAGCCCGAAAAAGGACACACTTTAATGGAGGATTGGCCCTAAAAAACAATAACCTGTTGCATATTCATACATCACATACATGATACATAAATTCCATTGAAACACAGAATTCTCTCTGGTCATCGTCAACTTGTCCCTCTTAGTCTTAACCGGCTTCTTGAGGGCTGAGCAAGGCAGGAAGAAGTTAGTTTCTTCTGATAAGAGAGCAATAAATTCTTTCTCTTTGAAGGATTTCAGTGTCCTGTGGCGGCTATATTTACAAAAAGCCAATCATAAAATGTGCATTTTTCACAGGGGCTCAGAATGGGTTACTGTTGGGGAACACTCTGTTTGCTTGGGATAAGGGCCAGTTTGGCCTTTGATTTCTGCCAGGAAAGGATTTAGGAGTGCTCAAAGAGCCCTGACTGAGAGCTTTCCTGTTGCGTTGCATGTTTTTGATTGTAATTAGGTCCTAGTAGTCAGTTTGCCCCCTTATTTTGTATTGTTACAGCATATTTTATTACAAAAGGGTTGCTCCTTTCCCCCCTGTGTTGTTGGTTTTGCCCTAGTTGTCCATCTCCCCAAAGACCTGCCCTTTTGTTCCCTGTTCCTCCTGTGGTAAATAGGTATGATTCGTGCTGATAAAAATTGAAACAGTAATCAATATTGATAAAGTAATTAATATTTGAGAATAATAAAATAGTTAGTAGTTAAAAGTTGTAATGCCAAAGAAGAGAGGGAAAGGAGGGGCTCCACCCACCCCCCCCTTCCCAGCAGATGTTCTCAAGGACCACAGGAAAGAAGCTGAAGATACAGTTGCTAAAAATGACCAAGAACCTGGTTGGGTCCAAGAAAATGCTAATTATAAAGGACTTATTGCTTTGATATGTAGATGCAGTGATACATTAGTCTTGGCTTACATTGTACTGGCTTGGTGCGCATGCGTAACCCAAAGGTGAATTAAAGGACAGCGAAGAAGACTACAGGGCCTTCATCAGTGACGACCCCCAAAGACTTGTGCGACCACCCAACCGAGTGGTGGCGCATGCGTGGTAAAGGTGGTAATGAAGGCAGAGACAGAAAAGTGACGAACCGAAAATGGGAGGAGATGGCATTGACACATGGCATATAAGGGGTGACTTTCACTTGGCAAGCTTGTACGTGAAGTGGCAAGGGTCAAGAACCCTGCACTCCGTACCCCGCAGTTGTTTTTGCTTATGCGCTATTATTTGAACCAAATTATCCCTTGTTCATATATTTTCTAAACTATTCAATTAAAATTGTTACTACTTTTAATATTGTTTGGCCTTTTTATGATGGAATAATTGGGCAAACATAACAATTTTGGTGCCGATACCCGGGAACTCTTTTAACTCCGGGGAGGTGGATAGCTTCTGGGAAGGAGCTCCACACCAGACTTTTAAGTGGTCCCAAGGCTAGACCACTCTCCCTTGGAAAAAGAGAGTTCTTTTTACAGTAACGCATAAGCAAATTAGTTATTGGAAGTGCGCAGGAGAGGCTCCCATCAGAGTGCCGGCTTGTAGGAGAGAGAGTACCCATAGAAAACTGCTTTGTGCACGAAGACCCTCGTGAGAAAAGGAGGCTGTGAGTAACACGGGGTTTTGGGTTGGGGGGCGGCTATATGTGTGTGTGAGTGTGTGTGGAGTGTTTGAGACGGGGGCTGGGCAGTCCCAGACACCCAATGTGATTGGGACCTCCCAGTACTGCGTTTTCGCGTTCTCCGCGAGGATGTTTTGCGGAGAAAAGAAGAAACCTCACAACTTTATAAAAGTTGTAAAGCTCGGTATGTTTTTTTACGACACCGGACGCACACGGAGAAAAGTCTCCTCAAAAGGCATGCGTACCCCTGAAAATTTCAGGTCTCCTTTTATCCCCCTTGCAAATGCAGATGCATACAGTTTCACAATAAGTTCATACATATTCATCCCGCATGACATTTAGCACCAGTTCTTCTTTATCAAAGGAATTTCTAGGTCGGGGCAAATTGACCTCGTGGTCTTTTCTGTTTTTCTTTCTCTGTCTCCTTGCTGTCTCGGCATATGAGTTTTTCCTTCAGCTTTGGCCTCACAGACTTTTCACCGTTGTTAGACACTTCACCTAATTCAGGATGGATCCCTACTCTGTCTGAGTACTGACCACTCACGGCAGAGCTGGGTCTTGCTCTCTGCCGAGACACAGATCTTTGTTATTCATTCTTTTCAATTCCATTCTTAGCTTAGCCTTCCGAGAAACCTTTTCCTTTCTATTTCTTTTTAGTTTAGTTATAATGCAGTATATATATAATAAAATAATAAATCAAGCCTTCTGATCATGGAGTCAACATTCTCGTCTCTCTCTCATCCTGAAAACCCCTGTGACCACGGTCACATTGTCCCAGCCCACACCGGGTTTGCAGGCTGTGCTGGCACCTGTTCCCGCCAAGGCGCCCCCTGCCGGGGCTGGGGCACGACAGGGCTCTGAGGTATTTACCTTTAGCACGAATGGCGACACGGCCGGCGGGAGGCCGGTGGATTCCCAGGGCCATGGCGTCTCGTTGTTGAATTTGTGGACACTTCCCTCGTGCCAGGTGACTGTGTGTCCGAGGGACCCTGTGCGTTTCTGGCGAGAAGCCAAAACCAAGACTAACGAGATGTTTGAGCCTGCCTCCTCCTGGCATCTGCTGGGTTGATGAGGAGGCTCCTCTGGCTCTGCTGGTGTTGCAGGGGCAAGTGGAGTTGACCTGGCTCCCGTCAATCATCTGGCCTTGTCCCTGAGGGGTCCAAGGACCAGGATACAGCACATGCTATGACTTTGCCAGGGGCTTCCCAGGCTTTCCCTATGCTCAGGGGTGTTACTCATAACACTCATGAACCGCTTTTGTATAAGCTGGAGAGGGCAGTCCATGATGCTGTTGCTCAGCATGGTTTGGGGTCTGCTGAGGTTATGCATATTCTCCAGAGGGTTGCTACGGACGTGCTGACGCCTCATGACCTCGATCGTGTGGCACATTCTCTTTTTGACCATGTGCAGTTTGGTGTTTTTGAAACCAAGTGGGCTCGTTTGGCAGCCCACGCGGTGGTGCAGGATGCTGCGCTGGCGCCGCAGGACCCCAGGTGTGGGGTTGTCGCTGACGTGCTGTTGGGCACGGGGCTTTATGTCAATGTTCAGGGGCAGGCTGGATTCAATTCCCTTGTGCTTGACCAGTGCCACATGCTGGGCTTTGCAGCAATTGTTCAGACCCTGGAAATGGCTGCTCCAAGGCAGCCATTTGCAACCATCGTCCAGGGGGTTGATTTGATGAGTCTTTCATGGAATTTGCAGCAAGGCTGACTGTGTCTGTGGAGAGGCAGGTGCCTGATCCTGTGGCAAAGAGGATTGTGATTGCAAACCTTGCGAGGTGTAATTGCAATGATGCTTGTAGGAAGGTCATAGTGGCTCTGCCTGGTTTTCCTACTGTCTCCCAGATGGTGGAGGCCTGTGCAGACATCATCCCCTTGGGTCAGAAGTTGGCTGCCGTGGCTGCCGCTGTGCAGCCAGTCTGGGATGCACCGGAGGGCAGGTGGCCACAGCAGGGGAATGCGCAGGCTGGCAAGAAGCAGGGGAAGAAAGCACAGAAGGTCAAATTCCCCATGTTTTTGTGTGGTCAGTGTGGTAGGCCGAATCACATGTCCAATATCTGCAAGGCGACTGTTCATGTTAATGGCCAGGGTTTACTGGGCTTGGGAAATGTGAAGCGGGGTGTGCAGGAGGGATGTGCCCAGATAAAACTTCTCTCCAGACCCCGGCGCCCATGGAGGTCTCCTTTTCTGGCTTGCAGCCAGCACCCACGGATCAGCAGGTGTGGATTTCTGCACCGCAGTAACAGTTGTCTCAGAATCTTCTGAGATACACAAGGTTCCCCAGGATGCCTTTGGTCCCTTGGGTGGGGGCATGAGTGCTCTCCTGATGGGGAGGTCTTGCGCCACCCTTCAGGGCATCACTGTGACCCTGAGGCTCAATGATGCAGATTTCACAGGGCAGATTTGTGCCATGGTCTCCACACCCACCCCCTCCCGTCACGATCCCGAAAGGGACACGACTTGCTCAACTTGTGCCTTTTAAATCCTCTGTTCACAGGACAACTGACCGGTCACATGCAGCTGGTGGCTTTGGATCCACTGGGCCACCACAATTTTGCTGGACTGCTGTCCTGACCAAGGACCATCCTGAGATGCTGAGTACCCTGATCCGTTCCTGGTGCAGCGCCGTGGGAGATCCACCTCCACGGGCTTCTCAACAGCGATGCTGACATCACGGTTCTCTCCCTTGCCGCCTGGCCCCCAGTGGCCCCTGGATCCAGTGGGGACGTCTGTCAGGGGCCTGGGAGGGACGGCGCAATGCTATGTGAGCCAGCGGCCCATGCTGGTCACGAACCCGGAGAGACAGACAGCCTGGGTTAGGCCTCATGTTACTTCTACTCCTCCCAAGTTCTGGGGGAGGGATGTTCTGTCTGTCTGGGGGTTGCGCATCAGGACAGATTTTTGATGGGGGCCACTGCGATGAAGGGCGCAGTGTCCTACACCTCTTATATGGTGGCTGGTGGACAAACCTGTCTGGGAGAAGCTGTGGCCCCTCCCTCAAGATAAATTGGTTGCCCTTCAGAATCTGGTGCAGGAGCAGTTGGACCAGGGTGAAGCCAACAGGGGGGCTTTGTACAAACCACGAACCAGACAGGGCTACTGTAGAACGTGCCTCAAGCTGCTTTATTTTTCAGCATCAGTCTCATTACATGATTATGACAATGGGAAGATGCCAGCAGCTCACATTCCAGGCAGCAGACCAGGAACTTAATGTTACAACTTACTTTATAAGTTTCTTGACCAATCACACAAACCAAAAGCACATTGACAGTAGTTCTATCCAATCACGATAAGCACATACCTTTGGTTAAAACAATGCTTTCTTATTTTGAATACAATACCTACTTGTATGCCTTAAAACACAATGCACAGAGCTCCATTATTAAACTTTAATCTCTCTTATATCTTGCTAGATAAACTTTCTGTAGCTTAGAGAGCTATTCTAGACAAGTGTTAATACACAGACCATTGATCTATTTGCCCTTGCTTTTCTACAGTTTAAATAATTTTTCTGCTGACCTATCTCATGGCTGCTGCATAGCTCTGCTCACAGTTCTGCTGTCTCTGAGGCCTGCATCTTGCAGCTTTCCCAAAATCCTCTAATTTTGTGGATTCCTACACAGGGTCATCTGGAGCCTTCTACCAGTCTCTGGAAGACTCCTGTCTTCTGCATCAAAAAGAAATCTGGGAAATGGAGGTTGTTGCAAGACGTGTGAAAGGTTAATGCTGTGATGGAAAGCATGGGAACATTGCAGGCGGGCATGCCATCTCCTACCATGCTTTCCACAGACTTGCTGGTCCTCATTGTGGATCTGAAGGATTGTTTCTTTGTGATTCCTTTGCATCCCAATGATAGACCGAAGTTTGCCTTCTCGGTGCCAGCAATTAACGAGGCTGAGCCCGCACAGAGATATCAATGGAGGACATTGCCTCAGGGCATGCGTAATTCTCCTGCCATATGCCAATGGTATGTGGCCCGTGCCTTGTCTGGAGTTCGCAAGCAGTTTCCTGATGCGGTCTGTATCATTATATGGACGACATTTTGGTGGCCGCATCCACCCAGGATGAGCTGCTGAGGATTCAGCCTCGGTTGCTCGATGCTTTGCATGCTCATGGACTGCAGGTGGCTCCAGAAAAGGTCCAACAGAAACCACCTTGGAAGTACATGGGGGTCAAGATTCTGGAATGGACAATCTGTCACCAGGAGGTGCAATTTGTGCACTCTGTGAAGACACTGAATGATGCTCAGAAATTGATAGGTGTCATCACTTGGTTACGTCCATATTTGGGATTAACCAATGCACAGCTGTCTCCTCTGTATGATTTGTTGAAAGGAGACTCTGATCTAAAGTCGCCTCGCACACTGACCCCTGAGGCGTGTAAGGCGTTGGAGGTGGTTCAGCAAGCTGTTTCGGCTTGTCAGGCTTATCACATTGATCCCTCCGTGTATGTCACTGTGTTCATCACCACTCCAGATTTGCATCCCACAGGTATCATTGGTCAATGGAGTGACAAATGGTCTGATTCCTTGCACGTTCTGGAATGGGTTTTTCTGCCCCATCAGCCGCAGAAGACGGCAACTGCTTTGTTTGAGCTAATTGCTCGCTTGATAATCAAATGCCTACAACGGTGTTTGCAATTGATGGGTGCGGATCCTGCAGAGATCATACTCCCGGTGCAACGGAAGGATTTTGACTGGAGCTTTGCAAACAGTGTGTCCCTGCAGAGTGCTCTGGAAAATTTTTCAGGGCAGATCACTTATCATCTGCCTAGTCATAGGCTACTGCATATGGTAAAATTCACACAAATCTCTTTGAGGCCCAAGAATAGTCAGGAACCCGTGCAAGGACCCACCGTCTTCACTGACGGTTCAGGGAGAACGGGAAAGGCCATTGTCACCTGGAGGGATGGATCTGAGTGGCAGGTTCTGGAAGGCCATGAGGATGGGTCAGCCCAATTGGTTGAACTGAGGGCTGCTGTCATGGCATTTGAGAAATTTTCCCAGGAACCTTTCAACTTGGTCATGGATTCCGCCTGTGTGGCTTACATCGCACAGCGGTTGGGTCGCACATTCGGTTTTGAAGGAGGTCAGTAATCCTGCCTTGTTTCATTTACTGAAGACCTTGTGGTGTGCCATTCAGGCCCGAGTTCATCCATTTTATGTTCTGCATGTGAAGAGTCACACCGATTTGCCAGGTTTTATAGTAGAAGGTAACGCGAGGGCTGACAAGTTGGCTAACCCAGCGTGGGTAGCGCCTCAGCCTGATACACTTGCGCAGTCCAAGGCATCCTGTGGGTTTTTCCACCAGAATGCACATACCCTGCAGAAGCAGTTTCAGCTGACGCCAACTGAGGCTCGTGACATTGTCGAGTCATGTGATGACTGCCATGCACTTGCTCTGCCTTTGCTGGCAGGGGTAAACCCCAGAGGTCTTAGGGCCTTGGAGCTTTGGCAGACCGATGTCACCCAGATTGCCGAGTTTGGCCAGCTCAAGTATGTGCATGTCACTGTGGACACGTTCTCCTCTGCGATGTGGGCTTCGGCTCACACTTGGGAAAAGGCTTGTCATGTCCTTGCCCACTGGAGGCAGGCCTTTGCCGTTCTGGGCATACCTTCTGCTGTGAAAACCGACAATGGTCCTGCTTACACATCACAAAAGTGCGGCAGTTCCTGCAGTTGTGGGGTGTCTTGCACAAGTTTGGTATCCCTCATTCTCCAACTGGTAAAGCTCTTGTAGAATGCGCTCATGGTACTCTGAAGCAGGTTCTTCAAAAACAAAAACGGGGAATGCAGGGTGAAACCCCGCACAGTCAGTTGGCAAAAGCTTTGTGCACAATCAGTCATCTCACTGTGCCACAGAACTCAAATAATCCTGTCATTTTGAATCACCATCTCTTGTTGCAGGCTGCAGATGAGGCACATCAGCCTCGAGCGAAGGTTCGGGTGTGGAATTTAGTCAACAAACAGTGGGAAGGTCCCTATGACCTATGGTGTTCAGTCTGGGCCTCCCCAGCTGCCCTTGGTGCCATTTTTTTCTTCTCATGCTTATATCCTCTATGAAGAAAAGCTCCAGAATCTCACCCTTCCATGCCTCCCAGGCTACTCCTGTTCTGTCCTCAGTCTCTGCCCCACTGACCCCAGGGCTATCAGCTTCTACATCCTGGTTATGTGATGAGGCCTCCATCCTGGAAGATTTTGTGTCCTCTCCAAAGTCTGTGAAAATGGAAAAATAGTGATCAAAGTTATTTTCTCCCAAATCTTGCAGTGACGGAAGAAAGGTCAATATCTTTAAAGTGAATGAGGGTGGATTTACATTTGTAAGAAGGAGGAAATATTTTACAATTATAAGAATGGCACAAAACTGCAACAGTTATTCCACAGAAGTGGATTTCCCATCACAGGAATTCCCATTCTAGGAGCAGGAACTTTGTGCAGCCTGACCCAGTGAAACCCTCTCATCCCCAGGGACAGAATTCCTCTTCTGTGGGTTCTCTGATGTGCTGGGTGCCCTCACAAGGCTTCTGGCCAGAATTTCTGCTGAGGGCAGCCAGGCTGCTGCAGGGGCAGTGGCCTCACAGCCATCACCATGGCAGCCCTGTCCCCTGGGCCTGGCTCTGCCCTTTCCTCTGCCCCTGCCTTGGCTCTGCTGCCATGAAGAGTTTTGTCATTAATATCTTGTCCTCAGGGTGCTGGGGCCAATGGCTTCCCAGTCAGGCTCCTGGAGCAGAAGTGGCTTTTCAGAGCCCAGCCAGGAATGAGCCCTGAGGCAGCAGCACTGCAGTGGTGGCCACCAGGCCGGGCTGCCAAGGGAGGCTTCTGGCCATGGCCTGCAAGCAGCTGCTGCTGCCAAGGTGCCTTTGGTGCCTCAGGCTCTCCCTGGCCCAGCTCCCAGCACGGCACTCTGCCCTTGTGCCCGAGCCCTTCCCTGTGCTGGGGCTGTCCTGGGGCTTTTCCTGCAGCAGGACCTGCCTTGCTCATGACACAGGAAAGGCAGTTCCTGCTGGAGAAGGAGGCTCTGCCTGCAATGGGCTCCAACAACTCCAGCAAGGCCCTGTTGAATTCAAAACTGCTTCCTAGAGCACTATATTCTAATAATTGTTGGAGCTCCTGAACTGTGGAGTAAATGAATGTAGTTAAGGTCTTTCTTCTAATCATGAGTAGAATCAATAAGAGGAATATTTATATAAATCTATTGGGTATCCCATCATTAATTCTGAGGGACAAATTGGGTTAAAGTTTCAATTCCACCTCTCCAATCCTTTACACCTTTGAAAAATTCTGGGGCTGGGACTGGATCCAGCTACTCCCAGTCTCCTCTCTTTGAAGGAATTTTAGAAGTCTAGGGGCCCTGCAGGGGTTTGAGGAACCATGGTGGCTGTTGGGTGTCATTTCTCCACTTCATGATTTAGCAGGAGTTTTTCCAATAAAGAAATGAAGCTTTTGCCTGAAGCTCCCTCTGTGCCCATGACAGGAACCCCTGTGAGTGTCTGGGCCATGCTGGGTCTTTGGCAGCCTCGGGACTCCTGGGGTGTCACCATGGAGCCCCCGTGAGTGCCTGTAACAGATCGGTGCCTTTGCAGCCTAAGGTGCCCTGGGATGTCACCATGGAATGGTTGCGACTGCTTCGGACCACAGGGCTCTTTAGCATCCCAGAAAACCCTGGGAGGTCTCCATAGAGCCCCTGTCTGTGCCTGTGACATTCCAGCTCTGGAACAGCCTGGAGACTCTTGGAAAGTCCCCATGGAACCAGTCTGAGGGCCTGTGACAAATCTGATCCTTAGCAGGCAGCCATCACCAGGACCCTGTTGCTATGGTCAGTTTCCATGGCAACCATCAACAGCCCACTGTTGCTACGGTCAGTCCCTTGGCAGCTCCATAGAGATTCCATGACGGGGTGGTTGCCATGGACACCAGCTCAGGCCTGCAGCCACAGCCCGTTGCCATGGCAACCATTGGCAGCACCATCCCCAGCCTCATGCGATCCCAGAACCACAGAATTGGCTGAGCTGGGAGGGACCCATCAGGATCCTCCAGTCCAACTGCTGGCCCTGCACAGGACACCCCAACAATTCCAGCCTGGGCCTGGCAGCACTGTCTAAACGCTGCTGGAGCTCAGGGAGCCCTGGAGCTGGGACCCTTCCCTGGGGAGCCTGGGCAGGGCCCCAGCAGCCTCTGGGCAAAAACCTTTTCCTGACATCCAGCCTGAGCCTGCCCCAACTCAGCTGCTGCTCCTGGCCGGGAGCCCTGGCTGGGCCGGGCCGGCGCCCCCTGCGCTGCGGCTGCTGCTGCTGCCAGAGCCGGGCGGGACTCGGAGACAGGGAACGGACACGGGGGACAGCAAAGGCCTGGCGGCTGCAGGGATGGTGGCGCTGGGGCCGGGGCCAGCACAATGCTTCAGCCCGCAGTTAACCCCGAGGGAAACGCTGGGAAAGGCTCCATTTCAGCCTTTCTTTACAAGTCACTGTGAAGGGACTGAAATGAAAGGAGAACAAGCAGGGCCTGACTCTTTCTCCTTTGGAAGGAGCCCCAGGCCTGGGGCTGTGAGGGGCCATGAGGGGCCCCGAGGGGCCGTGAGGCGCCATGAGGGGCTGTGAGGGGCCATGAGGGGCTGTGAGGGGCCATGAGTGAGGTGTGAGGGGCTGTGAGGGACCATGAAGGGCTCTGAGGAGCCATGAGGGGCTTTGAGGGGCCATCAGTCATGAGGGACCATGAAGGGCTTTGAGGGGCCATGAAGGGCCATGGGGAACTCAGAGAGGCCATAGGGGTCTGTGAGGGGCTGTGGGAGCCCTACCCCCTCATGGAAACAAGGGTCCATTGTGACACTGCAGAAACAAGGAGATCATTGTTGACAGTACAGAACCTCATGGAACCAAGGGTCCATTGTGACATTGTGGAACCAAGGAGACTGTTGTTGACGGTACAAAAGCTCATGGAACCAAAAGTCCATTGTGACATTGTGGGGCCTCATGGAACCATGGAGACCATTATGACACTTCAGGACCTACTGCCCCTTCAGGACCTACTGAAGGGGCCACTGTGACTCTGCAGGGCCTTGTATAACCAAGGGGCCATTGTAGCATGGCAGGGCTTCATGGAATCAAGGGGATCACAGTGACACCCTGGGACTCCATAAGGGGCTGTGGGGCTCCATGAGACTTAAGGGCCATCCTGACTGTGGAATTAAGGACACCATTGTTACACTACAGGGCATCATGGAACAAAGGAGGCCATTGTGAACCAGTGGGGGAACACGCTGAGACCATTGTGACACTTCAAGGGCCGTTGTGGAACTGCAGGGCATCGAGGAACCAATGAGACCATTGTGACATGGCACGGCCTCATGGGAGCAAGGAGCTGTTGTGACACTATGGGGACTTGTAGAGCTGAGGGGCCCTAGTGACCCTGTGTGGCACCATGGAACCAAGGAGAGCACTGTGACACTTCAGGGCTCTGTGGAACTGAGAACTCGTGTGACAGTGAGGAGCCCAATGGAACCAAGGGCCCATTCTGTACTTCAGGGGTTCACAGAACCAAGGTGCCGTTGTGATACTGCAGAACCAAAAGAGACCATTGTTACACTGAGGGGCTTCATGGAACCAAAGAGACCATTCTGACACTCCGAGTCCCCATGGAACCAAGGGGCCATTGTGACATTGTGGGTCCCCATAGAAGCAAGAAGCCAGTGTGACACATCCAGGCCTGGTGGAACCAAGGGGTCATTATGACCCTGGGGAACCCAATAGAACCAAGGGGCCATTTTGAGACTGTGACCTCATGGAACCAATGGGCCATTGTGGCATTGCGTAGTCCCATGGAAACAAGGAAACCATTTGGAGACTGCAAGGTCTCATGGAAGCAAGGGGCCACTGTGCCACTGTGAAGCCAAGGAGACCATTGTTATATCACTGGGCCTCATGGAAACAAAGATCTATTCTGGTCCTACAGGGCCTCATGGAACCAAGGGGCTGTTGTGATGCTGCAGGGCCCCAAGGATCCAAGAACATGGAACAGGTCTGGGTGGCTGGGCCTCCTGGGGGCTGCCTGACTGGCCCAGCTGGCCTTGGCATGTTGAGGGTTGCTTCTCATCAGCCCATGAAACCCTGGAGTTCTGTGCTCTCTTTCCTGTGGGAAAGAACTGTCCTTCTCCTCCACGGGTTCATGGCCGAAATTGGGATTCCTCCTCCAGATTTGATTATATCCAAGGATTGTTCCCATATGAAACTTGCCAGGACAGACAGCTCTGGCTGGCCTTGTGTTCTTGGGGGCCACCTTTCATCTGCCTTCAAAACACTGGGGGCCTGTGCTTTTCTTCCCATGGAAAAAGACGTCTGTCAAGTCCAGGCATACATGGCCAAAATTGCGAATCCACCTTCAAAATTCCTTATATCTAAGGATAGCTCCCAGACAAAAGCTGCCTGGACTGTCCAGGTTCCCTTGGCTTCCTGAGGACCAGCTCTCATCTGCCTTTGAAACAGTGGGGCTCTGTACTTTCCTTCCCGTGGAAAAGAACCGTCCTTCTTGTCCTGATGCCCATAGACAAAAGTGGGGTTTGGCCTCCCAAATTCTGTCTGTCCAAGGATTCTTCCCTGACAACAGGTCTGGCTGGCCTTGGCCTGCTTGGGGCTGTGTCTAAACAGCCTTTGAAACACTGGGACTCCACCCTTTCCTTCCTATGGAGAACTGTCATTCCAGTCCAGGAACCCATGGCTGAAATGGAATTCCACCCTCAAAACTCCCCATATATCCAAAGACTGCTTTCAAACAACAGCTGCAAGGGCTACAGGCCTGTCTTGCCTTGGCCTCTGGTGGCTGCTTCTCATCTTCCTTCAAACCCTGGGGTTCTGTGGTTTTTTTCCTATAGAAAAGAACTGTCCCTCCTGTCCAGGCGCTCTTGGCCTCAGGCACTTGACCACTCCATAGGGAAAGAGGAGCGCTGTGCTCAGTGGGATGGAGACTGAGGACAGCAGAGGAGAGCCCTGGGAGGGACTGAAGGGTGGTTTCAGAGATGTTGGATCCTTTTGACATAGTAGAGAACAGGCATAGAAAGGAAGAATTAATGCCAAGGGAACCTGGGGAGGCCCAGACTGGACACCAGGAGAAAGGAATTTCCCTGCCAGGGCAGGGCTGTGGTGCAGCACGTCCCCCACAGGGAGCCTGGAGCAGCCCAAGGCTTTATGTGGGCAGGCTGGGGCAGGCAGGAGGCAGAGCTCTCAGCAAAGGAAGGGGCCAGCCAGGTGGGGCAGCCAGGGGATGCCGACAGCCTGCAGAGACAGAGACACAGTTTTGCTCAGCATCAGAAACACCTTTTCTGTTCTTGTCCCAAATTGTCATCACTGTAACCAGTTCTCTCCTCTACCTTGAACATTTTGTCAGTCTTGTGCCGCACAGGGATCTATTTAAACTACAAGAAACTTCAGTATTTCAATCTCACTTCGAGTTCACGAGAAATTTTTTGAGCCCACCCTGATGGACAGAATCTGATGCAAAGAGCACCAAAGCTCAAGAGGCTCATTAAAGTCCTTGTGCTGTGTCTGTGCTGCTGAGCTGGGTCAGGCTCCTGGCCCAGAGGCAGCTCCTGGCAAGGGCAGCGCTGCAGAGAGACAGCTCTGGCCAGGAGCAGCTCCTGTGCTCAGCCCAGCAGGGCTGGGGCACTGCCAGGGCCCCTCAGGGACACCAGCAGGGCACAGACAGAGCTCACAGGGGCTCAGCACTGGCAGGGGCTGTGGGATGTCCCAGAGGGGGCTGTGTCACAGCAGCTCGTCTGTGGCTGTGTCATAGAGGCACAGAGCAGCTGGGATGTCAGCAGAGGGCTGTGTGACAGCCCAGGGTGGGTTGTGTGAGGTCACAGATTGGGTTATGACATCACAGAGTTTGTTGTGTGAGGTCATCAAGCAGCTATGGCATCATAGAGGGGACTCTGTGACATCACAGAGCAGGCTGTGATATCATGACATGGCTGTATGGCATCATAGAGCAGGCTGTGAGGTCAGAGTGTGTGCTGTGACATTACAGAGTGGCAGTATGACATCACAGGGAGGGTTTTGTGGCATCACTGAGGGGGTTGTGACATCACACAGCAGTCTGTGACATCATAATGTGAGGCCACAGAGCAGATCCTGCTTTCATACAGTGTGGATCTGGGGAATCAGGGAGTGGGTTGTGACATCACTGGGTGGCTGTGTAACACCATAGAGCAGGCTGTGAACTCACAGTAGAGACTGCGAAATCACAGAGTGATTTTCTGACCTCACGGAGACTTCTGTGATATCAAAGAGCAGCTCTCTCACATCATAGGGTGGCCTCCCAGAGTTGGCTCTCTGACATCACAGCTGGCAGTGTGACATCACAGGGGACTGTGTGACATCACAGGGGCTGTGTGAGATCACTGGGGAGGTCACTCTGCCCCGGCCCCCCCTCACAGCTCCCCCCAGAGCAGTCCAACCCTGCTCGTGCACAGCCGGGTCCCCCCCTGTCCCCCTGGGTCCCCCTGCCCCCAGCCCCACAGCCTCCACCAAAGGATGTTCCACAGGATCCACCCCAGAGCCTGACATGGGGACGGGGGACGGGGCCCTGGGGGTGGCACAGGGGGTACAGGGACCCCCCGGCAGCGTCCCCGTGTTCCCCAGGGCCAGAGCCTGGGCCAGGGCTCCTTCACCCTGTTACGAACGAGGGCTTGAGAGCGCTGAAAAAATCCCCAGCAAGGGATCAGAAAAATCCATATTAAATATTAAGGGACAGCAGCACAAAGTTCCTTGGCAAGAGTCACTCTGCTCCTGAGTGGACTTCAGGCACACCAAGGAAAATAAAGCAACAAAACCAAACAAAATCCAGAAAATGAAAACAGAAATTAACCCAGAACTGGGGCTTTCCTTCCTCTGGACAAGAACTCTCCTTCTCGGACAGGTACCCATGGTCAAATTTGTGATTCCATCTCCAAGATTGTCTATTGTGACAGACTGGAAGAGATTGTTGGATCAAAACATTTCATGTGTGGGCAAGGAAGGGGCAGGTCCAGCCTTGCCCTGCCCTGGAGCCCCAATCCCCCCAGAGCCTCTATCCCAGCCCAGCAGAGTCTGCCAGTCCCTGGCACAGCACAGGCAATGCTCCACAGCCACCTCTGCAGCCCCCAGCCCAGCTCCTGAGGGACCAAATGAGCCCAAGTCCCACCTGGGGGAAGGGCCCAGGAAGACGAAGGGGTATTGAAGGCTGACCACAAGGCAAGCACACATCTTGGCCCTACCTCCTCTTGGAATTTCCATCTGAATACTGCTGGAATCCAGGATTTAGTATCTGTGTGTGTGCTTCGCTCTATCTTTTGTTTCTTTTGCTCTTTGTGTGTCTTCTTCTCCTTCATCTAATTCCCTCTTCTTGCAAATTTCGAGTAACTTAAATTTGAACAAGCTACAAGTTGGTGAAGTTGAATGGGCCAAGTTCATGCTTTGAGAAATATTTTTTGTTGATTGAATGTCATATTAAACCTTTTGCCAAAGTTTCCCTGATTTTCTAAAAGTGCCACTAAAGGTGGTTTAGTTGTTTTGACCTCTTGATGATCTTGTCAGTATTTCTCCAGTGTGTCCAACTCAGAAGACACAAACAATTGTAATTCCTTTTAAATGTCTCCTGGACTGAGTTCTGTGGGGGATGGGGGTCAGGGCTTGTGTGTCCTGCTTGGCACACCCCGGCAGGGCTTTCCCAGCCACATTCCACACTCCATTTCCCAGCTGGAGCTGCTGGTGCCTCTGAGTTGTGCTGCCCCAGCCCCAGGGACGCTCTCCTTGTCTGCCCATTCCCCCACGGTCTCTGGGCAGGGATGGCCTCAGTGGGGGCTGCTGACATCCTCAGCACCTTGGAGGCTGCTGCTGAATTTTCCTGCTCCAGAGGCTTGTTCAGCCTTCAGCTCTTCAGTGCAGGAATTCAGTGTCCCAGGGCTCATTAACATTGTGAACACCTGAACAAGCCAAGCCTCTGGGAATAATTTGATTTAATTTCCAAATCTTTTGTGGTTAAGTAGATCTCAGTAGTGTATTCAAAGTGAATACATGATATTTAAAAAGACAGCGAGAATAGATTTTTTAGGTCTTGTTTAGTTTTGTTTTCCTGTTCATAAATTGATATATGCAGTCTCCTATTGTCACTGAATCCAAGTATCTCCTTATGCAGTCTGAATAGATATGAAAATCAAGACCCTTCATGGCTGACAATCAATCAGACTCTGTCCTTACCCCCACCCCACCATTTCCCCCATCCAAGGCCTGGCACTCAGAGCAGCCTTGTGCAGATCTGAGCTCCCTCCAGCCCAGGCTGCACCTGCAGCTTTCAGCTCCTTGGCTCCAACTCCCACCTGCTTTCCTTGGAGAAGGAGCTGCCCGAGACCCAGAGGGATGTTCATTTCTTGTCAGCCAACAAAGCCAAGGGAAGGCACAGCTCCATCAAATGCAAAAGTCATTCCTCTGCTGGATAATAAATCCACTTTCCACAGCAGACAGTCTCAGAGAAATGGAAAACATCTTCTGTGCCCAGCACAGATCCCAAGGTCCCCCAAACTCTCCCTGCCCTGATTCTGCCTAGATTTGCTCTTTGCACACACAAGTCACACACTGAAGTCAGGAGCTCCCTCCATGCCCAGTGGGAGGAAAAGAGAGAAAGGGAATAAAGAGCTGTGCAGAACCAAGGTCCAAGTGCAGCCCCTGCAGTGGGAACCACAACTCATCAGGTTTGTGTCCTTTGGGCTCAGGGACTGGTGACACTCAGAGGCACAGAAAGGTTTCTTGCCAACAAACAGAAGTTGAACATTTGAACAGTTTAATAACGATCACAGCTCTTCCCTCAGCTCACTGTGATGTCCCAGCAGCATCTGACATGTCCACTATGCCCCAGGGATTTCTGTACAGGAACAGTTTTAGACAAAGACATACGATAAGATAATTCTGTCATAGATATAAACACAATTAAAATTATGACTAATGATATATTTTTTTTAACTTCAGAATGATTGGGCAACTTCCTGCAGCTCACAGCATGAAACCAATCAGGTGGGTGGGCACAGAGCAGGCTCCTCTCTAGGGCACTTGCCTGTTTGCAATGCCTTGCACAGGCGCTGGCCCTGCCCCACAAGGCCTGACCTGAGTCCTGCCCCTGCACGCCCAGCCAGGCTGAGATGGACACTGATGGTTTCTGGGCCAGGCTCTCTGAGCCCAGCCCAGCTCCCTGCAAGCTCTGCCAGCTGCCCTGAGCTCTGGGCAGCACCAAGGGCCTCTCCCCAGCCCAGCCCAGCCGGCTCTGGCCCCACAGCTCTGCTCAGGCCAGGCTGCTCTGGGCACTGCCCCACGGCCTCAGCCCCTGGCAAGGGCACAGCAGCAGCTGCAGCTGCCACAGGACTCAGCCCCAGCCATGGGGAAAGGTGCATGGCCAAGGCCAAAGGAGGCTCCCTGGCTGCCCTGCTCCCCTCGGGCTGAGGTGCTGAGAGCTCTGCAGCCCCTGCTGCCATCCCATCTGCCCAGGGCAGCACAAGAGCCCCGGCCTTGGGGCCCTCAAGAGCTGCTCCTGCTCCAGGCCCAGGGCCCATGCCAAAGCTGGGGCAGCAACAAAGCTGTGCCCATTTCTGTTCATTGCTGCTCTGATGGGGATGGATCCTCAGCCACTTGGAGGTTGCTGATGAATTTTACTCTTCCAGAGGCCTCTTCTATCTTGAGCTCTTTATTTCAGGAATTTAGTGAGAAAATCACAAAACATTTGTTCAAAACACCTGAACAAGAGAAGCCCTTGAGAAAAAATTAAGTTTTCAAATCTTCTGTGGTTAATAAGACAGACTTCAAAAGTTAATTTAAAGTTAATATATTGTATTGGAAACAATGCAAAGTGAACTGTTTTTTCCTGTTTTCTATTCTTGTATGTAGATTGATATCAGCAATGTCCAATTGATATTGACCCAGAGAACCTTCTACTACAGCCTGAATAGGTATGAAAATCGAGACACTTCATGGCTGACAATCAATCACACTCTGAACCCACCCCCTCCCCACCATTTCCCTCATCCAACCACTGGCACTCCTATGGATCAGGAATGGCGTGGCCAGCAGGAGCAGGGCAGGGATTAGTCCCCTCTGCTCAGGACCTTGAGTGCTGTGTCCAGTTCTGGGCCCCCAATTTAGGAAGGACATGGAGGAGCTGGAGCGTGTCCAGAGAAGGGCAACAAGGCTGGGGAGGGGTCTGGAGCACAAGTCCTGTGAGGAGTGGCTGAGGGAGCTGGGGGTGTTTATCCTGGAGAAGAGGAGGCTCAGGGGAGACAAGGCAGTGTCAGGGGAATGGTTGGACTTGATGATCTCAATGGTTTTTCCACTCTTGCTGATTCTGGAATTCTCGGAAACCACCCTTGGAGCAGTTGCAGGATGAGCCCTGGGCCTCCTCTTCAGGAGCTCCAGCAGCCCAGGTCCCTCAGCTTCTCCTGCCAGCCCCAAAGCCCATCCTGTCAGTCCTGCAGAGCCTCTGCAGCTCCTCCTCACTGCCCAGAACAGGGAGCCCCAGAGCCAGACACAGCAGCCCAGATGTGCCCCCCTGGCCTGGGGTGCCTCTGGCAAGGGAGCAGCACCAGGCACTGCAGGAGCCTGCAGACAATTCCTGCAGCACTTGTAGGATGGTCCTGCTGCCCAAGGGACGTTCCCATGGTGCCAAGTCAAGAACTGCAATGGGGAGTGGGGCCAGAGAGGAAAGGGCAAACAGGGATGGGCTTTTTGCAGGGTAGGGAACAGGGGTGGGCAATAGGAAGAAATCTGGATCAGGAAACAGGAAAGAAAGCAAAGGTGAATCCAAGGAAATGCTGAGGGCAGTTTGGGGGTGGCTGCCATGCAGCCCTGGCTCTGAGCAACAGCGTCTGCAGTGGGACAGGAAACTCCCAGCCCATGGGAACAAACTTTCTGGCTGACTGCAGAGGCCAGGACAAAGCTGAGTGGTTTCCCTGGTGTCCCCCAGCCCTTGCTGGCCCCAGGGGCTGATGGCATTTGTGCTCCCTCAGGCTCATGTCCCCACACCAACAGCATGGGGGTGCTCCCCCTGCTCTGTGCAATGCAAACAGGGGCTGCTGAGCCAGTGCTGCCGTGTCTGTGCCTGCAAGGATGGGGCACCTGTGTGAGCTGGGGGAGAGGCCAGGGCTGCAGAGGGGGGATGTTGTTGGCAGCTCCATGAGGACGCTCTGGGACGCTGCCCTGGGCTGTCCAGCACTCTGGGGATGGATCAGCCCCTGCTCTGCTGCTCCTTCCCATCTGCCCCAGGGCCCTTGCAGAGCCCCAGCCATGCTGTTTGCCCCCAGCCTGCCCACGGCCAGCCTGGGGCTGCTCACAGGGGTTTTCTGTCCTGAGCATTGGCCTGGGCGTGTTCTTGAGAGAGCCTGGGCAAGGAGCCTGGAGCCCCAGGCCCTGGGCTGAGGCGTCAGCGCTGCCCCAGCAGTGCCCATGGCCTGTCCCTGCTGCAGCCCCGGCACTGCCACCCCCAGGGCTGTGCCCGGCCCCGAGAGCACTCAGGCCCTGCAGCAACACCAGGGCCACCAAGGCAGCGGGGCAGGGCCACGGCAGCAGCACTGGCAACACCAAGTGCTGCTGCTGCTGCTGGGCACAGCTGCTGGGCCAGCCCTGATCTGCCCCAGCTCTGCACACAGACATTGCTGCTGCAGCTCCAGAGAAGGCAACGAAAGGGCATCTCTGCAGAACACTCTGCTGGGAAATCCTTTAGTTCCTTTAAAGCCACCAAGAGAACAGCCCTTCATTGACAGAGTCTGTGGTCACAGGGAAGGTGGAGAGAAACAAAATGACCTATGTCACAAACAATAACATTACTTTGTGGACAACATTAAGAAGTTAAACTAAGAAAAAGGACCACCAATATGAAACCAAAAAGAAGAATCAAAGATGACTTTTATTACAAGTGATTTGCAGAAATTGACCATCAGTTTAATGGTCCTGAAACCATCCAGTCATCAGTCTCTTCACTGCAGCCTTGAGCTCCTGGTTCCTCAGGCTGTAGATAAGGGGGTTCAAGGCTGGAGGCACCACTGAGTACAGAACTGACAGGGCCAGATCCAGGGATGGGGTGGAGATGGAGGGGGGCTTCAGGTAGGTAAAAAATGAGGTGCTAATGAACAGGGAGACCATTGCTAGGTGAGGGAGGCAGGTGGAAAAGGCTTTGTGCCGTCCCTGCTCAGAGGGGATCCTCAGCACAGCCCTGAAGATCTGCACATAGGAGAAAATCATGAACACAAAACAACCAAATGCTAAACAGGCACTAACAGCAAGAAGCCCCAATTCCCTGAGGTTTGAGTGTGTGCAGGAGAGCTTGAGGATCTGGAGGATTTCACAGAAGAACTGGCCCAGGGCATTGCCATAGCACAGGGGCAGGGAAAATGTATTGGCCGTTTGAAGGAGAGCATTGAGAAAGGCACTGGCCCAGGCAGCTGCTGCCATGTGGGCACAAGCTCTGCTGCCCAGGAGGGTCCCGTAGTGCAGGGGTTTGCAGATGGACACGTAGCGGTCGTAGCACATGATGGTTAGAAGATAGAACACAGCTGCAATGAAGAACAGAAAGAAGAAGAGCTGAGCAGCACATCCTGTGTAGGAGATGTTCCTGGTGTCCCAGAGGGAATTGTGCATGGCTTTGGGGACAGTGGTGCAGATGCAGCCCAGGTCGCTGAGGGCCAGGTTGAGCAGGAAGAAGAACATGGGCGTGTGCAGGTGGTGGCCGCAGGCTATGGTGCTGATGATGAGGCCGTTGCCCAGGAGGGCAGCCAGGGAGATGCCCAGCAAGAGGCAGAAGTGCAGGAGCTGCAGCTGCCGCGTGTCTGCCAATGCCAGCAGGAGGAAGTGCCTGATGGAGCTGCTGTTGGACATTTGCTGGGGTTGCACATGGGAACCTGTTCATGAGGAAAGGACAGTGAAGTGTTTGAGGAGATGTCTATAACCAAAATCAAAGCCATTTCCCATACACCCTCTTCTTAAAACACATGGACACACTTGTCTGTTTAAGAGTTCTGACGTTTTCTTTTTAAGCTCTCCCCATGTTTCTCCTGCTCTTCCAGGATATCAGAAACCCTCGGCATTTCTGCTGCCCTTGGTATAACAGAGTGAGTTCCCTGTGGCAAGATAATGAGTGGAGACTGGAGGGAGAAGGTCTCACTTGATTGTGTTTGGAGTTTCTTTGGGCTTTCAATTTTATCAAATGGAGAGCCCAGCTCCACATTTATAGCCAAGGTCTCACATTGCTCATTTCACCAACCCAGCAGCATTTTCAGTGTCAGAACACCTCTGCCTTCCCTCAGCAATCCTATAACTCAGAGATGCTCTAGGACAGGTTGGCACCCTGGATTGGAGCTCCCAGCCTGGACTGAAATCTCAAGGAGATTTCAAAGTGTCCTTATGATGGCATTGGATTGAGGGAGATGCAGCTCCTTCCCTGGCTGCACTGACAGCATTGCCCAGAGCCGGGCACTGGGGACAGCATCACCCTGAGCCAGCTGTGCCCCCTGCCAGAGCCCCCAGGGCCAGGCAGCTGCTCCCAGCCCTGTGCTCTGCAGAGGGAACTGGGCCCGGGGCTGCAGAGCTGCCCCACGGCTCTGCTGCAGCTCTGCCTGCACAGGAGGGGCTGCACGCCTTGGAGCCCCGGCCCTGAGGGCAGAGGCTGGGCTGGGGCACAGGGAGGGGGCTTGTTCAGAGGGAGGGGCTGCACTGGAGGGGATCCTGTGGGCATCTCTAAACTCTCCCTGCCACAGCATTGCTGGGGTTTGTTTTCTCTCATTGCCTGATCTTCTCTCTGCTTCCTGGAGATTTCCCTCCTGCAGGTGTTTCCCTGTGCCTGATCTCTCCCTGCCAGCACTCAGAGACCCCAAATCTCTGTGCACTCTCCTCGGCCCTACAGAACCCTGCCTGTTTGCAGGGCACTGGCTGGGGCAGGTTCTGTTTGCAGATGGGACAAAGGACAGATCAGACTGAGCCTGATGGCTCCAGCAAAAGTAATGTCGTTGCTGTCCACGGGCAGAGGAGTGGCTGAAAGCACATTAGGGACCTCCTGTGAACCTATTGATCACTAAAAGTAACAGTTCAGATGTCTCAGGTACTTCTCAAAATTCATAATCATCCTTTAATATTTATAACCCCTCCCCGCCATTCTCCAATAGTAGGAAACTGAATACACTCTTAGGAAATTTCCTCATTTTTATCAAAATCATTGTCTTGGAAATATTCTGTGACTGATCAGAACCCCTCAGTACTTTAGAACTTCATGAACATTTCACCTCCCTTGCACCAGAAATACCCAGAGTTGTACTCACAGAGTCTGTAGGCATTGGGATGGTCCAGCTTCAGGAGATGGCTCCAGGAGCTGCAGCTGCATTGTCCTGCAGCCAGAGGTTCCTGTGCCAAGGGCTGGCAGTGATTCTGCCCCAGGCACTTCTCAGCACCTTCCCAGCCCTGACTGATTGAAGCTCTCTGTGCCTCTGTGCTGTGCCCGGGGTGGCTGCAGGCAGTGCCCCAGCCCTGCTGGGATGGCAGAAGAGCTGCTCATCAAGAGAAATGTGCTTTTGAAGCTCTTCTTGGTTACCAGGAGCTGCCTCTGTGCCAGGAGCCCAGCCCAGCTCAGCAGCACAGACACAGCACAAGGACTTTAATGAGCCTCTGGGGCTTTGTGCTCAGGCCCTGAACATCAGCCCCTGAGAGGGAGCTGAAGAAACCTCTCCAGAACTCCAAGTCAGAATCCAGCTCCAAAGTTTCTTGAAGTTTTAATGGGTCCCACTGAGGGACACAACTGAGAAAGTGTCCCCAGGCAGAGCAGAGAACTGGAGGCACTGATGACAGGAGGGGACAAAGAGAAGCCAAGCCTTGGTGCCCTGGGCCACAGCAGGGTCTGTGCCACCAAGGGCTGTGAGGAGACACCTTGTCCTGAGGCCCTGGGGCCTCCTGGCACAGCCCCAGCCAGGCTGGGCACTGTCAGCCCCTTGTCCTGCCCTCAGCATCCCCCCCTAGCCCACATCCCAGTGGCCTCAAGGATCTGCTGGAAGGAGTCCCTGGGGAGCCGTGCTCAGGAATGGCCCTGGGGGCTCCTTAATGCTCCCTGCAGGGACTGCAGATTTTTGAAAGGACTTTGGGTTTTGCTTTTGCCTTGGAGTCTCTGAGAGGTTTGTGCAATCATGGCCTCCAATTATCTGCTGTAATTAGTCCCTGGAGAGGCTTTGTCAGTAACAACACTCAGCGGGGCTCATTAATGCTTCGGGGTACTTCAGTTTTTTTAAGGTACTTGGTGTTTCCCTTTTGATACAGACTCTGGGAGAGGTTTGTGCAATCATGGCCCCAATTCTCTGCTTTAACAAGTCTCTTGAGAGCTTTGTACTGACAATCAGTGGGGCTCATTAATACTTTGAGATACTCAAGGTTTTTAAGGTACTTTGGATTTTCTTTTCCACACTGAGTCTCTGAGAGTTTTTTGTGTCATTCTGGCCTCCAATTCTGTCCTCCAAGGAGTCCATGAGGAGCCTCTGTTGGAATGGACCTCAGTGGGAGCCATGAATGCCTTGAGACACTTTGGGGTTTTCTTCTGACTGTGACTCCTGGAAAGGTTTGTGCAATCTCCTCTCAGGCCCTGAGGTTCCAGGGCTCAGCTCCAAATGCACAGTGAGGCGCATGAGGATCAAGCAAATCCTGACAAACCATGACTCTGCCTTGATTTCCCTCTGCTCTCATGGAGCTCATCAGGACGCTGTCTGTAGTGGTTTTTGTTCACTAATTTGAGATTTCTTGGAGAATGCAGCAATGATTGTGGTGGGTCCAATGTTGGCTATATACCAGTACACTCACTAGATTATACTTATTTCCTGCTGTGAGGTAGGATTAGGAGAAAGGCAAAGTAGGCTCAAAATTTTAAAAGGGTATAAAGATACCAGTAACTAGAAGAAAGAGTAATATGAATGCGAAAAAAGCTTTTGGAACACTTCTCCTCTCCCTGCAAGCTTTTCTTTCTTACTGACAATGCAAAGAGACAAAGCCTAAAATTTTCATTCATTTTGCCACCTCTAGAATAGTTTTTCTTCAGTTCACGTAGGGAAAGGAGTCTCTCTTTCATGCTATGGAAGCTTTACAAGAAAACATGTTTCTCATGGCTCTCAATTCCCATGAATAGCAGCCACCCAGAAAATCTGCAATTGTGAAGTCCCTCCCATTTTTTCACATCTTTTTCCACATCTGTGTTTATGGGCCATGTTAGTTTACGGGGCATTAGTTTAAAGATGAGCTGTTCAGGAGCAAAGGTTCTCTTCATCTATGTCTGAAATAATCTCTACAAACAGAGGTCTTCTCTTCATGAGGGACAGGGTCTCATCACTTGTCTCTCTTTCTCTGTTCAAACTTCTATTGGGATCATAGTACTTCAAGGTTTGCTTACTTTAGCATGGAGGTTTTTGCTGAATAAGTCATCTTCCCATGCTTTTCAATGCCTTACAGGGAAAAAGAGAGTCTGATGTATCAATTACATCCTTCTCCATTGCTTTACAAGAGGATTTCAGCCCCAAGATCAAGACATCTCCTCATCCCTCCTATCTGGGGCTCAGCTTCCACTTTACTGACCTCCATGTCTTTGTGCTGCTCATGTATGTATCTGCACTTTGTCCTTTTCTCTCCCTCGAGGGAGGATGGGAGTACTGAAAGAGTTCTTATCTTACCCGGGGCCTGCAGATGGTTCCGTGACCCCGGCCGGGCTCGGTGCTTGGGCTGGAGCTGTTTTATGATGGAGGTTTCTGCAGCGGCTGCGCTGGGGCTGTGTCAGGATGGGCCGCGCTGAGGGGAGGGCCAGGATCTCAGCAGCCAGGCCAGAACACAGCAGCAGCAGCACGGCCGGGGGCCGATGGCTTCTCCTCCCCTTGCCCGGGGCTTGCGGCTGAACCCCAGCGGTGGCAGAATCTTGGCCAAGCCGGCCCAGCCCGGGGCTGCTCCTGGGGCCCGGCGGATCCTGGCTGGGCTCGGGCTGGCGGCAGGGCGGGGCTCAGCAGTGCCCAGATGGTCACAACTGCAGCCATGGCCCGGCCCGGCCTCGGCCCCGCGGCCTCCCCTGCCCTGCCCGGCAGCCGATGGGGCCTGGCGGGGTCTCTGGGAAGGGGCCCGGCCCCACGGCAGGAGCCGCCCGGCCCGGCCTGGCTGAGACGGGGCCGGGTCGGCCTTGTTACCTCTTTGCCGGCCACAAGGGAAAGAGACCCTCTGTCCTGGTTTGAAAAGGAAGTGAGTTTTCTGGGATGCTGTGGTTAAACCAATAGGTGCCCAGATTTGAATATTGGCACGTGGTGTGGCCACTGAGGACATGGATACGCCTCTGAGAACACAGGGGGTTAAAAGCAGAGAACTGCCAAGAAAACTTTCTTTTGGTTCTGGTGAGTGAAAGAAACCTATGTTGTTAGCTTTTTCTGCTATTTGAAATATTCCTGATTGTTGGATCCAAATTATTCCTAATTGCTGTAAGTTTCTTGTTCACTGCATGTATTATTTTGCTATGATGTTTCATCATACTTATAAAAAAAGACATGCATCTCATTCTTAAAAAATAAAAAAGAAGAGGAATTAACGCCTCATGAACATTCAAGTAATGCAATATGTACATGAGAAATTTGGACAACTAATCATTTTGAATAATGCAACATTTACATGAGAAATTTGGAAAACAGATCATCACATCTAAATCCCAATAGGCTGTACCAGAGTGAAGCCCAATTAATTCATTAACATCAGGAGAAGATGTGCCTGTGTTTTATCATCAGCAGTTCAAAGCAGTCACCTGTTCATTCCATCAGATACTGATCAGCTCTGAAAAAATGAGGCCCAGTGAAAGGAGAAATAACCTCATCACTTTGCAGCCTTTGTGGCCAGAGCAGGAGCAGGACTGCCAAGACATGGCTGTGGCTGGAAACTGACGGAGGCAATTTGCCAACAAAAGCCTCATGGCATCCTCACGGTACAGTGCTCCTATGAACCTTCTGCAGGTATGCCCTGTTCCAGCGCCCAGGAGGACATTCAGTGATGTCAAAGATCAACATTTCCAGCTCACAGACTTTCTCATCCTTCTCAACTAATTGGAAACAATGGTCATTTCCCTAAGAGACATTAAACATTATTCTTTTGTTTTCTCATGCTTCAAAACCCTGTGTCAATGACTTGATAGAATTTGGTAAGTTTTGTTGATTGTAATTGGTCTTTTATCTATCTTATCCTATATCTAACAGATAACCAGTGATAACCTTGATGAGGTAATACCCTCACAAGAGTGAGCTGTTTCAACATCAGAACATAGGAGCCTTTTTTAAATGAACGAAAAGGGGGAGATGTCATAGACAGGTAGAATAGTGATAAAAGAAAGGCCTTTTGAAATCAGGCCTTGTTCTGCCATATTCATAGCTGGCCTGTCATCTCTTCTGAGTGCAGCTAAGCAGTTACAAGTTCCCGTGTGAAGCTATTTTGAGAATGAGACTTTGTGAACAATCTATTCTGAGGGTGAAAAACAAATGCACCTGCAATAACAAGGGATTTGTCCCATGAGAATCAGTGAAGAGGTAAACAATACAATAGAGAGATTTGATGCTCAAGTAAAATCTATTTTATTAACCAATAATAGAATAACTGGCAAAAAAATCAATGAACTAACTAAAGTTGCATACAAGGTCTGTCAAACTGTGTAAAATTAGTTGTGTAAATAAAAACTAAAGAGTTCTCCAGCTCAGGTGGTTCCTCTGGGATTTCAGTTCCCCCCTTCTTTAAGGCTTTGGGTTCCCTCTTCTTTGGGGCTTTGGGTTCCTTCCTCTCTGGTGCTTTGGTTTCCTTCTTCTCTGGAGCCTTGATTTCTTTCTTCTCTGGGATTTTGGTTTTCTTCTTCTCTGGGAGTTTGGTTTCCTTCCTCTCTGATGCTTTGGTTTCCTCCTTCTCTGGGATTTTGGTTTCTTTCTTCTCTTGGGTCTTGGTTTTCCCCTTTGCTGGTATTGGAGCTTGCTTCCCTGCAGAGACACTCTTCTTTCCCTTCTTCTGCCTCTCTTCCTCCTCTAAGGCTTTTGCCTCCTCCTCGACCTTTTGAGTTGACTCCTTCAGCTCCCTTCTGCAGACAAAATAGGAAACATGGCTGAGAGTCCCAGCAGAACCTTGGGCTCCCTAGTCCTGGCTGGCCCTGCACTTCATTCCTTGACCCTGAGGCCATTTCCGTGAATTCTCCTCAACCCACAGAGGCTGGGAACATCCCAAGTGAGGGCATGGGTAGAAGGGGACCTCCAGGAGGAGCCAAACCTGAGCTTTGCCATCATAAGGTGTTGACTGTGCAAGCTCCCTCTGAAGGCACAGCCAGACCCCTCCAGCCCCTGCCAAAGGCTGATCCAGCAGCTCTCTGCACTGGTGCCTGGAAATGCCCTTTGTCTCTTGGCTTCCCAGTTTAAAGCAGAGCACAGATTGCTGACATCTGCTTAGCTCCCCTACAGTTCTTACTCAGCTCATTCAGCCCCCTTCTCCCTGGGCATAGCTGAGGCATGATTTTAAAGAGTTTAAATTTCAACTGAGGGTTAGAAGCAATTCCCATTGATCAGGATGTAGGTTAGATAGGCAGACCATAGGTTAATGATTATGAGATGCTTAAGCTGGAGCTGATTGTTCTATTGTTTACCATTAGGAGCATCTTTCTAGAGGGAAGTGGAGGAAGTGAACTGGTATAAGAACATCTTGAAACCAGTAGAACAATGGTTAGCACCTGGGCTTGATGTCAATCAATCACTAAGTTGGGGACCTTGGATGGTGCCAGAGGGTCACAGAGACCTGATAAAGACCACTGACCCACTTCGAGACCATTGACCCAGTTCAAGGGAAGAATTGCACAGGAGTGAAGGACCAATGGCCTCATTTGAATACAGAGCAGGGATGGGAGGTGCTGGGGTTGTGCAGATGTATTGTATGTAAGATCTTAGCAAATAGAGAGGGCAAAGAACCTTGGACAGTGCGGTCACGCCTTTTAGGGACGGCTCTGGTGCCGCCCGCTGGTGTTAATAAACATCCCACAATCTAACTTTGATTAGTTAGAGAGTCTCTGTCCGTGATCTTCAGTTTTAACGACTCCTAGCCTGCTCCTTCATGAGAACAATCCTGTCAGTCAGAAAGCAAAGGCTGCAGGAACTCCTCTCCTGCAAGACAGGCTCTTGCCAGCCAGATTTCCTGCTGGAACCCAGCAGGCAGATTTCCTGCTGGAACCCAAGCAAACCAGTGCTGGCTGCCATGGAAACCATTGGAAGCAGCCTCATCCATCTCCTCCCCATGAAACCAACTTCAGCCTGGCCTGAAGAAGTCCTGCTGCACAGGCTGGCTTTAAGCAGCCTCCACTCCCAGCTCCACACTTGGCCTGTGTGTCCTGAGCTGGCTGCCTTGCTGGAGCTGAGCTTCTCCTGTGCTTGCCTACGGCTGCAGCTGCAGGGGAGCCTAAAGGACAGGAGCTTTTCTGGCTGCTGTCCCACCATAAGGAGAACCCTGGCAGATCAGCAGTGCAAGGACTTCATCTGTGGCAGGAGCAGGACTCAAAGCAAGGTTTGCTCTGTGCCCCACGCCTGCCCATACAACAATCCCACTGTTCTGGTGAAGAAGGCAGATGACGAAGAAGATGCCACTCAACACCATGGACTTCAAGACACCTCTAGAGGTGGTGCCAAGGCAAGCCCAGAGCCCAGCTCCCTGCAGGCAGCAGCTAAGCCAGCAGGGCTCAGCACTCAAATAGAGAAGAAGAGGTTCTGTCTCAACAGAAGAAGGTCCTTCCTCTCTTGGCAGCCAGGGAGCTCAGAGTGGCCATCCCTGTGTTGCTGCTGGCCTTTGCTGTGCAGCTCCTCTGAGCTCAGAGGCCTTGGAGCAGGGAAGCCCTGCAGGGACAATAACCCATGGCAGAGCAGGAACCCACGGAAGGCTGACTCACCTGTCCCTGAGAGGGGCCTGAGAGCCACAGTTGATCTCCTGGGGGCTCAGGGAGGAGCTGACACGTGAGGCCACCCTGGGCACCAGCACCTCGGAGGTGGAGCCTCCCTCCATGTGGCACAGCTCCGGGACATTGCAGGTGGTGGTGAGGTGGCCAGAGAGGGTGGAGGAGACCTGCTGGCTCTCTCCTGGCTGCAGCACACCTGGCAGTGGCAGGATATTGAAAGCCTGGACGGAAGACAGGAGAGATTGAGGTGTTGAGCATGGAAATGGAGGCAGAAGAGCATCTTGGAGCAAAGTGCAGCTGTAGCCAGGGGGCCTATTCCCCAAACACTGCCAGAATCACCCTCACCTCATCCTGCATCCATGCCACTGACCAGTGCAGGGACCATGGGGAAAATCTTCTCCCATACTCACGGGTCAATGCATTAATTAGTACATGACATGAAAGTGAACTGGGATGGCTCCTGGCAGTAGAAATTCTCTCTGATGCACAACTTGCCTTTAAAAAGTTTCAAAACTTCCTGCTTTTACAAAAGGAGGAGACTCAGAGTGAGAGCTCTTGGAGCTGAGGGAAGGAGTCCAGCCCAGCTCATCTGACTCCTGAGGCTCTTCCCCTCCCTCTGATTTAAATGCTTCTTTCTCAAGGTGCTACAGCAAAAGCTCCTGCAAAAATTTTCTGTGGAGCACCTGAGGAGTTGCAGGGGGAGCAGTGCCCTCCACAGGTGCCGCACAGCGTCCTTGGGCAGCCCCACAACGTGTCCTGCACAGCCTCTCCAACAAGCAGCTCCTCCAGCAGCACTTTGTGATGGGCCTGCAGGGATGGGAGGCCCCTCTGTGGCCAATGCTGAGGGCCCCCAGTGGCACTGGCAGCTCCAGCCCTGCTTGCCACACTGACAATGGGCAAGGGAGACAGATTCGCTCTTGCCTTCTCCGCTCCCAGGGGAGTGTGAGCCACGTCCAGGGAGCACCTGAATCCCTCCAAGCCTCGAGGGAGGTGAGGGTGCTCAGGAGTTGGTGCTGGCACCCAAAAAACAAGCCATTTTCTATGCTGGGAGGAAGAGACAGCCCCCTGCAAAGTCTCCCTTTGTCAGACAGCACCAGGGCCAGCAGTGCAATAGCAGCTCCGGGTGAAAGCAGAGCCCTGCAAACAGGGAGTCTGGCTGCCTTGAGAAGAGGCTCCATGGAGATCAGGATCATCCCAGCTTGCTCTGGGAGGGAAGCTGGAGGTGTTACCATTATGATGCAGAGAAAAGCCTCATCTTACATGGGGAAGGAAACAAGGCAAAAAATCCCACACTCAGCACAGGCCTGTAGGATCTGAGTCAGCTTCTCCCAGGAAAACTCTCCTATTTCTCCCTCCCACATAGCCCATGTCCAGCCACTGGCCCTGCTGCCCAGCCCACTGTCAGGGCACAGCACAGCAGGGCAGCAAAAAGGGAGCTCAGCATGAGCAGGACTTGGTGCTGGCAGGCTGGGGAGGCAAAGCAAGCAGTAGGTGTACAAGAAAATCTATCTCTGCTCCTGAAGAGTGGGTAAAATCCTGCACTTCTTTCAGGGCTCTGGCTGCCTCCACCTTTCCAGTCCTGAAGTGCCTCCATCGAGATGCCGGGGATTCCAGACTGGTTCTCCTCTCCTGCGGTGGCTGGGGTTTGAATTTAGGTGGGTGGAGCTCATCTCTGGAAAATAAATAACTATGAACAGGGACCTGCAGTGGGAGGGAGGGAGGAAGGGACACCTGCACGAGCAGCTCCTGGCCAGGATGCAGCCCCTGGCTGAGTGCTGGCACGTTGAACTGAGAAATGGTTTGATCCAGCCCTTCCCAATCCAGGCTGGGGCAGGTCTGTTCTAAAGGCAGCCCAGGGATGGCACTGAGGTGCTGCAGCAGCTGCAACTGCTTGCATTGAGCAACTACAGAGGACAGGCATTAACACCCAGCGGGGATGCAAAAAGCACAGTGGGAGAGGAAAAGACAGAGAAGGCAGCAAAAAGGTGACATTGGAGACACCGAGGGGCAGACCCAGCCAGTGCCCAGCCAGCACAGCCCACCCAGTGCCCAAGGCCAGAAACTCTGCTGCTCCACCAGGGATTTATCAGGAATGTTCCCCTGACACCGCTGGGGGGTTGGTTGACATTTTCGCACACTCCCAGGTGACTCAGGTCGCATTCCCCATCCATCCATCCTTCCATCCATACATACACAGGCTGTGGTGCTGGGATCCTGCCAAGCTCTGCCGGCCTTGGGCTTGGGGAGATTTCTGCCAGCCGTCCTGAGCTCCGTAATTGTGCTCTCTGTTCCAGGAAGCAAGCAAGAAAGATTTTAAAATCCCCAAAACAAACCACAACAGACAAACCTAAAAAACCTTCAACAGCTCAACCCTGCTCAGGTTATTTCTTTAGGGACAGCTACCACTCTCCAGCTGAAATGCTGGGCTTTTGGGGAAAAAGAAAATTTCATGTTGACCTCCAAATCAAAAAGGATTAAGGTAAGAGAACCTTTCAAACTAAAAATTATTGGCCCAAAGCTTTTATCTTTGCAAGAAATCTCTAGGTAAGACCAGCCTGACAGTTAAACAACTGGTTCTTCTGGTGGGGAGAAACCCTCCTCTTTAAGGGAAGCAGCCTGATAGTTAAAAGCAACTGTTTGGTCAAACTTCAGGCTCCCTGGCACAGCCTGCATTGCCTGTCCTTCCTGTTCACTGATTTACAGGCAGTGCCACGATGGCCCGGGTTCAGATATTTGGTGCCATCCAAGGAATTTGGCATTGCCATTTCCATATGTTTTAATCGAAGTTTCAGTCTTTGCAAACACTCTTCAAATGCCAGCTTTCATTTCTTTTACAGAAAGCTCAAGGTTCCTAGAAGACTTCTGACATCCTCTTTTGTGCTCAGAGAGATGACATTTTCAAACAGATGTTTCCAAAGTTAACAGCATTTGAAAGAATAATGAACTCAAATGCCCCTGGATTCCAGCTTAGCCCAACTCCATTCTGTGTCAGACACTGAGATTCCCACCTCTAAGGCAGGAGCTGTTTGTGCCCCCCATCCCTCCTGTCCTTCTCCCCAGCAGCCTGTGCCTGTTGTCCCTGGCAGAATCCCTGTCCCTGTGCACCCTGCCAGGAGCAGCTGCACACAGGCTCACATCTCCCCTTGCCCTCACCAGGGGGTTTCTCTCATCCCCGAACACGCCGATGAGAACGTCGGTGCGATGAGTGCCCAGGGCCTGCACTGCCACCACAACTGGGATCTCTGCTGTGCTCTGGGGCTGCACAATCCCACAGGGCTTGGGGCTGGAGTAGAGCACAGCAGAGTCCTCCTTGCGTTTCTGGAAGGGACACAATGAAATGCAGCTTCAGAGGGACCTCTCAAGAAACTTTAGGCTCCTTAACATCCACCACAACAGCAACTTACACACACCTTTAAAACTCCCCAGGACAAAGGTCAAAGGCACAAACAAGATGCAAGAATTGTAGGCTTAGCACTCCCAGAGGATCCTGCAAGGAGGCTGCCAGCACAGGCACTGGTGTCTGTGGGTGCAGCAGCTTTTCACAACCCTCTAAGATCTCCCACAGGAAAACACCCTGAGGACTAGAACATCAGCTGTTTCCTCAGGAGCTTAAACTGCCTCCTAAAGTTTACAGTTGGGTAGGATCCTGTTCTCAGCAGATCTTAAAGACTAAATAGAAACCAGCAAGGTCTTATCCAAACCCTTTTTTCCCCTAGTAATCTCCTCAGGAATATTTGACAGGAGGAGGTGGATGTGATGCCAAACCTGGGGAATAAGCCCGTAGCAGCCAGGAAGGTGGCTGGGATTCCTAATGAGGATCTTTGTCTCATAAGGCACCTTCAGGTGGCACTCATCACACAGCAGCACTGGGGAGGACACTTGGAGCTCAGGAACGAGACATCTGGGCAAAGAGATGACCCCAGGACAATCAGAGATACTGAGAGAATGGAGAATGCCTACCCCCAATGATTGTGAAATGGAGCAGAACACATTGGTCACTGTCAAATGCACATTGAAGAGCCCTACAGGGATAAATTGCCTTCTACCTCTTCCCACTCCAACATGTCTTGTCAAGGAGGGGCAAACCCTGAGAGGCAGCACCCAGAGGCTGCCAAGTGCCCCAGGCAGAGCACTTTGCCCCACAGCTGCCTCAGCCCCTCCTTTGCCCAAGAAGGCTTGCAAGGACTCCTGGAACAGTCCCAGTGACCCACGAGCTCTGGGGCAGCCTTCCCAACAAGGATCAGTGCTCCCTAAGGCTCAAGGAACACACAGCTCCCGTGTCTCAGTAAAAATGACTCCCTTCTCTGCCATGGTGCTGTTGCCCTGCCTGAGAACTCAGCTCTTTGCCCCAGCCCTGGAGGGCACGAGACAGCAGCTGCCCCACAAGAGGGGCTGATCAGCCCCTGCCAGGCCCTGCAGCTCCCTGGCTCCTTCACTGCACAGCTCCAGGCACTGCCTGGCCCCAGCTCCACCTGCTGTACACAATGGCAGCCCAGGCACTGCCTGGATGGCTCTGCCTGGAACAGGGAACAGCACCAGGGAGCTGCATCCCTCTGGGCATCACACTGACACCCACAGCAGCACAGCACCATGGAATTCTGCTGCAGCAACAACCACTTTTGCTCTCAACTCTGACAACATTAAAGCTCAAAATGGGAAGCACAGGGAAGGACAAAAACTGGAGCTGACCTGCCACATCAAGGGCTGGTTTCCCCTTGTCAGACCTTGCCCTCCCCACTCTTGCTGGGAGCCACTTCCCCCCTGCCATGTGCCCTCATGGACAGAGCCAGAGCCTGACTCTCAGCAGCTGCGTGGTGTGGCCCAAACCAGTGCACGGTGCTCACAGCCAGCACAACTCCACCCCTTGCAGCCAGAAGGAGAGGAGGCCCTCGGGAAATTTGTTCCACCTCAAGCACCAAAAACAAGGCCAATCAATGATATCTTTCCTGGTGCCTTTAGAAGAGGGCCCAGGACCGTGCTGGGCTGTGAGCAAACGTGCTTTTCACCACGGGCTGCTGCCCAAGCACTGCTGTTCTTGTGTCCAGCTGGCACAACATGAGGGCATTCAGCAGCACTTCTCCTTGGCAGCTGCAGCCAGCACAGCCTGGGCAAGGCAGTGCCTGGGGGAGGCCAGGCAAGGGCTGCTACCTGGCTGTGATGATCAGGGCTGCCACTCCCTTGCCAATACCCTCCAGGTCCACCAGCAATCTCCGGTAGAACTCCATCACCGTGTTGGAGCACAGGGTCACCTGGTGGAAGAGAAGAACAGTCAATTCTTCCTTACAAAAGCTCATTACCCACGGGTGATATCCTCCAGTTCCTGAGGGAGGATTTGCCCTTAATTCTTCTGCTGCTCCATGTGTAGAGCACAGTCTCGGAGTAACAAAATCCTTCTGGCAATACCAGATTTGTTAAACACACCTTGCTATCAGGGCACAGGTCAGCTACATTAAAACATTAGACTACAGCTCCATGCACCACTGCATTCAAATTAAGGGGCCAATTTCTCATCTGACTACAAAGACATCCATGCAGAGGAAATCTGACTTGACCACAATGAGTTCAGCTTTACAGCAGGAGGCTGAGGGCAAAGTGTGGCCCAGCAGGTGCTGGGCAGTTCATGGCTGCCCTGGGACACCGAGCCTGGGCTGGCTCTGAGAACTCCAGCCCCACACCAGGAGTGGGGACTGCCCCAGGGTGGGCATTGACCACAGGCAGAACCCTCAGAACTGCCCCAGGGTGGGCACTGACCACAGGCAGAACCCTCAGAGCCTCTTGCTCTACACCACAAGAGACAAGCCACCACTGGGACCAGGCTGGGAGAAAGGAGAAGGATCTCTGTCTTGAAGTTCCACAAGAAAGGGTTTATTCCAAGCAAAAGGATCAGAGCCAAAAGAGCCCTGCACACTCCTGTGCAAGGGCTTTTGTACAGACACAAAGCAGGGGGTGGATACAAACAGCAAACAAAAAGGGAATCCTCAGGGGAGCACTGAGGGGATTACATCAAGTGTCTGGAGCCACTTTGGGTAAGAGGGTGGGGAGGATGGCTCACATGGGCCAATGGGGCCTCCAGGAATAGGGGAATTCCAAAGGGGTGTTGCAGACAGGGATTGGCTCCAGGTTAAATTGGCAAAGAAGGTTGGGGAACAAAAGGGGCTGGGTTTGACAGCAGGGAAAGAGCTGGAACAAGGGGCAGGGAATGGCATGAGGGACAGCTTTGAGGGAGGGTAAAACCCAGGGGTAAACCAACTCAGGGAGAACACGGGGTACAATTCAACAAACCACTGAACAAGGAATCAATACAATAAATTTGAACCGCTACACATGGCTGCAGATTTTTTTGTCTCCACTGGAGCTTCCTGCAGTGAACACAAATCATTCTGCTCCCCAGGAGGGGGGAAATGAGACCAAGAAGAAAAGCACACTGCTTGATACAATGACATCTTTCTAACAGCCACCTTCTGCCCTCATCCTTGCTCTGCCCCAATGCAATCAAATCAATCGCTCTCAAAAACACAAGAATGGCTTCAGGCCTTGACCATAAGGTCTGTGAGCTCAGCATATGATTTTGGAAAGCAAACAGTGCTCCTTGAGGAACATCCCGAGTAAGCCAGCTAGCAGAGGCCTCCCAGCAGTGCAGACCTCTCAGTGCCAGGATGCTCCAAGCTGGCACCAGAGCTAAAGCCCTCCCACCCTGCAGTGCAGCTCCAGCCCTGGTGCTGCAGTGGCTGTGGCCGGGCCCTTGCCGTACCTCGATGTCCTGGTGTCCCTGGGGGAGGATGGTGCCTTGGCTGGGATTGATGGTGAACTCCCTGGGCTCCACACAGAAATGGATTCCCTTGCTCCAGGCCGGGTCGGTGTCCCTGCGGATCTGATCCACGCTGTCCACAGCCGGCTGCGTGCCATCGTCCGACATGCGGAGCTGGAACGTCAGGGGCACCGTGGAGCTGTTGGTGAGGCGGCAGCGCTGCGTGTAGGGAAAGCCTGGGCAAGGACACAAATATCCATTCAGGCACCCAGCAGGGCACGATCCTGGGGGCAAGATCCTGGCAGGATCAAAGTGGGATTGGAGCTGAGCTCTTTATTATCTGAACTACAGCTCACCCAGAAGCTGCGTGAGGAATTAATCGTCACTTAGTTCCCTTTGACACAGATTGACTGCAGCCTTGAAAATGCCCACTCCTAGCCCTGCTGAATGCTGCAAGCTTCTCTCTTTGTGATGGGGACGAGCTTCCTCACCTGCCCCAAACCAGCATCAGTTCTCTCTGAGTGATGTGTGTGCACCCAGACCCAGCATTTACTCTGAGAATTCAAGCTGTCCAATTCCCTGCTCAGCCTGCCAACACTCCCACCTTTTTCAAGACATATAAAGAGTGAGCTGTCTGTAAGAAGAAGCTACAGCAAAACAAAGTGAGGATGGAATCAGGAACTAGAACGTGAGGCAAAGCACCCTAATGCAGCTTCTGTCTGCAGGATCCTTAAGGCATCTCTTGCTTTGGGCCAATCTGCTGAGCACGTCACAGCTCAGAGCCCCCTCAACTGGGGCACAGCCAAGCCTTGCTTTGAGATTAGCAATTAGGAACCAGGTCCTAATTCACCCAACAAACAGGGACATCACAGCCATGCTGCTCACTGAGAGTGCTGCCTGCAAGGGTTTACCCCACTTTGGCTCTGAGATTTGCTTTCCATCCTGCAAAGCCACAGATACAGCCACTCATGGTGGGGATGTCCTGCAGAGCGCACAGAGCAGCCACAGCCTGCTCTGCACTGCACATCTGGCTGGGCTGGCCAGCTCTGTGGGGAGGAGACTTCTCCCCAGGCCTGCTCACCAAGAGCATCTGGGACACAGATGGGGAGAAAAAACAACTGCAGCTGCAGCCCAGAGCTTCTCTGTGCCCATCCAAGTGACCACTGCCAGCTCCAGCAGGGACTCCAGCAGGGAGGCAAGAGCGGCACAAAAAGGACAAACTCAGATGTCAAAACCTCCAATGAGACTGAGGCCAGCACATGCAGACAAGAATCAACAGGTATAAAGAAGCAAAGATACAACAGCTGCCTTCAGCCTAAGAGCCCTTAGGAATGAAATTGGATTCAGCAGGATCAATCTCCTGCTTCAGAACCATATTTCCATCTCCTGCCTTTCTTGTTTCATTCCTTCCAAAGGCAACTTGACAAGCGCCTCCGTGGTGATGCAGGCTGGGGAAGAAGCAGCTCAAAAAAGGCAATGAATTTCCTTCAGAAGTTCATGAACTTCATTGCTCTGGGTTTAGGCTTGGCCGTGAATGTTGCCCTTGGTCTGGGAAGGGGGATTGGGGTTCTGGGGGGTTTTGGCCCTGGGCTGGGCTTTTCCCTTGGGGGTTTTTGGGAGTTGTAGCATGATGCCGTGGGCAGCTGTGCAGTGGGAGCTGAGGCTGGGCAGGGAGCGGAGCTTCCCTTCCTCCCGCTCGGGGATCACAGCTCGGCCGCTGCAGCTGCGGGAGGTTTGTGCTCGGCCGGGGCTGCCCTGGCTGCAGCTCAGCGCTGGCACCGACCCTGCCTGCCTGCCCTGCTGCTGCTGCTGCTGGGCACTGCCCACATCCCCCTGCCCTCTGGGGCTCTGCAAAAGGAGCATTTCCTCCTTCCCTTCCCTTCCCTTCCCTTCCCTTCCCTTCCCTTCCCTTCCCTTCCCTTCCCTTCCCTTCCCTTCCCTTCCCTTCCCTTCCCTTCCCTTCCCTTCCCTTCCCTTCCCTTCCCTTCCCTTCCCTTCCCTTCCCTTCCCTTCCCTTCCCTTCCCTTCCCTTCCCTTCCCTTCCCTTCCCGCGCCGGCTGGGGGGGATCATTGCCCTGCCAGAGCCCACAGCTCCTCCTGCTGTCACCAGAACTCCACCAAAGGGGACAAACGGGACTTGGCATCTGGGAAATGTCTGTTCTTGCCTTCTTGTCTGTGCTGTCCTGAGATAGTCTAGCAAAGAACTGTTATTTCTTTTCCCACAGTTTTGCCTGGGACCCCTGTCACTTTAAAGGGATAAGCATTTGGAGGGAGGGGCTCATCTTTCCATTGCAGCAAGATTCCCACTTTCCTTGGCAGACATCTGTCTTTTAAAGCAGCACAGAGACACCAGAAAATACTGCCTTTCTATTCCTTGCTTCCATTGGATCTCACAATGGCAAAATGCCCCCTGAGGCAGCAGCAGCAGCAGCCCTGCAGTTCACAGCCTGAAGAGACTGCTGGGGCAGAGCAGGAGCGAGGGATGCTTTTGTGTTGGAAGGCACAGATCCCTGAGGCTGTGTCCCAGCCCAGGGAACACTCACCAAAGGAGATGTCCCCGAAGTCGAGCTCAGCGAGGTCGAAGTGTAAACTCGGTGCAGTGACGCTGCCCCTGCAGGCCGAGGACAGAGCAGGCAATGGCTCGGTTAAAGGCATTGCAAAGGTCCGGCTGTCATGGCTCGGGGGCACAAAACCTGGGCTCAGGACACCCTGGGTTTCCAACCAACACAGCCCCGTGTGCTCAGCACAGGGCCCTGGGCACAGGAGGCAGCTCAAGCCAAGGGGCAGCAGCCAACAGCCCCTGATGGGCTCTGGGCACAGGGAAGGCAGGAGAAGCCCCTGGGTTGCTGGGGATGCCATGAAGGACCCTGAACACACACTCAGACATGGCTCCGTGCCTCAGTTTCCCCATCTGCAATGGCATGGACATAAGGTGTCCCCACAAACTTCTGTAAGCAGCCCTTCCAGCCACAGCTTCCCTGCTTTGCTCCTTCTGAGCAGCAACTGCTGTTCCCATGGAGGAGCTTTCTCAAGAGAGTTTGACCCACACAATCATTACAGACACTTTTCTGAGACACGAATCCAGGGCATTCCCAAACATCCTCTGAAAAGAGCAGCAACAGTTCTACCCAGGGCACAGATGAATCCTAAAGGAAAGGACCAGCTGGTCAGCAGTGCACCAGCTGGCACAGCCAAGAGTAAGAGTTTCAACAACCAAACTTGGCTGTCCTGAATCAAGCACAGCACCTCACCTGTCCTTGAACTCAGCAGACACACTCCAAAAGCCACCAACATCCACTGAAATCAGCACTTGAAGCTGCACAACATTCACCAGTTGATTTCATGGTTGATGCCAATCAGTGCCCACTCTGCCTTTTGGTTCAAAATCAAGAACCAGTGAACTGTGTCCTCTATTGTATTCACAGGACTGACCCTGGCTCTGCTCTGCACATCTCAACAAGAGACATCTGCCCTTGCTCAAGGAGAAAGCTGCGGATGCAGAAACAGCCCATGGCCACTTTGGGGGAGGGACAGAGGAGAATCAATTATTTGATGGTGAAAGGTTCCCTCTTGATTTCCAAATGAAAAAAGCAGCACTTTTTCTCCCAAAACAAAGGCAGCGTCATTGTTTCTCCACTATGGGCACACCTGCTCACCACTTTTCTCTTGCTAAGGAATCGCTTCCTTGTTCTTCTTTACCCATCTCCCTTATCTCATTGGCAATCTTGGCCAAGCAGGTAGCAATCCAAGCACAGGCAGCACAAGAGACAGAACAGACAGGATCACAAACAGCCACTGAGCCACTGCTGAGGAGATCCAGCCCTCACAAGATCCTGGGGGCAAAATGACCTCAGCTCCCCATACTCTGCATCCAGCTGTCTGCAATGAGGCTCAAGGCTCCCACTGCCAGCAATCCCATCAGAGAATGCTTTGTGAAAAGCACAGAGAGGGTTCAGAGCTATTTGCATGCACAGCTTGACACTGATTGCCTCAGGAATTTCTCTTTTCCTGCTGCCTATAAACCTCATCTCAAGAGATGCAAAGGTTAGGGCACTCCCTGTCCCAGGAGATTACAGCCTAGGAATCAGACAGGGAGAAGGAACGTTTCCCTGAAGACCAAGGAATAGTTCCTGTTGAATTGGCAGTGTGCTTCTTTGGTTTATTTTACCTTGGAAACATCGTGATTTAGCCTAAAAAAGGCGACTTTTCTAAGCATTTCAATGAAAGCTACTCAAAGAAAAGGAGCAATCAAAATTCTGAAAGAGTGCAAATACAGATTAGAGCAATACAGTGACATGGAAACCCAAAAGGACGATGCCATTTACAGTCTGAAGGGTCCAATCCCAGCTAAATGAAGCACCATGAGCAGGAGCACATCAAGGAAGCAGAACCGGAGGTTTCTGTGTGTTTACCAGCACTGCAGTCTGGGACTCTGGGCTGTCATTCAGGCTTGTAACTGTTTGCTTGGCCCAGCAGAGAAACTCTGTGCAATGTGTTGGAAATATTGATGCAAATGCGTTGCTGCACTTTGGATTTAACAGGAGCAATCAGGATTTAGTCACCAGGTAAACAGCTCTTGCCTGACAAACACAAGACTCTGTGCTTTGATGCTCAGGGACAGCTCAGGGGAAATGTGCTTCTGCCCAGCAGCTGCTGGGCTTTGTGCCCTTCTACAGCCCCAGTGAGGAAACAAAAGTTCCTGGCCTTGGTGCTTTGTTGCTGGTCAATCTGTCACTTCAGATGTGTTCTGGGGACTTTGCTGATGAATGCATCACACACAAAAACAAAGAGAACATCTGGCAAGCTGAACTTTGTTCATGTCAGCAGTGGCAGCTGATGAACTCACTTCAGGTTCTGCTTATTCAGGACCTCTTGCTGTAATTATGGGCTGACCTGTTCCCATTGCCACTGGTGAGAACATCACTGCTGGCTGATGGAGAAGCCTTGGGCCAGCAATGTTCATGTGCTGGACGTGAAACTTTGGAGGGAGGGGAGGAAGGACAAGGCCCCAGCAGCCCCAGAGCCAGATCAGTGCTCGTGCTCCTGCATCTGCCCCGGGGCTGATGCCAGCACTGCTGCAGCTCTGCTGGGGCTGGGGGGATCAGGGCCTGCTGGGGGCAAGGCACAGCATTCTGTTCTTAGGCTTTGGCCAGAAATTTCACCGCAATAGAGAAGCTGCCAGTTAGGGGAATCCCTGGCCAGGCTTCAGCACTACCTTCCATTCCATTCCCTTCCCACTCCTGCCCCATGTTACATGCTCCTGCCTTCAGGTGGCAAGATGGGAATAACATTCCACAGATGACTTCAGGCCTTGCCTGAGAAAGAAGGTGTCTTCTTCTTTTCAAATTATCAGGAGAAGAGGATCCAGCCAAGTTCAGAACTCAGCTGTCAGGACTGAAAAACTGAGTGCAAATCAGCCCCCGCATCTCCTCCATCCCTGGGCTGTACCCACCAGACTCCTCTGTTCCTGCTGGAGCAGTCATCTCTCACACACACCTGGCTCCCCAAGACCCAAAGACACAAGGTCCACAGCTAAACTTAACTCCTCTGAATTTCAGCCAACACCACTAAACTGTTCCCTGAGCCCACAGCTAGAAGAGCTGTCAAGGAGACATCCCTGACACTGACATAACCAAAGGAAAATTACTCCTAAGGGATAGGCCTGGAAAGCTAAATGTTGGGCTTTTCTCTGTTAATTGTGAGCTGCTCCTTAAGACACTTCTCATCCTGTTAGATCCATCCTCTCTCAATGAATCACTACTGCACCTGACAGGCAGAAAAGATAAGGTACGGAGGGGGTTTTAAAAGGTTGTTTTCTTCTGCTTTTATAACTAGGTCCATTGACATGTTTGTTTCCTTGTATGGCATCTAAAGACAGGTCCATGTCTCCCAATGGCACCTTGCAATCCCCAGACACTGCTCTTGCTTTGAGCAGTGTGTTTGCTCAGATGATTTCCAGAGGTCCCCTCCAGGACCACTGCAAAGCCACATGCCTGTGGCCTCCCAGAGAATGGCTCTGCTTGGCTGACAGTGCTGAGGAAGCATTTCAGAAGCTGCTTGTGCTCAGCAGGGTGCAAGCCAGCTCCTAACATGTTCCAGCAGCCTCCAGGAAATCTGGGACACAGAAAGCTCCAAGGCCAATGAAAGCAAGAGCAGATGCCTTCCATCCTGCTCACTCCCAGCCAGGCTGCCGGGCAGCAGATCCGATGCTTGGTTCCTCCTGTAGCTCTTTCCCAACTCCACTCTCACCCAAAGGTGTTTGCACAGGGACAGATGAGCTGCCTCACCTCTGGGTGCTCAGCTGGTACCGAGCTGCCCGGGCACCGACATTGCGCACCAGCAGAGTCTGCTGGGTGCCGACCTTGCCTGGACACTTGGAGAAGTCCAGCTGGGCAGGGAAGTCCAGCACAGCTCGGGCACCAATGGCCCGAATTGGCACAACGATTCTTTCCCTGGCAGTGAGGCACACCAGCTCGTGGCAATAATCCTGCAGGAAAAGAAACTGGCTCAGCACAGCACATTTGGTGCCATCCCCATGGCAGAAGAAAAACCATTTCCTATACCCCTTCAAGGGCATCAATTTACCTATTGCACCCTCAAATGAACACTAAGTTCTACTACTATGTCACATTTTAAAGGCACCAGTGCACTTTGCAAAATCTGTCTCAGTGGCATTCAGCTCTTGTGTCACTTGGGTCATACAGATAACAGCCCTAGGCCACCATCATTTTTACTCTAAACTTTAATGATGTTAAAGAATTCCTAAGCCTCTTCTAAGCAACATGGAGCTGGGGAACTCAGGACATTCCTCTTTAGGCTTCTATATTCCCACTGTCTGACAATAGGACAAAGTGTTCAACTGACTCTAAGCAGCAAAAGGAAGAGGAGAAAACAGCTGCACCCAAAGACATCCTGCACCTTTGGCCTGGTGCAGAAACATCAGTTGGCTCACAACTCCCCTCTAACTTTGCCTGTCCAACCAAGTCAGGAGAAGAACAGTGCTAAGAGGTAGCAGGATGCTGTTGGAAAGGGCCTCTCTTTGTTTCCCTGCAAGGCTTCCTCCCTTCCATGCCATGCTCTCAACCCTTCTGTATGAACAAGCCTCCAGATCAGAACATGAACCCTCCAGATCCCAGCACTGAGATCAGACTTGCCAGGGCCTCAGCACTGCTGTGCAAACCTCCCCACAAAAGCACCTTTGGCACGGAATGGGTGCCAGCTGACAGAGCAAGCACAGGGACAGGCATGAAGACAGATCCCCAGCAGTGTCACTGCCACGGGCTCTGGGCTCACAGCTCTGCCTGCAGCTTGTACCTGCCCTGCACCAGCTCCTTCAGGCAGGTGTCCAAGTGCCCTGCAGCTCAGCAACCTCCTGCTGACCAATGGCACCCAGAGCCCAGTGTGCCTGTGCCAGGCCGGGCTCATGGGCACAGCACATCCTCTGCCCTGGCCCTGCAGCTGTGCCATGCTCACTTGTGCTCTGGGACAGCACAGCTGCAAGGCTGCACAACACAGGGGGTGAAAAAGCACCGGCTTTGCTCCAGCCCAGGGGCAGGCAGGGAAGCTGTTGGCAGTCCAGGAAGGAGGAAAGCTCTCTGACCTCTTTGTTCCTCTAGTGTTTTCCATCAGAATGAAACACCTTCCACTGGACCTAGAGATGGCCCAACATCTATCAACAGCCCTCTGTCATTTTCATCCTGTTTCCTGTGCATCTTCCCTTGTCAATGCTCAGCAATGTGCAGGGAGGGGAAGCAGAGCCTGTCAGGCCTGGCTGCAGTGCCTGCCAGCAGTGCCAAGGTGTGACTGGCTGCAGGCTGCCTGCCCATGCCCGGAGCCCAGCTCACAGCATGCAATGGGCTGGAGCCAGAGTGCAGGGCAAACAGTGGCTGTGGAGATCCTTGTGTGCTTTGGCCCCTCCAGCCTCACCTTGTTCTTGCTGGGGGTGAAGCGGATGCGCACAGGGGCAGAGGCGCCCGGCGGCACGGCATGGTACGCATCGCTGGAGCTCACCAGCTGGAAGTAAGGTGAGCTCTCCATGGAGACCTTCACCACGTGAACAATCTGCAGCAAAGACATGAAATTATGATTTTGCCACTTGTGGAAACAGGATGAGAGGAGACCTGTCAATGTCCTGCTAACATCCCTCCCTTGCCCCTTTTCCAAAGCACTTTCAGCTGTGCAGGCAAAGGCACATCATTCACAAGGCTGAACTTGAATCCCTTCTCTCTGGCTCCAGCATTTTGGCCAGGGGCAGTAGGGCAGCGCCTGCTGGGAAGGAAGGGCCGAGCAGGTCAGCACCAGCAGGATGGAGACAGAGCACCTGAACCGAGTCACCTGCCTCTTCAACAAGGCCAAAAAACCTGCTGGCTTCTGCCTGCACACAGCCATGAAGTTGTCATGTCCCAGAGGGGGAATGTGCTACCTAAAAGCAAACCAGCACATTGCTGTGGGGGAAGGAAGAAATTCCCTTCTAGCAGATCAGGTTTGGGTAGGGACCTTCTGGGGATACAGTCAGGCAGACAGAGCAGCAAAACAGGAGACCAAACACTGTGGTCTTACTGGGAATAAGAGCAAACCTGAAAAGCAAAAGAAGGAATGAACACAGCAAGACAATCCCTAAAACAAGGAAATGGCAAAGAGAATTTAAATGGGCAGTAAAGCAGCAAGGAAGACTCCTAAGACCATGACAGCAACCAGCTTGCCAAAAGTAACAGAAACACAGACAGGCGGTGTCTATTGACCATGGGGCTTCAGAGGCATTTTCTGCCTGGAGAAACACGACCAGCACTGACTGACAGTGTGGTTCCAGTATGCAAAGCCAATCTTGGCTCTCCAGGGCTTCCTGCTGCCTGTGCAGGCAAGCTGGGCTGCTGGGCATTCCTGCCTGCAGCCAGCAGGCCAGGTTCTGCCCTCTGGGGTACACATGCACAGCACACATGCATTTTCTAGCACACTGATAGCATCAACCCCTGAGCACCAAAATGCTCTCCAAAAGTCTAAACCACATGATTTGGACTCCCTCCTGTCTCCTCCCACCAGCCCACTCTTGGCACAAGCCTCACTTGAGAAAATGTTTCCCTGACTGAAATTCAAATGGTCTCAAGTTTTCCTCTTTACAGTGGAACACAACTGACATTTTTCAACTTTTTCCCTCTCAGCTCTCTTGGGAAACTGCAAAACAATCCAAATTTCTTCAGGTGAAGGTGGAAACCTTCAGGAGCACATGGCTTTGGATGTGCTGTCCTTCTGCAAAGGGAAAGCAGAGCACCGTGTTGCTTTTGCAAAAGCTGAGCAGAGCTGGATGAAGCTGAGCAGGAGCCTCAAGTGGCACCTAAAGGCCTCTCACTGCTTCTGCTCCATCACTCTGATTGCAGGGCTCCTGCAGAACACGGTTCCTGCAGGGCCAATGCCATTAATAAGAAGTGATTCCAGCATAAAGTGCAGAAGGCTCAGCCCCTGAGCTTTGCCTGTGAGCTGCACAAAGGGAGCCAAACTGGCTGAGAGAGGCAGAGATTCCTACCAGGAGCCAAGATTAACCAAGGACACACAGGGTGTGCTATAGAACCAAGGAACAGACTGAGAGCAGGTAAGAACTGTACAGCCCTCAACATTCCTGTCAATCCAGAGCTTTCAAGAGAAGGAAACTCCTTTGGGATAGACACCATCAACACCTTGCCAAAACCAGGGGACAATTCCCAGCACAGGAAGATTTCCACCATCTTGCAGAAGAAGGTGCTGAGACATTTTCTTCTGCATGTGCTGCAGCAGATAACTTGCTTTGCTGTACACTGAGGGAATGACAGCACTCTCCTCTTCCAGCACAGCGTTAAAGCTCTGGGTGCCAGCACTTACCTTGTCCTTATTCATGAGAGACAGCACCATTTCCGAGACCTCCCGAGCGACGAAGTTCTGAAATACCAGCTCTGGTGGGGAAACTCCAAACCAGCTCTGTTTCGGGGCAGCTGACGGCAGCTGGAGAGGAGAGAAAGCAGGGAGAGCTTCAGCTGCTGGGAGGAAGGTTCATGCAGGAGAATCTTCCACTGATCCCCAGTGAAGTACAGACTCTGGGGGAGCACGTCTGCCCAGCCCACACTGGGCAAACAGTGGCTCCCCCACCTCTGCTCTGAGCTGATCCACAGCTGCTGGGCCACACAGAGCAGGCTCAAGCCAAGCTGCTCTTTTGGCATGGATTTCTCCAGGTTTCTTTCTCCAGAATGCCAGGCAGCACTTTCCTAAAACACAGCCCTGTGCCCATGTGGTCACAGAGCTCTGGGGCAGTGACTGAGCACTCATGGAGTAAGTAAAACCCATGAATTTACAGGAGACTCCATGGGAAAGGATGTGGGATGTCTTTTACTCTGACACAGGGAAACCGAGGCCCACACAACTGCAAATATCTTTTTTGCTCTAGAACTTAGACATCAGTAAGAAGAGAGCAGGACCAGAGGAGGTGTGAGAGATGAGGTGACATTTGGCTGAAGCCAAAAGGTTATGAAGCAAAAGAATGGAATTTGTTGGTTCTCTGTGTTGTTTGTGGTTTGGATTTGTTCAGGCTGGTTTGTTGAGTGTCACAGTGAGAGGGACAGGGTTGAAGACCTGACCAAAAGGAAGGAGGATGAGAAGGGAGGGCACAGAAAAGTTGGTGCTCAGTAGAGAATGGAAGCTCCTGAGTACCCATCCAACAGCAAAGGGCACAGGGACCGCCCCAGCCGGGTACAAAGGGGATACAAAGATTGCCATTTTCTCAGAGGGTGTGTGAGTGTGCTTGGCTCTCAGGGAGGGACACATCCCCAGCTCAGCTGAATCCTTACTAAGAAACACTTTTCTTTTGCTTTGATGATTTTGTTCCTTTTCATTGTACTTAAAAGTTAGTGTGTTCCAAAGAGAGGAAAAGGCAAAAATAAAAAGACAAATGAGCTGAAAATAAAAAGACAAGTGAGGTGAATGCTGAATGAGGATAAGTTTCAGTTATTTTCTCAGCAACTTGGGTAAAAGTAGACTTGGTATCTCCTTTTTCAATGGCCTTTAAATGGGTGCTTTCTTGTCATTACTGCGATCTTATTTCATGCCATTGGAGAGGCACTTCTGGAATGACACAACAACAGCAAATGCTTCTGCAGCAGAGACATTGCTTGGAGAAAACTCTGCCCTGCTTTGTCTGCCTTCTCCAGCCACACTGCTGTCACTGCAGAGACGCAAGCAGGTCTCCTCTGTGACTTCACAGCAGACACATTCTGCTGAAGGGAGTGGCTGCAGCACACTGTCCCTTAGCTCTGCCCTTCCCTGAGGTGTTCCCAAGGCTCCTCTCCAGGACAATCCTTTACCTGGATTGTGTTCCATGTCTCTTGCTGCCAATTTCCTGCTCAACAGCCCACCTCAGTCACCTACCCCTTTGGACTGTGCTTTATACCGAGCTAGTCCTGCCAGAAAAGCACCTTTAAACACACCTCTGAGTAGGCACTGATCCAGATAAAGCACATCCATTCCCCTCTGCCCAGGGCCAGTCTCCTGTAATCTGGCAGCCTGCAAAATCCAGCACCCCCTCAGGGTCCAACTCATTGTTCCAGCCCAAAGCAGTAATGCAATTTGTTTTGTTCAATCTGAAGGAATTCCTGCAGACCCTTGGCCTTCAGAGGCCAACGCTGCCACTCTGGAGGGAATCCTGTGGCCCCGAGCATTTGATGTTGACCACACCAAAGCAAGAGGTGGCTCCTTCAGCAGGAGAATGGCAAAGGGCAATTTTGGGCCTCTGTGTCCCCAGCCTTCCTCCCATTGTTTTAGCAATGGCAGCTGCACTCCAGCACACCCCAGCAGCTTCAGCAGAGGGTATTTGTGTTGGCTTAGTGCACATCAGGACTCCCAGTCCACCACTACCAGCACCTTGCAATGACAGCAGGACCTGGACACTGAGGTATTTTGCTGGAGGCAAGCCTGTCACAAACACATACCCTCTTCAAACTTCATGTGAAACAAAAAGGAAAAGAGCAGGAAAAGGCTACCTTTGGGCGAGTCTCACTCCTGTCTAGAAATGGGCCAATTCTGGGCAGAATACTCCCCCCAGTGCTGGCCTCCTTCTTCCTGCTGAGAAACTTCTCCCTCTGGAACTTAGAGGGAAGCAGCTGAAAGGCAAAAGTAAACCAGCTGCAGCCTCAGAGTTGTGCTTGTTCAGAAAGGCTTTTCTTGAACAAGTGGCACTGGTGAATAACTTGTGATCACAGCCACTAGGACAGTCCTGGAAGTCCTGGGAGTTTCCTGCTGAAATACTTAGCATCAGTGAATTAATAATAGAGAGTGGAACACACACACTCCAGCCATATGGCTCTGTCCCATTGGCTTCTCCATGATTGGATGGGACATGGTTGGGGATTTCTGCTCTTTGGGCATTTGTTTCCTCTCACGTTTCATTGGATTGAGGCAGTGACCTTTCCAGAGAATGGGGAGGAGCTCTCAGAACTGCCTGAACTCCATCCCTGCACAACGCTCAGAACTCACAGCAAGGAGATATCGCTGCTGGATGAGTCCAAGAGATACAAGAAAGGAACACTGTACCAAGAGTGAGGTGCACAGCAATGTGTCCAGGTTTTAGTTCTCCCTGTTAATTGTTTTCTCTGTCTGGGCTGACAGAGCCCTCCACAGAAGAAATCAGAGGCATCTCCTTGACAGAGCCTCAGCAGTGGGGCATCTTCAGCCAAGTGAGCTGCAGACAGCAAGGGACCTTTGTGGCCCTGGCTCCAGCGCTGCCTGCAGGGCTGCATCTGTGCCCACACAGGAGCTGGGAGAGAACAGCTGCTTTGGGAGCTCTTCCAGCTGGGACCAGCCATGGCTCTCAAGGCTTTGGGCAGAGTTTGAGCTTCCCCCGCCCACATGCCCAGGTGCCCAAGGGCAGGATGGTCAGAGCAGCACAGGTGAGTGCCCAGCCTGATAGAAGGAATTCCTGTGGCAAAGGGAAAGGGACAGAACACATGCTCAGGGCTTCAGCTGTACATTGGTTTCACTCGGCTCTGCTGGCACAGCCAGGCAAGACACAGCTGAAGCATCCCACAGTGTTCCCTATTGCACCAGGACAGCCCCAGCAACAGCAGCACGGCACAAAGGGCTGGGGAGGGGCTCTGCAGCTTCACAGCACTGCTGGACAGCAGGGGCAGGGAGAGCAGGGACACCAGGGCAGTGCCAGCCCTAACACAGCCCCGTGGGTACTCACAGCATCAGGCTTCAGCCCTTCCCTGGACAAAAGACGAGGTGTTGGTGTCTTCTTTGGCAATCCAGACGCCATTTCCGAGGGACGGTGTCGCAGGTGAGCGACAATGCCTCAGTAAAACTGGAAGGAGCAACATTGGAACTCTGAAAATCCACAACCCAATTCATGGCAGATTCAAGGCATATTCTGGTGCTAAAAATGTTGCATTACTTGAAAATAGCTAAGTGCTTGTTTGGTGTAAGTAGCTAGTATAGTTAGGCCTCTAGTTGGACTTCATTTGAACTATAGGGCTACCTTGTGCAATTCAAAGTTAGATCATACTGAAACCTGGAGCTAAAAATCTGAACATTAGTAACAGTATGAACAGACAAAGCTGTAGCTTAAATATTACTCAAAACTAGCTAGAGTGGGCCTCCTCTTCTTTAGGCTAGAGCACCCTTGCTCTCTCAGCTGCTCCTCACAGCTGAGAGACTAGTGAGAGACTGGAATGTTATGGCTAATGGCTTAAATATCGTTCTAAAGGACTTTCTGCCCATTGTGACAAAACTATATAAAGAAGCTGCAACCACCCAAGCCCACCCTTCCCTGAAAATGCCTCCTGACTGGAACTTGGCACTGTGAGTTAAGCTGCCTAAGGGAACTTGAGACAAGATCAAGGTGACACTATTGTCCCATTAGCTCAGGTCTGGGGAGAAGTAAACAAGGCTGAGAAGAAAAACCTATCCACAACAAAGCCAAACCCAGCAGCTCTCCTGAAAATCAGCTCTGTCTGGGTTCAGGCTGGGGAAGTCATAGCCACAGACTCTTCTGCTGAGGCCAGGTTTGCACACAAACCTCCCAGGAAAGACCTCCACAGTGCCTCCAGACCCATTCCTGAGGCCTCGCACCAGACGACTGCAGGGCATGCAAAGTAACACAACAAATCTGAAAATCCAGAACCCAACTCACGGCAGACTCAAAGAATATACGGGTGCTAAAGATTTTATATTGTTTGAAAGTAGCAAGAGACAGAGTCCAACTTGCCCCACTCCTGGGAGGTACCTGGGCAAGGTATCACCTTGCCCAAATCTGCATTAATCCATTGGAATCTTACATTTTGCCAGACCTCACCACAGAAAGGACCAGAAGACGATTTAATGGTAGGCCAATGGGATCCATGGAATGGTGATGTTTTCTACTAAATCTCTCTCTGTCACTCTCTTTCTCCTCCCCCCCTTCCCAACCTCCATCCCCCTCCCACTTTTTCTTTTCTTTCTCTCTCTTTCTCCCTCACATTTACTGTTCCATCAAATCCAGACCATTGACTGTTCCATCAAATCCAGACCATTGACTTTGGCATATGGTCTCGTTTGCACCTCAATATAGAGGCATCTCCCTAAAAATTTTAAAACCCAGATGATAAAAACCCACTGCAACTTGAACAGAACTCGCTCACCTTTAAGCAGCTTAAGCAGTTACTAGAGGAAAAAAATGTATAGACTACTATCTTTAGAAAATGTTGCATTTCTTCAGTAAAAAAGCACAATCAGTAGTCCATTTATTGTTCATCCACTCAGGTGTACATGTCACTGAACTACTGCGCCAGAAGACTGGCATGATCACATCCTCTATTTCCCTTTGGCATTCTCTTTCAGAGCACAGATGAAACAAAACCAAAAAGTTCAACTTTAGTCGGTCTTTACCTTCAAATGAAATTCAGGACTCCCTAGCAGACACCAGTGTTCTGCACGCCGCGGAGCTTTTCGCAGAGGCCAATGCTCTGCACCTTCAGCAATTCTCTACGCCGACAATTGCCCTGGCCAATGGCCCGGGGCAGCCGCCTGCAGGAGCCCAGGCTGCGCACACCCAGCCAGGGCCGCGCTCTCAGGCAACTGAGGCCGCGCCGCTGTCACAGACGCTGAGGGCCCGGGCGCGGTTACCGGGCAACCGCGGCAACGAGGGCGGGGCCGGGCGGGGCCGGGCCGGGCCGCAGGGATTTGCAAAGGACATTGGCACTGCAGCGACTGACTGCAGTTTGGGGCTTCCCAAGAGTCTTTCTGGAACTAATGAAAAGTTAAAATGTGGTGACAAAGGCACCTATGCCAGGTCTGTACATTGCTCTCTGCAGCACTAGTATCCGACCCTGGCTGGAACAGCAGGAGGGGCTGAGGCAGCAGGGAAGGGGGCTCAGCCTGGAGAAAAGGAGGCTCAGGGGGGACCTTCTGGCTCTGCACAACTCCCTGACAGGACGGGACGAGAGGCTGCTGCAAGTTCAGGCAGCGCCGCAGCCGCGTGGCTCCCCCTCTCCTCCCCCGCTCCGCCTCTTCCTCCCTCCCTCCTCCTCCTCCTCCTCCGCTCCCGCAGCCTCGCAGCCCCCGGGAGGGGCGGGGATGGAGCCGGGACAGGTCGGAAGGCAGAGAGGCCTGGAGGGATGCCAGGACTGGGAGTGACTGGGCTGTACTGGGATCATCCTGGGAGCAGCTCCTGGGTGACTGAGTTCTACTGGGATCATCCTGGGATCACACTGGCAGTGAGGAGGAGCAGCGCGATGGCTCCAGCGCTGGGGCTGAGGGCGCTCCTGGGGGGCCAGGGGAGAGTGGCACCGGGACCCTGAACCGCCACTGCCAGCACTGGGAACCCCTGAATCCCCCTGTTCTGGACATCAGGACCCTCTGCTCCCCTTTTCCAGGGCATCCCATGGCTCCCAGCCTCCAGACTTGGCGTAGGCTTGACTCTGGGACAACCTGGAACGCCTTGGTCTCCCATTCCTGCCTTTCCCAGCCCCACCTTTCTGCAAAACCAGAGACCCCCTGAACTCCCCCTTTCCGAACATCCCGGGTGTCCCCACTCTGGTCCCCCCTTTTTGGGAAACCCTGGACTCCCCTTTCCTGGGCTCAAGGACCCCCTGGAACTCCCTTCTGCCTCTCCACGTCCCTGCCCCCCCCCATTTTCATGACCCTGAGACCCCCTGGCACCTCCATTCCTGAGAACCCAGACCCCCCTTCATCTCTTCATCGAGCACCAAACGCAACCTTTTCCCAGCCCCACACCTCTCCCAGCCCCCAGCCCCACCCCTTTCTCTGGCCTGGGGCCAGAAGTGCAACTGACTGAAAACAAATGTGACAGAAAGAAATAATTTTGCTCCTTTTATTTATTATTGAAATACAATTTCCTCCCTTTCTCACAAATCTCTTCCCAGTGTCATTCAGCAGGGCTGTCAGAAAATCCTTAATTCTGGGTGGGTGTTCCAAGCTGCAGCCACAAGGAAAGAGGGAATGGGGATTTTCCTGCTCCTGGGGAGTTTGACATCCTCAGCTGAGGAGAGGAGGAGGCACCAGAAGGAAAGGGCAGCTGGGCTTCATCTTTCCACAGGGAAGTGGGGGGGGAAATCTCTCATCCTGTCTGCCGCTTCTCCCACAGGGATATGAGGGGCTGATCCCAGAGCCCCAAGGGTCAAAGTCAGGGCTGCCCTCAGGGAATGCTCACCTGGTATGGAGGGGCAGTGTGCGAACACCTGGATCTTGGAGCACCCAGCTTCCCCAGGTGCCTGAGGAGGGCTGGGATGATGCCAGGGACATCCTGCAGTGACATCCCCTCTGTCCCGCTCTGGGTGAGCTCAGTCCCAAACCTGACCCTGACCCTGATCCTGGTCTCATGTTTAGACACACTCACAGTTCTGTATTTAATCACATCCCAATTCCAAACTTGTCTAGCCCCAGACCTAAACCCAACCCCAGCCCAAAACCAATCCCATGTCTAGCCTTAACCCCAATCCCAGCTCTAATCCAAATCTCAGCCCCAACTCCAACCCCAGCCCCAATTTCAGCCCCTTCCTAAATCCTCAGCCCCAAACCAAACCCAGGTTCGGCCATTCTGGGGGTTTGCGTGTGTCTTTGTCCCTCTGACCCCGATGATGTTTGGGCGGGGTCACAGCAGGGCTGAGAGGGACAGAGACTGCCCCGACCTCCGCAGGTGTGAGAAGGTCAGAGAGCCCCCCCAGCCCCGACCACCTTCATCCGTGAGCAGCACCCCTGCCGTGTCCTTTCTCCGGTGACAGCACAGACATTCCTTTGTGCCCGGGTCTGTGCCAGCCCCGCACACGGCACTGCTCTGCGGCAATGGGGACACGGGAAACGGTGCCTGCCGTGTGTCCCCTTTGTGTTGCTGTGTGTCCCCCCATGTCCAGCTGTGTTCCCCCGGCCAAGGAGCTGCTCCGGCCCAGGATAGCCGGGCCCAGCCGCCGGGCCTCGCCAGCAGCGGGCAGGAGCCGGTCCGGGCTGAGGGATACGGCGGGGCTGCCCGGCTGGAAAGCAGCTCTGGCTCCCGCCAGGGAACTGTGGGCAAGGGGCTGCCGGCTATGCGGGAGGAAAGCCCCTGGGCCGGCCCCTAACGCTGCCCCGCAGAAAGGAAGGGGAGGAGGGAGCTGACAAATGAGCTCGGAAATGTGGCAGTGCAGAGATGAAGGGACAAGTGCCCTTGGGGGCCGCGGGTCGGGGCCAGCCGTCGGGCACGGCTCCGAGCGGCTCCTGAGCCGGCATGAGGGCTGCCTGTAAGGATTGCAGGCGGCAGCCGAGAGCAGCAACGCTGGCAGTGCCAGCCGGGCCCCGTGGCCATCTGCCCGTGCCTTCGCAGCCCGTGAGGGCCGCGGGCTCTGCAGCGCGGCTCCTGCTCCCACAGCCGGCCGGGAGCCTCAGGGCTGCCCCGCAGGCGCCGCGGGAGCAGCAGCGGCCTCAGGGCCTGGCGCGGGGCTCGATCTGCTCAGCCCGGGGGCAGAGCCACAGCAGGGGAGAAGGAGCTGAAGGAGCAGCAGGGAGCCTGGGGAGAGACAGGCTGTGAGACAAGGTTCTGCCTGTAATTTTAACAGTTTTTATTAACCTAATAACTATATACAACTAACTTAGTAACTATATACAAGTAAAAATTCAAGTTCCTGATGACAGTTGTCTCAGTGTTTCTCGCTTCAGACAAGATGTCCCAGGTCGAGCACTGGGCGCTGAGTCCTTTCCAGCTGGCCGGGGGCTGTTGATGTCTGGCGGGGCTGGAGAGGCTGCTCGAGCCCTGGGGCCCATGACACCTGTCGAGGAGCTGTGCCTGCCCCGTGCTGTCCTGAGGCGGCAGGGCCTGGGCGGTGAAGGACAAGGGTGAGCCGCCACAGGTGCTGGCCCCAGCGCACCAGGACTCAAGGTCTTGTCCCACACTGGGCATGGCCATTCTCCCACATTACTCCAGCTCCAAGCTCAGTTGCCCCTTGTGCCAGTCCTCCTGCTCCATTCTGCCCCTTCCTTCTTACCCCAGACACAAAATACCCAATGCCACATTACCTGGCTCTGTACACAGAGCCTTACTCATCCCCCAGCCAGCACCCTGCAGATAATCAGCCCCCTGTCGTCACTGACCCCCTCGCCCTGACAGGGCCATATCTGACCCATCCTGTGTCCTGATCGCCGTGCGATGCTGGTCATTATGGCCCCTCAAGATGTGTCCATCACCGTGCAGCAGGGTCACACTGGGCTGAGGAGGAGAGGGCAGCTGGCTGCAATGCAGGACCCAATCCAGCACCCCCAATAATCCTCCCAACCCAGGTCTCCCTGGGGACTGAAGGCACAGATTTCCCCTGGATAGTCAGCAATGCTTAAAGCCTCAGTCACCATTCTGTGTCTCTACCTTCATCACACCTACCTTGTTGTGGTGTACCAGGAGATGCTGCAGCTGTGCACTTGTATGTGGGGAAGCCTTGATGTTCTGCATCGTGAAACTGCTGCTTTGATGGTCCCCAGAGATCTGAGGCATACGGGGGACGCTGGCACAGACCAGCGGCCTCCTGTGGGATGGGGCAGAGGAGGCTCAGTGCCCAGCCCTGTGGCATGCAGGGCATCACCCTGCTGTGCCAGGGAGGACACTGGCAGTGCTGCTTGCAGGGGCATGTCCCTGCCAGCTCCTGTCCACCCTCCGCAGGAGCCCCAAGCCCATCCCACTAGGCTTGATCTGCTGGCTCTGTCTCCACAGCAAGGTGTGCTGGCCATGGCCCATGGCAGGTCCCTGTGCACAGGACACCAGCTGGCAGGAGCTGCGCTGTCCCAGCTGCAGGGACTGGTTTTGGGAACTCCTTTCACAGGAGGCACACAACTCCCCACCAAGCCTGAGCTCAGACTGAAAACAGACACAGCTCATCAGATGTGCTTTCAGCAACCTTGGGACAGAGAGGTGGGCCAGACAGGGCAGTGCAAGGCATGGAATGCAAAAGCCCCCAGCCCTGGGGCAAGCACTGGCCCTCCACAGCTGCCTTCTGCTCCCCTACCCTGCCCCGTCCCCCCAGGCTCCTGTGCCCCAGCCCAGGTGCAGAGCCCTCCTTGCTGTGTCAGGGCTACCCTGCACCCCAGGCACGGGGAATGTGTCCTCAGAGCCCTTACCTTTGGCTGGGCGGTGGCTCCTTGCTAGGGGGCATCGGCTGCAAATACGGGAGTTTTTCGGGGTACCTGGGGAGGGCAGGAGTCACAGGTGTGTGGCAGGGGACAATGAACCTGTTCCTGTTGGAGGCAGCACCCCCAAAGCCATGGGATTGTAGCCCATGGCATCTCGCTGCCTGTAGCCCTAGGGATGAGCCCCCACAGGCCCTGCTGATGGGCAGGGCTGCAGAGGGGGCTCCCCACATCAGCCCCTCCCAAGCAGACACTGTCACCCCTGTGCCCAGCACAGTGGGTCACTGCTGGCACCCATCTCCCCCCATGCCAGCCCCGCTGCCCCCTGTGCACTGGTGCTACTCACTGGCCAGGAACCTGCACGCTGAGCATGCGGTCACAGGACAGGCACGTGAAAGGGACTGGCAGGTGCCTAAGAAGGGTGAGGGAAGAGGGCTGGCTGAGCTCCTGGGGCCACAGGCCTGCAGCACACAGGCAGCAGCTCCCTGCAGCAGCCAGCTGCTAGGCAGGTCACTGCACAGGGTCACGGCCATTGCAGGGTGAACTGTGGGTGTTGAGCCTGTTTCTCCCCACCCCAAGGTGCTGGCTGATGCCAGGTGAAGGGCACAGGCACACATGCCACCATCTCAAGCAGCCCCTGCAGCGCTTTCAGCCCCTCTCTGGCACCAAAGTCCCCCCGTGTGCACAGCCAGGAGGGCAGGGCACGGCCCAGCTCAGGGGCATAGTGTGTGACAGCCCTGCCTGAGAGGAGCAGTTCCCATCTCTGTTCCCAAAGCCATCAGAATCTCCATCACACTCACTTCTTAATCCCAGCGGCGTTTTCACGCAACAGCCTATCCTCGAGTTCCTCCATGTTCCTGTTCCGGGAGTCCTCCAGGTGTTTACGGAAAGTCTTCAGCTCCAGGCGATCCAGCTGTGAACAGGTGCACAGCCTCAGCCAGCTGCTCCAGGATGTGACATGGAGCTCTCCAGGGAAAAGCCTGGAGGGGGATCCTCAGAGGGATGCTGCCGCAGGCTGTCAAGTCCCAAAGGTGCCAGTTCCTCATGGTGGGGACGAAATACCCCTCACCTTGTCTTCAATTGCATTGCTGAACTGCTACTGCATATTGTTCCAGTGCTGCTCCTGGCCTGAAATCTGACACTGCAACTCCTGCATTATCTCATCCAGCTCCTCCATGTTCTCTTCAAACAGGCTGCAATCGACTTTGCTGTCCAAGGCAGCTTTGTCCGCCTTCTAGCAGAGGGGAACGGCAGGAGAGCAGCAGGGAAAGGGATGAGGAATGCCAGGCAGGGCCAGCATGTGAGGGGCAGAGGGAGGAGTGCTTCCTGCAGGCCATCATGCCCCTTTCAGGCTGCTGTGGCCCCATTTGCCCCATCACCCTGGTGAGCTTGGTCCCACCATGTGAAGGGTGAGGGACCCCATGAGCTCAGGAAATTCCCCCTCCCAAGGGGACAATTTCTGCCACCCAGCCCCCAAGGGACAAGGGGCATTTGTCACCCTGCCCGGGAAGCCCTGGGCTGGCACAGAGGCCCCTTAGACTGTACCATGTCCATTGAAGCCATCATGTCCTGCTGATCTGCTTTCTCCTTCTGCTGCTTCTCCAGAGACTGGGACAGCATCTTTCAGCACAGAAAGGAACCCATGACACCACAGCAAGGTTGGGGCACACCCCAGGATGTAGGAGCACACTCCTCTCCCCCTGTCTGCACACCCTCTGTCCCTGATTTGTCACAAGCCTTCTGCCCAGTTGGGTCTGTCAGGGATGAGCAAAATGGATGACAAACAGGGTGAACAAAAGGGTTGATAGAAGCAATGAGCAAGGCAATGATAAAAAGGACGAGCAGCCAGCAGGCTCCTTCTCCTTCCGAATCCCTTGCAGGACTGAGGGCCCTCCTCAACACAACTCCTGTTGCCAGGCAACGCATCCCACTCCACTCCTGGAAGCCAGTGGGTCCCATGAAGTCATAGATTGATGGAGTCTTGGAATGGCATGGGCTGGAAGGGACCTAAAAAATCATCTCATTTCACCCCCTGTCAGGGACAGGTAAAGGAACATTTTCCACTAGACCTGGTTGCTGCAAGATCCCATCTAAGCTGGTCTTGGACACTTCCAGGAATGGGGCAGGCTCTGTTAAGGCATCACCATGCTCACAGGGAAGAATTTCTTCCCAATATCCCACCTATCTCTCCCCTCTGTCATTGTGACACCATTTCCATGCCAAGCCCTTGTACAAAGTCCACCTCCAGCCCTTTTATAGTCCTTTTAATTCCCATAAAGTGCTCAAAGTTCTCCCAGGAGAGTACAGCCTCATTGTTTTTCTTTTGATCAGTTTAAGATGTGCGTCACATCTGAGACAGTTCCCCCACTGCTGCAAACCCTCAGCCTGGTTTGGAGCATCCATTGGGATCAGCCTTTGCCAGGGAGCTGTGCATGAGCCCCTGGCTGAGCTATGGGGTTGTTGGGGCACAGAATCCTTTCTTCTCAGGAGTTCAGGCAAAAAGTCTCTGTGGGTGAAGCCTTTGGACATTTTCCTCCAAGTCAGGTTTTATGTCAGCTTGACAGTCCATAAAGAGGACAATGACATAATTTCTCCTGCCAATGTCCCCAAGACTCTTGGGGAAGACAAATCAAGTTCTTCCCTTCAATACCTGCCATTTACTAAATGTTCTACTTTAGGTGTCCACAGAGCCCCATAATTACCTTGGGCCACCTTGATTTGTTACTGAGCTCTCAAGGTAGCACTGACTGTTCCATTAACTGCCACTTTTGCAAAATTTGCTACACTTTCAGCGAGGTTTTATTGTCCCCTGGGGAATGGCCTGGGGTGACAGGGACAGGAAAACCCTCCCAAGCCCCTCCCAAGCATCCCCCAGGGCGAGAGGCACAGAGACCCCTTGAGCATCTCCTGGGCACTGGACAAAATAAACTTGGCAGAAATCAAACTTAACTCTGCATAAATCACTTTGAAGAATATTTGCTCTTCCCACAAGTAACTTGTGATGGAAATGCAAACAAATCCCAAATATGAATAAACCGACAATCCAAGCAGTGATGTGGCAATTCCAATATTCATTGCTTCCTGCACAGCTCCAGCTCAGCTGCTGGCATGTTCTGATAGAAGAAAAGAGAACATTTGGCCCAATACAGATTATTAAAAGGAAGGGAAAGCTCTGTGTAGCTGTCACAAAGGTGACAGGGATCAAGAGAAAAATGATTCTCACATTTGGCAAAGAACCCAAGCCTGGGAATTCCGGAGATATTCAGGAATTTAGGTACTTGAGCTGGGCTTCTTGTAGGACTTTCAGCAGCCTTATGTTCCTCACCGTGGGGTGAATGAACCTTGTCAGTCTCGCTGGTAACATTTGCTCCCTTTCCTCCAATGATTTTAACACACTTTTCAAGGAAGGACAACAAAATATTTTCTTTTCACTGGCCACCCACAACAGCCATTTTCCTCATCAGCTCTCCCGTAAGTTGCTCAGAGGAAGCTGTGTCCAAGTTTCCAAGAGTTCCTCCAGCGAGAGCCACAAACCTCCTCAGAGGATGGGAACCATGCTGTTGCCAAAGGCACTTGGGGACAGACAACAGTGCCCTGAACTCACTGTGCCAAAATCATGTCACAATCTGGTTAAGAAAATTGTTAGAGAGATGCCTCAGCCCCAATTAAGGCGCTAACGAGACCAAATCCAAAGTGGATTTTATTGAACAGAAAATGTGAGGTAGAGAGAGAGATGGAAAGAAAGAGAAAAGGGGGGGAGAGCAAGGGAGTGACAGGGACAGAGACCTCCCCTTGAGCAGGTGTAAGAGTCTGTCCGAATTTTCCCTCATCTGCCTCATGATCGTCATTTGAGGACCACTGAAGAGAAGATCCCCCCCCCCCCCCCCCGTCTCCTCTGTAGGAGAAAGTCATATACCACAAGGCCCTGAGACCTGAGAGCATTGCTAAGCTACTGTTTCCACAGGTGTTGTTTGCTGAATGCTACACTGAGCCCAATGAGAAGAAGGGGGCACCGTGCCCTTTTTGCAACAACAGCCTTGGAAGCTGCCCCACCTCTCGGTCTGGCTGGACTTCTCCTGAGAGGTGGAACCCTGCAGAAGACCCCTCTCACTCGTTTGCAACCACCGTGACACACAGACGGAGATATAAGAAGCCTCTTCATCAAGAGACCGAGACATCAAACCCCTATGTGAGAAGGCTCCCTCTTATACTTTCCAAGGACTGGGACTGAGACCCCCAACCCGGGGGAGTTGTGTGGGGAGAGGCAAGCTGACCAAAGTGAGATGGATGTTGCAGGTGTGAGCATTGGACCACGAAAACAATGGCTCGTGCCCACTGCTGAACGTGGACTGTGTGTACCTTTTCGAAACACCATTCTTTCCCCAAAACTACCTTTGATTCGGTTGCAAAATTCATTCTCCCTTCCCCCATTGAAAAAGAGTATATTGGGGTACAGATGAACTGCGCCTCTGAGATCTCCCTGACGTAACAGGTGGATCCTCGACTGGACAGGACCAAAGGACTTCATCTTTACGTTTGGTAGCTATATCCCCCTCTCTCTCTCTTTTCTCTCTCTTTCTCTGTATTTTTCTCTCCCTTAATCCCTCTATCGCATTTTGCTGTGGTCATTCAATAAAGGAGCATTTTTTTTGATTAATACTGCAAATCCCCCTGTACTGTGTCGGTTTTTTGCACCCTGAGATCAATCCATGAACGATCACGAAACCCATTCATAAGGACGGATCGTGACACTGGGGTTACTGGGAGCTACCAGGCCCATGCTGGGAGCTCCCTGTGCACACAGTGGGAGGAACTGGGAGAAACTGGGAATGACAGGATGCATGCTAGTGACAATTGGGATGTCCTGGCAGTGACTGGGATAAAACTGGGGGCAGCTGAACCATGCTGAGGTAACTGGGAGTGCCTAGCAATGACTACGAGAATGTTCAGGGCAGCTGGGATATACTGGGAGTGCCTGAGACCATGCAGGTGATGACTGGGACCGGACTAGGAGTGACTGGGAGCCACTGGAAGCGCGCTGCGGGAAACTGGGACCATGCTGGGGGCAATTGGGGGCAAGTGTGAATGACTGCGGCCCTGCTGGGAGAGACTGGCATCACACTGGGAGTTACTTGGGGAACTGGAAGAACTGGAACACACTGGATCAAAGGGGGAGCAACTGAGACCAACTGGAACTGTGCCGGGGCAAATTGCATCATAATAAAGAATGACTGGGAGCAACTGGGATCATCCTGGGAGCAGCTCCTGGGTGACTCAGTTCTACTGGGATCATCCTGGGATCACACTGGCAGTGAGGAGGAGCAGCGCGATGGCTCCAGCGCTGGGGCTGGGAGTGCCCTGGGGGGCCAGGGGGGAGTGGGACCCCTGGCACCGGGACCGCCCTGCTCCCCTCATCCTGCACAGGGTCCCCCTGAATCCCCCATTCTGGACATCAGGACCCCCTGCTCCCCTTTTCCCAGCCATCCCATGGCTCCCAGCCTCCAGACTTGCCATGGGCGTCACCCTAGGATGCCCTGGAGCACCTTGGATCCCCATTCCTGCCTTTCCCAGCCCCCAGCCCCACCTTTCTGCAAAACCAGAGACCCCCTGAACTCCCCCTTACCGAACATCCCGAGTGTCCCCACCCTGGTCCCCCCTTTTTGGGAAACCCTGGACTCCCCTTTCCTGGGCTCAAGGACCCCCTGGAACTCCCTTCTACCTCTCCACGTCCCTGCCCCTGTCCCCTGTCCCTCAGCTGTCCCCTGTCCCTCAGCTCTGTGGGGCTGGGGGTGGCAGTAGCCAGGGCAGCCCTGGGGGAGAACAACCCTGAGCCCCAGCTGGGCCAGTTCCCCCAGTTCCCCCCAGGTCACTCCCAGCATGGGCCCTGTGGCTCCCAGTCACCCCCAGGATGGTCCCAGTCACTTCCAGTTACACTCAGTGTGCTGCCAGTATCATCCCAGTCACTCCCAGTATGATCCCAGCATGGTCCCAGCACGGTCCCAGCTGTTCCCATTCATCCCTACCATAGTTCCAGGCACTCCCAGTATGGTTCCAGTCCTTCCCAGTATGATTCCAATATGAACCCAGTCACTCTCAGTACAGTGCCATTTGCCCCCAGTATGATTTCAGATACTCCCAGTATTATTCCAGTAACTTTAAGCTTCCTCTGTGATCCCAGTCACTCCTGGTCTCCCCCAGTATATCCCAGTTGTCCTTCATGTGTTTCCACTCACTCCCAGTTGCTCCCAGTAGTTTCTAGCATTATTCCAGTTGCTCATAACCACTCCCAGTCTCCTCCAACATGATTCCTGTCACTTCCTGTATATCCCAGTTGCCCCAGCATGGTCCCAGTTGCCCTCAGCCTGCTCCCAGTCACTTCCAGTATGATTCCAGAAGGATCCTAGTCACCCTCAGTGTGGTGCCAGTTGCTCCCAGTATGATCCCATTTGTCCCCAGCATGTCCCCATTTCCTCCCAGTGTGATCCCAGTTGCCTCTAGCACAGACCCAGTCCCTCTCTGTATGATCCTACTCTGATGCCATGATGATCCCAGTTGCTCCTAGTATGGTCCTGGTTGCTCCCAGTTGCTCCCAGTCTGATCCCAGTTGCTCCCAGCGGCCCTGTGTTATGCTTTGGAGTGGGAGGAAATTTAGGGAAGTGATGCAAAGTTTTTTGTGTATCTGACAGTCTGTTGAGCTACTGAAAAGCAAGACACGCTTTTGTGAAACACACATGGTAAAGATGAAAAAATACAGAAACTTTTTTTTCTTTGTTGGTCGGCAGGGAGCTGCTGGGTTTTGGCTTCTGCTCTGCGGCTGGGCTGGGCTGGGCTGGGCTGGGCTGGGCTGGGCTGGGCTGGGCTGGGCTGGCAGTCTTGCTGCAGGCTGGGCTTCTTTTCTATTTTCTGGGCTGCTTGCTGGCTTCTCTCTCCATGGGCTCTGGTTTGGCCAGGCTGGGCTTCAGCAGCTGCCGGGCAAGGAGACGGGAGGCTGCGGAGCTTTAGCCAGAGCAGGGCTGGCTGTGGCTGTGAAGATCTCGCTGTCAGGCTGCTGCTGCTTCTTCTTCTTAGCGGGGCTGAGACCAGAGACTTCTGTGGCTGGTGTAGAAAACGAAACACTAACTATAAAGCTGATCTGAACACAACTGAGCCACAGCTTTCTGTTACAAGTTATTGGTGGGTTAGGTAGGTGTCATGCGTGATGTGAAGTTTTTCAGTACTTCAGTCTTCTTCTGAGTGAGAGAAAAGAACAAAATGCAAGTATATAAAAAACAACATGAAGACACTAAAGTCAATAAAGAAGAAGTTAAGTCTTAGATGAGAAGGCTGAGAAGATGCTTTGTTTCTAGAGCTGAAATCTTCTTGTAAGCTGTAAAGGAGAGGAATAGTGGATTTGTTTTTACTAACAATCTGTGCATCTGCTTGTAGACAAAACTAGCTCTGGAAGATAAAAGAAAGAATGGGAAGGATTCCACTGATCGATGAATGGAAAAAGAGATTTGCTTTTACAAATACACTTTAGGTTTGCTGATTAACGAAATAAGCCATTGAGAAATGAAAGAAACAATGGGGAAGAAAAACCCCTAAATTCTGTAAGAATTAAAAACTAAAAGGGAGGGTTATACATTAGAGGGAAATCTTTGGGAAATCTTCAGTGTCAGGCGTATCAGGGCATCTGTACCTCTCAAGCACCTCAGCCAAGGGGAAAGAGAGAAGGGAAATGTGGCCAGGAAATTAGGATAAAAAGAAGGCTGCATCCTCCAAAAATTCAAGAGATCCCAGGGGAATGCCCCATGGCCTCTCCCTTTATTGGAATAAAGCCAGAAAGGACTCCTCTGTCTCCTTTGTGGACATAAACCTCTGGTGATGTGGATTAATTTTCCAAACAACAAGAAAATACTCTTTTTCTTCATAACACATAAAACTATAAGGAGATGAAAGTGTTCAAATTGATATCAAGTAAAGGCTTTATGTTAAAGTAAGCAGATCTCAAAATAGCTGTAATCCCATGAGAAGTTCGAACAGAGAAAGAGTAGTCTTGTGCTTCTAAAAAGCGAAGAAGGGGCTGGGAAAAGGTTGAGTTGGTGTCGGATAAAGGGGTGTAGGGGAGTCTCAGTACTGAGCAAAGGGGTAAAAGGGCATCTGGGTTCTCAGGAATGGGGGTGCCAGGGGGGTCTCAGGGTCATGAAAATGGGGGGGGGGGGCAGGGACGTGGAGAGGTAGAAGGGAGTTCCAGGGGGTCCTTGAGCCCAGGAAAGGGGAGTCCAGGGTTTCCCAAAAAGGGGGGACCAGAGTGGGGACACCCGGGATGTTCGGAAACGGGGAGTTCAGGGGGTCTCTGGTTTTGCAGAAAGGTGGGGCTGGGAAAGGCAGGAATGGGATACCAAGGCGTTCCAGGTTGTCCCAGAGTCAAGCCTCCGCCAAGTCTGGAGGCTGGGAGTCATGGGATGCCCGGGAAAAGGGGAGCAGAGGGTCCTGATGTCCAGAACAGGGGGATTCAGGGGTTCCCAGTGCTGGCAGTGGCGGTTCAGGGTCCCGGTGCCGGGGGTGCCACTCCCCCCTGGCCCCCCAGGAGCGCCCTCAGCCCCAGCGCTGGAGCCATCGCGCTGCTCCTCCTCACTGCCAGTGTGATCCCAGGATGATCCCAGTAGAACTCAGTCACCCAGGAGCTGCTCCCAGGATGATCCCAGTACAGCCCAGTCACTCCCAGTCCTGGCATCCCCCTAGGCCTCTCTGCGTTCCGACCCGTCCCGGCTCCATCCCCGCCCCTCCCGGCGGCTGCGAGGGCTGCGGAGGAGGAGGAGGAGGAGGGAGGGAGGAAGAGGCGGAGCGGGGGAGGAGATGGGGAGCCACGCGGCTGCGGCGCTGCCTGAACTTGCAGCAGCCTCTCGTCTCCTCCTGTCAGGGAGTTGTGCAGAGCCAGAAGGTCCCCCCTGAGCCTCCTTTTCTCCAGGCTGAGCCCCCTTCCGTGCTGCCTCAGCCCCTCCTGCTGTTCCAGCCAGGGTCGGATACTAGTGCTGCAAAGAGCACTGTACAGACCTGGCATAGGTGCCTTCGTCACCACATTTTAACTTTTCATTAGTTCCAGAAAGACTCTTGGGAAGCCCCAAACTGCAGTCAGTCGCTGCAGTGCCAATCTCCTTTGCAAATCCCTGCGGCCCGGCCCGGCCCCGCCCGGCCCCGCCCTCGTTGCCGCGGTTGCCCGGTAACCGCGCCCGGGCCCTCAGCGTCTGTGACAGCGGCGCGGCCTCAGTTGCCTGAGAGCGCGGCCCTGGCTGGGTGTGCGCAGCCTGGGCTCCTGCAGGCGGCTGCCCCGGGCCATTGGCCAGGGGAATTGTCGGCGTAGAGAATTGCTGAAGGTGCAGAGCATTGGCCTCTGCGAAAAGCTCCGCAGCGTGCAGAACATTGGTGTCTGCTAGGGAGTCCTGAATTTCATTTGAAGGTAAAGACCGACTAAAGTTGAACTTTTTGGTTTTGTTTCATCTGTGCTCTGAAAGAGAATGCCAAAGGGAAATAGAGGATGTGATCATGCCAGTCTTCTGGCGCAGTAGTTCAGTGACATGTACACCTGAGAGGATGAACAATAAATGGACTACTGATTGTGCTTTTTTTACTGAAGAAATGCAACATTTTCTAAAGATAGTAGTCTATACATTTTTTTCCTCTAGTAACTGCTTAAGCTGCTTAAAGGTGAGCGAGTTCTGTTCAAGTTGCAGTGGGTTTTTATCATCTGGGTTTTTAAATTTTTAAGGGAGATGCCTCTATATTGAGGTGCAAATGAGACCATATGCCAAAGTCAATGGTCTGGATTTGATGGAACAGTCAATGGTCTGGATTTGATGGAACAGTAAATGTGAGGGAGAAAGAGAGAGAAAGAAAAGAAAAAGTGGGAGGGGGATGGAGGTTGGGAAGGCGGGGAGGAGAAAGAGAGTGACAGAGAGAGATTTAGTAGAAAATATCACCATTCCATGGATCCCATTGGCCTACCATTAAATCCTCTTCAGGTATTTTCTGTGGTGAGGTCTGGCAAAATGTAAGATTCCAATGGATTAATGCAGATTTGGGCAAGGTGATCTCTTGCCCAGGTACCTCCCAGGAGTGGGGCAAGTTGGACTCTGTCTCTTGCTACTTTCAAACAATATAAAATCTTTGGCACCCGTATATCCTTTGAGTCTGCCATGAGTTGGGTTCTGGATTTTCAGATTTGTTGTGTTACTTTGCATGCCCTGCAGTCGTCTGGTCTCGAGGCGTCAGGAATGGGTCTGGAGGCACTGTGGAGGTCTTTGCTGGGAGGTTTGTGTGCAAACCTGGCCTCGGCAGAAGAGTCTGTGGCTATGACTTCCCCAGCCTGAACGGAGACAGAGCTGATTTTCAGGAGAGCTGCTGGGTTTGGCTTTGTTGTGGATAGGTTTTTCTCCTCAGCCTTGTTTACTTCTCCCCAGACCTGAGCTAATGGGACAATAGTGTCACCTTGATCTTGTCTCAAGTTCCCTTAGGCAGCTTAACTCACAGTGCCAAGTTCCAGTCAGGAGGCATTTTCAGGGAAGGGTGGGCTTGGGTGGTCGCAGCTTCTTTATACAGTTTTGTCACAATGGGCAGAAAGTCCTTTAGAATGATATTTAAACCATTAGCCATAACATTCCAGTCTCTCATGAGTCTTAGCTGTGAGGAGCAGCTGAGAGAGCAAGGGTGCTCTAGCCTAAAGAAGAGGAGGCCCACTCTAGCTAGTTTTGAGTAATATTTAAGCTACAGCTTTGTCTGTTCAAACTGTTATTAATGTTCAGATTTTTAGCTCCAGGTTTCAGTATGATCTAACTTTGAATTGCACAAGGTAGCCCTATAGTTCAAATGAAGTCCAACTAGAGGCCTAACTATACTAGCTACTTACACCAAACAAGCACTTAGCTACTTTCAAGTAATGTAACATTTTTAGCACCAGAATATGCCTTGAATCTGCCATGAATTGGGTGGTGGATTTTCAGAGTTCCATTGTTGCTCCTTCTAGTTTTGTTGAGGCATTGTCGCTCACCTGCGACACCGTCCCTTGGAAATGGCGTCTGGATTGCCAAAGAAGACACCAACACCTCGTCTTTTGTCCAGGGAAGGGCTGAAGCCTAATACTGTGAGTACCCACTGGGCTGTGTTAGGGCTGGCACTGCCCTGGTGTCCCTGCTCTCCCTGCCCCTGCTGTCCAGCAGTGCTGTGAAGCTGCAGAGCCCCTCCCCAGCCCTTTGTGCCGTGCTGCTGTTGCTGGGGCTGTCCTGGTGCAATAGGGAACACTGTGGGATGCTTCAGCTGTGTCTTGCCTGGCTGTGCCAGCAGAGCCGAGTGAAACCAATGTACAGCTGAAGCCCTGAGCATGTGTTCTGTCCCTTTCCCTTTGCCACAGGAATTCCTTCTGTCAGGCTGGGCACTCACCTGTGCTGCTCTGACCATCCTGCCCTTGGGCACCTGGGCATGTGGGCGGGGGAAGCTCAAACTCTGCCCAAAGCCTTGAGAGCCATGGCTGGTCCCAGCTGGAAGAGCTCCCAAAGCAGCTGTTCTCTCCCAGCTCCTGTGTGGGCACAGATGCAGCCCTGCAGGCAGCGCTGGAGCCAGGGCCACAAAGGTCCCTTGCTGTCTGCAGCTCACTTGGCTGAAGATGCCCCACTGCTGAGGCTCTGTCAAGGAGATGCCTCTGATTTCTTCTGTGGAGGGCTCTGTCAGCCCAGACAGAGAAAACAATTAACAGGGAGAACTAAAACCTGGACACATTGCTGTGCACCTCACTCTTGGTACAGTGTTCCTTTCTTGCATCTCTTGGACTCATCCAGCAGCGATATCTCCTTGCTGTGAGTTCTGAGCGTTGTGCAGGGATGGAGTTCAGGCAGTTCTGAGAGCTCCTCCCCATTCTCTGGAAAGGTCACTGCCTCAATCCAATGAAATGTGAGAGGAAACAAATGCCCAAAGAGCAGAAATCCCCAACCATGTCCCATCCAATCATGGAGAAGCCAATGGGACAGAGCCATATGGCTGGAGTATGTGTGTTCCACTCTGTATTATTAATTCACTGATGCTAAGTATTTCAGCAGGAAATTCCCAGGGCTTCCAGGACTGTCCTAGTGGCTGTGATCACAAGTTATTCACCAGTGCCACTTGTTCAAGAAAAGCCTTTCTGAACAAGCACAACTCTGAGGCTGTAGCTGGTTTACTTTTGCCTTTCAGCTGCTTCCCTCTAAGTTCCAGAGGGAGAAGTTTCTCAGCAGGAAGAAGGAGGCCAGCACTGGGGGGAGTATTCTGCCCAGAATTGGCCCATTTCTAGACAGGAGTGAGACTCGCCCAAAGGTAGCCTTTTCCTGCTCTTTTCCTTTCTGTTTCACATGAAGTTTGAAGAGGGTGTGTGTTTGTGACAGGCTTGCCTCCAGCAAAATACCTCAGTGTCCAGGTCGTGCTGTCATTGCAAGGTGCTGGGAGTGGTGGACTGGGAGTCCTGATGTGCACTAAGCCAACACAAATACCCTCTGCTGAAGCTGCTGGGGTGTGCTGGAGTGCAGCTGCCATTGCTAAAACAATGGGAGGAAGGCTGGGGACACAGAGGCCCAAAATTGCCCTTTGCCATTCTCCTGCTGAAGGAGCCACCTCTTGCTTTGGTGTGGTCAACATCAAATGCTCGGGGCCACAGGATTCCCTCCAGAGTGGCAGCGTTGGCCTCTGAAGGCCAAGGGTCTGCAGGAATTCCTTCAGATTGAACAAAACAAATTGCATTACTGCTTTGGGCTGGAACAATGTGTTGGACCCCGAGGGGGTGCTGGATTTTGCAGGCTGCCAGATTACAGGAGACTGGCCCTGGGCAGAGGGGAATGGATGTGCTTTATCTGGATCAGTGCCTACTCAGAGGTGTGTTTAAAGCTGCTTTTCTGGCAGGAGTAGCTCGGTATAAAGAACAGTCCAAAGGGGTAGGTGACTGAGGTGGGCTGTTGAGCAGGAAATTGGAAGCAAGAGACACGAAACACAATCCAGGTAAAGGATTGTCCTGGAGAGGAGCCTTGGGAACGCCTCAGGGAAGGGCACAGCTAAGGGACAGTGTGCTGCAGCCACTCCCTTCAGCAGAATGTGTCAGCTGTGAAGTCACAGAGGAGACCTGCTTGCGTCTCTGCAGTGACAGCAGTGTGGCTGGAGAAGGCAGACAAAGCAGGGCAGAGTTTTCTCCAAGCAATGTCTCTGCTCCAGAAGCATTTGCTGTCGTGTCATTCCAGACATGCCTCTACAATGGCATGAAATAAGATCGCTGCAATGACACTTTTACCCAAGTTGCTGAGAAAATAACTGAAACTTATCCTCATTCAGCATTCACCTCACTTGTCTTTTTATTTTCAGCTCATTTGTCTTTTTATATTTGCCTTTTCCTCTCTTTGGAACACACTAACTTTTAAGAACAATGAAAAGGAACAAAATCATCAAAGCAAAAGAAAAGTGTTTCTTAGTAAGGATTCAGCTGAGCTGGGGATGTCTCCCTCCCTGAGAGCCAAGCACACACACACCCTCTGAGAAAATGGCAATCTTTGTATCCCCTTTGTACCCGGCTGGGGCGGTCCCTGTGCCCTTTGCCGTTGGATGGGTACTCAGGAGCTTCCATTCTCTACTGAGCACCAACTATTCTGTGCCCTCCCTTCTCATCCTCCTTCCTTTTGGTCAGGTCTTCAACCCTGTCCCTCTCACTGTGACACTCAACAAACCAGCCTGAACAAATCCAAACCACAAACAACACAGAGAACCAACAAATTCCATTCTTTTGCTTCATAACCTTTTGGCTTCAGCCAAATGTCACCTCATCTCTCACACCTCCTCTGGTCCTGCTCTCTTCTTACTGATGTCTAAGTTCTAGAGCAAAAAAGATATTTGCAGTTGTGTGGGCCTCGGTTTCCCTGTCTCAGAGTAAAAGACATCCCAAATCCTTTCCCATGGAGTCTACTATAAATCCATGGGTTTTACTTACTCCATGAGTACTCAGTCACTGCCCCAGAGCTCTGTGACCACATGGGCACAGGGCTGTGTTTTAGGAAAGTGCTGCCTGGCATTCTGGAGAAAGAAACCTGGAGAAATCCATGCCAAAAGAGCAGCTTGGCTTGAGCCTGCTCTGTGTGGCCCAGCAGCTGTGGATCAGCTCAGAGCAGAGGTGGGGGAGCCACTGTTTGCCCAGTGTGGGCTGGGCAGACGTGCTCCCTCAGAGTCTGTACTTCACTGGGGATCAGTGGAAGATTCTCCTGCATGAACCTTCCTCCCAGCAGCTGAAGCTCTCCCTGCTCTCTCTCCTCTCCAGCTGCCGTCAGCTGCCCCGAAACAGAGCTGGTTTGGGGTTTCCCCACCAGAGCTGGTATTTCAGAACTTCGTCGCTCGGGAGGTCTCTGAAATGGTGCTGTCTCTCATGAATAAGGACAAGGTAAGTGCTGGCACCCAGAGCTTTGACACTGTGCTGGAAGAGGAGAGTGCTGTCATTCCCTCAGTGTACAGCAAAGCAAGTTATCTGCTGCAGCACATGCAGAAGAAAATGTCTCAGCACCTTCTTCTGCAAGATGGTGGAAATCTTCCTGTGCTGGGAATTGTCCCCTGGTTTTGGCCAGGCGTTGATGGTGTCTATGCCAAAGGAGTTTCCTTCTCTTGAAAGCTCTGGATTGACAGGAATGTTGAGGGCTGTACAGTTCTTACCTGCTCTCCTGCTTTGCCTTGGGTCTATAGCACACCCTGTATGTCCTTGGTTAATCTTGGCTCCTGGTAGGAATCTCTGCCTCTCTCAGCCAGTTTGGCTCCCTTTGTGCAGCTCACAGGCAAAGCTCAGGGGCTGAGCCTTCTGCACTTTATGCTGGAATCACTTCTCATAATGGCATTGGCCCTGCAGGAACCGTGTCCCGAAAGAGCCCTGCAATCAGAGTGATGGAGCAGAAGCAGTGAGAGGCCTTTAGGTGCCACTTGAGGCTCCTGCTCAGCTTCATCCAGCTCTGCTCAGCTTTTCCAAAAGCAACACGTGTTCTGCTTTCCCTTTGCAGAAGCACAGCACATCCAAAGCCATGTGCTCCAGGAGGTTTCAACCTTCACATGAAGAAACTGGGATTGTTTTGCAGTTTACCAAGAGAGCTGAGAGGGAAAAAGTTGAAAAATGTCAGTTGTGTTCCACTGTAAAGAGGAAAACTTGAGACCATTTGAATTTCAGTCAGGGAAACATTTCCTCAAGTGAGGCTTGTGCCAAGAGTAGGCTGGTGGGAGGAGACAGGAGGGAGTCCAAATCATGTGGTTTAGACTTTTGGAGAGCATTTTGGTGCTCAGGGGTTGATGATATCAGTGTGCTAGAAAATGCATGTGTGCTGTGCATGTGTACCCAGAGGGCAGAACCTGGCCTGCTGGCTGCAGGCAGGAATGCCCAGCAGCCCAGCTTGCCTGCACAGGCAGCAGGAAGCCCTGGAGTGCCAATATTGGCTTTGCATACTGGAACCACACTGTCAGTCAATGCTGGTCCTGTTTCTCCAGGCAGAAAATGCCTCTGAAGCACCATGGTCAGTAGACACGGCCTGTCTGTGTTTCTGTTACTTTTGGCAAGCTGGTTGCTCTCATGGTCTTATGATTCTTCCTTGCTGCTTTACTGCCCATTTAAATTCTCTTTGCCATCTCCTTGTTTTAGGGATTGTCTTGCTGTGTTCATTCCTTCTTTTGCTTTTCAGGTTTGCTTTTATTCCCAGTAAGAGCACAGTGTTTGGTCTCCTGTCTTGCTGCTCTGTCTGCCTGACTGTATCCCCAGAAGGTCCCTACCCAAACCTGATCTGCCAGAAGGGAATTTCTTCCTTCCCCCACAGTAATGGGCTGGTTTGCTTTTAGGTAGCACATTCCCCCTTCTGGAACATGACAACTTCATGGCTGTGTGCAGGCTGAAGCCAGCAGGTTTTTTGGCCTTGTTGAAGAGGCAGGTGACTCGGTTCAGGTGCTCTGTCTCCATCCTGCTGGTGCTGACCTGCTCGGCCCTTCCTTCCCAGCAGGCGCTGCCCTACTGCCCCTGGCCAAAATGCTGGAGCCAGAGAGAAGGGATTCAAGTTCAGCCTTGTGAATGATGTGCCTGTGCCTGCTCAGCTGAAAGTGCTTTGGAAAAGGGGCAAGGGAGGGATGTTAGCAGGGCATGGACAGGTCTCCTCTCGTCCTGTTTCCACAAGTGGCAAAATCATAATTTCATGTCTTTGCTGCAGATTCTTCACGTGGTGAAGGTCTCCATGGAGAGCTCACCTTACTTCCAGCTGGTGAGCTCCAGCGATGCGTACCGTGCCGTGCCGCCGGGCGCCTCTGCCCCCGTGCGCATTCGCTTCACCCCCAGCAAGAACAAGGTGAGGCTGGAGGAGCCAAAGCACACAATGATCTCCACAGCCATTGTTTGCCCTGCACTCTGGCTCCAGTCCATTGCATGCTGTGAGCTGGGCTCCAGGCGTGGGCAGGCAGCCTGCAGCCAGTCACACCTTGGTACTGCTGGCAGGCACTGCAGCCAGGCCTGACAGGCTCTGCTTCCCCTCCCTGCACATTGCTGAGCATTGCCAAGGGAAGATGCACAGGAAACAGGATGAAAATGACAGAGGGCTGTTGATAGATGTTGGGCCATCTCTAGGTCCAGGGGAAGGGGTTTCATTCTGATGGAAAACACCAGAGGAACAAAGAGGTCAGAGAGCTTTCCTCCTTCCTGGACTGCCAACAGCTTCCCTGCCTGCCCCTGGGCTGGAGCAAAGCTGGTGCTTTTTCACCTCCTGTGTTGTGCAGCCTTGCAGCTGTGCTGTCCCAGAGCACAAGTGAGCATGGCACAGCTGCAGGGCCAGGGCAGAGGATGTGCTGTGCCCGTGAGCCCGGCCTGGCACAGGCACACTGGGCTCTGGGTGCCCTTGGTCAGCAGGAGGTTGCTGAGCTGCAGGGCACTTGGACACCTGCCTGAAGGAGCTGGTGCAGGGCAGGTACAAGCTGCAGGCAGAGCTGTGAGCCCAGAGCCCATGGCAGTGACACTGCTGGGGCTCTGTCTTCATTCCTGTCCCTGTGCTTGCTCTGTCAGCTGGCACCCATTCCGTGCCAAAGGTGCTTTTGTGGGGAGGTTTGAACAGCAGTGCTGAGGCCCTGGCAAGTCTGATCTCAGTGCTGGGATCTGGAGGGTTCATGTTCTGATCTGGAGGCTTATTCATACAGAAGGGTTGAGGGCATGGCATGGAAGGGAGGAAGCCTTGCAGGGAAACAAAGAGAGGCCCTTTCCAACAGCATCCTGCTACCTCTTAGCACTGTTCTTCTCCTGACTTGGTTGGACAGGCAAAGTTAGAGGGGAGTTGTGAGCCAACTGATGTTTCTGCACCAGGCCAGAGGTGCAGGATGTCTTTGGGTGCAGCTGTTTTCTCCTCTTCCTTTTGCTGCTTAGAGTCAGTTGAACACTTTGTCCTATTCTCAGACAGTGGGAATACAGAATCCTAAAGAGCAATGTCCTGTGTTCCCCAGCTCCATGTTCCTTAGAAGAGGCTTAGGAATTCTTTAACATCATTAAAGTTTAGAGTAGAAATGGTGGTGGCCTAGGGCTGTTATCTGTATGACCCAAGTGACACAAGAGCTTAATGCCACTGAGACAGATTTTGCAAAGTGCACTGGTGCCTTTAAAATGTGACATAGCAGTAGAACTTAGTGTTCATTTGAGGGTGCAATAGGTAAATTGATGCCCTTGAAGGGGTATAGGAAATGGTTTTTCTTCTGTCATGGGGATGGCACCAAATGTGCTGTGCTGAGCCAGTTTCTTTTCCTGCAGGATTATTGCCACGAGCTGGTGTGCCTCACTGCCAGGGAAAGGATCGTTGTGCCAATTCAGGCCATTGGTGCCCGAGCTGTGCTGGACTTCCCTGCCCAGCTGGACTTCTCCAAGTGTCCGGTCAAGGTCAGCACCCAGCAGACTCTGCTGGTGCGCAGTGTCGGTGCCCGGGCAGCTCGGTACCAGCTGAGCACCCAGAGGTGAGGCAGCTCATCTGTCCCTGTGCCAACACCTTTGGGTGAGAGCGGAGTTGGGAAAGAGCTACAGAAGGAACCAAGCATCGGATCTGCTGCCCGGCAGCCTGGCTGGGAGTGAGCAGGATGGAAGGCATCTGCTCTTGCTTTCAGTGGCCTTGCAGCTTTCTCTGTCCCAGATTTCCTGGAGGGCACTGGAACATGTTGGGAGCTGGCTTGCACCCTGCTGAGCACAAGCAGCTTCTGAAATGCTTCCTCAGCACTGTCAGCCAAGCCATTCTCTGGGAGGCCACAGGCATGTGTCTTTGCAGTGGTCCTGGAGGGGACCTGTGGAAATCATCTGAGCAAACACACTGCTCAAAGCAATAGCAGTGTCTGGGGGTTGCAAGGTGCCATTGGGAGACATGGACCTGTCTTTAGATGCCATACAAGGAAACAAACATGTCAATGGACCTAGTTATAAAAGCAGAAGAAAACAACCTTTTAAAACCGCCTCCATACCTTATCTTTTCTGCCTGTCAGGTGCAGTAGTGATTCATTGAGCGGATGGATCTAACAGGATGAGAAGTGTCTTAAGGAGCAGCTCACAATTAACAGAGAAAAGCCCAAAATTTAGCTTTCCAGGCCTATCCCTTAGGAGTAATTTTCCTTTGGTTATGTCAGTGTCAGGGATGTCTCCTTGACAGCTCTTCTAGCTGTGGGCTCAGGGAACAGTTTAGTGGTGTTGGCTGAAATTCAGAGGAGTTAAGTTTAGCTGTGGACCTTGTGTCTTTGGGTCTTGGGGAGCCAGGTGTGTGTGTGAGATGACTGCTCCAGCAGGAACAGAGGAGTCTGGTGGGTACAGCCCAGGGATGGAGGAGATGCGGGGGCTGATTTGCACTCAGTTTTTCAGTTCTGACAGCTGAGTCCTGAACTTGGCTAGATACTCTTCTCTTAGTAATTTGAAAAGAAGAGGACACCTTCTTTCTCCGGCAAGCCCTGATGTCATCCGTGGAATGTTATTCCCATCCTGCCACCTGAAGGCAGGAGCATGTAACATGGGGCAGGAGTGGGAAGGGAATGGAATGGAAGGTAGTGCTGAAGCCTGGCCAGGGATTCCCCTAACTGGCAGCTTCTCTATTGCGGTGAAATTTCTGGCCAAAGCCTAAGAACAGAATGCTGTGCCTTGCCCCCAGCAGGCCCTGATCCTCCCAGCCCCAGCAGAGCTGCAGCAGTGCTGGCATCAGCCCCGGGGCAGATGCAGGAGCACGAGCACTGATCTGGCTCTGGGCCTGCTGGGGCCTTGTCCTTCCTCCCCTCCCTCCAAAGTCTCACATCCAGCACACGAACATTGCTGGCCCAAGGCTTCTCCATCAGCCAGCAGTGATGTTCTCACCAGTGGCAATGGGAACAGGTCAGCCCATAATTACAGCAAGAGGTCCTGAATGAGCAGAACCTGAACCAAGTTCATCAGCTGTTACTACTGACATGAACAAAGTTCAGCTTGCCAGATGTTCTCTTTGTTTTTGTGTGTGATGCATTCATTAGCAAAGTCCCCAGAACACCTTTGAAGTGACAGATTGACCAGCAACAAAGCACCAAGGCCAGGAAGTTTTGTTTCCTCACTGGGGCTGTAGAAGGGCACAAAGCCCAGCAGCTGCTGGGCAGAAGCACATTTTCCCTGAGCTGTCCCTGAGCATCAAAGCACAGAGTCTTGTGTTTGTCAGGCAAGAGCTGTTTATCTGGTGACTAAATCCTGATTGCTCCTGTTAAATCCAAAGTGCAGCAACACATCTGCATCACTATTTCCAACACATTGCACAGAGTTTCTCTGCTGGGCCAAGCAAACAGTTACCAGCCTGCATGACAGCCCAGAGTCCCAGAATGCATTGCTGGTAAACACACAGAAACCTCCGGTTCTGCTTCCTTGGTGTGCTCCTGCTCATGGTGCTTCATTCAGCTGGGATTGGACTCTTCAGACTGTAAATGGCATCGTCCTTTTGGGTTTCCATGTCACTGTATTGCTCTAATCTGCATTTGCACTCTTTCAAAGTTTTGATTGCTCCTTTTCTTAGAGCAGCTTTCATTGAAATGTTTATAAAAGTTGCCCTTTTTAGGCTAAATTACGATGTTTTCAAGGTAAAATAAACCAAAGAAGCACACTGCCAATTCAACAGGAACTATTCCTTGGTCTTCAGGGAAAAGTTCCTTCTCCCTGTCTGATTCCTAGGCTGTAATCTCCCGGGACAGGGAGTGCCCTAACGTTTGCATCTCTTGAGATGAGGTTTATAAGCAGCAGGAAAAGAGAAATTCCTGAGGCAATCAGTGTCAAGCTGTGCATGCAAATAGCTCTGAACCCTCTCTGTGCTTTTCACAAAGCATTCTCTGATGGGATTGCTGGCAGTGGGAGCCTTGAGCCTCATTGCAGAGAGCTGGATGCAGAGTATGGGGAGCTGAGGTCATTTTACCCCCAGGATCTTGTGAGGTCTGGATCTTGTCAGCAGTGGCTCAGTGTCTGTTTGTGATCCTGTCTGTTCTGTCTCTTGTGCTGCCTGTGCTTGGATTGCTCCCTGCTTGCCCAAGGGAGCTGCAGGGAGCTGCAGTGCAGCAGGAATCTCATGGCCAGGTGTCCCAGGCCTGACCCCTCTCTCTGTGTTGCAGTCCTTTCTCCGTGGTGCCGGCCACAGGAGCTCTGGGCGCTGGTGACACCGTGCAGGTGACAGTGGCATTTCACCCGCTGGCCAGCGGTGCCCATTGCGGCTCCCTGGCCGTGTGCTGCAGCTCAGGTGAGTGCTGGGCCCTGCAGGGCACAGGACAGTTCTGCACATTGCTCCCTCTGTGCCATCCCTGCATTCCCTCCAGAGGTGCCTCCCCTGTTCAGCCTTACCCCAAAGCAAACTGAGAACTCCTTGGTGTTTAGGGGCTTGAGAAAGGCAAAGATTTTTGACTGCTGTTTTGCTGGGACTTGCTGAGTGGAGGAAGGAGGAACTCTGATTCTCCACTACGGTGTGGCTATGCCTGGGTGTAGTTGTATTTGATTCCTGGGCAGTGCTGTAGGTGAGGTCTCCATCAGACTCTCTCCAATGCAATGGATTTCTTGCACACCTCTGTCCCACATGCTGCTTCTCCACTGGCTTGCCACAGACCCTTTTTCTATGTGGCCCTTACACATAGATGTAGTTTCTGTCTAACAACATTTTCAGGCCCTCAA